>NC_141689.1:498289096-499489096 GCF_964263255.1 Lissotriton vulgaris
CACATGCATGTTACTTGTTGTAATTGTGCGACATCAGGGAAATTCTTTTGTACATGATTTCGTGAAGTTGATTTGACATGTCTTTGCCCAGGGGAGGGTACCCGGGGGAGGGGGGTCCTGGGGGTGGTGGGGGAGGGTGTTGTGGCCCTCTTGGGTGTCCGAGCTGCATGATCATTGGCTCCATGGCATCTGTTGCCCTTTAGGTGTGGCTCTGGCCTGGGCTGCCTTTTCTGGTGCCAGCTGTCGTCGGACTTTACACCAGGTCAGAGCAGGTGTTGATTTCCTGCTGCTAACGTGCCTTATCGCCTGTTTTGGGTTCATATCGTCTTACTGGCTGGTCGTTGAGAATGTTGCGGAGTGTGTTGTTGCAGCTTTTTGCAAGGGAACACCTACTCTGCATCTCATAAGCGATAGTTGCCGCTGACATCTGTGGTGATGATTTTTGCAGCTGCTATCGCAGCTAAACTGATGATATGGGCTTTTAGCACCAGCTTGTGAATGGGGCGATACATTTATCGCCACTTTGGCTGTTATAAAGTGCCGATAACTCGGCGATAGATCCTTGAGAATATGCCCTTAGTGTGCATTCTCCTTGGAAGCTTGAACTTTTTCCCTCTCCCTGTTTCCCCCCTCCTACCTTTGGTTACGGTCTTCGAGCGAACCCCTGACTCATTTAATTTCCACTAATTCGTTTTTCTCCTCTCTCTCAGCAATGTATTTTTGGGGACTCTGTATGGGGATTCTCCTCAGTTTAAAAGTTCATGGTGCTTCAGTTATGTGGTCCTTGCTCGTGTCTCACTTTTTATTACACAGAGATAAGAGTTAGTACCTTTTAAAAATGTTAAGATGTGATTGGTTGTGTACCAATTGCTACTTTAATAAAACAATTGAAATTTAGATGTAAGATCTCTTTAATATTTGACAACACCTCCTTCCAGAAGATCTGTACAGAAGATGCTGAAAATTATGTGTTCAAAGCGTTCATGGTGAATTTTCAATCCAGCAAACAGAGGACTTTACTAACCGTTTTATGTTATCGGCTCGGGGACCATATAGTCGTGAGCAAAATAAAGTCACTGTTCTCGGATATAGAGCTCGACCCTATATGATTATAGTATTAACCCTCTTATTTCAATCCATTATGTCACTTGACTACTCACAGGCTTCCCCATTTGTTGTGTATGTGCAGAGGTTTTTGAGTCCTCTGAGCATCGTTAATGCTGTTGTGTTTGGGGGTGGGGGAGAGTTTAGGTGGCCCAGTGGCACCCACAGCTGAGTGCTCCATGACTCCTCGGCCGCCACAAAGTTCTTTGAAGGTCGCAGGTGGTAATGCACGGGCCTGTGCTGCTGTAAAATAGTGCAGTGCTGCTGCAGTGCCACTGACTCGCAAGGCAGGCGTGCAGCACGCCACTGCGCAGGTTGCAGGCGTGGGCAGATGCTGCAGTGGTGCTCCCGCACCTCTGCTTTGCAACACATGCCGCATTGGATGGTAACACACAGTGAAGGTGCTGTGTGTAACCAGGCTCAGGCGCGGCCGGTGACAAGGACACTCGGAAGGCATGGACAAGCACCAAGAAGCAGGCTGAGAGTGCACACCATACATACCTGACCCAGGCTGCATGGCTGACCCGCTCAGCTGAGGAGGCGGCGCTCAGATCAGCCAATGAGAGTTAAGGTGGGTGAGAACCAGCCAGCATTTACTCTCGAGCAATAGGAGGGATGGCTGGATGGCTGGATGGATGGTTTACGTCGCAAGGATTATCACATCATGGCTCACCCTGGCCCTGAACTTGCTTTGTTTTGTTTAAGGGATGAACTGTTTGCCTCGCGTGCAACTAGGCAATCCCAATCACTTTCCTGTGCCCTTAAAATAAGCACAACTGCTCAGCATGGGTCGAATTGAACATTCATGCATTGTTTTGACTTTGCTTTATTCCAGACAAGGTCGGAAAGGCACACATTGTGCGTTGCAGGAAATAAATGTAAAAAACAAAAAGCAATATTTTCTAAGCAGATAAAAAGCATTGCTCCTATGTGTTATGTTATCCCCCCATGTGTGGCATTTTACATCTCACTGATACCAAATTCTCTTTTTGGCAAGCATCACAGATGTTACTTTACAAAAACGATTTAGCTATTCACTTTTAGAGTCTGTATAGTACCATGTGACGCCTTTTGGTAACAGTACCCAAATGCAAGAAGCAGGCACAGTACAGTTTCCAGGCCCTTCCTGCAATACATTTATCAGTGATAATTTAATCCGTGACCTCCCAGAGTTCAGCCTCCATGTTTGTTCCCGTGAAGTGCTCTGTGAGTGATGAACTGTACAGATGCGGATTGAAGGGTTCCGTTAAACATGCCGGGTGGAGTTTTATTCTTTGCGGGCATCTCAGACCCTTGCCACAATATGCCTCATGGGTGGTGCAGAGTACTTTAAGCTTGCCCCTGCTGCCTACAGGGAGCTCCACGAGAGCCTTCAAGTTGGTTTTCTATGGTCTCGCCTCGGAGGTGTAGAAGTATGTATTAAAGAAGTGGGAGTTGCAGATTGAATCCCTTGGTCACAGACTTAACTTGGGTCTTGAAGAAAAGTCCTGCATCTAGAGTGACTCCAGAGTGCCTTCATTCTGAGGCAGTGAGAGGTGATGCTCCTGGGTTGGGAAGCAAATTGAAGGTTGGAGCCTTAATTTCTGGTCTGCCAGCAGCCGAGATCTTGCTTTCAGAGAAAGAACGTTTTTCTTCATTGAGTGGAATATGTAGTCCAGACAAAGGGAGATATTGACTTGCTTTCCAGCTAGATACAGATATGAATATTGTTGCCAAACATTTACAAGCTCATCTGATACTGCTCTAGGAGTTAAGTCAAGAGGCTCATGTAAATGTTGAAGGGTAGACATGATAACAAAAAACCTTGTGGTTCTCCACTGGATACTGAGTGAACAGATGTTTTCACTGGCCCTATTCAAACTTGCCAGCAGAGTTTGGAGATTAATGAACTGATCCTGTCCAGAGCAGGTCCATACATTGCAGCCTTTACCTCAAGTCTTTCTAGCAAGATGCTATAGTCCACTGTAAACAAGAGGAAGGATGTTCTGAGGTCATGAAGTATATGGACAGGCATATTATCAAGCTATATCTGGAGTTATTCATATATATGGGCCAGGGCTGCTTTTGTGCCCCTTGCTTTTATGAGCCATGACTGGTGACCCTGCAGTACATGTTGTGTTTGGCATATTCGTGGTCCTGTTTGACTGCTTCCTTTTCAATGATTCTGCTGTGGAAAGAAAGGATAGAGATAGGCCAATAGTTAGACAGGAACTTTGTTTGGATCGGCTACTATTTTTTAAGGAGAGTTGTTATGATGGTCCATTTCAAGGGTTCGGGAACTACTTCATTGACCATTGCACTGAGGACCTCTGCCAGGTATGGGAGGATTTTTTTCACATATGTAGCAGGACAAGTCTCTACAAGCAAGTTTGATGCTTTGGTTGTTTGGGCTAACCTAGATATAGTCTCTTAATCTATGGGATGAAGATGGTGAAAGAGGACTGAAGAGTGTAGAGACAAGAGGGAAATACAAATGTGTATTGTTGTAGGAGATCATGGGTTTTGAAAAAATTGATATTCAGAAAACAACAAGAGGTCCTCACAGTGCTAACTGAACACAAACAGTATAATTTTAGACTGTCTGAGTTTGACAACTCGGTGTAGATAATAAAAAACTCCCTGGTTTGATTTGAGACCTCAAGTGATATAATTAGCAAGGTATGTCTTTTCGGCCTCTTGTTCGCTTTGTGATATCGGCCCTTGTGCTTCTTACATTGGCCTTTCGGCGTTTAAGGTTTCAGCTGATTTATTCAATCTTGGCCAGTTCTTTATTGAAAATTTCTTTGAGGCTTTAATTCCAGTTTTAGGTTTTCTGACACTCATGGGTAAAGCTGATTTCATGGCGAGGAAATATCATCATAGAGATTTCTCAACAGCTCATTTGGGTCACAGCTGTTCACCTATGTGTTCTTAGTAAAAGCATTGGTTGGACCAAACTCCTCAGCCCTTATGTTGTGCACTTCCTGATGGCATCTGATCATGAGGCTCAGTTGTTGCCTGGAGAAGACATTATAGCATGTTACAGAGGTGGATGGTATGAAGATGGTAATGACTGAGGTGTTATGCCTTCAGCAAAGGTGTCTATGTTATGCGTTATTTGCATTCATGTTACCTGTTTTTATGTTTGAACAGGAAATGCCCGATCCCAATGTGTTCATTTCTTTTTATCAAATTGTTTGTACTGTTACCTAAATGTTCTTTGTTTTTAATACTCTTTGCTGTTAGCTTACTTCCGTCAGGCCTTTTCTATTACCCACTATGAGGTCAGTACATTTCTAGGCTTAACATTTATTGTCTTCTATCAAAATGCAGTGTATTAGCATTTTCAACAGGGCCTCTGAGTTGGTTTTAGTCCAGTGCATGCCATCTAGAAAGTTGCTACAGCCATTTCCTCCTTTCTGCTGACTCCAACATTCCAGGTCTTGTCCAAAAAAGAGAAGTGATCAGCAGTATTAATTTCACCTTCAGCCTTATAATAATTACTGGGAAATGTTCAATTCTGCAATGGCCTGAGATGAAAAAACACAGTGCAGCGCTGGGCAGAGGGGTGGAGATATGATGTGGGGGTGCAATAAGAAATTTAAAACCAGAAAACTGCAGCACAGTCAGGTAATCCCAGCCTAAAATCCTCCATCTTGAGATTCAAAATCCTACTCTTTCGTTCCTTTTATTTAACCCTTTAATTTGACAAATGGCCATACAATTAGTACAATTAAAATAAATAGAAATAGAAACACGGTTCAATAAAAGCTGGAAAATATTCAAATACCAAACATCAAATAATCATAGAAGTATCCACTCTTGGCCGGGAGACACAGAAGAAATGTACTAGCATTGGAATATAGCCATAAACCTATTTTGGTCCGTCATGCCTAGGCGTACAGTTTATACATATGATGCTGTAGTAAAGGTGCTGGTAAAGACTTCAGGCCCAAACAATACACGTAAAAACCGCAATGTAATGCACTGTTAGGCATGTAACAATTGATACCTAAAGACAGGAATTTATCATTTGTGGAACAATGATAGTCTAGATACAGATATAAAGTTGGGGTTACAAACTCTTCGGTGTCGTGTAGAACATTAAAACGGTATAAAGTGCAAGTGCTTCAGCTTACAGAGTTATTAAAACATAGGTTATAAGATCTATTAAACCGTGAAGCAAGAAGAGGGGGCTTGCATTAGTCAGAGGTGCACAGGAAGGGCAAGAGAGCCAGTTTTTTGCTGAATTGACCATATGCTCTGCAGAAATATAGCAATGGAGAAGACAATGACCAGAGACATGCCAGCTCTGCATAATCTTATTACTACACTACATTGGGCAACACCTAAAAGGTGACACAGAGGAGCAAGTCAACGCCTATGCTGCTTATAATACCTTGGGCAAACAAAGAGGAGATGGTCATTGGTTTCTTCAGTGCTTCTGCAGACAGGTCATATTTTGCTGCCACCTTGTTGGCTATTCCATTTAGCGATAAAAGTAGGAGGCAAGTAATATACCGAACCTAAACCTTATATAAATGGATTTTGTGAACAGAGGATCAATAGCATTTATATATTTGTCAAAGTAAAAGGTAGGCTTGAATCCTATGAAGAGAATAAGTCAGTTGGCCCAAGCCTACCCGTTTGGAGAATTTAACCTTCTTGAGCTCCCAATGGATGGTCTTCAGTCTCTTCTTTGCAGAAGATGCTATATTTTCAGGGGACAACCAATGCTCGTGTAGATTTAAAGAGAATAAGGACTGTTTTAAATACTCCAACCAGGGTAACTGAACACCTCTCTGTGATTTGTCTGGGCCATCTCTTAATCCCACCTTATATTCTGCGAGCTCGGGCGTAGACTAAATCCTTAGCCAGAAGAGAAGAGGTTTCAGGTGCACTAGGGGAAACATGGATTTGAACCCCAGGTCATGTTTAACAATCAATGGTGTGCTTTGGGGCAGTTTAAGGGCTAATCTTATGTATTCTCAGCCATCTCAAGGGCTTTTAGGATACCATCATGGGCGGATTCTCTATTAGGGCTCTGGGGCTGCACCCCCCTGAAATTCCTTCACATTTCTGTACAGATATTAAATAGATTTATTTATTTAGAGATACAATTGTATCTCTAAACAAATCGATGTATTTAAGTATGGGCTGTCTGTCCCAGGCTGCCTGCCCTGCCTGGCTCTGAAGCAGGAGATGGAAGCCAGGCAGTAAATCAACTTCCTGAACTGTGATGCACAACGCAGGAATTACTGTTCTATAATAAAGTGCTGGCAACATTAGGCAAGCAGCCATCAGGGTCTAGGTGAGGATATATTGGGCTGAACTATGGCAACAATTCTCTGACAGACTACAAAGTTGATGGTATATGTGGAAACGTTTCTATAGGGAATATGTAAGGTAAGATGATTGGACAAACACTTGCTCATCGTTTGTCTTGGTGCAGAAGTGTATATATATATATATGTATATGTATGCATGTGAAGGTATTTGTATGGTGCAAATGTAACTAGGGAGTAACAGAGCGCTTAACAATGAGCGTGAGCCCAGAGGTATGATAGAAGATCACTCACTGGGGGGCAAGTAACTGGCAAGTTCCTAATGTGCAGAGAGTGTTCCTTTAAGGGATGTGAATCCTAGAATGGCTGGAAGGTAGGAGACGTGCTGATGCTAATGGGGATGTTGTACATTGTCCTGGGGGCGTAGACAGAAAAGGCCAGTTTGGTGATGTCCTGGCTCCTTGTGTGATGCTGTCTGTCTGTGGTGTGTAGTTTTTTGGCCAGGTTGTCAGGATCGTCTTTCTGATGGCCGTGCATGTGATGCAGCTCACCCTGAAGAGAATGCAGGCCTGGAGCAGGAGCCAAAGTAGTTCCAATGTGTTGATGTTTATTATTTTCCTAGCATACTTTGAGTAAAGACAGGTGTTTATGAGGGGTTTTGATTGAGAGCTCAGATGCTGACAGCTAAAGCTAAAGCAAAGTGCCTGTCAGTGGGTTGGCCTCTCTGCAGAGCACACAGCACCATGGTCATCATGTATCCACTTTTAATTGCAATTCAGTGAAAATGTGTGTGAAGAGGGTGCACAGATGGCAACATATTTGAAGGGCAAATGGAAATAAATTGCTTAAATGTGAGTGAGTGCAGTGTATGCTTGTAAGTGGTGAAGTGAAGGAGAACGAAGTGCATTCTGGGAAGAGTAAAAAGAGGGTGCTGAAGGGGAAAAGGAGGTGGTTGAAGATGTGCAGATGGGCAAGATGTACAGAGAAAAGGGACATGCATATCTAACTTATAAAGCACACATAACTGAAGGCAAAACCTCTTTCCACAGAATTCAATACTATTGAAATTTCTGAACTGAAACATTTTGAAGGTTAATTATTTATAACAACTACTTGTTGCTACTCATTTATCTTAAACAGCTAACAACCATTGACAAAGCAAATTGTGCTGACAGGTTTTAGGTGTAGGTCAGTTGTTGTGGATAAAATTGCATCTCAGAGAGAAACCAAATTACCAGTTGGGTAGCACTCTATGGGAATCACAGAAATGTATTTGACATGTTCCCTTTTAGAGAGCCCTCACATTTTTCATCCCACTTAAAGACCTGTCTTGACATATTTCTATATGACTGATTGCAGTCAGCAGCTGTGGGTCCTTCCCGAAGCCTGGTTAGAGCATTTTATTCCAAAGTTGATGCCGCATGCAGTGCAATACACTGGTGCAAGCACACACTTTAAAAGACTGAAGGTGTTGCGTTGTACAATTTCCACATTGCAGTAACTATTGAACATATGAATGCAGGGAGATATAGAACTGTTTTTATTGTTTTTTAATATTTCAAGACTTTAAGCCTTGCTTGATCATCAAATTATTTTGCTTTAAAATGCACCATTTGCCAATCTTTTTTAAAACATTCTCTGGAGGAGGACCCAGCCTGGACCCCACATTTGTCCATTAAGCTTGCTCGCGTCGCTCACTAGATGACAGCCATATCAAACTTTTACACCTCTACACTTTAAATTGTCACCAGCCACAACTGGTTACCATATCCCCAGAGTTCCACTTCATATGTTGCAGCAGCTACAGCTTTGGCCCTCCAAGCCTCAAAAATAGGGCCTTTAAGGCAGTTCTGTGTTAATGTAAAATCCACATTTTCAGAAGGAAATGTTGAATATGTAAGAGAATACTGGCTGTGTTTTGTCTACCATGCTTTGACATGTGCACTCGTCAAGAACGCTAAGGCACAACACATACTGTCTTCTGTGTAAAATGGACTTTGAAGAAATATTTGGTGCGTGAATTTGAATGTTAATATACTTTTGAAATTTTCTAAATTTTGTGATGCAGTTGCTTAGGCTTCCTGCCCAGCTAACCATGCCAGCATTGCACTTTTTAGGTTTTGCCTAGCGGAAGCTGCGCTCTGCGCAGCTTTTCCGCGCAGGCGAAATCCTGTTGAGAACCGTAGGGTGCTTTGGTTCGGCCCTCGTCGTTGATTGGCTGGCTCCGTAAACGGAGCCTTGCCATTGGACGAGGGGCCTGTCCGTCAATGCCGGACCAGACACGGGGGCGTTCCCGACATTCTTTGGCTTTTGCCGACGTCACGGGACGCCGGGAACGCCCCCGTGTCTGGTCCGGCATTGCCGGCACTACTGCATCCTACCACTTTGCCCTCTTGCGCACTAATGAGGATTTATGGCGAGTCCACTAGTCCTTAGTATTGGGAAACCCTTTCCCCATTCTTTCAATCGCTGAAACCGCCGCCGTGGCTTCGACAGCGCGACCAGAGCCAGTGGGCTCGTCAGGAGGGCCGCGCTGCCATTGGGTGGCCCAGGGAGAGTTGCCGCGCAGCCATTGGCTGTTCCCCGGAAGCAGAGGTCCGGCCCGCCGCCTGGTTGTGGGCGGGGCCGGGAGGACGTGTTGTTCCGCTTCCCCCTGCCTGGGGGAAGCCTTTGCGGGAGTTGCCGGTCTCCCGTGCCCAGAGGGAGACCGGGGAAGAGGAGAGGTCGCGTCGCCGCTGCTGGGGGCTCCCGGCGCCCCGGAGGAGAAGTGGATCGGGAGCCTGGCGGCTCCACTCGGGAGGACGACGGCGGAAGGAGAAGGCGGTGCTTCATTATGAGGAGGAGACCCGCCGCCGAGCCGCCGCCCAGCAGAGAGGCCGCCGCCCGGAGGAGCCCGCCCAAGAGAGCCCGGTGAGTCTGAAGGGCTGGGGAGGGCTCCGTGCGGCTGCTGTTGGTGCCGGAGAGCGGCACATGGGCGGGAGTGGAGGTAGGGCGGCCCCAGCTGGCCTCTGCCCCCACCTCTTCTCCTCACGTTCTCGCCAGCTCGAGACTGGTGAAACCTCGTGCTGCAGCCTGTGAGCGGATCGAGGGCTGTCCTGGCATTTCCAGCAGTGGGGGTCGGTTCTCCCTGAGTGCTGCTCTCAGCAGTTGGCCAGCGGTGTTGTAATTAGACCCCGCCCGGGCAGCAGCAGTATTCTACTCAGACAGGCACAGGTGCTGTCACTAATGTGTTTAATGCAGGTTTGTTGTCACTGGAGCAAGATAGCGGTTCCGAACATAGGAATGCACTAATCAGGACGTGGTTGCAGTCATTGAAGAAGGATTGTACACACTAAGGCAGGTTCGCTGACATTGACACGATTGCATTCAAGCAGAATTATAGTAACTAAGGGGGTTTGCTGCCACTGACAAAAAAGTGCGTTCGCTTTGTTTTCTGTACTAAAGTTAAACTAGAACTTCGGGCACTAAAGCAGGTATGTTTTCACGTTAACAAGACAGACTGCAGTTTCTCTGGATATCACTTATTAACTCAGGATTAATACAAGATTACTGTCACTTTGGCAGAACTGCGCCCCCTGAATCAGGATCACACTCAGTAACAAGATTGTGGTAACTCTACTGCTACTCTCACAAAATTGCTACCACTCTGGTAGTATTGCTGCGCGCAAGTAGGGTCGATGACTGTGGAATAGGATTGCCGTCAGTGAGGCTGATTCAAGTCACTCCGACAGGACTATCCTCATCCAGGCAGGGCCGCAGTCAGAACCATATCTTCCTGAAAGTCTCCAAATCGCTTTCCTAGTGTTACATTTGTTCAAAGTTTTTGAGCGTGCTTGCTGCCTGGTTTGTTCTATCTATAGATTTTGTGTACCATGCAGTGCGTGTGTATGCCTCTTTTCTCTGGCCAGCTTGAGGGATCCTTGCTCCTGTTACTCGTGAGCATCTCTAGCTGCTTCTTGTTTGAACCATGGGGCGTTATTACAGTAACCGGGGGAGGATTGCAGCCTCTCGTACAGGGCTGTAGTGACTCAGCCAGACTCGCTGCCTCAAACCACATTGCACTCACTTGGGTAGGATAGGACTCACCATGTCAGGGTTGCAGTCACTGATGCAGACAGGTACCTCTGCAAACGGTAGTGCAGTTGTTTTGAGGCACGGGTTGCACAGGAATCTTTATGGGAGTGCATTCATTCTTTGACAGAGCTGTTGACCTCTAGGGTCCCACGGATCATCTGAGGTGGGGTTTCGTTTTCTCAGCCAGGATTACATTCCTAAACACGGGATGCCCCGCTGTTGTTTTAGAGATCGGTTCTGACGTGAAACCCTAAATTAGCAGCACTGTCCGAAGACGCAGATTATTTACTCCTAGGGCGAGCAAGCGCTAGATATCGATTACTCCATAAAATGGATCATTCGTGGCGGGGTGGGGAGGAGAAGGCGGGCGTGACAGTCTCCATGCCTCATTCAGCTTGATGCCCCTTCTGCGGCACCTGGACCAACGAAAGCATAGCAGGCTGTTTGCTGTATAGATGCTAAAAACCATTGACCCTGTGCTTAGAAACCCTGGAACTATTGCTTGTGAGGATTATCAATATTCATTCCCTAGTGCCCAGGCTATCGAAAGTCCTTCGATGCTGAACAGGTTTCTTTTTGTTTGTGCGCTATATAATCGCTAAATAACAGCAGCATTGTGATCAAAAGCTCCGAGACAGCTAATAAAACAAACCTGTCTTCGCTTTCATTGTGGTTAGGAGTGTGAACAGGTTTGCAGTTTTTAACCGCTCTTCACCTGTTGTGACTTGAATGATCGGAGCAGATGTGCTGCCGTCTACAAACTGACTGCCGTGCACGTTAGAGGCAACCCCTGGCACCCCATCTTGTCTTCAATGGATGCACATTTTTTTTTTATTGTTGCCTAATCGTTTATAGTTTTTGTTTCCAGAGTCGACTAGCATATTCATAACAACCCTGCTAATGCGCATTTTCTTCTCCATGTTGTAGTTAGAGTTTACCAGGGAGGGAAAGACTATCGTGATTGTACCTAAGATATCTGTTTCGTGTACACCATTATTCACGTTTGGAGGGAAGCGGGCTGCGCGTTAACACAAGTGATGTCAGCATTTCCACCTTGCATGGATTCAGTATACATGTTTATTTGGCAGAATAACATCTGTCGTTCGTTGAACGAGATCTATGTACGTAAATCTAGGTCAGTCTGGGGGATAAACAAGAGAACTCTTAAGTGATGGTGGTTGGATTACATTTTCTTCTCCCTACCAAAGCACAATATACCTGGAGAAGAAGAAAAGTATTTGCATCTTACAAGCATGGAAACATTGCGAGAAATTGTGGTTATGGTGTTCATGTCATTTTGCGTTCTTCTCCTATCACTTGGACCTTGATCCAAAAGAACCTCTTGGGAATCATCTGCACATGTGAGTCAGTGGTAAAAGATAGAGGATTCTGATTCAATGTATCTGTGATTGAGGAAAGCTCCCATAACAGGAAGTCTTAACATTCCTGACCGTAGAATCCAAGTTTAAGACAAACCAATGTGACTTATCAAGTAATTCATCATGTTGGCAATTTTTGACTTGCATTATCTTTCTTGACTCGCATTAAATGTAGCATACTTCTGCTCTGTGTGGGGGGGGCTCTGTGTGGGTGTATGTGTGGAGGGCGCTGTGTGGTTGTGTGGGGGGGCGCTGTGTGTGTGTGTGGGGGGGCTCTCTGTGGGTGTTTGTGTGTGGCATTTGCGAGAGATTAAGCTATTGGCATTGTAAATGACAATGCCATTTATTTATGTTAAAAAAAACATAAATAAAAATAATGTCAAGAGCAATGCCAATAGCTCTAACTTGAACAAAGGCAAAACCATTGCATTGTAAATGCTTGTTCTCCTTTAGACTTCACCGAAGGAGAACTTGGGTCCAACAATTCCCTCTTTTAAGGTTGAGTTTTAACCCCTTCCAGGCTATTGATGAAACCATTCCGTCAAGGCTCGGGGGTGAGCTGTGCTCATGACGGAACGGTTCCGTCACGGCCCAGCCGCCGCGCCTGCGCGGCGTGTTTAATTGAGCGGGCGGGGCCGTGACGGAACCGTTCCGTCATGAGCACAGCTCACCCGCGAGCCATGACGGAACGGTTCTGTCACCCGCGGAGCTCACCCGCGTGCCCCCCCGCGCGACCGTTAGCGCTGCGGCGGAATAGCCGCCGCAGCGAAAGAGTTAAAGAAATGTGCCACATCCAGATGTGGATGGGTCTTAGATTACTTGTACATTGACCATGGCAAGTAATCTTTAACTCCTGGACTGAAAAGAATTCAACAGATGCAGATTGAAAATAATCTTGACAGCTGGTTGAGCTGGGTAACCAGAAGAATCAATAATCAAAGACATGGCTAAACTGAAACTCAGCTAGAGGATGGCCCACAGGTGGCCAACTTCCCAACCACCTCCACCCCAAACTTTTCCCATTTATTTTTAAATTATTTAATTATTTTTTGAAAACTCAATACTCCCATGGTACCACAACCAGTAGAGCTTGCACTGTCCCACTGCAGCATGAAGAATATATATTTTATTATTTTTGGCCCCTGGGCAGGGTCCATCTGGGCCACCTATTGACTGTCAGGGTGTCAGGCTGTCTCTACCCTGCCGTCTTATATATGTTTTTTCTTAACTTCAGAGTCCTCATGTCTTCTAATGGCGGCCTCAACATTTCTGTTGAAAATGCAGCCAGCTAGTCAGATCACTCAGTCCCGTTGAACTGAACCAATCCCACAAGATTGAAAGGGCCAGTGGTAAAAACAAAATCCCTCTGCAACTGAGTTTGCTATATTTTTTAATTCACGGTACCACAGGAGTTGTCAGTGAATCCCACTAGACAAACAGTCCTGATGCACACATTAAAAGAAATCCATTCAAGCCGAGCCACTTTAAACACAAATTTCTCAAAAATGGATGAACAAACCAATGTAAGGCCCCAGACCCACGCGGGCTCCTACCGAGGGCCGAAACATGATGGCACTTGGGAAGGGGTATAACTGAACAATAACATTCAGGAAACCCCAACACATTCACATTTTTATTCAATACCCCAGGTACCCTCTGAATAAAACATAATGTTTGGGTATACCTGTAGGTATTTTTACTATCACTCATCTGGTTCCCTGCATGACCAGTACTTGCTTTATATAAGAACTCCCATTACATCTATGGTTGAGTCCGCCCGGGTAGCACCATCTTACTCGGGTGTGCCTAGACACCTATTATGAAGCATGTCACGATAAGTGAGTGAGGCGTCTACTCAAATATCTTTGGATATTCCATCGACCAAAGATAAAGCAGAGGTAGACTATCATGTTCTGGTAGAACTGTAGTTCTTCTTTTTCTAGAAAAAAGGCCTGAATTCCCTATGTGAATTCATATAGCAGCGGTTGCTTATATGTGATCAAATTCTATTTGGGAGACTGCAACTGATCTGCTTCTCTCTCACTTGTGTAAAAGTGATAGCTAAAACATCACATAACCAGGTGCCACCCAATAAGATTAGGTGCAGACGTCAAAAGGCCAGTTGACGCCATCATATGGTCATGTTCAACCTCATATGTTAAGTTGCTGCATCATATTCATTTACCTAATTATTTCACATTTTTATAAAGCACAACTCACCCAGATGGGTGTAAGCACAGTGTACAGAAGAACAACATGGAGAGACGTCAGCACTTTACCGAGAACTGACATGTGAGCCAGGGCGAAAAACAGTTATGTACAAACCGGAAACCATTCTACAATAGTCACTGGGAGACACAAAGGGCTGTAAGAAAAAGAGAAAAGAGAACTACATGTAGCATGAAGAAGAGATAATTAAAGACCAGAACTCAGGATATACGATGAGAGAGGGTGAAGACAGGGGCAACGTGTGAGGTAATATGAAAAACCAAAGATAGGACATGACAGAAATAAGGTGGAGGAAGAGACTTGAGGAAGTGGGGTCAATTAAGAGATAATTCAAGAAAGGTTAAGAAATGTGAGGATTAGGGAAAAGGGGATGTGAGGTAATGGAATGCAGGAAGAGGTTAGAAAAAATTAAGAAAGGAGAAAAATCATAGGAGCTGAAATGTAAGCTGAAAGAGAAAAGAATGCTGGGTAGTACAAGTGAAAAGAGATTATTTGTGAATAGGAGAAGGTGAAGGGTGAAGAGAAGGCAAGAAGTGCTAAATACAGATGCATATTACCAAGTACTACCACCATGTGCTGGTATCATCATCAGAAGCCACATAAAACCTTGTATATCAATCAATAAGCAGGTGTATAGCGCAACACTGCCACCCCTTGTGGTATCTGGACGCTGTTAATAAGACATCAGAATAAAGGTCAGAAACGAGCAGAAAGAGACAAAATAGAGGTCAGAAAAAAGAAGAAAGAGGCAAAATAAAGATCAGAGATGAGCAGAAAGAGTACCTTCTCAATGGGGTCACACTGTGTTCTCCATTAAGAAGGTCCTGGGGGATGGTGGGGCGCTGGGTGGTGGGAGGAGGAAAACGGCAGGAGAAGGAAAACAGTGGGAAGAGGGGGCAGAAAAAAGCAGAATAAAGGTCAAAAACAAGCAGAAATAGGCAGAATAAAAGGTTAGACACAAGCTGAAAAACTTAAAAATACTGGCCCAAAACGAGCAAAAAGAGGCAGAATAAAGGTCACAAATGAGAATAAAGAGGCAAAATAAAGGCCAGAAAAGAGCAGAAAGAGGCATAATAAAGGTCAGAATGAGCAGAAATTTGCAGAAAAAGGCAAAATAGAGGTCAGGAACAAGCAGAAAGAGGAAGAATAAAGGGCAGAAAGGGGCAGAATAAAGGTCCGAAACTAGCAATGAGAGGCAAAATAGAGGGCAGGAGCAAGTAGAAAGAGGCAGAATAAAGGTCAGAAGCGAGCAGAAAGAGGCAAAATAAAGGTAAGAAATGAACAGAAAGAGAAAGAATAAAGGTCAGAAACGAGCAGAAAGAGGCGAAATAACAGACAGAACAAACAGCAAGTGGCAAAATAGAAGGCAGGAGCGAGTAAAGAAGAGGCAGAAAAATAAGCAGAAAATGAGTGGACGAATAACAAATCTGAAGGCAGCAAAGGGTAGCTGCACAGGATGACCGGCGCAGGGGGAGAGGGCCTGAGGAGCATATCTGGGTCAGTCCACATTATGTTGAATTATGACTATGTTATGTTATGTTATGTTATGTTATGTTATGTTATGTTAAGCAGGTTTATATAGCCCATGGCTACCCCAGCAACGGGGCGTCCCAGCGCTTGCAGACAGGCCCAACGGCAGAACACAGCAGACACAGATGACAGAGTGACCGACACCTGAAATACGGGGATCTTTAGATGGAGGAAAAGAGCCAAGTTTTAATAATATATTCAATATCTTTAATAATATGTTCAATATCTTTAATAATATGTCCCAGTACAAACATCATATATCAACATAAGTTATCATATGTGCAGGTGGTTTAAACACCATGGAGCAATTTGCCATCATCAAATGCCCATGTGCAGGCTACGTTGCACACCTACGTACTGCCACTGTATGCCCAGATATGTTCATGAAATGCCTAGATGTAGCAATCAGATATGCAGATGTAACCATCATAGTTCTGTTTTTTTTAGTTTTCTGTTTTATACGCTGGCCCAGATATAAAAGAGTACTATATATTAACCAACAAGTAGACAGCTATCCATAGGATTTGGCTTTGCAAGCGGAAACAAGAAAAAAAAGCATTTGCAATGCAATAGGTCCCGCATTGCTGAAAGTTTGAGCTATTGGCGTTGCTAATAATAATGCAAGCTCACACTTTCAGCAATGCAAAAACTATTGAATTGCACATGCTTTTTTTTTTTCAAGGCGCACACGGAGAAGGATGGGGGCAACCAGCAAAGCAACAGAGGAGGAGGTGTGAAAACAACAAGGGCTGGAGGGGACGCAAAAGCAACAGGTGGGGAGGCAGAGCAAAGTGAGCCTGGTGGAAATGGTAGCTGCCAGGTGCCCCTTTCACAGCCTTCAAGAGATCCCCTCGAACCGACGTCCTGTAGTGGCATATGCTTATCAAGAAAGCACGAGCACGCCACAGTAGCTCCACTGCCTGGATTTAAGTGCCCTGAAACGAAAGTAGAGCCAAAAGGCAACTGCATGCCTGGCAAGTTTTTCAGACATCATTTTCTTTTCAATTCAATATTCTGCAAACTCTACCCTGAAGGTATTGAAACACTTTACACAATTACCAGTTACATTAAAGACATTGTTCATACTATTTTTGGACAGTATGGGGATTAGTGACTTACCAAGAATCACAAAACGGTGACCCAGCTCCGAGACTGCTGCCTGCTTCCCCCCAGCTCTAAAGTCAGCAGCTCGTGGCCAGCGTGCTAGTAATAATCTACATGAGATACCATACAGGGTCCCCAGGAGCATCCGAGATAATCTAGAGAAAGTGAGAACAAGGGAGAAGAGACGAGAGACGATGTGCATGTGCACATCTCCTGTCCGGGCAGGCACAGCAAACAGGAGACAGGGAGGGAACAAACATGCCTCCCTTGCAATAAAAAGAGAGCAATTTTAACTAAGCTGTCTTCTCATATCAGAGACGTCTGCAAGTGCCATGAGACTCTTTGGACGTGATATGTGCGCGATACAAATGCATCTGACTTGACTTGACTTGACGCGCGCCAATGGAAAGCATGGGTGGAGCTTCGACCCCGCTTCCGAAGCAAAACTGATGACAATAGTCTCACAAGCGAGCATCGCATGCCCTGCATCGCTAGGCGAGCCCATGCAGAGCCGCACAATACCTAGTGCACCCTCATATTGTCGAAGACTGTGCGTTGGTGGTGTGGTCTATACTGCATGCTCGCCCTGCCTAGGTAGATCAGATGGCATTGCCTTCTGTGCCAGTTGCATGCAGACAACACACACACGCTCTTGTTGAAAGGCACAATGAGGCTATTCATCTGATAAAGTATTTGATCAAACTTGGAGTAAGACATCGGTTGTGTTTTAACAGAGACAAGACAAAGAGAGTATGTTTGGACTGCCAGAATGTCTCCCTTGTCAATTCCCTGCACCCTCAAGAGAACCAGATCCTTTAAAGGGAAAGTTTATGTAATTTGTGATCCATTGTTGATGAGAAATTCAAGCAATGATTACATCTACTGTACAGTTTTGCATGGCAGCATTTTAAATGTACCTAAAGTGCATCAGAAGACTCAGGCAGTTCAAAACCAGCCACTTGAATGACCTTTGCAATACAGGAATCCAATCACATGACGGAGGCTCAGAAATGAGTGTGTGACGGCTGTCCATTGGTGCACAGATAGAGATGACAGATGACAGATTTGAGACAGTGAGTGAAGCAGTGTGTGCTAAATTATGTGCGCATCTGAGTGAGAATGTGAGAGCAAGGGAGACAGTGAGTAAGCATGTGAGAGCATGTGAGACAATAAGGGAGTTTACAGGAAAGACAGTAAGCATGTGAGTGTGCGCGCGCGCATGTAAGGGTGTGTATGTTATCCTTGCACATCTGACGCTGGCGTACTGTTGGCAATTCTTTATTCACTACGGCATCCGGGTCAGCCTGCTGGCACTGGAACACTGGAAGTAATTCTTGCCGGAAGGCAGAGCGACCATGGCAAAATATTGGTTCTGAGCAATTAGAGGTGGTACTAGGCACAAGGGAGGCCTACGGCAAAATACTGCTGGTGCAAAACAAGTGTACACTCTTCACAAAGAGCACTACTCTTAGACCTCTAGGATTCTAACACAATTCTTCTACATTGCGTTATTTCTTTTCAAAAACTTACTTCATGATAAACATTTATTTTGCAGAAACGTTTTTATGCAACGCTTTTTTAAGATTAAATTCACTACAATGTATATTAACAATCAAATGTTACATCACATCTTCAAAAATATACACGATTCAGAGTATCAAGAAGACGTCTTTTTTTGCTTTTGCTTCCTAATGTTTTCGGTTAAAAAAACAAGCATTGGCATAGACAATAGGTCTCGCCTTTGGGACCTTATAAGTGTTTATCCATGCAACAGTTGATGTTGTTAAACCAAGGATATTGTGCTGCTTAACTAAATACTTATAAGGTCCCAAAGGCGAGACCTATTGGCTATGCCAATGCTTGGTGTAAATGTTTGAGTTATGTAGTTTTTTGGTTACACCTAGTTAAAAAGAAAAAAAGACTTGACATCGTCGAGGACATATAATACATTCTCTTTTACATCTGGCAATAACCATGCCACCATTGTGATTACAGCATACAGTAATCTTCAGGAAAAACACTCCTACTGTATTTCCTTGCCACAATGTAATTTGTCAAATATTTTCACAACTTTATGAATGTTTTGGCCACAAAATATCACTTGTTTCCATGTTACACAATGTGAGAAATAAGTCAGCTTGTGTGCAGCATCTACACTGAACACCAGTGTCACCTCATAGTAAGTATATCAAGGTCTAAAACACAGGAAACCAGCACAATATACTACAACAAACTCTCTCCGTGCACTGTCCAGACTTCACAAGCTTTACTTTGCAGGCCATCTATAGTAATGATGACGGGGATAATCATCAGAATATTATAATTGGCTGCACAGCAAACCTCACCTAATCCCTCACGTATCTTTGGAAGTGAATGCACCTTGGAATACAGTGAAGATACTTCGGCAGCACACAGCGTGTGCAAAAAGTGCACCTAAAAGTAGAAATTATTCGATAAAACCTTGGGCACGAAGAAGCTGCATCCTGATTCATTTGATTTGAAAACAATAGAATTTACATTATTGGATAAACGCAGAGCTAGAATGCTGAAGAATGTACCTGACTGGAAGAGCAGCACTGAACCTAACTCGAGGAGAACCCTTCAAACCATTCATAATCTAATATAACCATTTTACAAAAAGACAGAACAGTAAGCAATATTAAAATCAAGTTTAAAACAATTGGGAAGGAATTAAATTGGTGTCAATTATTTTCGAGCACCATGTGCCCAGTGATTGGGAGTCCAAGCCAAACCAGAAGGTGGCATTAAACCTGCGCAAAGACTTGTGCCTCATGAGAGTGCATGTTCATGCAACCATCTGAGCCTGCAAGCGGTTTTGGTGCTTCGTCCCTCATGCAAACGGAAAACATGTGTTTCTTACAAGTCTTCTCTGTGGTGTTCACATAAACATTACTAAATCTGACATGGATTCCTTCCCAGTGGTGTCATCTCGAGCAAACCCGCCTGTTGTTTCTAGAAGAAATCAGCTGATCCCTAAATTGGCCCCAAGCAGCTCTTTCAAAGAACGCAGACTTGCTAAACTTCTGCAAAAAGCAAGCTATATTTATATAATCTGCTAAATGGATTCCCTATGCTCAAGAGAAGCAAGACGAGCATTGGCACTGCGGAATGCTTAGATGGGGGCTGCAGCGGGAGAGAGAGGCGGAGGGAGTTGTGTACCTGTGCGCTGCGCACGAAAGCACTTAATGAGACATGACGGCTCGTAACTGTAAAACAAGGCTTAATGAGATAAGAAAGGCAGATGCTGGCAGATGCCGGCTGCATGCGTTCAAGGGTCCTGCACATGCACGCAAGCTTTAGGCCAGGAAAAGCTTGTGGGTAGCACTTTGAAACCCCCTTACTAAAAGTCGAGCAAGTAGCGCATGCGCTGCTTTAGGCTCGACCTAAAAACGTACGTCGGGGGAGCTGTAAATTGATATATCAATGTGATTATACTTTTAACAAAAACCCACAGGAACAGATCGAAAAAAATAAAAATAGCAGATAGAATACAAACAGCCAATTTATCCCTTCACCTGCAGACATATCCGTGGGTATTATGTGTGTTAAGAAACATGCCATGTGGCTCAGTGTCACCCGCATGCCATAAACCACTAATATATGCTGATCAGTACTTGCAGAAGCCACGTGTAATGCTGAGCATGCACGCCAACCTTCACCGATTACCAAGAGTGTATGTATTAAAGGTACCACACGTACCTACATTTGCAAATACTGGTGCTAGCATACTATAGGTAATTCTTGGAATATGGGTCATCCATGGAAAAATGCAGGTAATGGCACACTGGAGGTCGTTTTTGGGAAAAGATATGACAACTATGACATGGGGTGGGGCCAGCAGCCATAACAAAAAGCAGCCATTGACATATTGGTGTTAATTTTGGAGCTATAGGCAAAGCATGATTTTTGAATGGCAACAATCACAAAATTCAGACTCAAGAATATTGTAAGTAGATTTTAGCATGAGGGGGCACTTTTCACACCCTGTTCTGTGGGTCACATGGTAGGCAACCATAGTGGTTTCAGTTGTTTGCCTCTTGTGCTCTGGGGTGTGTCCCACAGTGGCTCTGCAAAATGGGCAGAACACTCCCTTTGCACACTTGACCCTCACGGTAGTGAGGGCAACCAGTCAAAGTCTTCATAATGGAGGATCTCAGAACTCAACAGTCAACCAATAGATACAATAATACCTTGTTCAGCCAAGTGGCGTAGCAAGGGAGGGGGGCGGCAGCCTCCCCCCTGCTCTTACCTGCAGCCATCATGGGGAGGCCGTCACAGGAATCGCAAGCACCCCCCCACTTTTCTCAAATGCGCCCGCTGCAGGCGGCATACGAAGGGACCGCCAGGGCGGTTCAAGGTCTAGCTACGGCACTTGTCCAGCCCAGTGTTTATTTTAGAAAAAGAAAAGCACTTTAACAGTACAGAAAATACAACACATATGAATAGTGTCTCTTACATGGTTGTTTCAATGCTATGGGTTACAACCAATCACAAAGCTCCCACACCTTCCTAGGGTGTTAGACCTAGTAAGTTAATTCCCACCCTACTATAGTGATCCTCGATTATTGCTGCAGTCTAAATCAAAGTTTAAGTCCAAGTCTAAATCTGTCTAAGGGGATGCACTACTGTGTGATTACTCAGGCATGTATCAGCTCAGATGATAATACTCTATTTAGTTATGTTGCATTTGAATGCCAAAGGCGGGGGACCAGTAGGTAATTTAAAGCAGTATCTTGCTAAAGAGTTCATGGCGGCATATATTGTGCCACATTGCAGTGCACAGTTTTAGGGCAAGACACAGTCTCTTAGCCTTTGAAAACACAGTCTTGTGTTACCTGTCTGTGGGGAGCTTTATTCATTGTAAATGTGGTTGTGCTGTGCTCTTTGCAATCACACAGCAGAGTTATTTGGCAATGGGAGCAGGGTCTCAGAAGGGACCCTGCCTCTTTGGTCAAGTTGAAATAGCGGAAGGCCAGGAGTCAGCAGTAGTTCTGTTCTCGGCATTTGCATCCTCTGGGCCATTGGGGATGTCCTCGGCTACAGCAGAGGTGACATTTGGATTAACTGCTCGTACTTCATGTAGCTTGCAAAATGAAACATGTATGGAGGCCGGGTGTCCCCTCTCAGCTTAGGTCAGTACCAGGCACACGTCTGAATGCTAGTCAGCTTTTTCTGGGTGTTCCACATACCAGGAATGTGACTGGGATTCGACTCCTGGGCAGTCTACCATCCTGCTGAGGTGGGCACATCCCTGATCTCTCAGAGCAGGTCAGCAGACTTCCAGGCAGACCCACAGAGCAGATTTCTGGTGATATCACCTTACTTCTGATAGACTGGCTGTCCTCCAGACACCAGCCTTGGATCACTCTACGGAGCACTCCCTTACTTGGTCAAAAAATCCAGACACAGACTTTGTGCAAGGTGATGGCTTTCACAGCAGGGGATGACGAAGCAGGCTCCAACCAGGAGTATCCAAAACATTGGAACAATGAAGTGTGCAATCCCTGCATTGGCTGTCATCAGCTCAAGTTAACTGGGCTGCTTGAAGATGCCCCCTCCACTTTTTGCCTCATTATGAACTGCTTGATACTTTGGTAATTGTTCTGAGAGTGAGCTGGGTCCTGCTAACCAGGCCCAGCACCAGTTCTCTTTCCCTTGAACTGTAAATGTGAATTGATACAGCCAATTGGCAAGTACTTTTACACCCCTGTAAGTCACTAGTATATGGTGCCAGTGTTACCCAGGGCAGGGATGTAATAGGGGTACCAGGGCTGCAGCAGTTATTGTGCCAGTCTGAGTGACCCAAGTAAAACCGAAGTCTGCAGGTCTGCCATGTCAGCCCTGCACGAACAGCTTGCCTGCTCAAGTTCGACCCTGCGCGCACCATGTCTGACAGGGTCACCTCATTTCATTTAATATATGCCAGTCACCCCTAAGGCAGGCCTCCCATAGCCCAGGAGGCAGGGTGCACTATATTATATGTGTGAAAGTATATGTGCAAGCATATAGTGCCCGGTGGTAGCATTCTAATTGTAATTCTACCGCAGGTGACCGGCGATCCATAGGATAACATGGGCTGGTATGCGGGCATTACGTATAGGTCCAGCTCCAAGATGGGCCAGCCGATTTCTTTTGTGTTTGTTATCGAACATCATGCTTTTTAACTGCTGACACGATGATGTGTCGAGGTTTAACCAGCATGTACCAAGGTGGCACTTTAGTCAGTGTCCACCAAGTTAATCCAGTGTTCTGTTGTCTGGGTGGGCATCTTGGAAGGTTTGCCGCCAAGACAGAGGTCTGACCTCATGCTGAGGAGTGTGTACCACTCCCAAAGGCCAGAGACAAAAACCTATGAGAGTAGGGTGAGACAAATTCACCCACAAAGGATGGCTAGTGATTAGACCGGTGCGGCGGTGAGCATCAAAGGCTTCACTGGCGCCATTGGATTTGATTTCAATTTTCTAGAGCGTGCAATTTGCCCACAAGCGACTTGGCGCTAACAAGGTTCCACGTCCTTTTACCTCAAACCAGATTCATTGAGTTCATAAGGATAGACTAACTATATGGTTGATGAGAATAACCAGGTTTTTAATTGCTCTCAAAAGCAAAGATAATTGTCCTGGCTTTTAAAAGAAGAGAGCAGGGCATTCCACAATTTGCATGTGAAGTATACAAAACTGCGACCACCCCATGTCACTTTCTTAATTCTTGAGACAATCACAGATCTAGCAGTAGCTGATCTCAGTGTTCTTTTTAGCGGGTAGCATTGGAATTTATTTCTCAAAAATTGAGGTCCGATTCCATGCAACGCTTTATGTGCAAGGCATAATGCCATGAAGGCAATCCTTTTTCTGACAGGGAGCCCATGGAGATCAACCAGTGCAGCAGACACAGACTTGAATTTGGGGATGTAAATGTAAATGTAAATGTATAGGCATTTATATAGCGCACTACTTACCCGGAGGGTCCCAAGGCGCTTCGACCGCTGCGAAACCCTTCCTGGCTTCCCTGAGAGATGGTCCCTTAATGGGTATCTCCAGGGTGAGACCAGGCATCCCCGGCGGTCTGGTGGGGCCGTTAGTGAAGATGAGGCAAGCTAATGCCCAGAGTTGCCGAGTGTGATCGCTGATCAGAGTGGGCACCGAGGCGAGAGAATTATCGAGTCCGCTGACCCTGGTCCAGAAACCTGCCGCGCCGGGAATCGAACCCTGGTCCCGGGCCGTCCTCTGCTCTCGGGTCTGCCGCCTCTAACCAGTGAGCCACACTGCTTCAGCAGACAGCAAGCTGAATTCTGCAGCATCTGAAGCTTGTTCAGAAGTCTCTGTCTGATACCCAAGTAGAAGGCATTGCAATAGTCAATCCAGGATAGAACCAGGGAAACGATCTCTGATTTTTGCAGATCATGTGAAGTGAAGGGTAAAACCTTCCTTAACGTTTTTTTATTGAAAAAAGTTGAAGATGTTAGTTTGTTGACTTGCTCCACCAACAATAACTCTGCCTCAAATATGGTCCCTAGATTTCTTACTTTTGAGACTGGAAGGGGGGGGGGGAGGCAAGAGGCTGAGGCCACCAAGAGATGTTCCAAAAGTTGACATCTTTCCTAAAAAGGAAGACCTCAGTTTTTTGGGTATTTAGTTTTAAACAGTTACTCCTCATCCAGTTTGCATTGGCCACAATACAGTTATTGAATCAATCTGCAACTTCAACAATACTTGGGATTTGCAACACTATCTGGGTATCATCAGCATATGCAATTGTGCGAAGCCGGAAGAATTGCTAGAGGGGCCACATAAATGTTAAATATCGTAGGGCTGAGAGACGACCCCTGGTATAACTCCGCAAGGCAGGGTAAAGGGTTCTGACTTAAATTCCCCAAGGGTCGTCCTTTGCTCACGAGCTCCTAAAAATTACTCCAGGCGATCGTAAGCAGTTCCTCAGCTCTCAGTTGGAGCTAACGGTTCCAAGAGAACTGAATGGCTCAGCGTGTCGAAGGCTGCAGAGAGGTCCAAAAGGACCACCGCAGCCTTCCAGTCATTATCCATTGTCTTCTGAGACTGCAACCAAGGCAGTCTCAATACTATGGCCGGATTTAAAGCCATGTTGTGATTCACTTAGAATATTGTTACTCATCAAATATTCAGCCAAAATTCTATTAAGATGATTCTCGATTACTTTTGCAAAAAAAGGTAAACGTCGATAGTTGCTTTCTATGGTCGGATCTAGAGAAGGTTCTTTCAGAAGTGGTAAAACCATACCTTTTTTCCACCCCCATGGAAGAATACTTCCCTTATCATTTTGTTAAATAGCAATGTGAGTGTTGTCACAAAGTAATGGATCAATTTATGCATTACCTTAGGTGGAAAGGGGTGTGAAGGAGTCTCTGATTTTGTATGCATAATGACAATGATCACTTGCTTATCTGTAAGCAGGGGAAAGACTCTAAGCTAAGCATTCTTGGATTCTTTGATGGGAGAGTTGACCCTAGAGTTCTGCGGGGCTCTTGAGAAATCAGATTCACAGTAAGCAGCTTTGACTTTCTCTTTGAAATGTGATGCCACTTTGTCACAGAGAGATGGCTCGGGAACGGGCCCGTCTGAGGACTAGAACCTGCTTATATCTGACCTGTATTAAAACGTTCTCTAGATGAAATGGCAGCATTCTTAATTTTCTCTGTAGAATATCTCTTTTTTTCCTCTATGATAACTTTTTTATACTCCTGAATAGTACTTCTGTATTCAGTTTTTTCATCTTCCCAATAACTAGATCCCCATATTTTTTCTTTTCTGCTGCATTTCTTCTTCATTGCTCTTAACTTTTGAGTAAACCAAGGAGCAGATGGGCTGTGTCTAACTCATTTCATTTTTTTGCTCTGGGACCACAATCCAGGCTGCAAAGTAGCTACTTATTGTACACTCCCACAGCATCATTTAAATTTTCATTTAAATTTTCTGGGAGCGATAGCCTAGAGGTGCTCTTCCAGGTCTTCAAGATTCGACATGTTCCAAGCACTAAATTTCTTTAGCACCCCAATCTGGTTTGCTGAGGGCTTAAATGCTGTTAGGTCTAGTCTAAAACTAATTGCGCTATGATCAGACCAGGTTAATGGAAGAACAGCTTCCATCTTTAAGATAGGGCTGTTGGGAAAAATAGCGTCTAAAATATGGCCTGCGTTGTGTGTAGTTAGTTCACTGGCTGGTTCATACTGAAACATCTAAAAGTTTCTAATATGAGTGCTGAGTCTTTGTTATCGGCTTTTCTAAATTGTAGTTGAAGTCCCTTAAAACTGTGAAATTCAAGTACTGTATACTAGACCCTATAAGAGTACTTGGTACATTTATAAACTGAGCCTTGGGACCAGGTGGCCTCCAAATGAAGCCTACATGAAACGTTTCTTGGTCATTTAAATGATAATGCCTCGCTGTCTTCAAGTTTTAAAGGGTCACAAGTAACTTTAAAATATTTGAGGGCGATTACCGCAATATGGCCTCTTTGTTTGACGATTCGATCTAGTCTGTTAACGGATCACTGAAATAATATCTACTGCCAAAATATCGAGTTCCCATAATATCGATGCCAAAATATCGAGGGACATAATATCGACTTTCTATCTTCACTAAGGTAAGTACAAAAATATCGAGTTTAAAATATCGAGTGTTAAAAATATAGACTGTCAAAATATCGTTTTTTTATGTCTTTAAAATGCATTAAAACTATTATAATATGAAATATATTTAATATAAACATTGTTAAAATTATTAAATAAATGTAACATTATTACATAATTAATGTAACTTTAAAAATTAATAATAATAATACATATATATATTTAAAATGCATGTTATTAATAAAACATATAGAATATATTTACCATAGCATAGCAAAAGGTTTAAATTTAATGTAACCACTCCAGTGGGTGCTACATTAAAGAGATCGTTGGATAGCGTAGGGGTAAAAATTACTATTCCCACTTCAGTGGGTACAAGAGTAGGGAAAGCGTTGGATAGCGTAGGGGTAAAATTTACTATTCCCACTCCAGTGGGTGCAACAGTAGGGAAAGTGTTGGATAGCGTAGGGGTAAAAATTACTATTCCCACTCCAGTGGGTGCAACAGTAGGGAAAGCGTTGGATAGCGTAGGGGTAAAAATTACTATTCCCACTCCAGTGGGTGCAACAGTAGGGAAAGTGTTGGATAGTGTAGGGGTAAAAATTACTATTCCCACTCCAAAGAGTGCAACAGTAGGGAAAGCGCTGGATAGCGTAGGGGTAAAAATTACTATTCCCACTCCAGTGGGTTATACAGTAGGGAAAGCGTTGGATAGCGTAGGGGTAAAAATTACTATTTCCACTCCAGTGGGTGCTACAGTATGGAAAGCGTTGGATAGCGTAGGGGTAAAAATTACTATTCCCACTCCAGTGGGTGCAACAGTAGGGAAAGCGTTGGATAGCGTAGGGGTAAAAATTACTATTCCCACTCCAGTGGGTGCTACAGTAGAGAAAGCGTCGGATAGCGTAGAGGTAAAAATTACTATTCCCACTCCAGTGGGTGCAACAGTAGGGAAAGCGTTGGATAGCGTAGGGGTAAAAATTACTATTCCTCCTCCAGTGGGTGCTACAGTAGTGAAAGCGTTGGGTAGCGTAAGGGTAAAAATTACTATTCCTCCTCCAGTGGGTGCTACAGTAGGGAAAGCATTGGATAGCGTAGGGGTAAAAATTACTATTCCCACTCCAGTGGGTGCTACAGTAGGGAAAGCGTTGGATAGCGTAGGGGTAAAAATTACTATTCCCACCAATGTTCCCTCTAATTTTTTTCCTCTGTGTGCGGCAGTGGAGGGTCTCTGTGCGCTGCAACCATGGCTATGTGCGCCAGGAACCAAACCGCGCGCATCTGCGGCGCCAAATGGCACTCCAAAATTTTTCTTTAAAAAGCCAAAAGATAGTGCGTTTTCACACATACAGCGCCACAATAAGGGTCTTAAGGGCAGTTTGCAATATTGGATAAGCACGCCATGACATGAACTGGTTACACTGGCAAGTATACTTCAAGTTTACAAAAGCACAAGACTTCAATGGTGGTACCATCATTAGATTTTAATAAATATTCTTAACTGGAGCACAGTTCATTGGGTGGGGAAATGCTGCGAGCCTATACAATATCACATATACACAAGAAGGTAGAGGGCTGTTCAGACACGTCAAGTGGCGTCACTAGATGGGTGACAGGGTTGCTTCTCACGGCGATCCTTGCCATTTTTCCAGTGCTGATAAACTCGGTCTAGGTCAACTTTCCCGTTCAGGAGGTAGGCCTTTGTCCTCATCAGCATGTCCAAATGCTTCTGCTCTAGTCTATTCCTCAATTTGCTCTTGATAGTATTCATGAGGCTGAATCCTCGTTCACAGTCTGCACTAGATGCTTGAAATGTTGCGCAGACATCAACAAGCTGAGACACGACACTATACTGAGCAGCATTGCGTACAGTGAAAGTCACCATGTCTTGAAAGGTGGTAAATAACCCACCCTTAACATGTTCTGCCACCACATATTTATAGTCTCTGTACTGTCGAACAACATCTTCTGGTGTTTCACAATCACCCAGGGCCAAGACATTTTTATACTTTTCAACAAGTCTTTCAATATTCTCAGTCCCAAAATCAAAATGAGATTGTGTGGCTATTGCCTGGATCTCAAAACTTGCCCATTCTTTTAGCTCACCTTCAGGGAACCTTTTTTGCATGTGCTCACAAAGAAGGGAAACAAAAGACAAAATAGGCCCACTGTCAAACTCTTGCCTATCCTTGTACAAAACCATCAGCTCTCTTACATTGCTGCTCCAAAAGACAGTGTCCCCCAAATACTGTTGCTTAATTTGGCCAATCTTTGCTCTTGCATACTGTACGGCTTCAACAGTAGTTAAAGAACTTTTTTGGAATAGTTTGCACAAAGATGCAAATTCACCCTGAATGTCATTAAGTACTGCAAGGGAAATATGGTAGTTGGAGTCCGATAGCTTTTTATAACAATATTTAGCAATTGGATCATTCTCCTCAACTTTCTCATGCTCAAAGTACTTAAGAACAGTTTCGTAATTACGAATTAGTGCACCAACAGCAAAATGCCTTGAAAGCCACCGGACTTCATTCAGTGGTCGAAAAGAGACAACTTCACATTCAGTGACCGATGCAATTTCATCCAGCTTGGACTTCCTTGCAGGAGATCTGGAGAACACAGTGAAGACAGTCCTCAATAATGTCTCCATCTCTTTAATCATTGGAACCCTCTTCCAGGCATCATCAACTCCCAAATCTTCTCGATGGGCGACACAATGCTGCTCAACTAGATGAGGAATGGATTGTTTAAGGCGAGTAGCAACACCATTATTCTTCCCCAGCATCACAGATGCACCATCAGATGTGAACATGACCATTTTCATGAGGTCCAGTTCATTGGCAGTGTAGAATTCTTTCACGGCAGTAGTAATAGCCTCAGCATTACAGCTAGTGAGCTTCACTATGCCCCCAAACTGCGTTTTATGCTCAGTTGATGTTACAGGTCGGAACTTGAAATACAGGATGAGCATTTTTGAAACAGAAATATCTGTGCTCTCATCAATTATCAAGGTGTGATACAAAGCTTGCCGAAGTTCTGTCATAGCTTCACAGTGTATCACGCTATTGAAGGCCTCAAGGAACTCAAAGGCATAGTTCTTGCTCCTCCAGCTGTCTGGTATCTTCACATACAAAGCTAAGTGGTCATGGATGTCTTGTACAGATAACATTGAAGTGTTCATCTTGACTGCCAGCAACACGTTGTTGATGAGAATCTTTATCTCCTCAGGCATAGATCTTTGGCGTTCAACTACTTCCATTCTATTTGCTTTGTCTGTGGCAGTTTCTGTCAGCATTGCCCGTACTCCAAAACCAAACCTCGCAGCAGCACTTCTGTTTCTCAATATCACCATGGCAGACTCGTGTACTTTGCTAAGTAGATGGCGTTTCATGTAGTCCAGTTTCCAGCCATCACTCCATTTCTTCCCTGTGGAAAAGTCCCCAACAATCTTGGCTTCGGCACATGCTTTGCAAATCAAGCCCACATCCGGACTGTATTGAAATAGTTCCCCGAGTTGCATGCGGACCTTGCTTCGTGACTTCTGTGTCTCAGCCTCCACAATTTCCTTCATCCACTCTTCCTTGAATACAAGGCAACATTTCTTCCTTTGTGGTGAAGCACTGCACTCTCCCAAAGTTACAGCTTTGCGCTTGAACATTTCCGTACCCGCCGGTTTGAGCCTGCTGTCCCACAAAGCCTGCAAAATAAGGAAACATGGCTTACGTTGACGCCTAGCTCATGAATGCAAACTGTTATACTACAATGTTCAAGATGCACCACAGTTTAACTCAACCCAACAATTACCTCTTCTGCCTGCACTCGCGTGCGCCTCTTTAAATGTATGGGGTTCTTGCTGTGAAACCTGAAACAGAAGAAAACATTGGTAAGTATATATGGTACTACAATGTTCAAGACGCACCACAGTTTAACTCAACCCAACAATTACCTCTTCTGCCTGCACTCACGTGCGCCTCTTTAAATGTATGGGGTTCTTGCTGTGAAACCTGAAACAGAAGAAAACATCGGTAAGTATATATGGTACTACAATGTTCAAGATGCACCACAGTTTAACTCAACCCAACAATTACCTCTTCTGCCTGCACTCACGTGCGCCTCTTTAAATGTATGGGGTTCTTGCTGTGAAACCTGAAACAGAAGAAAACATCGGTAAGTATATATGGGTACTACAATGTTCAAGATGCACCACAGTTTAACTCAACCCAACAATTACCTCTTCTGCCTGCACTCACGTGCGCCTCTTTAAATGTATGGGGTTCTTGCTGTGAAACCTGAAACAGAAGAAAACATCGGTAAGTATATATGGTACTACAATGTTCAAGACGCAGCACAGTTTAACTCAACCTAACAATTACCTCTTCTGCCTGCACTCACGTGCGCCTCTTTAAATGTATGGGGTTCTTGCTGTGAAACCTGAAACAGAAGAAAACATCGGTAAGTATATATGGTACTACAATGTTCAAGATGCACCACAGTTTAACTCAACCCAACAATTACCTCTTCTGCCTGCACTCATGTGCGCCTCTTTAAATGTATGGGGTTCTTGCTGTGAAACCTGAAACAGAAGAAAACATCGGTAAGTATATATGGTACTACAATGTTCAAGACGCACCACAGTTTAACTCAACCCAACAATTACCTCTTCTGCCTGTACTCACGTCTGCCTGTGCAATTGTCTTTGTAGTACGGTCTCACGAACCTGCAAAAGAAAAAAGGGTGCAGATTTTGAATCTATTTACCCAGCAACCCCCAACCCAACGAGGAACGTAAACAGAATTACCTTGTCTTTGTGGTACTCGCACCTGACCACTGTAATCCAAATACCGTACAGACTGGAAACCTACAAGTGAAGACAAGTAAGTCAGCAAACGCCCGAAGAATTACAAACTGTGCATGGGACCGGTCAAGAGGCCCAAGACAAAAAATGACCAAATAATTACCTGGGATTTTAGCCTAGGACAAACAGGGGTGTGCCCATGTGTTCCATTATTAGCATCGATTATCTTAAACTGGTCTATAAATGTGAATCCCAGGGGGAAAGCGGCATTACAGAAGGTGTAGCACAAAATACAAACCGCAAATGGTTGAGGTGGGTGAACAAGGTAACCCACAGGATGGCTGAGAAGCACACAATCCATCAAAAGATCCCACCTGAAGCTGCTGCAGTGGCGCACCAAAAATATGATTGACTACGTTCAAGCAATTTTCAGGCAACCATAAATATGTCAAGATAACTGAAGAATGATGGACCTGCTGCAGAGAGATCTCAGTTGTGCCTACTGGAAGTTGACTCAATAAGTAGCCGAGGAGGTTAAAATGCCTGATGAAAAGCTGGTGAACCATGCAGGATTGGAAGCAGAACTGGAGTACATCATGTTGGCTTGATGCCAACAAAGTCTGTGTTTTACTCTTAAAGCCAGAACCAGGGGTTTTCTTTTGAATAACTACGCCCTATCGATCACTTCACTCGCAGCTCGAAGAGCCATGAGTTGTTTAGGTATTTTAAGCAACATGTCACCATTCTTGAAGTGGTTCCTTTTACAATCCCTCACTCTCCCTTCTTTCCCCCCCCCTCTCCCATCTCTCCTCAAGGTACACACGATTGTCAATGAGCACTAACACAGCATCATTTATACCATTTCGGCATTAGTCAACACCACTAGTTTTTCCCTGTTGCTCTCATCTTCGTCTGCCCCATGGTTACTCCTTTCCCAGGTCTATCTCCATTGCTCTGCCTTTCACCTCTCATGCCTCTCTCCCAAACTCATCTTCTCCCTTTCTATGCTCAACTCTCTCCCTTTCTATAATGTCAGACTCCCTCTCCTGCTTCTCTCTCTTGCTTCGCTCTTGGGCTCCCTGTCCGTACTTCTCGCCCCTGATACACTCTGTCTCCCTCTCCATGCTTCTGTCCCCTGCTGCACTCTCAGGCTCCCTGTCCGTGCATCTCACCCTTGCTTCACTCTTGGGCTCCCTCTCCGTGCTTCCCTTCCTTGCTGCACTCTGTGCTTCTCTCCCCTGCTGCATGCTCGTGCTCTCTAGAGATGTGGCCTAACGACCAGAGCTGCCATCTAAGTCACGTACATACAAAACATGTTGCACTCCAAATGCTATAGGTGTCACATTCGCGAAAGTTATAGCTATTGGCATTGGAAATGACAAAGCTATCCATTTAGCTATTTTAAAAACCAACACATAAATAAAATATTTGTCATTTACAAGACCAATAGCTCCAACTTTTCTAATGCGAGACCTATTGCATTTCCAATGCTTGTTGTGCCTTTCTGTCCTGTGTCCAACTCGTTTTTGGTGTCCTTCTGCCCCACTCGTTTCTTGTGCCTTTCTGTCCTGTGCCTCACTCGTTTTTTGTGCCTTTCTGTCCTGCTTTTACACAAACCAACCACAATACAGATTGCACTACATTGACACTGGCCAAATAAGAGCAGTTAAATGCCATGTTGTTTCACCGAGGATTTCCTAAATCTTTTTGGCCTGATCTGAAGGCTGGCATCACGTCTTTGACATAACTTGCCCGGGTGGAAAGGTTTTTGGGTTTTTCAGTGATCTGCTACAGTTTACCTTTATAACATTTATGTACAAGACATTATTGTGTACCAAGTTTCCTGCTTTACACTTTTGTCTAATCGCATGCATTATTACTGTCTTTTTGTCAAGTACCCTTGTTTAGTTTCCAACCTTGTATGTAATCTCTGTTTTTCCCTCTAAGGTCTACTCCTCCCTGCTCCATTCAAAACAATGTCTCTTTATCCATAATTTTGTCCAGAGTAGATCTACCAGGATCACTGCCTTGACTTGTAGTTTGAAAGGTTACAGGCGAACATATGGAAGACAACTACGGCACATATTTCAATCTGCATAAATTTAATCCGCAGACATTCCCAGAGCACATACACATTGACGTGCTACAATGCAGGATTCAAAACCCTTATTTAAAACCAAAGCCTCATTTAGAATGGACAGGGCTCCATATTCTTACCCACGCGATACAAGCACGAGTCGCGCGGACAGGAGAGTTCCACACATGTGGAATGACTCATTCTGATCTCTGGGAGAGGGGTGAATTGTGGGATGGAGCCTGGCACGCCTTCTGAGGGCTGCACCTGCAGCCGGCTCCAGCGCGCTGAACAAGCTGAACAAGGTGCAGAGGCCTGCGGTCTGGAGCGCGCGGACAGACTCAGGCTGGCGACGAGGTAAAGTGGCGCGCGCAGGGGTCAGTTCTGTGGCACGCGGTATGTTCATTCAATGCGAATAAATGAAATTCGGCTACATAGTCAGTGTCAGTGTTTTACGCTTAATAGGAGTGGCAGCTTAATATTTGGCACAGGTTTAGCTTCCTGTTCCGGAGGTGGACAACAGTTCACGAATGAAAACGGTTTTACAGCAAAGCGTTTGAAGTCAGGCAGACGGAATCAATTTGAAAGGGATTGGAATAAGAGGGTCAATAAGAAAGAGAACCAAGACGCAGAGGGTAGAAAAGAAAAGCAGGGAAGGGAGATGAGTGGGAAAGAAGAAGAAATTGGGCTAAATTAATAAGTCAAGTCTTGCACCATGTCTACTGCACAATGTATGTCACCTTCAGTTAAGCACACGAGCCTACATTTGTTTTACAACCACGTCTTGTCTTCCTCACCCCAGTCCTAATCTTGTAAGCATTACTGTAAATAAAGTAAGGGTTTTCCTTGAATCTTTCTTTCATTTCTTTTACTTTCATTTTAATATATAAGCAAAAGTATTGCCCTTTTGAATCGCTCCGTTCCAAAATACTCCGTCCTCACAACCCACAAGACTAACCCACTAACCAGCTGAGAGGCAGCAGAGGAGGCAGAGCCCGACCAGGAGCCCCCGGTGCATCCTCGGCTTCCGGTACGGATGTCCCCCAGGAGCGGGACCCGAGAGGCCAAGAGCACTGGAGGGGTCACCTGGCTGGGGTGCAGGCAATGAACACTGGGGCGCACTCTGGAAATCAGAGGGCTGTCTTAAAACCAGGGGTTCAGTCTTCAGATCAGGGATGCAGTTTCAAAAAGAGTGGGGTGCAATAAGTGAACGTGGGAACGCACACATGCAATAATCGATTGGGGGAGTGAAAGCGGGGGGCTCTCTTTAAATCAGGGGGTGCTGTGGAAATCAGGTATATAGCGGTGATCTGGGGTTTGTGGTATCCGCTGGGGGACATTCGGAATCTATGGTCATAGTCTTTCGATCTGGGGGGCAGTATCGATGTCAGCGAGGATTTCGGGGCGCAGTCAGTGAAGCCCAGAGCGCTTCTATCTCCGAGACCAGCTAAACACAGAGTTTTACCCTCGCCCCCATAGAGGAACCACCCCATCACTCACACCAGGGCAGGGGGCGGCACGCACAAGAGGCCGCCTGGGCTACGGTTTCAGTTTCGTTTAAGATTTTTCAGCAGATAATTCCCGGTCAGATCAAATACACAGAGATGGGGATTGAAAAAAAATCACGGTCGAATGACAGAGCAAGGCTATAACATAAGATACGACTTCTCCCGCTCCCACACTACCATAACCCCCACAATAACCACCGGTTCCTCGTTCCTCCCGCCTCCCGCCGCCTCCCGCCGCCTCCCGCTTCCCGCTTCCCGCTCCTTACCTGTCACTTCTTACGCCCGCACCGCTGCCAACCGCCGCCGCCACCACTGGAAATGTGCTGCATATCATGTTCGCGCCGCTCGCTTTTTAAAAGCGGCGGGCGGCGCGAATCTCTTGCGACGGCCTGTGTGCGCGCTCCACGATAGGTGGTGCGCGCTGACATCAGAGAAGGTGCGCCTAGAGGGAACAGTGATTCCCACTCCAGTGGGTGCAACAGTAGGGAAAGCGTTGGATAGCGTAGGGGTAAAAATTACTATTCCAACTCCAGTGGGTGCAACAGTAGGGAAAGCGTTGGATAGCGTAGGGGTAAAAATTACTATTCCAACTCCAGTGGGTGCAACAGTAGGGAAAGCGTTGGATAGCGTAGGGGTGAAAATTACTATTCCCAATTAATTATTTTAAATTAATTACCAATTATATTTTAATTATTTACCAATTAATAATTAATTTAAAAATATAAATAATTTACATAATTATTTATTTAAAATTAAATTACTTCCCACCCTAGTCCCCTATAAACACACAACCCGCTACAGAAAATAAATTACAAAAATTTAATTATTTATCAATTATTTATTTTTAATTAATTACCACTTATATTTTATTTAATTACCAATTATTATTTAATTAACAATTAGATTAAATTTACATAATTAATTAATTATAATTAAATTACTTCCCACCCTATTCCCCTATAAACCCACAACCACCTACAGATTTATATTACACAAATATTATTAAATATTAATAACTTACCTTATTTTCGATATTTTTGTTGTCTATATTTTATCTAGTCTATATTATGTCTAGTCTATATTTTTGATTCGATATTTTGGCTATTCTAGTCGATATTACTCGATATTTTTGTTGTCTATATTTTGTCTAGTCTATATTTTGTCCAGTCTATATTTTTTACTCGATATTTTGTCCAATCGATATTTTAGAATCGATATTATGTCTGTTTACCCTGTTAACTTCATAATAGGCTGGGAGTGCAGTAACAAAGTCTGGAGCAGAGATTTTCTCAGGCAATGTTTTGGTTAAAAATTCTATTTGGGGGGGTGTGCGAGTCTAGAAATTCGGAAAACTCATACATGTTTTATTAATGAGTGAGCGTTAATTAAGTAGCAATTGATTGACAAAATAGAGGTGTCAGTGTTATGCCATGGGTAATCAACAGGTCTCGATTTTTCCACTGTGCAAGAAAAATTGCAGTTTTTACATACAAGGATACTACATCATTACCAAAATTAAAAGAACTACAAGCAGCCAATCTACCTAGATGGTTTACTTGCAACAAACACTCTCTAGAATAAGAGATTGGGAAAAAAACAGCAGGGGCCCTGGCACAAGGTGCAGTTCGGGCAAAGGACAGCGTGAACTTGGCACGACCGCTGCACAGTCCTGCTATCATGTGATTCCTTTGTTAGGAAGACTAGTGCACTAACTTTCAACAAGCATTCGGATAGCCAATAGATCTCTCCTTTGGGACCTTATACGTGTTTAGCCATGCAACAATTAATGTTGTTGCAGTAAGGATATTGTGCTGCATAACTAAATACTTATAAGGTCCCAAAGGCGAGACCTATTGGCTATACCACTGATTGTTTAATTTTAAAATGTTGGCCTGTATGATCCTTTAATGGTTTGGGGCAGATTGTTGCTATTTCTAAATGTGTGTTGCTTTGGGCGGAACAACACACACTCGTTAAAGTACAGGGCGGACGGGAAAGAGGCGAGGGGTATGCTGGTAAGAGGTACAGTGCAGATATGCACCGCAAAGTAATGGGGGCACGGTAGGCTGGTAATAAAGTTGATGCCAAGCTGCAGGCAGACTAAAGTGAAAGGGAAAACTGCAAGGCAAGCTGGCGATGCAGAGGTAAAGAGCAGCAGTGGGAAATAGATACAGGACATAACCCAGGGCAAACATTGAATGGCAAGGATGGGCAGTTTGGCAGTGCAGAGAATGAGGTGCAAGGCAGGCAGATGGGTTAGGGGAAAGTTGCGGGCCGACTGACAGCGCTGAAGATAAGCTGCAGAACAGGCAGACAGCGCACAGAATGAGTTACAAGGCAGGCTGACAGTACAAAGAGGACAAACTGACAGAGCAGAGGATGGCGTGAAGGGCGAGTGGATACTGCAGAGAAGCATGGCTGCCGGACAATGCAAAAAATGAGGTGCACGGCAGGCGGTGCTGAAGAGAAGTTGCCGGGCAGTTGAGAAATATTGAGGATAAGCGGGACTAACTTGCCGCGCGGAGGATGAGATGGAAGAAAGGATGTTAGCTGAGGGGAGAAGCAGAGAAAATCTCTCATGTGTAGAGGCACTCAGTGCAGAGACTAGGAGTACAGAGCAGCGGATGTGGTGCAGGACATTTATGTGGTGTGCACGGTAAAGATGTTCACGAAAGGTTTTATATAGCGCTGGCTCGACCCGGGGGTATCAGAGCGCTTTACATGTGCACAAACAAGATTACAGGACAAAGAACGGATTGTTCAATAGCAGAGCATTCGACCGGGAATATAAAAGCAAATACAATCAAACAGAATGGGAAGAGGGCACTTTATATGAAAAAAGGAGCTCAACTGAGGTCTATTTAACATAGTAACAACAATCACAAATAAATGTATATAGAGAGTGACAGAGGGAGAAAAAAGATTCTGGGCTGGGCTGCGGGTGAGGCATAATTAGATAAGAATAGGCGAGAGGAACCAAATTGGGGAAGAAGGGGAAAGTTCAAGTTCAAGAATTTATATAGCGCACTACTCACCCAGAGGGTCTCAAGGTGCTTGGGGAAGGGGTTCATTATTTGTCGAATAGCCAGGTTTTAAGTTCTTTTCTGAAGGAGATGTGGTTCTGTGTAAGGCGGAGGTGAGTGGGGAGTGAGTTCCAGGTCTTGGCCGCCAAGTAGGAGAAGGATCTACCTCCCATGGTGGATCTTTGGATACGCGGAACTGCAGCGAGGCCTTGATTGGAGGATCTTAGTTGGCGGGTGGGTGTGTAGAAGGATAGTCGAGTGTTGAGGCATTCGGGCCCTAGTTTGTAGAGGGCATTGTGTGCGTGGGTGATGAGACGGAATGTTATTCTCTTGTTGACGGGAAGCCAGTGGAGGTCTTTCAGGTGGCCGGTAATGTCGAGGGATGTCCAAAATGAGTCTCGCTGATGCGTTTTGGATGCGTTGAAGTTTTTTCTGTAATTTGGCTGTGATTCCGGCGTAGAGGGTGTTTCCGTAGTCTAGTCGACTCGTAACCAGTGCTTGGGTGATGGTCTTTCTTGTCTCGGCGGGGATCCAGTGGAAGATTTTTTTGAGCATACGAAGTACGTTGAAGCAAGAGGATGAGACGGCGTTGACTTGTCTGGTCATCGAGAGGGAGGAGTCTAGGATGAAGCCAAGGTTGCGTGCGTGGTCTGTGGGTATGGGTGCTGAGCCCAGATCCGAAGGCCACCATGAGTCGTCCCAGGCGGAGGGGATGATCCTAGGATGAGCACTTCCGTTTTGTCTGAGTTAAGTTTTAGGCAGCTGTTTTTCATCCATACGGCTACTTCTTTCATGCCTTCGTGAAGATTGGTTTTGGCGGTGTTGGGGTCTTTGGTGAGGGAAAGGATCAGCTGGGTGTCATCAGTGTAGGAGATGATGTTAAGGTTGTGTTGACGTGCGATGGAAGCGAGTGGACTCATGTAAACGTTGAAGAGGGTGGGACTGAGTGATGATCCTTGTGGTACACCGCAGATGACTTCGGTGTCCTCTGATTTGAACGGGGGAAGTCGGACTCTCTGAGTTCTCCCAGCTAGGAACGAGATGATCCAGTCCAAGGCTTTTCCTTTTATGCCAATGTTGCTGAGGCGTTGTATAAGGGTGCTGTGACAGACAGTGTCGAAAGCGGCAGAAAGATCGAGTAGAATGAGGGCCACTGTTTCTCCATTGTCCAGTAGTGTTCGAATGTTGTCTGTTGCTGCGATGAGGGCGGTTTCGGTGCTGTGTTTGGCTCGAAAGCCGGACTGTGAGGGATCGAGGGAGTTGTTGGATTCGAGGAAGGCGGCGAGTTGGCTATTGACGGCTTTCTCGATGACTTTGGCCGGGAATGGGAGGAGGGATATGGGGCGGTAGTTTTTGAGTTCAGAGGGGTCTGCTGTGGGTTTCTTCAGGAGGGCGCTGACTTCAGCATGTTTCCAGCTTTCTGGGAAGGTAGCAGAGTTGAAGGAGCAGTTGATGACATCACGGAGATGGGGTGCGATGATGGAGTCTGCTTTGTTGAAGATGTGGTGGGGACATGGGTCGGTTGGCGAGCCAGAGTGGATGGAATTCATTAGGCGGATGGTGTCTTCGGTGGTGATTGGGTTCCAGGCGCTGAGAATGTTAGAGGGCGGTTTAGGTTCTGAGGGGGGTGGGGAGGATTGTTCGTTGGAACTGTTTTCGAAGCTGTTATGTATGTCGGCAATTTTGTTGTAGAAGAAGGAGGATAACGAATCGCAGAGGTCTTGGGAGGGAGTGATGTCGTTTGAGGCTGTGGTGGGGTTGGTGAATTCTTTGACGATGTTGAATAGTTCCTAGCTGTTATGGGCGTTGTTGTCGAGTCGATTCTTGAATGCTGATTTCTTGGAGGATCGAATCAGCTGGTGGTGTTTGCGGGTGGCTGCCTTGAAGGTGGTCATGTTGACGGTGGTTGGGTTTTTTCTCCAAGTTTTCTCGAGAGTACGGCATAGCTTCTTGGATTTCTTAAGGTCATCGTTGAACCAAGGGGCCTTTTTGCTGTCTTGTTTGGTGTGATGGTTTTTCAAGGGTGCTAATTCGTCAGCGCTGTGAGTGATCCATTGTTTGAATTTGATGGCAGCTTGGTTTGGGTCCGATGAGAGGGCGGGTTGGTTTTGGTTGAGCGATGTGAGGAGTTGGTCGGTGGTGATTTTGTTCCATTTTCTTCGGGGAATGAGGAGGGAGGTAAGGCAAGTCGATGGAGGACAGGGAATATAAAGGGAGGGTAAGGAGGGAGTACACAGGGAGAAAGATAACAAGATGGAGAGGAAATAGGTGAGAGATAGGAGTGAAGTAGAGGAGGATAAGGCCAGGGGAGGCAGAGTGTAGGGTCAGATGCCAGGTTAAGGACCCCAGTATTTTCTAAGAAAGTGAAGTTTGAGCTCTTTTATAAAGCTGGGGTACAAGGGGTTACAACACAATTCCTTGGGGAGGGCATTCCAGATGTTCGGCGCATTTCCTGAGAAGGAGCGAGATTGAGTGGCTTTCTTTTTTAATAAGGGGGGACGAGGAGGAGAGTGTTAGTGCTCCTCATTGGTCTGGAGCCGCACTCTTTTTTGAGTTTGTTAGGTACAATGGGGCATTTTGGTGTAGAGCTTTATGCGTAATGCATGCTGTCTTGTAGGAGGATCTACCTTCAACGGGAAGCCAGATAAGGGCCTTCAGGGCTGGGGAGATATGGTCAAAACGTTTATAGTCAGTGATTAGCCTGGCTACTAAGTGGAGCACTGATCTGAGTGGGGCTAGGTGTACTTTGGGGGTTCCTGTGAGGAGAATGTTACCATAGTCAATGTTTGAGAGTACTAGGGATTGGACAACCCATTTGAAGTCTTCAGGTGGAATGAAGGGTTTGATTTTCTCCAGATGACAGAGAGTGAAGAGAGCTCCTTTAGCAGAGTTTTATATGTGGTCGTTAAGGGTTAGATTTTTGTCAGTGGTGATACCAAGTGATTTCACTGAACTGGAGAAAGAGAGTGAACAGTTGAGGGCATTAAGTCAGAAATCCAGGATTGGATTGGGAGCCCGTTGTTTTTAGGAGAGAAGAGGATAACTTCAGTGTTCATAGGGTTAGGTTTGAGATGATTGGAGTAGAACCAGGATTGGATCTTGTTCAGGGTATTGTTAAGATGGAGTACATCAGAGTTGGACCTAATCTTATAGTAAAGTTGGGTGTCATCAGCATAGAGGTGATAATTGATTCCAGCTTATTTCAGAATGAGGGTAGGGGGTTCCATGAAGAGGTTAAAGAGAGAGGGGGAGAGAATAGAGCCTTGAAGGACACCTCGGGAGACAGGTGAGGGGTTAGATAGGCAGTCCTTGATTTTGATTTGTTGTGCTCTGTATTGGATAAACGAAGCGAACCATTTAAAGACCTAATCGTTAATGCCAAAGCGAGTCTTGAGCGAGTTGAGTAGGGAATTGTGGTTGACTGTATCAAAGGCAGCCGCGAGGTCAAGGAGAATGAGTAAGCAGGACTCATCATTGTCAAGGGAACAGTGGATGTCATCAACTATATTTAGCATGGGGGTTTCAGTGCTGCAGCCTTTTCTGAAGCCAGATTGCAAGGAGTCAAGAAGATTGAAATTGTTAATGTGTTTATCCAATTGTAGCAAAGCACATTTTTCAAGGTCTTTGGAGTTAGGGCGGAGGTTGTTCAGGTCATTAGGGTCTGCAGTGAGGTTTTTACGAATGGGCGTGATTTGTCGGAGTTGAAGGGAGTCAAGGACACATCCTGGATTCAGAAGGGGTTGTAGCGTGTAGGTGAGTGGAAGAGTAAGGAGGTAAAGTCAATACGGAAGGATCGTCTAATGTCATGTTCTTGGCAAATGGGGGATTGGGAATAATCTGAGGTAGACGGAATGACTGATCAGTTTTGGCAATTTTATCAGAGAAGAAGTTGGCAATTTCCTCACATCTGTTAGTTGAGGCAGGAAGCTTAAGTGGTGCTGTAGATGTTTGGTTGCGAAGTATGTTAAACAGCTCTCTGGGTCTACTTTTAACACAATCTAATTGTGTTCGGAAGAAAGTAGCCTTTTCATAGAAAATGTGTTTTTTATAAGTAGATCTAGCGGCACGGAGACGGACAAGGTGGGAGGGGGAGGGCTGTTGTCTCCATTTTCCTTCAGTTAGTCTAAATGAGCGTCTTACGTTATTGAGGTCAGAGTTAAATCTTGATTTGGATGGAATGGTTCTTTTTTTTTTTAATTTGGGAGGGGCTAGAAGGTCTACCACCTCATTGACAGTCTTTTTTGAAAAGCTCAGTGAGCTTATTGGCATCTTGGGAAAGAGGGGTGACAAGAAGTTGAGCTTGGAGTTCAGACTCAAGTTCGCCAGGAGGGCTTTGATTAAGATGTCTGGTTCATATCATGGGTTTGTGGTTTTTAGAGGGGGGGTAGGGAGTGGATTTGATCTTGAACAAAATGAGGTGATGGTCAGACCACTTGATAGGGAGGATGCTGGAGAGGGAGGCCAAATCATTATTGGAAATGATGGCGTCGAGAGTGGCACCTTTGGTGTGGGTGGGAGAGTGACACAGTTGAACAAGGCCGTTGATCTCCAGAGGATTAATGAGGTGGCTGACTATGGGGTTGTGGATTTGGGGTTCTCCTGGAAGACCACTGAAAGGTGCAGGGTCACCCTATCGTCCACGGGTCCGGAATACAAAATGAGACCAACACTGGAGCACTGAGAGAAAATATATTTATTGCAATCTCATTAGAGAGAGAGCATCGGCAACAGACACCCATAGATGTCTGAGGAGGCAATCTGCTGAGCACTTTGGTTCTGCAACTTATATACCCTTCATCCCCACCCTGTGCGTGCAAGGAGAACAATAACAAAAAAAACAATAATTTACACAACAAGCAGTGGACAATCTGATAAATCAGCAGGTGATAGCTGTTGGGCTCCTGCAGGGCATAGGCGCAAACCATAATTATACAACAAGCAGAGGTCTGCAGATGGTAGCGGTGGGGCCCCTGCAGGGCGTAGGCGAAAAGCATGATTACACAACAAGTAGAGGTCAATCTGATATGTCCGCAGATGGTAGCTGTTGGGTCCGTGCAGGGAGTAGTGGGGTAGCAGGGTGAAGACGATAAGCATCTGGGAAACTCCCTATCCGACTGGTTGAGCATGAGTTGGTGAGTTTGTGGTCAGGCCGGGGCACGAACAGGGTGTGGGCATCCATGCAGGAATGAGGTAAGTGAAGCCCCAGAGCGTTTGTGATACAGAGAGAAGGTCCCTGATGAAGGGTGAATCCCAAAAATGGTGGAGCGAATGGCTCAGAACCGGCCCCGGTGCTCAGGTGAAGGTCCGTGTTGGCAGGCTCCTTCATGTGGCAAGCAGACAGACGCTAGCCATAGCAGCCATACCTGTGAGGGTACATGTTGAGAGGCTCTTCAGATGAAGAACAAATAGACGCTCGCACCATTGTCCTAACCATTGGGAAAACCATGCAGACCACCTCTCCGTGGCCCCTCTGTGTCCGCGATGCAGAAAAAGGCGATGAGAGGAGGCATGCCCAAGGCAGGGGAGAACTCGACCAGGGAAGGAGCGGCTTGTCCGGCGGTGGTACAGCCCCACATCGGTGCATTTGGGGGTGTAGGGATTGTTGGGCGGTGCCTCTGAAAATTGGGCACCGCAATTTAAAGTTCATGCCATGCAGGAACTGAGGTATATGCAAACAGGGGGACACATGTTGTACCCCCTGCATGCATCCCCATGCACATTTATTTCAGGACAACTGGCCTGTTCATGGAGTAAAGACCTCCATGACACCGCTGGCGGTCCTGAAACTAGTAATATGAAAGGCGGTGCTGTAGCAGCAACGCCAGTATATTGCTGAGTCTCTGGCCACCACCAGGGAATGGCGGTTTCGTGGCAGTTGCAGCGGTGCAGTGGCTGTTCAACTGCTGAAGTTGTAATTTGGCAGTGGCATTGCCGGTGTGGCGGTGACTGGACCGCCACCGCCGCGCCCCTGCGAGTTTGGCAGTCCTCGGACCACTAGACTCATAATTAGGCCCTAAGTAACTGATTGTATATGTGTATATATATATATATATATATTTATATATATATATATATAAATTCACTGAAATAACCGTAAGTTTCAGACATGTTATAGTTAGAAATTAGCTTTTAAAAAAACTCAGAAATTCACTGATAAAACCATAGGTTTTAGGGGTGTTACAGTTAGTTGGACATTTCACTCATACAAAACCATTGAAATTCCTCCGTTATAGTTAGTTGTACTAACTATAACAATAACAGCAATCCACTGCTGATGATGTCACATATTACATCATTCATGACATGGTCAGTGACATCACTGATGACATCTCAACTGACATCACTGATGACATCATCCACGTGACAATCTGATACATTTTATCATACACCAGTATAATTTTCAACACTCATTATAAAATATGGAGTACCATATTTGAAACGATTGACACACCAATACAAGTTTCTAAAAACCCCCTCAGTGATTTCTACATCTACACACACATCTAAACACTTACATATGATTCAATCATACATGCTAACAAAGATCAATAGAAAACTATTAAATATACTAATACACCTACATCGGCATTACACACTAGCACACATCCTATTCACTTATGCGGTCAGTGAATTTCAAGGTTTTTTAAATGCTAATTCCTAACTATAACATGTCTGAAACCTATGGTTCTTTCAGTGAATTTCAAAGGTTTTGTAAATGACAATTTTTAAATGTATTAATTTTTATATATATTTTTTTATACTGATTTACTATATTTTTTAAAACCATTTATTTTTAGATATTTTATTTATTAAATTACATTATAATTACATTACAAAATATACTTTCACAGAATGAATTACTATAGTCTAAATACTTTGCAAATAGGCAATAGACTTTTAACCCCTTCCATGCTCATGACGAGCTCAGCTCGTCATGAGGCACAGTGGAGCTGTGCTTATGACGAGCTGAGCTCGTCATGAACAATGGGTATTCAAGGAGTTCAACATCCAAGGAAAATTGCTGCAGCAGTCAAGGTGTTAAGTAGATTAGTTATAGTTCTTGCAATGGGCAACACAATTTCAAACACAATGAAACATTGAGTGGGATGGGAATTTCTAGTTAAATGCAATTAGTTACTTTATGGATTACTTTTCTAACCACAGGACTGGATCCTAGATTCAGTCCTGGGACATCTCCTGTAAACAGTTGAGTAAAAGCGTTTTGGTTACAGTAGTGATTTTTAAGGAATATTATTGTATTTTAAAACTTTTTCACATAGAATCACCAATGTTATCCTATGGGAGAAAATTCACCTAGCAAGTAAGTAGTGTAATCGTTACTTTTTCTTACTCAGTGGTGGATCCTGGATCCAGCACTGGTGCATCTCCTGTAAACAGTTGAAAGAATGTGTTTAAGTGATACATGTGATTTTTTAGGAATATTTGTAGTTTGTAAAAATAGACACAAACTTTTCTGGTGAAAACCAAACAATGGATTCCTATGGAAGGAAATACAAGTTACTGGTAATTATGGTTAGAATTACTTTTCAGGGTCAGTGCTGGGCTAAAAGATGCAGCACTGGGTTCTCTCCTGATAACAGGTGAGTAAATCGGATTTTGTTGTTTGGATTGTTTTAGGTGAATATTTAAAAGTTCCAAAACTCCTCACTTAGAAGAATCTCCAAGTGAAACCGATGTTAGCCTATGGCTGGAAGTTCAAGTTACTGGTAAGTATGGTTAGAATTAATTTTCAGGATCAGTACTTTGCTCAAAGATGCTGGACGGAGGTCTCTCCTGATAACAGGTGAGTAAATCGGAATTTGTAGTACATCCAGTAAGCGCCACAGAGCTGCATAGCAGAAAGATGTAAAAAGGGGCACGGCCTGCACCACCTCTCTGCAACGCAGTGCAGTGGCACTTCCTGGAAGCACCTGGTGGGCTACTGGGCCCCCATGGTCCCTTAGGTTTGAAGTGGAATTTTTCCCCAACTTAAAACGCGACACAGGGCGTGTTTGCAGACATTTCACCTCAGGCCCGCCCCCTTCCTTCACCATTGTGCAAACGCGCCCTGTGGTGCGTTTTAAGTTGAGCAATTAATTCCTCTTCAATCTTGAGGGTCCCTTGGGGCCAACTAGCCCACCAGGTACCTCCTGTAAGCGCCACAGAGCTGCATTGCAGAGAGGTGTAAAAAGGAGCGTGGCTTCTGAACACCTCACTGCAACACAGCTCCCTGGCGCATACTGGAGGTACCAGGTGGGCTAGTACAAGGTAATATCATTACAGTAACTTTGCGACAAGAACACATTGTTCAAAGGGGACAGTACCACCCCAGCCTCAGTCTGAGTTGTCATCACATATACAATATACTACCACCCTCCCGACTTCATTGATGTTATCAGTGTTCACTCCTTCCGTCTCGTTGCCAATGTCCAGTGCACAATCCTACAATCCTAATTACCTAAGGCAATGTCTCTGCGCCATCATGTAGTGGTGCATCTTCTTGTGTGCTTTCTGTCTCTATGACTGAGTGTGCGTCACTTGAGTCGCCATCCTCTCGTACAGGCCTCCTCTGCAGGTACAGCGCCCAGTAATTCTTAGGTCGGTTACGGGGGGGGGGGTAACTTGCTGTATAGCCCCGTTTGCGTACAACAATATAGCATCTCATTTGTCCATCGAGCCATCGTCGGGGTCGGTCCACGCATCCAGGTGAGCGCAACGCATCGTTTGGCAATTAAAAAGGCCATATCTACCACAGTCTCCGTAATGCCGGCGGAATATCCTTAGAGTATCCCAATATGGCCAGTAGCGGAGAGGGGGTTAATGACAGACCAGGGATTTCATTCACTTCATTGTACACTGCCAGCCAGAAGTCTGCCACCTTCGTGCATAGCCAGGCCAGATGCAGGAAGTCCGCTGATTGAGCACTGCACCTCTCACAGCCAGGTCTCTCTCGCAAGCCCTATCGGAACAACCGCTCGGGGGTATAGTAGACCCTATTAAGGAACTTAAAGTGCAATAGGCGGTGGCGGCCATTGAGCGATACTTTCTTAACACTAGCGCAACAATATCTCCATTTGTCTTCAGGGAGGTCAGTGTTTAGATCCGTCTGCCACGCCAGACATGGTTTCGCATAGTGCGTTATCCGCTCTGCTAGCGTGATTCGATAAAGACGCGATATTAATTAGGCTGGCGTCTTGGCGAGACTATAAAGTCGTACGTCAATACCACTTGTGGCTCCGTCATATCCTCTCCCAGCAGCTCCCGCAAGGCATGTCTCACCCTGTGGAACTGAAAGCGAGGGAGAAGCAGGCCGCCCGAATCGCCTTCCGTATCTATGTATTCCCAGGTGCAAGCCGTGCCACTGGCGAAGAGGTCGCCCATGGTAGTGAGATTCAATTTAGCAAGTGCAGATAGGACACCTTTGTCTCTACAGGGGCTAAGCCATGTGCACCAAGCCAATTTTGCTTCCGGGGCGTATAGCAGTGAGCAAGCTTGGGCGTCCATGAGGTGATACCAGGCATGCATCACGGCGTTTAGCGAATCTAAGATGCCCGTTCGCCGATCTCTAGGACCGGCAAGTAGCTCCAGTAGCGGCGTCGGATCAGCAACTATTCCATCAATCTTCAGGTGCGGCGCGTCCGCTGGACCGTGCATCCAGCCATACGCATGTGCACCCTGAGCAGCTCGGTAGTATAACTCAAAGTCCGGGGCATGTAGGCCGCCCTCCTCGTAGGGGCGAACAAGAATGTCCCATGCCACCCTGGGTTGTTTACCAGCCCAAACCAGACGCAGCACTAGAGCATGGAGTTGTCGGAAGAATGTACCCGACAGTGCCATCGGGATGTTACTGAAAAGAAATAGCAATCGAGGAAGGACTATCATCTTCAATAATGATATGTGGCCCAGTAGTGATAGGGGAAGTTCTATCCATTTATTAACCGCATCTTCTAGCTTGGAGATCGCCACCCCGTAATTCTCACGAAGTACCACCTCCGAGTCCGTGTGTAACCGGATACCCAAGTAGAGTACCGATTCTGTAGTCCACTGTATGGGATAATCCGAGTCGACTCTCCTGGTGGCAGGAGTGAGTGGGAACATGACGGTTTTGCTCCAATTCACATGGATCCCAGAGAGCGAACTGAACAGTACTACTTCTCTCAGCACCCTCGAGAGGTTTTCCTCGGGTTTCCGTACATATAGCAGAGTGACGTCCGCATACGTGGAAACTATCAAGTTGTATCCAGGAAAGCGGATACCTCGGTGACTATGGTATTCTCGCAGAGCGCACACCAGAGGCTCGGCAACCAAGGCGTATAGGAGAGGGGAGAGGGTGCAGCCCTGTCTGGTGCCACGACCTATCGGGAAGGGCTCAGTCGTGAGCGATCCAATGCGTACCCACGCCGTTGGGGAGGCATAGAGCGTATTCAATAGTTGAAGGAAGAGATCCCCAACTCCCATGCGATGAAGTACCAGGCGGAGGAAAGGCCATTCGACAGAGTCAAAGGCCTTTTCCATATCAAGGAAGATAGCGACTGCAGGCACTTCCTGCCGCGAGTGTTGGAATGCCGCAAATACAGTGCGCAGATTATAGGTCAAATTAAGGTTGGGGACAAAGCCCGCTTGTTCGGGAGCAACAAGTGTAGGGATCAATGGACTGAGGCGGTTTGTAACAATCTTTGCGAATATCTTCGCGTCCACATTTATCAGTGACAATGGCCGATAGTAAGCGCAATCCCCCGGAGGCTTATCTGGTTTAAGGATAGCCACAATATTAGCTTCCCTCATCGTTGGTGGCATCGTCTCATTCTCCGCCATCTGCTCGATCAGCGTCATCAATTTGGGTATCAGTAAGTCCGAATACGTTTTATAGAATGAGGCCAGGAAGCCATCACTTCCCGGAGCGCTCCCTGCCTTCATGGATGACAACGCCCAAACAACCTCCTCTCTCTCAAATGGGCGCACCAAAAATTCGCAATGAGTGTTTGTTAGCCAGGGTAACTTAATATGCATTAAGTAATCGAGAATGCTGTCCTCCTGGATCAGGCCTCTAGTGGAGTAAAGACCCGTGTAGTAATCCCTAAAGCGTTCCGCCACCTGCGCGTCCGACAGTTCCTCATCAGTCTGTGGTGATCTCAGTACCGACAAAGCAGCGCCGTGCCTGCGCTGTTTGGCAATCCTTGCCAAAACTGCCCCTTGGCGTTCTCCCTCCCCGTATGACCGGGCTATGGCATATTTCCCTAGGTGTTTCACCTCCGCATCTGCCTCGTCATGATATTCTCGAAGAGTTGCGCAAGTTCCTGAGTCAGCTCCGCGCTGGGGTCCCTATAGCGGCGCGATTCAATATCTTTCAGTTTAATTTTCAGAAACGACAGGCGACCTCGAATAGACTTAAGAACGCCCGCATGTTTTGAAATAGCCATGCCTCGTATATATGCCTTAAAGGCTTCCCAAACAGTCAAGGAGTCTACCGGGCCTACGTTCCTTTCAAAGAATTCTTCGATGGCTGTCGCCAGCTCTTCTCTAAATGCATCGTCCAGAAGCGCGTACAGTGGCAGGCGCCATGAAAACGGGGGAGGTCGGCACGTCGGGGCTCTAAGCGTAACAAAGACCGGGGAATGATCCGAATAGGTACTGGGTAACTTCACACATGCCTGTACCGTAGATAGGAGGGGCGAGGAGAATAGCCAATAATCGATATGGTTGTGGATATTATGTTGTGTTGAGTGGTGCATGTATCCCCCTTGTGTTGGGTATCTGGTTCTCCATACATCTTGCAGTCCTATTCTGGTCATCTTAGCTTCTAGCACAGGGGCAGAGGCTGAGGGGCGTCTGTCAGGGCCATCCGAGCGATCAAGCGCCGGTTGCCGTATGTTGAAATCTCCGCCCCACAGGACATGTCCCTCGATAAGGTCCCTAATCTTGCTAGCCAACGTTAAGTAGAAGGAGGAGCAGTCAAAATTGGGACCGTACGTATTAACCATGTGAAAGGTCATGCCTTTGCCAGTGCATTTTGTGATAGCATATAGTCCCTCCGTATCTGTGGCAACAGGAGTAATGGTCAGGGAGGCCTTAGGATTCACCCAGGTCAGTACTCCCCTAGCATTAGAGGTGAAGCCGGCGGCATGCGTGTTGTTGTGTAGTCCCCTGTAGGTCAGTGTAGGGCTGTCTGGTCTCAAGTGAGTCTCTTGAAGTAAGGCTATATCAATCGCATGTCTCGAGAGGTATTGTTGTACCCGTCTGACCTTTCTGTGGTCATTTAAACCTCTTACGTTCCATGTCAGAAGTGTGAGAGTGTCATTTTCGTGAGTGCGTTGTGTCATAGCGGAGGGCGTGTTGAGCATATGCAATGAGGTGTTATCGTACGTGCCAGCGCCCAATGCGTCTGCCTATATATGCGTTCGCCAATACATTTCAGGTCAAAACATACGACAGCAAAACATGTTCTCACTTTCGTAAACAGCAAGAAGGGAGAAACCTATGACTCTACCCCGACCCCCTCCCATGCTTGCCCAACCCCAACACGGCCGCGCCCCATCCCACCCCACTTCCCGCCTCCCGTCGCCCCCTCCATTGAACTCCATGGAAGGCCCGTAATGAGTATGTTGCATCTGCGCGATTGCGCCTCTAAATCTTCAGCCTTGTCCTGTAAGAGTTGAATCACCTTGCCCAGCTGTTTATGTTCCGAGTCCAGAGTCATCTGCGCCTCCTCCACCTCTCCTATTCTGCGTTCCGACATATCTAGGTGTTCGGCGTGTTTGTCTAGCCGTTCCGCCATCTGGTCCATGCGGTTCGTGAGTGCGTCCATTTTAGTTCCTAGAGAAGTGATGCCGCCCTGCAAGTTCTTTTCCATGGCCAGTAATATGCAACAAATGTCTGGTTCAGTTGCATCTCACTCCCCCGAGTCTCCAGCTCCGTTGTTCGCCTCACGTGGTGGCGGGTCCGTAGCTTTGGATTTTTTGCTAGTATGAAATGACAGTTTAGGTTGCGTGCGGTCTGGGTGGCCCATGTCGTCGCAGTCAGCTCGCGCCTCAGCCAGATCAACTCGCCAGATTCACTTATGTTCCTTGCGGCCCAAAACGGGGGCAGGTAGTGTGTGAGCGGCCAACTCAGTTCTTAACACCTTCGACACTCATGACGAGCTCAGCTCGTCATTCAGTGTACTGCTGGTACACTGATGACGAGCTGAGCTCGTCATGAAACCATCATTTTGGATCATCCCCAGCACAGCAGGGGAAAATGCCTAGCATCGATGTGGTTAATGCTGGGCTGAAAGTGGCGACTTACGGGTAGGTGTTCAGGCCCCGCAGCGTATCTTTGCTGTCCCCTTGGACTGCCGGCTGTAAGGCACTCGCCAGTACCGGCCAGTCAGCAGGTGAGGGATCTGAGCCAGGAAGCAAGCACTGCTTTCACGGCTTTCTCAGTGAAGGTGGAGGCTCGGGGCACAGGTCTGTCGCGATCCTCATGCCAGTGCGTTCATGTGATATGTCCCGCCAGGAGGGACTACCACGGGACAGCGGGGAAAGTCCCTATCAAATTAAGCAGCTCTGTCTTCGGCGTGTCTCCTACTCTGCAGCTGCTCGGGTTGGCCTCGCGAGTCCCCAGGCCTCACTCAATACTCAAGTACAATTGCCACCTTTCCTCGCCAATACAGCGTGTCAGCCCTGCAATTTCAATATGGTGAGGGGGGGGTAGGAGAGTATGCACTGTACCTCTTGAGCGTTGTACGTTCCGTCCCCACAGCTCTCAGTCTTAATGTTCAGGCCTCTATCACCTTCCAATAGGGGAAGGGTGTGGTAACCCAGGAACCTTCACAATAGCGCTATCTCCACTGCGCCAGACAAGAAGGATGGGCTCCAGGCCCACTGCAGTGGGGTGTGAGGCAGCAAGTCGGCCCAAATCCGGTGTATCCGGTCAGCAGCGTCACAGGCGGTGATAGGCCTCAGGTTCCGAGCAAAGCCAGGCACTCCAGTGAGGCGCTGCAGCTGCCGCAGCACATCCAGGTGGCGCTGCGCCCCCTGCACGATTTCCTCTTCCACCGCCCGTCGTCAATTCCGGGCTCGTCAATATCTCTCGCAGCTCCGGTCTAGTGCTGGCAGCCTCAAGCGCTATGTCCCCTTCAACGCGATGGCAAAGCAGTCTTCAGGTCTTCGCATGTGTACGGGAAGGCAGTAAGGTGGCTAAGTCCCAATGATCCCCCCTCACCGGCACCTCAGAGGATGGAAGGCCCAGTGGCCCAACTGAAGCCGCGGACTCGCGTGAGGCGCTGCGACAGCCGCAGGCCCCCAAGACGGCGTAGCTCGCTCTGCGTGGCCCACCGCTCCTCGCTGAGTCGGGGTCCGACAGCTCTCCGCTCGGCTCCGGTCCAGTGATCTCCTCCCACAGCCACTCCGAGTCACCGCAAGCCAGTGGCTCATACAGAGCAGGCCTCACTCTTGACGCAGTTTCCAGGAGGCCGCACCGCCGCGTATCACGGCCCTCAGCGAGTCGGGTGAAAATCAGCACTTCCCTTCGCCATCCACAGGCGAAAATCGCACAGCATGTGCCCCCACTGCTCCGATGCTGTTTGTCGACTTTCCGGTGCTCGAAGGTCACTGCTACCTTCAGGATATGCTGTAGGATCGGTATTTCGGTGGAGAGGCTGACGGCTTAGGCGGCCATCTCTGCTGCAGGCTAGCTCCGCCCCCCTTCTCCAGCCCCATGTTGCATGTTTACCTTCCTATCTGAAAGACACTATTGACTTTTTGAACAAAATCAAAAATGTGAATTGGTGTCCTGATTATCTATTGGTCGTTATGGAGATAGAATCTCTCTATACCAGTATCAACTATCAGCATGGTATCAAAGCAACTGGGTACTTTTTAGATAGCCGTAATGTCACTTTAAGAGAACATAACAAAATGCTAATGGAGATGATTGAGATTTGCCTCAAAACTAACTTCTTCCAATTTCAAAATGAGATCTTCCAGCAGTTGCGAGGGGTGGCGATGGGCTCGTGTTTCTCCCCCAGCTATTCATGCTTGCATGTTGGCTAGTGGGAGGAGCATGTGCTCAGAGCCGCCCATCGCCACTGGTGGAAGCATATAATTCACTACTGGCGTTATATTGACGACGTTTGTATTATTTGGAAGGGGTCAAAGGAGGAAGCATCATCTTTTGTAAGTGACATCAATGTTAAGGATCTTAATTTAAGATTTACGGCATCCATCAATTATAATTCGGCAGAATTTTTGGACGTTCAAATGTATGTTGAGGCTGATATTCTGCAAACTAGATTACATCGTAAGTCAACTACGGGCAACTCTATTCTTCATGCCCAGAGTTCTCATCCTAGCCATACTATTAACAGCATTCCGTACGGCGAATTCATTCGAATCCGCCGTATTTGTAGTTGAGAATTAGTTGCTGACAAATGTCTAGTGGAAGCTTTTGAGAGATTTCTTAAAAGAGGCTATAAGAGGAGGATATTAGATCAAGCCCTGCTCAAGGCCAAAGGTAGACACAGGGATGAGTTACTACAGTTAAGTCTTAGAACAGGGACTGTCCAGAAGCGAGAATGTCCAGTTCGCCTGATAACGACTTTTTCTACCCAAGAAAAATCCATTTGTCGTATAATCTGCTCTGAATGGCCGATCATTATGACTGATAATATCGTGGGTCCTATCATGCCTAGTCAGCCAGCAATTACCTTTAGAAGGGCCCCCTCAATGCGGGATGCCCTGGATAGATCAATGCCAGAGGTATTACCTAAAAAATCATGGTTGTTCAAAATGGGTTTCTTTAAATGTACATCCTGCCGTGCTTGCACATTTGCGAAGAACGGTACTCAATATACTACAGCTTTCAGTGAAGAAAAGATCGCAATACTGGAACATCTGACATGTCAATCTGAATATGTCATTTATAAGCTCAAATGTATGTGCGATCTTGAATATATAGGCAGCACAAAGCTACCCGTCTACTAACGCATCTTGCAGCACTTAGGGCCATTGTTAACTCAGACAATAACTATCCGGTGGCCACACATTTCAAGTCCATACATGGCAACAAACTTAAGGACTTGGAATATACTGTCTTTGGCTCAGTTCCTAACCCTGGACAGGGCGGGAATCGTGAAAAGTTACTCAGACAGAAGGAAACCCATTTTATTTTAGCCCTTGATACCAGAATTCCCAATGGGCTTAATATTAATGAAGACCTCCACAATTTTCTATAATCTTTTGTAGTTTGTCTAACTGATAGGTGATGACAACATGTATAGACTTATATTTGCACTTTTTTCTATTGGAGGCAACAGTATTAGTCCCTATGAAATACAGATGACTTTCGCTCGAACTTTTCAGATGTTTTAATTATGTATATTTGAGGTTTATCGCATAAGAGCCTCCGCTGTGCTGCTATTTCATATATTTGCTTTTTTTTGCACATTAGTCACTTAATACACAGTACTTTTTGCACTCTTTAGGCTAGCTTAATTTAGCTTTGCAGTTAATTTTTCTTAACCTGTACCTGCAATCAGGATAAAATTTGAGCCCTTCCATAATCAGATATCTGTATACATATATATGTGCTGCTTTTTTAAATGTGTCCGATAAAAATGCACTTGCACTTTATGAAGGCATTGTTTCACAGTGATATTCGGTACATTTGATTATTCTAATTACTGCATTTTAAGTGTTATCTATTCTAGTTGCAGTGGTAGTCTGCCATTTATTTTTGTACATGATGCATAATTGTTAAATTATGGGCATTTGTGGGCACATGCCATGATCTCTTTTTTTCGAATGCTAGGAGTAGTTGGTTTTTCAATGTGTAATATTGATACATTTTTTGAAATTTTGCTTTTAAATCATATATATTTGCACAATTGTTAGACTGTAATGCACTATGTATTTATTTCTATGCAGGCCAAAGCTAAACATGCTTTAGAACAAATTTACTGCATTTTTACATGATGTTTGCCTAAGTCTGTTGTCTGTGTTTATCATTTGCACATTTTTTGCCGGTCAGTTCATTTTTTAGAGCTGGTTGGGCTTTTAAAGCACTTTAAATACACTATGTCTGTTGGGGCGCGTCATGTGATCAAGCTCTTTCGTGGAGTGAAACGCATCATGGAAGACACCCGTCTTACAATGCCAGATCAAAACTTTGCACTGCTTGCACTTTAACTTCTGTGTTGGTCCGTGATTTAAAAGGAATATGTAAGAGGTTCGCACCTGAAAATCTTCCGTCTAGCATCAGGCGGTCAGGAGGTTTATTGTATATATATATATATATATATATTCAATGAAAAAACCATAGGTTATAGGCCATATATAGTTAGGAATTAGCATTTACAAAACCTTATTTTACTCGCATAAAACCATTGAAATTCCATATATAGTTAGCTAACTATAAGCGCTAACTATATATCGCGCACCCGCAATCCACTGCTGATGATGTCACATATTACATCATTCATGACATGGTCAGTGACATCACTGATGACATCACTGATCACAACATCCAGTGATTGTATGTGTCTGTAAAGTTTAAATATGTTTCACATATTGAAGAATGAGTGGATGTATAAGTGTCTGGATGAAGAATTTAGTAGGTGCATGACTGACTGTATGAGTGAGTGATTAAATGTGTCTCACTGAGTACATGGGTTAGTGACTAAACTGTCTTAATTCGTGCATCAGTATGTTTGTTGTTGTGTAAGCTGCTGCATGTGTTGATCAGTAGCTATAAGAGTGGCCATATGGGTTATTGATTGGTTGCCCAAATATTTGAATGGGAGGCTGAGTGTGTGTGTGGGTGGCTGGGAGGTGCGTGACTCTGTGCATAGATGTGTAAGCAGTTGATTCACTAGGAGTATGAGTTCAAGAGTGCATGTGGAAACAGCTATATGGGCGGTTGACTGTGCATGGGTGTGTTGGTGAGTGAATGGATTTCTCATTGCTACATGTGCAAGTAAGTACGTATGTAAAACACAATACATGTGAGAGTTGAGATATATAAATAACTGAACATAAGAGCCAGTGAATGTGTGAGTGGCTGTATCGATCACTGTGAGCTTGTATCAGGGATTATATAAGAGAGTAAATATGTGTTATTATATGTTTGAATAAGTAAGATGTGTATAACTGTATAGTTGAGGAAATGGAGGTGTGATTGATTCTTTGCATGACTGACTAGGTGTGTGAGTAACTCCATGGATGAGTGACAGTCTGTGAGTGTCTGTTTATACTGAGTGTATGTAAGGTTATATTAGAGTCTGAAGAGGTTCATTGTATTATCACATGAGTGATGTGATCAGTGATGACAAATGAGATGTCATCAGTGATGTCATTTGAGTTGTCATCAGTGATGTCATTTGAGATGTCATCATTGATATCATTTGAGTTGTCATCAGTGATGTCATTTGAGATGTCATCAGTGATGTCATCAGTGATGTCACTGACCATGTCATGAATGATGTAATATGTGACATCATCAGCAGTGGATTGCGGGTGCGCGATATATAGTTAGCGCTTATAGTTAGCTAACTATATATGGAATTTCAATGGTTTTATGCGAGTAAAATAAGGTTTTGTAAATGCTAATTCCTAACTATATATGGCCTATAACCTATGGTTTTTTCATTGAATTTTCAAGGTTTTGTAAATGCAAATTCCTAACTATATATCCACTATAACCTATGGTTTTTTCTGTGAATTTCATTGGTTTTTTAATAGCAAATATGAAAAGCTTTAAAATGTCAAGTACGTGATAGATAAAAACATTTTCGTATTTATGCACGCTGATGTGCTTTGAACGCTGCCCCCCCCCCCTCCCCTCTTTTGCCTTAGTAGTACTCTCTCTTTGCAGATACTGAAGGGTAGTTAACGCAGGCCTTTACCCCCGTTGTAATCCGTCGTGCCTCCTTGTCTCTCCATTTGATTGATTGTTGTCCAAGCATTTACTGTTTTAGAATTGGTTCTCTTTGGATCATTCTCTATTTACAAACAAGCACAAAGTCGCAATACTCTGTTTAGTCTTTGCAGATAGTGAAAAATCGTGTAAAAAAATAAAAGTAATCGAGCAAAATCAGTAGGCCACTAATTGGATCTCTTTTTGACCTCGCTAAAATAGAAATATTAGGAACAACCCTTCTTGAGAAATACGAAAATAGTGAGATGAACTGAGCTCCACACCATGAGGGCTGCAAGACAGCTCGGCTCCATCACCCATCCCGCACAAAATAACGACAAACCCTATGCAAATATTAAAAATATAGACAACACACCAGAAAAGAAACAGGGTAAAACATTTTATTAAAAAACTATTTACATAACGTTGGTTTATAAGATGATGTCAGTAGTGGACCGATGTGTGAATAGATCGAAAACAGCACAAGGCTCCAAGATCCGGATAGCAAGCTCCTGGATGTTGGGTGCCATAGTTTAGAGTTCTGAATTTCAGCCTTTTTCAATGCCTGTGCTTTGTTGAATCAAAATGGCGGCTTGACACAAAGCTGACTCAAGCGTTGTTACTGATGCTATGCAGACCAAAACTGGTTTTCAGTTTGTACATTTTTCTAGATTTTTCAATCCAAGTTTGGTTGACTTTGTAGAACGATGGCTTCAGATTTTCAACATACGGTGTGGTGGCGCTGACTGGGAGGGGGCGCTTCGCTCCTGCCCCCTCCCCAAGTAAGATTTTCATACGTGAAAGTACGTTAATGGTTTTGGTCCCTGAGATGCTTCGATGTCACTACCATTCTCAAATAGCATAAGTTCTGGATGTTGGGTGCCATAGTTAAGAGTTCTGAGCAGCGCTTGTAACACTGTCTGAAGCTTATTTCCACCTACTGCAGCTTCACTATTCTCAAAGTAAGTGAGTGTCGTTTGTGGACCTGACTGCATTAGAAAACAATGTGATATGTTACCTTCCTAAACAGCTTGACGGAGGCCCCTGAGGGGCGGTGTGATGGCCATGGACTCGGAGAAGACGCTTGGCTCCGACACCCTCCCCAAGTCTTATAGCACTGGTGTAGCCTGAGATCGCCCCCGACATAGGCGGCCGGCTCCCGGGGTCCGGCGGAACTTTTTGCCTTTTGATGACTCTTCAATTCTGGACCTTGTCCCACAATCCGTTTGACCTGAAGACAAGCTGTAGTGGGGCGCCCCTTTATCGTTTTAGTTGCCATTCCGCCCGCTTTTGCTACACTGTGCCTCTTCCGCCATGCAGCTGTTTTCCGCCCGCTCTTGCGACTACAGCGTCTCGCTCACCATGTAGTTGAGATGCGCCCGCTCTTGCGGTGCAGCGATAGGCGGCTGCCACAGGACTCTCAAAATGGCGGCCGGCTCTTCGGTTTTGGGCCTGGTCCACTAAAATGGCCCTGGGACACCTTGGAACTCGGACGCTTGTCTGCTAGGGCTTGGGTCCCATTCTCGAAAAGCGTCCCCTCAGCCGTGAAGATTCTACAAAAGTCTTGGGGGCCTCCGACTCCCGCAGGCTTCTGGTGGGGAGCGGCTGCCATGATTGCTCGTGGAATGGCCACGACGGAGCTACGAGATGGTAGTGGTCTCATGCTGACGCCAGCTTTAGTCTGAAACATCCAGAAACACTGTAGACTACCAATTCGATCAGTTCCGGTAGCGCCCCAACATGACCCGGAAGAGAAGAACTTGCCCTCCCCTCTTTGACTGATGGTTCTTGTTGCCTGTCCCCTCTGTTGTCATTTAACAGAACTTTTTGGACTGCTGAAAGGGGTTGTGTTCTGAACGCTGGTTGGTGGAGACATTTAGACTATATTCTTGACCTACGTTGTCGCGTAATGCGTTTTATGACACGCCGCGTTAGCGCACCCGGAAGTGATCCGAGGCGCGGCGCGCAGCGCGTAACGTAAGCATAACAGGTCATGTGACTTGTTAATAAAACTTTTCATTGGTTCATTTTACTTTTGTTAATTTAATGATGAAAAGCTTGGTCATATGACCTAAAAATTACGCTTTTTATTATTTTCGAACAATATTTTTTTTTCAAACATATGTTATAATATTCCAGGCTAATGTACTTTCCCGGAAAATTTACAACTGTCTTGCAAGTAAAATATATTCCTTTTTCGAGAAAAAGGGCGTTTCTTCCTTCCATGACGGAGCCGTTGAGTAAAAGAGATTCGGCCTGCTGTCTTAGTCGCCGATACGCCTGATTATCAGATTCTTATCGATCACTTTATGTTGCAGACATGAAAAACACAACTGCCCTTGACCATTTATCTTTACTGCGTTCCTACATATTATACCTTTTATCCGTCATGTAATTGGACTGCTTTATTTCACTTGCCTTTTACTGATTCGAAAACAGTCACTAAAAGTAAAAACTTTACAAATGAAAATACTACTACCGTGTTTTGTTTTAAAAACCTTTATTGTGAAAATGTCAGTATACAAATACGGGCCTATAACCACGTGGGCCGGCCACGGAGCAAACTGAAATCGTATATGATGAGGAGACATTTACACTGTAGAAGAACGTAACGAGCGGGCCATTAGGTGACAAGAACAAAGGTGTCTAACAGTTGCGGAATCGGTGGACGTACATTTTGTAATTAAAATACGACAGGGCCACTTACAATAACATTTTCTAGATATACATTTGCGGGGAAAGAGTTACGAGTCCCATTTATACCGGCGCCATTTTGGGCGAGGCCGGGCAGGTCCAAGATATAGTCAAAATGTCTCCACCAACCATCGGCCAGACCAGAACCCCTTTCGGCCCTTTATGCTACAAGATGGTGTCTTCCATTCAGAAAATATTGGTGGCAGCATTTTGAAAGGAAACAGAAACAGCCGTTCTCCTAGTGAGTTTCACATTGTTACATTTAGGAAGAATGTTGAAGAGTAGTATGTGGAAAATCTGAAGCCATTTTTCTACAAACTCTCAATCAGACTTGGATGGAAAAAAAAAACCTGAAGAATGTACAAACTGAAAACCAATTTTTGTCTGTATAGCACCAACAGTAACGCTTGAGTCAGCTTTGTGTCAAGCCGCCATTTTCATTCAATCAATAGCGTCCCCCTGCACACATTCAGGGACCTGGTCGTGTCTTCAGATGAAACGCATTGTAGGAAAAGAAGCAGAAAGGAAAAGGAAAAAAGTTCCGCCGGACCTAGTGAAGCTGCAGCAGGTGCAAATAAGCTTCAGACAGTCTTACAAGCACTGCTCAAAACTCTCAACTGAGGCACTCAACATCCAGGACTTGCCATTCGGATCTTGGCGCCTTGTATTTTTGTTTTGTTTTTGATGGAGGGGAAACAACAAAAAACAGACATTGAAAAAGGCTCAACAGTGCAGGGCGCCTTGTGCTGGTTCCGACCTATTCACACATCAGTCCGCTACTGACATCACCTCATAAACCAACGGGGCACCCCACGCCGACTTTCGGCGCAGCATTGTAGGATGGCCACACCAGTGCGGCAATTTGCTGGACACCACCTCGGTGCCATCCAGATCTCGGCGCGTTCATTCAATCAATAGCGTCCCCCTGCACACATTCAGGGACCTGGTCGTGTCTTCAGATGAAACGCATTGTAGGAAAAGAAGCAGAAAGGAAAAGGCAAAAAGTTCCGCCGGACCTAGTGAAGCTGCAGCAGGTGCAAATAAGCTTCAGACAGTCCTACAAGCACTGCTCAGAAATCTCAACTGAGGCACTCAACATCCAGGACTTGCCATTCGGATCTTGGCGCCTTGTGCTGGTTCCGACCTATTCACACATCAGTCCACTACTGACATCACCTCATAAGCCAACGGGGCACCCCACGCCGACTTTCGGCGCAGCATTGTAGGATGGCCACACCAGTGCAGCCACTTGCTGGACACCACCTCGGTGCCATCCGGATCTCAGCGCGTTCGAGTCACTGTGCCGGAAGAGTGACCGGAACTCAGCTGAACACGCCGTCTTTCGGCGCAGCATTGTAGGATGGCCACACCAGTACGGCAATTTGCTGGACACCACCTCGGCGCCATCCGGATCTCGGCGCGTTCGAGTCACTGTACCGCAACAGTGACCGCAATTCAGCTGGACACGCCGTCTTTCGGCGCAGCATTGTAGGATGGCCACACCAGTGCGGCAATTTGCTGGACACCACCTCGGTGCCATCCGGATCTCGGCGCGTTGTGCTGCCTTCGGCCTATTCGCACATCGGTCCGCTACTGACGCCGCCTCACGTGCCAACGGATTTTCTACGCTTTTTGTAGCCCTATGTCGCATAACAGGTCATGTGACTTGTTTATAAAACTTTTCATTGGTTCATTTTACTTTTGGTTTCCTAAAGATGGAAGGCTTGGTCATATGACCTAAAAATAACACTTTTCATTGGTTTAGAACATTTTTTTTTCCCAAACGATGAAAGCCCCACCTTGTTTCTGGATCATTCAGACTGAAGCTGGCGTCAGCATGAGAGCACCACCATCTCGTGGCTCCGTCGTGGTCATTCCGCGAGCAATCATGGCAGCCGCTCCCCACCGGAAGCCTGCGGGAGTCGGGGGCCCCCAAGACTTTTATACAATCTTCACGGCTGAGGGGACGCTTTTCGAGAATGGAGCCCAAGCCCTAGCAGGCAAGCGTCCGAGTTCCAAAGTGTCCCAGGGCCATTTCAGTGGACCAGGCCCAAAACCGAGGAGCCGTCCGCCATTTTAAGAGCCATGTGGCAGCCGCCTATCGCTGCACTGCAAGAGTGGGAGCAACTCAACAACATGGTGAGCGAGACGCTGTGGCCGCAAGAGCGAGCGCAACTCAGCTAGATGGCCGCCACCTGGGGAGGCCCGTTCACGCCGGCTCCCCCACGCCCCCCCCCGGGCCGCCGCACGCCAATTTTCGGAGCAGCATTGTAGGATACCAAAACCAGTGCGGCAGTTTACTGGACATCACCTGGGTGCCTGTCGTACATGTTGTGTCAGCCATGTGACACTGGACACAGACCGCTACTGACGAGGCCTCCCCCCGCACCACCCGGGACGCCCCACGCTGTTTTTCTGTGCTGCATTGTAGGATCCCTAAACCAGTGCGGCACCCAGGCGACATCACCTGGGTGCCGTCCAGAACTCTGCACGTTGTGCTGCCTTGGGACTATTCGCACAACAGACCGCTACTGACGAGGCCTCCCCCCGCCCCACCCGGGACGCCCCACGCCAATTTTCGGAGCAGCATTGTAGGATCCCTAAACCAGTGCGGCACCCAGGCGACATCACCTGGGTGCCGTCCAGAACTCTGCACGTTGTGCTGCCTTGGGACTATTCGCACAAAAGACAGCTTCTAACCATTGTTGCTTTTTGTGTTGAGAAATGTTTAAATGTTTTTAGTTTTTGTTCCGTTTGTTAAAGTTAGTAGTTAATAAAGTTTTATAACCTTACTTTGTTGGAGTGTTATCTATTTTTTTAAAAACGGGTGAATGGGGCCTTGAATCGGGTTATTGTCATGTGTGGGCTTTGGAAGTGTGCTGCTGCAGGATCGGACATTTCAAACTCAAATGCACGTTCTTTTTCTTACCTTTCCGAAGCATGGAGCGCAATAGCAGGCAGAGAAAGGGTGATGCACGTGTTGAACACTACCTGACCTGGCAAGTTGCTGGCAGTGCCCCCCCGCCCGCTCCTGAAAGAGGGCACACACACACCGCCGCCCCGAGTACTTCACAAATCTTTAAAAGACCATGCGCTTGTTCATGAGGCTTAAATGGTTTATCACCTCTTCTAGAACCCCTGCATCGACCCTCTTACGTTTCATGGAAAAATTACCATGTAACACAATACCAAGCCCTGTCAGCTGAAACCCCCAAGGAATCGTGGGGCATATTATCAAGGGGGTTTATCTCCGCTTTTTTGGCTTTAAAAACCATGAAAGCGGAGATAAAATTATTTCCCTATTATCAAGCTGTCGCTAACACCAGTTAGTGACAGCTAAAAGGAGATAGCGACCATCTTGGGCCCCGCTTTGCATGTCAGTGATACTTATCACTAATGACATGCAAAGTGGCGTGCCAAGATGTTAGCGACTGGAAACAGTCCCTAACATCGCTACCTTCTATTACCAACTTTTGGAGATATTCGCGCTAAGCGCGAATATCTCCAAAATCTAACACCTGCCCTGAGCAGTTCTTAGCCATGTTATCCAATGGGAGGTGGATAACATGGCTAAGAGCATTAGGTCGATAATACATGAATATCGCTGACTTTTCTGCGATAATAGCAAGGTTTATCTGCGATAAAAATCGCCGATGTGCGGCGATAATTTTTGTCTCTAAACAAGTTAGAGACAAAAATTATCGCTAGTTGTTCGTAATATGCCCCCGGGTTTTTGCTTGCAGAAATCGGGAGGCGGGAGACTAGCACTGAAATCAGTACTCACACGCCTGAATCAGGAGGATTGGCATGTCTGAATTCTCTACAGCTGGGGCCATAAACTACATCCGCAGGGTTAGGTGATAGCCTGGAACCAGCCTGGCATCTAAAATGGCTGCCGTGCACGACAAAATTGTGGCATTCGAAAAAAGGCAAGATGGCGCAGCCGCTGGAAGAGATATATCAACATATATCAGCCTCCTCAGCCACCCTCAGGAAACATAGGGGATTAGGATATGTCTCCCGCACCCCCTTATACCTAGTACTTTAATTAACGAAGCACAAAATGGCGAATTCCCGTTTCGCTACCAGTTTGCGGCCCAGTTCGCGGCCCGTGAAGCGCTTCTACCGTGAAAAATCATTTTTTTTTATTTTCCCCACGGGACCCTTTAATAACCCCAACAACATTCCTAGGGGGTCAAGAGGGGGATACCTTGCCCCCTTTCATTAAATTCCCCCTTAGTTTTTCACCTTTTCTTCTCTCTCGATCCTACCGAGAGACAAGATGGCGGCCGCTCCGGACTGTCACGCAGCAAAAAAAAAAAAAAAGCTCACGCACAGCCGCTGGAAGAGATGTATCAACATATATCAGCCTCCTCACCCACCCTCAGGAAACATAGGGGATTAGGATACGTCTCCCGCACCCACTTATAACTAGTAATTTAATTTACGAAGCACAAAATGGCGAATTCCCGTTTCGCTACCAGTTCGCGGCCGCGCTTCTACCGTGAAAAATCATTTTTTTTTTTTTTCCCCACGGGACCCTTTAATAACCCCAACAACATTCCTAGGGGGTCAAGAGGGGGATACCTTGCCCCCTTTCATTAAATTCCCCCTTCGTTTTCCACCTCTTCTTCTCTCTCGATCCTACCGAGAGACAAGATGGCGTCCGCTCCGGACTGTTTAGAATGTTGACAGACACCGGAGAGCCAATCAGCTTTCTGCGCGCAAAGTTCCGATAAGCGAAAAGTAAGCGGACCGGATCGCTGCCCAGAGCGCTGTTACAGATATATATCTTGGTTTGAACGTTAATTTCTCAAAAACTACTGGAGCACATATATTGAGACCTAGCAAAGGCACATCGGGCTAACAGTCCCTACAATTTTGCCAAGTTTCGTGCAAATCCATTCAGCCGTTCGAGCTAAAAGTGAGTCCAACCGCCCTATGGAAAACTCAATGCAAAAAACGCGTTTTGGGACCCCCCTTTTTTCTCAGCCCCCCCTTGACGAAACCCCACCAAATTTTCAGGGGCTGCTCAGAAACAAAATGTGCCATTTTCCTGAAAATTTCAGCCGATTCCGTCCACAAACGCCAAAGTTATTACACATAGAATTTTCAAAAGTCCCATAGGGAAAAAATTCTAACTATATATACCTACTGGCAATAGCCAGTAGGTAATATATATATATATATATATATATATATATATATATATATATATATATATATATATATATATATTTCTTTTTTTCCCATTGACCGCAACGTTAATGTTTTCACATTGCAAAGTACTGATTTATTTAATGCTTTACAATTGATAACTCCGCTTATCAATTGTTGCCTGGTTTTCATTTTGATGTATAAAAATATATAAATTGTGAGCTCTTTTTATAAATTGGGGTCAGATTTCTCTTGCGTCGTGTCAATTACTTATTGTCCATGTAGGTGATGTGAAATGCTTAACACATGGTCCTCTAAGTGGCCTGGCTGCTCTTTGCCACTCTACCAGGACTGAAAGAATGTGTACTAAGAGTGTACCTGGGGTCCATCTTTGTGTATTGTGCTGGTATTATATGGTAAGGCACACCTGACATACCACATTATACTTTCACCTTGCAACATCAGCCTTCTGGGAGTAACAATCAAAGAAAGACAAAGGAGGAGCCCCTTCCTAAAAAAATTCCTCACTCGTAACAAAAGATTCTGCTGACTCACCCCTTATCCTCTACCATCGACCAAATGGCAGCGATAAGAAGGACTAATCAGCAATCCCTTGATGATTATCTAGATCAGCATGGGTATGTTGTAGGGAGCACTGTCTCCACTCTCACTCTGGATCTGGACAATGCTTAATTTGTATGCGAAAGACTGCTGGTTTCCATGGCTCTGCTCCGAAGACCATGGCTGGTCTTTTAAGATGTCAGCGCTCTGAATACCAAGGCTGAGTAATCTTAAATCCACTTCAGGACTTTTTCATCCACTGTCAGACACTTTCCGCCCCATATATCATGCTTGCAAGTTCCTGCTTTCTCCTTTGTGATGGTTTTTCTGTCTTTCTCTTCCTCTGTCTTTCTGTTTTGTGGTTTTACCTCTCTTGCTCTTGGGAAATGCCTCAAGAGGAAAAACAAGTGCTAATCCCCAAAAATTAGTACTGGTGGTCCCCACAGAGTTAAGCATAGCGTCTAGAAAATCTAGCCACGGGAATGCAGTCAATCGACTTAAACTGTCTATGTAGGTTGTATCCACCATCTTGTGTCATGCTAAATGAGGGGGAGTCCAAAATGGATCTCACTGGTTCTAGCAATCATACTTTATTCAAAAACTCCACATACATGTGCCACATATCCTCCATACATACGTGCACTCGTCACATACACGAAATTTCAACACAAGCATCTGGGTGTTACATCTCAGCTAAACTTTACGCAAGCGGGACCTGTACTCCCCTGAAACAGAAAAAAATGTCTACTCAGAATATGAATCTCCAAAAATCAGTATGGTATAACCACCGGTGTTTGTCAACAACCCAGGACGTGGAGGGTAGTGTCATGTAATTCCAGACGGCACGCTGTGCAGGGCCAGACTGGCCATAGCGGGCACCGGGCAATCCCCCGGTGCGCCGCACGGGTAGGGGCCGGTTTTGGGCCCCTGGGGGCTGTTTCTGTTACAGGGCCGTTTTTGCACCTAGCTGCAAAATCGGCCCTGTACCGAAATCGGCCTAAAACCGGCCCAGCAAAGAGCTTGGCAGCACCTCGATCCCCTCCCCCCCCCCCCCCCCCCCCCCCCGAGTTGGGAGTGGGGGAGGGGGGGGGGGTCGGGGCAGCCGAGCACTTTGCCAGGGCCGGTTGTGGCTCCCAGTCCGGCCCAGAGGCTGTGTGTGCCCTTTGCCCCAGAATAGGTCCTGGACCGTGGCCTTAACCCATAAATGCGTCTAGGTCTCACTGCACATGCTGGAGCAAAAAATAGTTCAGATACTGGTTTGACATGCAGTTAGGTCACTCAGGTTCACGCCTGTATACTATGCAGGGGACATTTCTGTGCCAGGAACACCCTTGGCATATGGGGGCATACATGATAAAAATGTTGGCCCTGCCACATTGGAAGTAATTATTGACACATAGGGGGAACCCAAAGCACATTTTATAAAAAACCAAAACAACTCCTCAGGACAATCAGGCTTCACTAGCTTGACTATTACAAGTTGTCCAGATTTTTGTATGGGGATACAGTGTGGCCTGAAATAATGTTTCCAGCCAGTATCCCCATACATAAATCCAGCCATCATGAGTATTTGTCCCAAGAATGGGAAATAATATGCGGACTATGATTTTCCGGGTCGTAATCCACAGGCGGTGTCCTTCTCTCGGGTAGCAATAGGCATCTGTCACCTGCTCCGAGCAGGTGGTATATGGAAGCCGGAGTGGCTGGTGCAAGTGTTTGGCAGAAGGTCGAGCAAGGGCTTCAGGGCACAGCATCGGCTGTGACCTGGAAGCGGGGTGCACCGGGAATGTTATAATTGGTCCTTACGGTATCCCACCCGTAAAAAAAACTCCACCCAACTTATATTTAGGCTTAAATGAGCGCTCTTTCGGAGTCTACAGCATTTTGCAAACCTATATGAAAATTGTGCTTTACAATTGACTATTTAACCTCATTTGTTTCATAATTTGTCCTGGGGTGGGAGAACTGGGGCCCGACTCAGAGCCAAGAGCAGCCCTGGCAAAAATGTTCAAACCAACTATGTTCACTTATTTTCTGTATTCTGCACAATTCTCTTTTATGAGCAGAAGGAATTTTCATATTTAGTATAGTAACTAACATTTTATTTGTACAGTGCTTGGTGACAAAGTCTTCGCCATAACGCTGTCTCAGAATAGTGTAAAACTGGGTGGATCCCTGTGGATACTGACCTGTGAATTGAAGGTGGCAATCTTTTTTTTTTTTTGCAGATTAGTTCACCTATTGACATTGGTTTACAAAGTTGCTTTACTGATGCTACAGGAGATTAATGGAAGTGATGCTGGAACAATTTTCAGAGTGGAGGGGGGAGATGTCACCATCAGTGTTATGTCACTAAAATCTTAGTGTTTGTAAGAAATCCAGGCATCACACAACGAACAAGTATAGCAAATGGGCAAATCTATCAGCAGCACAGCTGCGGGTGGGGTAGGTAGCTGATGGTGCTTTTGGAGCACACTGTTGCAAATATATTACTAAAGCATGTTGTGATTGAACACTGTCATTAGCAGACAGCACATTTCCCATTGAAATAGGAATAAAATTAGCATTACCCGCAGTTTTACTGGCACAACTATATTGCAACTACCAAACCAAAACAGTTCAAAGCAGGAGGGTCCCAGTGAAATTTTTGAGACTACACAGGATTTTCTCCCCAATAATTACTCAACAAACAGTACAAAATCCTTGGGTCTATTCAAAGAACAGTGTCGGTGTGTGGCAAACCACTACTCAAAATTAACAAATCTATCAACACCAAACCAATGGCTACGCACCACAGCAATAACTGTAGGCACTTCCCTTTTCAGGACGAAATCCCTTACTCACCAAAGGTGACATGCTTCATCATATGGGATTCTCCTCCCAAAGGAAAAACTTGGTTTATTTGAGGGCTACGACTCCCTCTCTGAGAGGGAAGAGCTCAGGGATGTTTTCAGATATGGGTGGAACGTTCTAAATCTACATATAAAGAGAACAGTGTGAGTGAGGGCACAGCGCAAAGCAAAAACAAATGTGAAGGAAGTGAAGCTAAAACTGGCTAGGGAGTGTAAAACAGTGTGCTTTATTCTAATACACCCACTGCCAGGATTAAAAGACAGTGCACCAGTGGTATGGATTCAAACAGCATTGATGGAGTGGAAAATAGTGGTCAACATGTTTCAGCCTAGAACCCAAACGTGGGCATGGCTTTCATCAGGACCTATAATGGTGCTGCTGCATGAATGTGCAAGTGATTTAAACACAAAAAGAATACACAGACAATTTGCTCAGTCCATCTGTTCCTTCAAAAGAATGCTACATCAGGTGATGTCAGACGTAGGTTCTGTGCAAATAGACAAAATAGTAACAAAAGAACAGTCTTACCCGCAACTGCTGGGTAAACAACCCCACCTCAACCTGGCAACAGCTCAGGAAGGGGGCACCGCTCTGAAAGAAACTATGTAAATATCATTAGCCATCAATGTTCTACAAAAGTCCAAGAGTAAGCATACACCATGTTTGTGAACTCAAACAGACATGTACTCAGGAGCATATTTAAAATTGGGGAGCCCAAATGACAGGCACAAAACAATGAGACTTGGCAACCAGACTCTACTAGATCAAAGCACTAAGTGGCCCGGGTTTCGTTCTAAAAAAAGAGTCAAACCAAAGTATTCCTATGCATTTGAGGAGCAATGCATAGTATTTCATGTGATGAAAACTCATTAAAAGTACTAGAACAATCAGCCAAATATTGCTGTACGTAAAGCCAGCAAAAAAAGGAAGTTCAAGCCCTAACCGTTTTGCATGCATTACTTAAACACACAGTGTTAAGACTCCACCGTGTTACCTGCGTTCTTAAATCACTCAGTGCAGAGTCACCTCAGGGATAAACTACCCACTGTGGTCACCAGCAACAGTTCAAATGCGGTTACAAAAGGGGCTGGTCCCCGTCTCTCAAGTTATTCTCAAGGGACCTAGCCTCGTAAAGAAAACGAGTACCAAATTAAGCAATACAGCGGTGGCGGCAAAGATCACTCACCTCTCCGTTGGTACTCCAGACCAAAATGAGCATATAACCGGAGGTGAGTGTCCCCCGGGGCCGAGCTTTTTTTATATTCTACGCAGAGCGAGGAAAATCAAGCTCAGATGAAGCGATTTCGCCCAAGAGACAAATACGCGCATGCACTGGCCTAAGAACATTACACGGTCTCGCATGCGCACAACCGCACATCCAAACAATCTTGTATGGGGCCCAAATAAACACTTTTTATGAATCTATTAGTCTTAAAAGGTGTTGGTCCGCAAAAGCCCCTTCTGCCGGCATCTATGTAAGACCAATCCTCTGCCACTGAAAAGAATAAAAACAGCTAGAGACAGAGACCCGAACTCTCTCTATGCGCATGTGTGAGATTCAACATGCGCCGCTGAAGTAGAACGCAGCAGTCGCTTAATCCTAAAATGTCCTCATTCAGAATATGGGTTTATAAAGCAGTGTTTCACTCATCGATGAATCTGATTACCCGGACTGACATCCATCATTCATGCAAGGATATGCATGATATCTAAGTCGGACCCCAGTTGACATATTGGTTTAGAGGGAACAAAAAACCTTTATGAAATGTTCACAGACATTCTTTCCACACGTTCTTACAGTATCTATGTTGGATTCAGAAAGTAAACGTAGGTTCATTTGACATGTACAACCACTCTATAAAATGTATTCAGGGTGCGCATTTGTTAACACAGGAAAATTTGAAGGCAAGCTGCATGCCCCTTTGCTTTTTGTTGTCATGTGCAAAATACTAGGCTCAAGAGTGACCCATGGTCATTCGTGGATCTATAGAGAGACCCACGGGATCTTATCATTAAGACCCGTACTGTCTGTTTTCAATTTATGGACCCCACCGTTGCTCCTGCCTAAACAGATAAGTAGAAACATCGGTGATATGTTTGGGAATAAATGGTCTTTCAAGGACAGACCACTTCAGACCTTGTGGGCCATGCTCAGCTAAGAGGAAATGATTGGTCAGTTTTTTGAGGCCTTCTTACACCTAATGGTGCTCTTGTGCTCTAGAATGCGGGATTTGACTCTGCGTGTGGTCATCCCCATATAACGAAGGGAGCAAGGACACGTAAGTAGATAGACCAAGTTGTCACTGTTACAATTCGTGTGAGTGGTCAAACCCAAGGTCTAGGAGATCCAATATCAATTTCAGTTGTGTGGGTCGTACGCTCCCCGGCCAGTTTTAGCTTCACTTCCTTCACATTTGTTTTTGCTTTGCGCTGCGGCCTCACTCACACTGTTCTCTTCATATGTGGATTTAGAACGTTCCACCCATATCTGAAAACATCCCTGAGCTCCTCCCTCTCAGAGAGGGGGGGTCGTAGCCCTCAAAGGAACCAGGTTTTCCTTTGGGAGGAGAATCTCAAATGATGAAGCATGTCACCTTTGGTAAGTGAGGGATTTCGTCTTGAAAAGGGAAGTGCCCACAGTTATTGCTGTGGTGCATAGGCATTGGTTTGGTGTTGATAGATTTGTTAATTTTGAGTAGGGGTTTGCCACACACTTACACTGTTCTTTGAATAGACCCAAAGATTTTGTACTGTTTGTTGAACAACTATATAGTACAAAAACAATAATGTGTGGAAATCCATTTTCAGCAAATATTTACCAATTGCACATTACAAAGTAAAGTGTCTTGATTTTGTTAGATCCCTTTAATATATTTGTTGTCATCACGCGTTAGAATTATTATTTTTTAATTGCTTTATTAGTGCTTTCCTAACTGTTGGTATATTTTGAAATATTTGTACAGTTATTGTACAGGTATTTAAAGGTTGTTCCGTGTTATAAAAAGCTGAAATCCTACAGCCTTTCCTTTCACACTGCCTGTACCCCAACAAGTTTATAAGATAGATACATTTCTAAAATCCTCTAACTTTGCAGTTAGAGAAAGAAAAATAAACACCAATTACCGTTTTAAAAGAATAGACATTATAGGTAAGGAGTTAACCCAATGTAAGTCTGTGGACCTGGGTACAGTAGGATATAGAATAACAATGGTCCTCGAACCAGTAAATCATTAAGGTAAAATTAATTTACAGTTTCATTTTGTATTATGAGCTTAAATAAATTCAACGCTCCTGGGGAGAACAATACTTCCACATAGAGAGAAAAAGGGGATGTGTAGCCACTGTATTTGTTATGAAACAAGGTACATTTATTACAATTCATAAATTTCAGCAAATAACGTTTTTATGAGGAGGTTGCTCCCGAGGGGGAACGTGCAAAAAGAGAAAGAGTGCTCAAAGTTAGGCGAGTAACTGAGAAGATAATCCCAAAGTGCAGAAGAAGGAAAAATTAAAGGAAGTTTCAGTGTGGGATTGATTCAAAGTATCAGTCTCAAAAAACCTGGCCCAATACTGTTTTACATGGTCTATTTACATCAATTCTTTACAATCACAGATTGTATTTATGGGAGGCACGTAATAGTGAAGGGGTGGACGGGTTCAGGTGTATGAATATATATTCGTCGACGTTTCGACTTGACTTGTGGCACATAGGGAGGTTTAACCTTGACCTGCGAGTCTTCTTCAGGAAGAGAATACGGGGGATTCGGAGCCAACCAACAGCTGGTTTGAAAACCTCAGCTGATGACGAGAAAAAGGGGGTGGCTATCAGTACACTAAACAAGCTAGCACATCCAATAAGATTTAACTGTACATTAGTGGCTTACCGCATGTGAACTTGCGGGAGTTGTAATTCAAAGTGTAGCGCAGGAATGGTTATTTCACTGCCATGCAATTCTTTGCATCGGAATGGTTATTCCACTGTCATGAGATTCTTTATATCGGAAGCCACATCAAGGTCAGTCCGGAATCAACCCAATTGCACAAGTTCTGTTTAAGGGGAAGGTTTTATATTAGTTATGCCCGTGCCCTGATAGTTATTCCCAGCTATTTCACAGTTTTTCCAAGGTTATTAAGGGAACTAAGCGCTGTGCCCGATAAAGCGCTGCTCGGGAGTACCCAATTAGGTCAAACACGGGAGTACCTTAATTACTAATTCAAACGAGGTAGTCGTGAACTATGCGTGTATAAATTAAAAAACAACCAAACAGTTAAAATACGTGGACAGTGTCACAATAGAACTGTGTGCCACTGCTGATTAGGACTGAGTACTTGATTACGTATGCGGTGTTAATGGTGAAAACACACATTCGTGAATCGAGTGTACTCCTCTGTGGGGAGTCAGATTCATGTGAACGATTAACATTCAAGAATTGTATCTGGGCATGGTCTAGCCTAAAACCCAAAACAATTGCCAAGCTCAACCCATACAAGACCAGGACATAGGATTACCTGTCTTACGTAGACGAGGCAGCAGAACGTCCTCGCAGCAGCAGAGACCGAATCCAAATCACGCTGCTCTAGTCATACGCCCCGGCGTAAGGTTCCTGCGCCACGCATTGGGCGTGGACATGGAAGGCAGACTAACCTTCCTGCTGCCCAAACATTGCCACTCGTTTTTGGGGTGCGATAACTAAAAGTGCAGGTTCTACCAATCATAGATGGGAAGGAAATCCTTGAAAAAGAAACATTGTGGTGATACCCTAATAATAAGCCATTGTTTGGAGACATCAACTTGAATTGAAAATAGCTTACCACAGTACAGTAATGAATTCCACGTGATAGCTCATAATGCAATATTAACAAGCATTAGAAATGCAATAGGTCTCGCAGCATTAGAGTTAGTGCTTTTAGAATTGTTAATGGGTTTTTTTGTAAATCTTTAGCATGAGGTTGAGGGTGAGTGAGGGTGAGTGAGGGTGAGGGTGAGTGAGGGTGAGTGAGGGTGGGTGAGTGTGAGTGTGAGTGAGGGTGAGTGGGGGTGAGTGTGAGTGGGGGTGAGTGTGGGTGAGTGTGGGTGAGTGTGGGTGAGTGTGGGTGAGGGTGAGGGATTGAGGGTGAGGGGTTGAGGGTGAGTGAGGCTGAGGGGTTGAGGGTGAGTGAGGGTGAGGGGTTGAGGGTGAATGAGGGTGAGGGAGGGTGAGGGGTTGAGGGGTTGAGGGTGAGTGGGGGTGAGTGAGGGTGAAGGTGAGTGAGGGTGAGTGGGGGTGAGTGAGGGTGAAGGTGAGTGAGGGTGAGTGAGGGTGAGTGTGGGTGAGTGTGGGTGAGTGTGGGTGAGTGTGGGTGAGTGTGGGTGAGTGAGGGTGAGGGATTGAGGGTGAGGGGTTGAGGGTGAGGGGTTGAGGGTGGGTGAGGGGTTGAGGGTAACGGCACGTGGTCTGACATGTCAGGGGAGTAATCAACTTAGAAGCAGAGTTCAAATAGAACCAATGTCACAAAACTAACGGAATACCTATTTTTACTACGTGTTAGAAATGCCGCATGTCCCTTAGCGAAATGCCACACTGGCCGTGACCCGTATGACTGGCACCTGTCCAGCCTGAACCCATGGAACAGGGGTAGCAGCAGCCAAAAGTGTGCGCCGTCTGTCAAAAGAGTACATGCATATGACAGCCAAAGCCTCCCTCACAGCCGAATATCGCTTTAGAATTCTGTGGGCTGGATCAGGATTGGCTGAGGTGTCAACAATACTCAAATCACAGGCCGTCTTACACATTGGTGGTACCGCCTATTCCTAGACTCCGCCACGCACTTGTAAAGCCTTTCAATCGGTTGATATTCGACCCGGAAGTTCTAAAATTATACATCCGTTAAAACTAAAACAGATCAACATACGACGGAATTGTTAAGCTGAAATCACAGGCGGTCGTGTAAGTTGAGGAGAGGTGGTGGCCCCCTAAGTAAATGCGCAGAAATACAGAGTAAATATACGTGTCTGCCCATGCTAGGTGGGTGGTTGAGTGCTCAATTAGGACGGGTAATGAAAACCCCAGTCGAAGAACATTTGCAGATCAGTGTGACTGAATGTTCTTAGACTGAATGAAATAAGAAGCGAGGAAGGGCAAGATTCAAATGCAGTGACCACTTCGGATGATTCTCATAATTTTAATAAATGACTGTTATATTACAATTTTATTGTCCGCTGACGGTAGTATTGTTATAGTAGCCCGATTGATACAGACACTGGGATCCATTCAGAAGATTTTTTGGGGGGTGGCGTGGGTTGAGGTGCTGTAGTATTGACGTTAATTGGCAGAAATGTGTACGGCGGTCAGCATTAAAAAGAACTGATTCCGCATGGATGATATCTGTCGATTTAAAATTAATGTGCTAGTTTGCCGGCATACAGTTAAAATGGTATTAATTTGGTCTCGTTTGAACTCTCAGCTGAATAGGAGTCGGCGGTGGCGTGCGTTTCAGTTTATTTTACATTATATTGGTAAACATGTGAATGTCGGGGTAAAATATTGTTTACACCTTCTCTCAGGATGTTTCACTTAGTACTGCCTAAACGCACTAATTTGCTTTGAGTTGATTAGCTGTCCGATTGCATGTTTACATTGGTTTTGCGTATTTGCGCAAACACTGTACTAGCTTTAAAACTACTTATTGGTTTTAAGATATACTGTAGACGTAATTATGTATTGTAGGGTACAATGATTGATTGCACGTTTTCTCAGGATATATTATTCTACGGGCAGGGCAGGGGAGGGGGCGGAGAGGGGAGAGGTGCGACACGGCAGGCAGGCAGGCAGGGGAGGAGAGTAGGAGGAGGAGGGGGGAGGAGAGTAGGGGAGGCACGGCCTAGCGGCAGGCAGGCAGGGGAGGAGAGGAGGAGGGGGGAGGAGAGTAGGGGAGGCACGGCCTCGCGGCCGTGCAATCAAGTAGTGAGGGGGCGGAGCTGGGGGAGGCTGTGAGAGAGAGTAGGCAAGGCTAGCGGCAGGCAGGCAGGGGAGGAGAGGAGGAGGGGGGAGGAGAGTAGGGGAGGCACGGCCTAGCGGCCGTGCAATCAAGTAGTGAGGGGGCGGAGCTGGGGGAGGCTGTGAGAGAGAGTAGGCGGCTGGGGGCATGTGCACGCGCATTTAAGCTCAATGCGCATGCGCATTGAGCTTAAATTTCTCGTGCACTGCAAGGAATCGCCACGATTCCTTGCAGTGTGGATAAAGAGCGGATAAGTGCCAATACTGTCGCCTTGCTCGATGCGCATGCGCATCGACAGGCGAGACCTAAAAACAGTGTGAGATATGTACAGTGAGTGCAAGTTTGCGATAATGGTTGGGAAGGGAATCTTGGAAGTTACCACCATAGCAACCATTGTGGTAATTTCCTAACAGCAAACCATTGTTTTGGAGACATACATTTGGATTATAAACAATATTCCACATTACAGAAATGATATACACAGGATAACCTTATAATCCAGTATAGGTTATTTACAGTGAGTGCATGTGTTGTTTTAATTACATAACAGAAAACAATTTTGTGAAGAAAACATAACTTCTATCTCGTTTTTAGTACACCCAAGTTCAACTGAGCATAAGTGTACTGCATGCAAATTCACAGAGGTCTATCTAAAAACACTGGTAGTGGGAGTGTGCCCTGAATGGTGCAGACATTAAAGGGGTTGGTTATTGCGGGCCCTGTTAGGTGTATAAAAGGACTAAGTCCCACTTGTGAGGTTGGGATTGGACCTCAAGTATGATCCAAGTATTGGTAAGTACTGCTACTTGTCTACTTATCCCCTCAGATTCATTGAGGCCCCTCGCAACTGTGTCCAAAATGTGTATCCACCTGCTCTCCCTGACATTCAGGATGTTAGCGAAATCTCCACCTCTGGGTTTGGGTTTGACCCTCTCAATCACCCACCACTTCAAGCTTTCTCTGGTATGCTCAAAGTAGTAAAGTATATAGCAAAACAAGGGCCAACGCTGAGAAGTTCAATTTGCCAGCAACTGATTGGCAAGAGTAGCTGTTTTGAATAGAGCAAAAACAACTTGCTTAAGGTATAGCAGATTTATTCTCTTTCGTTTTAAATTTTTCTTTCACTTATTATAACACTGTTATAGTGCATGGGAATACAAACAAATTTATATACAATATATACATAAAACAACATCAATGACAATTAAACATTTGCACGCTTCATACACACTTGGCCATTCAATCATACAAAACACATTCACACAAACATAGCCTAAACAAAACTAATGCGTCCACGTAATGGTTGTGACTCCAATGGAAACAATCCTTTCGTAATTTTGGTTAGTAGAGTCTTAACAATTCACATTTCAAAGGGAGTATCCACATCTCTTATGAATAATGAAAGGGTTGTTGTGAAGCACCAATTGTGAACCAAATACGGGACAGGGTCGGTCGACGCGTTTCGAACCCCTATTTAGTATTGGGGTTCTCCTCAGGACCAATAGGGTTCTGTAAAAATGACAAAACAACTACTTCAGAATAAAGCAAACTTAGAGACTAAAGACCAACTCCAGTGTCAAACAACTGCCGCTCCCTACCTTAAGCCATCAGACTGATCAGCCAAACGTCAAAAAAGTCAATTCCAAAACAAAGCGAAGTCATCAAACTTCTCCCAGAAATAACGTGTTCCCAGGGGCTGCAGATAGACAAAGTGAAATGAAAGCGATACATTTAATTGCACAGGCTTCCACACAGTCACTCCGCCTGTCCTGTCTAGCGATGTGAAACTTACCCGCTGGCGTGTTAACTTCTGACTCGCCGTTATGTTCAAGTCCCTCCTAATGCTTGGACGGAGCTGCAAAATGAAACGAAAGGAGGTCGTGAATACCACGCTGTTGCGGGGATGGAAACCCCCATCAAAACGCTAATGTAGTTTGGGTGAAAAACGCACCGGCGACGGGAAGGCATCAGTCCTTCACTCGGGTGTGGCAAATGTTCCGCCCTTGGTGACTGCGTGAACAAGCCGGTATTTCCTGGATACAAAACGTCACAAGCAGTTATGGGATTTGTAGTTCAATACACGGGCGGACATTGCAACGAAGCGTCAGGAAACGAGGGAATGGATTTTTGGGTGGGAGTTCAAGCAGTAGGCTTGTAGATTTCAGAAATTTCATTTAACCCCCTTATAGCCGTATTGAATTTCATAATCAGCAGCGCCCCGCGCTGTGATAATTTGGCCTCCAAATCACCCCCTCGTGGATCTCTTTCAATTTTTGATAAAACTGTCCATTTTAAATCAGTTAACTCATGTTTCAAGTTGGTCCAATGGTTCACCAGGGGCGCATTTTCAACCCCTCTGCGAATGCGCGATTTATGTTGAGTTATCCGATTTTTGACTTCTTGTGTGGTCTTCCCAATATAAACCAAGGGACATGGGCAGACAATGGCGTACACCACGTTTTTAGTTTTGCAGTTTGTGAAGATGTCATGCTTCCAATGAATGTTGTCGTAAATGAATACAGACTCTTCAATAGTTTCATTGCAGCAGGTACATGTCCCGCACTTGTGATGTCCTTTGGTTGGGGGAAATCGAATAAGCTTTGCAATGTTGGAGCTTTAACTATCGGAAGGGCAGCCCTTACGATGTGGTTGGCCACGCTCTTTTCTTTTTTATACGCAAAAAGTGGGGGTATGGAAAAGTCTTCATGAAGATTTTTCAATAAATGTCAATTAGACATTATGAGTTTTTTGTGCTGGTTCGCTGCTGGACAGAAAGTGGTGACACACACCATCCTTTTGAGGTCCTGTTTGATTTTCTTTTCAAGTAAAGTCTCTCGTGGGGTCCACCACGCTCGTTTGATGGAATTTTTTAATAGTTTTTTGGGGTATCCTCTTTGGATGAGACGGTTTTTTAGGTGGTCAGCATGTTTGAAATACTCCTCCTTTCCTGAACAGTTTAGCCGGATTCTAAGAAATTGTCCGTATGGTAGATTTTGTCTTAAACTCCGTGGGTGGTTGCTGGTAAAATGTAAAGCTTTGTTCCTATCAGAAGGCTTACGGAATAAGGTTGTGCTCAGGCCCTCTTCATGGGGTTCAACTTTCACATCCAAGAAAGTGATAGCTTCATTGGATGCTGTGACAGAGAACTTAATGTCACTTGTTCGTGAATTGAGCCAACAAACTTGAAAAGAAAATCAAACAGGACCTCAAAAGGACAACATTGCAAAGCTTATTCGGATTTCCCCCAACCAAAGGACATCACAAGTGTGGGACATGTACCTGCTGCAATGAAACTATTGAAGAGTCTGTATTCATTTACGACAACATTCATTGGAAGCATGACATCTTCACAAACTGCAAAACTAAAAACGTGGTGTACACCATTGTCTGCCCATGTCCCTTGGTTTATATTGGGAAGACCACGCTAGAAGTCAAAAATCGGATAACTCAACATAAATCGCGCATTCGCAGAGGGGTTGAAAATGCGCCCCTGGTGAACCATTGGACCAACTTGAAACATGAGTTAACTGATTTAAAATGGACAGTTTTATCAAAAATTGAAAGAGATCCACGAGGGGGTGATTTGGAGGCCAAATTATCACAGCGCGAGGCGCTGCTGATTATGAAATTCAATACGGCTATAAGGGGGTTAAATGAAATTTCTGAAATCTACAAGCCTACTGCTTGAACTCCCACCCAAAAATCCATTCCCTCGTTTCCTGACGCTTCGTTGCAATGTCCGCCCGTGTATTGAACTACAAATCCCATAACTGCTTGTGACGTTTTGTATCCAGGAAGTACCGGCTTGTTCACGCAGTCACCAAGGGCGGAACATTTGCCACACCCGAGTGAAGGACTGATGCCTTCCCGTCGCCTGTGCGTTTTTCACCCAAACTACATTAGCGTTTTGTTGGGGGTTTCCATCCCCGCAACAGCGTGGTATTCACGACCTCCTTTCGTTTCATTTTGCAGCTCCGTCCAAGCATTAGGAGGGACTTGAACATAACGGCGAGTCAGAAGTTAACACGCCAGCGGGTAAGTTTCACATCGCTAGACAGGACAGGCGGAGTGACTGTGTGGAAGCCTGTGCAATTAAATGTATCGCTTTCATTTCACTTTGTCTATCTGCAGCCCCTGGGAACACGTTATTTCTGGGAGAAGTTTGATGACTTCGCTTTGTTTTGGAATTGACTTTTTTGACGTTTGGCTGATCAGTCTGATGGCTTAAGGTAGGGAGCGGCAGTTGTTTGACACTGGAGTTGGTCTTTAGTCTCTAAGTTTGCTTTATTCTGAAGTAGTTGTTTTGTCATTTTTACAGAACCCTATTGGTCCTGAGGAGAACCCCAATACTAAATAGGGGTTCGAAACGCGTCGACCGACCCTGTCCCGTATTTGGTTCACAATTGGTGCTTCACAACGACCCTTTCATTATTCATAAGAGATGTGGATACTCCCTTTGAACTGTGAATTGTTAAGACTCTACTAACCAAAATTACGAAAGGATTGTTTCCATTGGAGTCACAACCATTACGTGGACGCATTAGTTTTGTTTAGGCTATGTTTGTGTGAATGTGTTTTGTATGATTGAATGGCCAAGTGTGTATGAAGCGTGCAAATGTTTAATTGTCATTGATGTTGTTTTATGTATATATTGTATATAAATTTGTTTGCATTCCCATGCACTATAACAGTGTTATAATAAGTGAAAGAAAAATTTAAAACAAAAGAGAATAAATCTGCTATACCTTAAGCAAGTTGTTTTTGCTCTATTCAAAACAGCTACTCTTGCCAATCAGTTGCTGGCAAATTGAACTTCTCAGCGTTGGCCCTTGTTTTGCTATATAGTTTCGGTTGGACTCAGCCTGCTGAGTTAAGAGTCAAGGCCCTTGTGTGTTTGTTGACAAAGTAGTAAAGTGGTCGACGAGGGGTGCCCCTTGGACCTTACACCTGGTCCGGCTACAGTGTTGCAGGATTCTACTCTTAACTTTCTGGACCGTTTGGCCTACATACATGAAGTTACAGGGACATGTGATGGCGTAGATAACTCCTGACGTAATGCAACTACTGTGTTTGTGTAGCAGGTGGGTGCGGTTGTAATGGCTGAATTGTTTACATTCCCTTGTCAAATGGCCCGTTTTGTATTGCCCACACTTGTGGTGTCCCTTCACTGGTGGTATCCCCTACAAGGTAGTCACTTGTGATGGTTCAGTTTGGGGTACTAGAGACTTGACCACATGTTCCCTCACATTTTTAGCTTTTTTGAATGCATGTAAGGGTGGTGGGAACCCCCCTATTTCATCTTGGAGCATGTGCCAGTGTCAGTTAATTGCTTTTTTGATGGCATTTCTCTTGGTAGAGAAAGTAGTGACGCAAACAAGGTGTTCCTTCATCTCTGATTCTTTTTGTCGTGGCATTAGGAGACATTCTCTGTGGTCAAACCACGCATGTTTCTGTGCCCTTTTGAGAAGCCTGATAGGGTATCCCCTGTTTTTCAGGCGAGTCAGTAAATCTGATGACTCCTGGAAGAAATCTTCCTTACTTGAGCAATTCCTCTGCAATCTCAGGAACTGCCCAAAGAGTAAGTTGTCTCTGAGATTACAGGGATAGTGGCTAGTGTATCTGAGTAGTGTATTGCGATCACTAGCCTTCCTGTAGAGACTGGTGTACAGTCTATTTTGTTCAGTTTTTATTGTTATGTCCAGGAAATGTATGTATGCATTGTTAAATTCCAACATGAACTGAATGTCCACGGACCGGGTATTTAGCCAAACATGAAAGGCTTGTAACTGTTCCTCATTGCCCTTCCAAATGATCAGGACGTCGTCGATATACCAACGCCAAAGTTCAATGTTGTCCCTGTAGGGGTTGTCCTGGTTGAGTACATGTGTATGTTCAAACTCATCCAGTTTGTCAGAATCATAGTCTATTTGTTGCCTATCTTGAAATGCAATTAGATTAAAACAAAATGTAAAGGCATCTTTATGTCTCATTTGCCTTCTGATCCCCGGCATGTTTATTTTTGCAGGAGTAGGAGTGCAGCCCATCCTGCACTCCTACTTCCAGCCCCATGATTAATGGTCAAGTGATGTCACTTTTCATGATGGCAGATCAGATGCGAATTAATTAAGGGGCATCGCACTTCCTGCCCGCGGCTCTAAAACTCCTAAGATTGAAATAGAATCATTACCCGCGCAATTACAATACTGGCTCGCATACGAATCCTTCTTCTGCCTTAAGGTATGGAACTTGAACACAGTAATTTCATGCGTCTCACGCATCATTACCCCTTAGGCCATGGGTACTCACAAACTTTCTCTCGGGGGCCAAATTTACAGTGTGGTTTGTGTCCGAGGGCCGCATCGGTGGGGGCGGGGTCAGTGGGGAAGGGGGCGGGGCTAGAGCAAAGAAAACCTGTGACCATGAGGTTGATCACAGGTCCCTGCAGTGGACGCCTTCGTCCACTGAGCCACCAGACCCAGCATACACACAACTCTCTCTCGCTCTCCCTCCCTCCCTCTCTCTCCCTCCCTCCCTCCCTCCCTCCCTCTCTCCCTCTGTCTCCCTCTGTCTCACTCACTCTGACTCTCTCACTCCCTCTCTCCCTCTGTCTCATTCACTCTGACTGTCTCCCTCCCTCTCTTCATCTGTCTCACTCACCCTGACTGTCTCACTCTCTCTCTCTCTCTCCCTGTCTGCCTCTCTCTGTTTCCCTCTCCCTCACTCTATTTCCCTCTCCCTCACTCTATTTCCTTTTCTCCCCTATCCCTCTCTCTCCTTCCCTCTGTCTCCCTCTCTCTCCTTCCCTCTGTCTCCCTCTCTCTCCTTCCCTCTCCCTCATTCCCTCTGTCTCCCTCTCTCTCTGTTACATTCTCCCTCACTCTATTTCCCTCTCCCTCCTTCCCTCTGTCTCCCTCTCTCTCCTTCCCTCTCCCTCATTCCCTCTGCCTCCCTCTCTCTCCTTCCCTCTGCCTCCCTCTCTCTCCTTCCCTCTCCCTCACGTTGAGGTCTCCCTCATTCTGAGGTCTCCCTCTCTCTCCTTCCCTCTCCCTCACTCTGAGTTCTCCCTCTCTCTCCTCTCCTTCTCTCCCCCTCACTCTGAGCTCTCCCTCTTTGAGGTCTCCCTCTCTCTCCTTCCCTCTCCCTCACTCTGAGGTCTCCTCCCTCTGTCTCCTTCCCTCTGAGGTCTCCCTCTCTCTGAGGTCTCCCTCTCCCTCCTTCTGTCTCCCTCCTTCTGTCTCCCTCGCTCTGTCTCCCTCGCTCTCTCTCTCTCCCTCCCTCACTCTCCCTCCTTTGCTCTCCCTCCCTCCCTCGCTCTCCCTCCCTCGCTCTTCCTTGCTCCTCGCTCTCCCTCGCTCCCTCTCTCGCTTTCCCTCCCTCCCTCGCTCTCCCTCGCTCCTCGCTCTCCCTCGCTCCCTCTCGCTCCTTCTCTCGCTCCCTCTCGCTCTCCTTTGCTCCCTCACTTGCTCTCCCTCCCTCGCTCTTCCTTGCTCCTCGCTCTCCCTCGCTCCCTCTCTCGCTCTCCCTCGCTTGCTCTCCCTCCCTCGCGCTCCCTCTCCCTCGCTCCCTCTCCTTTGCTCCCTCACTTGCTCTCCCTCCCTCGCTCTCCCTCCCTTGCTCTCCCTCCCTCGCGCTCCCTCTCCCTCCCTCGCTCCCTCTCGCTCCCTCACTTGCTCTCCCTCCCTCGCTCTCCCTCCCTCCCTTTTGCTCTCCTTCGCTCATTGCTCTCCCTCCCTCCCTCGCTCTCCCTCCCTTGCTCTCCCTCCCTTGCTCTCCCTCCCTTGCTTGCTCGCCCTCCCTCCCTCGCTCCCTCTCGCTCTCCTTCGCTCTCCCACCCTCCCTCGCTCTCCCTCTCTCGCGCTCTAGCGTCCCAAACCCCAGGCACTGCCCGACCCTATGTCGCTACCCCCAGACCTCTGGTGCAGACACCAGGACGCTCGGAGAGGCTCGGCATCGTGTCTGGAGGCCTTATGGCTCGTCCACCACCTGTCTTCACTACCGGGCCGTACCCCTGAGCTGACGGACTCTTTGAGAGCCACGGCTGCCCAAAACCGGGCGCTGCGTCCCTAAAACCAGTGAAACTCACGAAGAGGGCAGGGCGCGGCAAGAGCCTCGGCTCTGTCCCTGGAGCACGCAGAGGCGGGCAGCACAGGACACTCCGCAACGCCCCTGGTGTTCCCAGACATTGTTGGACCCCGTCACCTCTGTCACTGTGCACCAGCGATGAAGGGCTGGACCTCTAAAGAGAGTCTGCTCTGTCACTGGTGCTCCCAGCACAGGGTAGAGCCGATGAGGTTCTTGGCAGCGCACCTGGTGATCACAGCGTGCGATACAGGAGTCTCTGTACCTGTGCTGTAAGCATCAGCCTGTGCCACGGACCGCCGCCCCCTGTGCCCCTCGAGGCGGGAACCTCTGTGAGCCATCACCATTTGCTGCCATGACTGGCGGGCACCACTGCCACTCGTTCGCTCAGTGACCCCAGAGAGACTCCAAAACCTGCGCGTTGACACGGAATAAGGTGCATCAAATCAATAAGCAAGTCGCTGAGGCGTTCCGGCGCTTGCAAAGTAAACACCAACTACCCAAGCAGACGCAAATGAAAAAGCCTCGCTTCATTTAGTCCTAAAAACAGTCTTGGAAACGGCGTGTCTCCTATGCTGTTCAGCTTCAAAGTGCTGCTGCCCTCCTGCGAAGAAGTGCAGCGATTTGAGAACATTTCTTTACTGGGCACAATCTCCAAACACAGCCGCACCCAAAAGCACTTGACAGCTTTTTAAACGACCATTGGCATGTTAATGAGGTTTTGTTCACCTCTCAGCGCCCCTGCAGCTCCACCCTGACTATAGTGAGAATCGCCCGGCCCCCACAGAGCAGCAGAATCTGAGTCGCGCTCTGTTTGCAGACACTCTAAAAAAAATTAAAAAAAAGCTCGGGTACGATGTCTGGAAGGTCCGCGGGCCGCCAGGGAAGGCTTGCCGGGCCTCCACTGGCCCGCGGGCCGTACTATGAGTACCCCTGCCTTAGGCTGTCCAAAAACACGCATCCTGCGGGGTCCAGGTCCTACTTCGTCAAGGCCCATCGAATCGAAAGAACTGAAAACATATCATGTTGGCCTGCCTCACTAAAGTCTCACTTAGAGGTAGAAGCCTTCGTTGTCTCCGAACGAACTTAATTGCAATTGTAGTCCCCTCACTCACTAAACTCATTTGACTTGACGACAAACGGGAAAGTGGCCCTCTTAGTCTGGGGAGTTTTTGTCCCCGAAGCCCCCCTTTTCGCCCTGTTGTCTACCGGCTACAGGAAAGACCAGGCAGCGTCGAATTTCCCGCAGGAAACTCCCCTTTCAGCCTCACTCCGCCCCGGAGACGGTCCCTGGGGCTGCTGGCTGCGGAGACAGGCGGTGGGCGGGGAGCAGCTCCGCCCCACGCCCGTCCCACTCGCGCCCAGACTCCCGGCGCCCTGGAGAAGTGTCTGGGAGGGGTTTCCCTGCTGGGCGGTGTTAAGGCCGGGGGCCGGCCCAGCCTGCAGAGGCGTCCAGCAGTAGCTCACCGGACTGCCCTGTGCGCCCCTCATACCAGGTTGCTGGAGGGGGAGGGTTGCGTGGAAGAAGCACGTTGTGGATGAGACTCTTGTGGGGGAGAAAGGACCGGACGACAGAACCCCGCACTGGATGTATGTGACTCCCCTTGGATCGGAGCGGGCTTGCTCTCCCCCACACCGCCCGAGGCAGCGCTTGGAGCTGGAGTTTGATGCTTCGTGAGGTAAGTGAGACTTGCACTGTGTGTCTCTGTTTGGGACTTCATATGGGGCGGCGCGGGACTCTGCCGGGGTCTCCAGGGAGCGGACCTGAAGTCTGCCCGGCTCTCGGGGGTCTTTGAGGAAGAAAGGAGACCCCCTCTCTTCTCTCGGTGCCCTACTGGGCAGCACCGGGAGGGAGCACCGAGAGTGTGTAGTTCGGATGCCGGGTCCATAACTGCTATGGCTATGGATGGTTTGACAACGGCAGACGCGGTGAAATCCACACAACTGAGCGTCTTCGCCACTGTCTGCTTTGGTGTGTGATTCTTTTTGCAGGCAGGGGAGGTGTGTGTCTGTGTGCTCGGGGTTCAGACCCCCTGCTGCCTGAATGAAAGTGAGTGCCCCGCGCGCAGCTGCGCCCCTGCCCTCTCCCCAGCTGTCCCTAATTAAGAGAGACCGCCCCCTGGGAGCTCCGAGACTCCCCGCGCGCGTCCCTCTCTTAACAGTACTTGGAAGATGCCCCGTTACAGTTAGTCCTGTCTGCTGAGGTGGTCGGCCGGTGAGGGGGTGTGTCAGAATAACCCCCTCTCCCCACCCCCTCCGCGGAGCCCGTGCCAGGGGATGATGTGCGGTCGGCGCGCGCATGTGGCGGGGACCCTCTTTGCACAGCTGCCAACAACGGAAAGTTCAAAGGAAGGGCGAGTTGGGAGCGGAGTGGGCGTGCACGGCCGGGCCGCGAGTCTGCACCGAGGGGCGTGTGAGCGGCCAGGGACGTGGCTGCAGGAGCCCAGCTCCCAGATGGGCTGCCAGTGTCCGCGCCAGCTGGGGTCTTGGCAGCCGCTGAATGGGGCATCCCTCGTGCGCCCGGTGTTGACGTGCCAGGGCTGCTGCTTGGCCCTGCGCGGGGCATTCCTTTCCGCGCACTCCCTGCTCCCTGGGGAGGGTTTCCTCGCGCCAGCCTGCAGTCCTCAGTCCCGCGCTCAGTGGCCGCGGTCCACCATCGACGGGCGATTTTGACACTCGGTGTAGGTGGGTGTAGTAGTGTCATTTGTAGGTCGGAGGCGAGCTCTGGGCCTGTAGAGGCGCGCATGGCACCCGCGGCCTGTAACTCACCTTGTTATTTAAGGAGGAAGGGCCCTCCCACGTGTCCTGCCCTCCGCCGACGTCATCCATCGTGTGCATGACGTCAGCGGTGGCCTGGCAAGGGTGCCCTGGTGCTGAGGAATACCTACCCTCAAGCAGCTTTTTCCGCACGTTTCTTCAGTCTGAGCTCAGCCCCCCCAGATGGAGCTGTAGCAACTCCTGCCTGCACGACGAGAGAGCCTGTCAGCAGCTCGCGCTCTGATTTATGGGGCAGCTGACAGACGCCTCACTTCCTCAGGGTACTTATTCACTTCAATGGTTGCCCCTTTCAGCTAAATCTCGCGTGTGCGTTTCCTAATGAAAGCAGCTGGTGGTAGCACCACTCCTTACTGTACCCCCCATGTGATGCTGCAGAAGGCCAAGTATTGTAACAATGAGAGCCTCTGTACGGCCCAGGCCGCCACAGTTAATCACCAACGAAACAAGTTATAGTATCATTTGGAAGGTACACATTTCTCCGACCACGAGCAGGTAGATTGCACTGACATAGCTACAGCACACGCATTAGCATCCTGAACCGGTGAAGGCTACCTGGCGAACATGACACTGTGCTCTGAACAGCCCATTTAAGGAAGGCAGCAACCGCGGAAATATATTAGTAGTTTAGGGCTACTAGAAAAAAATTCCCACTCAGGGAAATTCGCGGATTGTGCTTATTCTGGCTCCACCGTTAAATCGGTGTGGAGCTGTGCAGTGAGCAAGAAAAACAGTTAAAATCCATTACAGTGACAACACAACTTCAAGAATTTAGGCACAAATAGACCTTCAGCAATTTGCATTAAACCTGTACTGCGGGTCTGTACACCCTAGGAACCAGAGGGGAGGATACATCCCAGACTTTCTGGATATCAACGAAAGGTCAATTTATAACGAGTGAATGTGATCTAAAATGGATTCCCAGAGCTGTGTTCGACATCTCGTTTGTATTGACTTTGCCATATTTCAGTGACCAAACAATGTATGTCACAGAATGCATTGGTTTGTTAAATGAAAGCCCAGAAGTGAACATTTGTGTTCCTGGCGACACGATCAGAACATAGGTTTCTGGGACGTGTAGGTTTCGCCATTAATTATTAAAGGTGTAGGAAAGAGAACAGACTGGCTGAAGGTGACCATTATGACCTCGGACCAGGTGGTTGCCATGTGGATGGATGCGGAGTGCTGATGGCGATCGTTGGGGGATCTGACATGAGATATTAGACTGGCCAGTAAAGCCTCAGCCCCACTCGCCCCCTGGGCCCACAACTACATCAAAACTTTTGAAAGAAAAAAAATGGTGTTGTTTCTGACTATTTTCTTCAAACCACATCCTTTTGACTGTAATCTTTTGGTCGGTGTACAACACAATACGAATGTTAGTTGTTAATGCGTTGTTTAAGGATGGTCGCCAATTTTGCCACCAAGTTCATCTTAATAGTGGTCGCTTTTTAAAAGTGGTTGATTCTTGGTCGACGTCGGTGAGTCGAAGAGAACTGGAGGAATTACATATGTTTTACACAGTGGGCAAAGACTAGTGCAGATATTCTGTTCTTTCGCTGTTGAGGTAGCTCTTGTCAGTGTTCAAGAGGTTGACCATCAAGTGGTCACAAACTCCCTCGAAACAGGCATTGGATTCTCAGTATTAATCTTAACTCTCCATCCAACGCCGTATCTTCTACTTGGGCACCTCAAGAGCTCAGAACCTGGTAGTTACCTATGGAGTACCCTATGAACCCCGCATCTTTCAACGTCGGCGTCAACCTCCATCCGAAGTGCCCCAGAGTACAAGTCCCCAGCAATGCAGTTGAAATTCATGAGCCGGCCCATGGGACTCGACTCGCTGTGAGCGTACCTGTAGCCAGGGAAATAATACAACCCAAGAACTGCCTCTCCCTCCATATTAAACTGTATTAAAGCACCATCTTAAGTCAGTTTCACAAACACTGCTACCAGAAAAGGCTTAAGCTGGAGCTCAGAAGACGTGCACTTTTGCTTTCCAGGGACGTCTAGTCACTCCGCACTCCACATTGAAAGAGAGGTCTTCAAGATGCACAATGCCAAGAACATATATACTGGCTAATACTCACTCACCCGGCCGTGTGCAGTGAAGCCAACCTGCCCAAATGACACCTCTGATCAAGCAACCACCTCCAGCACTCCTCCCATCTAGAGGAGAGTTTCCTTGATTTCATACTGGCTCCTCTGAAGCTCCACCTACATGTTGGCACCTGACTCCTCAAAGGACTGGAAAAATACTGCCACATCACCCCCACGCTGAGGCGTTGTTCTGAGTGTATCGATTTACAAAAGGGGGTGGTGATGAACAGAGTGTCTGAATTGAGCAGACCACTCTTACCCAGTCCAAAGATCAGGGCTTGATCCATCACCGTTATTTATCTCACTGCCCCATCCCAGCTCAGAACCTGGCTATATGCAAATCAGTCTGTCCCTGGCCCAGTGCATCATGGGAACAGGGCAGACTAAACTACCAAGCCAATTCTTTACCAGAAAGGAGACAAGCTACCGGGGACCGGTTTCTGGCATTTCAGCCTCTTCGGCCCGGCTTGCTTGAATCCTGATGGAGCAGTGAGAAAGGGACTCATGTCTGAGTATACCCTGCCACACCTATAGTGGCCAAAATCGATTTACAAAAGGGGGTGGTGATGAACAGAGTGTCTGAATTGAGCAGACCACTCTTACCCAGTCCAAAGATCAGGGCTTGATCCATCACCGTTATTTATCTCACTGCCCCATCCCAGCTCAGAACCTGGCTATATGCAAATCAGTCTGTCCCTGGCCCAGTGCATCATGGGAACAGGGCAGACTAAACTACCAAGCCAATTCTTTACCAGAAAGGAGACAAGCTACCGGGGACCGGTTTCTGGCATTTCAGCCTCTTCGGCCCGGCTTGCTTGAATCCTGATGGAGCAGTGAGAAAGGGACTCATGTCTGAGTATACCCTGCCACACCTATAGTGGCCAAAATCGATTTACAAAAGGGGGTGGTGATGAACAGAGTGTCTGAATTGAGCAGACCACTCTTACCCAGTCCAAAGATCAGGGCTTGATCCATCACCGTTATTTATCTCACTGCCCCATCCCAGCTCAGAACCTGGCTATATGCAAATCAGTCTGTCCCTGGCCCAGTGCATCATGGGAACAGGGCAGACTAAACTACCAAGCCAATTCTTTACCAGAAAGGAGACAAGCTACCGGGGACCGGTTTCTGGCATTTCAGCCTCTTCGGCCCGGCTTGCTTGAATCCTGATGGAGCAGTGAGAAAGTTTGGTTTGCCCTGTTCCCATCATGCACTGGGACAGGAACAGACTAATTTGCATACAGCCAGGTTCTGAAACTGGGATGGTGCAGTGAGCTAAAAAATGGTGTGGGATCTAGCCCTGATCTCTTGACTGGGTGAGAGTATTCTGTTTAATTCAGAGACTCTGTCCCTCACCACCCCTTGTTGTAAATATTTTTGTCCACCCTAAGCGTGGAAGGGTATACTCAGATGTGAGTCCCTTGCTCATTGCACCATCAGGATTCAAGCAAGCCGGGCCGAAGAGGCTGAAATGCCAGAAACCGGTCCCCGGTAGCTTGTTTCCTTCCCAGTGTAAGAATTGGCTTTTGTAGTTTGGTTTGCCCTGTTCCCATCATGCACTGGGACAGGAACAGACTAATTTGCATACAGCCAGGTTCTGAAACTGGGATGGTGCAGTGAGCTAAAAAATGGTGTGGGATCTAGCCCTGATCTCTTGACTGGGTGAGAGTATTCTGTTTAATTCAGAGACTCTGTCCCTCACCTCCCCTTGTTGTAAATATTTTTGTCCACCCTAAGCGTGGAAGGGTATACTCAGATGTGAGTCCCTTGCTCATTGCACCATCAGGATTCAAGCAAGCCGGGCCGAAGAGGCTGAAATGCCAGAAACCGGTCCCCGGTAGCTTGTTTCCTTCCCAGTGTAAGAATTGGCTTTTGTAGTTTGGTTTGCCCTGTTCCCATCATGCACTGGGACAGGAACAGACTAATTTGCATACAGCCAGGTTCTGAAACTGGGATGGTGCAGTGAGCTAAAAAATGGTGTGGGATCTAGCCCTGATCTCTTGACTGGGTGAGAGTATTCTGTTTAATTCAGAGACTCTGTCCCTCACCACCCCTTGTTGTAAATATTTTTGTCCACCCTAAGCGTGGAAGGGTATACTCAGATGTGAGTCCCTTGCTCATTGCACCATCAGGATTCAAGCAAGCCGGGCCGAAGAGGCTGAAATGCCAGAAACCGGTCCCCGGTAGCTTGTTTCCTTCCCAGTGTAAGAATTGGCTTTTGTAGTTTGGTTTGCCCTGTTCCCATCATGCACTGGGACAGGAACAGACTAATTTGCATACAGCCAGGTTCTGAAACTGGGATGGTGCAGTGAGCTAAAAAATGGTGTGGGATCTAGCCCTGATCTCTTGACTGGGTGAGAGTATTCTGTTTAATTCAGAGACTCTGTCCCTCACCACCCCTTGTTGTAAATATTTTTGTCCACCCTAAGCGTGGAAGGGTATACTCAGATGTGAGTCCCTTGCTCATTGCACCATCAGGATTCAAGCAAGCCGGGCCGAAGAGGCTGAAATGCCAGAAACCGGTCCCCGGTAGCTTGTTTCCTTCCCAGTGTAAGAATTGGCTTTTGTAGTTTGGTTTGCCCTGTTCCCATCATGCACTGGGACAGGAACAGACTAATTTGCATACAGCCAGGTTCTGAAACTGGGATGGTGCAGTGAGCTAAAAAATGGTGTGGGATCTAGCCCTGATCTCTTGACTGGGTGAGAGTATTCTGTTTAATTCAGAGACTCTGTCCCTCACCACCCCTTGTTGTAAATATTTTTGTCCACCCTAAGCGTGGAAGGGTATACTCAGATGTGAGTCCCTTGCTCATTGCACCATCAGGATTCAAGCAAGCCGGGCCGAAGAGGCTGAAATGCCAGAAACCGGTCCCCGGTAGCTTGTTTCCTTCCCAGTGTAAGAATTGGCTTTTGTAGTTTGGTTTGCCCTGTTCCCATCATGCACTGGGACAGGAACAGACTAATTTGCATACAGCCAGGTTCTGAAACTGGGATGGTGCAGTGAGCTAAAAAATGGTGTGGGATCTAGCCCTGATCTCTTGACTGGGTGAGAGTATTCTGTTTAATTCAGAGACTCTGTCCCTCACCACCCCTTGTTGTAAATATTTTTGTCCACCCTAAGCGTGGAAGGGTATACTCAGATGTGAGTCCCTTGCTCATTGCACCATCAGGATTCAAGCAAGCCGGGCCGAAGAGGCTGAAATGCCAGAAACCGGTCCCCGGTAGCTTGTTTCCTTCCCAGTGTAAGAATTGGCTTTTGTAGTTTGGTTTGCCCTGTTCCCATCATGCACTGGGACAGGAACAGACTAATTTGCATACAGCCAGGTTCTGAAACTGGGATGGTGCAGTGAGCTAAAAAATGGTGTGGGATCTAGCCCTGATCTCTTGACTGGGTGAGAGTATTCTGTTTAATTCAGAGACTCTGTCCCTCACCACCCCTTGTTGTAAATATTTTTGTCCACCCTAAGCGTGGAAGGGTATACTCAGATGTGAGTCCCTTGCTCATTGCACCATCAGGATTCAAGCAAGCCGGGCCGAAGAGGCTGAAATGCCAGAAACCGGTCCCCGGTAGCTTGTTTCCTTCCCAGTGTAAGAATTGGCTTTTGTAGTTTGGTTTGCCCTGTTCCCATCATGCACTGGGACAGGTACAGACTAATTTGCATACAGCCAGGTTCTGAAACTGGGATGGTGCAGTGAGCTAAAAAATGGTGTGGGATCTAGCCCTGATCTCTTGACTGGGTGAGAGTATTCTGTTTAATTCAGAGACTCTGTCCCTCACCACCCCTTGTTGTAAATAGTTCTGAGTGTATCATCAAAACCTGCTGCATCACCTACAAAATGCTGAAGATCAGCACACCAGCTTGCCATCAAGCTAACTACTGCAGGTGGCTGTGCAACGCAAGGTTGTACAGCATCACCAGGCTTTAAATGAAGCAACCTTTGACAAAGCCAATAGATCTCACTTTTTGGAGCTGTTGGCTTTGCCAATGATGTGTAACATTGGCAACAACATTTTTTTTGCCAATGCTGTACAGAATGGGGCAAAAAAGGCATAATGCTGCAGCAAGTGGGCAATTTGAAGTGTGAGCAGGGCTCGAGTCGGAGGTACACGCAGGTGCACAGCGTCCCCCCACTCTTTTCACAGATGCCGTCCCTCCTGCCAGGAAGCTGGCCCCCACAGAAATATGCTGAACTTGTCCCAGTGTAATTTTCAGACACCGGGACACGTTCAGCACGTGACGTCATGGGGTCATTTGCATATTGTCAGTCCCCCCACTTCTTGGACTTGTACCCCGAGTGTGAGGCTCAGAAGCACATGAGGGAAGTAACTGGAAAACGCATGCACACTCAAGTAGTACTTGGTCCGAAAGAAAAAAGTAGTTCCCTAAAAGTGAGCAGTGGAAGGATAGAAGTCAGCCAATCAAAAGGATGGCAAATTGAGTCCATGGGGGTGACACAGCAGAGGAAGGCAAGTCATCAAATACCAAGCAAGTAATTAAGTGACAAATGAAGCCATCCAGTGGTAATCCATGGGTGGGCTGTAAGCAGGTACATTCTTGCTAAGACCACAATAGTTCTTTCTAAACCAGAGTGCTTACTCTGGGTGGTGAGACCTCAAAAATACACAACCGAGTAAACCTGGACCAATTCTCTCTCTTTGTAATGAGAATCTCACAAAGAAATCCCTCAACAAGTTTACACACACATTACTGAAGTTCAGAAAATCAAAAGTAATAAAGTAACCTACAGATGCACCTCTTCAATAAACGGGTAATTAGACTTCTGTAGGGATCCTCCCTGGCTCCTTTGAGCCATCAGCAAGAACCTAGCATACACTCACAATTGAGTTTTTCACATATCTGATTTCTTTTGGTGCTTGTGCCCTCCAGCTCTCTTTTGCTCTATGATCAAGTTTGTGCCAAGTTAGTAAATGCACATGCTGCATAGATTTAGGTGTCCAAAATCTCAGCAGGCCTAGTTGGTTCGCTCCACTTTTTTCCCATATTAATCAAACCGCAAATGAATAGCGCAACACTGTCACCCCCGGGGGTATCCGGGTGCTCTGTCAAGGAGCCAGCTCTTGAGTCTTTCTGAAGTCTGCAAGCTAGGGGGTTGTACGAAGCTGGAGTGGATGGTTGTTCAAGGTCTTGGCTCTGATGTAGGAGGAGGAGCAGCTGTAATGGATGCTCGGTGTTTGTGCAAAGTAGACTGAAGAGGAGTGTAGTTGTCTAGAGGGCTGGTGGAAGTTCAGTCGATGGTTGATGTACTGGTGTATCACTAAGAAGATGCAAGAGTAAGACTGCAGACGTGAGAGCAATTTAAAAACGGGGCATACAACTACAGTGGAAACAAGCATTTACAATGCAATGGTTTCGCCTTTGGAAAAGTTAGAGCTATTGGCATTGCTCATGACATTTCTTTTTTTTTGTTTACTTATAAATAAATGGCATTGTTATTTACATTGCCAACAGCTCTCTCAGCCCACACAGCTTGCCCAGCTCTCACAGCCCACACGTCCCACACAGCCCACACAGCTCTCACAGCCCACACAGCCCACACAGCTCTCACAGCCCACACAGCCCACACAGCTCTCACAGCCCACACAGCTCTCACAGCCCACACAGCTCTCACAGCCCACACAGCTCTCACAGCCCACACAGCTCTCACAGCCCACACAGCTCTCACATCCCACACAGCTCTCACAGCCCACACAGCTCTCACAGCCCACACAGCCCACACAGCTCTCACATCTCTCACAGCCCACACATCTCTCACAGCCCACACATCTCTCACAGCCCACACATCTCTCACAGCCCACACATCTCTCACAGCCCACACATCTCTCACAGCTCTCACAGCTCTCACAGCTCTCACAGCCCACACAGCTCTCACAGCCCACACAGCTCTCACAGCCCACACAGCTCTCACAGCCCACACAGCTCTCTCAGCCCACACAGCTCTCACAGCCCACAATGCAGCAATCACATAACACTACACATGCCTTCACAACACACCAATTAAAGAAAACTCACAATTTAAGACGGTTTGTATTGTTCACAAGTCATTCCATGGAAACAACACTGGATATTTAACTTAAGTCTCCATCAACCACAAACCAACAAGGCACCAATGATTAACAATTAAAAGAGAGTTGCTGTCCTGGGCAAATCCAGTGGGTAAAGCTCATTCCTGTGGCAGAAACCAATACCTGAATGGTTTGGAGGACTGAATAAAGGGTCACAGTTGTGCCTGATTTAGCAGGAACAAGTTCCATACCCTATGTCAACGAGCTGTGCCAGGTGAAGTAGACGGAGTGATTAGAACTGTACCAAGTAAGGGTAGAGAGACTGGGGAGTAGCTCTGCACAGATGCTTTTACTGCTGTGTGGTGACAATCGAGTGCCAGTTTTAAGGTGAGAAAGAACCACACACGGTGTCAGAGGTCAGTGCTCTGTTGTATGCGAGATCAACGGCCACAGTTGTACCTGGTATGACATGAGTAATTAACGTGCGTGCAGAAAAGAGCAATGTTATGTCGGAGTATTGTGGCTACATGCTGTGCAACTGTGATCAGGAGAGCTGTGCCCAGAGTTAAATTAGGGGTGTGTGGCTTTACGCAATATTGAGTAAGAGGTGTAGAGTTGCAAATCGTGCCTGGCTGTAGTCACTGCAATCATGCCCAGGTGGATGACTGCTGAATCCTGAGGAGGTCCTGGTGGAAGTGGGTGCCAGTGGGGAGTGAGCGGTGATTTTGGGAAGGGTCACAACTGTAACTGGTGTGACAGATGTGAGGGTCACAACACAGTGTATGGTGGCAGTGGCCTAAGGAGATGATGTACTCAATGTTATTGAAGGGATTAGGACTGTGTGCTCAATGCTGTAAACAGGTCATGGCTGCCCTTGGAGTGAGGGGTGGGTGGTAACTAATGCAGGGGGCAGTGCCCGGTGTCGGGGGGGGCAGGCCCGAAAGAGAGACCGCCTCTGGCCCAGGCATATCAAGGGGTTGCTCACCTCAGACACTTCTTCCTCGTTACTCCCGGAGCCCCCACATCCTCCCGGGGATAGCACAGCAGCCGCCAGCTTAAAGTCCAGCCGGTCGTTCACAGCGTCACCGAAGAGCCTGAGAGCAGCAGACCCTTGGGCGGGCACAGGAGACCGCGGGATTATGGAATCTATCTCATCTTCGAAGCCGTCGGGCAGCAGCTCGGACCCGGCCTGTGTCATGTCCGCCGCTGCTCCCGCGCTGCCAGAAGCCCTAAGTGCGGTGCAAGTCCCGGGTAAAGCACCGTGGGAGCAGAGCAAGCCTTCCAGCAGGAACTGCCCTCACCTAGCATGACGCACGCAAGCCCCGCCCAGCAGTCACTTCCCTTTCCATGACTGCCCTTGGAGTGAGGGGTGGGTGGTAACTAATGCAGGGGGCAGTGCCCGGTGTTGGGGGGCAGGCCCGAAAGAGAGACCGCCTCTGGCCCAGCCATATCAAGGGGTTGCTCACCTCAGACACTTCTTCCTCGTTACTCCCGGAGCCCCCACATCCTCCCGGGGATAGCACAGCAGCCGCCAGCTTAAAGTCCAGCCGGTCGTTCCCAGCGTCACCGAAGAGCCTGAGAGCAGCAGACCCTTGTCTAGCAATATTTCTATGCCCACAGTGGATGCTGTGATAATACCCTGCGCTTATCAACATTGGACAAACACCCATACTTGCAAGTCTACAAGACAAGAGGTAAAATCAAGAAAATAGAAGGGGAGAACGGATACTAAATTGGAAGAGAAAGGGGTTGAACACGGGTATGGGACGTGCCACTCAGTGTTCTGTAATGAGTGGTGAGCAGAGATGGAAGCATATACAGAAACTGCCGATCCTGCTCAAAATTCTTCTCAGATTATATTAAATTTACTCTTCGTCAATGTGATGACTGTACCAGAGATCAACTAGGTTTCCCCACTTATAGCTTCATAAAGCTTGGTAAACAAGAAACCCCCTTTGAATGTGAAAGAATAAAATACACCTGCACGGTTTACAGTGGGTCGTGCATGAGCTCGTTCATTGCTTGATTTACAAAAATAAATAAGTAAGTAAGTGCAGGCGCCCAAAGTTTTTCTTAAGATTCTGTAGCTGGTGCTACAGAATTGCTCGGGTGGAAGAGCGCTAATGCTGGCTAGTCTTGATTCCACCTCATGACTCTTTCTACCACCCCCTCCACTTCTTGCCTCTTTTTTCTATTTTCTCTTTCATATGTTCTCATTTGCCACTGTTTTCCCATCTTTCTCCTTATCATCCCCTCTTCTGATTGCATCTGTTGCTCTAGGTCCAAGTGTGAAGAAAAATAAGTCACAGTGCTCAAAGAAACGAGTCCTAGTGCCTACCACCGGCAACCCCGGCACAAATTAAGCTGTAACTCGCTTCAACCTAATACAACACTGGAGTGAAATGTTCCCAGCAGGCAATCAAAGAACAGATATTCAGCCGATCTCAGCACAAACAAATAACTCCACTATCAAAATATGTTTGTCTTGCTCGGTTTTACTTCGATTATGTGCTCTTACTTCAGCTCGGATGTCCAATCGTTATGAATCCATGGCGCAGCAATCTGCCCGGCCGCCCAGGCGTGCTCGGGGCTGCTCCAGCGAGCTGGGAGGCCGGCCTGCCTAGCAATGCTCAGACCATGACCGGCGGGAACAGCTTGATAAATGGCCAGTTTATAATGCTGTCATGCCCGTTTTGCCCTATGGGAAATGTGGGAGTCTCTCAAACCAGCTTATTACCAACCTGTGGCTGGAGCAATGATCAATCACGCTGATCAGATATGGCAAACACAGTAACTGATATAACGAAGATGTCTTACACCGCGCAGTTGAGGTGAACATGACAAATGGTTGGGGCGGGAGGAAATGACTGAACAGGAGGAGACGAACGAGATAGCGTACCTGCGCGCGAATACAAAGATCACCGGGGACCGAAGGGCTGCGTTTGACACCCTTGAACAAACACACGCTCTGCAGATCGGTAGAGTGGCCCACGGATGCTGGAAACGGCCTGCGACGGCGGGCTACGGGAGGGTGCCTAACTCTGATCCAGGATCTTACCCGAGCCCTACACCGGGACGAAGAGGAGTCGCAGGGTAGGCCCCGCCGTAGACCCAGTTGGGGCCCACAGACAGAGAGAGGCGGAGGAGCGGAGACGCCTGGCGGAGCCTGCCTGACAGTCCCATCCGAGTGGGAGGTGAGGAATTTCGGGGCTCCGGGAGCTGCGGCAGCGGGAGGGGGGGGGGGGCGGGAACCGCACACGGACAACGGGAGGGGGGGGGGGGGCGGGAACCGCACACAGACAACGGGAGGGGGGGGGCGGGAACCACACACGGACAGCGGGAAGAGGGGGGGGGGCGGGAACGGCACACAGACAGCGGGAAGCAGGAACGGGCACTCACCTGGACTTCTTCCGCTTGCACACATTTTCCGAAACATCGGGATCAGCTGCGGCTCGGGAGGCGGGGATCTGCTGTGGGAGGGGAGGGGGAGAGCGGAGGCCGTGTTACAACGGCATCGGGACCTGCTGCGGCTCGGGAGGCGGGGATCTGCTGTGGGAGGGGAGAGGGAGGCGGGGATCTGCTGCAGTGGCGGACGGCGGGAGGGGGCGGGAGAGGACACAGGGGGCGTGAGGGGGGCGGGAGAGAACACGAACGGCGGGAGAACGGGGCCGCGGGCGGGGTTCCTCTCCTCCTGGGCTCTCCTAGATGCAGCAGGGCTCCCTCGCATCACGGGAGCCCTGCAAACCGGCTGCCAGGCTTCTTCTTTCTTCCCCCCGGGCTGCGGGGGCGGGCACTTCCGGGTCGCTGCGGGCAGCGCAGCGGCCCTTCTCCTTAGGCAGGCAGGCGGGGGCTGATTTTATCGGGCAAATGCCTGGGTGGGCACCGAAGCGGGTCGCTGCGGGCAGCGCAGCGGCCCTTCTCCTTAGGCAGGCAGGCGGGGGCTGATTTTATCGGGCAAATGTCGGGTGGGCACCGAAGCTGGCGCCATGATGACAAAATAACATTAAAGCAGTGGCGGACGGCGGGAGGGGGCGGGAGAGGACACAGGGGGCGTGAGGGGGGCGGGTCAGAACACGAACGGCGGGAGAACGTGCCGGGGAAAAACACTCACGATGCCCAGGACAGCAGCAAGCACGGCCCGGCCGGAGGAGACTCGGGGGCGTTCCCGGCGTCGCGTGACGTCGGCAAAAGCCAAAGAATCTCGGGAACGCCCCCGTGTCTCCTCCGGCCATGACGGACGCCTCTCTGTTCCAATGGCTAGGCTCCATTTATGGAGCTAGCCAATGGGACGGGGGGGCGTGTTCCAGAGTGCTTACTGTACTCAATAGATTTCTCTGGAGGCGGAGCCTAACGGCTCCGTCCCCCAGCGAAACCTAAAAAAACATAGCAACCTCGAAACAGAAGTAGCCCTAGCAGTTTTAGTCAAAATAAAGGAAACAACCAAGTAAAACAGTGACAGCCCCTAACCACCATGAGGAGCTAGCCCCCAATGACTTGGCCTTTTGGGCATGATTACGTTTTTCTGTATGGTGATTTTAGAAGAGTGAATGTGTGTATTTGTAGGGTGCGACACTATAGATTGGATACTCGAAACAATTAGTCGTTTTTACAGCAATGTAATCCATTGGATGGGTAGGCCCATTTCCAGATTCCCAGCTCCTTAGTATCTGAAGTGGTTAAGGAAGCCTTCTACTATAAACTCCTTTAACCCAAAACAGGCAAAAACCTCCCCAGCAGGTTGTATTTTTTTCAGCTGTTGGTTTTTTTCTTCTATTTTCACCCTTGCTACTCAGATCACGGTATTCTAAGTTCTTGGTATTCTAAGTTCTTATACTCCGTGGATTACATTTCAATTGGAAGAGACCTAAGGCACAATCCTTTCATTAAAAGAAAATGGACATTTTCCACTTTCTGTCTTGAGAGCCATGTTAGTGACAATGAAAATGTGTTTACAAAAAGACCAAGTTCTAGTTCGAGAATGCAAATCTGCACATTTCATTTTCTTACAATTCATCCTGCCATTAGATATACCTCCTATAGAAGTAGTCCTGAGCAGTATGGCCGAAGAAGCTCGGGATTACCATACCACTACTCTACTTCAGAAAAGCTTGTATTGCTTCTTGCTCCAACAGTAAGCCAATGTTGGAGTTCTGACTCCCAAATTATCAAATGTGAATTCCAAACCACTGAGATCAGCCGGCAAAAATGCAGACTTTTCTGTTGTCGCCGCTTCTGCTGATGAACCTCGTTACTGCACGACGCCAACAAGAAGTGATGCCAGCAGTCATTGCTGGATCCACACTTGGCAGTACTGATGGATTTATATTTATCCCTTTACAGTTTACACCAAGTCCACGCTGGTCATTGTTTCAGAAGGTGGAACAATCTGACTGCTCACGGATGCACCTTGATGGGAAGCACCACTGGTGTTGATTTCCATAGATTGCCAATGGAGCCTAATAGATCAGGTGGATTCTTCATAAAACATTCATTGGTGCTTTCCTCAGATGTGTTCTTTAGCGGCAAGTCATCTGATGATCTGTGTGATGCTTTTTGTCGTTGCATAACAGGAGATGGCTGTCAGGAGTAGTCCTTTGTGACCGTGGCACAATACTGTGACAGTTTTAAGTGATGACGTTTTAAATAGAAATATTTCTAACCATTGTGTTAGTTGCTCATGCATCACACATATACCTAAAGCGTACCTTATTTGTGTATATCTGGGTCTATCAAAAGCCAGGGTTCTACCAGTAACTCCTGGTACGAGCTGTAATCTTTTATGAAGTCTACAGTGTCCTGCTCCACCTGCACCAACACTGTTCCCCATCTAGTTCCCCAACTTATTAAATCGTTTGTATTTAACCTGGCATCGGATATACTGGCTGCCTTTAGTGCATTCATATCTTTTTGGCTATTGGGCTTAGGAGCTCATGGAATGCACTCCATGTATTTTGCTCTTTTTATTTTGCACTATGCTAGATAAACCTAGCAGTAAGCTGTGGTCATCCGTGGGTGTTATGTGAGTTCTTGTAAATGGTTGGTAGAATTAATAGTTAGAGGAGGTTAGGTATTGTTAGGTTTTCAAGGGTGTTCGTTTGTGTCCACCTCTCCCTACAGGTGCAGCTGAAGATGTTTGCATCTCGTTCTGCTCCCTTCTGGTCGAGGTGATTGAGTATAGTTGCAACCCTACATACTCCTCTGATGGTCCAGGAGAATGAGGATGTTTTACGCTCCACTTTTCCTATTGCACTAGGCGATTGAGGATATTTGCCTCCGCTGCATATTGGCTCAAGTGATTGAGGATGTCTGCAAACAACGCTCAAACACTAATCAATATCCATTAGAATAGAATAGGGTAGGCACTTGAATTGCAAGAGTCTCTAAAGGTGCAATATTGTGTGAGTTGTTTGTGCGTTCATGAGTTTTAAAAAGCCAATCCATTGGTATTCCCCGTCTGCAGCCACGTCCACCAATCTCAACACGTGTGGTTCAACTCATTAGCTCACTGTCCAGATTCTGTGGCTCACGTGTAGCTTAGGTATCATCTTCATCAACGCTGCACATGATCACCTCAGCAACATCACCAGTGAATGTTCAGTGTTCTATAATGTACAGCTCTAACAGGGAAAGCCACTGCGCAGCTGAAAGATGCACACGATCCTGCAGTACTTACGGGCACCTGGCATCAAGGAACTGGATCACAGATTGGAGGTCTGCGTGATACAGAAAGTGTTAACCTAGACCGGCACCTTCAATATCCATAACCTCTACCTAAAAGACATTGTGGGTGGTTGAAACATCTCCCATAAGATCGTGGGACAGTTGGTCAATCGCTGACTGCACTATAAAGGGCTAAAGCTTTGGCGAAGATTGCATGTTATGTGGTGCCTAGGGTGGGGCGTCTTATCGTATGCATGATTGCTTAAGATCGGCACCCAGGAAATTTTGATTAGGTGATGAATTGAGCTTATTAGACCAACAATGAATTAAAGTAGTTGAAGATTTAAAACAGCAATTTGGGAGCTAAAATCGATTACACAGACTACTTTAGGGGTCATGCTTGTAACGGGTCTGGGTGGGGTGGTTGGTACCTGGGTTGGGTTGTTTATAAATGATGTGATTGCAGTTCATCTGTTTGATCTCCTAGACGACCAGATGGTTGTAGGGAATGGTATATGTATTGGCCATGAAATAAAATACAGTTAAACCTAAAACAGCAATTTGTGGATTATAGATAGTCTTTGTGGGCCTAATGTATGAAAGGATTTTTCTCGTCTCTATGGGGAAAATGTGTTAATGTATAGGGGCCTTTGAAGCTCTGTCACCTACATGCCCTTGCAATATGGTGATATTCCCTTTCTATTCTGACCAAGCAGAAGCATTTAATGCTACCATTTATAGAAGTGGTTAGTGACGAGCAAAACGTTTTTGAATTCCTGTAATCGAAGGAGTTTGTGGATGTTCTGTACTTTTTGCATGGTCGCACCCTTAAACATAGTACTCCTGAAACTCCACAGAACTGTCTGCAGTGGCGGTTGGTGACATTTAAAAATGGTAAGGCACACAGTCAAGCTCACAAACACACACATACAATATCATAAAGACATCAACACAAAAACGCAGTCAATCACAGAGGGAGTTAGAAAAGGCAAAAAACATAGTTTCACTTACCTTTTGAGCACGTCCTCACGCTCTCCAGTCCGCGACTCAGACTTCTCTAAGCAGGAGGTGACGTAGCAAAGCAAACTACACTGTATCCAATCCAGACACTGCTCAGAGCAGAATCTGGATTGGCTGGTGCAGGCTGGCTCAGCGCTTCGAAAGGCACTGGGGCCGGCACTGAGGCCCCTTGCCTGCTCTCCAACCCAGGTTGGAGAGTTTGAACTCCGCATGTCGGTTTGGCCGTATCAAGGTAGCTGGCCAAAATAACATGTGCATTTCAAAGTGATGGGACCACTCGCCATTGAAAGTCATGGGTCGCACTCCGACTCCACCCACCAGCGGGTGAACCCCAGGAGCATCACGGTAGATGCAGTTTTGTAGAGAGTGCGCTATTTCGAAAGTTTGTGTGTTTAAGCAAGTTTGCAGCATTAACTCTGGACACCGGTGTTTCGGAATTGTTGTTCCTCATCAGCAGAGTGTAGGTCGGTCAGGGGTTTGCTGTGCAGGCTGCCAAGTGTTCTCAGGTTGATACCTCTCAAGTCGCGTGGGTGCGGGATCCGAGCTAGTCAGCTCTTAGCTCGAGGGAGCCATTTAACTGAATGCAACAATGCCGCACTGGCCCTACCCTCTCCATTCGACAGAAAGCTAGAAAAGTAAAGTGGTATAAAACCATTTTATTTTCCAGCTTTGTATGCAGCAGTGTGTGTGGGGATGCTCATATGGAGGCCCCGCCACTGACTGACTGTAGTATTAACCTCCGTGTGAGGGTTCCAATGACAATTCATTCTAATTCTGTTAATCAGAATCCAGATATGCAGCCTTTTACTTTACTTTTTAAAAAAAAAAAAATTTAGGAACCTAATTTTGATTTGGATCCACATTTATGTTGGCTCTGGTCCCTTTTGGTGTCCAGGAACTATCATGGCTGCTTCGGGGTGGGGGTTGTTGGACCTCTTGATTTCTCTAGTAAAGGAGAGATGCGCTGGCACAGCAGCTGCCCTAACATGTCAGAGAAACTGTGGAATTGGAGGGAAAATCTTTGTTTGGATGAATGTTGGTGGTGCTCCAATGTCTCCGACATGTTGATGAGATTAAAACTTCCTTTACTGAATAACGTGATGCACTCTCTTGTGTCACTTGTTTGCTCCAAAGCACTGTGGTGGTTGTGCGAGGCACCACAAGGGCCAGAAGGAGTGAACTTGCTGCAAAGTATAAGGGAACTGTTGACTGTATTGTGTAAAATACGGTTTGCAGATTACATGACTATAAGTGCAGTTTTGACACAGAGCGTGTCAAATATTGCACATAAATACATGTGTGTTTTTACATGCCACTCGGTCAGTTGCAGTCTTTCAGGACAGAACTTAAACAAAACTGAGCTCAAATTGATTTTAAAATGGAAATTGAAAGGAGGGTGCAGAAAAAGCTGTTGGAAGCGCAAAAGCAAGGCTTTTAAACAAAGCAAATTGGATTGTTTTCGAGACTGAAATGTATGCTAGTAAAAGATTCAGTGATCTCGGCTCAGAGCGCTGGCTTCCAAATATGGAGAACTTCTCCAGGATTCTGTGGCAACGCCTGTGAACTCACTGCCAATGTGTCTCAATATTTTATGTCTCTACGTCTGTCCAGATTGAAACAATTATTTCCGTTCTTGGAAGCTCAGAAGAATTGAGGCCAGATTTTACAAGGAACCGACCGAAGCTGTGAGATGAGACCCGAAATGGGGAAGAAAGCAACATGTCCTTAGTGTAGGGTTTGCTTTGTGGATCTGGAGGCGCAGCTTAAAAACGACCTCCAGCTGGAAGATCACGCCAGTTGCTCCATCAGGACTGTTTGGGTGTTTGTCTAGTGTATGTCTCTCCTTAATCCAGTGCATCCCCGAAAACTCATTTGTGGCCATGGCGCTTGCGTCGTAGCCTATCCTGCTCCAGGACACTGTGTCGGGCACCTGTCGTCTAAGTGAGGCGTCTCCCGTAGGGCTCTTGATCTATTCTCGTATAATATCCAAAATGCTGCTTTCATTTGCTGTCTGCGTGTCAATTCTGAAAAACATAAATGGCTTCTGAATTCAGCCTCAGGAAAAGTGTGTATTTCGATGTTAGTTTTAATACAACGCTTAATACTGTGGAGTTAGTCCAGTCCTCTTGAGTTGGGGGACGGGGAATGAAATGCTGCATCTAATGGAAATGATGTACTGGAAGGTGATATAATGAATATTCCTACTATTGGAAATGGTAGACGTCAATTGAATTGCAAGATGAGCTATGGCGACTTGTGCTCTGAACCGCTAACACAGTCATTATTCCTAGCTGCACAGATGGTATCCATAACTTAAATCACAGAATGTAGCTGGTTTGAACAGAAATGAGTTATAGACATGGTCGAGTTTTTGTTGTTGATCTAGTCTCTTAAAAACATGGGCGTTTGATGTTGATTTACCCCTGCACCCCTCCCCTTTGTGAGTAAAGTAACCAAAGAATACAAAAAAAGCCTCCCAATCTGGGAAACATGTTGTGAAGTATAAGAAGGTCTCAATGAAAGGGAAATTTAGATTGTATTTGCAAGGTGGTGTTGATGGTTGAACCTTCTGAGAGATCTCTAACAGCATTGCCTGATATCTTAAGTATCGAAAACGAGACACCAGCAAATGAGGAGATTGCCTTTTTGCTTGTTCTGCTTTGGGACAGTTCAGTTTTATACTACAAAGGAAGCGCTATTGGTAACTTACTGTTTGAATTTTCCTTGTATTGTAGATTTGGAAATAGATGATGCTGACTAGGTGTTAGTGATTTTATGTTTGGGATGAGTTGTGGTGTAAATATTCAAGTTTCAAATTGGAGAGCAACTTGTATGTAATTCTAGGCTTGTTTAAAGCTGTTGATGATGAGGATGGAATTGATCTTGGTGGGAGTTAATTTAAGGTAGACACTCAAAATACAGATTTAGAAGAGCGAGCCCATTTTCGAGCTGGTTGATACCCTTTCTTCCAGTGACCTTCTTGTCTTGCAGTTAGATTGTCATTATATTTGTGAATTTTGTGCTGCATTGGTTGAAGATAACGAGAGAGAATTCCTGGAGAATTAAGCATGTCTCTTTTATTTGATGTGATTATAGAGGTGTTTGCGGAGAGGGTGTGGCTCAACGTCCAGCTCTGCCTGCTTTATAACGGTGGGACCAGGTTCGAGTCCATGCAACAGCTGAACACTGATTTTTGGCAAATCACTTAATCTCTGCATACCAAAAATAAATAAATAAACGTGTCCTTGTGTAATGTAACTGGTGCTCATGTAAAGCTCTTGTATACCTTTGGGTTGAGTTTACAGTAAATTGAACTGCAAAAAATAATGACAAGGCTGCATCAAGGAAGGGAGGACAGTGTTTGTTATCTTGATGTTGTGAATGTGATGTTTTGATCTAGTCTATTTTCAGGGTGAAGAATTGGTGCATGGGGTAGCTTTGTTGGTTGAGTATGTTTTTTGGATGAGGAAATCCGAGTTTTGATTTCTGCAGTTCTTGATTGGTATGAAAAGTGCTCTGCTTCTGTTTTGAGACGTCAGTTATGTTTTTTTCCTGTGGTGAAGAGTGTAGCACTTTAACTTTTAATCTTATACAAACTCTTGGGGTTTACTTCTTGACAGATTTTTTCTTGTGTAGCGAAAGTTTGATTGCTGTCCATTCATTTATGGTTGTACAGGAGTGCAAATGCTTTTGGTTTCATAATGCATGGCTTCTGGGGGGAGATCTGGGTGCCATTTACCTTTAGGGTGCAGTTAAGAGTTCGTTAGGAAGTTTACACTGACTGTGGAGTCAGTTATAAATTCAAGGGTTGAGAACTTTCTGGAGACTGAATAGAGAATTCCTTGAAAAAGTCTTACTGTTTGTTTGGGCGCTGATTTGCTTTAATAGGTGCAGTGTGCTAGAGGAGAATTTGGATAGCAGTGTGGCTAGAGCAGTCTAATGTCATAGGCAGTGGCTGCTGCAGGTCTTATTGGAGGTGAAGAGTGTTGCAGTTTGTGTGGATGGGTTAGACAACTTGTGATTCGAGCGGATTCATAAACAAAACGGTTGCAAAACTCTTTATCCATTGTTTTGGTGTTAGAGTATTTTGGTTTACTAAGATATTGAATGAATATTTTGTTTTTATGGTTTATTGAATGAGGTGGGGATGAAGTCCTTGATTTCCGTGAATAGTTTGATTTCTGTGGTTGGTCTGTACATTACATGGAATGTGACTGTTGGGAGGGGTGGGGTGGAGTTAGATGAGGTGATCCACTGAGTTGGACATGGGTGGATCCTGGATTGTACAAGGCCAGGATGGCTTGTAAATAACAAGCCCTCATTTGTTCCGGTGTATTGGACTGTGATGTTGAATGCTGTTCCTAGTGAGATAAGATCTCAAGTTTGGGTGTTCGCCTTGTTTCTGTGATGCAGATTAGACCTGGCTGGCGTGTTTTAACTGATGAGATGTGGCATGGTGTATTGCAGGGAGTATATCAACGAGCATAAGATGTAGTGACTGTTCTGTGGCTTGGCTGTGTGAGATGGATGTGTATCTGCTGCCTGGGGTTAGATGTGAGTGTGTGGTGCTTGTGGTGGGGTCTTTGTGTGTCAGGATAAGGATTGTGTGAGCATTGTGTGAAAGGGCACACCAGGAGTTCTCCCCACGATGTCCGATGCGGTGGAGGAGGGGTCAAGCCAATTTCTCTTTCTGGTGTACCCTGTAAACACACCAGGATTGGCTGCCCTTTGACAGGTGCCCACTGGCTGCCACTACTCCTCGCACTCCCCAGCCCCACCTGATATCACTTTACTTCTGGACCTAAACGGAGTAATAGTAGCCTGCAAGTGGGCCTCCTTAAAATAATTTTCCAGCTCTAACTAAGGACAAGATGTTATGTGATACCATAGCTACATAATGGGCTCCACTTACTAGCATTTTTGCACAATAAAATGTAGATCAGGTCACAAAATAGGCATTGGGATTCTAAATTTCATTATTATTATTATTATTATTATTATTTTTGAGTTTTATATAGCGCGCGGTTACCCTTGGGCATCCCAGCGCTCATCCAGAGAACACACCATGGCAGAGAAAGCTTTAAGCAGGGAACAGATGGGTCTTTAGAAGTTTGCGAAATCGCAAGGTGCCGGATTCAGAGCGCAGGGCAAGTGGAAGGGAATTCCATAATGTTGCCACATTGACGGAAAATCTTCTACCCCCAGTCCTGGCCTTTCTTACTCTCGCGACTTGCAGAAGATGTTGGTGGTCTGAGCGAAGGGCACGAGGGGCCTTGTAAGATTGAACCATGCCCCGTAGGATAGGTGGCCCTTTCCCCTGCAAGATTTTATGGGCCATGCAGAGTGCCTTAAACTTCACCCTCTCTCTAACAGGGAGCCAGTGAAGCGCCTTCAGCGCAGGGCGGGCTGATTGCCGCCTGGGGAGGTCCGTCAGGAGCCTGGCCGCGGCGTTCTGAACTTGCTGCAATTTGTTTAAGGTTGATTCTGGGGCCCCTAGAAACAGCGCATTGCTGTAGTCCAGCCGTAAAATGATGAGCCCCTGGATTAGTAATCTCCTAGTGGCCATCGGGAGGAGGGGTAGGATCTTCCGGGCTGACCGGAGCAGGCCGAAACACACGCCTGCGGTCTTTTTTGCGTGTGACTTGAAGGAGAGGTCCTGCTCCAGCCACACCCCCAAGCTCTTAATCTCCTGTTTTGGGGTGGGTGGCGCTCCCAGACAGCTAGGCCAGCTACTAGATATATCGGTGTTCACCAAATCAGAAAGTGGAATTTTAGAGTTGCAAAGTGTATTTATAATTGTGAAAAATCAGTCACTGTGATATGTTTCCACCTTTTTTATAGGCCTAGGGTTAGTTTCAGGAAAGGAGAAGAGTTTGCTTTGGGTGCCCATTCGAACTGTATTGGCCCTCTTCTGCCATTGGTTTGTATGAGTGTCATCTATGCTATGCTTCCTTCCATGATCGCAAATATCAGGTAATTGGTCAGCCTGCTTCTGCCATTGGCTCTATTGCCCTGTGAATGACCGTGTTTGTCTCATCACAAGCGCACATTCACCTCAGGGCCGGGGCTATTGGGCCAGTCTTTTTTAGTTTTCATTTTTACCTTTTCATAGGTACCCTTCATTTATTTCCTTCTCTTTTTATATCCATTTTTTTTAGAGCGTACTACAGTCTCCCCCCCCCCCCCCCCCCCCCAGATGGTGCAGAACGGGCCACATGCTTGTCGCTCATTTAATCTGCGGTGCATCACATCCCACATGGCCACTGCTTATAAACCAGGTGACCATATTGAAATGGCATTGGTCATAGGGTAGTACTGGCTTAAAATTCCAAGGCAATGGTTCAAAACATGGCGGCCAGGCTAGATCTTCAGAGCATCCATACATTATGTACAATACCATTGTAAAGATGGCCACAGGCTGATTTGTTTGCAATAAGAAATACAATGAAACCTGTCTGACAGATCCAGATGGCAGCATGTTTTTTGTACTTTTATTATTTGAACTCATTTCGCTTATGGTATTGTTAGTACGTGTTTTATTGTGTAAGTGGGTGAATGTAAGCATGAGGTAGTGAATGGATGTATGAATGCAAGCATCAGTGACAGATTGCATGTATGGTGACCTATAAGTGCCTAAACTAAGCAATGTCTGAAGAAGCACTTTCATTTATAAACCACACCTATTGGCATTACCCCCTCTAGTGCAGTTTTTTTGGCAAGACTTGATGCCAGTCTGAGCACTGACCTATTCCATCAGCAACTAGAAAGATGTATCTTCCCCATTGGCACTAACCAGATAATTTAATGAATGCCAGTTGACAGTCTTAGTAAACATATGAAGTGGAAGTACAAAAAGAAGTGGTAACCTGGCAGATCTAGTTGAAACTCAACCAATGCAGATCTTCTGGAAAGATTAGGCATTGTAAGATGATTATACATGACTAGTTTTGGAAGATTTGTTACAGAGAATGCCATAAGCCCTCTTTACTACCTCTTTAGGTACTCAGACCATAGATTGCTTTTTATTTTGCATTGCATGTACCCCCCCCTCCCCCAGTATTTCTACTTAACCAGTCATCAAATCGTGTCTAGTGGAGTCAGTTGGTTTATGGCGTTTTTTGACAAGTTTCTTATTAAATGGACTAGTCGAGCCGAAGTCAATAGCCCATAGGATGCCAAGAAGTTCCCACTGTTTGATGGCTGAGTGGTAGATCGGCATTACTTCCTTCTGCATGGATGCGGACGGACGAAAGATCACTCCTTCAATGTTGACTGCCACACGGCTCTATGGAGCGGAAGATGCAGCTGCTCTCCTGTTCTGTTTCTTTCCCTTATGCGCTTCCTCTTTCTCTATTCTTACTATTTCAGATGTTTGCATGCACAGCCCCCCACTCCCCCCCCACCCCCCATCCCAGGCATGTTGGTATATGGGTATGACTAGTCCCCTTTGTTGGGACTCTTCCTTCTATGCTGGCTGCAGGTGAGGCAATAGTCAGTTGTGCCTGTTTGTTGTTCTATGGATATGTTTTTACCAGTCCTTAAACTCAACCCGTGTCTCAGTCTTGGGTTATTGGAGTGGGAATCACCACTTTGGTTACGAAAGGCGTTCCCAGAGGAATGTACGAAAATACACTGTTGGTTTTTCTTGCTATACTTTTTGGCACCTATAGCATTTGTAATGCAATATGTGTTGTATTTACGTGACTTAGATGTATTGATATTACAAATAACAATGGCTTAATTTTTTTATTAATTAATACTTAAATAAGTTATTGTAACTTATAATGGCAATAGCTTAAACTTTTGTAAATAACTTTTGTGAAGATTATGTTCAATGTATTTTATTGTGACGAAAATCCAAGAACAGAAGTGAAATATTAACCTATGATGCTGTGGTGGCGACAAGTGATGCTGTGACGTGCAGTGATGTTGTGGTGCCCCTGAGTGATGTTGTGGTGCCCCGGAGTGATGTTGTGGTGCCCCGGAGTGATGTTGTGGTGCCCCGGAGTGATGTTGTGGTGCCCCGGAGTGATGCTGTGGTGCCCCGGAGTGATGCTGTGGTGCCCCGGAGTGATGCTGTGGTGCCCCGGAGTGATGCTGTGGTGCCCCGGAGTGATGCTGTGGTGCCCCGGAGTGATGCTGTGGTGCCCCGGAGTGATGCTGTGGTGCCCCGGAGTGATGCTGTGGTGCCCCGGAGTGATGTTGTGGTGCCCCGGAGTGATGTTGTGGTGCCCCGGAGTGATGTTGTGGTGCCCCGGAGTGATGTTGTGGTGCCCCTGAGTGATGCTGTGGTGGTGCTGAGTGATGCGATAGAGTGAGGGAGATAGATAGATAGAGTGAGGGAGATAGATAGATAGAGTGAGGGAGATAGATAGATAGAGTGAGGGAGATAGATAGATAGAGGGAGGGCGATAGATAGAGGGAGGGCGATAGATAGAGGGAGGGCGATAGATAGAGGGAGGGCGATAGATAGAGGGAGGGCGATAGATAGAGGGAGGGCGATAGATAGAGGGAGGGCGATAGATAGAGGGAGGGCGATAGATAGAGGGAGGGCGATAGATAGATAGAGGGAGGGCGATAGATAGATAGAGGGAGGGCGATAGATAGATAGAGTGATGGCGATAGATAGATTGATAGATAGAGTGAGGGTGGCGCACATGCACTGTGTCCGAGCTGCAGACTTTGGGAGAATTTTTAAAAGTCCCTTTCTAAACTCTCGCAGATCAATGCATACGCGTTAGATCAGCGAGACCTAAAAAATGACTTGGGTAATCCTGCTTAAAATCTCAGAAAATGTGCTCGGCCCCAATTATTGGTTCAGTTTTAAATGAATTCAGGCGCATCAGTGGTCAAAAGAAGTTGTTTTGCCCCGGCACATGGAGGACCACAGAGTTATTGGATGGAGAGTGTTATTTCATGAGATTCTCTGTGATATTCCCGTCAATCACACAGACTTCTGCATAAATCAACAAAAACTAATGTACAGCGGTCAATGAACCCAAATCAGTTCATTTAATGAGTAGGAACAATGTGCAAACTGTGCAGGTTCACTACACCATTCCAGTTCAGCCAATAGACCGAGGGAGCACTTTCTGAAAATAGGTTTGAAAGTCTAGATTTTTCTCTGCAAAATGATCCTGTTCACCATTATTTGGTAAATCGGGACCTTTCAAGGTACCGTTTGTGTGCTATGTAGCTTCTTTCAAAAGTTATTTAAACATGAATAATTTTCCTGACCCACATCTTTCGGGCTCTGTTCACAAGGTTTTAGTTGAAAGCATACTGCAGTAGTGGCTGATGAGTCGGTGAAACGCCGCTGATGAAATGTCAGTCAGTGTATGTAACAAAGCAGCCCGGTTGGTCCCTTTCCTGGGTGTATCATGTTTGCGGGATGCTTGTGGGCTCTCTTGTACCATTCACAGCCGCCTTTGGTCTATTGGTGCATTCTTCTCAATGAAGGCCGCACACCAATTAAAATACATCCGTGACGTCTTCTAGTGTACATTTGTGAGCTGCCGGTCCTCAATCATTGGTATCTGTTTAGGTGTAGCTCGAATTATGCGGATCTGGTAGTCGGCAGGGAGGACTGATATTTCACACCAGTGAGGCATGCGTCACGTGGTGCTGTATTGTACTGGCAAGCAGTGCCATCTCTGCCGGGATGAGGTCACTTGGGAAGCGGCGCCTGCCAAGAGAAGCTCTCCTGTGCGGTGCAAGTTTGTGACCTAGATTGGCGGATGCCAGAGTAAGAGCCACGCTCTCCAGAGAGAGACAGAAGCGCCTCGGGCAGGGTGCAGCGTGGGTCTGTCTTCCAGGCTGCGTGGAGAGGTCACAGCTCCTGGTCTTACAGCAGCAGTCTACGGGCGATGAACCAGGTATACAGTGGTACTGCCTGGAAAGCTAAAGCTCCGTATTTGCTGAAAAGCAGATTTAAATTATATTTGAGGCAGCTCTGCTGCCTGACTAGGACCACAAAAACAAGCTTGAAGGTAAAGAAAAAATGAAACCTGAGCAGCACCGCCGCCTGAAAGGTTTTTAACTAGACCCAGACTGAAGGAAGCAAGAACACCTGAAAAGGTCTTCAACAGCGATGTTTAAATACTGCAAGAAGTGCCCCAAACGTTCTAAGCTATATACCATAGATTAATGCAGAGATCCGCTCCAGCCATGCAACCAGGGGCCGAATCAAGTTCAGTACGAGCCTCACTCTCGGTTCCTTCAGAGCGCCTGTCTAGCAGGGATCTCCACTTTGTACATGGAGTGCTCTCTTTGCCATAACCTAAGAGTGGGACTGGGCACTAAGAGTGCTAGACAAAGTGAGAAAAACATAAAGCACACAGGAAATCTACGGCAACACAAACAGTTTGGAAGGCAAACTCAAAAAAATCAGGCGGCACTACAGGGGCAGAGAGGCTGACTAGCTGGCGGCACAAGTTAAATAAGGAGACACGGCTGGCCGGCCGTGAAACTGAAAGCACGGCCGGCCGGCCGTGAAAGCCTTTGATGCTGCAGGGGGTGGAGCGGCACCAAGCCGGGCAACAGATGCCTGGCGATTTGATGCTGTGCATGTGCATTTTAGGTCCATGCGCTTGTGCATTGACCTAAAAGCGCACGGGCACAGCATCAAATCGCCAGTCTAGGTAAGGTCTGTTTAAGCCCCTATAGTCTCGCTCCGCTCAATGCGCATGCGCATTGAGAGGCGAGACCTAAAAAAGGATACCCAGGAGCAAAATCTAGGGACCGTGGGACCCATTTTCAAGATGTAGCAGGAGTCTGCTTATATTTCCACTAGGGATGGCAAAACTAAATATAAGGACACTGAGCGTTGTCTCCCCTTCTCCGCCTCCCACCACAGCCATTCCTCGCCCCTATTCACAGGTTATTTTCTTTAATTTGGGAAGGAGGGCTCGCAGCAAGTATTGTAATTCCATACCCACCCCAGAGTGCACTGGGCTGTGATGTGCTCAAAGCATGTGGGGCAAACTGCAGAATGTTCCACCAATATTAGAAATTACCCTTCTGACACCCAAGTGGGCGTAGTTGGCACTGCGGGGTAACTTGTCGTGCTCCCCCCCGGTCTGTTTATTATTGTTGTGCAGCTGCAGGAGGCGAAGTGGCGCAAACCAGTCACCTATCTTGTTATGTATTTTCTGAATCATTTTGCTGAAAACTGTATCCATTCGTTTCCTTGGCAGAAACTTCATGTGAAACAATGTTTAAACTCTGCTGTGGGGGGTTTAATTTCAGAGCTGGACGTAGGGCTTTTTGAAGGTTTTCAGAACTGTGGAAGAGGCATTAGTAATGTTTTGCAGAGATAGTGGAGTCAATTAAATGTTTGCCCCATGTTACTGATTTTTGTTGAGATTTGGAGTAAGCTGATTTCGCACCCTTCTGAATGCTAAATATGGCTGTAATAAAAAGCGTGATGCTCCTTTCCCTATAAAAAAAGTAGCAAGCGCAGAACAACATTGGTGCCTGGTAAGTTTTACATTGTGACTGCCTCTAAAATGCAGGGTCTTCAAACACCAGCTGCAAATAGGATTTTCTCTGTGTTTCTGTAATGCACAGCGCCTTGTGATCTTGGCCCTGAAGCAGTCTGGCCTACCATCACCTCCAGGCCCTCCTTCTGCTGGGTCCCTGGGCACCCGCCTCAGTTTCTTGCCTCTTTTTGAAGTGTATTTTTTTTTGCCTTGGCAATCACTGGAAGCGAGGCTCGCTGCGCACCAGGCTTTTTATGCAACGCATTTGAATCGACGTATCGACCTTGGATGGGGCGCTTTCAGGAACATGTTGCCGCCATTGCAGAATCCGCGAAGGGCTGCTGACTGTGTAAGGAGGAAATGAGCATCCGAACCATGAATGAATGATACACCCAGGGGCGACTGCTGGAAAGGCCTCGAGTGTATAAAACTGGAGACGGATAAGAAACTGCACCGTTTAATGTCGGACCAAATTAATTTTAAGTAAACTTTTTTGGTTTATAGAACTTTTGTTGTCATTGGATTAAAACCTAAACATATATTGTTAATACATAACAGCCAAGTCCAAGTGCGCTCTTGGCCTATGAATACGATCACGTCCGAATGAGAAGGGGGGGGGGGGGTCTACTACATATTTGAAAGAGGGGTGGGGGGGGGGGTCTGTCTTTGATTTCTTTATCTAATACTATTCCTTTGTTTTTTTTGCCGGCTTTCACACGCTGCCGGGTGAGGGTTAGTTGGCATTTACTTACGGTTACGAAAACGACTGTTTTCAACCATAATCTTTTCTCATTGGCTATGACCCAGCAGCAATAACAGAGATATGGCGGTCTCTTTGCGAAGTGTATAAAACCCGTGCCGAGGGCTGAGACCCCCATTTCTCCCGGTCCAGAGGGCGCACTCCTTGGATACAGCCCTGCAGGATGTGACGAGGGGCCCGAGCCTCCTGCATCGTAGAGATATTCATTGGCATAACGGGGCCCCATAGAAGGGGGGGGTGGGGCTGGGGAGTTTGGTGCTCCCTGCGCCGCAGGGGTCTTTGTGACGTCCCTCATCCCGCCCTGTACTTGTGTCTGAGCTGACGGCTGGTGTGGTGTGATGGTTGGTGTAGTAACGTAAGACACGGTCTAGTGTCTCAGTTCTTTTCTGTAACTGCACACCTAACACCCACCCACCACCAGGCGTCACAGGTCATGTGACACTGGCCAATAAAGGGGCCGAGCGCTCGTGCTCTGGGTCCATTCACCCATCTGTTACCACTGTGTCGGTGTCTGCCTCATTGTGTGCTTGCTGCGTCATGAGGGCCTAGCGCCCCTCACCTCAGGGTCACGACAGTTGGCAGGAAGTGTGTGAGTCCACTCCGAAAAGGCAGCTTCAGGGACAGAGGAATCTGGTGTGGAGGGAAACAAAGGCCCACATTGTGCCGCAGCCGGACTATGTGCAGATGAATTCTTTGCCTAGTACTTTAAATGGAAATCTAGCAGTGCGGGCACTCACTTTTTAGAGTCCCGGTCTGCTTCTGAGGAGGGCTGATACTCTCCCATGAAATGGAGGTCCCGGTGCTAAGAAGTGCAGGTACTCACTCTTTCAAATGAAAGAAGTGACGGTAGTCCCTCCCGGTCCCTTGAAAGCACTGCCTCTGTTGGATGCTTCTGTTTTATTGGCAGCCTGAGAGGTGTGTGGCTCATTGGCTGCCCGGGCCAACGCTCGTTCCGTGTAGTTGAGCAGCTGCTGTCCTGCTGCGCAGTGCTCCATTGATGGAGCGCATGCGCCCTGCAGCCCTGACCTGCATGAGTAGGCGATTTTCCAACAATCACGCTAGCATATAATGTTAAAATACATTATACGACAAGCAGGGTGCATGGGAGCGGCTTAAGGGGCAGTGGAAAGGGAGAGGAATGCGGATTGGTCGGAATACTAAGAAAAGAAACAATTTTGAAAAAGAACCAACTTTTTTAAGCACTTTCAAAACCGAGAGTGAGAGGGCGTCTGAGCGATTTTGTCTGTATGTAAAAGTTCCTGGTGAATTCGGGCAGACTTCTCACTGTACCAAACTATTTATCAGAAATTACATTTATTAGGGGGAGGGGTGTAACACCCCCTCCGCCGCCGGGGAGCGGTGCAGGTAGCTGGCTCCTGGCCTGAGAGCTCCTGACTGGGGGGTGGGGGCTGCAGTGAGGCCCCTCCAGTTTCTTTACGCCACGGCTAAGAAGTAAATCACACGGAACAGAAGATGAGCAAATTACAATTTATAGCAACCAGGGATTTGGTGCATGCGTAAAGTTGCGTCCAGTCACCCTATGAACACACAGATACACTACATTCTGAGGGCTGCTAGAAATTTATGGCTGGGTTTTAACCACCGTGGGTGCACACCAGTTAGTGACACCTGCTAAACATTGTCCAAATGCTGACTAATGGTTTGGGGGGGGGGGGGGTATTGGGAGGAATCAATTACACTTGGAGTCTTTCTTGTTTCCTGGTGTAATCTAGGTGTTTCTTTGGAGCACTAGGGGCAGGATTACTTCCGTCCCCCCACTTATTTTACCGGGGGGGGGGGGGGGGACGCCGTGACGCTGTCCTCCCTGCCTAACAGCTGGACTTAACTCTTTGGCCTCTCTGGGACAAGGAGCTCGACACCTGTCGTGACGTCACTTCCGGTGACCGCATCCCCCCACTTTTTTTTTTTTTTACGACTTGTGCCCTGAATTCTTCGGTGCCCCAGGAGCACAGTACACTCACAGTACAAGCATTTTATACTCCCTGACTCTTCAGTAATGCACATTTCACACCGTCATAAGTTGAAGAGGTGCTCACTAATTTGCATGCACGTGTGACCTCATGAAGACACGTGACTTATTTTATTTGGGCATATGCACATGCGCCATATTACAAATGGCAGCACGGCCAAGAGTGGTTTAGTGTGACCTCTTTGATCCATTCTCCTTCAGTGGTGTCTCTGTTCAAATGTTCTATTAGAAACACCGTGACGAGTGTTGAAATAAGGATCCATGCCCAAGTAGATCACAAGAAACCACAATGATACCAGTTTCCTTGCATGTTTGGATGGTTTACTGTCAATTGAAGATTCTTCTGATGTAGTTTAATGTAACCATCCACCACTAGTATGTCAAATTGCCCTGAATGGGCCCCTACGTTACTCGTAATGCATAGTCGTGTTTGATAACATTCGACAAGAAGAAGTGGCATCGGGTCCGGTGAAGCCCATAGAAGACAGGTGTACGAGCACAGTTGAAAGCATTAGACATCAGCTGAGCCGAACATGCGTTGCTACAGCAGCGTCAAACCTGTTACGAAAGAGAGAACAAGGCATGGAGTATACTGGTCTACAGGCCTAAAGCCAGAGTGACAATTGATTGGCTAATGGCCATCACAATCCGAAGGGGTTGGTGACCAATAATGACCTAAATCAAACAAGCTTTCAGAGATATTCATAGCGAACTGTACTAAGCAGAACAGAGAAGGTGGTTGCAAACTACCTTTTAAAAAGTGTGAAGCTTACAAAGCTGCTCCGACAGCTTCACTTGAAAAAGGTATCACTATAGATGACGTTATAGCCGGCCTCTCAAAACTGAAGCCACTTGAAGCCCTATGCCCAGATGGATTAAGAGGGATGTTCTTTATAACCTTCTGCAGCTCCCTGGTGTCCATTCTTGCCTGCTTGTACAACTATTTCGTTGAGACTGAGTCATCAGAGTCCATGAGGGAGGCGTCTCCTTGTAGTCTTGACAATTACAAAAAAAAAAAAGACCTGACCATCTGCTTGGTTGACCCATATCACACAGGATTTATACTGGGTAGGAATTGCTCAGAAAACAAATTTATCCTTCATATCATCGACAATGTCAAGTAAACAAAGAAAACAGCCCTGCTCCTTAGTCCATGCAGGAAAAGTGTTCACCGGGTCACATGGGCCATTTCTTATGAAGAGTCGACGCATATTATTTCTGCCCACCGTTTAAATTATGGGCCCTCAGTAGCGGCATCAACCCATTTGCACCGGTCTCGATCGATGGAGGCTCTAGGGACATGTTATTTATTAAAAGGGGCACAAAACTCCCCTTTTGCCCCCCCCCCCCCTCCTTTTGCCTTCCACATGGAGCGCCGGGCAAAGAGTCTGAGCCAATGAAGAGGTCACTGGGGTAAGTTTAGGTAAACATAAGTACACAAATAATATGTATGGCGATGATGTTTTGGTAGCTCTTACAGATCTGGTCTACTCACTGCCGCCTCTCTTGGAGGAGTTACATACCTGCCCCTTCGCATCTGATTTCAAAATTAACTTGTAAAAACCCCAAATTCCTGTAGAGCAGACAGACTTCGTGTGGGGAAGATTCCCTTGGAAAGGGCAGCAACAAACATCCAGAACCCATAGCTTAAGATATAGGGCACGTTGGAGAAAACCGCGCAGGAAAAATATAAAGATCTAATCCAAAGCCTAAAGGGAGCTTTCCAGACCTGGCCGGCGAGGGGATCTGTCATGGATGGGCAGAACTGCTGCATCAAAATGACTCCACTGCGTCCGCTTCCTTTACCTGGCTCAGACTTTATTACTTCAGTCACCAAAGGGTGCACTGGAGAACATCCAGCAAGTCCTCAATGGATTCATTTGGGGAGGAAAGAAACCTAGGTTGGGGCGATGGGGAATGTATCTGCCATCAAAAGAGGGAGGTTTGGGTGTTATATATTCACTTTTACGGAGCCAAACTACAATACGTGATGGACTGGACTAAAAATAAAAACCTTGGTGCTTCACAGACAAACTTATAGCTGGAAAGCACCACAGTTTCCTACAAAATACAGAACATGGGGCTTTATTCGTTCCTGTATAAGGACAACAATGAAATGCTGGTACTTTGATGCTGGAAAAAGACCTCTTAACCTATCCCTCCCTTCTACCACAATTCGTCAGCATTCCGGGCTGTTCTCCGGCTTTTTCCGGTGGGTGGGCAATACATAGCATGGCAAGAGGCAGGATTCAAGAAGGTGGACGAAGTCTTTGACAAGGCGGGAATAAAATCCTTTGAACAAATGAAGACCGACTACAGGATACCGGAATCTGAAAGGACTGGATATATGCAGATTTGGCATTGGCTAACACATGTCAATAAAGACTCAGGCAGGTAGCCATTGATGACTTTTGGCCAGTGGTTGATCAGCAGGGTGGATATGGAGATATACTAGCCGAAATATGTTTCTGAATGTAGACCAATAACAAGGCAAAAAGCAAGGGAATTTAGAGATGGGTAGCTCCCTAACTGATAGGGTGGAAATAAATCAAATACAGAGCAAGGGGAACATACTAGCATGTCAAAAAAACACTTTGACTAAGAAATCGTCACACTGTTATTACACACCGGATAAGTTTCACGTATGGGACAAATCGTGGGGGGAAAAAATAATGGCGAATGTTGACGGTCATGATATCTACTACATCTGCTTTGGCACTGCCTTTAAACTTAAGAGATAGTGAGAAGAAATACTTGATGACACAGACCTACTATTCAATACTACAACCGTGAAATTACCAATCTATATCGTGTTGAGCATCGGTAGCCACTGCAACCCAAAGAGCGTGTCTAATAACCCAGCTGATCTGTGCAGGTACACAGGCGTTCCCACGTCTTTGGGGCAGGGATCAAGTTGCTATGCACAGGGCATGGTTACATCAAATATGGGTACTGATAGGCATGGATAACATAACTATGACTCTGAAAGTAAAAGGGCATAGGTTCCAAACAATATGGAAGCCCTGCTTTGCTATACAGAGGATGGAATTCAAATAAATAACCTTTCACAAATTCCTGAGATTGCTACAGGTTACTGCTTTATCCTAAATTTGTACATACCTCGGAGCAGGAGAGGATACGTTAGACAAGGGAGGGTTCATCAGTAAAACTATGATTAACTGTTAGCGTGTATTTTTGTTGTTAAAAAGACGGTAGGGAGTCTGGTGGTGGGAAAGAGGTTTGTTATTGGAGTTAAGTTTTTTTGGTTTTTTTTTGTTGCTCGGGAGTTTCACGGAGTCATTAACAAGCAGGCATTGGCGTTACCGGAATGTGAAGCAGAACACGGGAACCTTTTAGAGCGGCAGTAACTTTGAAATCAGATTGGCAAGATAAAGAACAAGACAAGAATCCTGAGGCACAGTCCAATAAGAGATCCGAGATATAGTTGCTCAAGAGACTCAGGGACAGGATTCAGTTCACTGACCACCAGAACTATCAGATACTGCTCCTGATGAAGGCACACACGAGTGCCGAAATGCATTGGGCTCATTCATAAAAATGTTGATCAAAAGCATCATATTATATGTGCCAAGTATATGTTGACAAACATGAAATGAAAATGTTCTGTGATAAATGTCAATGATGAAAAGTCATGTGTATGTAAAATAATGCAATCAAAACTTATATGAAAAATAATATGAGTTAGAGAAGAAACAAAAGAATGAAATAAAACACTAGAGTGGTTAAAATATAGTTTGTATCAATTAGGTATGGGCGGAAAATCCGTTTCGCTCGCGGATTTTGCGGATTTTCGGGAAATTCGCAATCCGCGAGATTCGCGAATCTCCCGCAAAATCCGCGAGCAGCGGATTTTGCTCGCACTGCTCGCACTGTTCGCGTGAGTTCGCGGCTTCCCAGTACAACTTCGCGCCCCGCGAATAAGTGCTAAATTGCAGAAATACGATCTTAGCAAAACTGAAACTACTTGCCAGGTTCAAAAGTTCAGGCTCATCATTAGTAGCCATTTCCTGTAGTGCTTCCTGTGGGGCCCCTCCAGAGTTCAGTTGCAACTATTATGTGACCCTGCTCTGAACCTCAGAATAGTTACACATATGCCACAAAGGTCCTGAATTACAGCTAAGGGAGACAAGCAGGAGCCAGGCTGGAAGTTAAAATCCATTAAGCAGCCCCTAATTCATTATTGTCAGTTGGGGCAGGGCAGGTGTTGTAACTAATTTTGCAACAATGAAAGCACTTAGCAAGTGCAAAAGATCACTAATCAGGGCGCACTAAGGAAGCAGGTGCCAGCTAAAAAAATATTCTGTGACACATTAATCAGCCCCAAATTAATTCAGGTCACTTGAGGCAGGGAAGGTGTGCTTTGCTTTGCCGAAAATAATGTACACTGGACAACCAGAGGGTGTGGTGATGAAACAGAGGGTGGCATGGGTGGGCCAGAGGGTGGCATGAGTAGTCAGAGAGTGGCAGTGGTGATAGAGAGTGGCAGTGATGAAGAAGAGTGTCCCAAACAGGCTGGACACGTAGAAACAACAAGTTCGCAAAACTTGCGACCCGACAGGTAAGTTCGCAAATTGCGAAATTGTAAAAACCCTCGCGAACTGGCAGAAACACGGGCGAACACAAAAAAAAAAAATCCGCAAAATTCGCGAACGCGAGATCCGCAAAATTCGCCCATGCTTAGTATCAATAAGATTATATAAAGCGCTACAGCGCCACGTGAACAGTGCGCGATTGGGTGGTAACTCAACACCACCATAACGATCGGGCAGCATCAAGGCACGAACGGGAGTTAAGTGTTTTGTGATAAAAAGAATCCTTGTACGATTCAAGCACCCTCTCCTCCAGCCTGGGGCTGTAGACGGGAGTATGTGTACCGCAATAAAGAGTTGAACTATAAACCCATCGAGGAAGGAGCCACATTTGGGCAAATAGTGATCATTTAATGTACCAAACGGAGCAGTCCTGTTTTAAGCAAGACCATCCTAGGGGTGGTACACGCAGAGTAGGGACCCTCCTCCTCATGTTTTATGCAAGACCATCAAGTTCTCTATCCCATTGTTAACACTCGCTCTCTTAGTAGTCACTCTCCGGATCGAACACATTTTCCCACCTTTCCTCCAGCCAAAAGTGAAGCAGAAAAGGGGGCTTGGACAACGCCACTATCTGGGGGCTCCTGGGTTGGATTTCAAAGTTGGCATGGCCTTTGAAGCTTCCAGGCCGGGAAGGCTAGCCTGTCCTGGAGGAGGTGTGAAACACCCCTGCCCGGAGTAGGTATTGTTTCGGTCCTCTGAATGCGCTGGCTCTCACCCCAGGAGGTCAGAAACACGTCTGGTGGTGGCAGGCTGGTGAAAACCGTCCAGAGACACAACTAGTGTTTGGTTAGGTTCCAGGGGACCCTCTAAAAGGGTCTCCACTGGGCATTTATTTATAAATCCCACACTGGAATCAGTGAGGATTTATTAAGACCAGATGTTTGGTACCAAACATCTTAGCATGGCTTTACTGATAGATACTTGTTAACTCGTGTTGCGAAATATCCAACCCATGTACTCTTTAGGGCTTCCCTGTTCACTTACGACATCACAGAATGGACTGGACATTGTAGGGGCATATCTGCTCATGCTGATATGCCCACGCAGAGGATATAGGGCACCCTGCCATAGGGCTAAGTGTCTGCAGTAGGGGTGACTTACCTATATCTAATGCAGTGTATGGTTGGCATGGCACACGGGGCTGTTTGCCATGTCGACTCTTTGTATTTTCCTGAACCAAGACATGCAGCCTGCAATGGCAGAGTGCAAAGCATTGGTGAGTGGGCACTGGGGTGGCACAACCAGGGCTGCACCCCCAGAGGACCTTCTTCAGTATTCATGCCCTAGGTACCAGCTGTGCCACTTACAGGGGTAGCTGAAGTTTTGATAATCGTCGTACAGTGTTCTGGGAAAGAGGTCTAGCACTGGGGGCTTGGTTAGCAGGTACCCAGTTCACTTACAGTTGGAAATGACATCTGGCAAAAAGTGCGGGCTAACCATGCAAAATGAGGTACTTTCCTACAAGTGGAATGCAAGCCTCTACGCATGCTTTTACACCTCCTCGTCTCTTTTCGATTTACACCTAGTACATGGTGTACTTTTTATAACTATTGGGTTGTTGTTGGTCTCTTGAGACTTTCTTTATCATTCTCATTCTTTTCACGCGATGGCTTTTTAGATTCTGCAATAAATGTTTTTTGCTTTGACTCGGATTGGTTTTTGTTCACTTGTTCTTTGAATTCTTTGACGTTGTCATTGTAAATAGATTGGTCTATATGGTGTGGGGTTTTTAATCCATATTTGTAATTGTAAATCAATGATGTGTCTCCGTTTTTTTATTAAAAATATTTGTTGGTTTCTGTATATGCATTTTGTTAAATATAGGTCTTTTGCATGCTTGCAGCCCTGAGGAAGCCTTTGTTAAGGTGAAACACGTTGACTGCGCTTGTGATTTTTGATGAAGAACCCTAATGAAAGACAAGCACACATGAACAGGATCTACTAGTCTTATTTTGGATAACTTTTCTATGCATACATGTTGTTTTGGCCCCTCTTTCTGGTTTAACATTTCATGCCACAGTTTAAATACTCGTCTCAAATGGTTTCCTTGCATTCCTTTCTCATTACCACTTATTTCATAACGAGTCATCTTCCTGTGCAATCAGGGCCTCTTTACTCATATCTCTTAGATCACCATCTCCGTTTCATTTTCCCTTTCTTCCACTGTCTTATTTCTATACACCTTCCAAAGTCTCTTACCCAATACTAATCACATTCAAAGATTTTCTTCACCTGGTTTGGCCTCCGACAATTGATTCCTTAATTTCTATTGCATTTACCTAATATTGCAGTATTGATTCTTAGAAGACGACCTTGTGGGTAAAATCAATGTAAAGTACAGAATAATGAAATTCCTCTCCATTCAATGACCTCAAACCGTGTCACAGACTGTATGCAGGAAGACACTTACCACAGTTTTTAAAAGATGTTAGCAGGAAAGAAATTGCATTTCCCTCGCATTATGAACTCTGAAATGATTCTCGGTTGATCTTTATTCCCAGGGGTGGGAACTCGAAACAATTTAAGTGGCACAGGGGAAAAAATAAAAAATAAAAATAAAAAAAATCAGGAAAACATGTTCAGGTTTCCAGCAGCACGTGCCTTTGAGTGATGAAGAATATCAGTAAATATTCAGGCCAGGAGTCTAAATCCGGAGAGTGACTACTAAGAGAGCGAGTGTTAACAATGGGATAGACAACTTGATGGTCTTGCTTAGAACATGAGGAGGAGGGTCCCTACTCTGTGTGTATCACCCCTAGGGGGGCAGGCGAGATGAACACCTCTCCTGAAATTCCACCATCTTGGGATGGTAGCGAAACTTCCAGTCTGGGGTAGGCTAGGCCCTTATCTCACAAGAAGTGGCAAATAGAGGGTATAAACACCCTAAAAGTGGATAGCCCATTTGCTATTACTTGTCTGTCCTGGTAATACCCCTAAATTCAGCATGTAGGTGGCTCCCTGAGACCTGAACCTCAGATTCAGCGGGCCAAAGAAGACCATGTCCAAGACCTGCTATGTGAGAACAGAAGCCCTGCTCACGAAAAATAATGTGCCAAACCTTGCCAGCTGGAAGAAGGACTCGACAGTCACTGCTGCTGCTGTATCATCCTGAAACCTGGAAGGACTCCAAGATCCCGGAGCACCTCCAGTCTCTGAGAAATCACAGAGAAGCTCCCTTGGAGTGAAGTATCACTTCCCTGCACACTGTAGGCACTGATCTGGTGAAGTTCGGTTTGTCGACTTTCTGCTCCCAGACTACTTCTATGAAGCACAGAAGCAAGAAGAGGTACAAAAGCTCCGGAGGGTCAGATCTGCCTTTCTGCCAAGTGTGGAGGCACCAGGCCCCACTGGATCAGTGGCGTACCAGTTCCTGGGGTACCGGACCCTCAGCGATTTTTAAAATAAACAAGAAGAGTCCACACTGGATTTCCTGAATGCCGAGACCAGCATCTGTCGAGTGATGTCTAGACATCTGAGACCCACTTTCTGAGTGCCCCTCCAAGTTGCCTGCACCTGACTGCGAGGACCCTTTAGACGCATGCTGCCCAGCTGACCTGTTCACCCTGGACTCTGCCCCAGCAACGACCAACCAGCTCTGCTCCTGTGCTCCCCAGACCCTTGTGATCTCCTCCCTCCAAGGAAACCCACCGGGCGTACCTGTAAGTCCATCTATGCAGTGCATTTTCAAGTGGCCCCCTTCGTCTTTGCGCACTAGACTCCAAGACCCTCACCACTCTGCTCCTGGCTGAACGGGGGCACTCCCGAACTTCTCTTGCTGGAACTTTGGACCAGGTTCCGACATCGACCTACATCGAGAAAGTGAACTTCGTGTACGCATTGCTTGATTTTGATTTATTTATTTTTTTACAATTTTCTATTTCCTTTCCTTGATTCCTATAGGGCGTAATTGCGCACAAATGTCATACATTTTCCTAACTCTTTAAAAATCGTACCTCAAGTACTTACCTTAAAACTGTGTTCTTAGTCTCTAAAAATACATAAAAATAGTCTTTATTTTTACAAATTGGTCATGGATTTATTCTTGAGTGTGTGTCTCATTTATTTCCTCTGTGTGTGACAACAAATGCTTAGCACTACCCTCTGATAAGCCTAACTGCTCGCCCACACTACCACATACCTATTGGGGAATCACTGGACTCTGCGCATTGTACTTCATTTTAGTTCACTAAATAGAGAGCCAGCTTCCAACACCACTTTAGTGCGGCATGGTCAGAAACTCCTTCATAACTAATATATATAGGTCCTTAACAGCTTAATCCATCAACCAGTGTCACCCAATAATATAAAAATGAAGGTCCTAAATTGCAGCATAACTACAAAGTATCTAGCTCAAAGCAGGATGGAAAAGACTATTGTGTCAAAGACTCGAGGACATTATTGAAAATCAGCCCCAGAGACTTCGGTACAAGACAGGCCAAACATCACACCGTTTGTAGAGGTGCTCCCAAATAGATACTACAATACCCGAATACAAGTGGAGAGGTGTGGCTCACTGGTTAGAGGCGGCAGACCCGAGTGCAGAGAACGGCCCGGGACCAGGGTTCGATTCCCGACGCGGCAGGGTCTTGGACCAGGATCAGCGGACTGATAATTCTCGCATCGGTGCCTACTCCGACCAGGGATCACACTCGGCAACTCTGGGCATTAGCTTGCCTCATCTCCACAATGGCCCCACACAAACGCCGGGGATGCCTGGTTTCACCTTGGAGACCCCCAGGAGGGACTATCTCACAGGGAAAGCCAGGACGGGTTCCCCAGCGGTCTATAGCGCTACGAGGCCTCCGGGTAGCAGTGCGCTTTACAAGACACAACAATTTAAATTTACAAGTGACTTTTAAACTCCGGCTTTCAAGCATACAACGATGATACCTTGCAAAAAGGTGTATGTGTAATATATTATACCACAGTCCGCACATCCAACCCAAGACTGTAAATGTCTTAAAATCGAGAGGTATGCAGATCCAAAATTACAAGGTCAGTCGTCAAAGCTGGTATAAAATGGGGAATAAATAACATAATTGAGTAATATCTGACTCCCGTATAATTGGGCAGGCAATGCTTCTAACATAGCCTCGTAGACACATGCAGAGCCAATCAATTGTTTAGTAGATTTAGTCACGTGGTATGTACAGTTAATGGTCTTAATTACTGGTCAGAATGTAGAGATCGCCAATGCTCGAGCACATCCAAAACAACCATATTCTCTTTACTTGTTAGATTATAAACCGCACTAGTGCTCGAGAGTATCCCAAACAACCATATTCCTCGTCGCAGGGGGGACAGTTTGATATCCAGTTAATCATCCCATGATCCACTGTCACACAACCAAATGACACATTTGTCCGGTCACAAGTTACTTTATCTAAAAAGACCATTGGGCAATAAGGTATGTGCATGCCGTGTCAATAGGTTTGACACCCAAACTAGTAGTCCTATTGCTTTTGCAAATCTTTACTCATTTTCGCATATAAATATAGGCAGAAAATATTTTTTCCTTTTTGTTTCTATTTATAAATAGAAATGGAAAAATGCCAATAAATATGTTTAACTTTGCTGCTGTTTGAGAGGAGAAGACGAGCCTGTCCTAGCGCAGGCGGGGAGAGGGCTTATTGGATTTCAACTGAGCCTGTAACAAAAGTCGAAGTTAAGAGGCCATCAAGCCTTCTTTTGTTTAAGTATCCTGGCTGGTAACTGTGAGGGTGGTGGGGAGACGCACACCTAAAAGCAATTGAGGGAAAACAAATGGGCACCGATTATCACTACACGGGTACTTAAGAGAGGTATGCTTTTGACTTTGTTCTGTCCCTGGATCCAAGAAATATGCAGGCACCGTAGGAATGTTAGATGTGTTGGTCTGTCACAGTATTTACACAAATAACAATTTAAATGCCACTATTTTGTTTTATTACCTGTATAGCGCTACTCATCCTAATTATACATTGACAATAAATCATATTAGTTTAAATCAATGTGTAGGATGTGTTACACAAGACAGTGAGGATTACAAGGTCCTTCATAACACACTGTGCTATATTAGGATTGCAATTAATTAAATGCAAGTAACAAAAGGATCTTTGTTAAAACAGTAACACATTTACCCATCTCCGTAAATCTATCTAAACCTATAACAACCAAGCGCTCATTGCCTATTAAATTAATGTGAACAAATACTAGCTACAGGATCTTTTTTGCTTGTGACAAAATAAAATGTGGATATATAGAGAGAAAATTACCCCAAAATAAATATGGAAAAATACAGACCGAAATGTTTACAAAAATAAATTTTTGCATTTGTCACCCCGAGTGGGACGGGTATGCTCAGACGTGAGTCCCGTGCTCTCCATGCCACTGGAATCAAGCTATTCAGGCTGATGAGGGCTGAAAGCCCGAAACCGGTCCTTGGATGCTTGTTTCCAGTCCAGGGAGGACCTGGTGGCAATTCGGGCTGGACTGTTTCCATGGGGCACAGGGTCAAGACTGATTTGCATATGGCTGGGTTCAAACTGGAATGGCATGGTGAGCAAAAAAACGATGGATTTAGGCCCAGATCTCTGTACTGGGGTGAATGTATGACATTGTTCTGTATTCTGTCCATCACCTGTTATTTTTGCATTTTACGAAAATAAATACCATTAAAATGGGGGCCCTACTTATAAGTTTCCCAACGTAAAAGAAATTGCAAGATCTATCCGTATGTGGCAGCAACACTTAACCCTCTTCCAAGGGCCCGCTTTCCAGAAGCCAAATACCGCCATCACTCACAATATCCAAACACCTCCCCAACAAACTGAAATGGTGAGAACAATACATTCTCAAAAGCGGTTTAACTTCTATACTCCCACAAAAACATTGCAGCGCATTCCCTTAGCTACTCACCTGTGTTAGGCTCAAAAACCTCAGGAGTCCCTCATTGTTCGATATTCTGAAAACAGACGCCCATTCTCGTGGTGTATTAAATCCTGATAAGCCCTGCCCTCTTCCTGACAACTAGACTGTAACCCAAGAGGAAGGCACACATGCACTGTTAACATTACTCTACATGTGTAGCACTCCAAAGGAGACGACTTACAGAATATGAAGGCCATGACTCTTAAAGCAATGGCTTAAAAAACAGACCCTTGTTAATGAAAAAAAATCAGAATGAAAAAACAAAGTCCCGTTGTCATATTAGTGGGTCCTTGCTCATCAACTGTAATAATGTCTTTAACTTTTGGCTGCTAAACGCAATCCTGCAATCTAGTGTGTTTTTTGCCACATAATTTGGTGCTCACCTGCCACATAATTCCAGTGGCCCCGAGTAAAGTAAATCAAATGATGAGTGCCTTTCTTGTATACAGGAACGGGGTCTCCTGCCATCATGTGCAGCTCACCTGCCTCATTCTCACTCTTTAGATCACACAGGATATCCATACACTGCGTCATTAGTATGACTGTTTAATCGAGGTGTTGCTCCTTTACTAGTGCAATGTCTTGTGACCGGAGGCCCCAGTCTCAGCGAGGACTTGTGACCTAGATGGTAAAGTGTCCCAATGAGGCTCTCGTAGCAGAACCGGAGCTGCCCTGATTTTTAATTTGCATATCTTGGTCTCTTCCTGCGTGCCGTCTGTGCCTGTGGTGGTGCCTCCTCCAGAAGATCTGTGTGATGTTAGTTGAAGCACTAAGCCGATCTTCTTCATTTTGGCAGTCTTGTGGATGCTTGTAGCTCTTACCTCACCACAACCATCGCAACTGCTACCACATTTGTTCATTGAAATTTTGAATGTTTCTGCAGGTCACGTGCATCTACCCACCAAAACTGAAACTGTTGCTTATGCTGCAAACGTTCAAACCTGTGTCTTAACCACTACATTTTGCTTACAGTCCATCACCCATTGTAACACTGGACACTTTTGTTGCTTTCTGCAAAGAAAGGGTTCATGGGTTCACCTACTAGTTATGCCTTGTTCTTGGTGTTTATAGAGCGCCGTCTGCCATTGGGTATGGCCTCGTAATGCAGTATTAAGTACTTGTCCACTTAATTCTGAGGTTTCGTTCAGAGGTTAGATAGAGCCTGTGTCTTCTGATGATGTTTGAGGTTTAGATCCATCTCAAGCTTGGGTGGCAGTGTTTTATTCATTATGCAGCAGTTGTGTCTTCTGATGATGTTTCAGGTTTAGATCCATCTCAAGGTTGGGTGGCAGTGTTTTATTCATTATGCAGCAGTTGTGTCTCCTGATGATGTTTCAGGTTTAGATCCATCTCAAGGTTGGGTGGCAGTGTTTTATTCATTATGCAGCAGTTGTGTGTTAGTGGTGTTAGGAATCGTGGTGGCAGGCTTTAACAGTTGCTCACACAATTCATATGGCAGCAACATGCTTGGCAGTCAATTAGTGTATGGTGGCAACCGGTTTTGTTAGTAGACCTATGATCGCCGACAACTTGGCATATCTGAGCTATGTTGACCGTCCCAGAGATGTTGCCTGTGTTCTATTGTGTTTGTGTGTGGTGTCTCCTGGTGGAAGGTGTGTGGGAGTCTTGTGATGGGGGCTATGAGATATGTTGGGTTGGATGAATGTGTGAGAGGTTTTTTTTCTGTTGGGACAGCTGAGGGTGTTGTGTTAATTCCATGTCTTCAGATTTTGCCGCCCTCTTCCGTCTAGCGAACACTGGGGTCTCTGCTATACTTCCGTTTAGCTCTTTATGTGCCACTTTGTCAGGGCAGGGTTTGATAATTGTCCTTATGCTTTTGAAATTGAACGATGTGACTCTGTATTGGATTGGTTAATGGCCCGCACTGGTCCAGCCATGCACTTGTACATGGAGCTGCTTTGTCCTTTGATTCAAAAACATTCTGGTGAATGTATTAAGGAGGTGGTATGTTGGATTCTCTGGCCTTGCTTATAATATGTATCCTGTACTGTGGTTTGTTACCCTGGAGAGTTCAATTTTCACCCAATGCATCGTTTTTCAAGTCTATCATAATTATGGTTCAAGAAAAAAGGTCAACCGTATCTGCCCAAAAATGTTTTCTTTATTTTACAGCTCAATCTGTCACGCCTCTTGTGGGACATGCTAGTAGATTTTAAAAGATGCCAGTTTATTAATGTGAAATAATAGAACTTTAACATACTTATGGGCTTGCTTCTAGGTGGTGACGTCCAGCTGCATGGACTGAAGGTGCGAGCGCTTCGAAATCTTGTGGTTTAAGTGCTATATAAACAAGCTGCAACGGCGACATTCGCCACTTTGTAGTTGCCTGTGAGGTCTCGCCGTTCTGGCATCCTACAGCAAATCTAGTATTGTACCACATGCACACCATCAGTGGAATTTTAAGTCCTTCCGCCCCTCTCAGTGTAAACTATACAAGAGCGATGGAACCGTATACAGAACGTTCTAACACACCCTCCCCAGCTGAATGGGGCGGGGAGGAGGGGGGGGGCAGTGGCATTTGGAATGATTAACATGTCTGGGCAGCGCCCCATGGCCAACGCGTGACCGCACCAACACCCCCACCACCCTGCGCACTCTCGCGCCCACCGAGCCGGATGACCGCAGGCTCTCCAGGATGGCGACGCACCTGCGGCTGGCTTCTAACGTCGTCCCCCACCTGGGCTTCCACCTTCTCTCCTGAACTTCTTTCTTTATCTCCCCCCTGGGTTCCCACCTTCCCTCCGGGACTGCTCGACTTGTGTGCTACCCTGAATGACACTTTGCTGCTGTTCTTCGGACAGTTCTCGCTGGACTCTAGCCCTCCCTCCATACCTTGCATCCCACCCACCATTACTCTATGCTGGGATTGCATCTTTGACCTATTGCAACAATGCTAAGCTTTGGTCTTCACTGAAGTCCCTACACCATATACCACCCCTATGCGTCTATTAGAGTTTAACCAGTCATATCCCTTCCTATGTGTATTCCTATGCGAGTTTTATTTAGTTGACTCTTATCGTTAGTGTGTGCCGTGGACCTTTATACTCTCTACCACTCCTATGTGACCCTTGAGTATTTCCAGTCATTTCCCTCCTGTGTAGATTGAAGATAACTCTAATGACTAGGATCCTATGTGATTTGTAGATTGTATCCAAGTGTATCCCCTCCCTCTGCTTAGAGATATAGCTTTAACGACTAGTTGCCTGGGTGACTGTCGGAGTATAGCCAGGTGTATACCTTCCCTCGTGTGAAGGGATACCCTATTCACTAGAACTATCCAAGTGTATCCCCTCCCTGTGTCTAGAGATATAGCTTTGACTAGTTGCCTGTGTGACTGTCGGAGTAAAGCCAGGTGTATACCTTCCCTCGTGTGAAGAGATACCCTATTCACCAGAACTATCCAAGTGTATCCCCTTCCTGTGTCTAGAGATATAGCTTTAACGACTAGTTGCCTGTGTGACTGTCGGAGTAGAGCCAGGTGTATACCTTCCCTCGTGTGAAGAGATACCCTATTCATTAGAACAAATGGTAATGTGTTCTTTATGTATTTGTAACTGACTCCATGTAGAATGCTTGATAACATGTAACGGAACTGGTGCTATGTAAAGCGCTCTGATAACCTAATCGGTTCAAGTTCGCGCTATATAAAACTCTAAAAATAAATAAAATAAATACTGCAGCTCATTCCAGGGTATCCCCGAAAATCGGTGAAGAAATAAAAAGGTTTAATAAGAAAGATCTACAACGACACGTATACATTTTCCCACTAAGTCCTGTCAGGTCTTCGTAGCATGAACACCTCGAATTTTTCGACGGTTTGTTCAGAAGGTTATGCCTCTCAGGACATGTATGCTGGGTGGTTCACGTCAACTCACTATAAATAGTAAAGACCGTATTTATTTGATGAGATCTAAGAGGTGGGTTGCTAACCTCACACAATACGTATTATTGCGTTATTTTACCAATTCCATCTAGCTGACATCTTGCAGACTTCGTATGTCTGGGGAACGCCCCTTCGGGTCACGAGACGCAGTGGAGGGATGCCCGCACGTGCGACTTCTCTAGGTTGAACCTGGCGACGTGGTTCCGGAGAGGGGGTTTCCCCCAGGCATCTGCCGAGCCTCTCAGATGCTTCCGGCTTAGGGCTATCGTGTTCTATGGGCTGCACAGGCCATGACTTCGGGGTGTTTGCAAAATGCAGAAATCACTGGTGGCTTGCGTCCAGGCCATGTGTTTTCAAACTTGAAAGCAGAGCTCTGCAGGCGTCCATGCGGACTGACGTTGCCACATGAAGCGCGAGACACGCCCTGGAAATAATAGACTTCTAAATCGAATCATGGCCGCCGCTGATGGAGTGTACCAGCTGCTCTCCAGTGCGGGTAGATTGACTCCTGCTCCCTAGAGCCAGCACTGATGGAAGATGCCAGATATAGACCATCGCGGGATCCAACTTTTACCTAATTATTAGCTTTTCCCTGGGTCCGGTTTTTCGTGGGATGTAAAGTTGTGGCTACAGCAGTGGACGCATTTATAGAGACTTCAACAGCACGCGTTAAAGTGCAATTTTTTTTCTTGCAACACATGACCTGGTATTAAATAGTTGCAAACCTTTTATTGCCCCATTTAAATAGGTCTTACTACCCTCTATACGTGGCACTGAAGCACCTGCCTAAAAGTGCAGCAAGTTACACATTGTAGGATAGGTGGATGGGAGGCTGTTGTCTTTGTTTTTTTTTTTATCCTGTGCAGGAAGTGTGCATATGTCGTGTGTGATGGCCATTGAACTGCTGTGCTTTGCAGTGTGGCGGATGAAGAGGTGTGAGAGCCAGGTGTGCAGAGTATGGGTTTCAGTTAGCTGCAAGCTTAGAGCAGCTAAACTGGTCCCTTTATGGTATTTCTTATGATCATCGTCCACTTAGCCGATCACTAAACCAAGTTGTCCAACCTGATATTTTATTTAAAGTTTATGGTCCTGAACAGGCATGATTGGAGAAAAGTGGTGGGCAGTTCTGCTGGTATAGGTTTCGTTGCCAACATCCCATATTTGCGTGCCCTCTTGAGGTGTAAAGAAGCAATCCTATTATGTAACTAGTCGGAAGCTGCTGTGGTGGTCTCGATGAGAGTATGCTGTTGGCGAGCAGCAAGTGACAGATTGCTTCAGATACTCCATGGCTGCTAAATTGATGATGGCTGGATTATGGGCTGGTACAGGACTGAGTGATGGACAAGACCCGTACCACATGTCTTATTTGAGCATTAACCCCTTCGATGCTCATGAAGAGCTCAGCTCGTCATGAGGCACGGATGAGCTGTGCTGATGACGAGCTGAGCTCGTCATGAACAATGGGATTTACACATCAATCAGCACAGGAGGGGAAAACCATTAGCAGCGATGGTGTTAAGAGGATTAAACTGTATAAGGGATTCATTATGCAGCGTGTGTATGAGTTACATTGGCTATCAGCTGTTGAGTGGTGTGCTATTATTAGTGTGGGCCAAAAGGACTACATATGAAGTGACCTTACTATATAATGCCCACAAGGCATACCCTAGACACAAGTCAGTCCTTCTTAACTTACATGGCTATAGATAGTAGTGTGCTGGTTGCACTATTCTCCATTTGTGAATGGTGGTGATGTGTTTGTATTTCTTCAGGCCGTGCTGTGCAGGGGTGCCAGTGTGGAGTTGGGAGGCCCTGGAGTACAGTATTGGCACCATCCAGATGGAAGATTATGAGGGTTTGAGCAGCAGTTCTGAAGTCGCTTTCTAGAATAAATGGTTAAACTTAGTTTAGAAGTTGGTAGACCATATGTGTATTTTTTTGGCAGTGTGTCCCCTGAGGGTGTGGGTGGTGTCCAGGGTGAATCCAGGTGACCTGACATTCTGTGAAAGTGTGTTCAAAGCCAGAAAGGGTTCATTTCATTGATCCAGGCTTGTACTCTATCTTGTTTGTTTTTCTTGGCAAATAAAAGGAAATCTGTATTGGTTGGGTTGAGCTTGATGTAGGTGCTGGACACCCAGGTCTGGAAGATGTGCAAGCAGTGTCTGAGGAATTGGATGTGTGAAGCAGAGGAGACTTACAAGTGGACGCGTCAATCATAGGCACATTGGTGAATCTTGATGCTGTTATCTGTGAGTGGTACAAAAGGGGGTGGTGATGGACGGAGCATCTGAATCAATCAAACACTCACACCCAGTCAAAAGATCTGGGTTTAATCCATCACCGTTCTTTAGCCCAATCTGCCACCCCAGTTCAGCCATGGCTATATGCAAATCAGTCTGACCCTGTGCCTCATGGGAACAGTCCAGCCCGAACTGCCAAGCCATGTCTTCCCTGGACCGGAAACAATCTTCAGAGGACCGGTTTCTGGCAATCCAGCCGTCTTCAGCCCGGCTTGCTTGAATCCAGTGGCAAAGTGAGCAAGGGACTCAGGTCTGCGCATACCCTGCCACACTTATGGTGGCCAAAAGCGGTACAAAAGGGGGTGGTGATGGACGGACCATCTAAATCAAACACTCACACCCAGTCAAAAGATCTGGGTTTAATCCACCACCCCCTTTTGTACCGCTTTTGGCCGCCATAAGTGTGGCAGGGTATTCTTTGCATATAGCCATGTCTGAACTGGGGTGGCAGAGTGGGATAAAGAACGGTGATGGATTAAACCCAGATCTTTTGACTGGGTGTGAGTGTTTGATTCAGATGCTCCGTCCATCATCACCCCCTTTTTGTACCGTTATCTGTGAGTGGAGCACCAAGGTTGAAGATGACGGTAGACCGAATGGAGCCCTGGGGGACTCCACAGGTTATACGGATATTCTGAGACCTTCAGGTGCCCATGTGAACAGACTGGTGTGGGTTGGAAAGGTAGTAGGAGACCCAGTGAAGGACATTGCTGGTGAATCCCATGCAAGATCCCAGGGTGCATATGAGAGGGGGATGGTAGACTGTGTCAAAAGCAACTGAGAGGTTCAGTAATAGCAGGAGACAGGGAGAGCTTCATCTGTGGGTAAGAGGGCATGGTCTATGATACGTGAGGTTGCAGTCTCGGTTCTCCAGCATGATCTGAGGCCAGACTGGTAGTTGGGCAGGAGATGGTTAGTGTAAGAAATTGTAGTATTATTTGAGGGAGGGTGAGAGCCCACCTCAATTAATAGTCCCAATCTTTGTGAGGGTGAACCACAAAAGTCACTAAATTAACCTGTGCTGAACCCTCTCGTAGATGGATGTATGTTGTTACTACGCATGCTTTTACAACGCATGCCTTTACCACACAGGTTTTACAACGCAAGTCGTTAGAACGACGTGCGTTGGGGGGGCGCTGGATAGTGAATAGTTTAATTTACTATTCCAACTCGTCCCCGTGGATAGTAGGGAAGGTTTTGGATAGTAAATTAAACTATTCCCTATCCTACAGCGCCCCCCTGCGCAAGTCGTTGTAACGACTTGCGTTGTGAAAGTTGTGTGGTAAAGGTACTGCGTGGTAAAAGTTGCGTTGTAAACGCTGTTCCCCCTCGAAGATTGTCACAAAGCAGTCCGGATTAATTTAGAGGCAATGTGTAAAGTGTTTATGCATTACTCAAACAGTAATAAATTAACCACAACAAAAGAAAAATCCCAAACCAATTTAGAAAAATAGAGTACATTTAAATAGGCACCAAAATGAAACAAAATCTAATAAGTAGAACCAGAGAGATTTGAAAGCTTAAGTTAAAAATAATGCCAAAAAGCACAAATTCCCAACAACAGTTATCTTAATTTAAAAGGGAAGGATGACCTCAATGGCTCATTGGTAAGACGGGGGACAGGTTAACCCCAGTAAAAAGTTTACCTTCGGATGTAAACCCTTTTATGGAGAAAATGGTTTGTTGAAGAGTTGGCGGCGGGGCAAGCTTGGTCCAAATTGAGGCTCTACTATGGTGAGTGGTTAAATAGCGGGATCCTGGTGCAGTTGTCGCTGAAGGTAGGAAAGCTCTGAGCAGGCAAAGTTTGTGCCTAGGAAGGCCTCGACAGGGTGCTGCTTGACGTCGGTCCCGATGATTTGTGGAGTCCTATCTTCTTCCGCAGGGTAAACCGGAAAGCTGAGGCCAAAAAAGAGATATGACGACTATGGCTTTGTTGATGATTCCGGACTCCATCGTTTTCCCAGGCTGAAAGTTGTCAAAACGTTTTAATTCCTAGCTTTTGCAATGTGTACAGAAGCACACTTTTAACGGGGAACAGCGTTTACAACGCAACTTTTACCACGCACTACCTTTACCACGCAACTTTTACAACGCAAGTCGTTACAACGACTTGCGCTGGGGGGCGCTGTAGGTTAGGGAATGGTTTAATTTACTATCCAAAACCTTCCCTACTATCCACGGGGACTGGAGTTGGAATAGTAAATTAAACTATTCACTATCCAGCGCCCCCCAACGCAAGTCGTTGCAACGACTTGCGTTGCGAAAGTTGCGTGGTAAAGGCCTGCGTTGTAAAAGCATGCGTAGTAACGACCTACATCCCTTTCAACACCAGCCAGGAATTCTGGACCTGAAGGACCCGATTGGAGATTAGGACACCACCCCCCTAATGGAGGCCAGAAGCAGGACCAGGGCAGGTCAGTTGGTATTGGTCAGCCGGGCAGTTGCAGAGAGAAAGGCCTCCAGAAGCTTGTTGTGTCACTATAACTCCGACAGGCCAGCCAGCTCACTTCTGGGGTCCGGGGTTCAAGGCAAGCGGGTCCAGTCATCCTTCAGGTTCTTCAAACAGCAGAATGGTCCTCCTTCTGATTCTCCACAGGTCCAGGAATTTTCTGACGAGCATACTGAATGTGCCACATTTATGCCTAGTGCCAGCCTGTGAGTGGGAAACTCCTTGCCACTCCATAACAATGGGATAAGAGTTCCCAGGGTGGACCCACACCACTTTTGCAGCAGTTTCTGTGCGTTTACTGTAATCTATGCCACAGTCCCCCTCTTTTCCTAAAACCAAAATAGGACAAACCCTTTTTCCCCCTGGTCAGAGTTTCCTGTGCCCACCAAGATGTCTAGCTATGAAAATTGGCAAACCCTTCCTTGGGGTCTCTCCAAACCCGTTCTGGGGCACCTTCCCTTCCCATTGAGCTCGGAGCCAAGCTGGCTAGCAAGACAAAATAGGCCGGCCTAGGTGTGAGCTACATCAGCCAGTGACAGGGTAGACATCCTTTGACGCTAGGAAGTGACTGGGCACGGCCCCCAGGTCATCCTCCTCTAGGAGAAAAACCTCTCCAAATCCAAGCCATTCATTCACAGTCTGTGAGCAATCCACATCTCACTACGGGGAAGCCATCATCACTACGGGGAAGCCATCAGCAGTCTGGTTATACTGGACACTGCCCGAAAGTTCCGCTTGGCTCAGGCAGGAAAATGACAACTTTTATAAAAGTGTAATTTCTAAAATCTAAAATTTTACTTGACCATTATGTTGGATTATAAATTACTATCACAAAGAGTCCTTGAATCATTTTTGTAGCAGCACCCAAACTTAAAACAAAGTACTGTACGTTGTAACAGTCTTACCCAGTGTTTTCCTATGGGAGAGCCAGACTTGCTACAGTGAAAAACTATCTTGAAGATTTTTTACTGCCAGGACATGTAAAATATTTAATATGCATGTCATTCTTTTTACACCCTACCCTACCTACCCTATGGACTTTTAGGGTCTTCCTTAGGGGTGAATTATAAGTATTAAAACCGGAGGTTTACACCTGCCAAAAACGTTTAAATTGATAGATCGAAATTGTAAGTTAAAACTGCGTACCCAGGCTGCAGGGGTAGGCCTGGAGATTTGTTTTATAATGGTACTTGAACAAAAAATGCTGCAACCCACTGGTGGCATTTAATTTACAGGCCCTGGGTGCGTGCAGTACTATATACTAGTGGCTTAGAGTAAATTACATGTGCCAAGGGGATATATGTCAATTTTTCCATGTTTAAAGGTAGAGCACAAGCAAATTATCACTGACTTGGCAGAACCAAAATGCGCAGTCATATGATCAACAAAAACAGGTTCAACTAAAGAAGGCAAAAATCTTTGGGAATACTGTGCAAAAGATTTGTCTTTTCCAACAGTTAGCATTGGTGTGAGCATTGAGCTGAACATAGATTGCTTTTTAAATGATCTTGTCGATGACTGGTCGGTGAGTAGTGGGCAGGTAGTTGGCACGGTCTTCGGGTCTAGTGCAGGTTTCTTTAGGGGTGGGGCAAATCTTATTCTGAGAGGGTATTTAAAGAATCTAGCAGTGGAAGGTTGTTTTTATCTTGCAAACATTGTTCTTTTGCTGCATGAAATATTGATTTGACAGGTGTATAGAGGTCAAAACCTAAATCAATCGTACTATATGTAAAGTTAATGTTCTATTTAGCATCACAATGAAGCCTACATGTCCTGTACAACGATTGCAATGCAGTAACCTATTACAAGCAAGCCTACAGCCTGCAAATTGGGTTGTACGCTATTTTGGTGCAGACATGAAACAGCAAACTCGTAATTTGCAGTCATAATTACAAAGGGTTATTTCGACGTGCTCTAAAGTTGGGTACCAGAAACAGTACAGTATGTCAGTGCAAATTGGGACATTTGGTAAAATAACTATACTTCTTATCTATCCGGCCTCTCGTTTCATGGCAGGCAGTCGACCTCTGTGAACAATGTTTACTGGTGGGCTTTGATGAGTTTCCTTAGGCTGACCGTGTAACGTGGCACCAACCAGCAAAGATGAAACATGTTTATCACTTCTATTCATGTTGCTGTGATTGTATGATAAATAGCTTTCCATGTTCCCTCTCTGCCACATTGGAATCTACAACTATTTCTTCAACGCCACAGTGGAGCCAACTTGAATTTTGGGATCTGTCCAGAAAGTCCTGCAATAGCAAGCCAGTAGATATATGGAGGGTATGAGTAGCTGGTGAACTCGTATTTTTTGTAGATCCATAGGCGCAATTCTTTCTGTATTTACAATTTCAATCTATAGGCATACAATATTCAACTATCTCATTCCCCTCTAAAGCCCCCCGAATCTGACCCTAAGAATGATTAGACAAGGAAGCCTCTTTGTAGAAGACTCTTCCTTTTCTTGCTTGATGAGAGTGAGGAAGATTGTGTGTAAAGGCTCTTTATGGAAGAATGAGATGAGGATGGGGCCTCCAATGTTAGTGTGTGTGGGGGTGGGGGGGGGGGGGTTGTGTGTGGCGGTGTGGGGGTGTGTGTGGGGAGGTTGTGTGGGGGTGGGGGGGGTGTGGGGGTGTATGTGGGTTGTGGGGAGGGGGTGGGGGTGTGGGTGGGGGTGTGTGAGGGGTGTGTGGGGGTGTGTGTGGGGAGGTTGTGTGTGTGTGGGGGTGTGTATGGGGGGTTGTGGGGGTGTGGGGGGTGAGGGTGTGTGTGTGTGTGGGGGTGTGGGGGGTGTGGGTGGGGTGTGTGTGTGTGTGTGGGGGGGGTTGTGGGGTGGGGGTGTGGGTGTGTGTGTGGTTGGTTGGTTGGTCGGCCATGAGCAAGGATGTAAAACTTAAATTGTAAACCGAGTAAGGTGGCTACACGCCATCCCTGTCCTACTAATGAGTAATCCTATTTGTGAGCCCTTACCTCCCCCCTTTTATATGCCAACTCCAATATTGTGATGAAGTTTAAAAAATACAGATAACCAGTTGTCAGGGACCAGTCTTGCGTGTCCTCTGGGGTGTGCCAAACTAGGGGTCTTTTTATTCTCGGGTCAGCTGCATTCCACCTGCTATATACCTCTATCTGCTCTGTATCCCATCCCACTCGAACACCTCTTGAAAGTGACCACCCCCGACAGCCTACTCTTGTTTTCTTCAGGCTAGCGGCTCGAGTCATTGATACTGCACAAGTAGAGTATGCGCTGGGCCTACAGTCAATCCCATGGGGCATCTCCGAATCTCCTCACCAAAACCGGAAGAGGGGCAAATAAATGGGATGAACAGGATTGATCGCGGCACCGAAGCCCCCAATCTCCTCATGGAGACTGGAATGCTCTAAGGGAGCCTGAGGTTGGCAGCTTTTATCATAGCACCCGTTTTAGGGGGCAGGTTGGTATTTCCATCATGTTTAAGAAGTGCCTGGCCTTGGAGGTGGCCTTTCCATCATGTGTTTAGACGAGGTGGAGGACACCGGATATCAGAGTAACCAACATAGCTGTTGCCACCATTATCCTTTTCTAGGTAAACGGTGCAGCAGTGATGTGCAAAAATGAAGCTTTCCTTGTCAAAAGGGCTGAAATGTATTTGGCTAAAAACTCGTGCATTTCACTGACTTGGATATGGTTGAAAGGTAGACGCCAGTGCAGCAACTCTGAAATTTCCGATGAGTAAAGCCAGGCCCTTTCTGCTCAGTGATTTAAAGTATCCTGTCTGGGAAGCTGTGCTGGAAAGGCCGGCAGACTCCCTTTTACACCCCTATAATTGAAATGAACAGAAAACAAATTTATAGCTGGAAAAGTAGTCGTTTGTGCAAGTCATTAGCATAACATTGAACTCCTGCGCCTGATCCCGGTCTGTGTCTTTTGCACATTGCCCTGGTGCAATTATGGACATCAACAGACCCTTGCCAGCGTGTGTATATATATATATATATATATATATATATATTTTTTTTTTTTTAATTAATTTTTCAATTTGCTTTATGTCGTCCTCTTATAAAAAAAAAAAGCACCTGTGCTCTTCTCTTTCTAGGGGTGCGGTCTCGTTTCGCCGCAAAAACCCATAAAAAGCGCACTATATGTGCGCATGATGCTGTCTTCGATGGAAACCGTTTCTCAGACTAGAGCTCCCTTGCTTATAATTTCTTCGGTTTTAGGTAACTAGTGCTTTCTTCGTTTTTTGCCCTCTGACTTGGGACTGAACCCTGGGACTGAGACTCGTGTGAACTTGGTGACCTTTGATCTTCTGTAGGAATTGCTTGAGTGTGCCCTACCGCGACCTGCCCTGCGGAGGGATACACTTGCGGAAGGTCATCCGATGCGTGCCTATCGCCTAGTTCTCACGACATGCACATCACACCAGGGCCTGCTTTGGCGCTGGTGGCGCCCTGTGCGACAAACCTTTTTGGCACCCCTTCCGCATATGACCTCCTCCTCGGATTCTCTCACTACCACTATGCAAAAGTGCCCCTTATGATTTGATTTGTTTTAAAGCGCTGGTAAAGGCTGCCTTTACTAATGAACTCCGCTATCCACATACAATACAGATCTGTTCTTTGCAGCAGGCATATTAACCCTCTGCGCTACTTTATGGGGAGTCAAAACTGCCACTAGACACGTCTCTGATCTCTCTCCCTAGCAGGATCAGTAATCACAAGAGTTATCTTGGCATTTTCCCTGCTGCACAAGGAAAACTGCAGCTGCTGCCTTTATATCGTAAGGTACTGCTAAACACCGCGACCCACCCCCTCGCACCCCCCAATTGGAGATCACTGACCCCCCCCCCCCCCCCCTCCCCAATCCCCAGGTCAGCGCCCAATGCGGCCGCACACCCGAAAGGTGATCAGCACTGCATGTTGGTAGATCCCTTCCTCTCTCCTTGTCCTGTCGCCAGAGCAGGCGCGGTGCGTCCATTGGGGCGTGGGGGCGTAGCCCCCCCGCCCGCAGCTCCCTCGGCGTCTTTGAACTTAAGTAAACTCTCAGTTTACTTAAGTTTAAAGACGCCGAGGTTGAACTGACAATCATGTCAGTCAACATGACGCCGGACCGCCCGGTCCGCGTCATGTTGACTAACATGATTGTCAGACCAGTGGGGGGCAACAGGCATCAGCACAACAAAAGTGCGCATGAGTAGGGACGGAGGGCACCGTGCCCACGCATGCGCACTTGTGTTTTGACCTGTTTTGACCTGTTTGCGCATGCCCATTAGGAGCCCTTTGGGCTCCTAATGGGCGTGCTACGGGCGAAGAATAGCCATGCCCTGGCGCTGCCAGGATTGGCTTAGAGGGGCTGTACCTTTGGTGGTGATCCTGCCTCCCGTCTGTGTGTGGAGGCGCTGCGCTCCCTCATCACACAAAATGTCCCACTGCGAGGAGGAGGGTTAAGAGTAAAGAAGGTTCATGTATAACCATAATTGTTTATTGCCTTAACATCAGAGCTCGGAAGGCTGTGTTTCTGTACTGGCAAGAACTATCTGCACCTGGGGTTTCACAGCTGGCGAGCTGTTCTCTGTGCGGTTTGATTGGCTGGTACCAGGGCTATTGTTTCAGTAATAAATCCACGAACTGAAGTGTCCACCTATACAATAAGTATCTTTTAGGCATTTGCAGGACATAAACCTGGCCTGATGTGCAGCGAATCGCTTTACATAATGAAAGCAGAGATATGCAAAGCGAGTAGTCTCAAATATAATGATACATTGGGGCAAGTAGGAAGGTGGGGGCACGGAATGTTAGGGCCACTGTTTGGTTTTAAAGTGACCATAGCTTATTTTTATGACATGAAAAATACATTGATTCAGGATGGATAGATGGATGGATGAATCATGGACGCAGGATGGATGGATAAATGTCATTGATGCAGGATGGATGGATGAATGTGATTGATTCAGGATGGATGGATAGATTGATGGATGAATCATGGATGCAGGATGGATGGATGAATGAATGTCATTGATGCAGGATGGATGGATGAATGTCATTGATGCAGGATGGATGGATGAATTTCATTGATTCAGGATGGATAGATGGATGGATGAATCATGGATGCAGGATGGATGGATGAATGAATGTCATGGATGCAGGATGGATGGATGAATTTCATTGATTCAGGATGGATGAATCATGGATGCAGGATGGATGGATGAATGAATGTCATGGATTCAGGATGGCTGGATGAATGTCATTGATGCAGGATGGATGGATGGATGGATGAATGTCATTGATTCAGGATGGATGGATGAATGTTATTGATGCAGGATGGATGGATGGATGAATGTCATTGATGCAGGATGGATGGATGGATGGATGAATGTCATTGATTCAGGATGGATGGATGGATGGATGAATCATGGATGCAGGATGGATGGATGAATGAATGTCATTGCTGCAGGATGGATGGATGGATGGATGAATCATGGATTCAGGATGGATGGATGGATGAATGCCATTGATGCAGGATGGATGGATGAATCATGGATGCAGGATGGATGGATGAATGTCATTGATGCAGGATGGATGGATGTGGTGGAAGTGTAATTAGAAGGTATGCTCCGCTCGCTCGCTACATGCCGCTCATCCTGAACTTTTACGCCCCACCACTTTCAAATGTCACCAGCCGCCCCTGCGCCAGAGCCCTGCTTTTAGGGGATTTTACCTCCCTGCATTGATGACGCAGATGCATGAACCCTGCTTTGATGACGCAGATGCATGAACCCTGTGTTGATGAGGCAGATGTATGAATGGAGACGCATTCGCCGACACACATTTATGATAACAAATGAGTGTGCTTAATAAACTTTGAGAGAAAATGAAGCATGCTGCCCCGAAGTGATGTCACCAGTGGGCCTTTGTAGTGAAAGACCACCATGCTGGCCTTGTCGCTTTCTTCACGAGAAGAACATCAGGCTGTCCAGCTAGAAAATGCAGTTGTATTTGTATTGATATAGCGCTTTCTAACCCTTACGAGGCGTTAAAGTGCTTTAACAGTACTTGCTTACATTTTTTTGAAGAGCAAGAGCTGTAGCTCTGCTTTTTTTTTTTGGTAATCCAAAATGCTAATCAAGGTGGTGTTTTTTTGTAAGAGTTAGTCATCCAGTAGTGTGCCATGGCTCTCACTGACTATGTAATCGCATCTGAAGGGCGAGCAGTTGCACCTCTCCCTTAGAAAGGCCTGAGGAGTCTTTTCTGCCCTTTAGTCTGCTAATGTGATAACTCTGGGCTCCAAAAGCAGGTCTCCTGAAGAGGTGGAGCTTGACACTGCCCTGAATTGGCGCACATCCAGTGGAGCAAATGGGCGCAAGTGGTGTCTTTTACAGCAAAGTTCTCCTTGACCTCAAGTTATCAATTTGCTAAAACACCGACGTCTCTGAAAGGTATGCCTGACGTATAGTATTTTCTTGGTGCGCCAATTAAGCCTGCCCTCCCTTGAATGTTGCACCTGTACGTTCCCTAAGAGACTTTTGAGGGTGTGCTGCATATTTCAGAATATTTTCTCTTGAAATGTCTGAATAGCTTTCTGCTGATGCAGCCAGGTCAAAAAATACCATTTTACTTGGCCTATCATCTACTCTATCGTCAATTTCTACTTTTACCTTGTTATGTTATGTTATAACGTGATTTATATAGCGCTCAGCTACTCCGAGGAGTGTCCCGGCGCTTTAACCAGAAGCGGAACAGGGCGGGCACAGTGTGACTAGCTCTATTGGACGAAAAGCCAGGTCTTCAATTCCTTCCTGAAAGCCAGCAGAGTGCTCGACTTTCTCAGGGTGGCCGGCAGAGAGTTCCACAGCTGAGGAGCACGGAGTCTAAAAGACCGGCCTCCAATACGGGCTCGCTGAATCACAGGCATAACCGCCAGGGCATGCGACGCCGATCTGAGCGCCCGGGAAGGCTGATAGGACAACCGCTTCCTAATAGAACTTGCGCCAGATCCGTGAAGGGCTTTGAAAGCCAACGTGAGTGCTTTAAAAATAATGCGCTTCCGGATCGGGAGCCAGTGAAGAGTAGACAAAAGTTCACTGGCACTGGATCTCCGGTGAAGGCCAAAGATGGCGCGCGCCGCGGCATTTTGGTCTATCTGAAGACGCGAGATTAGATACTCCGGCAGTCCCAGATATAGCGAATTCGCATAGTCCAGGCGTGAGCCAATTAACACCTGTACCGTAATTTTCCTGTGGCCCAGGGATAGCAGTGGAAGGAACTTTCTCAGCATTTTGAGGACGCCGAAGCACTTGCCGATTAAGCCAAGGATCTGGGGCTTCCAGGTGAGACCGCAGTCAATTGACACTCCCAGATTTTTCGCCGAAGTGGACACCGAGGAAGGTGGGAACATGGCCGGAGGCCACCATTCCATCCATCTAGGGTCTGATAAACAACTAAAAAAGAGCACCTCGGACCTTCCATTTCCGTTAATTTTTCCACTGTTAAAGACAGTCTGCCCACATACTAATTCGAAGTCTGCAAAATGTCTAATAAAAGAAAGCTGTACCTGTGAATCAAGGAGTCCGGCATCCAAATGAGCATATGATGCACAAGGAGAAACAAGACACACGTGAAGGCATGCAGGGATGCGACGGAGATCATGTGATGAAACTGAAAGGCATTACACAGGGCTGGATTCTGAAGTCCTGAGATGGCATCACACGACCTTCTGATAGGTGAAGAAATGTAAACTTTCCCTGCTGAACAAGCTAATCAGAAATCCTCATCTCTGGGCCTGGAATGGAACAAGGCTTTACTTGTCACAGAAGGGCACGGCTTGCAGCATCTCATCCAATGTCTTGTCTCCATTTTAATGCTTCCTAATTTATGGTCCTTGTCCCGACCCAACTTGGAGCTAGGATAATGCCTATATTCTGCAAAATATTTGAATACTTAACTGCCAGCGTGCACCTATTATCAAAAATGTAATTTAAGATTTGGGATTTTTTGTCCATGGCACGCTCGCCCCTCCAGTGCGATCTTGAGTATTAAGGCACGTTGCTTATCTTAGTAACTTTGTTTCTGCTGATCGCATGCTTTTACACTCTGCCATTTTCAAGAAAGCCGTTTAATCTGTGCCACGTGTTTAGTTTCCTGGAGTGGCATATGTGTTTCATGCTAATGGTTGACTTATTAGAAGCCACAAGTCATTAATTTTAGTGAATGAGTAAAGGAGCACATACCAAAAAGGCAGCTGAAGTGAGGAGGCCAGAGAGAAACATGCTTGTATCAGGTGTCAGTCAATCAGTGTCTCACATAAACCCAATAATTGATAGAGGAGTTGAAGTCTGATCGAAAGAATAAAGAGGGCATCACACTTTTTAAAATGACAACCCTCTAGTTTGGTTGTCGGATATTTATACTGTGGGTACCAGCGCCCATGACCCAATGTAGATGTGGCTGCAATTTTGTGAACATTTAGATTTCAAGAGATGGGGCAGGACAATGCTTTAAAAAAAAAAAAATATATAATATATTTTTTTTTATTTGTTTTCAAACAAGTGAAACCCATGGTCAAATGCTTTGCACATATTGAAGTTTGAGGTCACAACAATCCGGTTTAAAAATACTGAACAAGGTCGATCCACCGAAGAACCCAAGATATGGAGCCCTCTACAAGGCCACACTTCAATAACAAACTTTTTTTTTTAGGTCTCGCCTGACCCGGCGCTTGCGCTGCTGTGGCCAGACCTTAAGTTAGAAGGGCTTCAAAAAATGCTACCGCCGGCTACAGCTTGCAGTGCATGTGCGCCGGCGAGCGCCTCTCTGTCACTCTTCACTGCCCCTATCCTTTCCTGGCCTCTCGATCGGAGCTCTTTGCCAGTTCAGCACGCTTCTCCACGCAACACAGGTCAGGGCTGCGCGCGCATGCACTCCCCCCACCCATTCCACTTGTTTACTTTACCACAGGCTGTTTTTTTTTTTTTACTTAATGATGGCTGATTACAGTGATGGCTTCCGGCCACCATCTGCCTTTCCTTTGTTGTCATGGGTAAATAAGCGCCTCTCTCCGGGCACCCTTTCATGTCCTTGCTCGTTACCTCTTCTGCCCACACCCACCCTTGGCTGAGCTTCACTCTTTAGATTGCTATCACTTCATGTAGCGCAGTCTTCTTCTATCTCTGCCTGCTCTCCCAGCCCTTACTTTCCTCCCACCGCCAGCTCAATCTCTATCTGAGCCTCTGTCTGTCTCTACTTTTTTTCTAGGCTTGTTTGACTTTCCCACTTTCCTCCAGCCCAGCTACAGAAACCGAAAACTCTTGCTGCTAACCCCACCAAATTAGCCTCAGAGGTTTGGGGTCTCGCGTGGCATGGAGCAATAGTCAGCAGATTACTTTCACTTTCGCGCTATTGCTTGTCTTTCTTGAAAGCTCAAGAAATCACGCCAATGCCCCCATGCTGTTGCAGTATCCTCTAACAATCACCACATTTTGCAAAAAAACAGGGTAATTGGCCGTTTTGTCCACATATTTCTTAAATACAGATCCCCTTACTGGTTTGAGTCCGGAAACTTACCTCATTCTGACAGAGAAAGCTTGGTATGTGTTGCTACACAGAAATGCAGTTAAAGCGTGTGAGCCTTTTTTTGACTTTCCCACTTTCCTCCAGCCCAACTACAGAAACCGAAAACTCTTGCTGCTAACCCCACCCAATTACCCTTTTGTTCCTTGTTTTAAAACCTCAGTGAGCCAACGCACCAGTCCCCAGCTGACATCAGAGAGTGGTCTGGTCACTCCCTCCCCGCTTTCAGTCCTCGCCCGTGCACAGTGCCTGAGGGGTGTCCCCCCACCCCCAGAACCGCGGGGTACGCCTTTCACATATCTTAGAATTGTAATTGCATTTATATAGCGCTTACTACCCCCGACTAAGCGTCAAGTTGCTTTTTCGACACTGACCCCTTTTATTACTTTTCTACCCACCGCCTTCTCACTTGAGCTTCAAAAATTGCCGAGGTGCTCAGAGCTGTATTTCCTTGCAAAAAAATGTTAAGTTGTTTTTCCTGAATGTGCTTATCCCTTTTAATCACGGGCACCAGAATCACATAAGTATTGTGGGTCACATGCCCGAACTTTGAATACAAACAAAGAATTTGCAGGTAGGACGGGAGTGCATCAGGTGTACCCACTTTTGAATGCAAGCAGTTTTTTTCATGCTTTTTGTCATTTCCAAATTACTGCCCCAGCCGCTCTGTATACACGCTACTCTTTGCTCCCTGCTGCTTCTAATCACCAGTTGTCCACATAATACTTTGCCAAATTCCAACAGAGGAGCCGAATAAGACAGCCTTCTTTTAGGAGGGTCCCCTGAGAAGGGGAGTCTTCCCCCAATAGATTTTTTAATGGGGTAAAATTATGGATTTTATAGCACAGTGGTCAAATACATTTGCTAAAAAAAACATAGGCCCTGAAAGGGCAATCATGAAATATATACCTCCAAAGAAGCCAAACCCGCCTAAGAACAAAGCACCATTTCATCAAAATTTGCCATCGGCTCACTCCATATGTTTGGAAATATTTAAAGTGTGCCATGTACAGAATTTTCCATGGGCTTGTGCCAGGTCAAAAATTCTCACGTATGCCAAGGTTTGCATTTTGTAATAGATAATCCCCAGTATGCCGTTGGTGCCCCTTTAAATCAAAAATATCAATAAATATGGTATGACTAGCATTTTTCTATGGATTGATTTAACCCCCCACCCTCCCTCATATCAGTACTTTTGGCGGTCTCCTATGTAAAAATTATCCTGAAGTACGCCAGGGCCAGCATTTTGACATAGGCGCTCAATAATGTGGATGTACTCTCCTGTGCCAAGAATTACCTCCTATATGTCAGCACCTGCATTTTCATATGGAAGGTCCCATTTGTCAAGAGCTACGCATAAATTCAACAAGCATTTTCAAGGCAATAGGTCTCGCATTTGGGAGAGTTTGAGCTATTGGCATTGTAAACGACAAGGCCTTTTATTTATGTATTTTGAAAGCCTGCAAGCGTGTGTAAATATGCACTTTGTACTTATCGTCCTTGCTTACGAAATGCACGGCTGGCAGTAAAACAGGCACAGTTACTGACAGCCTTGCTTCTCATAAGCAACTGCTACTATAAGTAAAAAGTGTGTGTTTATGCACTAATTGCAGGTTTTCAGAACACATAAATAAAAGGCATTGTCATTTACAATGCCAATAGCTCATACTCTCGCAAATGTGAGACCTATTGCATTGCAAATGCTTGTTTCCTTTGGTCTCTCTTACCAGCTGCATCAGCTTTCCTCTTGACAGACCTGTTGTGTCCAATATAGACTTCGTTTGGGCCTTGCTCAAGATTCAGTGGTTCTCATTATCTATCTCAGTTGTCTGTATTTAATACAAAGGTGTTCCTTGGTATTCTTGTATAAGTAACACCCAAGGAGTATTACCGTTTCACCGTCTTTTGATTGAATGAGTTGTCAGCAGTGGGTGCACACAGGGCACCAGGGACTCTCTCTGACTCTCTCTCTCTCTCTCTCTCTCTCTCTCTCTCTCTCTCTCTCTCTCTCTCTCTCTCTCTTCCTCTCTCTCTTCCTCTCTCGCTCTTTTTCTCTCTCGCTCTTTTTCTCTCTCGCTCTTTTTCTCTTTCACTCTCTTTTTCTCCCTTTTGCTCTCTTTTCGCTCTCTCGCTCTTTTTCGCTCTCTCGCTCGCTTTTTCGCTCTCTCGCTCGCTTTTTCGCTCTCTCGCTCTCTTTTTCGCTCTCTTTTTCGCTTTCGCTCTCTTTTTCGCTCTCCCGCTCTCTTTTTCGCTCTTTTTCGCTCTCGCTCTCTTTCGCTCTTTCGCTCTCTTGCTCTTTGTCGCTCTCTTGCTCTTTGTCGCTCTTGCTCTTTGTCGCTCTCTTGCTCTTTGTCGCTCTTGCTCTTTGTCGCTCTTGCTCTTTGTCGCTCTCGCTCTTTGTTGCTCTCGCTCTTTTTCTCTTGCGCTCTTTTTCTCTTGCGCTTGCGTTCTTTTGCTCTTTCTCTTGCGCTTTTTTGCTCTCTTTCTCTTGCGCTCTTTCTTTTGCTCTTTCTCTTGCGCTCTTTCTCTTGCGCTCTTTCTCTTGCGCTCTTTCTCTTGCGCTCTTTCTCTTGCGCTCTTTCTCTTGCGCTCTTTCTCTTGCGCGCTCTTTCTCTTGCGCGCTCTTTCTCTTGCGCGCTCTTTCGCTCGCGCTCTCTTTCGCTCGCGCGCTCTTTCGCTCGCTCTTTTTCGCTCGCTCTTTTTCGCTCTTTGTCGTTCTCGCTCTCTCTTTGTCGTTCTCGCTCTCTCTTTGTCGTTCTCGCTCTCTCTTTGTCGTTCTCGCTCTCTCTTTGTCGTTCTCGCTCTCTCTTTGTCGTTCTCGCTCTCTCTTTGTCGTTCTCGCTCTCTCTTTGTCGTTCTCGCTCTTTTTCTCTCTCGTTCTCTCTCGCTCTCTTTTTCTCTCTCGTAATGTATCCAGCATTTATAAAGCGCTCTATCACCCCACTGGTATCCTGGCTCTGAAAGACCGACGGTTCCACTACACACGCAGAGTTTACCTACAGCAAGTGATGCAACACTACATACACCCTGGGAAAAAGATGGGTTTTAAGTTTTTTTCTAAACTGTACGAAATCCTCTAGTTCTCTGATGTTAAAAAAAGGAGCCTGTCCCACTGGCGCTATGGATCGTATGACCTATAGACCCACAAAGCACCCGTAACACCGCCTTTTGCCTTCCAAGGATTAACCCGTGGTTAGCACAAATGCCTGTGGTGCATGAAGGCTTGGTAGTCTGGGTACCCGGCCAAGAATCCTCCTGCTGCCAGGACCTGGTCGCAAGCCACCGATTTAGCCAAACTGACTAGTTTAACCTTCAGTGGGGTCAGACAACCTCTTGCAACCTTGGCAGGATTCCACAGTGTAAAGCATCCATAGGAGGCATGCAGGAATATGTAAAATAAGGGGGGCCGGGGAATCCCAAAAACAGAACAACCGGTTGTTCAGGAAAAGGGTGAAAGTGGTATTTTTTTTATTACTTTGGAGAAAGTCAGGATTTAATTTAAGGAACATGCCCATTGCACTCATTGATTCCAAATACAGTGCTGCAGGATGGTCCTTAGCTAGAACAGTGGCAGTGATATTAGTGCAGCGTCATGTAATATTACTGCACGCATGTACCAACAGGTACGTTACAGTAGGACCTGCCCTACATTCTTCTATTAGTCCTACATGGCAGCTGAAGTTTAGTGAACCAGGGTAAGAAAAATGTAATCCTCAAAACCCAGGCCGCGAGTTATTGTTTGCTAATGTGTTAAACAAAAGTTAACCTACGAAAATTCTGTAACCTTCCTGTCTTGTTTTAGGTGTTAACCTTCCTTTGATAAACTATCCTTTAAACCTCCGTTTGCACCCAGTCTTCCAGATCCTGAGAGTATCGACAACTTCAGGTTGTGCGATTGTTGTTCTATTACTAGGAAATTCCAAGTGGTTCCCCCACCCCGTGATGGGAATAATATGTGGAAGTTACCACCACCACACAGATTTCCTCATGTCCACCCATAATTCTGAGCCTGCACGTTTATCCTGGATGATTTGTTGCCTAAACAGTCTGTATTACCACATGGTAAAAGCACAGGTTGCATAATATTGTTTTGGGTGAAAATTCCTGCATTAAAAGGTGACTTATAATGAGGGGATACGAAAAAAATATGCTCATCTTACAGTACAAATGAAATCCCCAGAGCCCTGGATGTCACATGTTCCATTCTGTGTGTAACCTCATCTAACTAAAAACTTGAATTCAAGCTAACCAGACAAACCAGCAACTTAAACCAAATTACCAAAATGGGTAATTTTCTGGAACTGATCCATCAAATGTATCAGTGACCATCATGACTGGTCTTTAATCCGCTGGGTATTGTACAATATGCATATGCATATATATGACTGTGTATGGTATTTCCATAGTGCAAAGCTGCCCCAAAGGCAGCAGAACATAGTTCTTGGTCAAATACGAGCATAAAGTCAATGAGTAATAGGAGCCGAAGCTGGTTGTAGATAGTTAATGCATTGTGATGTAGAATTCTTTAAGAGGCGAGTCTTCAACTCTTTCCTAACCTGGGGCAACATTGTGTTGTCCTGGTAGATACAGGGATACAGATTCTGGGTGCATCGATGGAAATAGCCTTCTGCCTTGTTTAAAAAATAAAATAAAAATCAGTCTGCACTCTGATGCTGTCTTGGCTGCAGGGATGCAGAGAACCACCAGAGGTGGTGAGCTTGTCTGTAAGAATAACAGGGGTGCTGGTCATAATAGCTTAATAAATGATGTAACTGGCTTTTGAAGTTGGTACAGGCTGACAAGGAGAGCCAGTTCCATACCATATGTCTTTAGGATCTGTATGAGAAGTGCTGCAACATGTAGGATGTCCTTAAAGAGAGCTAGTGTGGAGTCAGGTAGGCTTTCTTTGACTTTCTTTAGAAGTGAGAGCTGATACCAGGCCATCTTTGCTTTATGGCAGGGAAGGGGGTGAGGTTGGTATTCACGATGAATCCAAGTAACTTGGCATTCAGTGAAAGTTGGGGTTCAAAGCCATCCAGGTTCAGGTCATTGAGCCAGGTTTGTATTGTATGCTGCTTTTTGTTCTCGGCATATAACTGGATTCTGTCTTGGTTGGATTGGGCTTCAGGTATGCTTTGAACATCCAGGTCTGGATGATGTATAGGAAGTGTTTGAGGCTTGGGATGTTTAAAGCCGAGAAGATTTTCAAGATGAGTTATGTATTATTGGTGAATCTTCATGCTGCTATCTGTGAGTAGAGTGTCAGGTCTGTAGAACCCGGGGGCGCGCAGGTTACGGGCGCGCAATGAGGGACTCACACGGACACCTTGTTTGGTTCGTCGCGTGGTCCCGACTAACCCGGGGACACGCCCACCTTTATTTTATATAACGTACGCGGCGCCGTGCGCCACCGCGTATGCGCACGTCTACGTGCGCTGATCAACTAGACCGCAACTGTGCGGTCGCAACATTACATTCCTTTTCACCTTTGGTATGAACAAAGACCCCCCCCCCCTCAACAAAATGGCATTGCTCTGAGTGTCCAAACAAGTAATAAAACGTGGCCATCCGGCCTGTTACCAGTCTCTAGTCTCTTCACGGTCTCTCAGCCCACTGCGTAGTCGGCCATCCGGGAGGAGGGCGCTGGGTTCCTTCTCAGTCCATAGCCTGTTGCTTCACCACGGAACAGCACTCTCCGGGGTGGTTCACTGTAGGGAGTGCTTGTGCCCAGAGGGCTCTGGGGGCTCCTGGGGAGAACGGCACTGGGGGTGCTGGAGGCTCGCTGTTCATCTGCAGAGTCCACGTCCCCCTCCTGGACGGCGGCTTCGGGAGTGCTTTGGTTGCTTCCTGGCCGGGTTGGCGATGCTGTTGATCCCCCATCCCTCTCCGAGCTAGTTGGGTTATTCCGGGGGCTGGCAGCCTTTTTGAAGAATGAGACATTCCTGGTGACTGTTTCTCCTTCTCGCTGGGCGGTGACCATGGTCCCGTTCCGGGCAGTGACAGTCCATGGTTGTGGCTCGAACGGGAGCCTGAACTTGCTCCCTGGATACCTGTCTCGGACGTAGACCCGGTCATTTTCGGCAATGGATGACTCTTTGGACTTTCGCCGGAAACTTGCATAGTCATTAGACTTTTTCCTGTTGGACACAGTCCTCCATGATTCTGCACTGGCGGGGTTCCAGGTGGGGTGATTTGGGAGGGTGTCTCGGATTATGCGTCCCATCGTGGATGGACCTGGGGCGGCCTCAGTGGTGCGGTGTGGAGTAAGCCTGTACTCTCGGAGGAAGGAGTAGATTCCTCTCTCCACCGATGTTCCCTCAGCATGGGCAATCCGGATGGTTTTGTTCAACGTGCGCATAAACCTTTCTACTTCTCCGTTTGCTTGTGGCCATCTGGGTGTTATTTTCCGGTGTAGGATCCCCCACTCCGCTAGATACTCAGCAAACTCTTGGCTCTGAAAGGGGGGACCGTTGTCGGTCTTGACTCTCACAAAGATGCCATGGGTTGCGATAGTCTTCTCAAATTTGGCGATCACCTCTTTTGCAGTGAGGGATGTAACAATTTCCACTTCCGGATATTTCGTGTAGTCATCCATGATGACAAGCATGTGTCTTCCGTCTGGCAGGTGACCGAAGTCGGCGCTGACGTGCTCCCATGGTTTTTCCGGGCCAACTTCTGTGATGACCGGTGGCGGGTTTTCTGGGAGCCCCGCTGCTTGGCACCACTGGCACTCTTTGACGGCCCGTTCCACTTGTGCGTCCATGTCTGGAAACCATAGTTTGGCACGAAGTCTGCTTTTTGTTTTCACCACTCCCTGGTGTCCTCGGTGAGCAAGGGCAATGGCTTGCTGTGTGAGAGTAGCCGGCATCACGATTCTGGGCCCTCTTAGCACGCAACCCTGGCTATCAACTGACAGCTCCTCTTTGACCCTCAAGAACGCTTCCAGGGCTGTTTTCGCTTGCGGTGTTCTCTGGCCTAATGACGCTTGGAGCGTCTTCCACTCGTTCGTGCGTATGGCATTCGAGACAATCTGGAAGATCTCGTCATTTTGGGTGGCTTCGATGATCATGTCCAAGCTCATGGGGAGTGGCCTGGACCTTTCAACCACTGCATTCACGTATGACTCAGTGTCTTCAGCATCCTCCCTCTCTCCCGGGGTGGCTGCCCTCGGGTGGCGTGATAGAAAGTCCGCTGGGTTGGTGGCTCCCGGTTTGAACTCTAGCAGGTAGTCATATTCTTGCAGCTGCAGAATCCATTTCTCAATCCTGGGCGGTGGTTTCGATACCGTCCCCCTGAATAGTGGAATTAGGGGTTTGTGGTCTGTTGAGACGGTGAACGGGTGCCCATACACGTACATGTGGAAGTGTCTGCACGCCCAGTGGATAGCTATGGCTTCACGTTCTATCTGAGAGTACCTCTGTTCCGTCTCTGTCAGCGATCTGTCGGCGTAGGCCCACATGGGTGGAAAAGGTAGTGATGTACCTGGAGTCTGGGTGGAGTGGTAGCTGGTGGTAGCCCGAGCGAAGATCTACCTTGGAAAACCATTTGGCTCCATTGAGTTCGCTCAATATGTCGTCAACAGTGGGCGTCAGGTGACGCTCTCGCTTGACTGCGGCGTTGGGCAGGCGCATGTCCACGCATATGCGAACCTGCCCTGGCTGTTTAGGCTTCCTTGCTACTACGATCGGTGACACCCAAGGCGTGGGCCCATCCACTTTCTCGATTATTCCTTGTCTCTCGAGACTCTCGAGTTCTTCTTCGACTTTTTTTCGGAGGTGGAAAGCAATTCTCCGGTGCCGGAGTGCCACGGGTTGTATGGATGGATCAATGTGTAGCGATACCTCTTTCCCTTTGAGGCACCCGATGCCCCTGAACGTGTCCTCAAATTCTTCGATGATTGCATCGAGTTCATCCTCTAGGACGGCCATGGCATAGAAGATGAGTTGGAGTTCTTCGGCGGCTTTTCCGCTGAGTAGCATGCCGCTCCCTTCTTTTGTCACATATATGGTGGAGGGGACTGTCCTGTCCTGATGACAGATATTAGTCTTGAAACACCCGATGAGTGGTATTGGGGTTTTCTGTCCATAGGCGAACACTCGGATCTTCGCTTTGCTTAGGGTTGGCTTGTCACGCAGTTGGTTATATACGTCCGCTGCCATTAACTCGATAGAGGCCCCTGTATCTATAGTGGCTCTCACCTCTTGCTGGTTCACTCTTATGCGACACTTCGGGAGGCGCTTTTTCTTCCTGGCCGGCTGATCGATGGCAAACACATAGTGTATGGGGTAGTCATGGACATCGTCGTCCATATCTTCGCTATCTGGGCTGTCTCTGATGGCATGCGCTGCCTCCGTCTTCTGTTTCGAGGACCTGCATACCGAGGCGAAGTGATTCCAACGCCCACACGCGCTGCATTTCTTGCCGTTCGCTGGGCAGTCTTTTGCTCTGTGAGGTGTGCCTCCACAGTATCCACATTCCTTCCGCCTTTCCTGTGGCTTCTTCCCTCCGAGTGACCGTTGTTTGGGGCGGACGACATTTACTTGTTCTGCGACGTTGACTTGTTCACTTTTTGCTGGCCTGTGCAACGCTGCCTCCATGTGGGACGCTCTCGCTCTCGATAGTTCCTTGGAGCGGCCTAGTTTCAGGATCTCAGCGAGGGGCTTCCCATCTTCCTGGAGAATCTTGACCCTGAGATCGGATGAATAACAGTTCTGAATTATCTGACCACGTATCTCTTCTTGCTCATCCCTGAATCCACAAGTGCTAGCGAGCTCCCTCAGCCTCCCATGGAAAGCATCTAGAGACTCATCAGCCTCCTGCCGGGCTTGGCGGAAAAGAAACCGCTCGTAGTCTTTGCTGACCATGGGCTCGAAGTAGGCGTTAAGCGCTTGCAGTAGCGTGATGTACGTGTGTGGCGTGGCCTCTGTCAGAGTCTTGTAGATGCGGTGGATGTCCTTACCTCCTAGGTGCAGGAGGAGTGCTCGGCGGCGGTCCCTCGCCGTCCCCGCACCTTCAAAGTAGAAGTTGAGGCGCTCCGTCCAGTCCTTCCATCTCGGCGCCAAAGAGGCAGGTGCGCCGTCGACCACAAAGGGCTCGATTGGGGGGATGGCCGTCATCGTGGCGCGGGCACCGTTGGCTCCACTAGGGGCGCTGCGCTCCGGGTCGTAAGACGAGGTTCCTCCACGTGGGGATGGGCGCCACCGGCAGGTCAGTCGCTGCTGGGCACGTGTCGCGGTTTAGCGTGAGTGTGCAACGCTACCACGTGCCATCCTCTGCAGGCGCTGTGACCAGGAGGCGCCGCGTGTGTGCGTGGCAGTGCGACCATGAGGCGGCCGCAGTCTCATGCCCTCATCCGGGTCTCGGCCGGGGCCTCGCCGGTCCAGGCGGGGCAGCTCATGGGGCCTGGGCCGGACCCTTTACGCAGTCCGGGCCGTGCAGGGGGCACAGCGTGGGGTCAGACACCCCTCGTCGCCATTGTCAGGTCTGTAGAACCCGGGGGCGCGCAGGTTACGGGCGCGCAATGAGGGACTCACACGGACACCTTGTTTGGTTCGTCGCGTGGTCCCGACTAACCCGGGGACACGCCCACCTTTATTTTATATAACGTACGCGGCGCCGTGCGCCACCGCGTATGCGCACGTCTACGTGCGCTGATCAACTAGACCGCAACTGTGCGGTCGCAACATTACATAGAGTACAGAGTCGTACCCTGTATAGCGTGGAGATGTGTAGGGCAGTGGCGTAGCTAGTGGGGTGCGGGGCGGCACTATTTTGAGGGCGGCGGCCTTTGTAGTTTCTTCTCACTGACTGTAAATGGCGGCAGAAACGGCATTCGGAAGCATGGCTTCTCGCTTCCTTCCCAGCATTTCGCTTTAGGCACAAGCTTGGTGCGAGTTTTCTGAATCAAGTGCTGATTGACTGTTAAGTATGGCGGCGCCAAGCCCCCACGGCTCACACGGGCTTGCAGTTGAGGCTCCTCGCAGTCTGAAGGCTCACACTGCTACAATGTTCACTTTGAACCCCAGCGCAACGGCCGACCAATCAGGTTGTGTGATTCAGGCCGGGCCCCGGGGGACGTCACATCCTGCTGCCAGAGCGGGTCCGGGAAGATTTTTAAGAAAACGAGGACGCTTTAGTGTTGTGTGGCTCCGTAAATAAGTATTCAAATATGGCACCAGCAGCATCGCTGCCTGCTGCACGCAGCTCGCATCTGCCTGTTGCCTGTAGTGCGCTATCAGCTGTTTGCTTAATACTTCCTTGCTCCCCAATTCAACAATGTTGACCAGAGGATGTCTGAGAAGAGTGAGTGACCCGGGTTGCAGCGGCCGCCAGGACAGAGTCTGAGTGTCACTGGGCGGTCCACCCCGGGACTCACTGGCCTGAAGGGTGACTATTAACTGAGGCAGCCCGGGCAGGCAAACCCGAATTACCATGGCGTGCTGTGGATCGCGGCCTAAATGAGCCTTGCAGAAAGATAGTGTGTCAAGCAATTCTTGAAGCGGAGCGTCACCGCCTGGCACCACACTTCTCCGGACTCTGCAGCCACTGCCCCAGTAAGTGCCACCAGCCTCTGTGTAATTTACACAATGAATGGCAGCGCTCCGTTTAGGCAGCTGCAACCTGTACAGTGAGTCAGTGCCTGTCAGTGTTGTTAGTACTAAGAGCTCGCCACTGCCTCCTTACCGCCTTCATTTATTCTCGCATAGTGGCACCTCTCGACCCGGGGGCACAGTAGAAATAAAACTCTTACTGACAATGGCTCTAATGCGTTTTCAAGCACACGTTGTGTGTCTGCCTCAAGAGCTCTTTGCTTATCTTTTGATCTCACCACACTAACATTGTAATCTTCGTGCCGCCATCTCAACACTTCACGGGTCATGAGGTTAAAAAAGTTGCATATCTTTTGGTTCCAGATTTATTACATTGAACTTCACGTGTCAACACATTCATGACAGGACCCGGCTTTACATCTGTGCTCTGGGTGGGAGCCCTCAATGTCTTGCAGTACACCAGGCACAATGCTTGTAAACACTGTAACGCACTTTAGTTCCATCCCAAACTATTGCTGAATGAATGAACTACTCATGAAAACACTTCATCTGTTGTAAGGAGATATGTGCTAGGAATAACATTTGCTAGACTTGAGTACCCACGATATTGTCATTGTGTTAGTTCATTTGTTCAATAGTGCTGCTCATAGCAGAGCATACATCAGACACACATTATACCATATGTGAGAGAGGGACCGAAAGATGTTAGAGTGCTTTACAAATGAAATAGAAGATATAAGGCATCTCAATGATACTATACAAGGGTGTTGGGCCATATATGATAAACAAAGAGCATTACAGTAGAAATTACAGCAGTCACAAATATTGAGTAAAAGCAAAGCCATAGGTCAATTGCAGCTGTTTTAAGATCTTCTTAGAGTTTCTCTTTGCTCAAATGGGTGCAATTTCCTATATTTATGTTTCCCTCGTCTTCATTGCTTGATTTTGCTCGTGCGAAAGTGTCACTCAGTCATTGAAATGTCACTCATAATTAAACTGAAATTATAAAAATGTCACACAAAAACAATCTGAAACCTTGGCAGCTATGGGTGATACATGTAAGAAATATTTGTGCCAGAGGTTTGACAGTCGGGTGAGATTCGAAATTCGAGTCGAGACTTGGCCTCGCACGGTCATGGGGCTGCGGATGCCATGGGTGCCAGTCTGGAATGGCCCCGGGCGCCACAGGCTCTAGCTACGCCCCTGGTGTAGGGTGAAGATGACTGGAGACAATATGAAGTCTTGGGGGACTTCACAAGTGATTAAGATCTTTTGCGATGTGGGGGTACCTGTGTGAACGAACTGGTGTTGGTTGGAAAGGTAGGAGAACCAGTGAAGGACATTGGCAGTGAATTCATATTCAAGTCTCTGGGCTCAGTATGAGGGTGGATGGTCAACTGTTTTGAAGGCAGCAGAGAGGTCCAGCAATTTCGGGAGGCAGGAATCGTCTTCTTTATCTGTGGTCAAGAGGACATAGTCTATGATGTGTGAGGTTGGGGTCTTCATGCTGCCGCGTTATCTAAGCCAAGCTGGTTGTCATGCAGGAGATGGTTAGCATTGATCTGGACTTGGGGTTGAACATAGATGACTTTTTCAATGGTTGGTGAGAGATGGGCCTACAGTTGTCTAGGTCATTAGGGTCTAGTGTAGGCTTCTTTAGGAGATGGAGGATCTAGCCTGCCTTGAGCTCTTCTGGAAGTGGCCTCAAGTGTGAGCGGCACTGTCAATGGTAAGTAGGGGTAAGAGCATCCCCAGAGAGAGCTTTGGTAAATGATGATGGTAATACTCCTCTTCATAAGAAGTCACTTTGAGGGAGTTGATTATTCCAGCAAGATCTGGGAGAGATGGGGCTTTGAAGGCTGACCACTGCGGGATTCTACTGGGAGGAGGCCTCCTGTCATTGCTGTTCTGCCTGACCTTCTCTATTATGTCAGTGAAACAAGAGGTGCACATTTGTGAATAGATGGGGCAAGTAGGGGCTTGATGCAGAGCTTGATTGTCTTGAACAGCGGTCTGTTTCTGTTGATGGCTTCATTGATGATGGTTGCAGTATTTTGTAGGGGGCACTGTTGCGGCAGGACACGGGTAGAAAAGCATTCAGTAGTTATTAGATTGTGATTCCAGAAAAATATTTGAATGGGAACCTTGAAAAAACAAACCTAAATGGAGCATTCAGTCAAGATGCTGCATAAATGGAGCATCACCAGCTTGAGCAGATGGAGCCATTTATCTCGTTTTTTAACTTCTGGTGGGAACTCCACAGAGTCTTTCAATTAAATTGTGTTTCTAAATCCGATACACTTACATTAGCCTTGAAGAACACTCTTCTACATTTGTCAGAACAAGATAAGTTTGCAAGTGCAGTTCAAGCCATCAAGCAATGTGTGATACTCCTTTTTAAAATCACATTATTTCGCAATTTTTTCAAAACCAGATGTGTACAAAGAGGATGGGGCTGTGGCCAACTGATCAATTTTCTTTAAACCAAAGTCTAGTTTGGTCCCTAGCTGTGTGAGATAGTATCTAAGTGTGGGTAACTGGAGCTTTCTAATAGGGTCTCTTCTAGATACTTTTGCACCAGCTTTCTGTGTACAATGCGTTGACAGACCTTTAAGTGGTAATATAAGGCCTAGCTCTTTACAATCAGAAGACGGTGTGTTCAAATTGGCTAGTAGCAATTGCATTTTAGTGGCGTCCATGGATACTAGAGCTTCACAGGACATTGCCTAAAAAAAGAGCTAGTTCATGTCAGAATATTTCGTCCTGGTAGGTCAGTGGAACATTGTATGGCCTACCAGTAAAACCTCTATCCCCAATATCTTAAAAACCACCAGTCACTGAACCCATTAAGTCATTCAGCAGCCGTTGGAGGTTATCGCAGTTTAGAATGCCAAAATTGCCTTTTGACTCCGACATGGGTAGAAGATGGAGTTTTAAACTCTTTGGTAGAAACTAACAGTCCCCCTCTAGGTTGGTTGACATTGATGACCCTTAGGGAGCCATGCTTTATACATTAGCAAATGAAGTTGACCAATATTGAAATTGTCTTAGCAGGCCAGAGTTTTCTCATCCCAGAGAGGATTACAGTGATGATTGCATTCGATACAAGGATGAGGTCGGTGACGTCAGTTTGCAGAGCTGGCTGCGGGCATGCCGAGAACCACCGGAGGAGGGGGGGGCTGGCAACATGATGCCTTAAGCCATACAGGCCACAAAAAATGTGACCGCTCATGTTATAATGCCTATTATATTTTTTTTTAAATGTGGACGTTGAAAAGTGTGTACCCTAATAATGACTCAGCCAGCAAACAATTTGAGAAGGATAATGTCCATGTGATCTTTACCTGTAGGACCGGTAACTCTGTGAAACTATTGTAGTTAATTCGTCAGTCAGCCCTACCTTGGTCAGCACTAAAAATGGTCAATGAATTACATTAGCGGTCTGGTTTGGAATCCTAATTGTACTGTTTCTGCGACCCGAAAAAGAAACCTATTACTTAACATTTTTAATTTTTTTTTAATTTTTTATCGTCAATCTGTCCATTGCACTGGTTAATCCTGGATTAGGTGGCAAACAGCCCACAGAGGGCAGGCTGGTACTGAAAGCAACAATCTTTTACTGAATATATTGAACTAGTTCTTCCAAATGGAAAACTCCAAGTGCTCTAACCGTTACAAATGTTTCTGTTTGCGCTTCTACACCAGGTGGTGGCATGGCTTTAAAGGTAGATACCACCACAACTGACTGTGTAATTTTAAAAGTTTGAACATCTGATCTAGAATAATGAGATGAGTTATGGTAGCCTGTTTTGCGCCAAATTGCCAAATTCTGCAATTTTTACTGCACAACATGAATGCATGCATCTGATGTATGCGTGCAATCAGCAGAAAGAATTGGCAAAGCAAATAGCTCCACCTATACCTATTGGCAAGCCAATGCTTGTTTTATTAACAAGTATTACTTTCATAAATTGCAGTTTGGCGGAATCAAGAACTTACATTTACTAATGTACATGGAACCAAAATGTAGTCTTATTTGGCTAATCTATCTTTTACAATGGCTTAAATTCAGTGATGCAAGATACTAATAAGATTTATTAAACGTTTATTTATACATCTTTGTAGACTGACTAGGCCACTGTGTTGATATACATAACAAAGGCAGGGGGAGGTGAGGGGGGTGGGGGGTGGGGGGGGGAGGTTTTTGGGGACAAGGGATTGGGGCATATATTTTGACACCTCCCTAGAACAAGGCTAGAATGAGGTAAAAAAAAATGGGAACATAATAGGAATATTAGGACCCTTTTCTTACAGATTGTTGGTGCAGCATGTTTCTGCCCCTCTTAAGTCTATTCGGGTCATGGGCCTTCATCAGGACGTTAAGAACCGTGCCTCATAAAGGTTAGAAATACCTTAACGCCAGTCTGAATGTTTTTAATAAAAACACTGTTACAACTAGGACATAAGGCAGAATTGTGACCCATGATATATTAACCAAGGACAATGGGGGAAAAAATACCCCTTGGGTACAGTGGAGCTGCTGGAGTGCAGAGTAGGTTTTCTTTCCTGATTTAGCATTTCAAAGCTTATTATAACCATCTGTGGTTCTTTCTTATGTGTTTCCCATGTTTTCTTTCTATCTCATTCCACTTCTTTGCTCAAGATTTTTGCTTCCTTTCTCTCGCATTTTCTTTCCCTCTATTCTGGGGAAAAAAAGGGTTTGTTTCCCAGAATGCAGAGTGGGGTTTGGCTCCATGTAGCATATTTTATACCTTCGCTGACGCTTTATAGTTATTACTGCAAAGAAACGTAGAGTCCACTCCAGGTATCCGCGTTAGGCGATGTTGTATTTACAAGAACCATTGAAAGCAGACCCTAAAATGGCAAAATAGTAGGCAAGGTCAGCTACTTGTTGCATGTGATTTTGTATCTTGAATGTAACATGAAGCAGTGGAGACATAGGAGTGTCCAGGTCAGGCACTTCTCTTGAAATGCATCATCCTTATGTACATGTAGATGGGGTTCTTCAGTCCAAGTACACAATGCTTTGGGTACAAGGTGCAAGGGCCTGGTACTTACTGTTTCACAAATTAAGCACTGCCCTGGTGCCGCGCGCCGGTCACATCCTCTGGAGGGTCAGGGCTAGCGGCAGTAACCAAGTGCCATGCTTACCATTTTGGGGAGTGGATGTAGCCTTACGGCTAGAGCGGTTGACCTTGTAGCTGGGGAACCGGGTTCGAGTCTCTGCAACAATGCTCAACTTCCTGTGATTCTGGGCAAATCACTTAATCTCTGCGTGCCTAACAAAACATTTTTTTTAAAAGAAGAAAAAAAAAGTGTGTACACATTTGTAACGAAACGGGTGCTCATGTAAAGCGCTCTGATACCCGATGTCGCGGGTCTAGTTCGAGCTATATAAAACTCAGTAAATAAATGTAATTGAAACACTGAGCTGCCTAGATTATAGATCATACCGGGGCAAAGATGCACGCTGAAGGTTACAAATCTGGCAAGTTGTTGGCAAGGCTGCTGAGAAGTGCTGTACTGACCTCCCCTATCACTATGATACGAGTATCCCTGATACAACTGGCTACCAGCCAAACGGATATAGACGCAGCATTCAGTGCCCATTAACCTGCACTTCATAACCAACCCCCCCTGCCATAACCCCCTGCTCTCCCACCCCTCCCGTGGACCATCCAGTCCCAATCTAGGAGTTCCTCAGCAGGGTCACATTACCTGTTATTAAGCCACCAGATGGGGAGGAGCTCAGCACCCCCATTACAGAGCAGGAGATCCGAGGAGCTGTCCGGGGTGCAGCCACAAGTCCGGGTTTGGACACATTACCCGTCAAATCTTATAAGGCATATGAAGGCCTACAGAACCCCCAAGTTGTAGGAGTTATACAATGTTGCTCTGGCGGCAGGGCGACACCCGCCAATGCTTTTCGAGGCGGTACTAGTCTCACTTCCAAAACCAGGTAGGGACCCCAAGGAGATGATGTCATATGACCCCTGTCCTTGCACCGAGCAGACTACAAAATACTAAGCAAGATCATTGCAGTGAGGCTGCTCAAGCATCTCCCCTGCCTGATCCACCTGGACTAAAACTGTTTTATATCCGGCAGGTCCACCACACCTAACCTACATAGGCTCCACCGAGAGCTAGAGACCGTACCAACCCAGTGGCCTTCAGCCGTATGCGTAGTGTTGGTCCTAGAGAAAGCGTTCAACACTGTCCATTGGGTATATATGTTCTCGACCTTAATGACTGGGCATGGATGGCAGGTTGCAGAGTCTCATAAGCCTCTTTTATTCAGAGCCCATGGCATGGGTGAAGATGCGGCAGTGTGCTTCACCTCCTTTTCTAGTGAGCAGGGGTACCTGCTATGCGAGTCCTCTCCCCCGCTTCTATTAGCTGTAAGAATGGAGTCTCTGGCGCAGAGGTTCAGACAGAAGGGCCAGGCATGGGGCATATCAATAGAAGAGGTGTGGTAAGTCGTCTCCTTGTATGCGGACGTTGTTCTAATATATGTTCGGACATATGAGAGGGTACCACTGAGATCACAGACATATTGTCGGAGTTTCGGATTGGGTGAATTGGTCGAACGTTTGCCTGTTCCCGATACACCTGGAGGCCCGGTTACAACAATTCATAGTGGAAGCGCACCCCCTTCGCTGGGAGTCACATACCTTCCAATACTTGGGCATCAATACTTGCCATACCTCCCAGTACCTTTTAAAGTTGGCAACCTTACAAAAGCCATTGCCTACCTCCATCCCCAGTTGGCGCTCTGGAGAACGCTCCCGCTTTCAGTGCAAAGTTGAGTGTCACTGTCGAAAATGGTGATACTCCCCACCTGTTGTACTATTTCCATAATCTCCCGGTGAACATACCTCTGAGTACCTTTCGCACTTGTGCATGCCATGCTCTGGGACTTCCTTTGAAATAGCGGTAGTTACCGTCTAGAATAGTCTAAAATGCAACTACCAGTAGAGAGAAATGTCCTTGTGGCCATAAACTTTGAACTTTATTATCTAGCAGCATAGTTGCAGTGGCCTGCTGGTTGGATGGTGGGGCAGTATACGGAGGAACGTGGTATCCCCTCTGAGGTCCGCACACACCAGGTGGTGCTGGAGGCCATCTTACCACAGAGGGTGATCCCTTAGGGGGCCAATGGCTTATTGCATGTGGCCAATAGCAGCTTCCATGGGATTCTGCGCCTTTGCAGAATGTGCCAAAATACGCCCATGGGATTCGACTTGGATCTATCTGACAGTATGGGGAATTGGTCGAGAGAGAAAGGTTGACAACATGGGAGGCAGTCGGCATAGGACATTTGGACGATTTTGTTTCATGACAGTATACTAATCCCATTTGAGCAATTGAGAGACCATGATGATCTCCCAGCGGGACATTTCCTAGCTCACAGCCGGTTGATGGCCAAACTGGGCTGGCTGTGGCAAATCGTCGACACATAACCGGACCAGCGACCGCTCGTACTCACTTTGCACACCATAGGCGAGGGTCATTGCCTGATAACATGGCTAACATGAGCTCTTATGCACACTTTACAGGACCCCTTATTCTCAGTTAGCAAGAGTTCAAAGAAGGACATAACGCGGGAATCGACACAAATAATGGGATAGCGTATTCCTACACCAATATAACATTTCCAGTGACTCTGAATTTAAATACATACTACACAACATTCTGCACAGGGCTTATTTCACCCTAGCAAAACTCCACAGAGTATTCAGATCTGCTTCGACTTGTCTGCGATGTAAAGAGCCTGATGCTGAAATGGCACATATGTTCTGGAACGGTCCCATGGTCCAGGACCAGTGGCTCGAGGTCACGAACAGACTAGCTGACATAACATGCCAAAATAACCTCAACATCATGGCGAGTGGCGTATTGGAGCTATTTAGATGCAGGAAAGCAGGCAGTGCTATGACCAGTTTTGTTGACCTCTTTAAAGCTGATGGTCCGTAGGTTGATTGCCATGCATTGGAAGGCTAACACTCTGCCCGGCTTGGGAAACTGGCTCGCGGTGACACTTGGGTGGTGCAGGACAGAGAACGGGGCGCTGCAGTGAGAGGAGGCTGAAGGACTGCACAAGACCCCCTTAGTAGTGGACTGGGAAAACTTGTTATGGGACAGCTGGTGCCCCTTGAGGAACTCTCTGTGCAGGAGTGAGGTGCTTAACCCGCTGGCGGAGGGAACTACGCTGCAGAGTACCACCTAGCCCCTGCTCATGTTAGCTCATTCTAGTGAATGGGATGTGAAGTATACAGAGGTTGTGAACTGCAGGGGGGACACGGGGGCATCCAGAGGAGATGTGCTATGGGCTTAAAGGACCACCCCCTCACCTTGAGTCCCTCTAGAATACGATTGCTGCTGCTATGACTTATTGTTTAACATGTTCTAGTTTAATAACTCAATGAACCAGTAGCTCCTGATGGACCCGGAGAAGTATAACGTATGCACAGTGATTATGGTGGGATCATCATGCCTTAACATGTATAACTGGTTAACGCGTCTGATCTGTAAACTGTATTAAGAATGCTATAAAACCTAATAAAGATCGGTGAAAAAAAGTTCAAACCTCGTACACACATCTGCAGCGTGGCCACCAGGCAAATACAATACACACTAAAAAAATAATGTGAGTTGCTATCAAAATTAAAGTGAGAGTGGTACAATAATTCAGGAAAAAAAACCTGTATAAACCTGCAACACATTCATTTTCTCCCGGGGAGGCGGTATTGGAGGGGGCTGGAAAATCACAGGTGAACATGCTCTTGGGCATGAGCTCCCAATAGAGTCCGAGTACTCCTTTCTCAAAGCGATTAGTTGCTGAAATATTTTGAGTGCCATATATTTCAGAGCACATTACAGCATAACGTGAAACAATGGATTTAACGACCATTAGATAATAAAGCAGAGGTGCCTGACACAACACAACAAACTGTCATTAGATATTTTTGCACAACACAAATTTACACCAACCACAGGAGGGTAGTTGAGAAGAGCTCCCAAACATAACCTAACATGGCACTAGAATGGGACATACGATTTTCAGTAACTGCCTAGCAAGATGCAAAACCAGACATGAGGTGCCTGGCGTAATTTGAATCTTGTCTCCTGGGACAGATGCAAGATTTCACTGAGGAAGCCCACTCTTTGACAGGAGTCCGAACATTATAACCTCTCTCACTCTGGGCGTGCTGATGCTCTGCAACGTTACAACGCAGTATTTTATCTCCCTCACACCCCCCCTGCTCTGTTTACACAAATATGTCGAACAGACACTGCCAACATTTGGCTGCCAGATGTACACAAACTGGAGGCACTGCCATGTCTGTCTTCCTGTGTGTCTTTCTACACAAACACACACACACACTCACTCTCACTCTTACCGTAGCCAGGTAATCGTTTTAAAATTGGTCCGAGTTGCAATCCTCAGGGCCAAGCCAGGCTGCCTGGCAAAAGTTCATTCATTAACACAGTAGCGGCCCCTCCTCTAGGGCGGAGGAGCGTTTCCCCACTGCTTTTAAGCAGTGTAACGTAAGGAAAAATGAAATAACTTTTAGTTATCATTTTATTCTTTCCTTGTTGCTACAGCTTTGCGGGCGGAGCGGGCTGCTCTGCTGACAGAGCAGGGGAGGAGTGGTTTGTGCATGAATGTTTAGACCCGACAAACATTCATGTGCACTTTGCATGTTCTGCATCAAAGCTGCATTACAGCCTGGGTGGAGATTGGAGAACATGCCCAGTCCCTGCTGAGCGCTGAACCATGGCGCGCAGACCAATCACAACGCTGCATTGCAGCATTGTGATTGGCTCAGTGGAGCCTGGGTGCTCTGTCCCTGTTCGGACACGACGGTGGAGAAAGTGGCAAGACGCTGCGAAGAGGTATGTTTTTTTTTTTTCTTTATCCCAACCCCGATCTGTGCAAGCCGCCACTTTATGAACCAAGGACAAAAAGTTGGAATCTCACATCCACATGGGGCTGAACTCGCATAACCAGGACACTATTGATTAATTCTCTGTGCAGGTTGTTCTCCTCTGTGAAATGTATATGAGCAGAAGACCTATAAGACCTATAAGATGCCACGTGACATGCTAACAATTACATCCTGTTTTATATAGAGCTTCATCTCGCAGCTCTGCAGCTTCAGACTGAGGCAAATAGCATGTGTGTATTTGTTTTGTGTTTAATGGCAGCATTGTATGGAGGGGTGAAATACACCATGATAACGGTCTGTGTCAGCAAGGTGTTATTGCAAGCCAAAGAATATTTCTGCAAGACTGCGGGTGACCTCATTCTTATCTACTCAAATTAAGGACCTATGAGGACTGTGTCCTCCATTGCCCTGGATGAGCCGCAGGAAGCTGGCGAGTCGGCAGTTATGAAACAACCACACCACATCATCAGGGCGAGCCTGAAGGGTGCCATGCTAGACCTCATAAGCTCAATAAGATATAAACCAGACAACGAATGTCATGAAAAAAAGATAGATTTTAAAATGAGACAAATGTGTTTTTGTCACCACTTCTCAGTGTCTCAACTACATACGATTATGTCACTAAATAGAGAGCCATTTATTGTCATATTTTTTTAAATAAAACATTCAGGAATACTCCCATACCTTGACGACTTTGCAAAAATGTGTCGCTTTGTCGTGGTCCCAATGTATACTGCCTATTTTGTTAATAAATCTAAAGCAATGTTTAATTTATATCAACCATATATAAGTGAGGTTTTTATTACTCGCCAAACCACTACTGAATTACTTCAATGTGCTCTCAAACGAGATTGTTAAGGAAAATGAATCCTAGTGAAGTAAAGTATTGGGCTGTGGATCACACAATTTGGTCAAGTGCGAAAACTGGAATTTGAGTCCAGATGCACATTGTACCGTTCAGAGATTGTAAGGGTACATCCTTCTATTTTCTGTTTACCGTCAAAGGTCAGTGATTAATTTCCAGTTATTCAATTGATGTTATTTAATTAGGGTTTGTTTTAGTATATGGACTTCAATAAATACAGTTAATTCAATCCTTAAATAAAGTTAACATTACACACACACATTTGCATGTCCATAGTCCTAAGATTTAATGGTGTGCTTTTCTGTTTGCAAAGTTTCCACAGACACTATAGATCAAACCAGTGACGCATCATGCCTGCCTCAAATCATACTGCAGGAGCAAACTCTGTGGGGGCTTAAAGACCGTTGTTTTTTGCTAATTATTCACCTGTGGTCATTGAGGTATTTAGCCTCTCCTAATATTGTTTTTAGGTCAGGCTTGATAGTGCAACTGACGCCAAACCATATATGATCCTAGTTTAAAAAAAAATCTTTCAGAGAGGGGCTCTGGCCCCGCCCACATGTTGGTGGCAGGAGTGCATGTTTTGATTGGGCAGCATTGTGTGCTTCCAAACAAAAAGTCCTATGCCCTCCCCCCCCCTCATGCTTTAGTTATGCATTTATTAAAAGTGATAGTTTTTAACATGATAATGAACTGTGGCAAGCCAGGGGTCATGTGTATCCTACATGTGTCTAGATTTGTATTTTATATATATATATATATATATATATATATATATATATATATATATATCTCTCAAAATCAAACCTAAGAGGTTTTGCATAATTGAAGGTACTCTCGTATGTTACAATGAAGAAAATTGCCGCTCAATGAATTAAAATATTTGTCCACAATCACATCATTTGAAAACAGTTTATGGGTCAAGAGCATTAGGTTGAGTAGATTATTTAAGTCCCTAGACCTGCAGGTCTAGTAACATTTTTGTGATTTTTTTCAAGGCCTGTACATAACTTGACTGTTTGATTTTCTCTGTCCCTGGCAGTAATACAAATTCCCATCCCTTTCCATTATTAACTTTCGACTTCAGAATGCACTTGTGTGTTTGAGAGCTGCATGGGCTGCCCAGGGCTACAGTAATCCACAATCATTTTTTGTTTTGCATTGACAGTCCAGCTTCCGACAGACCTTATGTGATCAGCAAAAAAAGAGCTTTAAGAGTACTACTGAGGGCTTAGGCTCCACCCACATGTTGATTTCCCTGAGTAGATGATTTGATTGGGACGAAGTTGTCTTCCACTAAAGAAGTGCTTGTATTGCACTTTCTGGTTTGTGGCAAAGCTTCTTTGTAATACAACAGGACTGAGTTTAGTATAGTGGCAAGCCAATGGTCCTGGCTAGAGGCCTGATTGGCTTATTATGAAATGCTATGAAAAAAAAACAGTAGGCCGGGTGTATTTATTGCGAAAAGCATGTTGAAGTCAATGGATTGCTACTATTCTACAGGCATTTTTATAGAAGGAATCTCAGATTATACAGAAAAAAGTAATGCCAGGTGCCATAGGTCTGATATGTTTATTATGGAAGGTTATGACAAAGACAGTATGCCTGATGTATTTACTGTGAACAGCATTTGTTAAAGGCAGTATGCCTCGAACAGGGGATTGTTATCACATTATGTTCTAGTCTGTAGACAAGTATTTGGTTACATGTAATCTCACAGATTATCATAATTGTGAAGTATGTTGGTGACCAATCTCAAAAACTATGGGAGTAAAATATTTCCACTGTGATGATTCAATTTAAGACCCTATTGAGAGGCATTGTATATTGTTTTGTCAATTGCAATTCGGCACAAATTACAAGCCTAGTAGTTTGTTATATGGAATCACACAGAATACCATAGTAAGCAAGAGCTTTTGTGACCTACTTGAACAAACCATGGAGATAGTGCAAGTCTTCTATGGTAATCTTTAATTTGACTCCAGGGGGTTTAGATTGTTTTGACAACTGTAATTGTGTACATATTTGCCATTGTATTACTGTACATCTGAGGGATTCCTTGTGGGAAAGTTTATGGCCAACACAGTAGGCCTGAATTGGTTGTTGTGATAAGCCAATGAAAAAAGTTAAAGACCTGATTGTTAATAATGAAAACTTACAATAAAGGCAGTGGGCCTGGCATATTGAATGTCAAAAACATAGTATGTAAGCATTTAAGGGTGGATGTTTATTACTCTGTATTACAGCTTACAGACAGGTTGTTTTTTGTCAATGAAATCTCACACATGACCTTTGGCAGAGAACATTTTTCGAGCTCGGTACCCTCTAGGGTTGCAGCTTCCCGCTGTAATAATTCTTGCTAGAATCTCTTCTGAAGGCTTAAGTCTTCCAGGATCTTGTGATAAAAAAACATCAAATAATACAAACAACCATATATAAAAATGTATGTCCCTATAGATACACGAGGCCAGTTGAGAGAAGGAAGACAAAAAGGCCTCGTCATTTACACTCTGCTTTCATCCATGACAGCGTACTGCCTGTGGTAATGGTTCTCTTGCCCTGTGAATGACGGGTGTCTCCGATAGCGTGCACATCCTCCTAAAAATGAATGTGCTTCTATATCTTGGCTGGTTGGTCAGTCCTTTTAGTTTTTAATTTTCTCCTTTTAAACTTCCCCTTTCATTTCTTTGCCTCGCCTCCTTTTTATTTCAATTTTTCTAAAGCAAATATTACTGCTGTCTAGGCACTGCTAACTGCCTATTTGCTTGCCGCTTATTTCGTGTGCAGTGTGGGGCCTCCGACTTGGCTGCTTCCTCTGAATCAAACGACCATTATGGCATGCTGTTGGCCATCTTGGAACGGTAAACAATGATACTTAACGCCTTGCATGCTTGTGACGGAACCATTCCGTCACAAGCCTCGGGTGAGCTGTGCTTGTGACAGAACGGTTCCGTCACGGCCCGCTCGCCGCGCCTGCGCGGCGCAAATTCCGCGCCTGCACTGACGAAATAATGGGCGGGCGGGTTCGTGACGGAACCGTTCCGTCACAAGCACAGCTCACCCGCGAGCCGTGACGGAGCGGTTCCGTCACAAGCACGGAACCGCCGCGCGGCCGCCCCACCCCCTTAGCGCTGCGGCGGAATAGCCGCCGCAGCGAAGGGGTTAATGGACAACATTTTGTTTCTAAATATGGTGAACTTATATGCACTTTGAAACAACGATATGTACAATGCCTTTGCAAGAAGGACAGCCACTACTATGTTTAGTTTTCTTATTGTGACATATGCCTAAACCCATCAATAAATCAAAGCGACTTTCATTCACAAGCCACGCCTGTTGGCATTGCTAATGCTAGTTTTCTTGAGTCAGCCGAACCAGAAGTAACATTAACATAAAATAGTATCTCCTGCCTTCCCTTACTCTGCTAGCTTGACAAACAGACATATTTTAGAAGAGGTGCGACACCTCAATGAATGCAATTAAATAATTAACAAAACAAAGGCCATAGAGACCCATCTGGGTTGGCTCCCCAGGTTACCTCCCGGGAGACTTGGTTGATGTTCAGCATCGCTTCGGAGAGGCGATCTGACACTGTTTAAAATAATTTTCCAATTAAGAATAGGTTGTGGCAGGCTGTAACTCCCATCATCTAAATAGTGTTTTTTAAACCATGGCAACCTCGATAGGGCAAATAATTCTGAGATATGATGACTGACAGCTGTTGGTGATTTCCCCACATACTAGAAGTATTGGTGGATCAAGCATCCTAGACCAGTGGCAGCAGTGATACAGACTTTGTCTCAACCAGTGAACCTTCAGCTGTTACAGGCCAAGGCAGCAAAGGTTGTAGTTCAGAGTATTACTGAACTGATGAATATAGGAATGACTACTTACCAGAGCATCCCAATTACATCTAATTCACTTCACCAAAGTACAGTTGCATTATAGAAGGCACAACCATGCTTACCTCTCCTAGGAATACTGCTACTTCGATTGAGGCATGTATATTGGTAAATCATGAGATTAATACAAGGGGTTATTGCACGATTTCTAATTCCCATTCCAAGGTACTGACGGTTTTGAAAAACCTGCTCCCTGCGCATCAACAAATCGGGGGCGTAACAGGCACCCAGAGCCCTCGCTGTGCGGGGGGGGGCATCAAGCTTCAGGGAGCCCCCTCAGCACAGCATTCTGGCTGCAGGGCTCCTGATTGAGCCCGGAGGGGGGCCCCCGAGCTGCCTTGCAGGGAGGCCCCCTCCATGTTCGTTATGCGAGTGCAACAAATAGACTCTTTACTTTCACTCTTCAGTTGACTGGGGGTGAGTGTTTGATTTGCTCAAACGCTCCGTCCATCATCCCCTTTGGTATCGCTTTGTTCGCCCTAAGTTGGCAGGGTATTCCCAAACGTAGGTCCCTTGCTCACTCTACCACTGGATTCAAGCCAGCCTGGCGAGTATTATGAATCCGAAACCATTCCTAGGACGCTTGTTTCCAGTCTAGGGAAGACCTGGCTTGACAGTAAATGTAAATGTAAATGTGTGGGACTTGTAAAGCGCACTGTTGCCCGTGAGCATCCTGGCGCTGAAGACCGCTGGGGAACCCGTCCTGGCTTTCCCTGTGAGATGGTCCCTTCTGGGTATCTCCAAGGTGAAACCAGGCATCCCTGGCGTTTGTGGGGGGCCGTTGTAGAGATGAGGCAAGCTTAATGCCCAGAGTTGCCGAGTGTGATCCCTGGTTAGAGTAGGCACCGAGGCGAGAATTATCCAGTCCGTTGACCCTGGTCCACGACCCTGCCGCGTCGGGAATTGAACCCTGGTCCCGGGCTGTTCTCTGCTTCCGGGTCTGTCGCCTCTAACCAGTGAGCCACACCACTCCAGTTTGGGCTGAACTGTTCCCATGAGGCACAGGGTCAGACTGATTTGCATATGGCCATGTCTGAACTGGGGTGGTGGAGTGAGCTAAAGATTGGTGATAGATTAAAGCCAGATCAGTTGACTGGGGGTGAGTGTTTGATTTGCTCAAACGCTCTGTCCATCATCCCCTTTGGTACCATTTTATTAAGAGCGCCTCCATGAAATCTGAAATGTGAAATGCGATACCCCCTTAATCGTTCTTCTTCTAGGCTGTGCAGGACTGCTATGGTCTATGATAACACTGCTCATTCAATTGCACGTCCCACGTGGAGTAAAATCACATTAAGATAAAGTTGCGTGGTCCAAGTCCAAATTGCTCAGAAGTCGGTGACCTAAACAAAGACCACTTCATTAGGAAAAACTGTTGCATGCCTATGATGGCGAACGATGAGCAAAATATCACTTTATGACAGATTACTCTGTATGCAAAAAAGCTTCATGTATATGACTGGGTCGTAACCCCCATCATCTGCGCTGATCCAGACCTGGCCCTGAAAAGGCCACCCCCTTCCACGCCTCGTTCATTCATTCTACTGCTGGGGTCCGTCTTTACAGGAGTGTGTATGACTGAGCCTGTTCCAGGGGTTCATCTTTCTATGGTTGAACATGGCTGAGCGTTGGGTGGCTGGCGGTATCTGTGTATTTTGTTGGAAAACAGGTGGAAGTGTTTGGCAAGTTTCTGCAAAAGAGGTACCCTCTGCTTAGCATTTATTAACCGTCTTCCAATATCCCTCTTTCTTTTAGCACTAATGGTCATCTTTACTGTCTTTCGCAGGAAATACCGCCGTGTGCAGCATCGTGGATTACCGGCAGCAGATCCACCGGTGGATCTTAAGTGGATCCCTTCGTGCAGAGTGTGACGGATCCCTTCGTGCAGAGAGTGACGGTAATGTGGAACCTCGTCTCAGTGCCTATACTTTGCTGTCTAGTGTCCCCCTCGCTGCAGACGGTACCTGCTCTTCGGGGCAGCGGGGAGAGTTTGCTTGATGACACGTCCCCGTCCACATGTTTGTTGCAGCGGTCACTCCCGTGGATCAAGGCATGAGGGCGGTATTTGTGGAGGGGACAGGGTTGTCCTCCGACCATGATGTAATGGGACTTGTTTACTTATTACTTACGTTTTTGTGCCAGCTTTCTTTCTCTGGCATTTGTAGTTTACAAGCAGGGCCGAGCGCGTCTGTGATTGCAAAACCCTCTTTAAGACGCTCCATCTGCTTCGCATATGGCACTGTGCTATGCTGCGGTGTACAGCCACTCTGTTCTACGTTAATTAGCATTTATAATACTTCTTGTAAATTTGTGTGACGTAATCACACACGTGGGCAGTCGGCGTGGTCCTTTGATTGTTTTGGGCTCACAGGCGCAGGGCGGTTTTTGAGCTGTTCTGATTCAAGGTTGTTCCTCTTCTGTGTTTTCTAAGTAAAGACGTTGCTTGCGTCCTTGCTGTTCACCCACAGACTATTTATTGCCTGCTCTCCAGTCTCTTTTGGTCTTTACCTTTGTGTTCACCCGTCATTGCTTTGTGCAAATGGTGTTCGCATATTTCTATCTTTGCTAGACAGCAATATGTGTAGCAAGTAAAGGGCCAGCAGGTGCAGTGACACCGCCCCAGCCGTGTGAGAGGCCCTCTCCTCTGCACTGCATGTATGGCGGCCTTCAGGGTCCCAAACTGTACGGTAGTGGTCTGCCAGCTGATGAAAGTTGGAAACAGTGAAGCAGCCATCGCGTCACTCTCTGCCCGGAGCATCGACAATCTGTCTCTTGTGAGAGGCATTAAACGGGGCACGCGCCCATGATTGCTGCAGCTGCGGTGATAAAAGATAATGCGCGTGACCGCAGAGGGCCGCGGGCGCGCCCGGGGTGACAAGCGTCCATCTGCCTGTGCGGGCTGGGGGCGGCGAGGGGCGGGGCTTTGTTCTGATAGATAGGGTATCACAGGCGCGAGGGGCCCCGTGCTGGGGCAGCAGATGGAAGCCATGGCTCCTGTGGAGAGGCTATTAGCCAGCTGGAGCCGCCCTTTCAAAGGCGTTAATGCACGTGTGATTGTACGCTAATGAGCTAGTAATATTTAATTGCATTTATTGTGTCTATCTATATGCTCTGGTACTGGAACCCAGCTTCGTGTCTGGCACCTTGAACATCCACTGGCTGCACTTGTGCTTTACAATCGCAGTGGATTTGTTAACTTGTTATACATTGGCAAAGCCAATAGGTGTAGTTTTAATGCACCAGTGCTTGTAAATATAGACGTTCATAGATACAGTTTTTTTTACCATCCACAAATGTTATTGTTTGTTTTTAAAGCCCGCCTGATTGATACATAAATGAATAAACTGCTGATTGAATGTATTTTATGGTTCAAATCAATTTTAATTAATTGTTGTCAAATAACACATACGCTCACCTACATCCAACAGCCAGTGAGGTAGGTACACTACAATATTGGGGAGGGGCAAATGAGGGTGTAGGGCACACTGAAAGGGAGTGCTAGTCGGGGGTGGGGAACATTGGCATGGTTCATACAAGTAGCAGTACTCTCCACCTGTACAACATCCTTCTCTGAAGGGGTTCAGTGCCATGAAAGTGAGGCCCACGAGGCACCAGTTTGGTTTTCCCTGTTGTGGGATTCTCTCTCATGATCTCCTGCGTGAGCTGAAGAATTCCGAGGTCGTTTGGGCAGGGAAGTTCACAACACTCTTGCGCATATAAGCGGATGCATGTGGCTCACATTTTTAAAATTGTGGCAACTTGGCTTCCAGTGAGGCTGTGATTTTTCATTTGCAGTAGTTTCCCATAAGGCAAGGGTCTTCAAACTGTGGGGCGCGACCCCCAGGGGGGCCGTGGAGCGATGCAAAGGGGGTCGCGCCTTCACAGTGTCACTTCTGCCCTGGCATCCAAGGCTTCAGCCCCCCTCCTCCCCCATCCTGTGTCTCAGCCCGGGCTGCTGCAGTGCAGCTCGCGCTCCTGGGGCCTCGGCTGGGCAGTGTCTGGAGTCTTATCTCCGGCCCGAGTTTTTCACAGGTCTTTAAAGACCATTTGCATATTTACATGCCTTTGTTAACTGATTACTAAAGCTTAGGTTTTTATGGTTCCAGTAACCCCTGGGCCCCTGCTCTGCCTATTCCTTACATTTGTATTTTTACACTTACTTGTAGTGTGAGAATGCATTTAATGTAAAGAAATATAAAGTTGGGTTGCCAAAAGAAACATGCCTGCTATGTGTTGTTTAAAGATCCTGCAGAGACCTGCTCTTGACACTAAATTGAGTTATAAATAAAAAAGTATGTATTGATTAGTGATGTGACTTTTCTGTCTTTATTTTCTTTAATTATTAGTCATGGATCATTGAGGCATCCCTAGCTAACAATTAAAAGTGCTTTCTATTTATATTTGCTGTTCTAAGTATTCACAGATAAGTACAAAAATTACAGCTAGGTGATAATGAGCTGGTAACCCTAATCCTTAGACTGGAAGTTTGTTGCAGGATCAGCACATTATTTATTTCCTCCACCCTCGAACCCTGATTAATGCCATTATAACATTAGTTGAACCCTACGCTTCAAGTTTCTGGGAATGCACCCTGCTTTCAAACTACTCACTTCTCATTCTCGCCTTCACTTTCACCCTGCACTCCCAGCGATCACAATGCACTCCCACTGATCACCATGCACTCCCACTGATCACCATGCACTCCCACTGATCACCATGCACTCCCAGCGATCACAATGCACTCATACTGATCACAATGCACTCATAGCAATCACAATGCACTCACACTGATCACAATGCACTTACACTGATCACAATGCACTCACACTGATCACAATGCACTCATAGCAATCACAATGCACTCACACTGATCACAATGCACTCACACTGATCACAATGCACTCATAGCAATCACAATGCACTCACACTGATCACAATGCACTCATAGCAATCACAATGCACTCACACTGATTACAATGCACTCACACTGATCACAATGCACTCACACTGATCACCATGCACTCACACTGATCACCATGCACACTCATCACCATGCACTCACACTATACACCCGCTCACCCTGCACTCACAGTGATCATAATGCACTCACAGTGATCACAATGCACTCACACTGATCACCATGCACTCACAACATTTCCCCGCTCACCCTGCTCTCACAGTGATCACTCTGCACTAAAAATTTGCTTGCATTGTTCACTCAGTACCTCACCCTGCAGTCACACGAGCACACTTCTCACCCTGCACTCATGTGACATTCCACTCACCTGTCCCACCCTTACTGCTCAATCTGTAGCTTGGTACAAAGAAGATGTACCATGCACATCAGAGAACTGAGTGTGAGTAAACTATGAGTAGCGCACCCCCCCCCCCCCCCACCCGAAGTTCGGGTCTAGTGGATGCCCTGCTTCTGCCTATTATTTACCTTTGTAGTGCGCTACTGTTACCAAAAGGTGTCCTGGGGCTAATAACCATCTGCCTGTAATGTGAGAGAGGGATCCGGGGTTGGGAGAGGAGAGAAGAGAGGGATGGAAGGAAGAGGGTGAGAGGAAAGGGGCATGGGTAAACTGCTTAACTCTGCACAAGACCCCCACGGTTTGAATGCACCCTTGCTGCACCCGGTCATGGCCAGGTGAGCTTCTAATGTGGCAGAGCGTATTCCTGCGGATTGGGAGGCCCTTCACAGAGGTTGACTAGACATCTTTCTGATGTTAATTGCTGTATTTTGGTTATAAACTGGTACTGATGGGGTGAAATCTATCCTCAGTATTGCTGTGTTAAAAAAAAAGCAATGCTACCCCAAAATACGCAGCATCACAGAACATTATTTACATTTTCTACTCACACAATTTAGTGAAGCCTGTCGCATAATTTGGTCCTCACCTTCCTCATAACCTAGAGGTTTCGAAATTTTTGTCAGGAGGGGGTCCTTATGCTAGAAAATGTTGACAGGGGGGTCTCGGCAACCAAAAGTTTGAAGACCTCTGCCATAAGGTATGCAGCCCATCAGCGTGATCAGGTGTGGAATTGGTGCTCCATTCAGAGGTGTTTACCTGCTTAGCCGCTCATAGTGTCATTGTGATAGCCTTCCCTTTGCTAGAGTATAGGGGGCAGGCCAGTGCATTTGGTAGCCCCAAAAATATATAAATGGGCAAGTTGTGGAGGTCTGTGTCAAGGATCTCATTATATCATAATTCAGTAAAAGATGGTTTCCTATATGTATTTGATGAACAGTTGAACTTATACATATGTCACAATGTTGAAACATTTTTATCATGCATACATATGAATGTACTCGATTTTTACAAATGAATAATTTTTTATGAATTAATTAAAATGTATCAAATGTACAAAAACCTGTTTTGATTGCTTCTTATTGTTTTGTTTGGCAAATGCCAGCATTTATGTGCTAGTGTTTATTATAGATTTGCCTGAGTATTATATTCACATAAAATGTTTTGCCCTGACTCAGGAAATTAATCCACATCAGGGGGTCCTTGTTTGTTTCACACAAAAAATGCTTTTAGAAGATGGTCATTCCATTCCTTTGGCATGAATAGGCGTTCCAGCTCCAACTCCCATCTCTTCTGGCCTGGGAACTTGGTGAAGCCCATAGACCTATTAAGGAAGGTGTAGATGTCGGAGAGGAGACTCTTAACGTTGTGTCTGGTGATAACCATTCTCGAATTTCGTTAGGCATCTGCCCACCAGGAGTCAGATCTGGGGCTAGGAGACCCAGTGCTTAATGGCCGTGTAGTGCCATGTTTTTGCAGTTCTTAACCTCTTGCAAGCACATGACTGCCCCCTGCCGTCATGAGTCACGGTGGGCGTGTGCTCACGACGGCCGGGGGCCATCTGAATCCCGCCCACTATGTAAATGACCCGCGCAGCGTGACAATTCGCCACGCATGCAAGGGTTTAAACCATAATTTATTGAAATTGTGCAAAATCCATGAGCCCTATGTGTTCAAACAAATGTATGTTTTAGGTGTGAAATTGTCCCTAATGCATTCCACTGAAAGTTCTTCCTGAAAAGGCGGAATGATGCACCAAATAGCCAATTAACACTTGGCAAGAGTGGTGCTTCTATGGGTGGATCCAAAGCCCACGTTTGGTATATTTTCAAAATTTGGTAACAATCAACTCAGCCCATCCATGTGGGCGAAGGGGCCACGTCCCCTCATCTTTTTGCAAAGAGGAAGAGTTTGTCAAACTGAGCAAAGGTCAGCCTGGCAGACACTCCTCTAGTCAGACAGCAAGGAGCTAGGCGTGAGCTAAATGCGCTGGCTCCTGGCCGCCTGAGCTGACCTCCATTTTAAGCCTAGAAGTGCCCATGGCTAATTTTTAATCAGTGACACCTTGTCACAGGGTGGGGTGGGGTCTGCAACTCTTACGGAACCCATCCTACTCTGACAACTGTGGGACTGCTTCCCTCCTTCATTGGCTGACCATGGGCCTGCCAATGCGGAAAGGCAGCAGTCCCAACCCTCTGTGGTCCTTCAAGGCGTTCATCTCCTGGAGCTGCAGGACTAGTAAGTTTTCTGTTTTTGAATATTTGGTGTGTGCATGCATGCATGTATAAATGTATGAATTTGTTAGGAGTGTATGAGTGGCCTTGTGAATGCATGGGTGTGAGTGTATATGTTTGCTCTGCCCGCCCTGCTCCCTGTCATAATTACCAGCCGCCACTGGTACAATAGGTTTTGATGACAAATGCATTGTCAAACCAGACTAAAATAGAAACTGTGATTATAGACATCAAGTGACTAAAATACAAGGAGGAGTGGAAATCACGTTTTGAGAGAGACTTGTATACTTCATTTGGTCAAGTACTTCAGTAATTATGTTTGTTTTGAGAGCTGTTTACTGTAGCACCAGTTTCACAAGCAGTGGCTAAATCTTACAACGCCACATAAAAAGGAGTCTTTTGAAAGCCAAAAATCCACCTGTTTTTAGAGGCAGTGTTTTATTATTTGAACTGAAAAAACCCATTCTAATTTTCTTATTTCAATGTTTCTCATTTTCTGTCTTTGCTCTTGGGTCCCTGCATCTGTGAAGCAAAGAGTCTAAGGTGCTTCTTTTGGCATAGCTGGCTTATCGTATTGAAATGTGGTCCCAGGATATCTCCGTACCCTTCAATACAAAAGTTCCATTAACACAGTAGGTTTAAAACCAAGCCTTGCAATGCTGGCGGACTTGGCCTTAGCTGCAGATTCTATTGTATTTGCTAGCTCGTCTAGATGTGGTACAGCGGTGCAATGCTTTTAGTCAAAGGAAAACTAATACATACAAAGAGCTCCTGACTTTTTCAGGAAGCCCAGCTTCCCACTTTAGCTTTAGTCTCCGAGTCCCGCAATTTCTGGTTCTGTGCTGCTTTAAAATGACTCCACCAGCACTTTGGAACCAGGACTGTTTGTCCCCTCTTGCTTGATCCCATCCTGGGCTTTATTGCCCATTATTTACCGAGCATGGGGAAGAAAGGAAGCAGGTCTAGTCCTTCTTTTATTTCCATATAGGTTCATACAAATTGTTCAGACAGTACAGCGATTATTTGCCATTTGGTGTATTGGCAGCCCTTCTTCTATGTCGGCAGTCGGGGTCTCCATACCAGTAATGGCACTCTAGCTGCTGCCCGTGCCTGGCCTTTCCAAATAGAGGTATACAAGAAATGCTTCCTTGACCTGTACCACCTCCTCCTCCAGCAGTGGGCTCCTCCTCTTGGACCTTTGAGCTCAAACAGCATTCTGGCCTCCTGAGACAGTTTGGGGAGCAACAAATGTGTAAATATGATAGTAATCATCCATGTTGCAGAGGGACGTATTCGAAAACTCCCTCGTTTTATGGTATATATAGCTCATTCTCCTTGCACCTAATAACATGATATAAATAGGATATGAAATAGCAGTGTAAGAAAAGTCATCATGATGCTGAGAAATGGAAGAAAAAGAAATAGGAAGTATGTTTCTTAAGTACAAAGTGAAAAAAAGTATGAAGATGCAGACTAGTCAAAGGCCTAGACTTCAAAGCTTTATGCGCAACAAGGGAAAACAAACAAAAGTGGGATTTGACTGGGGAGAGATGGGGTGGGTGGGACCAGTCTGATTTTGAGGGGGGGTCAAGACAACTAGTAGGTCTTTGAAAGTTCAGTCACAGAGAGTGACACAGTGTATCCATTTAAAGGCCTAAACAGAGGCAACAGAACTGGTGTCAACAATGAACCGGGAGCTAGCCTGGAGAGCGAGCCAGGAGCTTGTAAATCTGTGGATAGGTAGGATCGTAAAGAGGACCTTATTGGGCAAAAGTCGATCATAGTGGTGATGTGGTGCAAACAGTTTGGCCAAGATCAGCAGACCACCAGTCTAGATGACTGGACCAGAATAAGGTACCTTGGAATTTATGAAAAGGATAGATTTTGCTTGCTGTATGAGAAAAAAGTAAGTATCCAGTAATACGAGAAAATGAAAGTGAGGGATCACTGCATTGTAAACCAAGAATCTGTGTTTATGGGGAAAACAAAGGAGGACACTTTAAGAAGGAAAAACTGAATCTAAAGCAATGTAAAAATATGGAAATATTTGTTTGGTTGAAGAGTGAGTCATAAAGCATTATATATATTCTACTCTGTTCTTCCATTTCTGCATGGCGACTCTGTCATTTGGACTTGAACTTACAAACACACACGTCTGTAAGAGGTAGGGTGCTGGCTTTCCTTTTCCATCATCTCAAGATAAACCAGAATTGGTAATGCCTATAGTTTCTGCATTATAAATCCAAAAGCTAAGCTATTGGCTTTGCTGAAAGCTTGTTTTCAAAGCACCAGCAAGAAAAAATATCCCCGTGGTCACAACGTATGTAAATGCAATATTGATCATTTATGAATCTTTTTTTTTTTTTGTTAGAAAAACCCATGCTAAGGTGACCACCGGTCCATCCTGATGCATGCTCATGCATGGGCGGCAATTTTGAAACCTGCTTTAAACATTTCGAAAAAATAATTCCAAGACAACCGCCAATGTGCCACATGCATGGTAATGCACTAGAGGCCGTTTTGCCTTTTTCCTTATAATTTAATTTACAGTTCGAAGATGGTAGAGGCCCTTTTTCAAACAGTAAACTAAATTGCAGGAAACAAGTGTAGGAGAAAATAAGTAAAGTGCACCGGAATGAGAATGCAGGTGTGGGCCCTAAAAAAAAAAAAAAATCAAAAAACATGGGGCGGTGGGATGGGGGTGCAACGAAAATGAGTGAGCCACCTAACAGCAGCATACAGCTAGCGGACCCTCGCAAAGAAAAATGAAAGGCAGGAAGAGGATGGTCAGGACAAAACAGTGACCTAGTGGTAGTCGGGCATTGCAATGCCAAAAAAGGTTGAAAGACATTTTTTAAAATAAGCAGGTAGGAAAGGGTATGGCAGCAGGGGACTAATGGAGAATGGGGGGGGGGGGGTAGAAAAGCAGTTAGGGCACTCCCATGTAGAGCTAAAAAAATAAACTAAAAATGTAGTTCCCTTATGTCATCAGCTGAAGGATCATTCAGTCTAAAGCGCTGTGAATAAAGAATGCTGCAGGATCGGAACAAGAAAGTATAAGATGGAAATCAGGAGCATTGAACCGAAAAAGACAAAGCCATTCAGTCCTGAAGAAGGCGCTGCACCGAAGCGATGTATATATTGAAGACAATAGGTGTTTTACAACCCACAGCTAAACTCCTGGCAAGACCTAAAAAAGATCATTGTTTATAAGTGGAGTATTGACGTCTGTCCTAAAGCAGACATTTATGTAACATCCAATAAGATTGTCTGTCTCTCCCATATTGCAGTTGTATTATAGGACATGTTACCCACATTCTTAAGTCAGTCCAGGAAGGGCTAAAAGCCATGCATTCCTTCTGTAACATTTCAGAAGCCACCTACCTACCTTATGCTAAATGCATTTTCACCAGTGGCATTGCAAGGGAAGTAAGGGCACAAGTACAAGAAAATGAAACTGCCTGACCTCTGGTTCAGTAATATTATATACCAACAATCGGGGTTCAGTGGGTCCCTCTGGCCCTATTTCCACTGTACCTGCTGCACCCTTGAAAGAAACACTCCCAATTCTCACACTGGTAATGATGTGGTACTCTTCAAAACCCATCCGTGTCACTCTGTAATAAAGAACATAGGAATGGGCCTCTGGGGATCTTTTGAGTTGTTTTACATATACCTTTAAAGTGTCACCTAGCACCGTGGGGACTTTTGTTATGTTATGTTAATAACCATTTATAGAGCGCGTGTACACCCGTAGGTTTCATGGCGCTGTTGTAGAGACGTAACCAATCCCTAAGCGTAGGCTTGCTCGAACAACCACGTCTTCATGGACTTCCTAAAGACCAAAAGATTGTTGCAATTCCTGAGTAAGCAGGGGAGGGAGTTCCAGAAAGTGGCTGCCAGATAGGAGAAGCAGCTTCCTCCTTGCCTTTTTCGATTGAACGAGGGGATGGTGACCAGGCCAAGATGGGCAGAACGTAAGTTACGCTGGGGTTTATAGTTGTTAATCATGTTTCTTACAAATTTAGGTCCGTTACCGTGCAGTGCTTTAAAAGCAGTGCAGCCCGTCGTAAAAGCGATCCTTTGGGCCATTGGTAACCAGTGTAGTTTTGCCATACCAGGTCTAGCTGACTGCCATTTCGGTTGTTTCCAAATAAGTCTTGCCGCCTGATTTTGGACCATCTGGAGTCGTTTTGCAGTCCCACATGGTAGGCCAAGATATAGGGCATTCGAGAAGTCCAAGCGAGAGAGTACCAGGGCTATCACTACCTGTATGAGCCCCTAGTGGGTCAACAGGTGTGCAATTTTCCTGATCTTCCGAAGTTGGAAAAAGCTAGAGGAAACAGCTCCCACCTGTCCTTTAAGTGACATGCCGGCGCTGAGGATGACCCCTAAGCTTTTGGCCGAAGGGGAAGCCGAGGGCGGGGAGCCCATATCGGTCGGCCAGAAATGTGGGCCCCAACTGAACTCACTCTTCCCGGGCAATACTAGTTCTGTCGTTCCCGGATTGAGTTTAAGATGGTTCAGGTCAATCCACCTCCGTATGTGGGCATTGTTGCCTGGAACTCATCTGCTGAGTCTGGGGAATTCAAAGAAATTATCAACTGCCTGGAACTCATCCTCTGAGTCTGGGGAATTCAAAGGAATTATCAACTGCAGGTCATCAGCGTAGTTGAAAATGGTAATCTTGCAGTTTTTTAGGGAATGTATCGGGGGTCAGAGGTATAGATTGAACAAAAGTGGCGACAGTGATGAACCCTGAGGCACCCCACAGAGGGAAGATAGTCTCGGGGCTGAAAATGTTCCGAGTCTCACTGACTGCGTCCGATTGGTGATGAAGGAGGCTATCCATCTAAGAGCGGGCCCCCTGAGGCCGGCCTGTTGGACACGGTTCAACAGTATGTTATGGTTATGAACTTTGTGTGTTCTGCACCTCAGCTTGTCCATTCCTTCCCTTGATTTTGAAAGGAGCCCTTAAGTGGAGGGTTTTCTATAGCTCTCGGTCTTATAGCTCACAGAAGCCTTGCATTTCAGCACTTCTGGTGGCTTCAATAATAGATGATCATCCAGTGGTGTTGTGCGGTGTGTACTACAGGTGGCCGAGTTCTATGAACTCCTTCCAGGTAGTTTATTTAAATCTAAAGATTAAAAAAAATGCTAGTTGTCTCTGTACTGAAATTCGTAGTCCATTTTTTCTAATCCCATGTATGTACGTTTTAAATTATAGGACACTGCCTAGCAAAAGAAAATTAAGCATTCTGCCACAGAGTACCAGCATCTCGTGAAATAAGCTACACCGGTGCATTTGTAGATGTCGGCAGTAAAATGTTGCCATGGGGGTGACAAAACATTATGGCCATTTGCAGCAGCTGAGCTTTTTTTTGGCCTCTGCCGGGACCTGGACTGCAGTGTTTTTTTTCCAGTGCCATTGACTAGGACAGGTGTGCATCCTAACAAAATAGGTAGCCTTATTGTTCGAAGATCTACTTAAGTGACACTGCAAATCTATGGATTCTCCTTCCAGCTTGAGTCTGTCATCGTTATCTTGAGTGGTTAATTAAAACCATTACAATATAAAAACGCATGACACATTTATTATAAAATGTCCAAAATTCTTCTTTCAGTATCTCCTGCCATGGCGGACTCTGGTCTTACTGGTAATACAGTGTATAGATGCGTGGTAAAGCCTTGTTGCAGTAAGAGGGGTATCATTGGAGCAAGGCAGTGATTAAGGGGCAGCGTAGGCTGCAGCCTGGTGGCAGACTCCTGCTCTGCCCAGGATCAAAGATATAGGGCCATACTGACTGATAGTCCAGTTCCGGCCCCACCTGGTGCTTAAGGATAATCATGAAGTGGGCTAGAAGTCTGTCATTTTCTGATTCTCAGTGGGCGAAGAGCAGTGTGATCTATAAGCTACTCTTCCTGGACTTTTGCGAAGACTGCTATATGTGGTCATTGCTCACTGCAATTTAGTTTTATTGCATACCCTGGACTGAACCTCCCTTTCTTTTTGTGAAGACTGCAATATATGAGCATTGCTCACTGCAATTTCGTTTTAAGGTAGTCGTGGCCATCCTTGTGTCTGGGTTGGAGCAGTATTTATCCCTCTTGTTCTGAACATTGCAATCGCTTGGATAATTGAAGTTTAATATGGTTATATTTTCTAGGGTGTGGGCTGTGAGGGTTACCCTTTTCTTTAAGGGGTACGGGGCTCACACCCTGACTCTTGACAGTGACCCTTACTGCCCATGGGTTGAGTGCAGGGTCTTGGACAGTGTACTTTGGATACTTGCTCATGGTTTCCGTGAAGTATATGGACATCTCTGCTCAACACTAAAGAGTAATTCATCATTAACATGTATTACTCTGGCTGTCCATAACACACAGATTACATATAAAACAATCAATTAAACAGAACGTGGAAAATCTAAAATTTACAGTGTGGACATTTGACTACGTATAGCTTTTATGTTTTCGTGTCTGTATATGTGAACACTGTAAACTTAATTTTCCATGTTATGTTAGTTTAATTGATTGTATTATATCTGTAATCTGTTATGGACAGCCAATACCATAAGGGTCAGAAATCTACTCCAGGCATTGAAGAAAATTTCGAGGAGTAGATTTACGGTGGGTCTTTATGCACTGGCACTGCAGTGTGTCCAGTAACAGGATGGGAGCTTGACTTGAGCGTCTCATCTTAATCGGCCCAAGATCCTTTTTCTGTCACTTCAGTAGATGCATTTGCGAAATCACGGGTCCATGATTGCCAGAGATACCAGCACACTGCACTAATACTGATTAAATCTGACTGATGGGCAAGTCAATCTGGATTTTATTTCAAATATATTGCCATTAAGTATAATAGGAGAGGCCCTTTACTGCCATAAATTGCGTATACACTTTGAATACCTCTCAAAACCCTAAACTAATGTGGCCCTGATATCACAGGACCTCTATTATGGGCAGGCATAGTCTTCGGGTCTGGCCAAAACCTTAAAAATCATTCTGTTTCAACTCTCACACTGCGGATAAAAACAGTGGGCCAGGTGCCACGTTGAAAGCCCAGGGGACAGCCACTTTTAGAGTCCCTTGCGTCACCCAAAAAACAGGATATATGCTACTGGCAGCGTCCAGGACAACCATGGCTGGGAAGGAGAGGAAGCCTACCTGCGGGCATGTCTGCTCTGTGGTGGAATTCAACAGCATGATCAAGAGTTTTTGAGAACCTAGAGAAATGTATAACGGGTACTGAGAAAGTCGGCATGATGTGAATGCAGTATCATGTTTTTAGGTGTCGGTTAGCATAGGCTGCGCACATACGCAGTCTCGCTGGCAAGATTTAATGAGTTAGAGTATGTTTCACTAGTAAGGTTAAGCCCCGCCCCTCTTTTCCATTGGCTGGCGTCACCGTTCATGCTAAACGGTGGCCAGCCATTGGAAAAGAGGTCCTAGTGACGTACTCTTTTTCTCTTAAAGAGCCGTCCCATTCGGACTGGCTTCATTGACTTCGTGTATGGTAAAAGGTTTGTTATCTTCTTTATGGGGGCGAAACAGATCGCCCCATAAAGAAGATAATAAACTTTTTACTCCAGCAGGAAGTCATGCCGAGCCCGTCCAAGTGGGACGGCTCTAAAAGAGAAATTTCTTTCATTTTAGTATAAATGTGGCACCCGCGCTTTACTTAAAAAAAATGTAAATGTTACAAGTAAAGCGTGGGTGCTGCGATTATACTAAAATGAAAGAAATAGAAAAAACATCTATTTCTTTAATTTTGGTATAATCGCGGCACCCGCGCTTTACTTGTAACATTTTAAAAGTAAAGCGCGGGTGCCCCGATTATACCAAAATGAAAGAAATAGATGTTTTTTCTATTTCTTTCATTCTGGTTGAATGGGCAGACAGGCATGTCCGTTTAAATACCTGGACGGAGCATGCGCGAACCAGCCGCACTGCATTTACCAGTTCCGGCCACCACTTGCGCACCTTGAAATCCACAACATATGTGGAGCTTCATGCATATTTTTAGGATTTGTAAACATAAGCGAATATATGCAAATCAAAAATGGAAATCTACAGTGCTTAGCTCTCAGTATTTTTGTGACTTACACCCTTTGTCTTCTTACCAGTGCTTTTGCTATACCAACTTCTAGAGAACTTGGATACAGAGTCCGTACCAGTATTGAGTGGCATATTAAAGTAAATATACAGAGAATGAAAAAAGCTACCACTTAACTTATTTTGTTATGTAAATTGCTAATGTGCCTCTTGCATTGTATTATGCTAAGTGTAAGTAAAATGCAGTTTATTCAAGCTTTTATCGCGAGACAGCAGCAGTGTGAGCTATAACTGTATCCATTAAACACTCATGTGTGACCTTTTGCCTCTGCACTTAATAATAAGATAAGTAACAAGCAATTAACTCACTGTGGCCCCTCTATAGTGTCCTCTATGAAAGGAACCCCTATGGTGAAAGTTTTGTAGTGCACCCTTAGCCATGGTGGTATCAGTGCCTTTTTTCCCCCCAACATTTCCTCTACCTGTGGCCCGAACACATGTTCGCCATCGTATCGGACTTTCTCTTGAAAAACAGTTTTCAGGTTCAATTTGAACATTAGTGATCACTCTCTTTTTTTTTTTCTTTTCAATAATAACTACATTCTAGCAAATGTCATGGTGATACTCAGGCATTGAAACTCATCAGGTAAGAAGACAGTATTTCACACCGCCATCTTATTCTAATATTGATTCTGGACCTTTCCACGCGGGCCAGTTCAACGTCAGTTAAGGAACACATACAAATTCAGAGTGCATCTTTTTATATCTCAAACAAATATATACAAGAGTGGCAAGTATAAATGCACATCATTGACTTTATCTCCAGTTATTTACAAGAATGACCAATGTCAATATACATCTGATATGCTTTCTCTTCTAAGGAAACATTTAACAGGGAGGAAGGCATAAGGGCAACGTTTCTTGGAATGGTATTTTCATTTACAACCACTTGGAAATTCCAGCCACCTCAGAAAAATAGATTCGCTCTGGTTTGTTCAAGAGGTGAGGAACTGAAAGGTCTACAAAGCGTGGAACTAAGAAATCACGTAAGATACTGCTTCCATCACTGTGAGAAGAAGAGGAAATAATACATATAAGTGGAACGCTGTCCGTGGACTTGCATCCATGCAAATTACTACATTTCCTAATAGTTTGTCAGGTAAGCAGCGGTGAGGGATTAAAAGACACATTATCTCAAGCATTCTTTAGTTAGTATTTAATTTCGTATCACGAGAATTTCCATTTTACCAGCATCATTAGTGGACACTTGAGGCTAGGTGTAGACAGTTTTGAAGCACTAATGAAATGCACCTGTACGCCCATATGAACGGAGTTTCGACTCATGACCCAAATTATCTGTTTGTTTTAAAAGAAGGGAAAATGGAGTGCAAAAGGCTTTCTCAGACCCTCAAGAATTACTGCATTAAATACAATGCGTGTGTGTCTGGCTCTGTGTGTGTGTGTGTGTGTGTCTGGCTGTGTGTCTGGCTCTGTGTGGCTCTGTGTATGTGTGTGTGTGTGTGTCGCTCTGTGTGTGTTGCTCTGGCCGCTACAATATGATGGCTGGCGGATGGTCGGGGGGCCGGAAAGACTGTCCCAACACTAATCCGACATGTTCGAGGAGCCCATCGGACTGCCGGACGGTCTGTAATGCCTACAGTGGTGGTGGTGCCTGTAATGCCTACGGCGGTGCCGGAGCAATTTCTGTTTCCATCGGCCGTTTCATGGTGGTTAGCTCGCCATGAGAAGGTTGGCGGAAAGTGACTCCCTTCCACTCTGGGCCTCCAGTATGTGCCCAGGGAGGCACCTATGGTTCCCCTCCTACATATCCCTGCACCATGAGGCAGACACTGCATGGTGCCTGCCACATAATGCAGGGATATGATGAATGTGTATTTTTTGTACTGCGCCGTGTGCTGCAGCCCGCAGCACACGCTGTAATACAAAGGATACACACAAGGCGGTCGTATCGTGATTCCAATGGCGGGGCCGCCGGCAGATAGTCGGGCGGTCCAGTCTCGGAAGGGATGGCAGTAATGAGGCCCATATTCTCAACATATTTCTAGCAGTGGTATTTCACGCTTTCTTGGTGATTTGAGATGCTTTTTCATAATCGCCACAACAGACCATGAAATGCTTCTGACCGCCTTGGTATCCGCATAGGCCAGTGTTCTAATACGCCTGGTCTGTGGTATCATCTCCTACCGCTTTCCAGAGACGGTTCCCACCCCTCTGCGTGGACAGCACTTAGTTACAAATAAAAATAGCCTCCAATACAATCCAGGCTTGGGAAGGAGAAGGGGGTTTACAGAAAAAAAGCACCTAAGCTTTGAAGCTCGCGCTAATGGCTTGCTTTGTGAATAGTTAAACAGGAAGTGTGTGCTGTAATTTGAGGTAATTTTGGAAACCGCCTGATTAGGATGAACGGAACAAACCTCCGTTTTAGAAGCTGCATGCTACACTTTGATCTCGCCGGACTCTCCGTACCTTCCTTTGAATAGAGTTAAACACATGGGAAACATTGCATTGAAAAACGTCTTATTGACAATAACGCTGGATGTGAGTGGTTGATCGCGTCGGAGGCCAGCGTCGAGCAGGGCGGGACCAGGCAGGAAGGGATGTCCACGTGCCCATGCAGAGCACGTGCAGCCAGCGTCCTTGCACCCGGGAGCCAGTCCGAGGGCTTTCAAACTGCCAGCAGGCTAAGAACCCTTGGAATGGGAACCGTGACGTACTTTACCGGGTACCCCAAAGACCGCGATGCATGCTGGGACACAGGAGTCGAGTGAAAGGGCCCAACTCACAAATCGGAAAAGCGATGTGAAAATGTAAGGCTTTTTGTAAAGCGAGAAAGTCCATATTTAAGCAAGACTCTGCCTCCACCGTCTACATACAGGAACTGCCTCATTTTCAAAAGGTTAACATTCTACAGTGGAATTGTATACAGTGGCATCGGAGCCTGCACATGAGCACCAGTTACATTACACAAGGACACACATTCATCATTTTTGATGCAACAGGGAGAATAAGTGATTTGCCCAGAATCGCAAGAGCGAGGCCAAAACTCGAACATGGTTCCCCGGGTTCCAAAGGCGGCAGCTGTGGCCATTATGCCACACAACTGGCGATTATAGTGTTACATATTTTGCTCACATACAACTTAACCAAGCATCACCACACATTCCCTCACTTAATGCATGAAATAAGGAGTGGTCAAACTGGTAAATCAAGAATGATAAAAAAAAAGTATGAAAATAAACCAATATTGAAAATACGCCAAAACAATTAATTTGGAAAAAATTTCAGATAAATAATGTTATTCGAACAACACCCAGAATGTAAATGTAAACCTCTGCAGTGAAGACACCGAGTTAAGTGGTCTAGAAGGTAAGATGGGTCTGTAACCACTCGGCCTGACTTGGTCTTGGTACCACCCCTTGATTCAGCATTGGATGGACAATTGCTGCCGAGTGTTGGGTTAATGTGGCCTGGTTAGCATCAACTTTGGAGGTAAGCTCACTAGTATTGATAAGTAATAACTTATTTTAATACAATAGCTTGTTTTAATAAAGCGCTTTATACCGCACGCCTGCCATTTCTATTAACTGAAAATAACTTGTCTCATGCGGCTGTTGTACATCGGCGTGGCTGAAGCTCAGTGGAAAAATAAGTGCTATAGCGCAGTCCATGCTGGCCGCCTTATAACGTCTTTAAAAAAAATATATGTTTTCTTTATAACCATGATGCACAGGAGCCACACTACTGTACATGGGTGAGGCCTGCTGAGTTTGACAATGCTTGTAAATTGATTCTCACTCTCACTGTGAGCCAATAAAGTGCTTTCAATCTTGAATTTTTATGTGGTCCAATTTCACATTATTAAGAGCCTGATTTGGCACCTATTCGAGTCAGTCCAGTGGTTTGTAGGTAGACCGTGGTGCAATGGTTCAAGGGGACCATGACTAGAGATCTGGGTCGCTCCACCCAGAAAGACCTTGGCTGTTGTTGTTGAAGGAACCTTGGTCCACAACGAATAAGACTTTAGGACTCAAGAGTTGTGATCCTGATTAGTTAACTCCATTTATAGAGAAATTAAATATCCAGTTCAAGGCTGTGCCTGTGATTCCGCATCCCTTCTTTCAGGCTTCTTGGTAGAATGCCATGAGGCACTTTGCCTTCTAATGCAGACAGCTTCATGAGTATTAGCACCACATGATGAACCTATGGCCAGGGTTGTAAATAACCATGACAACAAGTGATGTATCAGAGTGCACCATACAACACTACTGTCAAATGATGGATTTCACAACAGGACAGTTCATTGGTGAATACTACTACCTGCCCTCTCCCCTTTTCCCAGTTTTTTATGGATCCATTTATACGCATGTGGGAGCAGTTCGTCCACAATGATCGCTAGCGCCACGACCTACACCATCTCTGTAACCAAGGTATTTCACTGGTGGATCTCCTGCTGCGCCGACAAGCTTGCACCACTCTGCCACCTCGCCAAACAACATCCTTTAAAGGCAGCCTGGTTCACCACAGAACTACAAGATGCCAGGCGCTCCTGCAGACGCCTAGAGAACCTGGCGAAACCAGAAAACCACTGAAGCACGGAAGATCCACAGGAACGCCTTGAAGGAATACCACCAGCGCATAAGACACCAAATGGACCTTCATAAGAGACAAAGTCCAGACCAACGCCAAGGAACTGTTCAACGTCATACAGCAGCTCGCCAAACCCCCCAGCGAAGCCACAGACATCACACCTTCCAAAGAACTCTGTGACAAGCTCAGCTCCTACTTCCATCGTAACATCAAGACCCTCTAAGACAACTTCAGTGAACAGGCGCCAGACACCAACCCCTCGACACCGCCTCCAAATAAGCCAACCTTCATGACCTGGAATCCTGCCACTGGCGAACTCATCACCTCTACCATGATGAAAACCCATTCAGGAGCCCCAACGGACCCCTGCTCACCGCACATATGCCACAGGGCCGCCACCATCACACCCAAACTAAGACGGACCATCAATGCCTCCTTCAGATCTGGCATCTTCCCAGACGACGAAGTGGGTAGAGGTGAAACCTCTCCTCAAGAAACCTACAGCCGACCCTACAGACCTGAAAAACTACTCGCCCATCTCTCTCCTCCCCTTCGCAGCAAACGTCACAGAGAGGCTCGCAAGCACCCAGCTGACCACCTTCATCGTAGAGAACTCCATCCTAGACACCTCCCAGTCCGGATTCCGCAGCAACCACCATACTGAGACCGCCCTCTGCTCCGCCACTGACTACATCAGCATGATACTCGACCAGGGACACACTGCAGCCCTCTTTCTTCTAGACCTCTCTGCAGCCTTCGACACTGTCTCGTATCACACGCTCGCAGCCAGACTTCATGACGCAGGGATACAAGGAGCCGCCCTCAACTGAATCCAATCCTTTCTCTCCGACAGAACCCAGAGGATCAGACTCCCTCCCTTTCTCTCCGAACCCACCAATATCAACTGCAGAGTACCTCAGGGATCATCGCTCCGCTCCACGCTCCTCAACATCTACATGGCCCCCATCGCCGCCATCGTCCGACAGCATGGACTCAGCAAAGTATCCTACGCCGAAGACTCCCAACTCATCCTCTCACTCACAAAGAAACCCCAAGACACCAGACTCTGCTTCCAAGAAGGAATGAAAAACGTCGTAGCCTTGATGAAAGACAGCTGTCTGAATCTCAACGCAAAGAAGACCGAGGTCCTCCTCCTCGGACACTGCACCTCCGCCTGGGACAACACCTGGTGGCCCTCTGCCCTCTGGAACCCACCCACCCCTACAGACTATGCTCAAAACCTCTGCATCATCCTCGGCTCATCCATCTCCATGAACCGCCAGATCAACGTGTTCACTTCCCCCACTCTGCAAGACTTTCAACTGCAGAAGGACCGTCACCCACGCACCCATAACCAGCAGGCTGGACTACGGCAACGCCCTATACGCCTGAATAAACAGAACTCTCCTAAACAGGCTTCAAACCATCCAGAACGCCTCAGTGAGACTCGTACTCGGGACACTGCATCACAAACACATGACCCAACACCTACGAGATCTCCACTGGCTCCTCGTCTAGAAGAGGGTCACCTTCAAACTCCTCACCCAAGCATACAAATCCCTCAACAACATTGGACCCAACTACCTCAACAAGAGTCTCCTTCCACGTACCCGAGAGGAACCTCCGCTCCGCCGACCTCGCCCTGGCAGAGGTCATCCGCAGAAACAGAGCAGGCGGGAGAGCTTTCTCCTACATCACAGCCAAGACCTGGATCAAGCTCCCTGTGAACATCAGATGCTCCCCTTCCCTGGACACGTTCAGGAAGGACCTCAAGACCTGGCTCTTCAACTGACCCGGAGCTGCTCTTCTCCCCCTCCCCCCACCCTCCCCCGCGCCTTGAGACCCTCACGGGTGAGTAGCGCACTTTACAAACCCCTGATTGATTGATTGACCTAGTTGCCTCTGAACCATATTTCTATTAGGCCTACGATAAGTCATCCTTTTCCCCTCACTAATTAGTGTTTGTCAAGTTAATGTGTATATGCTGGCTTGATTTTAACCTAGATTTAATATGCTTACAGTTTTCAACATTTCAGGGATGAGGATTGTGGGGATTTTTGCCAGTGACTCATCCGGTCCTCCTTGTTAAACCTCACAAATTAGTCCTCGCAGCTCTGATGCCTGCGGTTGGGTAGGTTTCAGTTTTACCCTGTGTTGACTTTGCTGTTTTCTTGGGTGATGTTATCCCCTTTAGTAAAGCTTGATATTTGTGTCTTGCTTTTTGCGGTTGGTTATTGGTCAAGTCTTTCGGCAGTTTGTGTGAATAGTATATGTAAATATAGTGTGTGGCCTGGATACGTATTTGGTTTGGATTGAAATATTTGGCATTAGAATTAGATCAAATGGATATTGTCTGCAAGATTGTAGCGTTTTTTGGTATTGGTTATTAACTTTAGCTCCACTGAGTTGTTATACAACTATAAATAGGTTGGCATTGGGAATTATGCTCATTTTACGGGCCTTTCAATTTCTTTGATAATTCTCTCCTGCCTGACATCTCTTTAAAACTTGGAAATCTCAGGCCTGTAATTGTTAAATCTATTTCTTGGATTATTTCCCTGAATCATGAGTGTGGTATATTGTAAATGTTTACTCTAGTAGGTTTTCAGCCCATCTATATCAAGCCTGTGTCTACCTATTATCGCTGGCTTCCCCGTAACTGTAAACAATTGGTCAAACATTTCCACCCATTTTTTGGTATCTGATAGTCTGCCCTGTAGAGCAGGTCTGTAGATGATCTACAACCTGTGGCCTGTCAGCGATGTCCTCCAGATATACGCATCATTCAACCAAGAGCATCTCAGCAGGCTGTGAGCAATCCTTGAGAGACTATGGCCTCGTCCTCCATTTGTGAGAAGTGTAAATTACATAAAGACACCACTAGAAGTATTTGGCTATATCCAAGGCCACTGGAATTATGTGGCAGGGGAGGGCCAAATTATGTGGCAGGGTTTAATAAATTATGTGGCAAAAAAAGTCAAAATATGCAGCATTATGCGCCACATTTTGTGAACGTTTTACTTCAATATTTTGGTATGTTTAAAGTTGTTAACACTGTCTGGGCATTAGTTGCACCTCATTAGTACCAGTTTAACACCCAAATATAGCAATAAGCTACAGAAGGATGACCAGTCAACCTTTGCAAAGGGCCTTCCACTACCAACACGTGTTGCTGCACCAGGAGGAAACATTTCGGACCAGAGAGACACAGTGCTTGAAGACAATGTCACAGGAGCTTAACTTAGGCTATTCTTCTGAATTGGCGGTGATGGTGTGCCTATGTGGACTGTGACGGGCACCAGGTCAATTAGTTGCTCTTGCTGATGTCAGACGGACCGAGAGTCCAACAAAACGGAGCCGTTCAAACCGAATAGCCCACTAAAAGGTAGAAGATTGGCTTACCTTGGGGGAGGTTGGAATTTCATTTCCACACAGCTGTAAGGATATCCATTCAAGGTGGTCACCATTCACGAACTGGTGGTGCTCCAAGTGTAGGGATTGGGCATTCGCCAAGTTGTTGGTCAATGGCCAATCGCAACCCAGCAGACTTCTTTCTAGGTGCACTTGGCCTGGCACTTCAGGTAGAGAGGCGTTGTGTCCAACGGTATCACACTGGATGTGGTTGTCAAATCGTGCTGGTTCCAGTCTTCAGATCGTTGTATGGGCGGACTGGCGAAACCGGTTAAAAACATGAGATTGAGAGGATGGATTCTGGCAGGAGGATACCCAGATGCTGTGATGTAACCGCGTGGGTGACTAATCATATAGAAATAATGAAAAAAATATGTGCTTTAAGTATTTTCTGGACACACACACTCACTCCCTTTCTCTCTCGCTCATTCACTCACAATCACACTTGCACTCTCTTTCTTTCCCACGCCTCTCTACAGGCTGAGACGGGCCCTTTCCTTTCCCTACCTTGAAATGTTGACGGTATTTTGGTGGGAGTTTATTTACTCTTGTACACGGGGGTATTTTGACAACGCCGCGGTCGTTATTGAATCTGTGGGAAACGTCCTGTATGGCCGCAAGTTTGTCAAACCCTGCTGAAGCCCTAAACCAAATCTGTGTGGCCGCACTACCGCTCAGGGGAGCCGGGCACCCCTTGCACGCACACCCTGTGTACCCGGCAGCCACGTATAGATAGGCACGCAGCTTAACAGGCAGCTGCGCACACAGTAGCAGTATACGTTGTTTGTCGGGCAGTTTGTTGAGTAAATCTCTGGAAGCGGTGCTGTTTGTCTTGCGCATTGAAAAGCAGACCACGTTGGTTATCAGGCCGCCGGATTAACAGCAGAAGTTCGTGTCTGGCAGTGGGCTTACCCGCCCCTATCTCTAGTGGCCCTCTGGTGTGTGAACCCTCGACCCTTTCTGCTGTGAACCCTGGCTCCTTGGATAGATCTGTCTGCTGGAGTGGGCTGGGCTGCACAGCTTCCGGTTAGTAACGGGTGCCATATTGCATCGGGATAGGTTGAAGTATGTTCAATGTAAACCTTGATTTGTTTGCTGCTTTTGGCTGCTCTGGAAGGGTCTGCCCAAGCCCCTCGTTCTGCCCCCAGCAGTCTGTGAGGGTGTGTGCATGGGCCAGTCTTATAGCACAGTAGACCATATGGATCAAACGTCGGAGGCTGCTGAGAACTGAAAAGGGAGAGACTGAAGCAAATCCTTGTAATGAGTGTCACCTTGCGGCCCCTTGGATGGGGAAAACTCTGTCGGAAGGACCTTGCCAGAATGTTAGGAAAACACTTTTTCTCCAAACAGTTCCATTTTCAAGTTGATGCTTGATGTCCACGGGAGTCGGTGCGGGGCAGTGTTCCTGGTACACGTGGTCCCGGTTTGTAAAGCATGATCGCTGCATCCTGGGCCAGGAGTCTCCTGTCGTCCGAGTGGGAGACTTTGCAGTAGAGAAATGAAGTCTGGGTCTGCGGTGAAACGATGGCCGTATCTCGCACAAGCAGCGGCGTCAACTGACTAATATAGCGCACTGAAAAGACTCGGTTCTTAAATACCGCCGACACGTGGCCTGGCTTCCTTCTACATTCCTGAATAATACCCAGATGTTTTACCTTTTTTTGCTGGGTATTTTACCTTACACCTCTGGAGAGGAGTGAATGGACTGATTGGCATGTGACATTCCTTTGACTCGACATAAAAAGATTCTATTCTCTCTTCCACACACATTCGAAGATTATATTCTTTCTGGCTTTGAGCTGGAGGCGACACTGCGACATCTATTCATGAATACTACTGGAAATAAAAATAGTGATTTTGACTTCAGTTTAATATATCGCTTCATACCACATACTTCAGCGGTCTCTAAGAGTTCTAAATATTAGGTCTTACTAATACCTAATGCAATTGTAAGCAGTTTACCGACTTCGTAAAGATGGAAGGCTGAGCTGCTTTTCCGCGAGGATCGCCACAAATATTAACTCATTGAGCCACCCTGGTTCAAGGGGTATGTGTTTTGGGACACACATTCAACACACACGTGTCACTAGCAGAAATATTTTACTTGACACCTTTCAAAGTCTACTTCACGTGGTCCAATGTACAATACAACTATACAACAAAATTTCTGGCAAGATTTAACACGCCTTCGCAGTCTCCAGGAGAGTGGGTAAATTTAACCTTCACTTCTTGTCTGCTGATCCTGAGGGAAAAAAAATGTATATTATATAATATGGTGTGTGTTCTACTCCTGCGATCTTCCAAGGTCTGGACTCCAGTCAAATGCCACAAATATCTGAAGGAGTCCTCGGTGGGTGTATCAGGTGGATGGAATGACAGGCCCCAGAGGACACCTGCCCTGTAATAACTACGTTTGTCTCCTTGGTGTCAATTAGGCCGGAGGTCGTGGTAAAGGTCACAGGCACGTTTAATGCTTCATTCACCGTCGACAGAGAGGACGCCGCGTGACGTCACCACGTAATAAGCTGCCATTTCGCTCTTTGAAAAGCTGCAGGGAGCAGCACATCTTTGGCCCAGGGATGCTCGGATCACCGCATCAACCATTGCAGGCATCAGCCGGCCTCATCGGGCAGGCAACCACAGCTCACTGCAAAGTCGACGGAATGTATTTCTGCAAACCAGGCCTGTGCTCATCTCAGGCCCATGGACTCTGGACTCGTGGTGCACAGCCGCACAGGTCGCAAGCAACTCTGCAGTTGGCGCTCAGCCTGATGTGAGTTTTGCAAAATTGACTAGTAAAATTGTATTTGTGTCCTGCACTTTCCCCTTCCACTTAATGTTTCATTCTTGTTCCCCTCCCCCTTATTATTCTCCATTCGCCGAGGGCTCTGTGGCACACGTATCCTGAAAACCCAAACAGTGATGACGTTTTTTGTCTTTTTGAGAAGGAATTCTGTCGAGGGAGGACACCAGGTCTCGAGTCTTCTCAGTACATCTATTTTCATCTTTCTTTGGGTGCACCCAAGTTAGACGCCAGATGAGTGTGGGCGTGGCCATGCCTTTATCGTGTGTGCAAGTTTACCTAACTTTTGGCGACCTCCTCCTGTGTGATGCATTCTGATAACGTTCATCTATAGGGCCAGAAACGAGCATCCCACGGCGGGCCTGGTTTGTTTGTTCACCTGCGCAGCCCTTTGGTGTAGGGCGGCAGTGGGCCTGCAGTGAGTGCCCCGCGTCCATTCTCCCACACATATTGAATGACGCTCATTACAGCAGCCTGCCGTTCCTTCCGGTTCCTTCCTCCCCGCGCCCATCTGCAGGACCGACAATTGGCGCCTCCTCACTCCAAGGCTCCCCTTGTGGTGCTATCTTTTGATCTCTGACCATAGTCTGCAACCCGATCCTCTCTGCCCCTTCCTTGTTTGGCTTCTCACCTTCCCACTTCTCTTTTGTCATTCGCGCTCATCTGCCACATGTTGCTGCAGTCCTCTCGCAGGGACCCTACTGTAGCTGGTGCCGCCGCCGCCATTCGCACCTCGGCCACGTCACAGATCAGATGTTAAAGCTGCCACAACACTTCAGAGGGCGCGCCTTTTGTTCAGTGTTGCTCATTTCACCTCTGTTCTTGCACCTCCTTTCACCAGCTGCGAGGGATGTGTGGCCTGAGATTCGAGAAATATTTCGCGTCGGTTTAAGTTTTTGAAAACCCAGCCAGTGCAAGGAATGTGTACGCCACAGGTATTACTTTTAATGAAACATTGTTTAGTTAGCCCGGAAAAAGTATTGTTGAACGAACTTGTGTTATTATTGTCTTCCAAAGCCGTACATAACTGTACATAGCGCTGTTTACCATTTCTTTGGGATCTAGGCATTGATATGTACATTACCACCCAACTCAATGTTACCCTTTTTTTTCGCCTCGTAAGTTCAAAGACTGAATTTGGAGCCGGTTATTGTTTTTGAATGTGTATAGCGCTAGCTAGACCCCAAGGTATCCGAGCGCTTTACACATTATGACACTTTTTTTTACTCTACATTAGTTTACTTATTTCTCCCTCGGCTTGGAAGCTGGTGAAAGAGCTCACTAGCTCTACAAACGTGCAGCAAGTGTTTCAGGCACTTCTGAATGAATGGGCTTTGTGTTCTGTAGCATTCTCAGATGGCCCCAGCTCACCCCAGAAACAATTATAGATTACATTTGTTTCAATTGAAATCAACTGTTTTTGTACATAAACATATGTAAGCAAGAAGGGTGGGAGAGGTATTAGAAATGCAAGTCCAACTGTGGTGTGCGTGTTGCCAACATTCCCAAAGGGCTAAACCTCTAGAAAGTGTCTTAAACAGGACTGAGTTTCAGGATACCCGTACAGCAGTCTGACCAGGCGGATTCAAGATTTATTTGTACCTCTTGAACTGACCCTGCTCAGATTTTCTTGTACTGATGATGACCTAACTTACTAAAGTTTGAAACTCTGCTCACTGCTCCCCGGCTGGAAAAGATTTATCTTTGATTGAACTTTGTGCAGGAATAATCCTGTACTTTTAGCATCTTGGAATCCAATATCTGCACATATTGTGAAAATCTGTTCTTTTCGTCGTTCATCTTCTGAGTGTTTTCCTTTTTTATAAGATTTTTAGTTTTATGGCATATGTTTGTCGTAAAAAAAATAATAAACCTATTGCAGCTGTTTGCCTTATCCAGCCCTATTGGCTTTGCTAATACTTGATTTTTTGTTGTTGTTTTGTCCGTGTCCCCTCTAGTGTCCTTCAGAAACCTGTTATGCTTCCCTCTCCTCACAAAAACCCAGACTATCCTTGTGTATTGTCCTTTTCGACTCAATCATGTGGTTTCTCAAGCCTTCTGCTACTGAAGCCCTGGTCTACATATTCTTAACATTAGAGCCGCACTCCCCTGCTGTCGGAGGGCCTCCGCGGCTCAGTTCATGGCCTACATTTGGCTGAAGTTTGGGCTAATTTAACCACGAAGACATTGCACAGTCCTACGTGTGTGGCAGGATATGGCTAAGAGTCTGAGTATTGCCCTCAGTAGAATAGCCAGTGGTTATTAATAGTGGGTTAGGAACTGCATAAGTCTCTGATATGATAATAGTTGTAAAACATTATGTATGTGTTTATGGTATTCATACCTCTGTCTTACCGTTTTCAGGTCCTCTTTTATACAAGACAGGTGTAAGACTGGAGTAGATGGGACAACGAGGAAACATTAAAACATGCAAGAGATAATTTGATTGTTTTTTAAGAATTTTAAGCTATGCTAGAAAGACGCAGGTATGGCCCAGAAAATGCAACCCTCTAGTCTCGACGCCTCCTGCCAGAATGTTACAAATGCAAAAACAAAAAAAAACACACCATGGATTTAAACCTAGTCAGAGATCTGGGCCTACCTAAATCCATAGTTTTTTGCTGGACAATGCAAACATTCACCCCAGTCACAAGGATCTGGGTTTAATCCATCATTCTTTTGCTCACCACACCACCCCAGTTTGGACCCAGCCATATGCAAATCAGTCTTGACCCTGTTCCTCATGGGAACAGTCCAGCCCGAACTGCCAGGCCATGGCCTCCCTGGACCTGAAACAAGCATCCTTGCTGTTCTTTTTGCATTTGTCCCCCCAGTGGGACTGCTATGCCCAGATGTGGGTACCGTGCTCGCCATGCCACTGGATTCAAATTCAAGCTATCCTGGCTGAAATGGGGTGATACCCCGAAACCTCTCCTAGGATGCCTGTTTCCGGTCCAGGGAGGCCCGGAAACTCCTTCAAGGAAAAGTGATTTCCACATACTCGCAAACCTGTATTTGAGGTGTCAAGTTAGAAAAAAAAAACACTCTGGCAAAGCAAATGCTTACTTTTCTAATCCAAAGTCAACAGGCAAACATCGAGGCGAGCAGTGGGAGGGCGGGCGGAGGTCAGAGCGGTCACGTGTGTCTCCAGGGCAGCCCGGAGCGTGTGAACTGCAAGGTAAGCATTCCTCCATCTCCCGGCCAGTTAACACCTCGTGGAATTCAGGAAGGACCGAAAATGACTGCGAAAAACCGCAGCACGTTCTATGCAGGACTTAAACTAGGTCTGTCCCTGACTATCGGAGGAATTCACAAAACGCATGGCACAAGTGGAAAAGAAACTTGAAGAAAACGGACTTGCTGGCCTTGCACTTTATTAATTAAATTTCCTTTTATGTAATTATGGTATTTGTAGCAGCTCCCGTTTTAACACTTTGGCTGACATTCATAGCATTCTCGGCTTCTACTAAACTTTCCCGTCTCCCTGACAGATGTGTTGAACCTGAAAATAAACCCTGCATCTACCAACCCCCAGCACAGCACATCCGAGCAACTTGACAACAGCACGTTCACGTTCACTTTACTTAAATGTGTATATTATGTAGATGTTACTGGTCGAATTATAGAGCTAGAGATGAAGTCATTTAATACATTTTAACATTCTTTTTGTAAGGTGATTTGAAAAATGGAGTGAGTCATTTTTAATGTTGTAATTAATAAAGGCTGATTGCTTATTAGAGGGTGGGAACTCGGTTCGGTATTAGGGATGTGTTAAACCTGTTTAATACTTTTGCATTCATTTCACCAGCACTGTCAGTTGTCCACTTTCTCCGGGCCTCTGAGCGGTGGGCGCACGCTACAAAGCGCTGAGAAGCTTTCCAGAGTGTCTGTGAGAATGTGGTCGGTTGTTGGTTTCAGAGGGCAGCAGATCACACCCTGCGGTGTCGGCGGACTGTGATAACAATAAAAAGGAGTGAAACGGTTTTCAAACAGTCCTCTTTTACGGGGACCACTCAAAGACTTCTCGGGCAGTTAACCCGTCCCTTTCACTGGCGAGGGAAGTGATTAGAGAAGCCCGTGACACCTGCAGTTCAGGATTATAATAAAGCACACGCAGCAGTGGCGATGTATTCCGAACAGACTGTAACCCCGGCCCCTTTCTCCTGTGGCAGCCGCGCGTAGCGCCTCGAGGGGTCTCTCGGCGCCTCCATCTTCGGCCCACACGCCCTGTGGGTTAGGCCGGGCCCTTTCTTGGGGTCCGGTGATGGTTTGGAAGCCGGGCCCGCGGATGAACGAGCTTCCGACCGAAAAGCAGCTGTGATTAACAGCAGGGGCGGGCCTCGCTGCCGCCCCCAGGACCGGGCAGGACGGTCCGGACTCCACCGAGAGCCGCTCACATCTCCACCCAGGGCCTGGCTGTCGCGTTAGGTAACTCGAGGGTCCCAGGGAGCGGATGCACAGTCTTAGTTGTAGGGAAGGCAGGTGATTTGCCAACTCGACAAGGCCTCGCCAGGAGTCAAGACTCCAGCTGCCACCTTTCTTATCTCTTGTTATACTTTGGTTTCTTTCCCACGCTATGTTCGCGGGGTTGGTGCATACCACATGCAAGGGAGAAACAGCACATGAAACCGAGCGACAGGGCCCATTGTCTGGTTCTTATTTTTGTTGTTAGCGTGCAGTTTGTAGATTTATTTCAGTTGTAAAACTGTTCAGAATAACATCATAGATGAGTTGTGTAGAGCACTTACATGATGTTGGTGTGAGCCGGTTAGCTCGGGATACCGTGTTTGGTTCTTGACCTGCCAGGGGCAGCGACCGCGGCCTTCTAAACACTTGTCTTCTAGGCGGTATCTATGAGAATCTTCCTGGGAGGGCAAGAAGCGGGGTCCTAGGTGGGCGGCAGTGTATGAACGGACCGCCAGGGCAGGTAAAGCCAAGCCACATGGTACAAGTGCTGTGCGCAAATACTGAGATAATAACTTTTGGTGGAACCCAAGCGGAGATTAAAGAGCAGGTCTGTTGTTTCCCTCCGTGGGTCCTGTTTACTCAGTGGGATTGGCCCCCTGCTGTGGCTTTGCAAAGGCCGCGGCGCGTGATTGGCGCGAGATAAATCTCCGTTCATTAATCGTGAGGCCCGATAAGATAGCGGGGCGTTGCTGTGACGGGCAGCAGCTTGTTTGGCAGTGAGGGGCACCAGGGGTCACCCTGTCACTGAGTGCACAGGACGCCTCCTCCCTGAGACACAGCAGGAGCATCTGTTTCACAGCGTGGCCGCCGCTTTCAAATGATGTCCCCCCCCCCATATCCCGAGTAAACAAAATGGTCTTTCCGGGCTGCCAAATTGTATGTAGCGCGGGACACCGCTTGCTGTGTCCCACCCCTTAAAAGTGCACATTAAAGCAATATTTTTAATGGCAATTCTTCCAGGTATCCATGCCGCCATATTCAAATTCTATTGGTTTACCTTTCTGCTGTGTAGATTGTGTACTCGGATGTCCCTTGATGCAAGATGGGATTGAAGATGGAGAGAAAGGTGGACCAAGTCAGAGGGTTTGTGGGGCAGTGGTTAAAACAAGCAACCGCGCCACATGCAAACTTTTTAAGTCACCGCTTGGTACACCTGAGTTTGCGTCACCAGCATTACACTGGTCTCACAACGTCTGGCCTTCAGGCTGTTACACCCGACTTAAAAGCAAAGATCACAACTATGATTTGAACAGTGATCTTGTCACGCAATTCTGCGGGCAGATTTATTGCCATTTAACTTAATTATTATAAACCTTAGCCCTTGTCTTCATTTTCTTGCTAGCTATTAATTACATTTACAAAGGCCTGCTCGCCTCAATCAGGAAAAACAAATGAAGCTCTGTTCTCTGCGGATAACCTGGAGTCTGTCCAGCTGTAGAACTGAAACTGAACTGTTGCCGCTCCATGGTGACCATAGGGACCGGTCCATCTTTAAAGAAGGCAGAAAGCACCTGATAATCAGACTCCAATGGCCCATGTACACCCAAGACCGCCCCTTATCCCCTGTGCAGACTCTCGGGGACTTTTTGTGGGAGTCTGACCAGCCCTTCTTGCCTCAGTTAAAACTCCTTGTTCAGCATGGTGCAGATTCAACCCACAGCCAAGTGAACTCCATAGTCCAGACCCCTGTCCTTGGGAGCCACCAGGGCTAACTACTCTGACCTTGTTGTCCATGGACTACACTTGCTTTAAAGCTGCCCTGTCCGTAGCACTGCACACTCTATAAATATTTGTTTTGTTGCATGTCCGCATTCTCTCTGGCCATGACTCATAAAAAGGAGAATCCGCCAGTGTATGTGCCATTTAAAGACTCGATTCGCCGTTGAGATTTTTTTTGAAACTTTAAAGTTCGAGCATAATCGTTTAAGCACGCTCATGTGGTTCAATAACACTCATTGATTGACGCCACTATAGAATCCTATTCAGAAAAGGGTTTTTGAAGAAAAAACGGGGGAAATACTGGGCGCACAGCACTATTAACACACAAATTGTAATGTCGTGAAAGTAGAGGTGGAGGTGCAAATAGGCGAGGGGATAAACCCTCTAACCCCTAAATTAGTGTATGGTGAGAACCACACGCTCACATAAATGCAAATTGAATGCCTATTGCACACACCCAGAGTACAAAAGTATAGAAATTCTCAGTCTTAATAGACACACAGGCGGCGTGCCACAAGGATCGTCACTCAGCCCCACCCTCTTTAACGTATACATGAGCCCCCTTGCGGCCATCGCTCGCCAACACAATCTCAACATCATCTCCTACGCTGACGACACTCAACTGATCCTCTCACTCACCAAAGACCCTAACACCGCCAAAACCAACTTACACGAAGGAATGAAAGAAGTAGCCGAGTGGATGAAGCACAGCCGTCTGAAACTGAACTCAGACAAAACAGAAGTCCTCATCTTAGGCACCTCCCCATCCGCCTGGGATGACTCTTGGTGGCCAGAAGCCCTTGGAAAAGCACCCATCCCGACGGACCACGCACGGAACCTGGGTGTCATCCTGGACTCCTCACTCTCGATGAAAAGACAAGTCAACGCCGTTTCATCATCTTGCTTCAACATTCTTCGCATGCTCAACAAAAACATTTCGCTGGATCCCCACCGAAACTAGAAAAACGGTCACCCACGCACTGGTCACAAGCCGCCTGGTCTACGGAAACACCCTATACGCAGGTACCACCGCAAAACTCCAGAAAAAACTCCAACGCATCCAGAACGCTTCAGCCAGGCTCATACTAGACATCCCGCGTAAAGAACACATCTCTGGTCACCTGAAAAACCTCCACTGGCTCCCCGTAAATAAGAGGATTACTTTCCGCCTCCTAACCCACGCACACAAAGCACTTTACGAACTTGGACCCGAATGCCTCAATACACGACTGTCCTTCTACACCCCCTCCCGTCAGCTACGATCCTCCAACCAAGCCCTTGCCACTGTTCCTCGCATCAACAAAACCACCATGGGAGGTAGATCTTTCTCCTACCTCGCAGCTAAAACCTGGAACTCACTTCCCTCTCACCTTCGCCTTACTCAGAACCACCTAGCATTCAGAAAGCAACTTAAAACTTGGATATTCGACAAGTATTCCCCACCCTTCCTCAAGCGCCTTGAGACCCTATGGGTATGTAGCGCGCTATATAAATTTCTTGACTTGACTTGACTTGACATACCTATGTGGGCGGTAATGTGTAAAGGAAGGTGCATATATTACAAAACAACATACCAATCGCAAATCAGTGAACTGAGTTAGAGGTGCCTAGATCCGAATTTCGGATAGAGATCAAATACAGAGAGAAGTTAAGCGAAATGGAGAGAAATCTTGGTGAGTGAAATGGAAAGACTATAAGGGGCAATTTATGTTTTGCGCCAGTACCTCTATTCTGGTACCTATACATACCAACAGCTAGGCACAACAGGAATCTGGGACTGTGCTTACTCACCTGGTCCTGAGCGGGGCCGGGTTGGAATTCTCACCGGCCTAGCGGTAAGTCTACACTATTCGTTTTTCCTCTGTTCTTTCTGCAAATCGACCCCCATGGTCATCCTTAGCATATGATGTACCTCATTGCTTTTGCATGTTTGGGGAATACTGTGTTGATATCATAAGGGTATATAAATATAATTTTTATAACACCGTTCTTCTCCACTTTGTTCTTCCCTTTTTTTGGACTCCTACTCCTACAGACGTAAAACGCATCATCCTAGCCTTTTTTCAGGTAATATAAAATGTCTTGTGGCAGTACAAGGGGAATATAATCAGATTGAGGATTTTAGATACAGTACCCCCCAACGGGGAGTCGCTGTTCCACCATCTTTCTCCTGTCCTCCCTGTCCCTTCTAGTCTTTCCATTCCACTCACCAAGATTTCTTTCCATTTCGCTTAACTTCTCTCTGTATTTGATCTCTATCCGAAATTCGGGTCTAGGCACCTGTAACTCAGTTCACCGATTTGCGATTGGTATGTTGTTTTGTAATATATGCACCTTCCTTTACACACTACCGCCCACATAGGTATGTTGGATTCTGGCTTAATTTCTGCTAGTCAACTGCCCTAAGTCACATTCCTTTGAATTTTCCGAAAATGTATTAATAAGTATTTTGCAATGACACGGGATAATCACAAAGTCACTATACACGAAAAAAGATTGTTTTTACTTGTTTTATTGTACGTTCCATATATATTGTTTGTATCCTTCCAGCCCTGATGAGTCCCGGAATTTAACATTCCTGTGACGAAACACGTGTCGGCTGGCAATCAAGACTATTAAATGAAGATTTAACTACGAAAACAACTGTGTTTCTCTGACAGCTATAATCAGTTCGCTGTGTGTCTATTAAGACTGAAAATGTCTATACTTTTGTACTCTGGGTGTGTGCAATAGGCATTCAATTTGCATTGACGCCGCTATAACCTGCAGCAACAAGATTTCTAGAATTCGAGTGAACATTTCAACAGCGACCCCCTGTTTGCCCATCCTCTTTGATTCAAGACTTGATTTAGTCCTACTTGATCATTAGGGCTCCCGGTTTTATGGTATTTATTTTTTTAACATTTCTGTCTGTATTTATCCATATTTTTTTTTGGCCCATTGTGTCTGTATTTATCCATATTTATTTTGTGTATAAACGAAGTTGAAAAACTGTACATTTCCATATTTATTTAACTGATAGACGCTCTCTCATACTTTGATGTCGTGTTTTAGCTATTTAAGGTGTCAAATCTTACATGCCAATGCATCCATTGGTAAATACTAGCATTATACCATAAACGTATGATGACATATGCTGTTATTTAAATACATTTCAGCCTGTTTTTTAATTTCCCAGGCTGTCCATATGCTCAGCTGCTGCCCTACAATTTATCAAAGACAGCATGGAGAGTTACTTAAAAAGAGCAAAACATTTCTGTTTTTAATCGCTTTTAAAAATAAATGCAGACAGAAAACACATTGTTTTCTGTCTGTATTTATCTGTAAAAATCATTAAAAACTGAAAACGGGGATCCTTATTGATCATTGAACCGCTGCTAAGGGTCTGTATATGCAATTGATTGTACGTCCTGAAGATTGTCTGACGGACAAACACGCCACAACAGACCGAAAGGTTGACTTATCCACAGTGGCGTTGCAAGGGGGGGTGCGGTGCGCCCCGGGCGGCTCGAGTTTTGGGTACGGCGGCAAAAATCTTTTCCAGCACCCCCACTCCGCTCTTTAGTGCGGCGTGCGGTGGCAATAGGCGGGCACCGCCACTGCGTCAGAGTGCCTAGCTACGCGCCTGCTTATCCATCTATTTCCCAAACATTCATTGTTTTGAAGTAACTTCTTCGGTATTTCCAGTTTTTTTACTTGTCTGATTATTTTGGAATAGATGTATATATCCGTGATGAGTAGGTAGACTGTTACATCCTCTCTCATGGTGTTTTGTAACATTGATTGTATTTGACTGTACCCTTTTGAATTTTATCTATAAACATTTTGTATTTTTCTTGAAAAAATATATTCCTGTGTCTTTGATATATTTTCTTTTCATTCATTGAATATTAGTTTCCAATAATTTGACATATGCATTGATTGTTCAAGGGTTCAAGACCAATCTGGGTTGAACATCATAGCAATTATGTGTGCATTGCATCAGAGTAAACATTTTTTAACAAAATCCCTTGTTGGCATTCTGTACTTATTATTGATTTCACTGCCCAAGCCCACAAAGGTATACTGGGTTTCCCCACTTCCTGATCCTATAAATAAAGTGCTGCACAAACCCAGACCTCTGTGCAAGCGGAGATTTGTTGGTGATCACTGGACCTGTGTCAGGACCTGGGCATTTGGCGGCTGCCACCATGTACCACAGGTGGGTGGGGGGGATAGGAAAGTGCATTTAAAAAAAAGACTTGCCGTGCTCCTGGACAGCGGCCTCGACTCGTCCTCTTCTGCTCCTGCTTGAAGCAGGAAGCACAAATGGGCTCCCCAAGCCAATTACAACTCTGCAATGCCGTTTTTCGAAGCTGACAGGCAGTGGGAGCCTGTGCTAGTTCCTCACCAGGCTGTGCAGTGCAGCCTGGTGGGGAGCATGCAAAGTGCGCATTACTGTTTGGCCGGGCATTGACGGCCGGCCAAGCAGTCATGCCCACTTAAGTGCCTACCACTCCTCCCCTTGGTGGCTGTGACACAGCCAAGATTGGCCCGCCCCGTAATCCGGAAAAATAAAATGATGATAACCTAGTGTTATCATTTTAACGGCTGGAGTTTTTGGTATCATTTGAACAAAGACAAAGAGAATACTTCAAGAGACACTACTTGCCTCCATCTTTTCACCAACAATACTTTGAACTTTCATGTTTACTAGTATGCGTGTGCAGAGGAACTGATCTTAACCTTAATTGGATACCTTCTGAAGCTAGGAGCCGGTTTAAGTAATGTTAAAGTAGTCTGCATCACCCACAAAGCTCTCCACAATGGCATCCCAAACTGCTGGCTTTTAAGCGAATCATTTTAGGAGTTCAACCCTCTCTCACATACTCTACTTTTTGAACCTCCTTCATTTAAGAAAGAAAAAACTGTCTTTCCTGGAAAACACTCCAAAGATGTGGAATACATTGCCACCTTCAGTCAGACTCTATTGTAACATAATTCTTACCCTGCCCCCTTCCACAATTATTCATTCCCTTGGACTTTTAAAAACATTCCCTCTTGTTTACCATCTTCCCTTTGAATTTTACTTTGTAAAGTGTTCTGACATCTTGTTAGGTCTGGTTCATACTACATTAAGCTACTAAATAAAGAATAAATTCATCTCAACCAGACAAAATTAAATAACCAAAAACTGCACTCTTGCTATAGATATAATCTGATTATCCCCAAAAAATCTACAACAGTAGAATCCCAGCTGATTATTTTCCTATCCAAATATTCAAAACTTAGTTGTATACTGAGCGTACCTAGCATGGCTGGTGCAAAACATGGTTTCCTTTCTTTCTGAAAATCACCTACTCCACATAGCCTAAAGAGTCATAGCGGGATGTATCCTCTTATTTCCTCACTATGTGACTTGAGCACAGTCCACCCACCCCAATAGCAACTCGCCCCCCACCAGCAACCCACCCCATCAGTCCTATATCCACCCTGGGGAGACTAAAAAGCAGTCGAGCAGCAACAGAAGTTTGAGTGCACCAGAATACTCTACAACGATACCTGGGGTATGTTCTATTATTTTTCCCAGTGTGTATAAACGTATGACCTTTTCTAATATTGTGACTAAGGTGAACTCCTGCAGTCAGTAACCCATCTTGAGGGGGTTAAATAGTTCCTGTATATGACCCCATTACAAAACGTCGACTTCTGCAATTTGCAGAGATATGTCTCGAGACATGGATGTTTCATTGCCTTGGTTAGTTTTTTTTAACATAGCAAGATATGTAGTTTTCACGGTCTAGTAACGCGTTGCATCTACAACTTGGAACTGTTACGTGGCCCCCCTCATACTTTTCAAGGGCAATACAAATCGAAGGTTGCTCCCCTGGTCTCTGATCCCCCTGGTGATTGGTTTCAACACAAAGGGAAGTGTTCAGCCTGCATACATTGTTCCCATACTTTTCTAGGGCAACAACAATCGAAGGTTGCTCCCCTGGTCTCTGACCCCCCTGGTGATTGGTTTCAACACAAAGGGGAGTGCTCAGCCTGCATACATTGTTCCCTGCGGGTTGTGGCTCTTGCTTCTGTGAAGAATGAGGATTGTTGCCAAGAAAGGCTAAAATGTATGCTGAGCCTTGGGCGGATGTGAAAATGGAGCAGATAAAATGTGATACCAATGCCGTAGAAGTGAGTGCAGAGCGGGTATAACCCCTCTCATTTTCTTTGAGAGATGTCTCTAGAAATTTGACCCTTGCATTCTGCACAGCTCCACCCTCAGGAGCCCAAAAGGAGCGTAGTGTGGATTGATTTTAGTAAGTAACCTTTCCATCTATGCTCTCGTGCATAAACTATTTTTTACTATACAGGCATTGTATACTCTTGATTATAACAGACAGGAGGCTACTGATAGGATCTTTGGTGCCGGTTAATATGTCTGACAGAGGCTCAGGTTGATGGGGATTGCTCTCAATCGTTAAGTATACTCCGTTACGCATTTTATGATGTCGGTGAATTCTAATGCCTTCTGTTTTTTCACAGGTTTCCACCCCTGGCAGCTTATATTTCACTGGTTGTGAACATTCATTTGAAGCAATGGTGCGAGTACCACCAAAAGGTATGTGACAGAAGTTTTCTACTGATTACAAGTCTGGCAGCGAGCAAACAAAAACTGTTGTATGTTTTACAAACAAAGAAGTTCTCTGGTGAATACTCCTAGCCCGCCTCTATCTCTTTAAAGTACATGCAGGATTATTCAGTGTCTCGCTGGCCAGTGTGGCACTCGTGACATTTTGGCTCATTCATGTTTTTTTTCCTCAATAGATTCACGTTTGCTGCTTGTGAGGCAATCTGGTTCCCCCAATTGCTGGCGCCATTGAATTGGTCTCCCATTTAAGATAACATGCTCATATTTTAGCCATTTTGTGCCAAAATAAGGCTGCCTGATACATCTGAAAGGCCAGGAGCAGAGTGGAGTTATCAGGGACCGAAGTCTATTGCGCTTCTCTTGGATGCCCCAATGGACCGTTCATTGTCAAACGTTCTACTATTATACTCCCTATATGCGTTTTTTATACATTTCATTTACATTTCTTATGTGGCGTAATAGCTTGTGTGGTCGACCTCGAAGTTGGGGAACCAGGTTCGAGTCTCTCCAGGGACGCTCAACATCCTGTGATTCTTTTCACTTCATCTCCCCGTGCCCAACAAACATGCATTTGCAATGCAATAGGTCTTGCATTTGCGAGAGTTTAAGCTATTGGCATTGTAAGTGACGAGGTCTTTTATTTATCTGTTTTCAAAAGCAACACATAGATAAAAGGCTTGTCAATTACAATGCCAATGGCTCAAACTCTTGCAAATGTGAGACCTATTGCATTGCAAATGCTTGTTAAACTGGCTTCTTGGACATACCAAATGAAATGGCCAGTAAGTGAGAGCCATGCATTTAAACGTTGTGCAGTCTAGTACCAGAGAATGACTTCTCAGTGCTCTGATGCGACACATCCTGTGCTTTGATATTATGTGTACTGTGTCCTCTGAGCATTGATCCTAATGCACTTGGTATAAATGAATGAAATCTGTTTACAATAATAAAAATGGCATTTTACGATTTCCTGTAAGATCTCACACCTTGCCATTGGATAGTTCCAGCGTGATCTAGCGATTCTGCGAACATTACATCTTTGCATAGTTCTTAGTGTTAACCACACGCACCATGTTTCCGCTGAGCACTTTTCAAGGTGATGGAACAATCTGTCTCCATTCTGCCTTCCTCACTGCTGACCTCTCCTGCAGTGGAGATTTCTCTATTTAACACAGCACCCACTTCCTGCAGCGTCCAAAGTTATAGCTGACGCCCGCAAAGGGAAAGCACGCATAGTGCGCTGCAAATACCAATAAACAACGCCCGTCATTGTTAACACTGGCGTCCCACCAGTGCTCTTTAGATTAATTAGGCAAAGAGTTCTCCCGAATGGCTAAAGCAAGCAATATTGTAAGGACATGCGTAAGCGGTCCAGTCCCGAAGGGAGGTTATAAAAGAAGACCGGGAGGCACTAAGGAGGGATTAAAGTCTTATTAACAAATCAAAATCCAATATTTATGAAAGACAGTGACAGAAGCCAATTGAAAAGATTGGCGGAAAGTGGGCAGAGCTTCGACTCCATAGCTTAATACAGCATGCCTCGCAGAGCAGCGCATGCGCTGCCCAGGCTTGACCTAAAAATGAATGTGTCTTTCTGTAAGGCAACTAGTGCTCATGTAAAACGCTCTGATACCTTTGGGTCAAGTTTGCGCTTTATAAAACTCTTAGGGGGAGAGGGGGGGACCCACTGTGCTTTGGATGTCTTCTGAATCAAAATAGACTAGACCTACTTATTAGACCAAGATGACCCATGTCATTAGAAAAGAAACAAACATGTTGCCTTTGATAATATTGGTCTATATCTTCAGTTGCATTTAAGTGAATCTTTAGCAGCGCTCTGTTTCTCAACAGCTTCACAATGAGTGATTGAGGCAAAGGCATTGAGGATACATGCAGGAGTCCAAGCTATGAAGCTGTGGTAAGCAGGTGATTTTCTGCCATTCTGTGCATTTTTAAGTCTTAGGTGAGATACTTTTGGCGGGTACAACTGTATCTATAGATGCACCTAGCCAGACAAATGTCTAGTTGGATGTGAGAGACCAGCCTGGAGTGTTAGTTCTTTTTGTGAAATTCTTCTATGCTATAACAGTGACCTACCTTGTGAACAAGGCTCAAGTGTATGAAGGAAGATTTTTCTCTGACTCTTCCAAACAGGGATGCTGTGGCTTGAGTTTCATGAATTGAAGATGAATGGTCAATGTGGCTCGTGGGTCTTTGAATTTTATATTGGGACTTTGAATAGATCTGAAATAGGTGGCATTACAGTAGTCCTTGTGAGTCATTACCACTGTAAGCATCAAGGCAACCTTATGAGGGACGGCCAGCAGGGGGTGGGTCCCGCGTATTAGTCATAGGTGATGCAAGACCTCTTAAGCAACATAAACACCAACCCGTTTTTTTCACCAATTTCTTTGAAAATTAGTGAGAAATGGACATTTTATGACTGTAACTAGTGTTTTTTAAACAATGCAGTACAACATTCTGTGTTGTACAAACACCAGTAGGTTTTGCGACATTGTCATTGCGTTCATTTATCTGATCATAGTGTTCTTACTCTACCCAATGAGTAAATGCAAAACTGCGGGCAGAGTTAGACTGGTCAAGTGGTGTTTTTGAAAAAATGTTTTATTGTCTTGTGCAGGGGCATCACAACATTTTACAACCTATTAAAACATCCAGATCCCAACTTGATGCAAACTAGCGATGTCGTACAAGAATTATGTTTTACCAGATCCTCAAGAGATCAACTGAAACCAGGCTTTAAGCCCGATGTCTGCCTGATTACATTTCTAATGAACTGAATTAATAAAATGGCGTTAATGCCCCTCCTGCAGACCAGCTTGTTCCTAGTCTGACTGTGGCTTCAGTTGCTGTGCTCCAAAGTAGCAAAATCTGACCAGTGACTGAGTAATGGTAACTAGGCTGTAGTTTAGAATGATCAACCTTCATTTTTAGGTCTCGCCTGGCGATAGCAGCGCATGCGCTGCTCTCGCCATGCAAGTGTCTTTTGCAATCAGTTCTCCCAAAGGCTTACATGCACGCGTCTGCATGGCCAAAGATGGCTGCTCTCGCCATTTGCCCAAAGCAAACAGCATGCGTGTGTCTGTAGGGACTGTGGACAGTCCGACGCCATTTTGTTGTCATAGCAATGAAAATGCTGCTTTGCGTATATAGTTTGCCTCGGACAGTTCTGCCATCTTGTTGTTCTTGCAACAAAAATGCAGCTTCCTGTATGCAGCTTACATCGAGGCAGCTCCGGTTCTAGAATGCTGCTGCCAACTCCAGTATGCAGTGCACCACTGCTCCTGCTTTCCGCTTGCGGCCTCTGAGCCTGTAGAGGTAAGAAGCATCCAATTCATCTGCCACGGAGCACACGCTCCTCCCGCACTGGATAAGCTCCTTCAGTGCAAGCGCACTCCAATGCTACAATGCACTACTGTCTGTCGCGCTGTCCTGGACCAGGACTAGCACACCCATGGGTAGCGCTCCTTACAGCAAGCACCAAAATCGGAAAGGCAGTCCATTCCTTCTTTGTTTATGGAGTATTTTATTTTTTTATTAGCGCCCATTACAGCGCCCGTAATACTTGCATGCCAATAACACCCCTCCCGCCTCCCAAACAGGATTGAGTCAAACATCAACCAGCAGTGATGCCGTAGCTGGTTTCACTTTCTTTGTTCTCTATTTCCGAGCTCCCAATCAGTCATGGGGCTCCAGCAGAGCAGCGGAGCCAGGGGGCGGAGAAGGCGTTTATGCTGCAGCCTGCCTCGGAGCATCAGACACTCGTCTTTGCCTGCTCCTCGCAGCTCACCCGGCTGTGGGCTTATGTGTCTTGGACATTTAAGTTTTCTTGTGCTGCAACGATAAGTTAGGAGTGAGGTGCCTCAAAAGAGCAGTGTGTGGGGTCAAAGCTGTAGGTACACTGGGACGCTATATGTGATGGAATGGCAGATGTGATGTAAGTTAGTAATGAGGTGCATTGTAGGAGCAGCGTGTGGGGTCATAGCTGCAGGTGCACTGGGATAGCTGTAGCAGCATGTGGTCTCCTGCAGGTAGACTGGGGTGGCTGTATTTCATCTAGGTGGAATGGAGGGGGTGGTGTAAGTTACGAGTAAAGTGCATTGGAAGAGCAGCATGTGGGTTCAGAGCTGCAGGTACCCTTGGGGAGCAGTATATAGTAGAACGTCAGGGGTGTACGTTTTGGAAGGAGACGCATTAGAAGAACACGGTGTGGTCTCGGAGCTGGAATCAAATGGGGGGCTGCAGTCCAGGATTGAGATACACTGGTACAGCTGCGTGTGGGTCTTTGTGGCATAGCAGGGGTGGCGTGAATCAGGATTCGATCACACTGGCAGAGCTGTGAATTAGCCTCACAAGTACAATGACAAGGCTCAGGTTTGAGGGGCACTGGGAGAGCACACAGTGGGTCTTCAGCACTGGGATAGTATGGTGTTCTTGTTTCAATACTGGAATTGTAGGATTGTTGCTAGTGTGAACTCAGGTGCTCGTTACAGTACACCAATAATAGGGTAACATCGAGGCACACTGGGGGAGCTCTACGTGACTCTCTCCTGCAATGATATTTAGCTAGTGGCATTGTAAATAACAAACCTTTTATCTATGTGTTGGTTTTAAAAACAGATAAATAAAAGGCATTGCCTTTTACAATGTCATTTACAATGGCAATAGCTTAACATTTTGCAAATGCGAGACCTATTGTATTGCAAATGCTTGTTTTTTTCAGTTAATGTTTACCGGGCCCTGGTCCTTCAGTGGTAGTTTGCACACGCTTCAAGGAGAAGGTTTAAAAGCTTTCCATGTAAATTGTGAGGGAGATTAAGGGCGGGAGACTTTCGCGTAGGCAATTGTAAGGTAAAATATGTGCACCTAGGCTGAACTGGCTTAATATATTCTGGTATTCAAGTGTAATGTAATATATTGTTGCTTTAGACAAGTGAGCAGCTGTTGGTGTCTGATCGGCATGTGTGAAGAGGAAGAGAAGCCAATAGGCTGCAAAAAGGGTTACATACATGTAGGTCCCCTCGAGGTGTGCATGGTTTTTTAAAAGTTGTGGGTCCAAACAGGTTACATTTATCATTCACAAGTTTCACTCCAAGTGGAAACCATGCAAATAAGCTTGAGGATTTGACCTTCTGTGCGCCTATGAATTTGGAAGTATAAATCCATTCTTTGTTCTGGCATGACCACTGATTTTTTTTATTTTCTGTGTTCACTTATGCACCTAGTCACATGTGTACTGTGGATCGCCTTGCTACCCCTTCTATGCATCATGTGTAGCAGTGCATGAACAGAACTTCAGAAGAAAGAGGAATAAGTTATTCAACTCCTCGTCACTCCATGGGAGTGCACAAGGCTGACATTTACTGTGCAGTAAATATGTCATCCAAGATTCAATGTATGGATGAAAATGATAAGAAACTGAGTTGTAGTTGGACAACTTGTATACCAGAGCTGATGAAACATGAGGCTAGGTTTACGCCCAGTCGATTGTCTGTTACAATTATTTGTCTGTTGCCCAGACTACTGCAATTGGTAGCACTGACCATAAACCTAAACCAGCACCATGTGGTAGGTTTTAGTTTTCATCACTTCCAAGTTTGGATGCATCAGAATCACATCTGAGTTCACCCTGCTCCCTAAAGCCCCACCTTTTCCTGCTGCATTAAAAAAAGGAAGTGATGTAATAAGAAATGTTGCTTTGTGTTGGCTGGTAAACTACCACTGTCCCCACTAAGGGTTGTGATACTTCTACCACTGGGGGTTTCTTGTTAGAATTCATGAGGGTTACAGCCCAGCGCCGACTTTACTAGGGCATGAGACAAAGATTGCTCCCTTCTTCACTGCCTTTTTTCAAGGAGTTGCAGTGTTCTCTAAATGAGGGAGTTATTCAGATGACGCCTATCAATACAAAAGCAAGCATTGGTAAAGCCAATCGATCTGGTTAAAAACTGTTGCAGTGAAAAAATACAAAACCATTTTCTTCTTGTATTTATGAATGTTTGAGATAAAGAATTTAATGTGCTATTAAAAATTGTAGAATAGTCTCGTGCACATTTCATTGCAAGCACTACATCAGAGGCGTAATGATACTTCAAATGGCCAATAGCATGACGTGAGAGGGTAATACTCCTCTGGACGGAGCCAAACCCCACTGTATGTGTTTTAAAATACATTATAACAGTAGGTCTTGTAAATAGCTGTGCTATTAAGCCAGACCCCAAAAAATGCTTTGGGTGGGGAGAGAAGTGCGCACTACTATCAGCAGGCAAACCTGCTGTTGAAAACCCCTCAGCCTAGAAATGAAGCCTTCTAACTACTTCAGTTTGCAGACTGACTAAACCAGGTAAACATTTCACTCTGAAATCTACTTGGATTGTAGCCCTGGTGTGCTAGCTTGAATTTACAGTCTTAAGTACCTTTAGTTCTTGCCAAGAGAGTAATGGAGAGACGTTTACTTCTTCCATAATATTCTCAACAATCACCCTCGGGACTTAGAAACCACTTTCACGGAATCATATGGTTGCCATTAGTAGGCAAAGTGAGTTCTGTATAATTTATAATGGGGACTGATGCTTTTAAAATGTAATCATCAAAAGTGAATCCTATCTCATAACTGTAATAGTAAAAGGACTATTAAAGTGGATTGATTGTCACATATTTAATGTACTAAACCGACCACAAAGCACACACAGGTTGGCGCGTTAGCTCTTCTTCTATGTGTATCAGAGACCTATTGTTTTTGAAAAGTGATGTAATCTTTTGACATACTAAGAATGTGATTTACATGTCGGGATGTGTAATTTGTAACTAAAGGGTGCAAACTAGTTTATTATGTTTTTTAACCTTATCAGCACAACCTACAAATAAAAATTGTGATAAAACTGAAATAGCCTGAAGGTGGTCAGATTGTGTATTCCCCTCTTCTGTGTGCAGTTCGTCAGAACGAGAAGCGGACGCGTCGACACTATTATGCATTTTACATGGCTGGCGTTTGTCTTCGACATAAGTGCAGGATTCAGGGTTCTAAATTGGCCCGAGTGTTTTTCAAGAGTCTGCCTGACATAGTTTCCAGTTAAGCTAATCCATTTGTGTAATTCACAAGAACTCTAAAGCTTTACTTAAGGGTCTCCATGTGTTTTGTATTTAAGAATAGAAACCTGGCTCTTGCTTTAAGGACCGAGAGCTGGAGCCAGCTCAGGCTATTGGTGTATAAGGCAGCTTGAGCTGCAGGAAGGGAGGGGTAGCCAGCCCATGTTCCTGGGAAGATCTCCCAGACCATCCACTATCTTGGGTTCATTCCTCCTTCACTTTAGGGGCAGCCCGCAATACCCCTTACGGTTTGAGATGGAGCCAAAAGAGGAAAGGCAAACCCTGGACATGCCTATGGGGAGCCACCAAGATTGCATAAGCAAGGTCTAACACGGTTAGTGGCCTGATGCGTCCCTGTTAGGGCTCAACTCCTTTCGCGCCGGACCCCTAATTTGGGGATCATGCAAATTATCCCAAAATTGGTTCGATAAAGGAGGGCAGCATTAGACTTTGGATGCTGTCGCTGAAGTCCCTGGAGATGCACAGGCATTACTCCTTTGTATTATGTTTGTTTCCCGTGGGAGAAGCTCTGCTCCTACCTCTTTCTTTGAGACTTCATTTCCTGCCAAGGGAGAGATACTTTCTTCCTGAGCCCACTACCCACAGCTGCTGTAACGGGACAGGTGGAGCCGTAGCTGCACACACCAGCCTCCTGCTTAACTTCCATTCAGAAAAGACAGAGAGAAAGCACCAATGTAATTATTTATTAGCCACTATATACAGCGCAAACAAGACCTTATGGGTGGCAGAGCGACTTGCATATCAACGCTTTCGTTCAAAAAGATCATCTGTCATATTATATAACAAAATTAAGTGTAATGGAAGTTGGTTATTTTTTTAAATAATAAGTGTCCGTGGTTTCCACGCTGTTCGGACACGGAGTGGACCTGTGCAGTGAGTTCCGTATTTGGTGCTCTGGGCTTTCTTCATATAACCGCAAACAGTTAGGATTGAATCCACGACCTTGTAAACAGGGCTGTTTGGGAGCTGCCTAAGGGCATCAGTTGGTCGGCGCTTATCTGAAGAGACCTGTGGATCGGTTCCATCTTGGGTCGAAATGTTGGGAAACCCAAGGGGGTTTTCCCATCAGCATCACTAAGAACAGTGATATTCTCAGATTGGAGCTGGGACTTAATATGTCACCTGCTGTTAACAAGATGTGTATATGTAAATTGGGTCATTTGTACTGAGCACTTTTTTCGCACTGTCTGCACTGATTGTCCTATTTCGATATCATGATGCTGTGAGATTATATCACGTTGACATGATACTTTGAGCCCATTTATTGATAACATTACCATACCCATTGTGACTCTGATCGCGTTGGTGTGGTAGATCTGTGATTCCATTTTTACGCATAGGACCATTATATTTTTGTTTTACAAGTTGACCCGGGTTCCACTCTGGGTAAATGGGTCCGTCCCTGTATTATTGCGTCACAGCTCCCTATATTTGATCTTCTGTTTCGTATGATTCCTTGTTCATGGTTTCTGGTCCTTTCTGCTACTGTGCTTTTTACAAATAGCCATAGCTACTGCTTACTTGCTTCGTTCTTCGTGTTTTTCCAGGGAAGCATTTCAGGCCTTTGCTTGCCTACTTCAGCCCAGTACGTCCAGCCTGAAGATCCAGCTTCTGCTAACCTAATCTAAAATGTATACACCAGATTCTTTTGGGATGTTGCTTTCTGTGTTAGGTGGATTATTCTGTAGGTTGCTTGCGGTCAGGATACTCTAGCTTCAAAAGAGGACTCCATTTCCACAGGAAGGTAATTGATTGACCGCTGTGTCCAATCCTTCACCGCCCGAGAAAACCTGAGAAAGTTGAGCATCTTTGTTTTCACACAGGAAAAATGGAATGGCTTTCTGGTGTATTTTCTTCACTTATAATTTGTTTGCTCTCTTTGAAGTTCCACTACACCAAAGTATTTCCAAATACTCTAGCTTCATGGAATTGTCAAGAGCGCATACCATGAAGTCAGCCCGAAAAAAAATATAAAGCCAGGCATGTGAAGGGGAAGTGACCTACGAAATGGCTGAGTTTCAGTAAAAAGAGCGAATATAGCTGAGTAGGCATAAGTACGCGTCTGTTCTGTAATTTTTATTTTGGGGGATTTGGCGAAGGGATTTAAAGAATTTTAGAGGGTTACCCTTGGAAATAAAACATTCGGTTTTCCTTTCCGAAGTCTCTAGCTTTCTAAACTAAACTGGTTGGAAGGCAAGATTACAGTGCTTTTATTGAATGTTTCGGTAAAATCTGTGTGTTTTTACCTCCACAGGAAAGTTCTCACCTGACAACCTCAGATATGTAGTCATTCCCTTTTCTTTCTTAATCGGGAACACAACAACCCTTGCTTTTGGAGAGTTGATTCATGTCTGGATATCACTGTGGAATTGTTTGAGTAAATTTTAAAAAGTTGTTTTGACCCCAGATTTCACAATGCCTATTGTGTGGTGCGCCTCTAGCGAATTTTAGTCATGTGATATGAAGTTGCTGTAAGTGCAGGCCTAATAGACGGGTGGTGGTGAAGTTACATCCATGCAACTACATGGGTCTTCCTAGTCACAGAAACCACACCGAATGAGGCTGAAGTTCATACCTCAATTAGAGACCTGGTGGAGAGGGTGGCATGTGAAGAAAGTATGATGAAAGCGTCAAGATGAAAAACTCACTGAAGATATAGGCGAGTGGCCATTAATACTGCAGGCACTTCCCGATGCCCTGGTTACTAGACCCCATGAGCATTGGTGTGGGGGCAAGGAGTAACACTGCAGAACAGGAAAGTAGAGTGGAGTGTGGGCAACGCCGAAGGGGAAGCGGTACAGAGAGAAACCCAAACAGAAGGAACATGCGAGGTCCACATAGTTCCATGTGACCTGTAGAGTGTCACATGGGGACGGATTAGACAAAGTTATGAAAGAACGCAAGCAAGAGAGAAGTTATGAGATATTACTGTGTTATTCTTGATGAACAGTGAATTCTTGGGCAATAATGTCTGCTTTCTGGGATGTACCTCAAACTCTGCTGTGGTGGTGATACCCACGTGTAACGGTTTGTAGAGTCTGTGCACTTCGATATGTTCAATGCAGTGTATATAATCAATAAAAAGAATTTACAAAAATCCACAAAACATTTGACTTTATGGGAGTCCACAGGCATTTGTTTGTCTGCTCATCTACATAGCAACACCTCCCCTTTCTTCCCCTTCCCTCATAATGCACATTTACCCACATTAGAAAGCCCACCAAGCATATTAACTTTTTTGCATGAGAAATTGGGAATACCCTCTGTTCAGAATGTCAACAATCCGTATTTAGAATCTGAAATTCAACTTTTTGTGCCCCAAAGTCTTCATTGGGTGCATTAAACGGATTAGTGGAAAAGGACAGTTTTTGTTCTCAGAAAATTCCTTGAGTTAGCATAGATCTTTGAGGAATATATATTTTTTTGTTACTGCTGCACCATAACTGAAGGGTTATTTCCTCTGAGCAGACACAAAGCTACTGAGACAAATATCTAGATTAGTAAAGCAGACGGTGATGCATAACGTAATGGAAAGAATCCCTACATTTGGGATTTCTCAGAGCCTCTGACACATGGATTGGCTCGTTCAGTCTTGGCATGCACACATTGGACCAACAGCTGTGCAACATGCACACTTATGCAGACATCAGAAAAAGAGCAGAGAAATGGGAAAGAAAAATAAATTCTATTTTTGTTTATTAAAAAAAAAAAAAAACTCCTGCCCTTTTCAATTGGATCTTCCCCGGAGGACCCGAAGAAACACTTCCTTAGCCATGGCCTTTGATGCTCCTGGGATTTACTGAGCCTTGAAAGACTTCATCTGAAGGACTCCAGGCGCTCCCAGGGGCAGACTTTGGCTGCAATCTTTCTTGGCTTCCAGCCCCTTTAGTAGTCCAGACTTGAACTGTATCTGTCTTGATTTCGGTTGATCTACTTCCTTGGTTATATTTCCTGATGGATTTTAGATCACTTCTCATTGTGGACGTTGTTGCAATATTTCAAAACAATAAATCCGCACAGTCGTTTGAGGGATGAGAAGGCTGTTCTGGACGGTGAATGTATAGCGGCCAATTGGTCCCATGTCATGCGGGGCCTGTTCAGTCATCCATAATATCTTATCAAAGAGTCCTCTATTGCTAGGATTTTAAGCCCATACTTAAACTGTGCATTGTCACTACAAGTTCAAAGTGGTGCTGGCTGAAAATCCAGAGCTGCGGGTGTCGCATATCAAACCAAGACACTTTGCAGCTCCCTGGCCCCGCTGGAGTAGTGCAACACACCTAAGCACTTCTTCATTTCACGGGTCACGTATAATCAGTCTACTTTTGCCTTTTTGCCTCAGTGACTCACAGTGGATTGGAGACCCTTGGGGAGGAGCCCAGCCCTAACTAGAAAAAGTAATTTTCGTCTACATTATTAGCAAATTCGGAGGTCGCGTATCTCTTTAGGTTGCTTTTAGTTAAGCCCTTCCAGCCTTGTAGCTGAAACATTTGAGTTCATCACCTCAGTTGCCTTTAAACTGGTCTCAAAAGATCTTAAGAATATAACAGTGTTATTTAAATACTCACTAATTTCCGGCCTTCCCAGGCCGTCTTGACAAAGTGGCACTAAGGCAGTTGCTGAGATTTATTTAAGGCCAATGGCTTCTTGGCCCATTCAGGCCAGACATAGGATGGAAAGCCTACCTGGTGACTGTGATGAATAAGGTATTCTTTCACTCTGCCTTTGAAAGCAAATGTCAGCGCTTCATGGCTCACCATTCCCTCTCCCTCGTTAATGTCTAAACCACTCATGCAATGGAGGTTGTTTTTAGTATCCAAATCTATCTCCCTCCACCAACTATATCCTCCTCGGAGACCTGAACTTCCATCTGGAGAACAACAATGACCGCAACTCCTCCACCCTGATAGACAACCTCGCCATCCTCGGACTGGAACAGCTCGTCGTAACGCCGACCCACATCGCCGGACACACGCTCGACGCCATCTTCTCCTCAAGCCCACACGTCTCTTTCAGCCACGTCTCCGAACCCATAAGACCAACCACCACTGCATCCACTTCACCTTCCGGAAACCAGTCGCACATCACCTCACCCTACAGATCCCCCGGTGCTGCTGGGGAAAAATCACCGAAGTAGAACTACAGACAAACCTCGTACTCAACCCACCGACCAACCCCGACGATGGCGCGCGCACCTTCAGACGATATATGGACGACTGTGCCAACACCTTAGCCTCGCGGAAAAAACAAACTCTCAAAGACACCAGCAAGAGAGCCAACTGGTTCACCCTGGAACTCCTAGCGTCTAAGCGCACCTGCCGGAAGTTGGAGAACATATGACACAGCGAGAATTCGCTTGGCAGCCGCGCAGCCCACAAAGACGCCATCCGCAACCACCACCACCACCTCCTCATCGGGACCGCTAGGAGGACCTCCTTCAAAGACCGCCTCAACAACAATGTACACAACAGCAAGAAGCTCTTCACATCGTGAAGGAACTCTCCAACCCCCGCGCTAACGATATCCCGCCGTCGTAAGCCCTGTTGGACTCCCTCGCCACCTTCTTCCACAGCAAGATTGCCGACATCCACAACAGCCTCAACCCCCGGACGACCCTACAGGCCCCAACACGCAGGAACCACCACACCCCACCGACTACGACCCCCCTGACAACCTGGGCAAACAAGAGCATCGAAGACACAATCAAGACCATGGGCACAATCCACTCCGGCTCACCGTCTGACCCTTTTCCACACCACATCTTCAACAAAGCCGGCAGCTCCATCACACCCCACCTACGCAACATCATCAACCTCTCCTTCGAGACCGCGACCTTCTCTGAGAGCTGGAAACACACCGAGATCAATGCCCTACTGAAGAAACCCAAGGCGGACCCGAGCGAACTGAAAAACCTCTGGCCCATCTCCCTGCTTCCGTTCCCAGCTAAGGTCATTAAGAAGATAGTCAACATCCAGTTCACCCGCTACCTCGAAGACAACAGCATCTGGACCCCTCCCAGTCAGGTTTCCGCAGCAACCATATCACAGAGACCGCCCTCTTCGCCGCCACAGACGACATCAGGATCCTGTTGGACAACGGCGAGACGGCGGTCCTCATCCTTGTTGACCTCTCCGCTGCCTTAAACGCCGTCTGCCACAGCACACTACGCACACGACTCCACGACGCAGGGATCCGAGACCAGGCCCTGGACTGGACCTCCTTCTTTCTCCCCGGCAGAACCCAGAGAGTCCGCCTCCTCCCGTTCCGATCCGAAGCCTCCGAGATCATCTGCGGTGTCCCGCAGGGATCCTCCCTCAGCCCGACTCTGTTCAACGTCTACATGGTGCCTCTCGCATGCATCGCCCGACCGCACAATCTCAACATAATCTCCTATGCCGACGACACGCAATTGATCTTGTCCCTCACCAAGGAACCCCTCACCGCCAAATCCAACATCCACCAGGGAATGAAGGCCGTCGCCGAATGGATGGAGCTTAGCCGCCTCAAACTGAACACAAACAAGACGGAGATTCTCATCCTTGGGCCCAACCCCCTCAACATGGGACGACTCCTGGTGGCAAGCATCACTGGGGACACCCCCCGCACCCACCACCCAGGCATGCAATCTGGAATGGATCCTCGACTCGAAACTCACCATGACCACACTAGTCAATGCTGTCTCCTCCACTTGATTCAACACCCTCCGTATGCTCCGCAAGTTCTACTGATGGATCCAAACAGACACAAAGAAAACAGTCACCCAGGCCCTAGTCAGCAGCAGACTCGACTACGAAAACGGCCTCTACACCGGAGCCCCGACCAAGCTTATCAACAGACTGCAAAGAATCCAGAGTGCCTCTGCACGCCTGATCCTAGACGTCCCGCGCCGCAACCACATCACCCACCACCTGATGAACCTGCACTGGCTCCCTGTTGACAAAAGAATCTCCTTCAAGCTCCTGATCCACGCACACAAGGCACTCCACAAGGCCGGCCCTATCTCAACAGCCGAATCTCCTTCTACATACCCAACAGGCAACTCCGTTCCCGCAGACCTCTCCCCGGCTACCGTCCCACGCGTCTGTAAAACCACAGCTGGAGGCAAATCCTTCTCCCACTGCGCCGCCAAGACCTGGAACACCCTCCCCCTCATCCTACAATAAACCAAAGACCTTCTAACCTTCAGGAGACAACTCAAGACCTGGCTGTTCGACCAGTAGCAACAGCACCCCCTACCTCCCCTCCCTTCAGCGCCTTGAAACCTTGCGGGTATGTAGTGCGCTTTAAAAAATATTTGGTTGATTGACAATTGAGTGGAGCACAAGATGAATGGGGGACCTGACGACCAATCTCCAGATGATGGCATGCTGGATGAGCACTAATGACCTGAAGTTGCATGCGACCAAAACACCGATTTTTGATAACGGGGTTTTCGTCAGACCCTGTATAGAATACGCAGCCCCCACAGTTCTGATTTGACGTCCCATGCCTTTGTTTGGAAGGTCGGTCATCCCCCTGGTCCCTCAGGGCTCTGATCTCCGCATTCGCTCAGACTGATGCTATAGTTAGCAGGACATTTTCAGCTGAAAATGTTTCTCCTGCTTCTCTGTTCATGCTTTTCAGAAAGTAGTTGTTGGAACCAGGTTACTACAAGGTGAGTTTTTGCTAACCTCATTCACCCGGGGTTGTCTGAATATTACATGAAACGCATGCAGGTATTTCAGAATGTGCCTGCCTAATTTTTGTTTAGGAAGAAGAGCAACCTCAAATTCCTGCTGCTGGGAGATCTACCTTGGTTCCTGGGGCAAAAGTGTATTGAGTTTAAAGTGTATTACTTGACCTCTAAATGTCTGCATAACCTCCCAGCCAGTTCTGATAAGGACGGACAGACACAACTGCTTTTGCCACAACCTGATTCTCAGCGTTGGACTCTCTTGAACTGGTTCAGTTCTTTCTTCAAGGGTCTGAGGCGGACGGTGTCCCTTCCCCCCCCTTTCACTCTCCTGAGCATGTCTGTGGGTTTCTTTCAAGGGTCAGCCGTCTCCCATCCTATTTTATCCCTTTCTGCAGCCACAGAGGGAGCTAATTCGGTCCATTGGTATTAGGATACGCTGTTGTGTGGACAGTACTCCTCTTCGACTGAAGTTTAATAATCAATTCACAATTCTATTGACTGTTTTATAGATTATAGACTGTTCCACCATCATCTGCAGCAGGATGGGCTCTACACTGGCTCCCAGTGCAGCAGCAACTTCTCTTGAAGTCCGTGTCTGAGATCTTTCATGTGCGAGGCCCATAAGAGCATCCTCGTGATACCTCATTCACCTGTAATACCACGGAGATCTAGCGCTCTCCACCTGCTGGAAGTTCTCTACTATCTGCACCCTGGTTGTGGGGCAGAGCTTTCTGTATCTTGGCTCCCAAAGCCTGAAATGATTTGCCTCTCCACCTCCATTCAGTCCCTGGCCATTTGTTGTTCAGCTGACTGTTCATCTGAATGTGGGCACAGGAAGGATGAGAGTCATCTAATCCGGAATTGATGGCTCATTTGATCTACTTCCAACTTGTTTCCAAAATATAAAGACCTGTATGGATTGTAATGGGCTTAAAATAAACATGCATACACAGAGCTGCTCATGCTTGGTAATAATTTTTCGACATGGCATGCTACCCCAGGCCAGATATTGGAGTTCTCAACCTCACCTTTTAACGCAGCTAAAGAGCCTGGGAATACATTGTGACGGCGGATTAAAGAGGGAGTCAAAAATATCGGCGATGCTTTCCTCATGATGTTTGTCATAAAAGCTTCCCGGGATTACTCCCAGAAAGCACCAGAAGATTGGTGGTTTCTACCAGCATTGGAGCTTGGCTTGAATATTGTAATGCCCTTTATTTAGCTATTCCTAAACATCATATGAAACGCTTACAACTGGTTTAAAATCAAGCTGTACATTACATTCTAGGAGTTCCCATTTTTTATTTTAAGCCCCACCTTTCTTATTAGTTACATTGGCTTCCAGTTCACAACAGAGAGCTTTTTAAGTCCTTCTGTGTTGTTCCTAAATGCTTATTTGGCCATGCGCGAGACTCTTATAGTCCATTTGATCCTGTATTCCCCCGGCATATCCTTAAGATTGTCTTTGGCCTCTCCTCTCCAGATTCTTAGATTTAAGAAACCTCTAAGAGGCTTCTTGATTCTGGCCCCTAAATTCTGTAATCCGCTACCTCCGAAGCGAAGGCACATTCATTCTCACCTTACTCTCAGGAGAAGCTTAAAAATGTTTTGCTTGCTAGTTAAATGTCCTTCCATTTAGGCTTCAATAGTGCCATGAGACCCATGGGTGACTGAAGCATTTTACAAGTTTCTTAAAATTGCATCACATTAAAAGGGTGGTAAAGAAGTTATGATCTAGGGGAGAGGCAAACACCAGAATAGGATGGAAGTCCATTGAATAAGAAGTAAGCCCAGGCGGAGTTTCACTTTGTGGAACTCCGTAAAGTGAACAAAAAACTCTGCTGCGCGGAGTTCCGCAAGCGGCAAAGTGCGTTAGGGTCATGCCTTTCGTGATGATTTTGAGTGCCAGGTGTTTGTCTCGTGCTGTAAAATAATCGTGAATGGCACCATGCGCAGCGCAAGAGAGCGCAACTTATTTTCTGCTTCTCGAGTAGATTTTCCACTCGGGCTGCAGCTTTCTTAATGCGAAGGGACGGTTTCTCAATGTGAAATCGTATCTCCCGCATTGAGCAATCTCGCCAGGAGGTTGATTTTCCTTGCTCACCAACTTGACGTTGACGAGCATAAGCAAGGAAAAATCTTGCCGGGAGGTGGATTTTCCTCGCTCGTGCTCGCCAACTTGACGTTGACGAGCGCAAGCAAGAAAAAACTCCGCTCTGTTTCACGGAGCTGAGTTTTTGGGAACTCCATATGATCTGCAGAGCGAGGAAAACTGCAAACGAAGCGGAGTTCACCACCCAGAGATAATAAGAAGCAAGCAAATCAGAGTGAACCGAAAGCAAGATCATGGTAAACAGGCTGCCTTTAAGTCCACCGGGACTTGGCATGGTCCACAACAGTCTTTATCAGGCAGCTAAATGCTGTCTTTAGGAGAGACCTAAAAACATACACAAAGTTTCAAATTCTAAAAGGGTTTGCTTCTGAAAGCCTCATACATATTACTTTAGGTTACTTTAGGTTACTTTAAGTTATGTTAAATGACTATTCCTGATTTTTAGGTCTCGCTGAATGAACACGCATGCGTTCTCAGCGAGACTTAAGTAAGGGCTCTCAAAAATGCACCCAAAGGCGGATTGCCTACAGTGCATGTGTGCCGGGCACGTGCACATCGCACACCATTTGGCAGCCTGTGAGCCTCGGCATCAGACTTCAAAGGAATCCACTCTCCCGCCACGCAATGCCGAGAGCTTGTTGTTTGTAACTTTTTATTGACTCGCCCAACCACAGATCCCAACTGTTTCCCTGTGTTGTCTTCAATCCACTCCCCTTATCAGCTCTTCCGCTGCCATCATGGTCTTCAAAGCCCAGCAGCTGCCACTTGCAAGTAGGCTGTGCACTTTTTATTAAAAACATACTTTCGCTCCAAATTGTGCCTGCTGTACTGTCCCTCACATTTTAGCAAATTAAGGCGTTATGTGGGGCTGTTGGGGCAGGACGATGGTAGGTGGTATTGCAAGTTATTTCATCCTTCACCTCCTATCAACCCATTGTAACCTTCAGCGCTGTGCACCCCTTCACACACTCATAGTTGACCATCGCTGCGTGTTCTCTTCAGAGAGGCCAGGTATTGGATGGTCGTGTCTCCTGTTAAGGGGCGTTATTCATTCCAGTTACCTTACACAAGGTCACATTGAATTTTATTGTCCCGGGAATATTAGCCTATTCGTCCAGAACTATAGGATGTCGAGCGACTCCGTGACTCGAACCCGATTCCCAGTTCAGAAGTCAGCAGGTCTGGCCATTACACCGCATCCTGGGGTAAGGGGAGAGGGGCATGCAATGCCACATGGAGGCTCAGCTGGTCATGGGCTTCAGGTGCCAACAGGACCTCTGGCTGATTCCGAGCAAGGCAACTAACCTTCCCCCCCATCCCCCTCCTCCAGTATTCAGGGAGCTGAGCCGAGCCTGCTGGGACCTCTCTACAGGCCTCTGCTCTGCTGATGTGGCGGCTTTTATGAACATGTGCTGTAAGGTGATGCCACAAGTCCTCGCTTCCTTACTGATGGCTCTGCGCACAAGGCGTCTCTTCTCCTTCTCTGTACATCTATCTCCCATAGCGCCTCGCTCTGCACACAACCTCTTTCTCCTAGCGCTGCATGCTTCTAACTCACTAAAGCCTCACTAAAGCTTGACGATGAGTTCAAGCACAGTGGAAGGCCTTTTACAATAGTTGACTAGTTATCTTTCGTTTGTTTATTGGTGCATTTGTATGTTAAACCGGTACTGCTAATAAGGTGAAATTTTTGCCCAGATGGTGTTACCGTGAGTAAAAAAAACAAAATAGTTAAGTAATATAAAAAAATGTGTTGCATAATGCCGCATAATTTGCCTTTTCTTGCCATATAATTTAGCGGCATACTTTGGTCCATCACTGCCACATAATCCCAGTGGTCCTAAATATAATGTTCTAGTTAAACCACTAATTCTATGTCAGGAGAGTTTAAAAGCTCATAAATAGACATGTGCATACTTTTTTAATCGTCTAGCGTAGGGGCGGCAGGTCGGGGTCTCACACACGACCTATTTTCTCACATTTCAGTAGTTTTTGTAAATACAGTTGGGTAATTTAGGAGGCACCTGTACATGTCACAACAGCTTCTTTTGGCGTCTCCGTTATAATCACCCTTGGATCTCGAGAGACTAACTCTCGGGTTTCACGGAGGGTCACTTTATTATCTCACATGAAGGTCACTTGAGGATATAATGTGAGGGTCACTTTAAGAGCTAACATGAGGGTTATTTTATTAAATGCTTTAGATTTCACAGGAGGGTCTCCATCAGCCGGCCAGTTAATCAATGTACTGGTACACTTCTTTTTCTCAGTGGAGATAGATGCAGAGCGGAAGTGTGCCTGGGATTTATTGAGGCTTAACAGTAGTGCAGTAGAACTCCGACCGACCATCAAGGGGGAGCAGGGAGTCTGGAAGCACGTGCTTCAGAATATTAGCACGTGCTTCAGAATACGAGCATAAACTGAGTGCTCCTCAGAGCTGACAACATTACGCTTATCTACCACTCACCTGCCCCCCCCACACACACAACCACAGACACACAACCACAAACACACACAACAGTGCACGCATTCATCAGACACACACCACCAGCCGTCCGTGCACGCTTCCACCAGGCACACACACCACCAGCCGGCAGTGCACACATCAATTGTTAACGCATCCACAATTAACTATTGTAACAATAACAGTATGACGCACTTTACTTTTAAACCTATTCATTGAAAGTGCAGCATGCCACCATTGCTACAAAATTAAATACACATTTTTTTGGCCTACAATTTATAGACTTTTGTTGCAATTGGTGTTGCAATATTTAGCAATGCCAATAGCTCAAACGTAATTAATGCGAGACCTATTGCATTGTAAATGCTTGTTTTTCTTTTGGTGAAGCAAAAAAGGAGAACGACGGTGAGTGGAATTTCGTTGGATTGGGAGGGTGGTGGTTGTTTAGTGTGGTAGAGGTGTATGAGGGTGGATGCAGTGTTACGCGCAATGCTGCAGTGAGCTTGCAGATTTGGAGCATGTGGATGGGTTGATAGTCTGGCTAAGGGTTATGAGCGCAAACTGGATGAGTGTAGATGGAAAACAGTGTGGATAGAGTTTGAGGGAGTGCAGCTAGCTGATGCAGGTGAGAGAGAGGCAGGTGAGAAAGGAGGGGCTAAGAGCAAGGAGGGATGATGGGAAGTCACAGTTTTCAGAATTCAGCAACGCATACTGCCAAAGAATGCAACAAAGGTGAGCACAGCCTATTTTGTTTTAATTTGCACTTCTGAAATTTGGGTTGGCATGAGCACTGGCCTTGTGATTAGTTTACTTCTGCAGCAGAAAGTTGGTCCGGAGCTCTGTAAAGCTACTCCGAAGCTAAAATATCAAGTGATGCTGATGCGCAATTGAAGGCCTGTTGTCAAGTAGTTATAATAATTGCAGTTTATCAATGAAGGCGTTCACTGTATTTCTGTCTGCCAGCATATTTCAGTTTTTACCCAAAATGGCTCTTCTGTGCAGAATTATTGGCCTTGGATATGTGCGTGTCAGGATGATAAACGAGATGACAGATCATAACTCTACTGGCGCTTGCTGCATTGCACAAGCAAGCCCTTTCCTGTTTTGTAAATTAAAGATGATTATTTCAAAGTGGCTCCAGTATCTGCAAAGCAAGAGAGCAGAAAGAATAAAAGGCTCTCTGTGGAGGATGGGAACAGCATTCATCATTGTTTGTGGGCGTTGGATTCTCACAGCCCCTGGGGCATGCGTGTGTTCCATCTGCTAAACGAACAACCTTCACTCCTGTCACACAATACTAAATTCCTTTTCCTTCCTTTCTTCGCCTTCAGTGGGAAATATTTATTGTCTTTTAAGTACTGTCAGGGAAGTTATTTGTTGACAGCAAGCCACTTTCATAACTTTAAAAATCAATTGTCCTAGGGAGAAAATGTGAGGTGGTTGGTGGCAAATGTTATTGCATTTTCATGGGAATTATTTTACACAATAGGATTCTCCTGCTCTCCCGGTACGCCGGAATTGTCAGGTTCTGACAAATATTTGAACACTCGGAAACTTTTGAACTTTGTTGATCATTTGTAAAAGTGGGAATTTTCCTGTTTAGAAATCCTTTGACATGTTTTTATTTCATTGTGGTCTCATTTCTTTTTCATTCCATCTAGTGGCCTTTTAAAAGCACTGTGCGACTCGAGAGAAAGCAAGAGGATGGAACATTAACCAGCATTGGCAAAGCCAATGGGCCTCGGCATTCTGAGGACTATTAGTATTTTTAATGTCTTTTAGAGACATCGCATACAATATCTAGAGCCGAATCCTTAAAGAGGTCTCAGCCTGCGAAAGACTACGCACATGCGCAGTAGAGCTGGCGAGACTTAGTGAGGTAGAGTGAGTTTCACTAGCGAGGTTAAGCCCCGCCCCTCTTTTCCATTGGCTGGCGTCACCATTCATGCTAAACTGTGGCCAGCCATTGGAGAAGAGTTCCAGTGACGTTCTTCTTTCTCTGTAAGCCCCGTCCTTTTCAGACTGGCTTACTTGACTTACTGCTGGCGTAAAAGGTTTCTCTTCTTCTTTATGGGTCCAGGTGGCCCCACAAAGAAGATAAGGAACCTTTTATGTCAGCAGGAAGTCAGTCTGAAAGGGACGGGGCTGTGTCATGGCGAGATGATCGGTTTGCTTCTTTAAAGCTGGAGGGAGTCGTTGTTACTGCGTTGACTCGTGGATGGTAGTATCCTTGCTAGTCTTGTGAACCCTCTTGCCCGGGAGGGTCTTAAGTTATTGATCCATGTCTTTTTGTACTACTGGAAATATTCTCCGGTGAAATAGTTGTTAAAATCCTGCTTGCGCGAATTTAATCGGTCGTAGCAAAAGCCTATTATTTTTTTTTATTTTTAAAAAAATGTATTTAGTCTTAAACAGTATGGGCAATATGATCGAAGTAAAAGTCAAATATGTCTCCAGTAAGCATAGCGTAGAAGCTGCTATATTTGCGGAAGAGTCACGGTCGTCTGAATACGAACGCTGTCGAGTTACAAATAATTAGAGCGCCAAACTTGCACATAAAAAATCTTGTGGCCAGTGTATTTAAAGTATATATAGTGTGCTACCGCTTTAACTTCCTAATCGGGTCCAGTCTTTGGCTTCTCGGTAGTATCGGTGTCTAGCTTAGTTTCTTCCCTTGGTGACATTTAAAGTCGGTAGATGTGGTAGTTGATAAAACACTGGCTAGAATCCATCAACTCTTTCGAGCTGTTTTGCAACCGTGGCAGTGTGCATAGAATTTCAACTGGGTCTGAAGGTCGGTTGGTGGGTTTCATTTCGTTCACGTATAAAGCATATTCAAAAGTGCTTAGAAGATACTCTTCTTTTGCAACCCACAACTGTTTACTCTGTAGAAGTTGTGTTATTTGTAAGAAGGGACAAACTTCTTGGTCGCCTCCTGTTGCTAAAAGTTTTGCGTGTATGGCTGTGTCATGGCGAGCGCTTGTTCTCGTTCGCTTTCTATAAGGAGCAGCACTGAATAAAAGCACTTCTAAGGTGGGGTTCGGGCACCACCTTTTGGCCACAGACAGTAGACTAAGCAGCCTGAAGGATAATCCCCCTGATTTTCCTTGGATGGAATAATCGGTTTACACGCGATCAATATTTAAATCACTGCTCTTTAAAACGCGTAAACGTTTCTTGTACCAGTTTATACACAGATCGTTGATCACACACACGAACGCCCAGCGCACTTTTACGCTGCCGCATTAAAAGTTACGCAACAGTCATCTGCGCGAGCAGTGCTCGCATGCTAGAATTACAAATATAAAAGGTGAAGATAATGCGATTTGATTTGTTAGTCTAACTGCGATTTCAGAGTTGATGTCCAAGAAGACTTGGCCAGCTTTCCCCCTTTTTAGGTCTCGCCTGTCGATGCGCATGCGCATCGAGCAAGCAAGACAATGGGGGCTTATCCACTCTTTGTCCAACTTGCAAGGAATCGTGGCGATTCCTTGCAGTGCCCGTGACTTTTAAGCTCAATGCGCATGCGCATTGAGCTTAAAAGCGCGTGCACATGCCCCCAGCCGCCTGCCTTGCCTACTCTCCCGCCCCCTCACTTCTTGATTGCACGGCCGCTAGGCTGTGCCTCCCCTACTCTCCTCCTCCTACTCTCCTCCCCTCGCCGTCTGTTCCCGCACTCCTCCCACACCCCCGCTCCGCCCCCTCCCCTGCCTGCCATGTCGCGTCGCATTTCTCCTCCCCCTCCCCCCAGCGCACAACGACGCACCATGAGGGCACAACGAACAATGCCATACACAATCTATAACTTTATGACCCTCTGTGTAATAACGCGAATACAATGAAATCTACGAACAAGTAAACTTGCTACATTTTTTTTGTTTGGTCGGTTATTTCTGGGCTCAGAAATCTCCACAGGAACTTAACTCAACCACCTGGGCGCCCTTCTTGACAACGGAGAACACTCACCGCACTCTTAGCGGCCACGCTGTGAAGAACGCAAGAGCGGTTGGTGCCCGCAAAGTGGAAGTCCTGAAATCAGCAGTGAGAACACATGGGAAACTGCAGCGCTGGTGACAAGGCCAGGCGCAGGAAAAATCAACCAGTGACGTTAACACGCAGAAGGTGACGCGCAGACGATTTAGTTACAGTCCGGATGGTTCTCGACACCCGAGCGCACCACAAAAAGATGCTTGGGCAGGAAACGAAACCTAGCCACAACCTGCTCGCAAATATAGCAAGCAGACGGCAGAATCGGAGTCCGCATTTTTTCCCTCAGTTCGACAAGTAACTGACTGATAGTTACCTGAATGATAAACCACATTCTCCTGCCAATCTCACGACAAGTGTTTTTTCAAGGAACCCACCGGATATGTTTCGCGTATTCGACCTCCATTTACAGCATTAATAGTTTTGCAATTGCAATTCAGAGCACAACAGACTTGCCAAGACAAACCTATGACAGGACCGGAGCAATAATTATTCCTTTCTTTTTCCTGTGCCTTCATTAAGTAGCAAGTAAACGCATGCCATAAAGAACTACAATTCCCAAGAAAATCGGGAGTAACAAATTGAAACGTGACATCTAGCAACCAATCAACGTCCTATTGAGACCTATTGGCAACCCTTCACCCTCAACCTCTCACTCACCCTCACTCACCCTCACTCACCCTCAACACCTCAGCCTCACCCTCACTCACCCTCACTCACCCTCAACTCCTCACCCTCACTCACCCTCACTCACCCTCACCCGCACTCACCCTCATCCCACACTCACCCTCCCTCAACCCCTCACCCTCACTCACCCTCAACCCCTCACCCTCACCCTCAAACCTTCACCCTCAACCCCTCACTCACCCTCACTCTCACTCACCCTCACTCAGCCTCAACTACTCTCACTCACCCTCAACCCCTCACCCTAACTCACCCTCACCCTCACTCACCCTCAACACCTCACTCACCCTCACCCTCACTCACCCTCACCCTCACTCACCCTCACCCTCACTCACCCTCACCCTCACTCACCCTCACTCACCCTCACTCACCCTCACCCTCACTCACCCTCACTCTCACTCACCCTCAACCCCTCACCCTCACTCACCCTCACTCACCCTCAACCCCTCACCCTCACTCACCCTCACCCACCCTCACCCTCACCCTCACTCACCCTCAACCCCTCACCCTCACACAGTGCAATAGGTCTCAGACCATTTCAGTTAGAGCTTTAAGAAATGTTTATGGCTTTTTTTATTTGCAATTCTTTAGCATTGGCTACAGGAAACAAAAATGCTAAACATTTACAAAAAAAACCATAAACAATTCTAAAAGCACTAACTCTAATGGTGCGAGACCTATTGCATTTCCAATGCTTGTTTTTTTTCTTCAATTAAAACATCAATCTACTCTGAGCTGCGTGAATTCTGTGTCACCTAGAGAACATAAAATTCCCCATAACGGAGAAATAAGCACCTTTTTTTTAGGTTTAAAGTATTTTATTAAAGTACAAAAAAAGCATGGGGAAGGGAATAGGAGGTCAAGCGAATACACAGTACAAGAAGCGGAACGTTGCAGCGATTCAGAAGAGAAGGAGGGAGGCAGGAAGCCCCAGAGGGTAACAAGGCAGAAGTCATAAAGCAATAAGTATTGTGAATGACCCCCCAGGAGACCCCCCACTCCCTAAGCAAGGCAGAGCTGGAATAACGTCCCGCATTACCATAAAAAAGAAAGCACACCATCCCTCCAACCCCCCGTCCCCAGAAAAGGAGAAAAAAGAGAAAAGCAAAGGAGGAAAAAGAAGAAAACAATACCCCAACATCCCCGTCCGAAAATCAGCATTAAAAGCATATGACCCCGCGCCCCACCCCCAGCCCCAGACCCCCGAGCCCGCACATTCACTCCGCTGTAGCCGCCGGCGGTGTCAGCCTAAGGAGTCGCAGGTACCGTGGACATGTGAGTTCGCGAAACTCCGTGGATAGCAGTGCCAAAAAGGGGTGCCAGAGCTCTTCAAACTGGTCAACATTCCCAGCCACCGTGAGCGACATCTTCTCCATGCCCAGTACCTGCCAGAGCCTATGTAGCCAACCAGTGATGGAGGGGGCAGTAGGGGTGCGCCAGAGTACAAGGATGTTTTGGACCGCGGAACCCAGCGCAATCGCAATCTGCCTACCCCTACGGGACTTCAGCGGGTACATCAGGTCATTGGGGAGGCCTAGCAAAACATACGCGGGGAAGCGCGGGAGCTCGATCTCAAAATGCTTATCTACCTCATCCAGGACCTCCTTCCAATAGGCCGACAGCACCGGGCACTCCCAGAGAATATGCGTGAGGGTGCCCTCCTGTCCGCAGCCACGCCAGCAACCTTTATCACCGATTTTGCGCATCTCGTAAAGCCTCTCCGGGGTGTAATACCAATAGGTGGATACCTTAGTAAAGGTCTCCGTCAGCCCAGTATGGTACGCAGAGTGCCTCGCCCGATACGCAATCTTGTCCCACTCCTTGTGGCTCAAGGTCCTGCCCAATTCCCTGTGCCAACGCTCCCTCCCCGGGTTATGGTAATGAAACGGCGGGGGTTGGAGAAACTTGTACAAGTCGGTGATAAGCTTGGCATCCGAGGCCCGGGTTACCAGCCATCGCTCATAGGGCGTAATCGAACGGGCAGCGACGTCTCGTACTGAGGGTTGAAGAGCCCAGTGGCGGACTTGCATATAACGCAGTCTGTCCCCCTCCGTCAGGCCAAACTCCTGTCGGAGCTGCTGGAAGGGGAGCACACCCTCCGGCCCGTAAATCTGGAAAAGCACCCTGCAACCCGCACTCACCCAGTGAGAAAAGGCTCCCGGTTCCAGACCCGGAGTGAAGTCTGGATTGCCAGCAATGGGAGTGAATGGCGATGGAAAGGTGGTGAGTTCACGAAGCTCACACACCGCGTCCCACACTCTCAGCGGAACCCGGGTGATAAAAGAGGCGTAGAGATTAGGCGGGCGGTGATTGCGCCGCAGGAACGGGACTTCCTGGAGGGTACGGCCCGCAACTGCCTGATCTTGAAAGAGCCAATGCTTGTCCGATTCCCACCGGCTCCATTCCACCAAGTACCGAAGTTGCGCCGCCTGAAAGTACTTCCGGAGGTCCGGGACCCCGAGACCCCCCGCCTCCGGGGCAAGCATGGAGAGGACCCGCTTCATCCGCGGCTTACGACCCTGCCACACAAAGCGGGAGATGTCTGCCTGCGTCTGCCGTATCCAACCCACAGGAGGCTGGAGAGGCAGAGCGCGAAAAAGATACAGAATCTGAGGCAGTATCGTCATCTTCACCGCTGCGATACGGCCCAGCCACGAGAGCAGGCCTTTGTTCCATCGGCCGAGTTCGTCTTTGACTTTTTTGCCCAGAGAGGAATAGTTAGCGGCGACCATTGCAGGCAGGGAGGGAGCAAGCAAAATACCCAGGTAAGGCACCGTGGAGGAGGACCACTGCAGAGGAAAAAGACGCTGGAGGTCCCGCCTGGTGTCGACAGAGAGCGACACGTCCAGGGCAGCCGACTTAGTCATATTCATCTTAAAGCCCGCCACGCGGGCAAAGGAGTCCAGCTCCTGGACGCAGGCAGGGAGCGACCGTTTGGGGTCATCCAGGGTCAGCAAGACATCATCCGCATATAAGCTGACAGTATGCATGTATTGCCCCATCTTCACCCCAATAGCGTCCGGGTTATCGCGAATCCTCTGGGCAAACGGCTCCATATAGAGGGCAAACAGGAGCGGCGAAAGGGGACAACCCTGTCTCGTGCCGCGTTCAATGGCGAAGCTGCCGGAGCTGTGTCCGTTGACACGCACAGATGCTGACGGTCTCCTATAACAATTGAAGACCATAGTGCGGAACTTCTCGCCGATCCCCAGTTTCCCAAGGACCAGCTCGAGGTACGGCCAATGGACCCTATCAAAGGCCTTCTCCGCGTCGACCGATAGCAGCATCCGCTCCCCCGGGACGCGTGAGGCCTTTTCCAGCACGTGCGTCACCCTCTTGGTGTTGTCGACCGTCTGCCTACCGGGTACAAATCCGGCCTGGTCCGCCTCCACCAAACCTGGCAGGTGTAGACCCAGCCTGGCCGCCAAGATCCCTGTGTAAAGCTTGAGGTCCACATTCAAAAGCGAGATGGGCCGGTACGAGCCGCACAGAGTCCGGTCCTTTCCCGGTTTCGGGATAACCGACACAGTCGCCGAGAGAAGGTCCGGCGGGATAGCTCCTGGGTCGGAGAAGGAATTGAATAAGCGAGCCAGGAGAGGCGCGACAGTGGGACAGAAGGTCTTGTAGAACAAGGCCGTATAGCCATCCGGGCCCGGAGCCTTGCCGTGCTTGAGCCGAGCAATAGCGGAGATGACTTCCTCCACGTGAATATCCCTCTCCAGGTGGTCCGCCTGGGCGGAATCCAGGGTCGGGAGGGTTACGGAGTCCAGATAGGCTTCAGCCTCTCCCGGTGGGGAGGGCTCTGCAGCGTACAGCGCCTCGTAAAAGGCACGAAAGGAATCCGCCACCTCCGCGTCACCGGAAACCGGGACCCCATCTACTCCCACTAGCTCTTTTACCACGTTGCGTTGCTGCGCAGCTCTGAGCCGATGGGCCAGGAGCTTACCGCACCTATCTCCGCCGGTGTAATAGGCATGCTTCAAGCGTAACGCCGCATACTCCGCCCGGTCTAGGTCCAACGCAGAGAGGAGTTTCCGCGCCGCCTTCAGCTGCCTCCAAACACGAGGAGCCCCCGTCCGGCGGTGAACCTGTTCAAGTTCCCTGACCTGCGCCGTTAGTTCCTCCCTCTTGCGTTGGCGCTCCTTATTCTCCGCCGAGGAAATGGAGATAAACTCCCCCCTGATGACTGCTTTCAAAGCCGCCCACTGCGTCACCAGGGACGTATCTGAGTTGTCATTGTGGGTCAGGTACTCTCGGATGACCTCCTCTATTCGCTTCACCACCAGTTTCTTATGGAGAAGCGTGTCCCGAAGCCGCCACATCCCTCTGGAGGGGGGGGCCGCCGGCCAAGCAAAAACTCCGGAAACCGGCGCATGATCGGACAAGGACAAGACCCCGATGTCCGCCGCCGTGGCGGCCGAGCGAAGCGGGCCGCTCACCAGGAGATAATCTAACCGCGAATAAGTGTTGTGTGCGTGGGAAAAATATGAGTAGTCCCTGTCGGTGGGATGCATGGTTCGCCAGAGGTCATGTAGATCCATCTCAGCAATCTGGTCTTGCACCGCTCTAGAAAGCTCCCCCGTCTGCGGAAAGCGCTGGGCAGACCTATCCAGGGTGGAGTCGAAGACCATGTTCAGGTCTCCCCCCAAGATAATATGGCGGTCGGGCGAGGCAGTAACGTCCACTAACACAGAGTCCAGGAAGCGATCCTGGTGGTCATTCGGGCTGTAAACGGAACCAACCGTAAAGGCAACACCTCCCAGACGCATGCGATACACCAGAAGCCTCCCCTTCTGCTCGGCATGTTTATATAACACCTCACCCCTGAAGGAGCTAGCTAGAAGAATGGCCACCCCCGCAGTCTTAGTCGCAGCCGAGGAAAAGAGTAGCGTGGGGAACTTGGCAGAGCGCAACCTATGGCAGTCATTAGAGAGTAAATGGGTTTCCTGCAGGAGGCAAATATCCGCCTGCGACCCCTCCAGCAGGGAAAGGATCGCCCTACGCTTTACAGGGTTATTCAGACCCTTAACATTAAGGGTCACTACTTTCAGGGGCGGCATCGCTCACGGGGAAGCAAAGCGCTATGCAGCAAGCGAGGGATCAGCGGGAGGGGCACGCGGGGCAGGGGAGCAGGGAAGGCCAGGATCGGCCTCGCAAGTGTTCGGACAGTATCGGACGGGACCCCCCCAGCACCAAACCAGTTCTTAAACCCCCCCAAAACCAACCCATGGCAACCAGCCAAAACCAAAAACAAGAAAAAACACCCCATTGTCTCAGTCCAGCCCAAGAGGGCGAGTCTGCAGAAAAAAGTCAAGTGGACGTCCAGCCACACACCTCCAACCGCCCCCCCCAACCCCCAGCCCCAGCCCAGCATCATAGAAGCTAAGAATCTCTCCCCCCGGAGTAAAGTTAGGCCGTCTGGGCCACGCCGTTAGATTCAGGCAAGTTCCTGGCCGCAGTCCTCAGGGCCTCCGCCATATCCGCCCTGATGGTAGGGGAGTCAGGACGACTCACTGTCGTTGACGATTGGCGCCTCCTCTATCTCCGTCGGCCTCGCCGCTCGGGGCGCCTCCATGCGGGCGTAGCTCCTTCTTCCTCCGTAGCTGTAAGTCCCAGCACCCCACAGACATCCTGTAGGGAGCGCAGCTGATGTAGCACCCCATTCCATCGAAAGATAAGACGGAAGGGGTGACCCCAGGAATAGGCCGTCTCATGCTCCCGCAGAAAGTCCGTGGCGATGCGGAAAGACCTGCGCTTCTGCAGTGTGATGGCGGACAGGTCTTGATAGAGCGCCACGGGTCGTTCTCGGAAGGACAGCGGTTGCTTCCTGCGGGCCTCCGTCATGATGCGCTCCTTTAAGGGGAAATCCGGCAGGAATGCCAGGATATCAGGCGGGGGCGCCGATGACTGGCGCTGGCGGCCCACCCTATGTGCTCTGTCGATGCGGATCTGGAAGTCCGCTCCTTCTTCCAAGATGTCGCGGAACAGGTCCTGCAGATAGGCCACTAGGTCCGCACCCTCATCCGCGGACGGAACGCCTCGCACCCGGATGTTATTCCGCCTGGACCTGTTCTCGAGGTCCTCCGAGTGGGCCTGGAGCTCGACACACTGCTCCCGAAGGCGGAGGACGTCCTGCTGGAGGTGGACTATCTCTTCGTCGCGACGCTGGGCCGCCGTTTCCACAGTGTCGACCCGCTCGCCCAGGCCTTCGACCTCCCTACGCACTTCACGTACCTCTCCGGCCACCTCGGTCTTGAGAGTCTGGAATTCCTCCTTGAGGGAGCTGAATAAGTCCTCCATAAAGGACCTCGTGACTGGCGGTTCGCCTCCGGTGGCGTCCGATGAGGCCCGGGAGGACCCCGGGGACGGCTGCGTCCTGTCGCGTAGTTGCTGGGACCTGCCAAGCATTTCCGGCAGAGTGCGATCTCCCCGTGCCGCGCCTCGTCTCCCAGTCATCTTGGCCTCCGCAGTGGATGAGGCCTAGAGCCAGCCGCCGTGGATGTGCCCAACCGCTCGAGGGCACCAGATGTGAAGGCCTCACCGAGGACAAGGGTGGTGCGTCACAGGCGACAAAATGGCGGCCCGGGTCAGGGCGAGACGACCATCGAGCCAGTTAGGGTGGTCAGCAATGTTCAAAACGGAGGCTTTCAGCTGTGTGCTCCCAGGGAGGACAGCAGATGTGTAGGCACCAGGGGGAACCAAGGCGCCCGTGTGATAAGGGCGCGGGCGAGGGCCACCAGTTTCAGCTCCACAAAGACAAGATGGCGGGAGGGCGGAACCCGGGAGGGCAGCCTAGGCCAGCAAGTCCATGGGCGACCCTCAAACAGCAATGGGTCGGGAAGGAGCGAAACCAATGCCTCCCATTAACACCGGCCAGTATGCCCGGGCCGGGCCCCGCTCAGACTCCGTCGTCCTTCACTTCCAAGCTCGGGGTCCGCAAGGCGTCACACACCGACACCCAAGGCAGGGGGGTGGATCGCCGTCGCCGGGCTGGCGTCTTGTCGTCCAGCGATGGTTCTTGCCACAAGGGCGCCGGCCAGGAAGCTTCCACACTCCGCGGAGTCCGTCTAGTCCGCTCCCCGGGGTCTCCAGCTTTTCAGCACTCGGCCCAGCCGAGGCGCGCGGACAGCGCCGCGATATGCTCCGCCTCCAGGCCCTTCTCCTCGGGGCGACCCAGGCTCTGCTCCCCGGAGCGATCGTTGAGCAAACTTTTCGGGGACTTCCCCCGGGGCAACAGAAGTCAAGTTGGTATCAAAATGTGCCCCAAGAACTCCGGCACAGTTCTCTCGCCCGCAGTGCAGCCGCGGGGGGAGAGAAGCGCAGGAATCGGGGCTCGAGCTGAGCTGGGCCGGGGGAGCTACGGGAGGAAGCGTCCGCTCACCCCGCCATCTTGGCCACGCCCCCAGCACCTTTTTTTTGGTTGTTAATCCAAGAGGAGTTTTAATTGCTTTCTGCTTTTTGCGTTTTAGCTCGGCTACCTGCTAAAGCTGCTCTAGACAGCCTTTATCTAGGATTTCGGATTCAGACAAAAAGAATTCAAACCCACAACAAAGTACATAACTAAATGGTCACGGTGTGCGCATTTTATAATTTAGAAACGAAGAACAAATAGGGAAGTTTTTGGAACATTCATATAATCAGAGCAGCCCAACATCAGATTGCACTGTGAATGGGGAATCGGAATCGTCGTATATATCAAAAAGGTTATCGACACAACAACACACTCTAGCGTGTTTTTTAGGAAGCCAATTGTAATTGGGTAGGGGACGGCGGAGGGTAACATTTGACCCAGGCGGTGGTAACCGTGGGTAACACCCCAGCTCCCCCGTGCCCCAGACCTCCGGAAAGCTGCAGCTCCATTAACTTTCCTAGGCACAACACACTAATAGCAATTTCGAAAAGTCAATGGCAGTGCGGCGGGGTGGTGTTGCAGTTACATCGGTGACCCGCGGGGCCTCTCCATGGGTCGGCTCTGATGGATACAATTACACGGTGACAAGGAAGAGCGCCCACGGAGCCACGTGCGGCTAATATGGACTCTATGGGGAGTCAGTGTTTCTGGAAGACCCCCCCCCCCCACCCGACAACACCCACAAACGGCCATGTGTGACATTTAACTAAGCTGTGCTGTACTGGCACGAAGCAGACGAGCGCGTGCGGACTAACAACACTCGTGCGGACTGACAGACTTAGAAACACTATAAATATTTTTTATGTGTGATTTTGCAAGTTTGTATCGTCTTGGAGATTTCTCTCCAGTCAGTCTCCAGCTATTCTTCTGTTTTTCCCACTTCCGTGTGAAGTTTTCATACCTTCCAAAATTGGAAAGTTTCCCCAGAACAAGATGCGTACTCCTGAAGCTCAGGTCTGACTGATCTTCGTAACAGCAGTCCGTCGCTTTCTTTCAGCTGGGTGAGCGTCAGGCAATTTTTCAATAAGACTGATTACTGCCTTTCTCGCGCGGTGAACATCTGTACTCCTTTCAGGTCCCGCCGAAGAGAGGTCGTCCAATTATATAATACATATGACTGCCTGCGGGCTACGTGAGGGGCGGAGGGAAGCTCGGTGCACTCTGCCCCAGCGGAGCCCACACGTGTGTTACCGGGTTCCATGAAGGGTGCTACGTCACTGCAAGCGCTAGTCATTCATCCAACAACTCAAGAGTGCACGTTCTTATCACAGTGACCGCACCAAAACAGGTAAACACACGCGCTCCTGAGGTGGAGAGGAAAGGTCACTCGGTGGCAATGGACACTCTTCTCCTGTGTGCCAGACAATTAAGGCCCACAAATCAATACAGACGTCATGTTTCCGACTAAATCAGGTAAGATCACAGTCTGTACAAAGTACACTGACAACCCCATTCTAACAAACATTCTCAGATGGTTTTAACAAAATGAATGTACTGCCACATGTTGCACATATCTGTGACATCTGTCATATCACACAAACAGACACGCACATGCACACTCACACACAGGTTGCACAAACATAAACACACGCACTCTGTCACATGTCCTTGTACTCAAACCAGAAACATTCAAACGACATACACAATCATGAAAGCTCTTTTTTTATCTTTCCCACAAACAGACATTCACACACATACCACTACTTACGTTCTTGCACGACTCAATTTTCTCAATTACTCCTAACCATACTCACAGCCCACTATCAGACACCAAACGCACACAAACACCCAAAAGGCACACAGAGGTGCAACCCCCCCCACCCAGTCACCCATAAACACACTAACATAAACATAATGCACACATGTGCCGTTACATACTTCACCATATGCATTTTACACCCCCTCCCCGCCCCCATGTTTATCAGTAATAGTACAGGTTTTTGTCGAACGTTTTGGCCATCGTCCGAAATTGTAAACACCGTCATCCCTCCCCCCCGCCCCCCGCCACCTAATGCGATTTTCAGTCCCAGCATTTTCAGCTTAGTTACTTGGTTTTCTATAGGTGCTCAATACATTAAAATAGTAGTCACAAACAATATAGGTAGTCAGAATGTGCGTGTGGCTCTGTGTGTATGTGTGTGTGTGGGGGGGGGCTCTGTGTGTGTGGGGGGGGCTCTGTGTGTGTGGGGGGGGGCTCTGTGTGTGTGGGGGGGGCTCTGTGTGTGTGCGGGGGGGCTGTGTGTGTGGGGGGGGGCTCTGTGTGTGTGTGGGGCTCTGTGTGTGTGTGGGGCTCTGTGTGTGTGGGGCTCTGTGTGTGTGGGGCTCTGTGTGTGTGGGGCTCTGTGTGTGTGTGGCTCTGTATGTGTGTGTGGCTCTGTGTGTGTGTGTGTGTGGCTCTGTGTGTGTGGGGGGCTCTGTGTGTGGGGGGCTCTGTGTGTGTGGGGGGCTCTGTGTGTGTGTGTGGGGGGGCTCTGTGTGTGTGTGGGGGGCTCTGTGTGTGTGGGGGGGCTCTGTGTGTGGGGGGGGCTCTGTGTGTGTGGGGGGGGCTCTGTGTGTGTGTGTGTGGGGCTCTCTGTGTGTGTGTGTGTGTGGGGCTCTCTGTGTGTGTGTGTGTGGGGCTGGGTGTGTGTGTGTGTGGGGGGGGACTCTGTGTGTGTGTGTGGGGGGGGCTCTCTGTGTGTGGGGGGGCTCTATGTGTGTGGGGGGCTGTGTGTGTGTGTGGGGCTGTGTGTGTGTGTGGGGCTCTGTGTGTGTGTGTGGCTCTCTGTGTGTGTGGGGCTCTGTGTGTGTGTGGGGGGGCTGTGTGTGTGGGGGGCTGTGTGTGGCTCTGTGTGTGTGTGGGGGGGCTCTGTGCGTGTGGTACTGTGTGGGGGGGCTCTGTGTGTGTGGCTCTATGTGTGTGTGTGGCTCTGTGTGTGTGTGTGAGAGAGACAGCAGTGTGAGAGAGACAGCCGTGTGAGACCTTTTTATTTATGTTTGTTTTTGAAACATAAATAAAACGCATTGTTATTTGCAATGTCAATAGCTCAAACTTGCGTAAATACGCGACCTATTGCATTGCAAATGCAATAGATCTCGCATTTGCGAGAGATTAAGCTATTGGCATTGTAAATGACAATGCCATTTATCTGTTTTCAAAATGAACACATACATAAAAATGTTGTCATTTACAATGCAAATAGCTCTAACTTTTGCAAAGGCGAGACTGTTGCATTGTAAATGCTTGTTGAATATAAAACCACGGTTACACTCTAAAAAATCATCTCTTTTTAAATGTGAATTAAGCGTGAAGGATCAAATAGCTTTAAGAATCGCCCGTTTCCGCCACCATAGGTCGTTAGTGTTTAGGTACAAAATTGGCGTACATTCCCCTGCAAAACAGTACCATGTACGCCTCCACTTGGGAATACCAGGGGAAGGTTCTGCAATAAAAGTTGGAAATTTAGATTTCAGGTTGACTTGCACTAGATAGGGATGTTTAAAAATAACCAAAAATGAATATATGAAAATCTCCCACTCAAGTAGTACACTAAACCATCTTTCGGGGGTGGGAGTGGGGGGCGGGGGGGTCCTGACGACTGCGTCTGCCTGGTGCATATGCTGGGTACACTGATGGCATTCCTGTTCGAGGAGTGGTCTAATCAAAGGTGTTTTGTCTCGGATCAGAAGAATGCATCTGCAGCCTCGATGACGCTAATTGCATTCACCGAAGCCCACAGAAACAAAAAACATTGAAAAGTTAAACGCCGCACAGATGCTTCTTTCTCCTAGATTAAAATGTGAATTCTGAATGTTCTTCCCGATAAATGATGAAAGGTTAGGCTTGCTGAAATTACTGCCCCTCTTATAAGAAAAGGAAATGCTTTCTGTGGAAAGATATGCCGCTGAGGCTTAGAGGCTTAAATATGTCATATGAAATTCCAATCAAACTGTATTCTTATGTGTCAGCAATGATAACAAAGAAAGATGAAAGAAAAATTGTCTTCACCGTTTCTGGATATTGCAGTTCAAGTTTTTGCAGCGAGAAGGAAAGATAAGGCATTGGGGAAAGATGGCTGCCCTACAGTCTGAGAGCCGGAACGTAAACATAGTATTTGGAAAACCTTCACTCAGCAACACCCAAAAGCACCTTAAAAAAATGGTGCTAGTAGCGAGCGCTCGTCTGAGAAAGAAAAGTAAACTGACTCCGTAAACCGCATCTGACATTGTACCTGGGCTTTTAAATGCACGGAAAAACAACGCTAGGAACGAGCACTTGTATAAATTGACAAAATCAATTTTAAAAAAAGTTGTCCCAAGAACAGTTTATTGGGACCAGGCCGAAAGACATGATGCCGGCATACAATGTACAAATGGGGTAAAAGAATTGAAGAGCGACGATTATGCCAGGAAATGGGACGCCTATAGGCAAGCTGAAGCCCACAAACTATATACAACAGGTCTCTTTTCGAGACAGCGCATGCACGCTGTCTGGAGCTGAGACCTAACAATGTGACATAGAGGAGACAATGCAAGGGGTGCCTTGAACCACACACAGGATGAGTTGGAGACCCTTCACGGTCCTTGGAGCGAGATATGAGGAAGAGAGGAGCAGGATTAAACTGTGGAGTGGCAGAATACAAGACCTGGTGGGACATGAGAGTAAAGATGGTGGCACATGGAAATGTGACAGTGTTTCAAAGCACATCTAGTGACAGAAACTGAAGGAGGAAGAGTTGGGAGTAACATTTTTGGAGGAAGGGAGCAGTGTGAGCTGGGAGGTGTAGCTTGAGGGAGGATAGAGACATACGTTTCTGATCGAGATTTTGCCCCCAGGGTGCAGAGAGATGGTCACTGCCACTTTCCTAACACAAATCTGTCTGGTACGGGCTTCCTAAGCGCTTGGCCTGACCCTAGCTTGCCCTGCTGCCCAATGTTGTTACTTTATTGCCTCATTCCATAGCCCTTGAAGACGAAGTTGCACCTAGAACCTTATTTTTTTAATTATAAATATCTTGATGTAATTTTTCCATCGAACAACAAAGGTGCATGAATTCGCACCCGCAACATATTTAGAACCTGATTTGCCCTTTGGCTCCCATTGGAGAACAGCAAGCTCTAGGTCAATTAGTCCGGTTATCGGATGCCTGAGAGTCCTCCCGGCTCCAGTGCTCCAAAGCCTGGGCGGTGTTGATGAGATGAATCCTTACTCAACAGTTATCGCAGTTAGGATTTCATTAGACATGCATTTTGTTACAATCCAAAGGAAGTCCGTAGGTGGCCATGAAGTCGGTTATAGGTAAAAGGTTTATTAAGCTTAATTATAGGATAATCAAAATGGTAAGCAAGAATTTCAGCCCTCACCAGGAGCAGCATCATTGCTGCTCCGCCCACACACTCCAACCTTCTCTGTCAACCACACTAGGCACTCCAGCATTCCACTACCTCATCAAGCATTCCAACATTCCATACACACACCACATCCATACTGGCTGAGCAGAAGGGAAAGAATGCATAATGAGAACACAAGTCACAACACCATTTGATTATATAAGTGCATGTCATTGCCTGAAGACTGGATCCCACAGTTAGCAGTTAATACCCGTGAGCTCCATACTATTTCTTTTATGTGTAGAACAATATACTATGGTCTGAGAAATAGTTTAATATACCTTGATTTGCCCCAAGCCTAACCTTAAATAAATTACCATACTAGCCAATGCCATGAACCGCTAACCCAAATCAGGCCTTCACTGCCCAATAATGTCTTTCACTGCCCAGGCATTGGAGAGAAAGACTTTCATCAGTGTAGTTCTAATTGAAAGCTGTGCTTGGGTAAAATCACTTTGCACAGTCATCGCTCGGTCACCTTTACTCACCCCACACTCCCTGGATATCAATGCCGGGTTTGCCAAATTTTGTGCCCTAAAACATAAATTTGCCGGCCAGAAAAGCATGATTTGCTATATTTTTTTGACTGGGATATAATGTGCTGTACCAGAAGTACCATGGCCCAGAAACCAAGCCAGCAAAAAGCATTGCGCCTTACAGGAAGAGAAAGCTAGGAAGAAGGATGTCTGGTGCCAGAGAGAGAACAGATATCCATTTAAAAGATACACATTCTCTGACAGGACCTAGACATCTCTTGTCTCCGGCTTAAAATATCATCACGAAGTTCATAGTGCTGGAGGGAACTGTTACTGTATTCTCCCTCCGCCCCCAACGATCCCCTTAATTTCGGGTGGTAGTAGGGTGGAGCGGAAGGTGGCAGTGGGGTGGAGCGGAAGAACAGTAATCGCTCCCTACAGCACAATGTATTTCTCCTGGATAATGATGTGTGAAGCAGAGACTTTGAAAGGGGCGCCACCACCAGCAACAGGCCGCCCGCAGAAGCTGGAACAAAATCACAGCAGACCAGCTCGCCACCTCCCTGAGCCAGCACCCTCCTGCCAGCTCTGCGAACCCCAGCCAGGCCGCCGACAACCTCACGAAGTGGATCAGCATCTGCGCGGACGAGCTCGCCCCGCTGAGAACCCCGCCCAGCAGACCCGGCAGCAAGAAAGCCCCATGGTTCACCGACGAACTCAAGAGCTCCAAGAAGAACTGCCGAGCCCTCGAGAAAGTCTGGAGAAGGGAACCTACACCGGACAACAGGACCTCCTTCAAGCTTGCCACCCGGAAACACCACCAGCTGATCCGCGCCGCCAAGAAAACAGCATTCAAGGACCGGTTGGACAACAACGCACACAACTACAAGGAACTCTTCAACATCGTGAAAGAGCTTTCCAACCCCAGCGCAGGAAACAACGACATCACCCCATCGCAAGACCTCTGCAACTCCCTCGCTTCATACTTCCACAACAAGATCGCGGACATACACAACAGCTTCACCAACCAACCAACGCACACCATGACCGAACAACCACCCCTCACCACCACCCTCCACGCCTGGACCCCGATCAGCACCGAAGACACCATCCGTACGATGAACTCCATCCACTCCGGATCACCGACCGACCCCTGCCCTCACCACGTCTTCAACAAGGCCGACGCTGTCATCGCACCCCACCTGCGAGACATCATCAACACATCCTTCGACACCGCCACCTTCCCTGAGAGCTGGAAACACGCCGAACTCAGCGCTCTACTCAAGAAACCAACAGCGGACCCCACCGAACTCAAAAACTACCGCCCCATCTCGCCAAAGGCTCTCTGGTCTCAACAGCAGGTGCAGTCCTGCCTTCCACAAGTCCAGTAGTGTTCTGAAGAGGGTGTCCAGGGGTGCCACATTTATGCTCGCCACTAACCTGTGGGTGACCCCTCCATGACTAATAGAGGAAAGGTTCCAGAGTGTTACCCTACTCTTTTTTTGCAACAGTTACTGTGTGTCCTACTGCAAGCTTTCCCCACAGTGCCCCTGCTAGCTAAATCCTTTGTGGCACCTGTGCCCACCCTAGAGGTGTGGCAAGGGAAATAAGCAACCCCTCCTCTGTGGTCACTCCAAACCGGTTCTGGGGACAGCCCCTCTGCCACTGGGATTGTTACTTAACTGACTACCTAAGCAAAGGAAAAGGCAGTTCCAGGTATTAAATGACAGTGACCGGGTAGGCCTCTGTGAAGTTAATTAAGTTCCTGGGCACTGCCCATATGGTCATCCTGTCAAAAGATTAGAACACCAGCCCTCACTTAAGGCCGTTGTTTCAGCTCTGGGAGCAAGTTCACACCTCATCAAGACTTTATTCAGCTCCTGTGTGACAGTAGGAAATGTATGCAAATGGACTTCAAGAGGTTTTCTTTAAGTTCAAGGTGATTTTTCAAAACTAACTTTTGTAAAAAAAAATTAATAAACTTCTTTTTTTATCTTTTGTAAATTATTGATTACGAATCTGACTGTACCAGTGAATTGGGCTTATTATTTTTTTTATCTAAGAATTCAATTTAGCAGTTTCCTAAGCTGAGATAACATTATTTAATTGTAATATTGTATCTCAATGCTTTCCTATAAAACAGCTAACTTTACTGCAGTGAAAATAGCTTTTGGTGCCTTGTCACTGTAAGAACATGTTTTACATTAAACACTTATATGTTCTGCTGTAAAATACCATGCGCCCTTCCTTATTGGACATTGGCTACTTAAGCGTGGCTTATTAATATTTAAAAGAAGGGTTCAGGACTGCCTAAAGGGGTTATTTTGATTGGTCGAATTTTCAGTTTTCAAACTGCTGAGATTGACTACAGTGATACAACTGCAGTCATCTTTTGCATTGTCACTCTAATGGTGTTACAATGTGTACTGCAATCTACAGTAACTTTTAACTTACAATATGTACACTTTGTTTCATATTCTAGGGACCTATAGGTAAGTTAAGTATGGCAATTAGGAGTATTGCCAATTTCACCATGTGTTGGGGACCAGAGCACATGGCATGCACTGGACATCCGTGTCCCTGACTGCAGAATCCAAGAGCCAGCAATACAACCTAGCAACAAAAAAATTTGAGTGTAGATGGAAACAAGCATTTACAATGCAATGGTTTCGCCTTTGGAAAAGTTAGAGCTATCGGCATTGTAAATGACAAAATGTGTATTTATGTGTTGGTTTTGAAAACAGATAAATAAATGGCATTATCATTTACATTGCCATTAGCTTAATCTCTCGCAAATGTGAGACCTATTGTACCCTACGGACGAGCTCAGCAGACAGCAATTACTACCACACACACCCAGAGTCAGCAACACACACACACCCAGAGCGAGCCACACACACACACACCCAGAGCGAGCCACACACACACACACCCAGAGCGAGCCACACACACACACACCCAGAGCCAGCCACACACACACACCCAGAGCCAGCCACACACACACACACCCAGAGCCACACACACACACCCAGAGCCCCTCACAAACACACACCCAGAGCCCCTCACAAACACACACCCAGAGCCCCTCACAAACACACACCCAGAGCCCCCCACACACACACACCCAGAGCCACACATACACACACACCCAGAGCCACACATACACACACACCCAGAGCCACACACACACACAGAGCCCCCCACACACACCCAGAGCCCCACACACACACCCACACACACCCAGAGCCACACACACATACACACACCCAGAGCCACACACACACATACACACACCCAGAGCCACACACATACACACACCCAGAGCCCCACACACACCCAGAGCCCCACACACACACCTAGAGCCCCCCCCCACACACCTAGAGCCCCCCCCCCCCCACACACACACACACACACCCAGAGCCACACCACCCGGGCGCCGGCAGCAGCCACTACTGTTTGTGTGTACACTAAAAAAAGGGGAGGTTTAGACAGTTTAGTAGTGCTGTGTGTGACCCTGAAAATTAAAGCTCAGGCAACTGGATAAATAAATAAAATGATTACAGCCGTCTGGAACGAAAGCACGTTTTTGTGGAAGCTTACAACTACTACCCAAAACATGTACGCCTGACTCCCAACATGTGGACGTAGCAAAGTTCCTCTCTTGGAGATTCTCATTCTCACATAGCTGTCTGGTGGCAGCTGGGCTGTCAAGTCAGACCATAAAAACAAAGCAGGCAAAATTAAACATGTGCCAGTCTAGCTATTGGGGGGGGGGGGATGGACAGCTAGCCAAAATTTGTATCCATTTTTTCAAAAGGAGCACCGGATTTCTATTTCTTGTCCGATGGCGATTCTGCTCCAATACGTGATGAAGGGGGTTAAAGAGAGCAAGTAGGAGTGTGGAAACAAAGGGGGGGGTACGGTGACTGAAGATATGTTCCGAAGACTGGAGGTCGCACGTCATGAAGAGTAGATGTGATTGAGAGCAACGTTATGAGCTTCTAATTACGACCACAGGCAGAATCCTTCCTTGCCACTTAGCAACCATTTCACCCCTAAGTAACATTCATCTTGGTATGCGCTACAGTTGCATGCAAGGCGTATGAAGCAGAGTTTAGGCCACGCTGATCATTTGACATCGTCCCTCCATTTTTGGCCTGCTCTTGTGGGTAAGCCAACTCGGCATCCACTAGACAGACCTGTAAGTAAACTGAAGGCCACAAATCCTGCAGTGTCCATTAAGCCTGTCATCCTTCCAAGATCAAAGCACGGACTACCACCGAGTTGGGTAAAAAGAATAACTGTCATTGCTTACAAATGGAACAAAATCTTGAAGCATGCTATGTAACCAAACTAATTGTTTCAGTACTCTAGCGCCCCGACTGGGGGTTTGCACTCTACAACAGGGCCGTACTTAATAATGCATAAATAACGCTATGCTGAATCTCTACGATGATCCACAGAATAACAATTGTCTTATCAATTCCTGTGGATGGAACTTCAGCAGACTCGAACCACCTGTTTGACCATTTAAGTTTCCATGCAAAAACACTTTCTCAATATGCTACAGACCTTGTACGGCAAGGACGCTTGGAAACCCTTTAAGTTTTCAAAATAACTAAGCTTCATAGCCCACCTCACACTGCCTGACATCAAACACATTCATGCTAGGGAACCCTTCTAGTGGACCCAGCAATGTTTTTTGGGGTATTCCACGATTAAATCCAAAGACAAACCAGTCAGGTCCCGGGCCGGCAGCCAATCACAGCGCGGCCCGGTGAATAACGTCATGGGGGTGTCCCAGGCCGGCAGCCAATCACAGAGCGGCCCGTGGAAGGACGTCAGGGGGTTGTCCCGGGCCGACCGGCGGTGATTTTCACACGGCAACAGATGAGGGGTGGGCTCCCTCGAAATAAATAAATAACAAGAAAACCATAACCTGCAATTTTTGGGCCTAGATGTCAGACTTGTGGCGAGAGGGAGGGGCGGAAACGGGCACACGGACAGCGGGAGGGGGGGCGGAAACAGGCACACGGACAGCGGGAAGGGAGGCAGGAACGGACAGCAGGACATCGCGCACCCCACCCCTGCAAAGGACACTTCCGAAATGGTGGAAAACAAAGCTGTAAAGAAAAAAAAAAACACCGCCCACCGCCGCATGACGATCGCAAGGGGGCGGGATGAGTAAAAATGGCCGGAACTCCCACAAATCTGCTCCGGCCATGACGGACAGATCTCTGTTCCAATGGCTAACCTCCATTTATGGAGCTAGCCAATGGAACAGAGGGGCGGGACATGAGTACACATCTCTAGATATAAGATTTAGCCCTGCGCGAAAGTCTGCTGCGCAGCTTTCAGCGAGGCGAAACCTAAAAAGGGCATTGTCCTACATAATGTATTTGTTGTAATTGACTAAGGAAGTGTGTGGAGCTAATTAATTCAAAATGCAGTTACGCTGTATATGTGAATGCATATCTGCGTATATTTTAAAGCACAGTGTAGTATGACAACTTTTTATTTCTTCATAGATTTAAAAATTGCCATCATAATAAATTAGTAATTGATCTTATTACTGTGTCGGTGGTGTCGGTGACTGACCATTACAGAAATACTTAACGATGCAGAGTCTAAAACTGAGCCTAAACCTATGTAAGTGTGTGAAATTGTGTAATTTGTATCACAAAATTCCTTTGAAGTTTCCAGGCATTGTGCTATGTATATGTTGCCGGCTTCTAGCGTGACGTGTTCGAAACCAGGGCATGCTTTGCATTAAAATAGTCGCATCAGATAGCCACAGGAGAGTGGTTTGAGCTGAGAATGTCTTTTGGCGAGCTATTTTCAGCTTAAACTAGTCTATAATAGGTTAAAATTTTGACCATTGGTAAAATGAGATATTTTGAAAAATTCTAGTTATGCAAAGTTTATACGTTTTGCTAGCATAATTTGCATTTCTCACAGGCCTAGCTCATAGGTGATTAATTTGAATGCGCTTAATGCAACATAATAAGACTGCATCCTGCAGTATCTGTAGCCAAGCTAGATTGACTTCTTAACTGAGAATTAGCGGCATCTCCATCTGGTTTAGTAATGAGGATGATTTCTGAATTTCAGGACATGAGAACGTGCGGATTAGTGAGGGGACTGCACATGATATAGTCCCCACTCCTGAATTTAATGCTTAGAGTAAAGTATGGACAAGAAACATGTCTAAAATATATAGATCCAACCAACGGCATGTGGCGGGCACCAGGGTAGGAATTGAAAGGAAGGAACCTTCATTTGTCCCACAATATTTGGAGGCCTTCCCTGTTCCTCATGGGAGTCTGACTTGTAAATGTTGGTCACTGTTTCATCCCGCGGCACATTAGCAAGAGGCAGAAGTCCCGCGTCCTGTGCCACTGGTGTCCTTAAAAACTAATATGGTACACTCGTGTTTTAGCTTTCACCATTAATTTTGATGTGATTCGGAACCTATGAAATTGGGAAGGAACCGCGACAATGAAAGGAACGATAAAGGCATAAAACAAGTCACTGTACACTGAATGTGACTGCAAAGCCAAACGTCCATTCTAGCCAGGTGTTCGACAGTGTTGTTAATTACTGTCAGAGGGATTTGTTGGCCTCTGTACATTGAATAGATCCATACGTTCATGATCAGACGCACCCCCACCAAGTCATCGGCAAGCTAGGATCAATATAAAACCCCACCCCCAAGCGTTTGTTACATTTAGAGTCAGTTTGTTGCTAGCCCCAGCTGTGGTAAGCAAGGTAAGGAGCTTGAGTGCCGAGCCGCCTCCCCAGAGGGACGCGAGCCACAGTCTATCCTGTAGTTCGTTGGGATAACCCACCTGTTCCGCATAGCTTACAACTAATCTTCTCAGCCCCATGCACTGTCTGTTTGTTTCTTTTTTTTTCTTTCTTTGCTCTCAGCGCCAAGAAACCGTCAGGTGTTAGTCGCGCTTTATAAATTCTTTTTACATTACATTACATTACAATAACAGTAATAACCTGTGTTCTAAGCAGCTCTCCGGACCAGAGTGTTTTGTGATTTGCAGTGTGGTAAATACTAGTTGTTTTGCACAAAAGGCTTTTAGCGTTTTTGAAGAAGTGAAATAGTGATCTTAAAGGGTCATGGATCAAGAGATATGGCCGCCTTTCAGCAAATACTACAAAATCCAATCAATGTGGCAACTACCGTTGTTTAAGCCTAGGTGATGTTTCTTGAACCTGAAGAAATGGAAATAATCAAAACAAAAGGCAGACAAGCAGCGCAGTGCCAGAAACATCCATTAATCATCCTGCGTTCTTCCAAGAATCCTTCGGAGTAATTGAGGCAATCCTATAGTGTTTCCTGTTCAGAGTCTAAACACAGGCAAAGATTTGGATACCTAGAGGGTCAGAAAAGTGAGAGACCGGCCCGATGACACTACACGGACCATGAGTCAGAGGACAGTGCTGAGTAAGGGGCTTCGTCTCTGGCGCATGAAGCAGCCAGATATTTAAAAGGAAAAGTATCGTCATGGTTACAGTGCAGCAAACATATATACATGACCATTGAAACCCTTGGAGTGCAGAGGAAATTGAGGGGGAAGAAGTCTGTTTTTTGACGAACCAGTGCGTGGGCAATATGGCCTTTACCCTGATCCAGACAAAAAACAAATACGCTCATGAAGGAAGTCACAATCCAATTGGCTCTTGGGAAACCTTCCACATGTCTTGAATTCTTGTCAGGAGGATATTGCCCGTCTGAAGGGGTATTTCTGGTTTGACAGCCTATTATCATAGCTTCAGCAGCTGAGAGGACATCCTTTCTGGTGGACGGAGGGTTTTGTTCTTCTGTTGGAGTGCCTGGAACATGCATGAATCTGAGCCACCACGTCAATGCATCGCCCAGCTTCACGGCTATATCCATGTCCTTGAGTCGGCTCACGGACTGACGCTGGAGCCGGGCAGCTCATGTGGGCCTGCTCTGATGCTAGTGTTGCATCTCCCAGCTTCACAGCTATATCCATGTCCTTGAGTCTGCTCACGGACTGACGCTGGAGCCAGGCAGCTCATGTGGGCCTGCTCTGATGCTAGTGCTGCATCTCCCAGCTTCATGGCTATATCCATGTCCTTGAGTCTGCACGCGGACTGACGCTGGAGCCGGGCAGCTCATGTGGGTCTGCTCTGATGCTAGTGTTGCATCTCCCAGCTTCACAGCTATATCCATGTCCTTGAGTCTGCTCACGGACTGACGCTGGAGCCAGGCAGCTCATGTGGGCCTGCTCTGATGCTAGTGTTGCATCTCCCAGCTTCACGGCTATCTCCAGGTCGTTGAGTCTGCTCACGGACTGACGCTGGAGCTGGGCAGCTCATGTGGGTCTGCTCTGATGCTAGTGTTGCATCTCCCAGCTTCACGGCTATCTCCAGGTCGTTGAGTCTGCTCACGGACTGACGCTGGAGCCGGGCTGCTCATGTGGGTCTGCTCTGATGCTAGTGTTGCATCTCCCAGCTTCACGGCTATATCCATGTCCTTGAGTCTGCTCACGGACTGACGCTGGAGCCAGGCAGCTCATGTGGGCCTGCTCTGATGCTAGTGTTGCATCTCCCAGCTTCACAGCTATATCCATGTCCTTGAGTCTGCTCACGGACTGACGCTGGAGCCAGGCAGCTCATGTGGGCCTGCTCTGATGCTAGTGTTGCATCTCCCAGCTTCATGGCTATATCCATGTCCTTGAGTCTGCACGCGGACTGACGCTGGAGCTGGGCAGCTCATGTGGGTCTGCTCTGATGCTAGTGTTGCATCTCCCAGCTTCACGGCTATATCCATGTCCTGGAGTCTGCTCACGGACTGACGCTGGAGCCGGGCAGCTCATGTGGGCCTGCTCTGATGCTAGTGTTGCATCTCCCAGCTTCACGGCTATATCCATGTCCTGGAGTCTGCTCACGGACTGACGCTGGAGCCGGGCAGCTCATGTGGGCCTGCTCTGATGCTAGTGTTGCATCTCCCAGCTTCACGGCTATATCCATGTCCTGGAGTCTGCTCACGGACTGACGCTGGAGCCGGGCAGCTCATGTGGGTCTGCTCTGATGCTAGTGTTGCATCTCCCAGCTTCACAGCTATATCCATGTCCTTGAGTCTGCTCACGGACTGACGCTGGAGCCAGGCAGCTCATGTGGGCCTGCTCTGATGCTAGTGTTGCATCTCCCAGCTTCACAGCTATATCCATGTCCTTGAGTCTGCTCACGGACTGACGCTGGAGCTGGGCAGCTCATGTGGGTCTGCTCTGATGCTAGTGTTGCATCTCCCAGCTTCACGGCTATCTCCAGGTCGTTGAGTCTGCTCACGGACTGACGCTGGAGCCGGGCTGCTCATGTGGGTCTGCTCTGATGCTAGTGTTGCATCTCCCAGCTTCACAGCTATATCCATGTCCTTGAGTCTGCTCACGGACTGACGCTGGAGCCGGGCAGCTCATGTGGGTCTGCTCTGATGCTAGTGTTGCATCTCCCAGCTTCACGGCTATCTCCAGGTCGTTGAGTCTGCTCACAGACTGACGCTGGAGCCGGGCTGCTCATGTGGGCCTGCTCTGATGCTAGTGTTGCATCTCCCAGCTTCACAGCTATATTCATGTCCTTGAGTCTGCTCACGGACTGACGCTGGAGCCGGGCAGCTCATGTGGGCCTGCTCTGATGCTAGTGTTGCATCTCCCAGCTTCACGGCTATATCCATGTCCTTGAGTCTGCTCACGGACTGACGCTGGAGCCAGGCAGCTCATGCGGGCCTGCTCTGATGCTAGTGTTGCATCTCCCAGCTTCACGGCTATCTCCAGGTCGTTGAGTCAGCACGCGGACTGACGCTGGAGCCGGGCAGCTCATGCGGGCCTGCTCTGATGCTAGTGTTGCATCTCCCAGCTTCACAGCTATATCCATGTCCTTGAGTCTGCTCACGGACTGACGCTGGAGCCGGGCAGCTCATGTGGGTCTGCTCTGATGCTAGTGTTGCATCTCCCAGCTTCACAGCTATATCCATGTCCTTGAGTCTGCTCACGGACTGACGCTGGAGCTGGGCAGCTCATGCGGGCCTGCTCTGATGCTAGTGTTGCATCTCCCAGCTTCACGGCTATCTCCAGGTCGTTGAGTCTGCTCACGGACTGACGCTGGAGCCGGGCAGCTCATGTGGGTCTGCTCTGATGCTAGTGTTGCATCTCCCAGCTTCACGGCTATATCCATGTCCTTGAGTCTGCTCACGGACTGACGCTGGAGCCAGGCAGCTCATGCGGGCCTGCTCTGATGCTAGTGTTGCAACTCCCAGCTTCACGGCTATATCCATGTCCTTGAGTCTGCACGCGGACTGACGCTGGAGCCGGGCAGCTCATGTGGGTCTGCTCTGATGCTAGTGTTGCATCTCCCAGCTTCACGGCTATCTCCAGGTCGTTGAGTCAGCTCGCGGACTGACGCTGGAGCCGGGCTGCTCATGCGGGCCTGCTCTGATGCTAGTGTTGCATCTCCCAGCTTCACGGCTATCTCCAGGTCGTTGAGTCTGCTCACGGACTGACGCTGGAGCCGGGCTGCTCATGTGGGTCTGCTCTGATGCTTGTGTTGCATCTCCCAGCTTCACAGCTATATCCATGTCCTTGAGTCTGCTCACGGACTGACGCTGGAGCCGGGCAGCTCATGTGGGCCTGCTCTGATGCTAGTGTTGCATCTCCTAGCTTCACGGCTATATCCATGTCCTTGAGTCAGCACGCGGACTGACGCTGGAGCCAGGCAGCTCATGCGGGCCTGCTCTGATGCTAGTGTTGCATCTCCCAGCTTCACGGCTATATCCATGTCCTTGAGTCAGCACGCGGACTGACGCTGGAGCCGGGCAGCTCATGCGGGCCTGCTCTGATGCTAGTGTTGCATCTCCCAGCTTCACGGCTATCTCCAGGTCGTTGAGTCAGCACGCGGACTGACGCTGGAGCCGGGCAGCTCATGTGGGTCTGCTCTGATGCTAGTGTTGCATCTCCCAGCTTCACAGCTATATCCATGTCCTTGAGTCTGCTCACGGACTGACGCTGGAGCCAGGCAGCTCATGTGGGCCTGCTCTGATGCTAGTGTTGCATCTCCCAGCTTCACGGCTATCTCCAGGTCGTTGAGTCTGCTCACGGACTGACGCTGGAGCCGGGCTGCTCATGTGGGTCTGCTCTGATGCTAGTGTTGCATCTCCCAGCTTCACAGCTATATCCATGTCCTTGAGTCTGCTCACGGACTGACGCTGGAGCTGGGCAGCTCATGTGGGTCTGCTCTGATGCTAGTGTTGCATCTCCCAGCTTCACAGCTATATCCATGTCCTTGAGTCTGCTCACGGACTGACGCTGGAGCCGGGCAGCTCATGTGGGTCTGCTCTGATGCTAGTGTTGCATCTCCCAGCTTCACGGCTATATCCATGTCCTTGAGTCTGCTCACGGACTGACGCTGGAGCCAGGCAGCTCATGTGGGCCTGCTCTGATGCTAGTGTTGCATCTCCCAGCTTCACGGCTATATCCATGTCCTTGAGTCTGCTCACGGACTGACGCTGGAGCCGGGCAGCTCATGTGGGTCTGCTCTGATGCTAGTGTTGCATCTCCCAGCTTCACGGCTATATCCATGTCCTTGAGTCTGCTCACGGACTGACGCTGGAGCCGGGCAGCTCATGTGGGTCTGCTCTGATGCTAGTGTTGCATCTCCCAGCTTCACAGCTATATCCATGTCCTTGAGTCTGCTCACGGACTGACGCTGGAGCCGGGCAGCTCATGTGGGTCTGCTCTGATGCTAGTGTTGCATCTCCCAGCTTCACGGCTATATCCATGTCCTTGAGTCTGCTCACGGACTGACGCTGGAGCTGGGCAGCTCATGTGGGTCTGCTCTGATGCTAGTGTTGCATCTCCCAGCTTCACAGCTATATCCATGTCCTTGAGTCTGCTCACGGACTGACGCTGGAGCCAGGCAGCTCATGTGGGCCTGCTCTGATGCTAGTGTTGCATCTCCCAGCTTCACGGCTATATCCATGTCCTTGAGTCTGCTCACGGACTGACGCTGGAGCTGGGCAGCTCATGTGGGTCTACTCTGATGCTAGTGTTGCATCTCCCAGCTTCACAGCTATCTCCAGGTCGTTGAGTCTGCTCACGGACTGACGCTGGAGCCGGGCTGCTCATGTGGGTCTGCTCTGATGCTAGTGTTGCATCTCCCAGCTTCACAGCTATATCCATGTCCTTGAGTCTGCTCACGGACTGACGCTGGAGCCGGGCAGCTCATGTGGGTTTGCTCTGATGCTAGTGTTGCATCTCCCAGCTTCACGGCTATATCCATGTCCTTGAGTCTGCTCACGGACTGACGCTGGAGCCAGGCAGCTCATGCGGGCCTGCTCTGATGCTAGTGTTGCATCTCCCAGCTTCACGGCTATCTCCAGGTCGTTGAGTCAGCACGCGGACTGACGCTGGAGCCGGGCAGCTCATGCGGGCCTGCTCTGATGCTAGTGTTGCATCTCCCAGCTTCACAGCTATATCCATGTCCTTGAGTCTGCTCACGGACTGACGCTGGAGCCGGGCAGCTCATGTGGGTCTGCTCTGATGCTAGTGTTGCATCTCCCAGCTTCACAGCTATATCCATGTCCTTGAGTCTGCTCACGGACTGACGCTGGAGCTGGGCAGCTCATGCGGGCCTGCTCTGATGCTAGTGTTGCATCTCCCAGCTTCACGGCTATCTCCAGGTCGTTGAGTCTGCTCACGGACTGACGCTGGAGCCGGGCAGCTCATGTGGGTCTGCTCTGATGCTAGTGTTGCATCTCCCAGCTTCACGGCTATATCCATGTCCTTGAGTCTGCTCACGGACTGACGCTGGAGCCAGGCAGCTCATGCGGGCCTGCTCTGATGCTAGTGTTGCATCTCCCAGCTTCACGGCTATATCCATGTCCTTGAGTCTGCACGCGGACTGACGCTGGAGCCGGGCAGCTCATGTGGGTCTGCTCTGATGCTAGTGTTGCATCTCCCAGCTTCACGGCTATCTCCAGGTCGTTGAGTCAGCTTGCGGACTGATGCTGGAGCCGGGCTGCTCATGCGGGCCTGCTCTGATGCTAGTGTTGCATCTCCCAGCTTCACGGCTATCTCCAGGTCGTTGAGTCTGCTCACGGACTGACGCTGGAGCCGGGCTGCTCATGTGGGTCTGCTCTGATGCTAGTGTTGCATCTCCCAGCTTCACAGCTATATCCATGTCCTTGAGTCTGCTCACGGACTGACGCTGGAGCCGGGCAGCTCATGTGGGTCTGCTCTGATGCTAGTGTTGCATCTCCCAGCTTCACAGCTATATCCATGTCCTTGAGTCTGCTCACGGACTGACGCTGGAGCCAGGCAGCTCATGTGGGTCTGCTCTGATGCTAGTGTTGCATCTCCCAGCTTCACGGCTATATCCATGTCCTTGAGTCTGCTCACGGACTGACGCTGGAGCTGGGCAGCTCATGTGGGTCTGCTCTGATGCTAGTGTTGCATCTCCCAGCTTCACAGCTATATACATGTCCTTGAGTCTGCTCACGGACTGACGCTGGAGCCGGGCAGCTCATGTGGGTCTGCTCTGATGCTAGTGTTGCATCTCCCAGCTTCACGGCTATATCCATGTCCTTGAGTCTGCTCACGGACTGACGCTGGAGCCAGGCAGCTCATGTGGGCCTGCTCTGATGCTAGTGTTGCATTTCCCAGCTTCATGTCTATATCCATGTCCTTGAGTCTGCTCACGGACTGACGCTGGAGCCGGGCAGCTCATGCGGGCCTGCTCTGATGCTAGTGTTGCATCTCCCAGCTTCACGGCTATCACCAGGTCGTTGAGTCTGCTCACGGACTGACGCTGGAGCCGGGCTGCTCATGTGGGTCTGCTCTGATGCTAGTGTTGCATCTCCCAGCTTCACAGCTATATCCATGTCCTTGAGTCTGCTCACGGACTGACGCTGGAGCCGGGCAGCTCATGTGGGTCTGCTCTGATGCTAGTGTTGCATCTCCCAGCTTCAGAGCTATATCCATGTCCTTGAGTCTGCTCACGGACTGACGCTGGAGCTGGGCAGCTCATGTGGGTCTGCTCTGATGCTAGTGTTGCATCTCCCAGCTTCACGGCTATATCCATGTCCTTGAGTCTGCACGCGGACTGACGCTGGAGCCGGGCAGCTCATGTGGGTCTGCTCTGATGCTAGTGTTGCATCTCCCAGCTTCACGGCTATTTCCATGTCCTTGAGTCTGCACGCGGACTGACGCTGGAGCCGGGCAGCTCATGTGGGCCTGCTCTGATGCTAGTGTTGCATTTCCCAGCTTCATGGCTATATCCATGTCCTTGAGTCTGCACGCGGACTGACGCTGGAGCTGGGCAGCTCATGCGGGCCTGCTCTGATGCTCGTGTTGCATCTCCCAGCTTCACGGCTATCTCCAGGTCGTTGAGTCTGCTCACGGACTGACGCTGGAGCCGGGCTGCTCATGTGGGTCTGCTCTGATGCTAGTGTTGCATCTCCCAGCTTCACAGCTATATCCATGTCCTTGAGTCTGCTCACGGACTGACGCTGGAGCCGGGCAGCTCATGTGGGTCTGCTCTGATGCTAGTGTTGCATCTCCCAGCTTCACAGCTATATCCATGTCCTTGAGTCTGCTCACGGACTGACGCTGGAGCCGGGGAGCTCATGTGGGTCTGCTCTGATGCTAGTGTTGCATCTCCCAGCTTCACAGCTATATCCATGTCCTTGAGTCTGCACGCGGACTGACGCTGGAGCCGGGCAGCTCATGTGGGTCTGCTCTGATGCTAGTGTTGCATCTCCCAGCTTCACGGCGATCTCCAGGTCGTTGAGTCAGCACGCGGACTGACGCTGGAGCCGGGCAGCTCATGTGGGTCTGCTCTGATGCTAGTGTTGCATCTCCCAGCTTCACGGCTATATCCATGTCCTTGAGTCTGCTCACGGACTGACGCTGGAGCCAGGCAGCTCATGTGGGCCTGCTCTGATGCTAGTGTTGCATTTCCCAGCTTCATGTCTATATCCATGTCCTTGAGTCTGCTCACGGACTGACGCTGGAGCCGGGCAGCTCATGCGGGCCTGCTCTGATGCTAGTGTTGCATCTCCCAGCTTCACGGCTATCACCAGGTCGTTGAGTCTGCTCACGGACTGACGCTGGAGCCGGGCTGCTCATGTGGGTCTGCTCTGATGCTAGTGTTGCATCTCCCAGCTTCACAGCTATATCCATGTCCTTGAGTCTGCTCACGGACTGACGCTGGAGCCGGGCAGCTCATGTGGGTCTGCTCTGATGCTAGTGTTGCATCTCCCAGCTTCAGAGCTATATCCATGTCCTTGAGTCTGCTCACGGACTGACGCTGGAGCTGGGCAGCTCATGTGGGTCTGCTCTGATGCTAGTGTTGCATCTCCCAGCTTCACGGCTATATCCATGTCCTTGAGTCTGCACGCGGACTGACGCTGGAGCCGGGCAGCTCATGTGGGTCTGCTCTGATGCTAGTGTTGCATCTCCCAGCTTCACGGCTATTTCCATGTCCTTGAGTCTGCACGCGGACTGACGCTGGAGCCGGGCAGCTCATGTGGGCCTGCTCTGATGCTAGTGTTGCATTTCCCAGCTTCATGGCTATATCCATGTCCTTGAGTCTGCACGCGGACTGACGCTGGAGCTGGGCAGCTCATGCGGGCCTGCTCTGATGCTCGTGTTGCATCTCCCAGCTTCACGGCTATCTCCAGGTCGTTGAGTCTGCTCACGGACTGACGCTGGAGCCGGGCTGCTCATGTGGGTCTGCTCTGATGCTAGTGTTGCATCTCCCAGCTTCACAGCTATATCCATGTCCTTGAGTCTGCTCACGGACTGACGCTGGAGCCGGGCAGCTCATGTGGGTCTGCTCTGATGCTAGTGTTGCATCTCCCAGCTTCACAGCTATATCCATGTCCTTGAGTCTGCTCACGGACTGACGCTGGAGCCGGGCAGCTCATGTGGGTCTGCTCTGATGCTAGTGTTGCATCTCCCAGCTTCACAGCTATATCCATGTCCTTGAGTCTGCACGCGGACTGACGCTGGAGCCGGGCAGCTCATGTGGGTCTGCTCTGATGCTAGTGTTGCATCTCCCAGCTTCACGGCGATCTCCAGGTCGTTGAGTCAGCACGCGGACTGACGCTGGAGCCGGGCAGCTCATGTGGGTCTGCTCTGATGCTAGTGTTGCATCTCCCAGCTTCACGGCGATCTCCAGGTCGTTGAGTCAGCACGCGGACTGACGCTGGAGCCGGGCAGCTCATGTGGGCCTGCTCTGATGCTAGTGTTGCATCTCCCAACTTCACAGCTATCTCCAGGTCGTTGAGTCAGCACGCACACTAATATGTGCTTTACCATGAAACAAAAAAATCTATTTGCCATTTACGTTTTGTTTGTTTATTTGTTGTTTTTGGCATGGTAGCTCCCTGTCACTTTTATGGGGCTGCTTGTGTACCTACATTTGTTCAACTGCATGGACGACTTGTTTTTGCTGATAATGAAATGTACGTGCTTTAGCAAAGCCAATAGTTCAGGCCTTGGCAAAGTAGTGCGATGGTTCAATACCAGTTCCCCCCCAAAGCATGGGTGCACCTATCCTTGAATGGGTTTTAGTTTTATCAAAAACATTTAAGATGGCGGTACATGCATGCCCACACATATGCACACACAGTCAACCATCTTTGAATGGATTTTGAATGAAACTTTAACAAATACCATTCGGTAACCGAAAAAAGGACCCAACGCCACACCAATTGGCTTTTACAGTGCTTGTTTATTTTTATAAGGGAGTGCTCCAGAGCCTGCTGGGGTCTCTGCAACTGTTTCGCCACCAGTTGGACTCTAATAGTTCATCAGGACTGATGCCGCAGTAGCTTGGTGCTTCTGTGTGGCAGCTTCAGTGCATTACGTTGTAACGGGACCTGTGGCTACTGTGGTTGGTGCCGCTGATGTCATCCAAAAGTATTGGCAGAGGCGCTGTCCTAGTGATCCACCGAAAAGTAGCACAGGGCCATGCAAAAGAGTCACCAAGAGCAAAGTAAAATTTTAAATCCAGATTATCCAAAGCCTCATTTTCTTAGGGTTGACACTTCTCCAAACTTCACGCCTGTGTGGCTGGTAGTAACCCAGATGGCTGCGACCTGACCTGCTCCCAGCAGGTATGAGCGATGTGCTCCCTGCTACTGTTGCAAAATGGATATCCTTGCAGGATTTTCTTTTCTCACAGGTACCTTTGTGGGATTTCGCCTCTGTCCTTTGTTGTTAGGACAATTTTAGTAGCAAGATAAATATTTTTCTGGGAGCAGATCTGCCTCCTCCAGGCCATACAAGATGTCTGAACGGTAGCTAAAAGCCTGCAAGACTGGAGCAGTCCTTCCACTGAAGGCAAATCACCCACGTTTATAACTTTGCCAGACCAAGACTATTGCCTTGTGCAGCCCCTTGCTGTGTTTCTGGAATGTTGAATTATCCGTTTACCCTGTATGAAATCTACAAAATATCTGATGTGTGCCCAATCTCTGGAGATGGCTCTTTAACTTGGAATGTTATGCAGTAAATTTAACTTCATACATTCAGCCATTAATTAGGGTTATTAATATAGAGGATACAGATGCATAGGAGCCAGTAGCATAATTTGCATCATGCAGTATCCCAGTAATGCACTGTGTGGACAGTAAGTCTGATGTAAGTACACTGCTTTCTCTCATCCCCAAACGGTTTTCCATTTGAGACACCTGTGGCTAGTATAAACCATTCCAGTGACAGTCGAGAACGTTTTGTCCATTAGAGGAATATTTGGGGTCTGCTTCAGGACATCATGTGGATTCCCGACTTCCCAGGTTTAGTACGTCTTGTGATGCTTATTGTCGCTAAGGGACAGCGATGCCTGTTGTGAATGAGTTTGGTGCCATAGAGTAAGCTGAGCCAGACTTGACGTGTGTATATTTGCACTGTTCAACATGGGGAGATAAAACCCACCGAGATGCCTGACTTTAGTGCATTACCCACATTGATTGTACCAGGTCCTCCTTGGGCACTCACATGTAGAAGGCACGGGCTTCAGGCAGTGCGTGATGTTCATGAACTATTCAGCAGTTCCCGACAGATGTTTGCTGCTGGGCGGCTGCTAGTAAGAGTTCTAGTAATTGTAGGTTGTGGTTACAGCCTGATAACATCTTTGTAATGTTTGTTGCTCCGTTAAATATTCACAGCCTCGGTGAATGCAGGACATTTCCGAGCCTTGTAAAGGGCCTGTCAGGAAGGCAGGTGAGCTCACCTTACCATCTGTCACCGCGCGACCGAAGTGCTTTTATGGGACCGATCGTGTGCTTCACTTGAGTCCAAGGTGTATGTAACCAGCATCGAAAACACACGTTTCCAACTGTGCTTTATATACCGGGAGGCTTCAAGACGCGACGTTGACTCCTCGAGTAACCTAGGGTCGTCCTATGCGGTACACCTGAGCACCAGTGGCATAACATAGACCCCCGCACACTCTGCGGTGCGGGAGCTGCAGGGGGCCCCCTCAGCATACTACGGTGGCCTGAGAACTCCTGATTGGATCCGGAGGAGCGGCGGGGGCTCCATATACCTTGGGACCGCTAAGGTTTTGTTGCGCCACTGCTGAGCACAGACCATACCAGTAGGTTTTGTTTTTCGATAGTGCTCACAAACTGAGAGACCCAGCCTACAAGAAAACATTCTTAGTGAAATACAACACAGATGCAGACATACTGGCAAACATGCACACATCTACCGCTGCACAGGACAAACACTCGTGCATAGATCCAAGTGCACGCGCTAACAGAGGTCCAGGCAGCCAGGCACAAATCTAGCATTGCTACAAGCTTCTAGGCATGCAAGTCAGCAAGCATACTCATAAAGACTCCCATGCGCACCCGGAAATACAGGCCAGCATGCACACGGTGCATAAGGCATTCAACCCCTAATTGACACTCAGACACCCGCGCATGCTTGCATACAGACAGTCAAGTCAAGTCAATAGTTTATTGTATAGGATTACTTAAAATCGTTACAATCTACAATTTAAAATATTTAGACAGAAACCTCCAACTAAATGCCGCTCAATAGCAACGAGCTTTGCGATTTTTAAAATCCGAACATTAATAATGTGCATAAGTTGTTAACTAACAGTTTGAACAATCTACGAAAGGTCTATTATTTAGATTTTTCAAGGAACTCAGGTGACTGAAATTGTCCAAAAAATGAATTAACTAAATCCTGTTAAGATAAAATGTGCCTATAAAAGAAGAAAAACTTTACGCTAAAATTTGATCAACTACCATTTTTCTGTTATTCAAATTATCCCGTGATTGGTTAGGCTTTTAGTCCGCTTATTACCTGGGCTTGTGAAGTGGTGCCATGCTTGAACTAAGCCCATGCCGGCCTTATTTATGCTTTTTTGGTTTCCTCTAAATCGGCTTGCCTTAAAAGTTTTCCTACTTTTGCCAGGTATTTTACGCCCCGCAAGCCAAGATTATAGAGGACCCTTCCAAGAGAGACTTGGTTAGATCTATTTGCCACAGAAGAGAACGCACAATGTTTGCAGTTCTGTGCGTTGGAATTTCCAAGGCGGCACTCGCTCTGCGACACTTTTCGTCACGAGTGGAGCTGCAGTCTGTTGTATGCCTTTCCGCCTGTACCTCTTGGGAGGGGGAGAGGGAGGCAAGCACGACCGACTACCATTTGTGTGTGAAAAAGGCCGCTTTATTGAAACAGGTGCACATCACGTTATTTCCCAAACTGGCAAACCGCCTTACAAAACTATAACCTTTCTAAACATCGAGTTACCTGACCCCCCTTTTTGTTTTTCTCCCTCCACCCCTACGATCCCACATGATATTATCCCTCCACCCGCAACATAACAATATATATAAACAGCATTACATCCTCTGAGTATCCAAATTTCTCTCCTACCTATTAACTCCAAGCCCTCACAATAGCTACATTCCTGTCTGTCCTCTTGCAACTGTAACCAAACTACCTTCTAATGTAACCCCCAACTATTTACCCCTTTCCCCGCTCCCGGTCCCCAAGTCCCCAAACTTAACGCCAAAATACCGAACTCTAGCCAAACTTGGCCAACATCCCCACCAAACTCCGCCTGCACCTGCTTCCAGCGACGATCATACAAATTAATCCTGCCCAGTGTACCTGTCCCAATACTGCAGCCTGAAATAAACCCCAAAATTAGGGTGGGCGGGTGGGCCAAAAAACCTCGCTCCGCTCCCAGCCACCAGGTACAGATACATAAAATGGTGGCTGGGTCACGTGGGTAGCCCAATTTATACCTGGGCTTGAGGAACGTTGGGCTTGGGCTGCTTTTGGGCTATAAACCAAAAGCAGCCCAACGGCAAAATGGCCGCGCCCATGCTCCGCTCCCTCCCTCTCCCAAAACTGCCCGGGGGGCAGACCTCGCGGCTCGGCTGCCCCCCAACCCCCTCTTCTACCCAGAGTGCTGAAGAATTTCAGGCACGACTGGGCCAAAGTCATCCTTGTGGTTCCGGACTGGGCTCGAAGAGTTTGGTATCCCGAGCTACTCAGTATGAGCCTGGATCCTCTGATCCAACTACCTCTGCAGGAGGATCTTCCGTTTCAGCACCAGGGGACGATTCTCCACCCGAACCTGTCCAGCCTCCACCTACTTGCGTGGAGATTGAGCGGCGACAGTTGATTCCATTTGATTTGCTTCCCGCAGTCTGTGATGTCATTCTGGCAGCCAGGTGTCCCTCCACGAAATCGGTATACGCCTGCAGGTGGAACAAATTTGTGGCATGGTGCACAGCCAAGGCTGTGGATCCCCTTTCTCTCCCTCTTTCGGAGGTTCTTTTGTTCCTTATTTCTCTGGCCCGGTAAGGCTCTGCTCTGGGCACTATCAAGAGCTATTGTTCGGCCATTTCAGCCTTTCTGAGGCTTCCAGACCAGCTTTCTCTTTTCAAGTCCCCTGTTGTACAGAGATTCTTAAAAGGCATTACGCATATGTTCCCTCCTGTTCCTTTCATAATGCCTCAGTGGGACTTGTATCTTGTTTCAACTTATCTCATGTGTGCTCCCTTTGAGCTGCTTCACAATTGTCCTTTAAGTCTTCTGACTTTGAAAACTGCCTTCCTGGTGGCTATCACCTCTGCCAGGAGAGTGAGTGAGCTTCAGGCTATTTCTTGTAAGCCTCCTTTTCTGTCGCACTCGTCCTTCCTTCTTGCCAAAGGTTGTCACTGCCTTTCACATCGGGCAGACTATCACCTTGCCCACTTTCTTTCCGCCTCCGCAACCTTCCAGAGAGGAAGAGAGGCTCTACTGTCTGGACCCAAAACGTGTGCTCTCCTTTTACCTGAATCGCACACAGTATTCCGGGTGGATGACCAGCACTTTGTTGGCTACGCAGGCGCCAAGAAAGGCCGGGCTGTTCACAAGAAAACTATCTCCCGCTGGGTCGTCTTGTGTATCAAGGCCTGTTATTCTATGGCTAAAAAAGAACCTCCGGTGGGGCTGCATGACCATTCTTCCAGGGCAACTGCAGCTACTACGGCCTTGGGGTGTGGTGTCCCCCTGCAAGACATCTGTCAGGCTGCCACATGGGCTTCGCTGCACACTTTTACAAAGAATTATTGCCTTGACAGTCCGGCCCCGGAGGGACGGCTTCTTTGGCCGTTCTGTTTTCCGTGACTTTCTGGTGTAATCTTGTTCGCAGACCCACCATCGGGTTGGTATTGCTGGGGTATCTATTCTAAGGTAAGGAATCTATCACGAACGTGTCTCTTTCAGATGCACAAGTTACTACTCTTGTAACAATGTATCTGTAAGAGACATTAGTTAGTGATAGATTCCTTACCACCCTACCCATCCTCCCCGTTCTGCGAACTGATTTCTAGGGTTAAGGTCATCTTTTCGGGCCCTAGTTTCTATGCACCAGTAGTGAGTATCTTACATCGCTCTGCGTTCCTGTTGCGGAAAGTTGTGTACAGAACTGACGTCCGCACACGTGGGCGCGTCGAAGTAGCTCCAGTGACGTAATCTTGGCGAATACTACGCCAACGGCGCCGCCTATCGATGCGCAGGGGTACTGCTGACTAAAGCTTTCCGGATCCAGTCTGACGCCTGGGGATATTCTAAGGTAAGGAATCTATTGCTAACTAATGTCTCTTACAGATATATCATTACACAAGTAGTAACATGTGCTACTGTTGCAAAATATGTCTCCTTGCAGGATTTTCTTTTCTCACAGGTACCTCTTTGTGGGATTTCGTCTCTGTCCTTCGTTGTCAGGACAATTTCTTAGTATTAATTAATTAATTTCTTACCTCCTCCAGGCCATACAAGATGTCTGAACTGTAGCAAAAAGCCTGCAAGACTGGAGCAGTCCTTCCACTGAAGGCAAATCACCCACGTTTATAACTTTGCCAGACCCAGGGTATTGTCCTGTTGCAGCCTCTTGCTGTGTTTCTGGAATGTTGAATTGTCTGTTTACTCTGCATGAAATCTACAAAATATCTGATGGGTGCCCAATCTCTGGAGATGTCTCTTTAACTTGGAATAGTGTACAGTAAATGTAACTACATACGTTCAGACATTAATTAGGGTTATTAATATAGGGGATACAGATACCTAGGAACCAGTAGCATCATTTGCATCTTGTAGTAACCCATGAATGCACTGTGTGGAATGTAAGTCTGATGTAAGTACACTGCTTTCTCCCATTCCCAAACTGTTTTTCCATTTGAGACACCTGTGGCCAGTATAAACCATTCCAGTGACAGCCGAGAACGTTTTGTCCATTGGAGGAAGATTTGGGGTCTGCTTCAGGACATCATGTGGATTCCCGACGTCCCAGGTTTACTAGGTCTTATGATGCCTATTGTCATCAAGGGTCAGGGATGCTGCGTAAACTACCTGTCGCTTTGAGAAGGAGGTTGGGGGCCATAGAGGCAACTGAGCCAGACTTGACGTGTGTACATTTACACTGTTGAACGTGGGGACGTAAAGCCACCGAGATGCTTGACTTCATAGTGCATTACCTACATTGGACACTCACTTGCAGAAGGCAAGTGCTTCGGGCAGTGCATGATGTTCATGAGCTATTCAGCAGTTCCCGACAGAGACTTTTGCTGCTGCTAGTAAGCGCTCTAGTAATTGTATGTTGTGGTTACAGCCTGATAACATCTTTGTAATGTTTGTTGCTCCGTTAAATATTCCCAGCCTCGGTGAATGCAGGACATTAACGAGCCTTGTAAAGGGTTTGTCAGGAAGGCAGGTGAGCTCACCTTACCAGCTGTCCCAGCGCGATCCCAGGGCTTTCATGGGGCCGATCGCGCGCTTCAGCCGGGTCCACGGGAGCCAGCATTGAAGACCTATCAAACCGCGCTTTATGTACGGGGGGCTTAAAGACGGGACGGTTTAGGAGGACGCTGACTTCGAGTAACCTAGGGTCGTCCGGTATGGTAGACCTGAGCACCAGTGGGGTAACACAGACCCCGCGGATGGGAATGTACCTTGCAACCCCCCCCCCCAAAAAAGTTTCGTAACTCAACTGCTGAGCACAGGCAATGCCAGTAGGTTCTGCTTTTCGATAGCGCACACAAACTGAGAGATCCAACCTGCAAGCAAACCGTCTTAGTGAAATGAGACATACTGGCACACATTCATACACAGACGAACACACCTGTATGAATCCACGTGCACGTGCTGACACTGGTCCAGGCAGCCAGACACAAATCCAGCATAGCTACAAGCTTCTAGGCATGCAAGCCAGCAAGCATACAGGCTTCCGTGCGCACCCGGAAATAGAGGCACAACCATGCACACGGAGCATAAGGGATTCACCCCCCAATTGACACCCACACCCACGCATAACAGACAACGGATTCACACAGACCACTAGGCATATTGGCACGTATGTAACCAAACATATTGGCACCTTGTACACAAACAACAAATACATGCAGGCAGGCACAGGCATTGTATATGCTGGTGCACCATGACAGTGGGGAAGACAAACGAACACAACCCTGGATGGATAGATGCACGGATGCCACACAGGGCAAGAAAGGCTTTGAGTGTAGACAATCATTCATTCCGGTGCTTCTGACAAATCGGCTCTACTGGGAGGGGGGCAACAGTTTCAGGCTCATGCGCCCATCCAATTCTTGACCTCTTTGGAGTGATAGAGCGCAAATAACAATGTGGTGAACTCAGGTGCCCATTTTATGGCTGGACACTTTGATCGAATCTTGCATATGGAACCCTGCAGGCAGTGCCTGCATCTCTAGTACTAACATGACTCCTTAGGGAGCCGGATCCCTCCATGTGACTGAACACTCTGCACTTCATACTGAGATTCCTTGAGCAGATCATTCCAAGTGTGTTAGACTGCCAATCCCAGAGAGCACTGACTCTGGCAAAGAAAAACCAGAAATGCACGCATGTGACCCGGCGCTTCTAGTGACAGAAACTTTAGTGGGTGTAATGTTCTGCTGAAAATACATTTGTTAGGATTTTCACAATTCAGCTTCTTTTTTCCTGCTTCCACATTGTGTTTTTGTTTTTCGTTCTTGCATTAACGAAGATGGAATTGGCATACTTATTGTGCAAAATCATTTATTCTTCTTGGTTTTTAATATTTTTCATTAGCCTCCGTTTACTTTCCCCTCCAGAAGCAAAAGGTCTCCTGTAATAAAGTATTCGAACAAAACGCTGCACCAATTTGTAATTCTGGACTAATTTCAGTGAAACAGTGTAGTGAAACATACAGACCATTCTCGGCTCCAAAAATGGTTTTAGTGACGGCAGGTGGCTGAAAGTGACCAATGGGGGGTGATTTCACAGTAGATCCTCGAACCAAGCAACATTCTAGAAAGTCATCTGCTGATGGTGCTGCAGGATTGGTTGAAGAGGACAGCTCTTCTCCTTTACACTGGATGGCCCCATTAATACGTTTAATCATGTCTCTGCGGTGTCCGCGCCTGGGACGGTAGGCACCACCGGGCTTGGATCTACTTGGACATGTGGAGAAAAGCATTGTCCACTGTGCTGCCGTCTCATGACAGCCTGTATGTACAACCTCCTCTCTAGTTCTTCTCTGTGACATGTTATTCCTTTCTTGTTATCCTGTGTGACTGCTCTGTGTAGCTTTTTACACCTTCATGGTAAAGCCCATATCACCCAGGCATTACATAATCTGTTTTATAATTCGAATAAACAGTCCTTTCTTGACAGGGGATACACTACTTTCTTTGTATAAATAAATAGTATAATACCACACAGTGCTTAATTTGAGCTGGTGGTCTCCGGTGCTTGGCACCGGCACTTAATTGTCAATACCAGAACTTAACACTGCCTGCCACATGGTGGTGCTGTTTGTCTAATTTAGAGATAATACAACAACAGTTGTTTATTATTTAAATGTGCATTCGAAATGACTGATACCTGCCACCCAAGTCACTCTTATAGCTATGGAGCCCTGGAATGGTCTGAACTGTCACACTTCTAGGAGTGTGGTGGTTAGTGGTTGTGTTGGTACTGTCACTGTCAGCACTGGCAGGGGCAATGTGTGGTACAAGCTGCAATAGTCTCCTGACAAGGGCCCTGGCATGTATTTGTTTACAAATTAAGCACTGAATACCAGTCATTTGCACCCCTCGGTTCTCCTGGTCGTTTATCACTGACTCATAATCCCAAGCCTCCCGTCTATGCAGTGCTGTGCAAAAAAATGGGTCTGCAGTATACATCTCCTACCCACCCGCTTGTCCCAAGTATCTTGCTCAAAAGAAAATGCCCATCAATAATATTTCCTCCATTACAGGAATGAACAAACATCAACTGAGGAGCCCAAAGCACAGTTAAACGGACATATCCTCTCCCTTAAGAACAATTTACAATCTGGCACCATCTTGTGACTACTCGTGGTATTGATATATGGCAGATGTCTACAGTGGCCTTAATGTAGCATAGGTCCTGCCTGCATAGGACCTGCCAAACACAAGTAAATATTATCCTGGTGGAGCCTATTCTAGAATTGAGGGAGGGGCTTTTTGGGTCTCCTCTACAGACGGCTTCAGCTGGCTGTTGTTGAAAGCCTTACTGTGTACAATACCAATATCTACAGTAGGCTAGATTGGTTGGCTTTCTTGTCAATCTCACTTGCCCTTCCTAGAGCATAGTTTTTTTTAAACCATCTTTTTGATTAGATACATTGTATCATTCCGCAGCTTATATTCATGGGGCTACTTTTTGTTATTTTTTACCTTTCTGCACTCCATAGGAGTATGCATGTTTGTGTGTGCACATGTGTTTTTTTTGTTTATCTGTGTCACCACAGTATTCAGCTTCCCCCTTCATATTGGCTCCCTGCCCTCTTATTGTTACTCCATTACCAACAGCCTGTCCTCCCAGTTTTGATTTGTTTTAATTAAAACCAAGTCCCCTTTTGCTCCTCTGGCACTCTGCTCACTGCCGCTTGTCAGTGTCGTTCACTTGAACTCTATTGCTATTCCTGCCCTACTCTGGTGTTTTTGTTTAACTTATTTTTAATTTTTAAAAGGTTTTTAGGCGGGCCTGCCAGCCTTAATATGCTAACGAGCCTCTTTTCAATTCATGCCCATTAATGCACTCTTTATATATATATATATATATATATATATATATATATATATATATATATGTATATATATATATATGTTATTTACCACTCCAAGTCTGGCATTCACATCTTGGAACGGATATATATATATATATATATATATATATATATATATATATATATATATATATATATATATATATATATATATATAATATATTCACTTAAAAAACCATAGGTTTCAGGCCTTATATAGTTGGGAATTAGCATTTAAAAAACCATTGAAATTGGTCCTCTATAGTTAGTTGTACTAACTATATTTTGCACACCCGCAATCCACTACTGATGATGTCACATATTACATCATTCAAGACATGGTCAGTAACATCACTGATGACATCTCAAATGACATCACTGATGACATCATCCAGTGACTGTGTATTTCTGTAAAGTTTAAATATGTTTTACATATTGAAGAATGAGTGGATGTATAAGTGTCTGGATGAAGGATTTAGTAGGTGCGTGACTGACTGTATGAGTGAGTGATTAAATGTGTCTTACTAAATGCATGGGTTAGTGACTAAACTGTCTGAATGTGTGCATCAGTATGTCTGTTGTGTAAGCTGCTGCATGTGTTGATCAGTAGCTATATGGGTTATTGATTGGTTGCCCAAGTATTTGAATGGGAGACTGTGTGTGTGGGTGGCTGGGAGGTGTGTGACTCTGTGCATAGATGTGTGAGCAGTTGATTCACTAGGTGTATGAGTTCAAGAGTGCATGTTGAAACAGCTATATGGGCGGTTGACTGTGTGCATGGGTGTGTTGGTGAGTGAATGGATATCTCAGTGCTACATGTCCAAGTAAGTACATATGTAAAACACAGTGCATGTGATTGTTGGCATTTATAAATGACTATACATGAGAGCCAGTGAATGTGCGAGTGGCTGTATGGATTATTGTGTACTTGTATCAGTGATTATATAATTGAGTACGTATGTGTTGGTATATGTTTGAATAAGTAAGGTGTGTGTATAACTGTATAGTTGAGGAAATGGAAGTGTGATTGATTCTTTACATGACTGACTAGGTGTGTGAGTAACTCCATGGATGAGTGGCAGTGTGTGAGTGTCTGTATAGGTGTATGAGTGCATATGATAGTGTTGTATTGATGAGTGACTATGTATGAGTGATTCTATGAGTGAATGTGTGTGTAGACCTAGGAATCAGTGAGTGCGTATGTAGTAACTGGTATTGGTGTGTCAATGGTTTCAAGAATGGTAGTCTGTATTTAACAGTGGGTGTATGAAAGGTTATATTAGAGTGTGAGGAGGTGCATCGTATTATAACATGAATGATATCATCAGTGATGTCAAATGAGATGTCATCAGTGATGTCACTGACCATGTCATGAATGATGTAATATGTGACATCAGCAGTGGATTGCGGGTGCAATTTCAATGGTTTTTTAAATGCTAATTCCTAACTATATAAGGCCTGAAACCTATGGTTTTTTAAGTGAATTTGCAAGGTTTTTAAAATGCTAATTCCTAACTATATCAGGCGTGAAACCTATATTTTTTTTCAATAAATTTCAAAGGTTTTGTAAATGCTAATTCTATTAGCGGATAACGTTTATATATGTTATTATCCTTCTGGGACCACCTGAGCAGCCATCTTGTTTCTCAGGAGAAGTGAGGCACAAGAGAGCACAAAACAAGAGTAGAAAATGCGAAAAGGGGGCAGGATTGGGACCCCCTGACCCCCTAGCCCTTCTCAGGGGTCCCAGAATAGCGTACCGTACGCGTACGGTGCGCGTACCCCACAATTTTATTTTTGCCCTTGGGGGTCTTTCTGAATCCGCTTTTGGCCACCATAAGTGTGTCAGGGTATGCTCAGACGTGAGTCCCTTGCTCACTTTGCCACTGGATTCAAGCAAGCCGGGCTGAAGACAGCTGGAATGCCAGAAACCGGTCCTCAGAAGCTTGTTTCCGGTCCAGGGAAGACATGGCTTGGCAGTTCGGGCTGGACTGTTCCCATGAGGCACAGGGTCAGACTGATTTGCATAGAGCCATGTCTGAACTGGGGTGGCAGAGTGGGCTAAAGAACGGTGATGGATTAAACCCAGATCTTTTGACTAGGGGTGAGTGTTTGATTGATTCAGATGATCCGTCCATCACCACCCCCTTTTGTACCGCTTTTGACCGCCATAAGTGTGGCAGGGTATGCTCATTCGTGAGTCCCTTGCTCACTTTGCCACTGGATTCAAGCAAACCGGGCTGAAGACGACTAGAATGCCAGAAACCGGTCCTCGGAAGCTTGTTTCCGGTCCAGGGAAGACATGGCTTGGCAGTTCGGGCTGGACTGTTCCCATGAGGCACAGGGTCAGACTCATTTGCATATAGCCTTGTCTGAACTGGGGTGGCAGAGTGGGCTAAAAAACGGTGATGGATTAAACCCAGATCTTTTGACTGGGGGTGAGTGTTTGATTGATTCAGATGCTCCGTCAATCACCACCCCCTTTTGTACCGCTTTTAACCGCCATAAGTGTGGCAGGGTATGCTCATTCGTGAGTCCCTTGCTCACTTTGCCACTGGATTCAAGCAAACCGGGCTGAAGGCGGCTAGAATGCCAGAAACCGGTCCTCGGAAGCTTGTTTCCGGTCCAGGGAAGACATGGCTTGGCAGTTCGGGCTGGACTGTTCCCATGAGGCACAGGGTCAGACTCATTTGCATATAGCCATGTCTGAACTGGGGTGGCAGAGTGGGCTAAAAAACGGTGATAGATTAAACCCAGATCTTTTGACTGGGTGTGAGTGTTTGATGATTCAGTGAGAAGTGTGGCTCAATGATTAGAGCGGCAGACCCTGATGCAGAGGTCTAGCCCGGGACCAGGGTTCAATTCCGCGCCTCGGCGGGTCTTGGGCTCAAAATTCCACGGACCTGATAATTCTCGCCTCGGTGCCTATTCCAATCATGGAGTCCCACTCTGCAACTCTGAGCAATAGCTTGCTTAATCTCCACAATGGCCCCCACAACGCTAAGGATGCCTGGCCTTCACCCTGGGGGTGCCCAGGAGTGGACGCCTCACAGGGAAAGCCAGGACGGGTTCCACAGCGGTATTCGTACAAGCGCCTTGAGACCCTTGTGGGTGAGTAGTGCGCTATACAAGTATCCTTTTACATTTACATTTACATTCAGATGCTCCGTCCATCACCACCCCCTTTTGTGCCGCTCTGTACAGTTAGGTTTTGGAAACATTACCACTCTCTCTAATAAATGTGCGGGTAACACCTACTTGAGTATGTATGTTAGTGCCACCACCACCAGCCACCCTGTCGACTTCTGCGGCGCTAGAGACCCGAGACGTCATGCATGCCTCCCGGGCCCCGGTAATGGCCGCCTCCTCCCTGCTCCGGCCCCCTCTGCGGCGATAGTGCACCCCCACCTCCGGCTCCCTGCATCAGTCGGAGTCTCACAGCGGAGGGGCACTTTATCTCCTCGGCACAGGAGCCCAGCGCCCTTTCACCAGATTCTCAAAAGCAGGTTGTATTCTTTCGTCCAAGTTACAAATATTCTTCTTAACTGGCCCGGCCGCTGCCAGATGGACCTTGCCTAAATGTCGGGCTCTTTGCATCTTTGTAATTCACGGTCGGAGTTCTAGTCTCTCATTGGGGTTCTACATCTCCTTACACAAGTCCCACTCCCAAGCACTAAGTTTGGGGTGTCGTGTCGTTTGTCTTTTGGTTTTGTGCGACTCTGGACTGCCGAGCTGTTTGATGCACGTGGGGTCAGGGAGAGGTCAGTTCTCTAAGCAGCCCCTTCAATCGCCCCCTGCTCCTTCTTTCATGGGTGGGCTGGCCCTGCTGAAGTTTTCATTGGCCGCTTTGAGGTGCATGCTGTTTATTGTTTAGCTTCTCTTGTGACAAGTGCTTTGCCTTTTAACGCGGATGTCTGCACCCCTCCTGTGTTTTCTTGCACAGGTCTGTGAGAAAAGTCTGCACGATAATACAATCCGGGCGCAGAAAGATCTGAGGCATTTTGTTTGAGTTGTTCAGAGTTTCAGGTGATGTTCCCTCTGCCCCTAGTGCATGCTTTCTCGGTTACACAACAGGCTGTTGGTTTCAGGTGCGACTTGTTTCTCACTGTGTAATTGCCACGTATGCGTGAAGTGCATTGGTTGAAACAAAAGATTCGGACTGTATATTGGATAGGCGCATATATTTTCATCTAAAAATGAAGCCGTTTTTACATTAAATTCTGAAGGGTCCTGTAATCCGTGGCACTGTATTTATAGCCAATGCACAGCACACATAACAGTACCCCCCCCCCACACACACACACACACATACCAACCCCCGCATGGAGAATAGCTTGCATCATGGATTCACTGCGCATGACGACATGTTTTGGCCATTACCGACGTGTTCAGGTCTGCATCCTGCTTTTTTCATAGACAAATGTTATCTGAAAATAATTAAATTTGTTAAGGAGAAAAACTGAAGGGGTATGCAAACTTTGCATCAAAACTCTAAAGTCCTATTTAGGGCACACAATATTTGCGCCTGATGCAACATTGCCAGTGATAATAAGCGAAACACACAATATGCCCATCTAGGGATATCCAGAAATATGTCCGTAATTTGTCTGTCCATTATGTCGGATATGGCAGTAATTCTGCTGCCAGCTGGCTTCCAAAACCCCAAGGATTCCAGCTACATGCCAACGAAGGCCACCGTTATCCCAGGCATGGCCCCAATAATGCATGCAGAGGCTTCAAATCTGCCAGAGATGCACTCCATGCTTACAAAGATGCCCACCATATGCCAAGAATGCCTACAATTGTGCCAGGAGCACAATTATGCCACGAATAATCGCAACAATACCAGGCATGGCCACTGATAGACACAATGAGTCAAGAATGGCTACCATTGTGTATGCCAGACACGGCCACCAACATGCCTAAGCTGGCTGCTACTGCGGCAGTGATGGCCACCATAAACCAAGCATGACCACTATTTCGTCAAGGGTGCCAATAACATTTCAAAGTTGGCCAATATTTTACTGGATGTTGCTTTTAGGGGCCAGGAGTTAGGCCTTAATGTAGCAGCTGGTACCGCTGGAGCCAGCAGTCCCCACGCATGCTCAGATCACATCATTCAGCTAGAGTCTACACATATGCTGTCGCACACACACTGAATCACACATGCTTCCGCTTACAAGTACCACAAACTTGCCTTTCAACATCACTCGCCTAGCGCACACTGACTTAGTTTTCAGTAAGGTTTTGTTCCAGAGCTGACAATGAGGTGGGAGTAGAAAAAACCTTGAGTAAAGGAAGGAAAAAGCTTCTGTGAATGCAGAGCGTAGTCTATGCAGTCAATCGTAATGCATATCCCCAAAAAGTAATGGCATGGTCCATGGCTGACTGCCCAGGGCACTGAACCAGGGCACTCTACAGGATACATTGCTGCAGAGCATCCCCAGACGTCTGCCGGGGCTCGTTCCATCCTCACCCGCAGAGCAGAGACTGAGTGCTTGTCTGATCAGCCTCTTAGCCTGGTACGTGTACAAAGTTTATTATTTGTCTGCAGTTCTCGCAAAGAACCTGAGTTGTACGACTCCGCCACATTGGATGCCGCTTCATACTGCTTCAGCACCTCCAATAACTCCTGGGCAATTTGTGGCTTCTCCCGGGCAACTGATGTGATCTGTCCAAATGCCCATATTAAAGAGCCTCCAACGCATCCTAATTAGTAGTAAAATGTAGTGTTGAGAGTATCAAATGGTGAAAATCACATCATTAGTAATGGATTCTGGGGAGGAGATCCATCACTCCTTCATCTTCATCTCTATCTGAGACCATGTCTCCTGAAGAGCAGAGCCGCAAGGATGCCTTCGCTGTGATTTTGTATGAGGCCTGTGTAACTTGTAAGTGATGGTGGCAGATTTATTTATTTGACAAGAACATGGACATTTCTATCCCAAATGAAATACAGAAGGGTGGAGCTGTACATAGCCAGACATGTAGTTGTGGTAGGGAACAACGACCGGAGTGGATTATTGAACATTGTGCACATACATGCAGATGTGGGAGACCTGGTCAGTGATCATTGCAAGGCAATGACCGGGATCTGTTAAGTACTTGAGCGTAGGGTATGTGAGCTGGGAGAGGGATTCCTCTCATCCTCAAACCTCGAGATCCCGCGTGAGCAGTGGTTTTGGAGAGAAGTGCAGGAGAATCCAAGGGTCTTCATACCGGTTCCTCCTGCTGCAAGCACAAGGCCAGAGTCCTCTGTGAAGGGATGCTCTTGACTTGAGCTTGCCTTTGTTGTGCCGCTGACACCATTGCACACCGTATCTAATCGCAGTCTATCACATACATTACAAACTGTGAGGCAGCATGGTTGTGTTCCGGATAGCCAGAGAATTATATCCTGATAGTGGTCAGCAGTGATGCTGTTCGATGCCGGTGAAACTGTAAATGTATTTTTCGTAGGATTGTTGTGCAGCGAAGCAGCCGTGTCCACCGGCAGCTGGAGCGGTCAGCCTTTGGTAATGCTGTGTCTGCAGCACGGCATTGAGGAGCGCCCCCTCGGTAGGCACACGGATTCAATGCTTTATGGCATGCCATCAAAGAGGAGATCTGTTGAGTTGCTGATACTAAATTTTACAGAAGATCTAGTGCACTTGGAAAGTGGATCAAGATTTAGCAGGTTCAAATAGCTTCTTTCAGAATGTATCTATTTAGAATATTGATGTGTATTTTTAATAAATCTTGCTTGTCACTAGCAGCGCAAATTCCTTCAGTCCAAACCTGTCATTGTTTTAGTGCCGATATAGACCCTTAGTACTGACCGTCGTGTTATGAAGAACCAAACGCCTAGGGATAACTTTAGGTGAAGCGTTAGGAAAGCCCTGCCAAAGTAAGTAAAATTGTAGTGTTTGTAGTATTTGTGAGTATTATTAACCCTGTTGTTCCTTGATCGCAAAACTCAACATTCATTCGCCTTAGCATCACAAACTCGCCTCCCCTGGAGAAAAGCTCTACAATGTCCCCTAGTCCAGGTCCTGAATCCTGGGGCCAGGACATCTTTTTGTACTGGTGCCAAAACCTCAATATTTATGTGTACGTAGTGTGCCAAACCGTGCCAGACCACCTCCGTGCTAAAAAGTTAGTGTGCCCCTGACACTGAAAGCCAGGGCTCTTCGGAACAAGTGAGTGAGAGTGCCCCTGAACCAGAGAGCCAGCCAGCCAGCCCCTAAACCAGATCACCAGCCAACCCTGATACCAACTCCCCAATGGGCTTTGAAGACCGAGTCCCCACAGTACCTCTATGATGTAGCCCCGATGAGGTCCTAAACAAGAGCAGCCCCGGCGCGCTCCTGTGAGCCAGAGCAGCCCCGGCGCTCTCCTGTGAGCCAGAGCAGCCCCGGCGCTCTCCTGTGAGGCAGAGCAGCCCCGGCGCTCTCCTGTGAGGCAGAGCAGCCCCGGCGCTCTCCTGTGAGGCAGAGCAGCCCCGGCGCTCTCCTGTGAGGCAGAGCAGCCCCGGCGCTCTCCTGTGAGGCAGAGCAGCCCCGGCGCTCTCCTGTGAGGCAGAGCAGCCCCTGCGCTCTCCTGTGAGGCAGAGCAGCCCCTGCGCTCTCCTGTGAGGCAGAGCAGCCCCGGCGCTCTCCTGTGAGGCAGAGCAGCCCCGGCGCTCTCCTGTGAGCCAGAGCAGCCCCGGCGCTCTCCTGTGAGGCAGAGCAGCCCCGGCGCTCTCCTGTGAGGCAGAGCAGCCCCGGCGCTCTCCTGTGAGGCAGAGCAGCCCCGGCGCTCTCCTGTGAGGCAGAGCAGCCCCGGCGCTCTCCTGTGAGGCAGAGCAGCCCCGGCGCTCTCCTGTGAGGCAGAGCAGCCCCGGCGCTCTCCTGTGAGGCAGAGCAGCCCCGGCGCTCTTCTGTGAGCCAGAGACATAGTTCCCTGTGGTGTCTCGGCACCAGTTTACCTCCGTGCTAGGGTCCACAGTCCAATATTTTTAGACGTATTGATAACTGATTAAGTTAGATCTCAAGAACCAAAATTAAAAAAGGAATGGACAAAAATCAAATCATAGGTATTCAATCTCTGATTACATGTAGGTTACATATTTGACGTTCCATAATGTTGTTGTTATTCCTTTCTTTACTTACTGGGAATGTTGATATTTTACTTTTAATAGGAATTTGGTTTATATGTTGTTTAATAAAAAATGCAAATCATTATTTAAAAAAAAAAGGGAAATAAGGCAGAGGACAAGCCTTCCAGCAGGGAGAGTTACATTGGCAGGCAGCTGTAGCAGTTCATTATATGAGTGTCCTCTCTTAAATGCCATTAACCCCTCAAACAGATATTCTGCTTTACTTTTGGATGTCCATTCCTTCCATCCAGTTCACATATCTAGTCCCATCCCTAGGGAAAAAAAAGAACTGGATTTAGCTCACGGCTGACGGTGGCTACGCTTGCAGAAAACCGGGAAGGTGCTAGAGCCATGTACACCCTTCTGGGCCACTAGTCGTGACCTGTGGTGGCGAGGTTTTCAGAAAACCCTGAAGGTGCTAGAGCCATGTACACCCTTCTGGGTCACCAGTCATGTTTGGTTGCAAGGTTTGCAGAAAACCCAGAAGATACTAGAGCCATGTACACCCTTCTGGGCCACCAGTCATGTTTGGCTGCAAGGTTTGCAGAAAACCCAGAAGAGCCATGAACACACTTCTGGGTCACAAGTCATGGCCTGTGGTGGCGAGGTTTGCAAAAAACCCAGGAGGTCTTAGAGTCATGTACACACTTCTAGGCCACCAGTCCTGGCCTGTAGTTGCAAGGTTTGCAGAAAATCCAGAAGGTGCTAGAGCCATTTACACACTTCTGGGTCACCAGTCATATGTGGTGGCAGGGTTTGCAGAACACCCAGAAGGTGCTAGAGCCATGTACACCCTTCTGAGCCACCAGTCGTGTGGTGGTGAGGCATGCAGAAAACCCAGAAGGTGCTAGAGCCTTGTACACACTTCTGTGCTACCAGTGAAGGGTTCGGAGCTTGGCAGGCTCTGCTTTAACCAGTGGCATGATGGGAAAAGAGATGCACTGAATCGGCATCACTATGTAACTGTTTCTAGTTGTAGAGAAACGCCCTGTTGGGAAGGGATACAACAAATGTCCACATTGCAGTTTTTTTTAATAAATCAAGGCTATCCTCCAAGTAGGCCATGCTGCGGCGATTTGGGCTTTCCTCTGCGTGTTTAAGAATCGGCTGCAATTTTTGCATCCGCCATTCGGAATTAAACTGCACCCTTTCTGGCTCCCAGTGGGTGTGAATAAGGTCACTGGCACTGAACCAGGGCATGACCCGCTTTCTCCCCCCTGGCAAATACTGGAAAAGGAATGAGGAGGAGGAATTAACGGAAAGATGACGGGCACTGCTTGAACTCCTTAGCAGAAAGCTTATGAATCGTTTTTTCCAGTGAACATCACTACTTGACCACCTCTATGGAACTCTGGCTGGGCTCTGCCAGCGTCACAAAGAAGAAACCCAAAGGACCAGCAAAGCAACCCCGACTCATGCGAACATCGATTGGGGTCCAAATAATCCAGTTAGGCTTTACAACATCTTCATCAAGATGCCAATTGAAAAGTGTGGACAGCGCCATGGCCTAGTTCAGGCGCATGGGGAAGGACCAAGGTCAAGGGGCAATTTTAGACGACCTACTTGGTGTGTTTATTTACCTCGGTTTTAGTGCTGATCATCGCAAACCTTCACAGAAAAGAGATTTGCGTATTCATCACTACACCTGCCACCAATATTTGTGCTTGTAATTTGGTTTGAATCATGAGGTGCCACATGGTTTATATTGGCAGAGACTCTCCAGCAGAGCAGAAGCTTCTTGGAAGGGTAAACCCAATATGGCCACTTCAGAGCATGTTCGAAATTGGGATGGCCAGTGGTGGGGTTGGAAAGTGCTTGGTAGACAATGAAGTAGCATAGGCGTTTTCGGAGCTCATTCTGCTGTACACAAAAAGAATTGATGGACAGAATACTGCACATTTCATACATTAACCCCAGTACAGAGATCTGGGCCTGAATCCATAGTTGTTTTGCTCATCATGCCACCCCAGTTTGGATTCAGTCATATGCAAATCAGTCTTGACCCTGGGACCGGTTTTAGGATATCACCCCTCCTCAGCCAGGCTAGCTGGACTCCAGTGGCACGGAGAACACGGGACCCACACAACTGGTCCCAGGATGCTGGTTTCCAGTCCAGGGACCTGGCTTGGCAGTTCGGGCTGGACTGTTCCCATGGGGCACAGGGTCAAGACTGATATGCATATTCCTGGGTCTTAACTGGGGTGGCATGGTGAGCAAAAGAACGATGGATTTTACCAAGATCTATTGACTGGAGGTGAATGTTTGATTTTTCTCTGCATTCCGTCCATCATCTGTGTGTCTTTTGTCAGTCAGTCAGTCAAACAAAACTTTATTTGATTTGTTAAAACCTTAAAAGTACATTCCACATTCCGTGATAAGAGAAAGGACAACAGCAAAACATGGTAATATTTTGGTGTCTTTTGTCATTCTGCTGTACAGCACGCCAAGAAACGATGCTGTCCTTGTTTTGAAAGCTGCTTTGCACGTCGTTTTGGCTGATGCCTTGCTCGCATGTGGTGACAAGATGTTGGTTGTAATTCAGAGACTTCATCCTACAGAGTGAGTGAGTATGGTAAACTGGGTCACAGGTGTGCGTCACACTAGGGATGTGAATGTGAACTGGATGTATGCTTTTCTTTAAACCAGGGGTTCATCGCCGGACTGGCCGGACCGGGCATCCGGGGTTTCCATGAGGCCTGAAAGGGCGGGGGCTAGTTTTAGTTACTGGGAGGCGATTTCATTACTGGTGGCCTGTTTGCCCCTCAGTAACAATCCGCGTACCTGTCCAGCCTGGGAGAGTGTGGGGGCGGGGCGAACTAGCGTGACCTCCTCATCAGGGGGACAGTGCAACCTGCAGGCTTTAGGGGGCAAGTGCGAGTCGGACAGACTGGGCTAAGCATTTCATTTACAGGCTGTGAAAATAAGACAGATGACGGCGCTGCCTACGGCTTTGTGATCACAACCCTAATTTAATGGACAAAAACACCGATCAATTTCCGAGGAATTAATTTAAACAAAAACATTAAGGTAATCCATGTCAGCAATTTAGTTTGTGTTTTTATTTCACGTTTTACATTATATTGCATTCATAATAGTGTTAGGAATTTCCAAAATGCCTCTATTGTTTTTTCATGCGGCATGTTACCCTTGTATAGAGCATACATTAAACTGAATCGCCTTCGGGTTTTTATAGAGCCCCGATTGAGAGCTCTGGAGTTTATTGAGGCTGAAGGCAGTGTGAGTTTCACACAGGGCCTGGCCAGGGTACAAGCCTTTACGAAACCTACTGCTTGGAAAGTCTGGACGTTTCCTCACAATCACTATGTGATGACATCTCTCTCTTTTTTAAGGATAAGATAGAGCTGATCTATGATAAAACCATTAAGACAATCTGTCCTACGGATTCCCCTCCTAAACCCCTCCCTCAGTCCCGGGTCATGGACACGGAGACACTCACCGTCTTTCCAGTTGCCAACTTAAGTGACACTGAGGCACTTATTGGTCATATCAAGACAGGGTCTCCGGTTGATCTCATCCCGGCCAGAATTGTTTCCACCATGGGCAACTCCCTTGGGCCTCTGATCCAAACTCTGGTTAATCGCTCTATTGCTGAGGGCCAGGTACCACGGGATTGGAAGAAGGCCATTGTAAACCCAATCCGGAAGAACTCTGCTCTCCCTTGGTCGGACTTATCCAACCTCTGCCCTATATCGCTCCTTCCTTACCTGAGTAAGGTAACTGAAAAGCACATTAAAACCCACCTGTCGAGTTTCATCGAGCGGTCCGGAGGCTTAGATCGCTCCCAGTCCGGATTTAGGACCAACTATAGCACGGAATCAGCACTCCTATCTGTGACAGATACCATCAGAATGTCACAGGATGGTGGGAGCTCTGTGATCCTAGTGCTGTTGGACCTTTCCGCGGCCTTCGACATGGTATCGCATGAAATCATTGCAGGAGATAGGGGTTGGAGGTCTGGCCTGGTCTTGGTTGAAGAGCTTCTTATCTGGCCGCTCGCAGAGTGTCAAACTGCGTGCCTTTCGCTCGGCTCCGATAGAGCTCACTAAGGGGGTACCACAGGGCTCATGCCTAAGTCCCACACTTTTCAATGTGTATGTGGCCCCCTTAGCGGATCTCATGAGATCATATGGATTCCTTCCTGTGTCATACGCGGATGACACTCAGCTGCTCTTCCCTTTTAAAACCCGGACAGCTGCAGCTAAATGCTCATTTTCAGAAGGGAGGAGGGCTGTGTCCCAATGGATGGCTGCAAACTTCCTGCAATGCAATGTAGGGAAGACTGAGGTCATGCTATTTGGAGATGCGCCACTGCTGGGGCCACCGGATTGGTGGCCATCCGATCTGGGCCCATCCCTATTCCCAAGCAGACCGTAAAGAACCTGGGGGTTCGACTAGATCGGGATTGTCGCTGAAGGATCATGTCAACCAAACAGCTGGGTCCTGCCTGCATGTAATTGGACTCCTTAGACGAGTGTTTCCCGTACTGTCGGATACATCTAGAAAGACCCTGGTCCAGGCCCTAGTGCTTAGTCGCCTGGACTATTGTAATGGGTTACTGATATCAGCTACCGAAAACTCGCTAAGTAGACTTCAGGTGGGCCAGAACACCACTGCAAGGCTGGTTCTCAATGCCCCTCCGAGAACTCCCTCTCGCCCTCTTCTGGATAAATTGCACTAGCTACCGATCCGTGCACGGGTCCAATTTAAAACTTGCTGTATAATCCACAAGAGTATTTATGGCTCCTGTCCGTCGTACTTGGCTGAGAAATTTGTCCTGTATAACCCAGTACGCACCCTCCGTTCCAGTAATCAATACCTACTTCAGGTTCCTTCTATACCAAGGTTAAGACTGGGCGGAAGAGCTCTTTCATTTCTGGGCCCCACCCTCTGGAAGAAACTGTCTTTTACCCTCAGACAGTGTACCAATCATTTAACCTTTAGAAAAATGCTGAAGACTTTTCTGTTTTGATTATCTCCCTTGTCTTTGATCTGGTGAGCACTATACCTTTACCTGCTGGGCGAGCAAAGCGCAGAGATACTTCTTCGGGAGTCGAGTCTAGCGCTATATAAGCCTATAAATAAATAAATAAATAAATAAAGGATAAAAAAGGTATTGAGAATACATGGTCAACCAATCCATGGCCTCAGTGCAGAGCCTACAGACCAATGGTCAAATATTCCAGTCGCAATCTTGATTCTGTGCAAATGTGTGTGAAGGAGGTACACAGTTATAAAAATATTATGAAGGCAAAAGTGAAAGAAAATGAAGTGCTTAAAGCTGAGTAGGGTGTTGTGTGTTAGGGTGTGGTGAAGTCAGGGGGATGCGAGAATGTGCATTCCATAGAGAGCGGAATGAAGCTTCTGATGAAAGATATGAGGTGTAAAATATTCAAATTGACGAGATGTTAATTAAAAGAAAGCGTACATGTTTAACAAAGTGAAAATAACGTGTCATTGAGACACTTTAAAGACATTTTTTTATTATGCTTCAAAAGTTAAGATTACAATATATAAGGAAAAATGTGTTGTAAAAAGCATTTTTGCCATTTCACCTGCATTTTTGGGGGGATACCCCCCTAACCCTTGCAGTGGTTTAGCTTGTTCGCTGCCCTTGCTTCACTGTATGGGGGCTAGTCTGTGCTTAAAAAGTAAATACATTTGAACCTTTAATGAAAATTGTGCTGTGCAATGCACTATTTTCTTGGAGGGAGACTCCCCCTCCCCCGATCTAGTGACGAGGGTGCTTTGCTCCCCTAGGAAGTGCCTGTTTGGAATGATCTCCCTAGCGTGGGTCATGACCTGTACAGAATCCCAAGAGTTGGACAGGTAGGCACCAGGCCCATCCGAGCCGCTCGCATGTGATCCCTTGAAGATGCTTTGTGAACAGACTGGTCCAAAAGATGGCAAATGATGGTGCAAGAGAGGCCTGGAGGAGAGCAGTAAGTAGATAAGGCATTTAGGACCTCATTAAAGTGTCCAGCCCTGAAGGTGGATTTGGAAGTCTCCTAATTGGGGCTAACTTTTCTGGAAAGTACACGGTCTCCATCCTGGCGGAATGCCAGACATTTGCGTTGATGTCCTAGCTGTACGCACACAGGTAGTCCACGCCCTATGTCTGCCCACCTAGAGAGGTAGAGAGTGGGATCTACTGACCCATATACCTGCACTGTCTTTCACATTATTGTCCCCAAGACCCTACTCCTGCCTGTGTCTAGAGTTAGTGATGCTGCAGGATCTAGGGAACCGGGTATCATACGCTGCTAGGAGGGAGTAGTTGCAGTCAGAGGGATTAATGACAATGTGACACAATTATCCAGGTGAGGAAATCACTACAGCTGTATATGTACGTTTCTCATCTACCCATGTTGGAGTGCATATACTTGTTGACAATATACTGGATATCACATTGGGTCAAACTTCTCTCAGCTCCGAAGAGGGGTTACCTATGTGCTACCCCCCCCCCCCCACACCCTCCCACCTCCATTTAAGAACACTGCCAGCTCCCTGAGGGTTGTAATTCCTTGGTTAAAGGATTGCTTCCACATCGAGATTGCGTCTAGGTTGCTGTTTGGGGCAGAAGGCAGCATTTGCTTCTTGGCTAGACTGCAGGATTACACAAGAAGGTGTTCGAAAGCCCAAGAAGGTGGTGGCGGAGTACAACGGGTGAGTAGTAAAGTGTGATGATGGCGAGGGTGTGTTGATCATTAGTGTTCGGAGAATTGGAAGTTAATGGAACACCCATCCTAACTTTAGGAGCTGGTGCCTCTTGTCATCTCATCACAACTCTCACTTCCGGTCTTCCCTGTGTGGCTCCAAACCTTAGCCATCCTTTCCTTTGAATTTGGATTTGTGCATTGGGGGACTTACGAAGCTGGCCATGCCACTTCGTCGTTTCTTAAAGCAGGCTCTTGCTGGCTGCAATGGAACATCTGCGTTCACTTCTCTTTGGCAGACCTTGGGGGCAAGTTTCAACTGCTCTTGACCTCAGCGGATGACCTCTTGTGTCTGTCCAGTTCACTCCGAGGCTCTTCCTGCCGCATGAGGGCTGTGATTGTGCAAGAAGCAGATCTCTGTCGGACTAGAATTCGTTGCAGAAAATGAGGGGTATCCCGCCGGATCTTGGATCCGGCAGCTATTTGAGGGCTGCCCCAGTGAGATATGCTGAATTGTCCCAGTGTAGTTTCCCATACTGGGACACTTTCAACAACGTCTGCTTTCCATTCTGAGCAACAACCTGCAGGCGGTGAGGGCGCTTTATTTTCACTTCCAACTAGGTACAAAACAAAGACTTCATTTAAAGGGCCAACAGCCCTCCTTTTGTTCGAGCATCATCCTGGCAGGAAGCTATCTGCAGCCAAACACCAGACGCCAGTGCAATGGATGGAAACAAAGACAGTTTGTTATTACTTTGAGGACTTGAACGAAGCTAAGGTTTGGAGGCAGGTTTTTGACTTTGTTCAATCCATGTACATAAGAGATATGCATGCACTGTAAGAATGTGAGGCGCATCTGTCTGTATGAGTGAATACCCAAATAACGCCGTCCAACGTCACGGTACGCACGTGCAGAGGACGGCCGGGGCCGTCCGAACCACGCCCAGTCATAAATCACCCGCACCGCAGCGGAAGTCAACTGGTTAAACAGCACTCACTATTTTTATTTTTTACTTTATAGCGCTACTTATTCCATTGCAGGTTGTCAGTGTTTACATCACACGCACACACATTATACAGAGACAATATATCATGCAAGTGTGTACATCAGTATACAGGACATTTTACATAATACTATACGGGTTAAAAGGTGCAGGAGTCCTATATTGTCCTAACTGATTGGCATTAAAAATCAAAAGTACAAGGTCCAGAGAAGCCCAGTCAGGATTTAAAACCTAATGTTGTGTTTGGGGTTGTCTGATAATGATGAGACTTGATTAGTACCCAAACACATCCTTTTTAGCAGCCTTAGAATAATGACAGATCGATGATAAAAAATAAAATAAGGTCCTAACCCATGCCTTGCTGTCTGCATGACGCTCCTTGATTCCGGTTCATAGCTCGCTGTGCTGTATTAGGATTGCAATTTTTAAACTGCAAGTAACAAAAGGATCTGTGTCAAAAGCAGTAACCCCTGTATATAAAATAAAATCTCTGCTCTGCATGTTACATGATGTGCTCTACAGCAGGCACATTAACCTGCTGCACTACTTCGAATCAAAATAGTGACCAGACAAAACACAGATCTCTACTAGTGCATCAGTGACCAGAATACTCTTACCATGATTAGTATCCCCTCCAAATTGCTGGGCACACAAAGATCTCTGCAGCAGGTGCCTAAACCGTGTAATATATTTTAAAAAGGCAGGCTCGTTAAGACCAATTAAATAAGCCGGAACAGATTTACTGTCATGTTTCTCCTTGCTGCCAATAACTTTGCGAAAGAGTTTTAAAAATAAATAAATGCATAAGCTTACTGTCGAACTCTGCTTTTCTTCACCCCCCCTTCCAGTGTCCACCGCCTCTCTGCTACCACACCTTGACCCCAATTTATTGGATCCCGAAGTCAATTTTTGCAGTTCAAAAACTGGTGCAGGCTACACCAAATCCCCACCTTTAAAAAAAAAATAGAGTGAATGTGTCTGACATTTGCCCAGACTTACAAATAGGTCAATATAGTGGTTTAGAATGAAGTACATTTCCAAAATAAATGTGTACCAGAAAGCTACAAATATATTTCTTTGATAGATGGCTGCTGCCCTCAGCTTGTCAGCCCTGGTTTAGCCATGCCTTGCCATTCATTTAGGAGTACCGGAGTATCGGGTTTTTTGCGGACGGTCCCAGTTTTTAGAGCGGTGCGCTGACACTTTGCTCCAAATTAAAGAAATGTCCCTGTTTTTGTGCAGTGCCCGGGTTAAACAGAGAAATGCCCTGGTTTTTAAATAGTGTCTCAGTGCGCCTGCTTACTTCGCACAGGTACTGAAACAGGTCTCTTTCAGGCTCCCCATTTTTGCCCTCAGGGTGAAAAAAACATCTTACTGCTGCAGCAGTGCCACCCTTCACTGCCTTCGAAGAGACTCGTTCTAGTTCTTCCACAGTCTCATCATTCCAGAACTGAAGCATTTTCAATGTTATGTACAACGATGCCAAAGTTGTTGCTTATTTAGTTTATTCAGCTAACTGACAAAGCTAATAGTCCTGGCTTGTTGTAGGTGTATTGTAACTTGTTGCATGATTTATCTGGATACACTGACAGAAGCAGCACATCTTTCAGGCAGGACACTGTCCTAAGCACAGATTTTCTAGCTTATGTTTTTTTAAGCCAAGCTCTTATTTACATCGGCCACGCCCCTTTGAGAAACATCATCCCACTTAAAACCTGGGTACTTCTGTCATGTCACCTGGTCCTTGTTAAAGCTGTGTATGGGACTTCAACGCACTGCCTTGTTTGGGAGTGCTGGGAGGGCACAGAGTGCATGAGTGGTTGAAGTGAGTGTGGGGGGGTCGGGTTGGGTGTTGTGCACGAGTGATGATGTGGTCAAGTTACTGCAGCCTCCAAGCCTGCTTGGGTAGTTTATCTACTACTTCTAACTGGCCCTATGTGATGTAGAAGCGATGAAACGTCTGCGGGGGCAGTTGTCTCATGGGACATGATTAGGTGAGATACACAGGGTCAGAGACGAGCTCTGCTTGCTGTGACCTACAGCACATCCATGCTGTAGTACTCTTCTCCACACTACTCAGACCGCCTACCTGGGAGGAAGCTGGGCGCTGATCGGTTCTACCAGACAGCCAGAAATGTTGGCTTGTAATTGGACAGTTTAACAGCTCCCTAAAGAAGACACCCCCAAAATGCACTTGGGGAAATATTTTTAAGCACTATGATGTCATAGGTATTATCACAGCAAACAACGGATCCATACACAGTGCCTAGAGGTGTTTTTAAAGCTGCTCAACTAGAGACACTTCTGTACGACAGCAGCGTGCACAGAGTCCCCGTGTTAGGGAAAGATCTAATAGGTAGACCTTGGAGTCTTAGAGACCCCTCTGAGAGAGTCAACCGTGTAAAGCACCCCCCCCCCCCTCTTTTCATGCTCTCTCTCACCTTCCCCTACCGCTTTCCCCTCTTTCATTCTTTGTCTACTTCCCCTGCTCATTTCCCCTCCTCCTTTTATCTCTCCCCTTGCCTGCTCTGCCCCCCTATTCCCCTGTCCCTTGTACCCTTTAACTAAGCACTCCTTCTCCCCTTGTTGGGGAAAGATCCAACTACTTTTACTCTGGAGTCTCAGTGATCCCTCGGAGAGAGTCCACAGCTTTCAGGGAGCCACTCACATTTGAGGCATGGTATGACGCCCCTTGCCAAAGCACTCCCTCTCCAGTTTTTGGTGAAGGATCCAGTAGGTAGGCCTTGGAGTCTCAGAGACCCCACTGAGAGAGTCAACTGTGAAAAGGTAGCCTCTCTCATCTGAGTTGGGGAAACAATATCACTTCCCTTGGAATCACAGCTTACTGGACTTTGGACGCAGCTTTTACTCGTCTACCGGTTTGTGCCTCCGTCACCCTCCCCCTCTTCTTTCATGTTGGGTCTCTCCCCCCCTCCCCCTCCTCTTACCCTCCTTCATTTGCTGTCTACTTACCCTGCTCCTACCCCTTCCCCCCTGAATCGCCCCCCTTGCCTACTTTTTCCCAAACACATATGCCCTTATTGTTTTTCTCGACCGAACATGTAAGTATGTTGCCATGCTCTAATAACTGTATAACCTTTGTAACAGTGTATCCTGCAACTATGGTCTGATATTCATGTAAAGCGCTCTAATACCTCCGGTTCTAGCCAGTGCTATATAAAACCTTTTAAATAAATAAATACTACATCTGTTTTAAAGTTAACCTTGTACCTGAGAAATGCCACCGCTCCCCCCCGACTCATCTCAGAGGCACAGACAGGCCTATAGTCACAGCCCATCCCACAACTCGGGGGCACAGACAGGCCTGCTGTCATCTCTCCCCTCATCTCAGAGACACAGACAGGCCTTCCTCCTCAGCCTTTCCCGCGTCTTAGTGCCTTTCGTCTTCCTTCCCTTCCTTCTTCCTCTTCCCCTCCTTCTTCCTCTTCCCCTTCTCAGCTTCTGGCATGGGGCAAGCTTTTTAGCCATTTTTGTAAGATAGTAGTTTTGAGGCTGTTTTTGGCATTGTTAAAGCGAAAACTCCATTGCTGTCTGTTACACATCTGATTTGTCGTCTCATTGTAGTCCTTTTTTTCTATGTCTGATAGCTGTCAAATAGTCCTACTTTTATGTCGATGGTTACTGCAAACTGTAGTCCTACTTCTAGATCTATGACCTGTCCCGGTTTTTTGTTTTGAGAATCTGGTCACCCTACATTCAGTGCCCCGCAGCACAGTTACAAAACATGTAAAGTAGGTTGGCAGCGTGCATCTCATCACAGGAAAAGATCTAGCTTTACTTTGCGAATCAGCATCTTTTTGTGGTGTGGTTTCCATGCCTGGCTGGAGAAGCTGTGCGGCTCCAGGGTGTGGAATGCCGCCGTCCTTTGAAAGGACTGTGCTGCAGTATATAACTCGACACCTCATGTCTGCAGCTTGACACTTCGTAACATCGTCAAGGTAATGTGTTTTCAGGAATGTCCTGTCAAAGGACAAATGGTAGCTGCGTGTGCTCGTGCCCGTTGGTCCAACAGTCAGATATGCCATGAGTGGCGCGAGTTAATTCAACGTAGCCATGTGTGTAACATCTTTATACAGGTACCAGACTCCGAAGCTCTACGAGCAGAATGTGTCATTCATTAAACCATGCGTACGCCCGAGCTCTTGAATAGGGATAGCGTGAAATGTTTGGGAACCTCTGATGTCACGTGGGCAGTTAATGATACCACAGCAGATCTCAAAACTTCAGCTTACTTCATCACACAAAAGAACGTTCTAGAATGCTTACTATTGGTGATTTAGAGGTGCAGGACTGAGCAAAGCGAATTGTCTTTTTGTGCTCTACACTGGACGGCCCCTTTAACAAGAATTTTACGTGATTAATCTCCTAATATCCCCCAAAGTACAAATTAAGGCCTGGGTGAAATTTTTAATTCCGCTTGTGGAATTGGAGGAATTTTGATAATTCTGCATTATTCTTGTAACGTGGAATTACTTGATAAATTAAAATTCCGCCCTCCTCCGGCAGAATTTAAAAATCAAACCACTGCATAATTTTTAAGTTTCGTAACCACTGCATACCACTTGGCTGCCTTGCATAGTCTGGAGTGATGAAAAATGTTAATCACTGCAGACTATGTAAGGGCGCCAAATGGTTTTTGGCCACGCTATTTTCTTAGGAAAAATGTATCCTCACATCCATTTGTGGACACAAGGGTACATTTGCGTGTAGAAAATAGCAGCAAATGCCCACTCTGCCCCATTGTGGATTTCGACAGAATCTGATGGAATTTTAATGTAATTCCGTAGAATCAAACTCCGCATAATCCGCTCACCCCTTATCAAATTCGAGAAACAAGAGTAAATATTGAGGAGTAAGCAGTGGCCATGTTTCAATAGGAAATACTGAGTGTGGGTGCCTCTTTACAACACCCCCTCACGTTTTTCTGCCTGGTTGTCCTCTGCTTCCATTGCCTGGTTTATCAGGCAGTGAGGAGTACATTTAATCCTCTTAGTATGCATCCGATGCCACCTACCGCTTACTCTTGTGAGAGCCATTTCTCTGGGTAGTCGTATGGGTGGCTCAATGTTCTTCTCTGGTCCTTTCTCTGTGACTGGATCCTCTGTCTGCCATTCACTCTTCATGGATAGGGTAGTCCCCATCAGACTATCTCCATTAATATCCCCCTTTATGCGCTTTTAGCCCATCTCTCCTCTTGCCCTCTGGTGTGGAGTGGGTATGTTGTATATTTGTACTTCATTCAATATGGCTACTTGGTGTCAGTAGTCCTTTCTTAGTGTTCCTATCTTCCCAACCTAACCGGGTACTACATCCTTCCTCTGTCTTTCTAAGTACTTCTTCCCTTCCCTTTCCCTCTGTGTTCACCAGCACGTTATCTAACCCTCACTTCTGCACATTGCGAGTCTGTCTCTCCTCTGGGAGCCCTCCAGCCCCACATATGCCGTCTCCACAGTCCGGGCTGTGCTCCTCGGCATAAGTACTCTTGCGCCCTGGTACTTTATCCTCTTCCTTCTCTCACCCTCCTGCCTTGGTACAAGAACCAGTGCATGAATGTCATTGTGCCACCTTTCTCTAAGCTGCATTGCCGTGTAGGCAAGCGGGCAGAGTGGCAAGGGAAGCCACGCTGTGGTGAACAGACCTACTGGGAATATGGGGAGACACCGGCAGTGAAACCATTTTTTTTTTCTTTGACACGAAAGGCAAAATATTATTAAAAGGACTCTTGTGCTCGTGTATTTACAGTTCACTCTGAGGGATACCCATATTATGCCAAATAGGTTTTTAATCAATCTTGCAGTGAACGCCAAAGCACCCTGGGTAGCAGCTGTGATGCAGGGCTACCTCATCCCCCATGTTAGTCACTGAACCACAACTAAACTTGTGTTAAGTCTTACAAAGATACAGATACGTTTGACTATATTCTAGTTATTCCTCTGTCTACAGCAGTAGAGTGGGTGAAAAATGATGGATTGGAATGCTACCCAGAGTGATTGCCACTGGTTTGACTGTTTGCAAGCATTCACCCCCCCACCTTGTGGGTGTTTTTGGTTGCCAGTAATGTCTCAACCTGAGACTGGTGCAGCTTTCCAAGCCTACTACTGCAATATTTGTGAACTCCAAAAAGTAGTACATTTTCAAAGATGGGTGCAGCTTTACTACTTTTTTGGTAAACTAGTCACTACAAATGTTAAAGTATCTGCTTCTAAAAATTAACAAGTTAAAAGTTCTGAGTGAAATGAGAATGGCGAGAAAAAAAACGACAGACATAGCAGACCCGACTCACTGCCCCCAGACTCTACTACCAAACCAAAAATGCATTTAGCGAGTGTCATACCCTAAAGACGCTCCCGGAAGCTAAGCCCCTGCCTATCCCACCTGTGCCTGGTAGTTCTCCCTGGGAACTCATGAATAAGGCCTCGTAGATCACAACAGCCTGGAGTCCCTGCTTTGGGATCACGTATTGTAAATATATTTCTTCTGCACGCGCTCTTCTTCTCTGCTACGAGAAGCCTTGATGGTAGAACTGTCAAATCTATGCATGAAGGCGCGGCTCCATGTTTCCAATCTTAGCCTTTTACAAGTCATTATACCAAGCGACTAACAATCTTATGTACTAAGCCTGAGACGCAAATGTAGATGGGTGCGCCAGTAAAGCTGAGCCAAGGGTCCACGCACGAGCCAAGGCACAAAAAACATTTGGAATGTTTATCGTGCAACAAACGTAATGTAAAAGTATGATACTGTCTCTTCAAAATTAAGAAAAGTGTATTTCTTTAACATACAGAAGCATTTCACCTTAGTACATCAGAGTCCATCACTGCATAGACCGGCATCGATTAAAAGTGATTGAACATGAAACATTGACGGCTCGCCCCTAACGACAATGCCATTAGTGAACTAAGAGGCAAGTCAGTAGTCATTTAAACCCTAAACGTGGCAGAGACTCCTATTATAGATGCAGCAACATTAAAGCCTTCTAAATCAACATAAGAGGTGCTTATATAGCGCATGAACTGAACTAGAGTATTTAAAATTGGTCTCGTGATAATAAAGAACAAGGAGGCTCTGTGAAATGAAATGTTTAGTTAGGATCACACAATTTGAAAAAAGCAGAGAAGCCCTATTGATTCCAGGATACGCGGTTTGACATCTGAAGCTGATGTAAATCAGGAGAGAGTGAGAGCAATATAGATAACCATCCGAGGTCACTGTTTTTTTATTTTAGGACCCATGACAAGAAAAACTGACAGAGACCTACCAAACCTACTCAGGGCCTCAGACCCAACTACCAAGCCAAGGATGCATTAATTTGGGGCGATGTCACAAACCAAACCAACTCTTCCCCCATCACCCCCAGGCTCATCACTGGTTTACTTCCCACTTCAGTTCCAGTGTTTAATACATCATTGCCTTACCGTGCCAATTTATACTGCTTTAGCCATAGTTTATCTAAAAATCATATACAAAACTGAGACTTGTGCTCCTGGAATGCTCATTTCCAGGTATGGTGTTTGTAGTGTGTGGTTGTTGTTGTGATGACGCGCGTGTGCTCATGCGCGTCATTCATAACAACAAATATTGAGTTGTTATTTGAATGTGTTTTGTCGCGTGCATGCGTGCGTGTGGTGTATATGTAAGTTGACACCGCGAGCTGGTATGTTGCTTCTTGAATGTTGATGTATGCATGTGAGTCTGTGTCGCGTGTGAGAGTCGCGTGTTGTGTATTGATGTTCAAATGGAGATGCGTTGTATATGTAGAGTTGCCGGGCAGTTGACTGGCATTCAAGAACCTACCCTGAACCTGTAAGCTTCACGAATAAAGGCTCTCCTTCTTTTTCCAACTCCGTTTGCTTCTTGGAGTCATTTCATCTTTTATTACACTGGCGACGAACGGGAACACGCATTTACGCGTGCAACGAACATATTTTTCAAGGATTTCATTTTTTTACACTAAATCGTTTTTCATTGGCTGCAACTTTTGGGAGATTTCGTACCAGCATTTCTCATTGGATGGTTTTCAGCGCTTCTGATTGGATCACAATATATGGATTACTAAGAGCTCGTTTCATTGGTTATAACCTGAACTCCTTCAAAAAAAAAGAGGGAAAAACGAATACTTTATTACTCACCTCATTTGGATCAGTAACAACTGGATTTTACAAGGAGAGAGGCATTTACAAGGTGATTTTGACAGTAAGTGACATCTGTGACTCGCACACACTGTTGTGAGTTACAAGTTATTATAAATATTATTCTTTTGAACTTTTAAATCTCTTGTTTAAATAACCATGACTGGAATTCAACCTCCTCCCTTATTTTTAGCTAGCAAGGGTGACCCTCCTATTGAATGGGACATTTGGGAACCTATGTTTTTAGCGTATGTTGAAGTTTTAGAGGAAGGTGAATGTGAAGCAGAAAGGAAACTAGCTTTATTGAAGCATTGTCTTGGCGGAATAGCTCTCAAAGAATTCAAAAGTCTTCCTCCATTGAGTGACACCTCTAATTTAGATGTATACCAAATTGCTACCAAACAACTAGCCATTAGGTATGGAAAAAAAATCAATATGGTTATGGAAAGATTCAAATTTTACTCAAGGAAACAACAAGCAGATGAATCTATAGACAACTATGTATCTGCATTGAGAGCATTGGCAGTAACTTGTGATTTTGAACACATTAACTATGACCAGGTTTTAAGAGATCAAATTCTCATGTGTACAAACAACAAGAAAATACAACAAAGGTTATGGACAACTTCAGACATGACTTTAAAGGCAGCAATTGAAATTGCGAAATCAATAGAGCACTCAGAAAAATTTGTAGATGAGATACGTTCACAGAATAGTACTAAATCTGATGTTTCAATTGTAAACAAGGAAAGTGAGAGATTTAAAGATTCAGGGAAATATGGGAAATACACTAATACAAGGAATGATAACCAGTATAAAAATGAATACAAGAATAGATGGCAAAAACCTGATCAGAGAATGAATACATGGCAAAGACCTGATCAGAGAGTGAATATGTGGCAGAAACCAGATACAAGAACTTATAATATGTACTGTTTCAGATGTGGAAGTAATCTTCATTTGGGAAATTCAAGATTGTGCCCAGCTTTAGACAAAGTGTGTTCAAAATGTGAAAAAAGGGGGCATTTTTCAAAAGTTTGCAGATCAGCACCAAGGAAAGTTAGTTTAGTGCAAGAACAAGAACAAGAGAATTCAAGTGATTGCGAATTTGATGTGAATACTATAATGTGTATAACTAAAGAACAAAAAGTAAAGAAATTTCCTTCATGTTTAATCACCATTAATGGAGTCACTACCAAAGTATTTGTTGACTCTTGCTCATGGTACACAGTTTTACCTAATATCTTGTTCAAATCTAATTGGCCTGATATCAAACTATTACCACCGGATGCCACACCAAGTGGATATACAGGACATAAATTGCAACTTATTGGATATTTTGTTGCTGAACTGAAATTTAAAAACTATTCTGCACATGGAAAGGTGTATATAACAGAATCTGGTGATTCATTATTGAGTTGGCCACATGCTGATCAGCTAGGTATGAAACTTGATCCCAGTGCTGATCCACCTGTTTATGCAATTGACTCTGGATTAAGTGAATCTGTACATAGTGGAACTGGAGAAGATCTGATCCTAAAAATTAAAGAAGCATTTCCCAATTTATTTTGTGATGTTCTAGGCAAATATAAGGGGTTTGAACATCGAATAAAAGTACATGCAAATGCTATACCTGTCCGCCATAGAGTGAGGAATGTACCTCTTTCTTACAGAGGAAAGTTGAAAGAAATTCTTGATGACATGTGCAAAAAGAACATCATAGAACCCATTGAATCGTCTCCATGGGTTTCTCCCATTGTAATTTCGATCAAATCTGGGGGAGATCTTCGTGTATGTATAGATTTGCGCAGTTTGAACAATGCAATTTGTGTAGACTCACATCCTTTGCCCAATCTACATGAAATGGTATCTACACTTAACAATGCAAAAATGTTTTCGTGCTTAGACCTAGCAAGCGCGTATCATCAAGTTGTTTTACATGAAGACTCAAAGGACTTAACTGCTTTTATAACTCCTGAAGGATTATATAGATTTTGCAGGATGCCCTTTGGATTAGCAAGTGCAGCTGCAGTTTTTCAGAGGCTGATGAAAGAGACACTGGAAGGTTTAACTGGGGCGATCGCATTCCAAGATGACATTTTAGTTTTTGGGAAGGACATAATTGAACATGACAACCATCTATTTAAAGTGTTGAATGCTTTGGCCAAGAAGGGGCTAACATTACGTGCATCCAAATGTAAATTTAGGAGAGATGAAGTAGAATATCTTGGACATCGTATTAGTGCTAACGGCATCAGACCTAAAAACTCACATTTAGAAAACATCAGCAAAGCCCCTATCCCTCAGAACAAGGAACAGTTAGTTGCATTTTTAGGTCTTGTTGAATTCTACTCAAAATTTATCCAGAACTATGCGAGCGTAATTGAACCTTTCAGGATGCTTTTAAAGAAAAATGCAAAATTTGAGTGGACAGAAACTATGACAGGAACTTTCAATGCTGTGAAGTCAATGATTACCAAAGCACCTTGTCTTAAACCATTTGTAATTGGCAAGAAATGTATAGTGACAGTAGATGCAAGCAATTGTGGGTTGGGTGCTGTGTTGATTCAAGAGGAATGGGGTAAAGAATGGATTGTTTCATATGCCTCAAGAACATTGAGAGAGACTGAACGTCATTATTCGGTGATTGAAAGAGAACTCCTGGCATGTGTTTGGGGTGCTGAACATTTCAGACCTTTCTTATGGGGAACGAAATTCACTATAAAAACTGATCACAAGCCCTTAGTACATATATTGTCACCGGGTGGAGGACGCACTCTTTCTTCAAGGTTAGCCAGATTATCATCAAGGTTGCAAAATTTCCAATATTCCTTAGAATATATTCCTGGAAAATCGAATGTTCATGCAGATTGCATGTCAAGGCTTCCATTACCATGCAGCGATACTGATGTGATTGATAAAGACGAATGTGAAGTAGCATGTGTTTATAATGACGTTAATTTGGTGTTTGGTGAAAGCTCAATAGTTGAAGAGGAAACATGGAATGAAGAAATGAACAAAGATTTAGAACTCACAAAGGTGAAGGAATATGTGTTGAATGGTTGGCCTGAAGGTAAAAATTTTACAGGTGGTTTAATGAGCTATCATATGATCAAGGATGAATTAGCCATAGAAAATGGGATACTGTTGAGGAATGATAAATTCATTCCACCTTTCGGTCTCAGGAAAAGGTTTTTGGATTTAGCTCATGTTGGGCATTTTGGGATATCGGTTACTAGGAGACGGTTGAAAAATAATTTCTGGTGGCCAGGTATAGATTATTTTGTTGAACAACAAGTGAAATTGTGTGATTTGTGTACTAACAGTGACAAAACGGCCAAAGCTTTGCCCAGTATACCACAACCTGTCAGTTTACCGACATCACCATGGAATAAGATTGGGATTGACATAATTGGTCCATTCAGTGTTTTACCACAACAACATTCATTTGGCATAGTACTCATAGACTATTTTTCGAAATGGCCAGAGATAAAAACAGTCAAAGAAGTGACTAGTGATACTATAATACAGTTTATGGATGAGATTTTCTGCAGGGAAGGTATTCCCCAAGAAGTCGTGACGGATAATGGTCCACAATTTGTTAGTAGACAAATGGAAAAGTATTTTAGTAGATGTGGCATTTTCCACAGAAGGACAGCAGTATTCCATCCTGAGGCCAATGGTCAAATAGAAAGATTCAATAGAGTTATCAAGGAAGCCATCCAACTAGCTGTCAAAGGTGGTTTGTGCTGGAACAAGGCTTTACAGTCCATGTTACTATCTTATAGAACTACCCCCAATGCTATTACCTTGCTGTCTCCTTTTGAAATGTTGAGAGGGCGTAAACCTAGCACTAATTTAGTTCCTTGGTGGTTAAAGAATAAGGATAGCAACCGTATTGATTTTGCTGAGGTGGATTTTGCGGAGATTCGCAGGAAAGTTAATGTTTATAAGGAGAAGATGAAGGAAGAATTATCAAGGGAAAGAACAAGGAGTTGTGTACCTGTACACGTTGGTGATTTAGTAAGGTTGAAAAAAGGCAGTTATGTGCATAAAGGGTTGGCAAAGTGGTCTGATCCTGTTAAAGTTGTTGAGGTGTTCAGGAATGCTGTGAGAGTAACTGATGGTAGCGTATGGCATTTCAGCAGAGTCTCAAGATATAATAGTAAGAAGGAATTTCACAGAAATGTTTCATCAAATACAGTTTTGGATGAGGATGATTCATTCAATGAATATCTGGATATTGATGTTAATGACTCAAAGTCATCTGAGTCTTCTACCGCTACCACTGACAGTGAATTACCCACTGCTACCACTGGAAGTGATTCACAAGAATTATTGAGAAGTTCAAGATGTCGGAGAATTCCTTCAAAATTCAACGATTTTGTTTTGTCTTAAAAAAAAAAAAAAAGGGAGGGAGGTGTGTAGTGTGTGGTTGTTGTTGTGATGACGCGCGTGTGCTCATGCGCGTCATTCATAACAACAAATATTGAGTTGTTATTTGAATGTGTTTTGTCGCGTGCATGCGTGCGTGTGGTGTATATGTAAGTTGACACCGCGAGCTGGTATGTTGTTTCTTGAATGTTGATGTATGCATGTGAGTCTGTGTCGCGTGTGAGAGTCGCGTGTTGTGTATTGATGTTCAAATGGAGATGCGTTGTATATGTAGAGTTGCCGGGCAGTTGACTGGCATTCAAGAACCTACCCTGAACCTGTAAGCTTCACGAATAAAGGCTCTCCTTCTTTTTCCAACTCCGTTTGCTTCTTGGAGTCATTTCATCTTTTATTACAGTGTTAGTCAAAGCTTGTCATCCGTATGGGATACGAGGGAAACCTTCAGAAGTCTGATGGGCAGTGGGCTGCTTTCAGAACCCGATGGGCTCCAAGATTCTCAGTACAACAAGCCCTGAAAATTACACTCCGGGAGCAGCACACCATTTTCTTGCAGGCACATAGATGTTTCAATACTACAGATAAATATTGCTTTAGTATACTTATACCATGCTATCAAGTATATTGGACTATTCTCAGTGCTTAATTTAACAGAGTGACACAGAGACCGAAGCTCTGCTCAGAAGCCAGCGGCCGGTGCAGTTAAATGTCAGCGTGCCGAATACCAAGGCTGGTAGTCTTAACTCTTCTACTAGACACTCCCTGTCCCTTTTTTGCGCTCTTGCAGGTTCCTGCTTTCTCACTTTCAACGATTTTGCCGTTTTTCACTTCCTCAGTCTTGGATTTGTGGGTATTTCCTTCTCTTGCACTTGGTGAATATCTGATGCAGGAAATAAGTGCTGGTCTCTAAAAATGAATGACGGTGACCCCACTGGCAACCACCAGCTCAAATTAAGCACTGACTATTCTTCATATATAGCTGCAAGTCTGATGTTTTCGCAGATATATATAGAATAGTGTGATTTGAGATAACATAAGCATATGAGAAAAGCTCTGCTGCCTCCTTCTAGGCTCTCCCATAGAGGGTCAAATATGCTTGCGCAGTGCAGTATGGATCTGGCTTCTAAATGCATTCCAGGGTTCCTGTTTGCTCTCCAGTTCAGCTAAGGTATCCGTACACGTGTGTAACAGTAAAAAGCTGTTGTGTACAATAAAATATTTAATAAATATGTTTATTTTGGAAGAGCAGGCAGAGGTGAAATACAATGGGTACATTTAAATAAATGTAAATATTCTGGGGTGTGACTTCTGAATCAGAACCACAAAATAATATTTTTAGAGACATGTGGGAAAGTGAGGCGTAACATGAGACCATGTTTTCCAAAAAGAAAGGTGTGTACTGGGAGCTACCATTGACAAGAAGGGCTGGTGCAAATCCAGTAACCGTGATCAAACAAGCAAAGCCAGTAGGTGTCGCCTAAGCGAGCTGTTGCCTTTGACACTGTTTTAGGCGTTTTGCACAGCCGCATGGCTGAAGGATTTTTTTTTTTTAAACCGTTGTAGTGCAGCCACCACTGGCAAACACTGGATGGGGGACGCAACAACAAGAAAACCCAGATGGGGGAAGGGGTGCAATCAACAACATGGGGCTGGGAAGGGGCAAGCAACACAACACGGAACTGTGGGAGGAAGAAGCAACATAACGCGGGCAAGCAATAGTGCAGGATGGGATGGAGCAAGCATTACCACGGCAAGCAAAACAATGCAGGTGAGAGGTACAAGCAACTAAAACAACAACAAAATGTATCTGACCATGCGCAAAGTAATTGGGGACGTGCTTTGTCAGTTACGATGTGGGGGTGGGGGGTGAGACTCCGATTTCTAACAATCGCTCTGGCATATAATAACACACTTTCTGCTGCAAGCAGAGCACATGAGGGGGCTAAAGGGGCAGTGGAAAGGGAGACTAGTGCGGATTGGTAGGAGACCTAAGTGAGAGAAAACACAATGTTTTGTAAAATAACCAACATTTTTTAAGACTATCAGAGCTGAGAGGGAGAGAGTGCGAGTGTGTTTTTATCTGTGTTTATGTAAACATTCCTGGCGAAATCCTACAAACACCTCACCTCACCATACCCTACTGAAAGCACCCGTACCAAACTATTTGCCAGAAAATGCATTTAATATAGGTGTATGGCACCCCAAACGCCCCCCTGAATCTACGTCCTTGAACGCAGTGTGGTGCTCATGTAACTGGCCCATTTCACACTATATTTAAAAAAATAGCTTGTAACGTAATCTGCTGCTCATGTATAGTGCTGTAATGCCCCTGGGTCAAATTTGTGCTATATTAAAATAAAACTGCAACATGAGGTTGGACAAGGGTGGAGGGGAATGGCCGGTAAGACCATGCACTCTTAGGGAGCACTGCAACTAAAAGAAAAGTAACACTGAAAGCCCAAGTAGTGGAAGGACACTAGACAGAGAAGCAGTATTTGGGCCATGCTCCACCTAAAAATAAGTGAAGCCGGCACATGCTGACCGAAGGGAGCAAGGAAAGAAGTGACAATAAAGCCAAACAGTGGGATGCAATGGGTGGGCTTGAAGTCCACTGTAAGTAGCCAAAGGTCTCACAAGTGACAACTCATGCGCTGTCTCAGTCGAGGCTTAAAAATGCATGATGCACACATCCGGCTGGAAACCAGGAATGGGTGGAACATTTACTCTGATTAGACAAAATGAGTATGGCCAATCCTACTGGTCAGCATTCCAACAGACTTTTCAAGAAAATCCCCAAAATATGAGTTTCTGGACATTCTGTCTTCAAACTTTTTGCCCCTTTACTGTTATGGGTGGAATACCGAGAACCAGCAGAATTTTGACGTTCCTTGTAACAGCATGGTGCTGTATGACTAGTCCACATAAGGTTCTTACTGATTCTGTATGTTAGCTGTTATTTAAGAGACACTAACATTGAAGACATTGCTCCATATTTAATGTTACCGGAACTGGGGATAACCAGAAGATGGAAGTTAATGTCCTTTCCACTAGTACTTAGAAATTTCACCTTATTTAAATGTTATTTTAATAAAGTTGTAAAGTTGTATGTTATTAAACATTAAGGAGCGAATTTCCAGTGAATGGAAAGTTAAGGGAAAAAAGTTCTTGCTGATTCTATTCTACTCCTAACGGTAAAGGAACTATTCTCTGCACTGAAGCTCATCCTACCACAGAAAGAGTGTAATGGTAAAATGAGCTTTTAAACTGAGTGCTACTGCAGTAAACAAGTGGAATGTATAAGCATGTGACATAAAACACGTCAGTCTTATACAGTGGCGGTTTCTACATAGGTGCGTTGACCCCCTGACTGCAGCAATTACTTACATGCAGTGCTTCTGTGCATCACAGCGCTTCTGTGCCTCAACGCGCTTTTGTGATTACAGCATGCCTCCACATGGAGCTGCCTCTCCCAGTAGACCGTAATAGGTGTGGCTTTATTGCTGACTGGCAGCTAGGGCTCTTTGACTAAACTGCACGTCAGGTTGGCCGGTATTCTGCTTATGCAAAAACAACTGATGGACAGAATGCAAAACAATGTCATAAATTCATCCCAGTACAGCGATCTGGGCCTAAACCGTCGTTTTTTTGCTCACCATGCCATTCCAGTTTGAACCCAGCCATATGCAAATCAGTCTTGACCCTGTGCCCAATGGGAACAGTCTATCCCAAACTGCCTGGCCATGTCACCCTGGACTGGAAACAAGCATCCTAGGACCGGTTTCAGGGTTTCGTCCCTCATCAGCCAGGATAGCTTGTCTCCAGTGGCAAGGAGAGCACAGGACCACGTCTGGGCAAACCTGTCCCACTCGGGTGACAAATGCAAAAACACAGTTGATGGACAGAATGCAGAACAATGTCATACATTCACCCCAGTGCAGAGATCTGGGCCTAAATCCATTGTTTTTTTGCTCATCATGCCATTCCAGTTTGAACCCAGCCATATGCAAATCAGTCTTGACCCTGTGCCCAATGGGAACAGTCCGGCCCGAACTGCCAGGCCAGGTCGTCCGTGGACTGGAAACAAGCATCCTAGGACTGGTTTTGGGGTTTCACCCCTAATCCGCCAGGATAGCTGGACTCAAGTGGCATTGTCCCTTGCTCACTTTGCCACTAGATTCTAGCTAGCCTGGCTGATGAAGGTTGTTATCCAGAAACGTGTCCCAGGATGCTTGTTTCCGGTTCAGCGATGACCTGGGTTGGCAGTTCGGGCTGGACTGTTCTGATGAGGCACAGGGTCAAGAATGATTTGCATATGGCTGGGTCTGAACTGAGGTGGGGAAGTGAGCTAAAGAATGATGATGGATTCAACCTAGATCTGTGACTGGAGGGCGAGTGACTGAAAAGTTTTAGCGCTCCGTCCATCATCTCCTTGTGTTTGTGGTATTCTGCTTATGACCGAACAGACAAGCACCGTTTATGGTTCCCTCCTAGACATAGCTATCAGCAAGCTTGACAAGCAACACAGCCCCATCGGTCTCCGATGGAGTGCTGTGGTCACCTGTCCCAGCGAATCCTCGCACTGCTCTGTTGCTGTTTACTATTATAAATAGCAAGAGAGCAGTGCTTTCATTGGCTGCGATGTATGGTGTTTTAGTTTCACTTTGCCCGACCAGCATGCGTGGCCTAGCTCTTCACTAAAGTTGAGGATTCCAAAGAGTCGGACCACGGGTGTAGAAGATTGACTGCTGAGGTAAGTTTATTATTTATCTGTATTTTTATTATAATCCGGCTTATCTTTTCTTGTTTTGCTTGTTTCTTGTAATGGCAAAGCGCTCGAATACTGTTCATAGAGTTAGAGCTTAAAAACTGCAATGTTGACATGGTAGCAACTTGCATGTTAACGTTATTTTATAAGTTTTTACTTGCTGCCAGCTTTGCTGCCAGAAAGTACCCTATGCATTACCATTTTCGAGAGTTACCAGCCACCACTGGACTTTTATTTTCTTACCTTTGACCTCAATTGTTCTTCTAGGTATGGCTGCTGCAGCATTTCTACAACCAACTGAACAAGAAGCCCTCTTTGATTGGTGAAACAAGTGAGTAACAAAATATGTTATGCTATCTTTCATTCATTGCAGCTATCTGAGTGCTTGGGAAAGACCTGCTTCAGCCACACGGACCCTCCAGATATAGCACATTTATTGTACTGTAGATAAAGGCCCTCATTTCACTGTAGATAAAGGGCCCTCATAGCAAATGCCATGGAGTATTATCCTTCAGATCCTCTTTTCTGCCTTGACAGAATATTTTATACTTCTGCCTAATGTAAACAAGGAATCATATATTTCATGTTTGACTGTTCTGTATCAGTAGTGAGCACCCTAGGATGGAGGTTTTCTGTAAGAGCATCCCTGGACATGAATGTGGTTACTCGCAGGAAAAGTATGGATTAAGGTGGTAGCACTCAGTAGGACTGCACTTATATTGCTCTTCTCTTGTGAGGATTCTTTGGCGCAAGCCAGGTCTTAAGTGCTTGACTGAAAAGCTACAACTGAGGAAAAGCTCTCCGGCTTTGCGTGAGTGAGTTGCAAAGGCTGCTTGCTCTATCATCCCATTTCTTCATTTTGGTTCTAGGCACCATGAACCGATTTTAATGCGCTGATTGCAAGTTTCTCTCTGGAGAGTGCCAGCGAAACATATTTTTATTTCTTGATGAACTGGGGAGAAGAAGGGCCTTATGCACTATGCTGAGTGATTGAAACGTAATGCGCTTTTTGATAGGGAGCCAATGGAAGGCCTCTGGTCCCCTAGAGGATGACTGGTGCCTGGGAATATCAAGAGTGAACCTGGCCAGTGCATTCTGTACCACTTGGAGTTTGTGCTGGGTGCTCATGTTGCGGTCTAGCTATAGAGAGTTACTATAAACCAGTCTAGACATAACTAGGGCTTTGGCAACTTGCTTACGTGCTGACTGAGGGATAAGCAGGACGATTTTCCAAAGCCGAATGTAGGTTGCCACTGTACCATTGGCCTGGCTATTCAGATCAATTTCCGTGTCTGAAAGGACTCTGAGATTTTTAGCCTTTTTCCCTGGGATGGGGCAAGTACCTAGTGTGTCTAACCACCAGCTGCTATTCCAGCTCGATGATCCTGTGCCAAAAAGTAGCAGCAGGTGAGCATTCCAAGTGCTACTTTAAGACACAGGATCCACCAGTGTTTTGGGCTGACATGTGTTCAAAATCTGAAAAGATGGTGCAATGGTATTTTACCTCTTTAGACCGTGGTAGAGGTTTGTGTGTCATAGGAACTTTAAAGGCACTATTAGCTGGAAAAGTGGCAACATTTGACATATTTAAAGGAAACTGTGTATCATAATGTACACCAAGTAAAATATAGCACAATTAAAACACAATAGGGCACAACAGCCATCACATTGCAATAATGATGCACAAAAAACAGAACCGATCACCACCACAACAAAATGCCATATAAGCAATGTGCAGAAACTTTGTTTTCACAAATTACCACCTCCAGAAACCTGCTTTCAAAATAGGTTGGTAAAAGGTATGCCTCAAGCTCTGCCATAACTTGCTCCTAAGGACATGTAATAGCACCAGTAAAAAATCTGGCCCAATATGGCCGCAAGCTTCTGCCAGGTCTTGCTCTTTTTCTTGTGTTTTAGGGGAATGACCAGCATTGGTGAGAAATCCCATTGAAAACCTGCACGGTAGACAATGGTTAAACATGTCTTTTATGTTTATGACCTGCAGTGGAAACTATTTGCGTCCGTACACCTAGAGTGGGGTTCTGCTTCAACGTTGAAGCTTACGCACATAAATGTACACACTGCTCCTTTTCGTCTCTTGACAAATGGCATGACCATCGCAAGTCATTTTCAAAAGTGGGTCGAGAAGAATATTAATCTTGATATAAAAAATGGGCATTTACAGGCTACTCTGTATGGCTGAACGTTAAATTTCTTCTGGCGGCCAACTTGTAGTGTAGTTCCTAGTTTCCCACTAGGCCCTGCGCATTGGAATAACATAAACAGTAGTATCGACGTGGAACTGCTTATATTCCAGGCCTCCACTGACTATGCTAAACTTAATTGGGTTGTGTTACCAACTAGCTCAGAGGTCACTGGAAACTTTCTTCTCTGCATAGGAAGTGATCAGCTTCCTTGGCACAGACAAGAAGGGATTCAGCTTTCCAACAACCGTGCAACATGACAACTTTGCTCCTCAGATCAAGAGTCGATCTCTAGGGTCGTGTGAAACAATAGACATAGATTTCACTCAGTCAGTCTAGTGCAGTTTACTTTCACAGTATGTAGAGAATAGAGAGACGGGCGTGTATCAATAAAGGTTAACATTTATTGAACAGTCTTTCTTCTCGTACAAGAGAAATGTATTGCCACAATTGCAATAATTGTTATTATAAAAAGTACGTACAGTAAGATAAGAATTGCGAAATAGAACTGTAAAAGCATTGATATGGTTTCTTAGCCATACAATGGTTTAAAAGTAATAAAACATATATACAGTCATATATACATTAGGCTAACATACTCAACTGGTGCTTCTAACTAAGCCTACCCCAGTGTGCCTGACCTAAGCCTAACACGTGAGAAGGGGGAGTAAGTAAGTAGCTTAAGTTAAGTTGGTTTTGCCAAGGTTTGTTTCAAGAATTCTCGTCTAAGGGTTTAGTCAACACCATACCTCTGAATAGAATGATGGAGGATTGGTATCTCCTTCAGGGGTCTCTCTCGATATCCCAGTCACCCGCGAGGGTAAACTGGAAGCGCCGGGACTGGATTTCTCTGCACGAGAAAGGCAGCGGCTTCTCTCAGCGCGTCGAGGAAGGAGGGGTGACAGCGTCTGCGGGCAGCTGGGCTGGATGTCTTCGCAGAGGACGGCTGCACGGCTCCTCAAGCGTACTGAACCATAGTTCGCGCTGTAGCGGCGATAATGGTAATCAGCAGCTTCACCACCACAGGATAGCAGGCTGCAGCGACAGAGTGCTAGTTTTTACCAACACGGGGTCATGCAGGCAGCTGGCATCAGCAACATGTTCGCTCATTGCTTAAGGCAACGTTGGTAATATTTATACCTGACAGGTGCCGGGTTTGACGCAAGTTTGCTGGACATAAGACGTCAATTAAAGATGTCACTAGGAAGTGATAGTTATCAGTTGCTCATTAGAGTTCCATTACTAATCAAAACATAGCAAGCGGGGATTTCCAGGTTTGCTAAGTTTTTATCTTGTTGAAGAACTCGGAGTGTTATCTAGGAATATCAGATAGTGACTGCTGCTCTGTCATTGCACTAATTGGTCGCAAAGGAAGTAGCAGAGAGTCATGCTGGAATGTGGCTCTGTGGCTCTGCTCGTGTGAGGCCAGAGATGACTTTACAGAAAATCGCACTTGAACGGTTATGCCAATATAGGGAATAAATGGATTTATAGCCGAATAGGGGCATAAGGTCACAGTATCGATCAGGAACCTAGATAAGCACATGACACCCACTCCACGAATTCATGTCCATCAAAATTACTAAAACTAAGCAATTAGATGCATGTGTAACATTGTGTAACATAGCCCACCCCAAAATACATAAATGCATTCGAAATAGGCGTACTTGTAATACATGGAATTTAGGTACTGTACGTAGTTTTAAAAGCATAGTAATTCATTCAGAAATTATTGCATATGAAATCAATGAACGATTATGCATAAAGAATTACACATGAAGTATCTCTGACAGAAGAAATGCGAGATAAAACATCACATAAAAATGCATTGTAATAATATGTGTGCTAGAGGCTGGTGTTATGTTCTTATGTCTCTAGATGTGTTTTTTAGAAATAGAAGTGTGAAGCTTCTGTTCTCTAAGAATAGTTTTTACGTTAAGCAAAGAATTGTTTCGTGCCAAAAGGAAAGGGTCAATATTAAAAAGATTGTCCAATTCAAAGAAAAAATCAGTTTACCAAAGCTCCTGGCAGTTTTATGTTGATCAAAACTGAAGGCCGAATTCAGAGTTCATGGGAACGCTGTGTGTCGGAAAGCTTCTCAAAAGTTATTGTTTCTCTGTGGGTGAGAACATCGTATCAGACAGGCTCGCAAAGAATTGGTCTACAAAATCAGGTGATAGTTCAACCAAATTAGATAGCGCTGTAACTTGGCAGGTGTGAGAATGATTGCTGTCATCGAAGACAGGACCAGCCCTGCTCACAGAACGTTGTACCTGGATGATGTTGCTTTTGTCACTCGCTCCACTGTTACCACTTGGCTGTAGTACAGGAGTCTCCACGAATGCCGTCATCAGGATTGGTAGCCGCTGGGGACAACACAATGCGTGAGCCGTTATTGGACTTAGCAAAGTATCGACGTCCGTTGGTACTGCTGATGGAAGTGAAAGACAGATGTCCAACACGCATTCATCGCCGCAAAGCATACACCGTAGCACAGGTAAAATGCAATTTTGCCATATTGGTCTGAATGAAAGGAACCAGGTCATGTTTAGATCTCTCAGCCTGGCCAATCCGAGGACGTTAGTTATCCTGTCCCTGTAGCGCATTGCTAGGATTGTTTCTTCCATTCCCATGGGAGCTATGTCTGAGCCGAGGCTTGCCATAACGTAGCAGAAGGGTCAAAAATAGAATCCCTGCGATGAGTCCAAAAAATAGTGGGATACCACCAAAGATGGAGTGCACAAAATTAGGAAAGATTCCCAAAATTGCCTGGAAGGGTGTTAGCAGTCCCGTAAAGACTGTCTTAAATATGCCTGGGATGCTTGTAGCACTAGACATGTTAAGGAGTTGGTCGAGCATTTGTACGAAATGCACGGGGCAATTTGTTGATAAAAGGTCATGGACCTCAGTAGCCGTCCTTGCGACTAGAAGATCATACGTCTCTTTAGATGACGTTATAGGCACTGTTGTCTGTAAAAGCACAGATTTCATTTTGCTTAATGTATCAATTCGTATAGAATAGAGATTCAGACGAGGCCAGAGGGGAGTCACTATGTCTGGAGGCCCGCTCGGGAACAATGCTTGCATGCAACATTTGACCATGGACGTTACTTGCACTAGATAACTTTTTCCGGGCGCGAGGCCACAGCACCTGTGATCCGTTCTTAGAATGTAACTCCCGTTTGCGAGTTGCATAAAGAAGGGCTCTATCTGAGTTGCAGGTGTGACTAGCTGGTGGCATGAAAGGTTGTTTGAATTGCCATCACATGCTCCGTGTAAATTAATACCCTGACACAAAAGTATACCGCTTAGTGAGTGTTTACAGTTGTCACCACTAAGAAATACATTTTTGTCGCTGTCACTATAGCAAGAATGAGTGTATGGTAATTTCCATTCGGATTTTACATATCCCTTACCCAATTGTTCATATTGGCCAGCAGGTATGTATTCAAGGCATTTTTTAAAGCGGAAAGTTGTTATCGGAATTGTGATAATTCCGTGTATTATCCATTCAATGACAGGGCTCTCTGACATTGTCAATGGTAATCTCTCGAGTTTCTCGATGCTCAAGATTGTATAGTCTGCTCCTTTCTGTGCCAAACTGATCTGTTTATCAGTAAGGTTAAAAATGGAAAATAATGACGTTGTGTTTATCAGACGCCAAGGCACATAGCCTGAACGAAGATTTTGCAGCGTCCAGCCTAGTTCTATAATAGAGCGTAATTGAGACTGGCCATGTTGTAACATTAGCAAATCTCTGTCTATCACATCAAAGGCAGAGGATACAATATTGTCCAAAGAATATATTCTGGAAGACAGAGTCATTAACCCATTGTCTACCACAGAAAGTGATTTTTCCAAATTAATACGATCAATTTCTCGTATCTTTTCAGCAGTTTCAATTTGCTTTACTTTCCAAGCCTCGTTGTAAGCAGCATAGATGCTGGTCGCTATGAAACGCTTTTGACGCTGTTTGCGTGGACCAAGAATGAAGTCTCGCAAATCAGCACCATCTTTTAATAAAGACAAGTGTTGCTTAATTTCAGCCAGTGTGGATGTAGTTAGCCATTCAAGGCAGAGTTTCCCTACACTGTATGTGGTTATAATTCCTGGATGTTGTCTCTGGGAATATCTAGGGTCTAATCTGGTCATTTTTAAACCCTGTGTTTTATTCAGGAATCTATCTTGACAGCTATTTGTGTCTGTAGGCCAGATCAACCACTTTTTCCAATCAGGATGTGTTCTGTTGAAATGTAAAATGTGTGACACGTCTAACTCAATATCAGCTGTTGCATTTTCAGTTATTGGCTTTGGTATAGACGGTGTTTTAAGGTCTTTGTTCTTAGCTAGGCCAAGACAAGATGTTTGGTGTACAGTGTCATTTAGAAATAACATTTGTTCTGGTATCATGCAGGTTCTAAAAAGTGCTTCAATGCCTTGCACCTGCCAATCTTTTGTACCCCAAATTGATTTTGTTTCAATATTATTTTTCCAATAATCAAAACCAAATGTCATCATTTTGTCATAAAATGCTTCTGAATATATCAATTTAGAATTTGTCAGCATTGTTTTCATTCCTGTTTTATCTAACAGTTTATAATAAAACGTTTCTGCATCACTGGTGTTAAACCCTGAAAAATATTTGAATTTCTCAAAAAATGCTTTAGAACTGCTTTTAGGTGGTGTAGAACAATGTTCCCATTGATTATACATAAAAACATTTCTAGGCTGTGCAGATTTATGCAAGTAATGATCCCCATAGTGGGTGTAACAGAATAACTGCTCATAACTAGATGAACCTTGTAAATAATCATGATCTGTGAATCTAGCTGACATTACTAAATCAGACATCATGTCATTAATACTGTTAAAGTCCCAATCATCAGAGAATGTACTTGGTGTCAAAAAGTCACTTAAGGAAACCTTTAGTTGATGAGGATACTTCAGGATTTCGACCGGACCATAGATCTCATAGTCTGTTTTCTCCCATACTACCCCACCAGGTATTGGAATTGCTGTGACATTTACTGTTGACAGTTCTCTTTTCTTCACGTGGGATGATCTGTGTGGTTTCAGGACTAGGTTGATGTTCTGACTTGCTGTGTCCATTCAATTGTAATGAACTTTCCTAAAATTAAAACTAAAATTAGGCATAGTAGGAGTATGAATACCCCTGAGATGATCCAATGCTCAATCAACGGTGAATCCAGATATAGTTCTTTGATTTGTTGAAGGAGTCCTGTTGTATTTTCTTTAGAAGACTTTTTTGTTTCTGGCATCACTTCGGGGTCGTTTAAATCTTCAGAGAAGTTGTCGAAGTTGATGAAATAACCAGAGGCAGTTCTGTCAATTGATGGGATTGTTCTTTCAATCTGTCTCTCGGTAGCACTTTCTGATGCCACATCATTGTAGACTGGTGTTGTTTCTTGACGAACTGTTTCAATCTGTGTTTCAAGAGGCACGAGTTCCATGGCATTATTGCATAGTCCTTCATTGTGCACTGCAGGCTGATCGAATGTGATTAGTCTTTCAGTTTGAACCTCTTGGATTGTTGCAAGTTTGGGTATTCTGTTGTTTCTTGGGAGTCCACTGGGCCTACTGTTGATTATAGGCCACATGCTTGTGGTTTTACCAGATCGATGGACACGACTCTGTTCTCCTTTTTACCAGCAAGGGGCGGTAGCACAACTGATCTTGTTCCGGTGACTGCCAAGACAGGTACTGCTTTTCTGTAAGAAGGCCCAAATTCCTTCTTCACCGCGATCTTTTCTCTGACTAGATCCCCAATCTTTGGAATCCAGACAGGCCTTGCTGGGGCTGTTGCGGGTGGTGCCTCGTCAGTGGTACTTGGCTGTTGCTTTAACTTTATGTTGCTTAATGATTTTCTTGTTTCATTCAGTTCCTGTAAAACAGCCAAACGGTCTTTTACTTCAAACTGCTTTGTTTCTTCTTGTACCACTGACATCTGACTATCGAGGTCCTGAACGTTCATTCTTATTCCGAACAATAGTTCGTATGGGCTGAAACCTTTTAGAGAATTTCTTGGCATGTTGTTAAGACTAGTCTGGACACTTATTAAATGTTTGACCCACCCAGCGCCTGAACCTAATACCTTCGCTGTTATAGATTGCTTTATGTCCCGGTTTTTTCTTTCTACCACACTATTCCCTTCGGGATGTGACGGACAAGAATACCGCAACCCAATTCCCATGCTGGCCATGGCCTCCTTATAGGCTCGAGAGCTGAAAGCAGGACCCTGGTCAGAATGGAACGTGGTAATTGCGTATGTGCCGATAAAGACTCGCAAATCTTTTATAACCGTTCTAGCATCAGCCTAGCGCTGGGGCCACATCCATATGAACCTCGTACAGGAATCCACTGCTACCATGATATATCTATAGTTACCGTCCCTTTGTAGGGGACCACAGTGGTCCAGGTAAACACATGCAAATGGTTTATCCGAGATGAGAAGGGGTGTCTGCGCTGGTCGTTTCACTGTTGATACTTTTATCCTTTGGCATATGTCGCATTCTAATACATACTTTTTAGTTTGTATTCTCAAGCGAGGCCACCAATATCTCTGTTTTAATAGTGATACTGTTGCGGAAACGCCAGCGTGTGCAGAAGCAAGCCCTTCGTGTGCCGCTTTTATTAGTCCTAGTCTGTGTTCCTTGTTTGGAATTACTCTATCCCCCACTCCAGGGATTCGAGCAAAAGGAACATTATTTGTATCCGTTAAGTACAAGTACTTTTCAGGAAAGCCTTTTGGGAGTGTTTTCTTATCATTTTTTACTGACGCACTGACAGCTTGTAGAACATCGCTGTCTATTTTTGTTTGTGACCGAGTTATCGCAGCTACGGAAGCCGTTTGCACAGCTGCCTTCGCGGCTTCATCAGCCAATGAATTCCCTGCAACGTGAACGCCATCACGTTGATGACTCAGTGTATGTATCACGTGAGTCTTTTGTAGTTCTTTTTGTAAAAGAACTACCTGTTCCCAAAGCATTTTATGCTTTATTGTGCCACCTTTTGCATCTTTGAAACCATTTTCCACCCAATTCTGCAAGTATTCATTATAAGATTGTACGCAATAAAAAGAATCGCACACTATTAGTGTGGGGAATTCGCGATCAGTATTTTCTAGCGCCATCTTAAATGCTACTAATTCAGCTCGTTGAGCCGAGCAATCTCCTAGAGATTGTGTTTTAGTGACCAATGGTCTAAATTTTCCTTTGTGCCAGCGACCTTTAACAATCGCGCACGCAGCACTGTAAGCTTGCTTACCCCCAACTGCGGGTTGTGCTGATCCGTCAGTATATATAATACTTCCGTATTCTTCGAGAGGCAGGATTTCAATTGGCAGAGGACATTCGTATTCATATTGTAAAAATTCCTGTGTTTTTAAGTTAGGATCAAATTCGTAAACTACGTCTGTTGCAGCAAGAGAATTAACCCACTGAATCCATCTCGGATGCAAAGCTTTAGCATTAGGAATGCTTGCTTTAGTTACCGCTTCTAAAGCCGGAATTGGTGTTACGATTATTATTCGTTTACCTTGTGCTAGGGGCCTTTCTTTCGCTACAGCAGTCTGAACCGCAGTTAGAATTTTCTCCGTTGAACTGAATTTTATTTCAGCCTTTGTGTACAAATGTGATTTGTAAGCTATTGGTACCTTTTCTCCCTCATTAGAGGTTAGGTACGTGAATCCGCATCTTCCTGGGATGACTCGGATTACAAGATCACGTGTGTTGTCACGTGTATCTAATTTTGTTTTTGCTAACATGTCTGTTTGCAGTGATCTCAAAATTTCTGTGTGTTTTTGAGTCCAATTGATTTGTTTTAAATCAGGTTTTATTAGTTCGTAGAGAGGTTTAACCCTCTCTGCGTAATTTAGGATGTAAGTTCTTCCGAAATTCAGAAAACCTAGTATTGATTGTAAATTCTTCAGCGTTTTTGGAGCTTGGAGTACAGCGCACTTCTCTAAGAAGTTGTCCGCTAGGCTTTTCCCTTCACTTGATATTTCGTACCCTAAAAACAGTACTGTCAGATGGGCAATTCGGGACTTTTTAAAGTTGAATTTGTAACCCTCTGCTGCGAACCCAAGTATAATGGTGTTCACTCTTTTCAAGTGAGTATCCAAGTCGTCGTCTGTGAGATAAATATCATCTACGTAAGATAAAGCTTCATCATCATAGATTTGTAGTAACTCTGTTACCCTAGCTGAGAATAGTCCTGGGCTGTTCTTGAACCCCTGTGGGAGTCGACAGAATTTTTTCTGCGACCCAAATGCGGAGAAAGCGGTCAAGTATCTGCTTTCTGGTGCAATGTTTTGACAAAAGAAACCATTAGAAATGTCTAATGTCGTTTTATATTTTTTCCTAACTATGTTATTCATTAGGGCTGCACTATGCGAGTTTTGTACTGCAAAAGTTTTGCAACATGTATTAAGATGTCTGTAGTCCAAAACTAGACGATATGAATTGTCTGGCTTGGAGACAGGAAACAAAGGATTGTTCATTTGAGAGGTGCATGTTTCAATCACCCCCTGGTATTCAAGTTGATCTAAGATCTCCCTGACCTGTTTTTTAGCTTCTTGCTTTATGGGATACTGCCGTTGGGCAGTTGGTTCACTTTTTAGTTGGATTTTGTGAGGCGTTGAATCCTCATCCCATCCTACATGATTTTTATACAATGCAGGTGCCTGGGCCACTGCCCATTTCCTTGCATATGTGTATTTTTTATGAATCGGAATGTGATTCGAGAAGGCAGGCATAATCACTTCTTCGCCACGAGGGCACTCCCTGACAAACTCCGGGGGCCAATCTTTTTCAGCTAACAGAATATCATAGCCTTTTGAGAGCTTATCCCAAAATAGACCCTTAATTTTCCTAGTCTTATCACCCTCTATACGCAATGTTATTTCGTATATTTTATGGGGCTCGCTAAGTCTGGCGTCGGCAGTTTCAACCTGAATGTATTCATTCGTGTCCACTGTCTCCAGATGACTCATCAAGATCTTGCGCGCTATACTGATCTCTGCTGCACTGTCCAACATTGTCAATGCCCACTCCCCGTTTTTCAACTGTGTCCTCAGTATTCTCGGCATGGTTGATTACTCTAATACTGGCTACCTTCTTTTTCTGAAATTGAGATTTCTTATTTTGAGCAGGTTCCTTGTCTTTGGACTTGGTGTGCTCTCCTGGGTCTGACCGTCCTCTTCTTTCCGAATTCTGTGGAAGAGATCGAGAGGGACGTGTATCAATACTTTGATATCTATCAGGTTTTTTTATATTATCCCTATTTCTAAGGTTATATCTTTTCTCAGAGGGCTCCCGTTGGGGAGACTGGCGTTCTCGAGTCGGAGTTCTTTCCCTCCGTCGAGGAGACCTTCCTCTGGACTGGAAAACTTTTTCCTTGGGAGTGGATTGTTTATTTCCATCCCAGCTCTTTTTAGGAGTGTTTAAATTATTTTTAATAAATAATTTTTCAGGATTTTCGAGCAGTTGGGGCTTAACTGGTTTTCCACCCAAGCTGTCTCTACCTAATTCTTCATAGCATTTTTCTATGATTTTGGCAAGCTCAACAGGATCTTTTATATCTGTTTCCCTCAACTTCTGGCGAATCGCCACAGATGCTGCTTCTCCCTTTACATTGGCTAATAATATAGCCGTGACCTGCTTGAAGTCTTTCAGTAATTTCATACCTAGATTTAAAGCTGGTTCTGGACCGAATTCATTTTGAATCTGTTTTAGCACGTCTGGTATTACCGCCATAGACGGAACACCGTGTGTTTTTGTGTAAATGGAAGCAAAGACTGTACCCCAAGTGTCGCAGTCCTCCACGTGTGGTGCGATTCCCATAGGAAGGCAGATGGTCAAGATTCTGTGTTTCTCAATAGGGGTAGTATCAGGAAATACTGCCTCTATTTGAGTGATTTTCTGGGCTAACCAGAAAGGAATTTGTTCCCGTTTTACGGGTGTTTTACCAAGACATGACTGTATGTTCTGTGGTGTAATTTTATTTGTGTTCCCCTGGTGAGGGGTCAGCTGGTGTGAATTAACAGCTGGCTGGACTGTTGCAGTCCGTATTACATATTGGACTAATTGCCTATGTATTTTTATTAATGTGTTTAGCTGTGCTAACAGCTCTTCTCTAGACATTTTTGCAATGTCAGGATGTGGTGTGTAGCTGGCTAGAACCGGCCACGTGGCTCCTGGTCTACCTAGTGGACCGAGCCTAGTTATGTGATCATTGTGTTTTAGGGCGCCATTAAACCAGAGCAGGTGCTCTTGAAATTTAAGTGGGATTTCAATCTCCTCGAAAGGAGCGTACTCTCCCGGAGGTTCCTCTATTTTGTAATAGTGAAACTCTTGTGTTATAGCGTTTACCGCTGGAAAGTTTATCCATGAATAGAATACCTCTGTCTGCCGATACTCGTGAGCCTCTATCACGAAAATTACTGTACCACCTTGAGGTGTCAGTCCGTTTTCTATAAGTTTTAAAGTTATAGATCTTCTTAACTGGACCGGGATGATAATAGCATCCGGGTCTGCCTGTAGGAGACTCGAGTCCTCCTCTATTAGTATGGAAGCCAACCTAGCTGCTTCTTCATTGTCTGACATTTTAAAAATGCAGTTTTTTGCAGAGTAGGTCTCCAAGGAGACAAAGATTAGATGCACAATATTTTGGAACACTGTATCCTTCAACGTTGAATAAACCAGAGCTTTACATAGGAATCTCTTCCTACTAAGGTCGGGCGGATTTTAACCTTTCACCCACTCCAGACGTCTATTGGAGTATTTACGGGAGAAAGGGGTGTGAAATATGCACGACTGAGTTACTCTACAAGTCTTACGTTAGTTTATCGCCTTACCAAACGTTAGGGCGCCATGTAGTGTAGTTCCTAGTTTCCCACTAGGCCCTGCGCATTGGAATAACATAAACAGTAGTATCGACGTGGAACTGCTTATATTCCAGGCCTCCACTGACTATGCTAAACTTAATTGGGTTGTGTTACCAACTAGCTCAGAGGTCACTGGAAACTTTCTTCTCTGCATAGGAAGTGATCAGCTTCCTTGGCACAGACAAGAAGGGATTCAGCTTTCCAACAACCGTGCAACATGACAACTTTGCTCCTCAGATCAAGAGTCGATCTCTAGGGTCGTGTGAAACAATAGACATAGATTTCACTCAGTCAGTCTAGTGCAGTTTACTTTCACAGTATGTAGAGAATAGAGAGACGGGCGTGTATCAATAAAGGTTAACATTTATTGAACAGTCTTTCTTCTCGTACAAGAGAAATGTATTGCCACAATTGCAATAATTGTTATTATAAAAAGTACGTACAGTAAGAAAAGAATTGCGAAATAGAACTGTAAAAGCATTGATATGGTTTCTTAGCCATACAATGGTTTAAAAGTAATAAAACATATATACAGTCATATATACATTAGGCTAACATACTCAACTGGTGCTTCTAACTAAGCCTACCCCAGTGTGCCTGACCTAAGCCTAACACGTGAGAAGGGGGAGTAAGTAAGTAGCTTAAGTTAAGTTGGTTTTGCCAAGGTTTGTTTCAAGAATTCTCGTCTAAGGGTTTAGTCAACACCATACCTCTGAATAGAATGATGGAGGATTGGTATCTCCTTCAGGGGTCTCTCTCGATATCCCAGTCACCCGCGAGGGTAAACTGGAAGCGCCGGGACTGGATTTCTCTGCACGAGAAAGGCAGCGGCTTCTCTCAGCGCGTCGAGGAAGGAGGGGTGACAGCGTCTGCGGGCAGCTGGGCTGGATGTCTTCGCAGAGGACGGCTGCACGGCTCCTCAAGCGTACTGAACCATAGTTCGCGCTGTAGCGGCGATAATGGTAATCAGCAGCTTCACCACCACAGGATAGCAGGCTGCAGCGACAGAGTGCTAGTTTTTACCAACACGGGGTCATGCAGGCAGCTGGCATCAGCAACATGTTCGCTCATTGCTTAAGGCAACGTTGGTAATATTTATACCTGACAGGTGCCGGGTTTGACGCAAGTTTGCTGGACATAAGACGTCAATTAAAGATGTCACTAGGAAGTGATAGTTATCAGTTGCTCATTAGAGTTCCATTACTAATCAAAACATAGCAAGCGGGGATTTCCAGGTTTGCTAAGTTTTTATCTTGTTGAAGAACTCGGAGTGTTATCTAGGAATATCAGATAGTGACTGCTGCTCTGTCATTGCACTAATTGGTCGCAAAGGAAGTAGCAGAGAGTCATGCTGGAATGTGGCTCTGTGGCTCTGCTCCTGTGAGGCCAGAGATGACTTTACAGAAAATCGCACTTGAACGGTTATGCCAATATAGGGAATAAATGGATTTATAGCCGAATAGGGGCTTAAGGTCACAGTATCGATCAGGAACCTAGATAAGCACATGACAAACTGTTTACTACGAAGACCCTTGTAATTATTATGTGTAGTCAGAGTAGTGAAAATGCCAGTGATTTATTAAAGTCCAGCATGGACAACCTCAGCCCTTGTCTGCTCTGCGGCTTCTTCAGTCTCCAACTTCCTTCTTGGACTGAATCATAACATCCGCCTCAGTCCAAGCTCCATCACAGATTCTGACAATGCCACACCGTCCTTCCACATTCGCCCACTAAAACCTAGAGGATCTTGTGCTGCGAAAACCCTGTGTATGTATGTGTTTTCCAGCTCAGACAGGGGCAAAAAACATGTAGTATTACTTCATTACCGATCGGAAAAGCAGATAATACCGCACCTGACCGTATCAGTATTTACAGGGTCTAATATTAGGTCTCAAAATACCAGGGCAAAAAGAGTGACGCTCTAGGACTTTCCACCAGATAACCTGAGGCAGGTGGGAGGTTCTCGTGATGCAGGGGAGCCAGGCGCGTTGTAGGCACCTCCAGAAGCCCATGTAGTTAAAGCTGATGGAGCTAGAAAGACCATAAGTACAATTTGTTGTGCTGTGCGTAGAAATGAATACGCAGCTGCTGTATAGAGATCTGTGATCAAAATATAGAAAAGTGAGAAGCATATGAAACTAATCATTGGGGAATAAGCAGTAGATCCTGTCCAAACTTCAGGCAAGCAATTGAAGGATCTTTGATTTGACCATTAGCCAATGCCCATCCAACTCTGCCAGGTTCCAATGACCTTTTGCGCCCCAAAGTTTCTCGTGGCTCCAGGGTGTTAGGTTGCAGCGTGGGTGGGATCAATCTTGGTGCAATATAGCCACTAGGCCTGTTCAGCTTCTTGTAGTTTGTAGTGTGAGCACTTAAATACAACTGCAGCTCTTACTACCATGGTGATAGAAATAGATGGGGTGGGCAGGTTTATTATGGGAGAAATATGAGGGAATTTGAACAGCATATGGCACTAAGTCAGCTTATCCTCTATCACCTTCCTTGCCACATGTTCTTCTCTTTGCTTTTTTAATAGAATAGCAAACTCATTTTAAATCCACCACCACAAAGTTTACCCAGGCCTGCAATAATGCAAAGTGATGCGCAGGGGTTGGAGAAACACCAGTGGCTCCCAGTGGAGTTTAGGACCAAATGTAACAATCTACAGCCCGTTATGTAAAGCATGCTGGCGCGAAGGTGCAGGACATTGACAAAAAACGGTTGTGCACCAGCCAACCGCGAAAATAAAAAATAGGGAGGGGGGGGAATCTCTTGGAGTACAGGGACCAAGACTCTGGATTGACCTGAACTCTCAACTCTAGGTGGAACCTACTCATCTATATTTCAGGAAACTCCTGAAGAAGGAACTGTTCACAACCTCATTCATCTGAAAACCTTCATGACCAAGGTGGCAAGTGAAGAATGCTGGACCGTGGATCTCATCGCATCCAGATGGACTTCTCTCTATATTTGTCAATGTCCCAGTCAGAGTGTTATAAAGTTTCCGCAAGGTCATGCTGCACAGAACATGTAATCAATTCATTTCAAAGGCTGGGGTGGAGATCTGTATTTCAAGTTTATCCAACAAGTAGAAACTTGGTGTAGGCTGAGCAGTTTAGAGTAGTTCCTGCCATCCGCTGTGTGATCTATGGATCAAGGTGCACACTTTCTCAGTCCAGACTAGTGCACTGCAGAGAGTCACAGGTCGCCATGATATGTTTGTGAGTACTGTGGCTATGAGGAGTATGTTTCCACATGGTACTAGCTGGACGTATGTTTTTTATTTTCAACGGGTACCATTGCGTCAATCTCCAGTATCCGCAGCCGTTGTTCACTGTTTCTTGCAGCCTGTATGTGTTTTTGCGTGCCGCAACAGAACTATTTCACAGCACGATGTGGCCCGCCCAATGGGAAACCTTTGTGTGTCAGCCTTCTCCCAAGTTTTGTGATCCACAGCATTTTATAAATGGCCTGAGGGGAAAGGTTAAAAGCTAACTCATGTCTGCTGCTTGCATAGCTAAAACAATGAGCTGACTGACACTGTGCCAAATAAAACAAATAGGCTTGCACGAGAGACTGAAGCTGCTGCAGAGTTCCTGTCTCTGTGCAGTGCAGAGAAGGCTCCACTCGGAGATCTTCATTAGCAGAACCGGTTAGGCGCAGGCACAGGGGGGTCATTGTCCCCGTGTAGTATGCTGGGTCTGGCTGCTCAGCGAACTGATTAATCTACTCCAAGAGCCAGTGTTTGACCTTATGGTCACAGATTCTATTCCCAGTGGGTGCACTCAGTCTTTCATCCTTCCAAGGTTGAGAAAATGAGACCCTTAGAATTGGATAACAATAAACATCTGTTATTCAGTTCCAAGATGCCCCAAGGAGTGAACATGTACTTTACAAATGACAATGCTTTGCTTCTGTTGTATCTTGAGTCCTCTTCTAGATTCACATGCTGTGCATTATTCCGCCATCTAGTGGTTGGGTTGGATATTATCTTATCATACAGCATGTTTTCTTGGGCAATTGTATACTTGTTGCACATAACTCTTTACTTTACCCTGTAAAGGTGCAGCGAGGTCTAAAGAAAGAGCACAAAAAGGCACTCCCTGTTGGCTGGCAAGACTGCTCCATGTGACCACGGCGCCACTTTGTTAGTCCTCCGCTTTCTGTTTGCAAAGGAGTAAGGCAGTCCAATTGGTTGATGTAAACCCAAACTGCAAAGCCCACAATACACGGTTACTGAAATGATAACCCAGGATTCTAAATCCGGCCACATAATGTAATCTGGCCACTGTAGCTTCTGTATCTTCATATCTTCCCATCATGTCGCTCATTGGATCGATGCATAACTTCAGTCTGAAATTGAATTCTTCTGGGAAGTGATGATGTCACAGTACCATAGTTGCATGGCTGGACTTGCCACTGCCAGTCGAATCACACATCAATGTTTTCATTTACAGCCAAGGAATGTGACAGCCAAGGCAAACAGTCATGTTTGTTTCATAGGATAAAGGGTCAGAAGAAATGTGCTGTGTCGGGGTCAGGAGATGACATCACATTGTTTCGGTTATAGTATGCTTTCTGCAGAGGTTTAAAGTCTAAGGAGTTTAGAAGACCGCACTTCTAAGCATGGCATGGACAGCTCTATATGGCACAGATGTGTTGTGCCAGCATTGCACAGTGCATATTTCCCTCCCTGTGGTCTAGCAGCAGCAGGGATCTTTTCTGCACCTTGGGGAAAGCATATCCGTTGCATTAGAAGGGGTCTGTAAGAGAGGGTAGACACACAAGAGGCTTTTGGACATGAATATATGTAAATTATTTAATATAGCTAACAGCTACTCAAGAGGAGTGTCCCGGTGCTGTGGGAGCAAGGCTGTTAGTGCGGCACAACTAATTCTTTAAAAACTAGGTTTTGAGATTTTTTTTTAAAGTAGCCCGGTCAGCTATGGCTCTGTGATGCTTGGGATCTGTTCCATACTTTTGCGCCCAAAAACCTAAAAGATTTGCCATCCATGTGGGCAAAGCGAACTTATGGGGTGCCTATGCGATCGGAAGAAGAGGATCTTAAAGACCGCACTGGGATATAGCGATTTACGCCCTTGTTGAGGAAGCGGGCTCCTAAGCCATGAAGTGCTTTAAGGAATATCAACAGAGATTTGAACTTGATCCTTTCCTTCATTCGCAACCAGTGTAGGGCTTTAAGGATGGGGGTCATATGGGACCTGGATTTGGGTCTAAGAATCACTCAGGCCGCGGCATTTGGCACCACTTGCAATTGCTGTACGATATAACCCGGAAGGCCCAAGTGCAAGACATTGGGGCAGTCCAGTCTCAATGTCACTTGGGCTTGGACCACAATCTTCCTAGTGTCTAATGATAGAAGTCGAAGGAATGTTTTAGCATACCAAGTATGTCGCACCAGGAGCCTACCACCGCTTGCACCTGGGACCTCCTAAAGAGAGTGCCATCAATGAAGATACCCAGATTTTGACCAGCGTTTGTGCTAAAAGGGGGGAGATCGCTCCTCTGGCTACCATAAACTCCAGCTGCTCACCACTGGCTGGCCAAAGAAGACAATCTCTGATTTATCTGGATTGCATTTCTACTGATTCACTTTGAGCCAATTAAACACCTTTGTGAGACAGGAATTGTTACCGGCAAAGTCGGCGCCTTTACCACAGGTGAAAATCAATTGAAGATCGTCAGCGTAGTGTTAAAAAGGGTTCCAAAGACAACCGGTAACCAAAGACCCTTTTATGTTGCCCGGCGGTATCGCCTCTATGACCCACCAATATTAATCAATGAAGAAGCAGGCGCTGGAGACTGGAAGGCGGGAAACGAGGATTTTATTCTCTCCGGAGGAGAACACATCAATTCAGACAGCAAGTATCGTCACGAGGTGCTCTAACCACATCTCTGAGGCCGGGCCTCTTATACTAGAGTTTACGACCTTTATTGCACATAACACATTCTCGTAATATTTTAATACTTGAAAGAACATCCTCGGAATCTCCCCTCCAGACCCGTTCCCACATATATTTACAGTTGGATTCCCCACCCCGGTCACAACAGGTGATGGTGGTCGCACAGCAGGGCATTCCGCCGATTCACGGAATGCATGGGGTTGATCGGATCTCATGGGGTGGGGGCTTTGATCGGTTCGGGGGTCTTTTGATGGGGAGGGGAAGCTTCCTACTGTACGGGGTAATAAACAGTATCCGCAGGGTCAGGTGGCAGCCTGGGAACGAGGAAGACAAACGGGGACACAGGAAAAGGGGGTTTGCATAAAAAGGGTTTGAGGCCATGAAAGGAATGAAGGGAGGTGTCGCGCTGGGAACAGGATGGGATTCCGTGGTGAAGCTGCGCTGGAGAGGGGTTTATGACCCAAGGCATGAGAGAGCGGGGGGGTTGTCAGCGTGCGGGGGAATGCTTGCGAGGTTAAGAGAGAGAGAGACGCGCTGGCTATTAGTGAGGGGCAGGGAGGCCATGGTGCTCAAAATGGCTGCCGCTTACGCGCACGAATGGGCCTGGAAAGGGGCAAGATGGCGCCGATAATGTTCACCAAGTTTGTATTTATTTTTCACAGTCCTCCCTTTAACATTTCCAAGACATCTTGCTGGCCTATTTCCTATCTACCCCTATATGCAGTGATCATAAGTAAGGGAGAGGGGACTTGGGTGAAAGAACTGTACGTAAACATCACATTATAAACATCATATTGAAAAATCTCATCAGTCAGTAGGCGGGTTCATTGTTAAGTTGGTTGCAGGAAAAAGTCATCGTAATGCAATATCAGACTAGAATCACGTAGCGAGGGCGTTGGGTACAGATCATAGAATAAGAACTGGTAAATTATCATATAAATAAGTCCTTTTTGTATACGGTGGGTGCATAGTCAGTCCAATGGTGATTGGGAGAGAAAGGAGATACAGTAAAAATATCAGAGTTCTTCGTTGTCCTTTTGTCGTCTTCTGTCGGCACTGTTGAACACCTGGATTACCTATCAACAGAAATGTTCATGTGGATCGAGTCGTTGGGGGTAATTGTGAGATCAGTTCGTTTCTTGAGTCTCTGTGGTGGGCATTTCCTGTTGCTTCCATCATCTCCAAGGTGCTTGGTAGCGGGCAGAACCACAGACTTTGTTTATCTTTTCTTCGGGGGCGACCCTTGGTGGAGTTCTAGGTCACCGTTCTGGGATTTAACACAGTTCGTGGTCTACTTAGTCGGAGCTCCCTCCCTTCTGACGTAGGGAGTACTCTTCTCTGGGTAGCTCAGTAGGATTTGGAGGAACTTGGGAGTTCGGGTGGAAAGGTGCGGGTGTGAACAGTCCTTATGGTAGGTCGGAGGAAGAGGGGATGGAGCAAGGCCAAGTCGGGAACAGATCAGGGGGGGGGGGGCGGAGAGTTTTGCGTCAGGCGAGTCCGAGACCATGTTCAGAGAGCGGGGGCTTTTTGGCACACGTTGATCATAGAGCAGGGGCTTCAGGTCAGCCCTTTCCTTAGCTTTGTTTGAAACAGTGCCCCGTCCTGCGACTCCTTACTGCCGTGGTCTCGCCTTGGCCTCCGTTGCTGACGTTCCACAATCCGCAGTCAGGCCGCGTGCTCCCACATCCGGTCTCTTTCTCCTCCGACAGTGATATCCTTAAATGAGTGTTGAAAAGACAGTCTTTAGAGATTTTGCAGAAAAAGGTAATTACATGAATCTATTTTCTTTCCCAACACCAAGCGACTAGCGTAAGCACTCGCTACATTTGAGATTTTTGCGGCTTACGTATAAACAATTGATGATGGGTTTGCTGGATTCCTTGCAACTTCCTTTTGTTGGCTAATTCTTTGACGCTTTGATGATTATTACGTTCATTTGTCATATGTCTATTATAGTAGATGTCAGTTCTTCTGGCAGAGACCCATTTCCCTAGTACGAGTCTTGCAAGGCTAGGCTAGTCTTCAGGGCCTTGTATTTTACAAAAAGTGCAACGTGCTATTCACCATAGTCTGATAAGCATCCTTCTGAGGGATGAACATAGGCTAAACGAGTCTGCATTACATAAAAACATCTTATTTTCAACCATGCTTACTGCAACAAGTTCTTTCGTTTTTCAATCTAATTTTCAACTTTGCACACATCCTTCTAACTTTCTATATAAATCCTCGCAACCTGGTTACTACAAAAACTCGGGAGGGGTGGTTTGCAATAATTATTAAACTTATCCTCGGGGAAGGAGGGATCTGATGGATACCAAACTGGGGGCATTTTGGGTAGATGGGGGTGTCTCGATCATTTCTTACAGCTTGGGGTACGGAGACAATTTTCAATGGGGATGGTCGCATCACCACAGACACATTTTTATCATAGGAGCCACTGACAAATAGTTCCCTGAGAGTGGGTCAAATTTAGGGAACCTTAGTCGTCTTACCTGTCCCTTTCCTATCGGCCAATTTAAATTTCATCCATATTTTAGTAGAAAAGGAGAGGTAGTAACGTGGTACCAATACAATTTTATTTAGGACAGATTTGCACAAATACTTGTGGTATTTGGGGCCAATCAGGAGGTGCACCAGGTTCGCCAATTAGGTGCCAGTTGCTAGGAAGAGGGAAAGTGTGGAGGGGTGGAAGAGTGAGTGAGAGAAGAGAGAGAGAGAGAGAGAGAGAGAGAGAGAGAGAGAGAGAGAGAGAGACAATAGGCCGAACAGTACACGTGTGACATAGAGAATGACCGTGTATTGTTTGGGCTATTCAGTGCGTTACCCAACGTTAGACGTTTCGGGTCTGTGTTAGGAGGTGGGAAGCATGCAGTTTTGGGACAGAAAAGCGTTAGATTTGGTAAAAAGGTCGTGAGAGCGTCCTTGTTGTGCCATTTTGTAGCGCTAGTCCGTCTTCATGCATCGGGCGTGACGTGGTTCCAGATCCCTTATGATACTCTAATCGGGATTCTAATGTAACCTGCAGAGGGAAAAAGGGGGAGAAAAAGGGGAGGTAGGGGGACAACATTCGAACACATCAAATGTAAGGGCACGAAAATCCTTTACTTACCACATACTCGTACTTGTCTCTTCGGGATATAATCCCTTAGGGTTCTGGTTTCTTAAAGTCATGGGGGCAGGCAATGTGATAGGTGGTTCATGGGGAGGTTCGAGGATGGCGTTAAGGATCGTGTGTAGTGAAAAACGCTAAAAAGAGGAATCAGAGGTGCCTAGCGCGAGGTACCCGGTTTCGTAGATGTATCCGGTCATCGGGGTCCCAAAATCATTCCCAAAGCTGTGATGTTCTTAAGGCATACCAGTTCTTTGTTCAACCCTGTACCTTAGTACCTTCGACCACCATATCCTTATAGCAATTTATCAATCACACCATTTTACTTTACCCATTCTCTGAAGTCGAGGTCCTTCTTCATAAGCAGCGTATCATACCTTCGTTTTGACCATCAACCCAGGGCCGAACAACCATTTCTCGGATAACCTTAAAAAGAGAGCAGAACAGTTGCGCACAGAAAAACCCTCCCACCGATACCCGTATTTACAAAAGTACGCGGAGCCTATCCATAGCTTCTAAGACTTTTATTTGTAGAGTTATTCAGTACGTAAAAGGTGAGAGCGCAATTCATATTTTGGCCTGACATGTCGTCGATGGAAGCACATACAGTAGGGGGTTATTTTGTAGTACAAGAACATGTAAAAAGGTCTAATTAATTATTTGTAAGTAACCAAAAACATTTCATTGCGTGACGAAGGAATCAGGGGCATTTCAGTTCATAGATGGAAACACAGTCAAGCTCATCGTAATCACATTTCCTAAATGCAAACCGCGGGCGTGCATCATGAGCGACGTTATGTATCAGTTACAACAAATATCAAAAATAAATTGTTCATTGAAATCAACATTTTTACAGAACCTCTTCTTAAATGTTTGCCAAGTGCACCCTCCTCCCTTTAACATTGAGTGCGCAATGGTTCATATATATACATATATATCTTAGTACATCAAGTTTCATTAGCTAAGGAACACCATGAGGCACCCGTAAGTTCCATTGATACCAGCGCCATTTTGGGCGAGGCCGGTTTAGTCCGGAAGTAGCATCAGGGGCAAAATATCCCCGACAATTGGCGGTTGGACCAGAGTCCCTTTCGGTAGTCCAAAAGAAAACTGTGCTAACAAAGGGGCTGGTGGTGTGGACCGTCAATCAAGAGAGGGAGGGGGTAAAGTCTCTCTTACCGGGTCATGTTGATGTTCAGCCGGAACTTGCTCGAGTTCGTTAGCCCATAATGTTCCTGGGTGGTTCAGACGGAAGCTGATGCAGACACGAGAGCACCGCCATCTTGTTGCTGTGCCGTGGTTATTTCATTTGAGATCAATGCAGCTGTTCCTCACCGGAAGCCTGAAGGGGCCGAGGGCTCTTGGGACTTTGGTAGAATCTTCAAAGTCGAGGGGATGTTTTGTCGATGGTGGGGGCTTGCGCCCAGGTGGGCAAGCGCCCGAGTTGCAATTTCGGACAAAGTTACTCCAGCGGCCTAGACCCGCCTTTCAAGGGCCCAGACGCCATTTTGAGGCCCTGCAGCAACCTTTGCCGTATCCATCAGGAGCGGAGGAAAACTTCTTGTGATGGCGAAAAACAGAGCATCATGCGGTTGGAGCAGGACATTTTGGTTCGGGGCGCCAGGGTGCAGCAGTGGAGCCTTCATCTGGGGAGGTGAGGGAGGCTCACCGTGCCGTCTTCCTCTCCCGGTGCATCCTACGCCGTCTCTTGGAATCAGGGGCGCACATGATGACCACCCTACACCCCTGATTCCGACTCTTGGGGGACCACTGTACATCCGGTACTCCGTAAATATGCCCGTCGGACATTGTATGTCCTGTACTACGCAAGTATACCAGCCGGGTCTTGTATGTCCTGTACTGAGAAAATATACGAGTCGGGCATTGTATGTCCTGTGTTGCGGAAATATACCAGCCGGACATTATATTTCCTGTGCAGCGTAGGTATATGGCCGTCGCCCGGCTGGAGGACATCGGCGTCGGGCCAGGGCAGGGAAGCCTCCTACCTGTGGAGGTGGAAGAGGCTCGTCCGCGTCGCCTCTTCCTCCCTGCCCACCCTGCATCCGTTCGATGGAGGAATTCGTGATGGCCGGACCAGGAGATATGAGGGAGGGGGTCATTTTCATCCGCCCCCTCCCTACTCGCGGCCCGGGGGACGCCATCCCTGGAAGGGCAGTATGGGAAGACCATTTCATTGCCTGCTTGGTGGAGTCTCCAGTACCTTCTCGCCAGCGATCTCTTTTTGGCCCATGGTTGCTGGCAGGCCCCGCCCCACACGTGCTATGTGTTTCGGATGGGCGGGACCATCGAAAGGGCCATTACGTTTCGAGGACTTCCGGAGTGAGCATAACATGTTTTGTATTTTTCCTATTAGTCAAGTTTGCTTTTTAGAGAGTTCTACTAGTTATTCTATTTACTGTTGGTTGTGTGTTTTACCGTAATTAAATCCTAAGTTATATAATAGACGCTTGGCTTTCTTGAATCTTTTCTCTAACGGGGGGGTTGTTTACACTGACCTGCAGTTGTGTTTGTTTTTCAGAGTGGGGGAGCAACAGAGAGCAATCAGTCCCAGAACTCCAACATGTCGTTAAAATTTGTCTGACGAAATCTGTGCCACCGAGCATAATCGAACGGGGTGGTCCTGTCTGTTCTGTCTGCACTAGTCTGATTGGTTTTTATCTCACGTCTTTTTCCTTTCTGTCGGTCCGTCCTTTCTGTCACCCCTTCATTCTTACCTATGCTTTGCAGAGTCGGGCATTGGGCTTTCCAGTGTCCAAGACATTTACAGAAAGCACATTGGTTTTGTTTTAAATCTGTCCGTCCTGTGCGTAATGTCGGGGGATTACCTTCAGGTCGTTGTGTTCCGGGGTTGGCTTGTCGGCACATCCCCTTACACCATTCGCTTTTCATGTCTACTCCTCGGGGCTGTGCCATCGCTGGCCCTTCCCTTTGCCTACTAGACGTTTGGAGGTTTGTCCGTCGTGTCCCTTCACCTTTTCTAAATTCGTCGCTTTCCCTTCGTTGCGTGGCTTCTTTGCGCCACATACCGAGACTATCGAGCATAATAGGTGTTGTTTCATTCCTACGAAGGGCTATTTCTACTGTTTCTATTTTGTCGAGATCAAAGGATCCTCTCAGTGGCCACTGTCTTTCTCGATCCTTTTTCGTATATTTATGCCACAGCTCACTATAGGCTATAGCAATTAATCCATGCTTCATGAACATGTCCTTATTAGGGGTGCCTTCCAGCGGAGCCGGATGGTTCATCTCTAATAAGCGGTCCGGGTTAAACAGGCTACTGACCAGTGGGGAGAAGACAGGCATGACGGATCACAATGGGATAATAATCAGCACTACCTATCTTATCACTGCGCGCAAAGACTAGACAGAATATTTCTATTCTACGTTGTTTGCACGTAGTGAATACCTCATGAACCAATTCTGAGCAATCAATCAACGTTAGGTCAAAAATAAAAAATCAATATGGTCAATGGGGAGAATAAGTAGGCTCGCAAAGGTTCGCGTCACCTACCCTTTCACTATCTGTAAAGAGGGGACCTAATCTTCCCTGTTTTCAGACAGAGAATCTCCAGAAAACAATCTATAACAGTTAATCAATGGGGCGAAGGGGCAATTGTTCAGTGGGGGAGAAAAATAGGTCCGACGGGTGCGTACCTATCCTTCGCTGTTTATAAAGGGAGAGCCTGTTGTTTCTCCGTTTGTAGACAGTGAATCTCCAATAAATTAACAAAGAGTAATACTAGTATTTTCACAACAATTATCAATTTCTTTCAATTATCTATCACTTTCGCAATTCGTCGTGTTTACACGACCTTACCCGGACCGCATGGACAGTTTCTCGTCTTCCGAATCCAGCGCCCGATCGTCTTCTTCTCTTCGTACTTCTCGTGGCACTCCTGATGGTTCCCAGTCAGGACCGCAGATCACTCGAGAGAGGTCTGTTCGGAACCAGTGAAGTTCGGATGATCGGCTGTCAGACGAGGGTCTATCGGACAGGGTACCTTCCGATCGTTGCAGTCGTTCACTCTGTCGTCAGGACCTCTCCCACTGGATCCACGAGTCGCTGATGGGCCCCACGTTTGGGACGCCAATTGTTAAAAAGGGTTCCAAAGACAACCGGTAACCAAAGACCCTTTTATGTTGCCCGGCGGTATCGCCTCTATGACCCACCAATATTAATCAATGAAGAAGCAGGCGCTGGAGACTGGAAGGCGGGAAACGAGGATTTTATTCTCTCCGGAGGAGAACACATCAATTCAGACAGCAAGTATCGTCACGAGGTGCTCTAACCACATCTCTGAGGCCGGGCCTCTTATACTAGAGTTTACGACCTTTATTGCACATAACACATTCTCGTAATATTTTAATACTTGAAAGAACATCCTCGGAATCTCCCCTCCAGACCCGTTCCCACATATATTTACAGTTGGATTCCCCACCCCGGTCACAACAGGTGATGGTGGTCGCACAGCAGGGCATTCCGCCGATTCACGGAATGCATGGGGTTGATCGGATCTCATGGGGTGGGGGCTTTGATCGGTTCGGGGGTCTTTTGATGGGGAGGGGAAGCTTCCTACTGTACGGGGTAATAAACAGTATCCGCAGGGTCAGGTGGCAGCCTGGGAACGAGGAAGACAAACGGGGACACAGGAAAAGGGGGTTTGCATAAAAAGGGTTTGAGGCCATGAAAGGAATGAAGGGAGGTGTCGCGCTGGGAACAGGATGGGATTCCGTGGTGAAGCTGCGCTGGAGAGGGGTTTATGACCCAAGGCATGAGAGAGCGGGGGGGTTGTCAGCGTGCGGGGGAATGCTTGCGAGGTTAAGAGAGAGAGAGACGCGCTGGCTATTAGTGAGGGGCAGGGAGGCCATGGTGCTCAAAATGGCTGCCGCTTACGCGCACGAATGGGCCTGGAAAGGGGCAAGATGGCGCCGATAATGTTCACCAAGTTTGTATTTATTTTTCACAGTAGGATATAATCTTGGCACCATAATCCTCTACTAAAGGTGCAAGAGGGGACATGTATAGATTGAAGAGCATGGGGCTAAGTATGGAGCACTGGGGAACTCCTACCTTCATGCTAGGCATGGGAGATGAAAAAGGAGATTTCCTGATATCGGTCTTTCAAGAAAGAGGTCATCCAGGCCAGAGCCGGCCCACCTATGCCCGAGCGCCTCAATCTTTCAAAAAGTCTTTCGAGAGGGACCATGTCGAAAGCCGCCGACAGGTCAAGTAATACCAGAATGGCCCTGCCACCCTGATTCAGTTTTTCCTTAATGTGCTCGGTCACTTCCAACAGGGCAGACTCTGTGCTATGATATGCCCTAAAACCAGATTGTGACATATGCAGCAAATTGTGGCTTTCTATATATTCTAAGATAGTTTTATTAACATGTTTCTCCAAAACTTTAGAGAAGGCCGGAAGGAGGGAAATAGGCCTATAATTAGCCGGATCAGTCTGATCAGCGGATGGTTTTTTCAAGTGGTAAGATTTTTGCCTATTTCCAGGAATGCTGTACTATTCCGATGGAGAGGGATAAATTAAGCACTTTATTAACTGTGGAATTAATGATACCCTGGTTTGGGCATTGACGGCAGAGCGAGGGGTAAGAGCTGCCCTTCATGAGACTGGTTTAGGATTGTAGGAAGTGATGCTCCTTTTATCATTCACACCTGCCCTCCAGGTTCACTGCGCTTTGCCTTCGGACTGCCCAGTTCTATGGAGATGATTCTTAAATGTTTGCTCCTTCCTCATTAAACCCTTCTCTCTCTATTGTAGTTCCTATCTGTATGCTGTCCATTGCTCCATGTCCTCCCAGCTACTGCACCTTGACCCTCATAGGATGTGGCACAACAGCCAGGGCTGCCGACTCAGGAGCTGGGGGTTCGGGGCTCGGTGTCTGCACAACATCCTGTGATTCGGGGGAATCACTTAATCTCCCCTTGCCCATGGATAGCGCCTGGATACTGTCACGGGTGATAAGCCGCAATGTATAAATTTACAAGCCCTGCAGAAACAGCAATGCTTTTCTACCATACCCTCTCAAGTGATGCTCGTCAATCTGCAGCTTCGAGATCTTTCTATCAAACTGCATTCACATAATCTTGGTCCATCTTCGACCCCCACCCCCAACTCTTTTTGTTCATAAATCCCAACTGCTTCCTCTTGCAGGTGGTGCTTCTACAATCTTTCCATCATTCACTCTCCACTTACCTTTCAAGCCACTAAGATTCGGATTCTGTTCTCGCCCTGCCCCGTCTTCACTACTGTGCCTCTCGCTAGGTTTGTTGCCTCTTTTCTCTTCTATTACTGCACTGGCTTCCATTTAACTCCATTTATGGTATGTTACCTTTACATGTTTTCTTGGCCCGCTCCTCATTATCCATGATCTGTCATTTCTCGCTGCACTTCCACTCTCATCCTTGGCTCTGCTTCTCAATGTGTTCCTGCTGTTCCTCATCCACCCTGCACTCAACACCAGTGTTGTAAATGGGCCGGTACTCGACGGTACTGAATACCAGCACTTATTCATTTTTTCCTTAGAGTACTTGGACCATTACAACGCGGCGGTTACCACGCATATTTAAGACCTCTCCCCGATTCATTCCTGCATGCTTGACCAGGGAGAGTACCCGTACTCACGGAGGTTCAGCAAGAGCAGCTGAAAATACGTTTTTTGCTGAGAACAGGGCTGCACCGCACTGGGATCCAAGCCCCACAGTGGCGCTGTTCTGACATTGGTTGGAGGCCTCGCGTCACACTGTGATTGACAGCGCAGGGCCCTGCTCACTGGTATGGCAGTGTCTGTCCTGCCTTGTTATGCACATGCAGACAATCCAGGCGCAGGTGAGGCAGGCAGAAATTGGTGCGACATGATACACATTGGATACAAACAATGCCTCGAATGCTGTGCTGCGTGTATGTCTGCCTTCATTTGTCTGTCAGGGTCTGTGTGAGTGTGTCAGAGAATTTCTTGTGCCCAACATTTCCCACCTCTGGTAAAATGCTGGTCTTCGAATAACGCGGGTCAAGAGCTAAAAAAAAATTTTAAAAAATGGAAAGGAACATTTAGGTATTCGGAAGCCAGGGATGCAAATATCATCTCATTTCGGATTCGTTTTTGTAAAAAGATGTAAAACATTTACATTGTGCTATTACTTTTGCATTTATTTCAGGAATAAAAATCAAGGCATCTCGAATTATGCATTAGAGGAGGAACAATTTATGTTGACTCGATTAAATAACAAGGAAAGGCAAATTATGTGGCATAATGAAGTACATTTTGTGAGCGTATTATTTGGTTACTTTGACATTTTTTACACATGTAAACACTGCTTGGACCAAGGTTTCAACTAATTTGAATAAGTTGAACAAATAACTTCAGAACTTAAAAAATTTAAAGATGACCGTTCGCCTTTGTATTGACTTGTCCAATGCACTGCAACTCGGGTGGCGGTGTTTTAATAACTTTTGATGTGTTCAAGTTAGTAACAATTTCTTTTGCTATCATGTGAAGTTATCTAGGGATGAAAGGTTATGTGGCAAGTGTGGCGAATCCGTATTTATGCGCAGAATGCCACAGCGATGAATCACATAAATCCAATGTCCTTGGTAATGACGAAACATGTTTTTTTTTTTTTTTTTTTTTTTTTTTTTTTTAGCTAGACATGGATGCATTGTGTCATGTTTAGATTGTTTGGCATACTGCTGTAGAGTCCTCAAATGTGTTCTGTTCGGCTGGCATGTAGTGACGAATGACTTTAAGCTTTGTACGAAAGCTTCATTAGGATAAAAAATGAATTGACAATTGACATTATGTAAACTTCGTGACTAGTCATTCTTTTTTAGTACCTAGTAGTAGTTTAGATGCTCGTAACCATCTCTGACAAAGCCAATAAATATGTTTTAAAACGCTCTGCGTGGTGAGAATAAACATACCTCTGTGTCTGTTGCAAAAATGACTTGTCATTGAACAATGTATTCTTAGGATACACTGATGTAATGCTAATATTTGGTGCCCATAGAATGTCCTTTGGGAGGAAAGTTACACAAATATTAAATAAATTAACTGTCTTCTTAGGAATTAATCATATCAGGTTATACTTACAATGTGCACATTATCACATTGTCCGTTCTCTGCAGCAGTGGTATACCTGATGGGATTGCAGAGTCATTTCTAGTAAATGTTAGATGCACAGGTCTCAGTGTGTCGTGCTGGCCCACACAAGGTACATTTAATTACACTGTAGTGCAGTGGCGGCTCCTCCGTTAAGGCAGAGGAGCGTCGCCCCACTGCTCTCTGAGCAATTCGAAAAGGAAAAATAAAATAATGCAATGTTATAATTTTATTGTTCAATACTGAGCCAGTTTAGGGCAGGGCTATTATGACGGAGGAGAGAGGAGGAGGGGTGGGCGCCATAAGTGCGCATGTCAGTTTGGCCGGCCGTCTCAAGATGGCCAAACCGACATGCGCACTTAGCATTTCTCCAACCCAGGATGTGTTGCACAGGCGGGTGATGAACAGTCCCATAATCCCAGGCACTCTCTGAGCAGCAAACTAGGCCCCTCAAACCAATTGCGGTGCTGCTCTCATGCTGGTAATACTATCACCAGCATGAGAGCAACGTCTTGACTGGCATTTGGGAGTCTGGAAGCCTGTGTGCTGCTGGGAGTGAACCGGAACAGAAGAGAATGGAGGACAGGCAGCACCCGCAGGTAAGTAATCTTTTTTTTTTTTCTTCTCCCTGCACTGCCCCATCACTTCTGTTCCATAGCAGCCGCCACTGCAGTAGTGGCCAAGATCGCGCAGTGCTGGAGTAATATCGTACAGCGTGAATGGGTAACATCATAGAGCGCAGGCCCAGTATCAATCCGCACTAGTGCAGTACACCTCCGTGTTGATGGGACACTAGCCCCGCCCCTCTCCCTCCCTAGCCTCATACTCAGTTGGTGAGTGCCCAACACCGCTTTTGCACGTGCTCTCGCTTTCCTCCAAACACCGGAATTCACCCCTTACCCTGCTCTCCGCTCCTTACTTCATTATTTCCGGTCCCTCCTAAAAACCATCTTCTTGCTTCAAGTTCAGGTATCTGGTTGAAGTTGTTCTGCTTCTTCAGGGCTCTGCTATTGTCCTGTACCGTAACTATTTTGTCTTCCTATGTAGAGCTTTGGTGAACGTGCTACACAAATCCAAGAAAATAAAATTAAATACTCCTCTTGCGCCCGCGAGGTCCATCTGGGCTATGCTTTGTAATGCAAGTATTTAGACACAGAGGTGCCTGTCTCGCTTCTCGCTTGATTTGCTCAAACTGTTTATGCTGACTCGACCAAAACATCTGTATCTTAAGGGCTGAGAATGGATGTGGAAAGCTAGCTTGCTGCCCAGCCAGAGAAAAGCCTTTTGATTTCATGAGATTGAATAGCGGCCATATTGCTTCTAGAGCGGTCTACTTTATTATGAATGTGCTGTGAAAGAGATCAACCCTCCATGTGCCAAGAAAGGAATTGTGTTCATGTAAATATTGACCACATCTGGAAATGCATGGACGCCCTCGCCATGGATGTCCCACTGCTGATGGGAGTAAAACCTGTGCTTCTGATGCCTGGGTGACAGGCGGGTAAGAGTTTCAATCCATAGCCGGCCAGACTCGTAAATTCATCATTCCACAACTGGCAAATTAAGAGGAGATGGGTCTGTGCAGTGACAGCCCCTGTTATTTACCATGATGTGAAACGGCAGCACCGGAGTCCGAAACTCTGCATAAGGGTTATTGTTGGTAATGTCGGGCACCTTGGCAGTGGATTTGGACGAGGATATACTAGGGCCACAATGAAAAAAAATCTTACGCCTCAAGGGTTACAAAATCTGCATGTCAACCATGCAGTGATGTGGATCTCGCGACACGTGACTATGCATTTTACAGTCTTTGGTAGGGGCTGGACCTGCAGGAGGACAATGCTGTAAATTCCAGGCCTCCGATCTGCAAAACAGATCCGCCTGAAACATAGATGGGTAATATTTTATAGGAGATCACATGTGTCTGGTGTGCCCTGTAAATACCTGGCTTGATTCTGGATCTAGAATCCAAGAGAGCGGTGGCGGGAAAAATGTGTGGCGGAACCATTCAGGGCGAAGAGGCGTCGCCTTCTCTCCATTGGACTGCCCTGGATGTCCCACCGCGTAAGAGGTCTGCGTGCACCGCCATTCTTAACCGAAGCAGATGTCGAAAATGTATTTACTTATTTTGAGCTGCATTGTGCAGGAATCCTTAAAAAAAACTGTGACCACCTGCAGGAAATGATCTGTCTGAGTCTGTTTTTTGTCCTCGAGTTTGATGCATTCTCATCGCCACCTATTATAGTTCATGGGGTCTTGTGTGTATTGTGTAAACAGTCCTTTTTCGAACATCTTATTCCACCATAGTTATTATTTGTTGCAATCGGTTTTTAATTCCCTGTTATCGCAATCCGGTTTTGTACTTTCCTAGTCTTTGACAATTCTGGTGGGGTTTTCTCGCTGTTAATTCGATCAGAGAAGTGATTCCTTTATAGGCTGAGCCTACTGGACAGGACAGCAGTATGGTTGCAAAATATCTATTATGGTCTTATCAAGAGATTACAGCCAACCCCCACCTAAATTCTTAACCATTTGTTGGCTTTATTATTACACTAATTTACTTGCTTCTGATTGGATGGCTTGCCTTGTACCAGCTTGTCCATCTTTGTTTTTTTTTCATTGGAGCATTGCCTCTTCACTGTGGTTGGCTAGCTACTATCCACTGCTGCTCTTAGGCAACTACTATTATTGGCTTAACACTTCATGAGAGTGGCGAGTGCTTGTGTTTCCCAAACTCTCCCTTTTGTGCTTGTGCTTCTCTAAATACCCATGCCCCGCTGATGTCTGCCTCTTGTGCTGCAAGCGGTCACGTGCTTCTCGCCCATGATGCTTTGTTTCTCCCCTTGCCTTCCATGATGCTTCTCCCTCATGTGAAACTTTTGAACTCCGTTGCTTCTCGCCCCACCTCTCCACATTTGCACCACAAGGCCTCATTTAAATAACCTTTTGCAGTTCTGACCTATAATTTGAAGTGCAACAAATTAGCCTCGGAGCTGAAATCCCCAACTCCTAATCAGAGAATCAGAACATGAGGAATTTTCCAGCACTTACCCTCACTTACAACTTTAGGAAATCTTCCGATGTGGCAAATATTCTGCAGTTCCTCTTAAAGGATTTGAGGTGAGAAGATGATAGGGCCTATGTGCTAAATGTTTGGGTGTTGTACAACTTCTGGAACTCTCAACTTGTGTGGTTTTCAGGGATTCTGTGAATCCCCATATGGAAACGTGGAGCTCCATGTTTTTTTGTTTTTGTTTGAAAGATCCACTATCTCGGCCAGTCCAGCTGACTAATAGAGCTGGTGAGCCATGATCAGGACCACTGGAATTATGAGGCGGTAGAGCCAAAGGATGCATTGTTTTCGGCTCCTACTTCTTTCTTTGTATCTTTTATGTGATGTTCTTTCATTATTTTGCTCCAATCTCTGGCATCCTTAGGCATCCCAGCCCTGCAGTGCAGAGGTAACTCTACCAGAAGTCAGAGGAGGGAGCTCTGGAATAACCACATTTTGAGTGACTTACAGAAGCAAAGTAAGTTTGTGGTCGATATCGGGGAGATGGGAAGGGTGTTCCAAGAGGAATGGAGATATGTTTGCCCCCCTTTAAGGTTTGGCTCTAGCAGCTAAATGTTTAGTATTGGGCATTAAATACTCCTTACTGCTGCCCTGTTCCTCAGACAAATGGAAGAAATTTGCTGAAGGAAAATTTCCTACGTAAGAGAAGATATCGATAGATGGATATAGTGGTTACTCAACGCTTAGTTATTGCAAGCATGTGTCACTGTCCTGTATATGATACCAATAAAGAACTAGGATAATACATTTATTTTTGCTCTCTGATCTGGGCATATTTCTGCTCATAGAGAAGAAGCTTGTTAAGAAATTAACATGCATACGGATATCTATAAGGCTTTTGGTGTCAGTGAATCGTGCTGCTGTATGAAGAACCTGCTTAGCGAATAAAGAAGCTTTATCACTTCAGCATGCCGTGGGGCTTTAGCACGTGCAGTTCACAATGGAAATGATGTTTATTTTATGTTATTGGGCCATGCCTTTGGGAGTTTGTGAAAGTGTAAAAGCCAGCACATGGACCTCTAAAACACTGAATTTCATCAAGCATGCAAGTAGTTTTTTTTTAAAACCGTGCTGGGATTTGCGGCAGTTTTATGTATTTTTTGTCATGCTGTTCTGCCATAGCCATTTTTAATCTTGTTTGCTGATTGTAAATGGCATTGCCACAAAAAGTATTGGCAAATCAAGTAAATCTGCATTGTCGTAAGTGTCCAGAAATGCTCACTTTAAATGTATTCAGTTCCACTACCTACTCAAGCCGTGCCTCCCCCGCCCCCCTCCCCCGCCACCCCCTGCATGCCATGTTCCCTGGCGCGGTGCTGACACGCCCTTGATGCTGTGCAGGTGATGCATGATTCCTTCATATGGTATGATCTTGTCTGATGTTGACACCATATTGGACCATTGTTCTACAAGTTCTTTGCCAACCTACAGATTTGAATTTTGAAAGCACTTCACAACTGTTTTTACTAGGCCTCCATGACCGCAGAGCGGCAGAAAGGTGACAATGTATTTACAGATCTGGTGCTTATAATTGCTCACAGGCAGCTGACGAACAGCTGGAAATCAGCTGGTGACCCTGATCTATATAGCTGGGGGTGAACCTGATTAAATAGGTGGACTGCGAGAGAGAAGTGATTCAAGAAGAAGAAAATAGGGGAGTGTGTAGGGTGCCGATTTTACCCTCTTGGGATACTGTGATAGTGGCTTGCCCCAGACTAGGTCCGGGAGGGCAGATCATGGAGGGTGGAGGTACTCCTTGGGGTTTCCTCCCTTACTGCCAAAATACAGGGATCAGACACCGCTCCAACAGCGTTCCCTTGACCTCTTGAGATTAGGGTGGTGTGTCCGGCTCTGGGCTGCCTGATGGGTATGAATATGGTAGCAGGGGCGTGATACACCTGAACGCCAAAGTGGGGACAATTTTGCGTTTTACTTCTTTTGTTAAGATCTGTGTAAAGCAATTCCCCTGCTGCTCCTCTTTTACTGTGCGGTATTGATAGTGACTATGACACCACATGGTCATGTGATGATTAATCCCTTATTTATTGCTTCTATGTCTGCCTCCATGTGCCTCACTGTGTTATGTAGATTGGTATGTTATGTTGGATGACAAAACAAATAAAAAATATATAACCAAAAAAATCTGCATTGGCAAAAGTCAAAAGGATGAGACCTATTGGCTTTGCCAGTGGTTGTTCCTTTTTGCTGTTTTTCATTGCCGTTTTGGTTGTGTAGTGGCGAAGGGTGTGCCAAAAGGCACTAAAGATGAAAAGCTTGAACCCCACACGGGGGTTCAGATTGTGATGGTTTTGTAAATGATGCATATCATTTTTAAAAAGACAGAGGCAAGAAATGAGAACCCTTTGAGATCCATTAGGGCGCAAGTGATGTGGTCATATTACTTCAGGTTTGTAAGGAAGCATTCTCCAGCATACAAGATGCCGTTATTGAGGGGTGATGAGGGTGGAGGGCTGTCGAGCACTGTGTTGCCAGCATCTGGATGCCAGTGTGTGCGGGCTTGAATAACCATTCTAAAGTCACTATCTTTGAGGAACGGTCTCAATTTCTTTCGTCTGAGAGCTGGTACCAGGCAACCTTGGTTTTCTCTCTGACGTGTTTCTTGAAGGTAAGATCGGTATCCAGGATGAATCTAAGTTACTTGACGTTGGGTGAAAGTTAGTGTTCAAATCTGTCCAGGTTCAGGATGTTGAGATTGGTTTAACGTTTTGGTGTCTGGTGGGGGGCGTTAACACTTCAAACCTGGGATTTAGTTGAGTTAATGGCTTTGCTATTGCATTCTGCTTTGGTGCAGTTTAAAAGAATAACCATTTGGTACAACTATCCTGTCACATTGTGACATTGTTCAAAGTAAATGTACTTTGTGTCAATAAAATAAGATACATTTGTACCACAGTACATTTACCCGACTCCACTCCAGGCTTGCGTTAACTCATTTAAACTACACCCGCAGGCCTTAAACTGATCTCCCTCCATCCCAAATGTTCTACTTTAGCTAGCCTACTGGCCTCCATTTGGCGTTATTGAAGATCTGCCCACAGTGGGTGTGAAATTCAACTTTTCCATTGTGTTTCACAGTGGTTATTTTTCATTGCTGTGCTCCTCATATCACTGAATTTGGTGTGCATGATTATTACTGTTTACAAAAGAGCGCCATTGGCCTCCTCACCCCCAGAGCACCGAGGCTTTGATCCAGGCTCGCGCGCTCCTTGCCCGTCATTCGGGACATGACGCAGCAGCGTGGCTGACACTGCACGGCCTGCGCGGCTTTACGCAGGAATGTGAAATGAATCCCCTTCCACTGGATAATAACTTCATGTCTCGTCTCCCGCGGTAAATCAAAGGAGAGCCTTCAAAGAGCACCGAGACAGAGCCCGTGCGTGCGATGCGCGCCTTTGAGAGGGTAAATCCCGCGAAGGAGCCACTTCCTTCGCCCGAAATACCGAAGGCAGCCGAGCAGGAGCGACCTGAAGATGGCCGCCTTTATCCAGGGCCCCGTGACATTCTGAACAGGCCCCACGCTCCTCGCTCCTGAACATCAAGAATATTATTGCAGCATTTCAGTCATAACTTTTTGAAAACGCAAATGCCATTTACGAGTGAAGCCTGAGCCTTCGTAGTCTGGGAGCTCTGTGTAGAATTTGTTGCAGGGATTAAGGGTTCAAGGACAGGAATGCGCGGCCCCCTGCAGCGATCTCCTCACAGCTTTCTTTCATGAACTCAAATGAATAGCCAAAGAGTCGAATCCGCACACAATCTGTCCTTTCAGTGTTTTCAGGCACCCTGGAGCCCTATTTTTACTCCAAAGACGTATTATCATTCCCTGTACCTTCATATATTATCTTCTTTACTCATTTATTTCTGCTACTTTTCTTGTCCTTAATTTACGTTCATTTTGTGCGTTTTCTATTTCCCATGAGTGTTTTTTTCCATTTACTTTCTATTGCTAATTTCTTGTCCGCTTTCTTAATTAGTTTTTGTTCACTTCTTCCTAACTTTTCTATCCTCTTTTGTTAATGGTCCTTTTGCTCATTCATATTTTCCTTTATAGATGTTTTTCTTTAATATTTTTCAGTTCTAGTTTTCTTTTCGTTTGTTGTGTTCCTGCAGATTTCACATTTCCAATACTCCTGTTCCGTTGCTCTCTCTGTAATTTAATTGTGTTGGTATAGAATAAGAGTTCTTTCCATGTTTCTAAGTGCCCCTTCAGCGCTCCTGCCCTTAATCAGTCCTAAAAGCGTGACAGTCTAGTTCGCACCAACCGTAAGTGTGAGACTTGCCTTTTTTAGATTCCATTCCCACCCATGTAGCCGCCACATCTTTACAAATGTAGATATTTCACAAAGCTCTCTGCACCTGTTAGTTTACTGGACCCATTGGGCTCAAGTCACATAAAAAAGTAGGAAAGCTGCACCTGCAGTGTTACATTTCTCGATTGGAAGTAGATTTACGGCCTCTCCAACCCTTCCAGGAGTTAACCTGGGCAGATGTGCGAGATGAGGGTTTCCAGCTATATCCTACAGAAGTCATGATTTTGTTGTTGTTGCTGCATTGGCATTTCCCTAGTCTCAAGTAAATCTGACCATTTCCACTGTGGGTAAATAATTAAGAGAACGTTGTCAATGGGTACGACCTGAGCACAGTTTTGTACTCATTCCAAATGACTGAACATGCCTAGAACCACTTCTTGAGTGGATTTACTCCCCAAATAATATTGCACTCTCGTGGGTTAACATGACACTGATATAAACGGATTAGGATTTATGACTTTTGAGTCCGCTTTTGTGAATTCTTAGCAGCTGTAAATACTGCCAGTTGCACTCGTAAATGTGTTACGAGTGCTAAGAGCTTTGTGAGTTTGGCCATTTTTACACAACCCGACCTGTGGACTCCCAGACTCCAGAGAAAGAATGTCCACAATGGATGTTTGTGTTGCTAACAATGTTTGGATCAAAAGCCGGGCGAGTCAGTAGGCGGGTTAGGGAGCTTGTGGAATAGGCAATTTACAGGAGAGCAGTTTTACACCTCACGACATGCACTTGTCTTGTCTTTAAGCTCGTTAAGTACTTGAAGGTTTTTCAGCGTCAGTGAGATGGACGCGACCACCTGCAAAGCAAAAGGAGGTTAAAGTGCGTTAAAGGGAGCCCTTGTTGTGCGGTTCACAAGTGCATTTATTTTTTCTATTTTTAATATAATAACGATGCATTACCCTAGCTTCACAAGTGCACTTGTTCTATTTCTTAAAGACGCATGTATTCTGTGGTTCGTGTGTCCACACATCACTCTGAGATGCACCTTAAATTAACGGCCTGACATTGGCTGTAATGGTTAGCGTTTGCCTTAGGTTAACTTATTGGGCTGATGCTGAGAACTGTGCTAAAGCTATGTGACATTACTTTGTGTGAAGAATGTACACCCTGTGGCTTTATTCAGGTATCTAAACAACATGGTGTTCTATTACGTTTTACTGACTGAAACTGTAAATACTTTTCAGGAGTATTGATGTGGTTTAAAGGAAACCATCGTGGGTCACCATCAATTGGCGACTACAAATTGCCAACAGCCTCCCCCTCCCACATCCCCCCAATCACCCAGAGCCCTCTTCCCTAGGAAAAGTCCCCTGCTGGGAAAACTTGCTTGTTTCCTCATCTTGCAAGGTGGCGAGGAGGCTCACTAGCGACAACTGTCCCTTAAAGAATGTGTGACTACAGAGGGTCATCTCCATCCCCAGCTACAAATAGCTTAAACATCAGACTCTACATAACTCTGGATACAAGTGAATACCATGGCTGCATGTCCTAAATGATTGATACAATTGTATGTTTCGCTCAAAAGATCCCTTAGTAGACATATGAATAGAAAGAAAATCCCACAGATAGTGGCTTTAGTAAGGATGTGAGTTCCATACTAATCGCGGCCTGACTTACTTAGGTTTCCAATTTTGGCTAGAACATTTCAAGGACAAAAAGATGTTGGTGAGATTGAGGTCATGCTACATCCACAAAAAGGTTTAATCTTGTCTGAGGAGCCCTAATAAAAAAAAATATTGGGTTAATCCTCTAGACAATTGTATCTTTCTTCTCTATTTCTCTAAATATAAAATCAAGTTTCCTTTTAAAGGTTGAACCCAGCCTGGATGAACATTACAAGACCCAATGATGGAGCGTGCTGCAAATTGTGGGTTAGGCTCCTTTTAGCTAAAGAAAGGGTTTTCCCTTCCCCTCTTTGTTTAGAAAATCCCTCAATTTAGGGTTTGAATCAGTCTGTTTTGAATAGTTATGATAAACTATTAAAGTGGGAGAGTAGCTTTACAGACCTCTTTTTTCCCTCTCAATTTCCTGGTGAATGTTCAAACATTTGTTATAAGAAATGCTAGAAATATATACTTGCATTGAATAGCTTAAGATACTAGGGCAACATTTTGTTTTTGTCTACCTGTATCTGTACACGGTTCGTACAAAAGAGTACAAAGAAAGTGATGTATCACAAACCACATCGTATAGCTGCCATGCCCTTAAAGTATAGGAATTTAAGGAACTAGAACTGTTTCCCGGGGCTTCATATGTAGAAGAATTATCTTTAAAGAGTGCTGGAACTCGGTTTGTATCCACTCTAGGAAAATTGGTTTGGTGACCCGACAATACAGCAAAAAGATGAAGGGCCCAACTAAACCCCTTTCCTTACCAATGATTTCATTTTTAATACAGGCAATTAAAACAGACCCCTTGTTTTGAAAATGCAAGTTTAGTTATGCATTAACAGAAATGCTATGGTTAAAATACATATACCTCACTGTTGTGCAGTTATTTCTCTCCTAAATAAATTTTCATATTGGGTTCAAGGGTGTGCAGAGTTGGTGCCCTTCAAATGAAACATATCACCGATCATATAAATAAAACGTCTAATTTTGGAGGATATGTTTGCATGAATGTAGTATTTGTATAGCTCGAGCCTAGACTGATGATTGAGGAATATATGATTATACAACGCTTACCTGTACCACGCATGGCTTTACCACGCAAATTTTACTTCGCATGTGTCTTTACCACGCAGCAATTGATAACGCAGGATTCTACTCCTCAAATTTTACGTTAACTAACCTCTTACGTCCCTTCTAAATTTACATAATGATGCTGATAGGCTACAAAAACATTTTCAAAACTGCTGAACAAAGTAAAATATTGTTATTTATATCAAACCAATACTACATATTACCTTGCATTTTAAATTTGTTTTAATTTACAATGCGCTTAATTTATTTTTTAAGTTTTAACTTTTGATCCTTATCTCACCTCTCCACGCCTTTCACCAGCACCCCTTCGCAGAAACGAGCGTCCAAAGTAGCACGTCTTTAAAAATAGAGATAGGACTTCTATAATGACGTACACGCCACGTCGCTGGGTCGGCTCTTTCCTTGATCGTCAGAGACACTTATTATCTTTTTTTTTTCTAAGTTTTGTTGTTTTTTTTTTTTTTACATTCCGCTTGTTCATTTTGGAGGGGAGACCCCCTCCCCAGCCCCCCCAAGCCTCTTTTTAAAAAATTTTCCTTTTTCTAAATGATGAACAGGCAGGACGAAGGAAGACTGGAAGGATTGATCGTTGCGTGGTAAAGACGGCTGTGGAATGTACCCGCATTGAAAAGACGTTTGCGTGGTAAGTTACCCGTAGTAAACGTAACGCGTGGTAATGACTTCGTAGTAAATGATGTTTCCCGATTTGAGTAACCGGGCATTTAGCTTCCTTTTCAGCTTTCGAAAGTACAACTTGGGAGAGTTTCTCTTCAACAGACTTTTACCTGATTACTCATGGTCTGTATCCTATGATGTAAACCGTTGACCGCTATAACTAGACTAGAACCTTAGGGTTATATTTTTTTGGCAGTTTTATATAGCGCAAGGTGGACTCAAAGGTTTAGGAGCGCTACATGAGCACCAGTTGCATTACATAAGGTCACATTCATTTTTAGAATCGTGAGATTAAATTATTTACCCAGAATCACAGGAGGTTGAGCTAAACTGGTTCCCCAGAGACACTCTCGTCGAATTATTGATTGAACATCATTGTATAATGGGTGCAGTCTTATATGTATATCGCTCAGATGCTCTTGGGGCTAATTTGCACTATATAAAAACATAAATATGTACAGACAAGTGCATATTATTAAACACCCTGAAACTAGTATTGTTTAAATGTGGGACAAGTCGTTCTTTATTTGATTTCTATTTTTAGGTCTATAAAGAAATTATCAAGGGAACCAGGTGGGCTATAAGCAACGATAAAGGGGCGTGTGTGATTGTGATATGATTGTTTCGAAAAGGTTAGCATGAGTGGGGATTGACAAGGTTAAATAGGTGAGGGATTGCTTGATCAGGATTACAGCTCTTCTGCCCTTTTTAGTAGTTTTGGGAGCATTTGAAGCTTATCATTAAGAATTTAAAGGGCGGCTGGCATGGAGATGTCTTTCTGATCAGTTCATATTTCATTGATGGTAAAAAATGGACATTAATCAGATGGTCAGGTGTGGAGTGGGTAATTTGGGAGTGATAAAGGATGCTGGTTACCCTAGGAAGGGATACGCAAGAAGAGTGGTCAACACAGGAAGCCAGGCACAAGATAGAGGGGCTCACAAGTAGTGTGTGTGTGTGTTTATTTGTGTTTGGCAAAGGCAGGGATTCGGATGTATGAACACACGGGGCATGTGGCTAAAAACAGGAAGGTGATGAAGCACTTGAAACGTATAAAAATGGTGAGTGCTTGAAACAGTCTGTGGGATGCTGTCAGGAGAAACAGAATTAAGTACAGTACTCAGGAAATCTTGGCTAAGCTTTAAGAATTGTTTAATAGTCTCCTGTTGACTCATAAACACATTTGCTGGCGCTGCTTCCTTCCTAGATTGAACAGCATGAATTGGCGAGTGGACTGGTTACACTTTTTCCACTTTCTCCCAGTCACCGAGCCCCTCTGGTAAAGCGCTCTGCTCGGCCTTACCCTGGTAATGCGTTTAAGACTGTCTGGCTCTCATGGTTTAAAAATTGATTTAAGTCTGACTCATTCCTCCTGTTTGTTGTTAACTGCCCAGCTGGAGGTGTAGGAATGGATGTATAGAAAGGCGCTCACTGCACTTCTCCCCTGTTCTTCCTCGGCTCCTTCTCTTTCCTCCCCTATGCACCCACCCAAGTCCAGTGCGCCAGTCTGCCTTCACCGACTGGTTATGGAGAAGCTGGTGATATTTCTTCAAACCTTTATCCTCATTCCAAGACGTCTAAGCAGAGCTGTGCTGGACCTCAGAAGCCACAGGACATTAACGACCGCTGAGGGCCATCTTCTCTTTGTACTTTTTCTATTGCTGCAGTCCCTTGTATAGGTTTTAAAGCTTCTCTTGGCTTGTTGCTCTCATCTGCCTCTTCTATAAAGATATTTTGAGTTTAATAAGCATCACTATTAAGTTCAGTCGTGGGTGCCAATATGGAGCGGGAGAGGGGGTGGAAGGGGGGTTGAATTAAAAAAATGAATTAAAAATAACATACTTGATCCTGTGCCCGCCTCGCGTTTCTGCTGCTGCTGCTCCCTCACGCTGCTCCTACTGCTCCGAAGTCTCGACAGTCCCTGGGAAAGACTCCCCAACCAACACAGACTCTTCTCTCATAGCATGAGAGCAGCGCCAGGATTGGCCTGAGCAGCTTGCTTATATGCTCCGGTCAGGCACAGGGGGTCTGGCACGTTTCTCCACCCAGCTGTGGAATACAGCAGGGTTGAAAAGCCGAACTGTGCATGTCTAGCCAGCCTGAGACGGCCAGCCAGACGGACATGCACACTTAGAAATGCACAACCACTCCTTCCTGTGACCCCAGCGTCCGCACCTCCCTGCGCGCACTGACTCCGATCCAGCAACTGAAAAATAAAACTATATTAAAATATTGTTTATTTTTCAGGTGTTGGCTTTGAGCCAGTGGGACGACGCTCCTCCGCTATTGCGGAGGAGCTTCTGCTGCTCATGTTATCAGTAAGGAAAGGATGATCAGGTCAGGCTGGCCAAACCCGGAAAGAGGGATTCATTCACACAGGGAGATATCTTACTGCTTTCTGTCTGGCAGCATTCCTAGATCCTCGTTCCATTATTTCAGTCCTTATTGAGGCTGCACCTGTGTCTAGATGGTGGTTTGCATTAAGATTCTCCTTTAGCTCAGCCAACCTTCAGAAAAGACTCCAACGCATCCAGAACGCCTCCGCGCGCATCGTCCTGGACAGCCCCGACACAGCCACATCTCCGGCCACCTGAGAGACCTGCACTGGCTCCCCGTCAGCAAGAGTATCACGGTCAGACTCCTCACCCACGCACACAAGGCTCTCCACGACCTGGGGCCCAAGTACCTCAACGACCGCCTGACCTTCTACACGCCCACCCAACAGCAATGGTCGACCATCCTCGCCCTCGCCGCCGTTCCACGCATCCGCAGAGCCACCGCCAGTGGAAGATCCTTCTCCTACCTGGCAGCCAAGACATGGAACTCTCTCCCCATCCACCTTCGGCTAACCCAGGACCATCTCTCCTTCAGGAAGCAACTCAAGACCTGGCTGTTCGAGCAGTAACGGACCCCTCTCCCCCAGCGCCTTGAGACCCTTCCGGGTGAGTAGCGTGCTATACAAATGTCATGATTGATTGATTGGTTACTAGTCCTGACAAAGCCGGCCATCCTCGCTGAAGGCAGCCGGACAGATCTGCTTGTGCAGCCGCTGGGTAGGCTGTTGTCCCTGAGAACCGCCGTGCTGGCTCCAGGGGCTTCTGAGAGGCCTGCTCTGGTCATGTTATCCTCGTTGTCTCCAAGCGCTCGCTGCATGCTCCCTGGCACTGCCGTCCAGGCTGCAGGTGCCAATATGGTGGGACATGTGCTCCCTCCGCGATTCCTCGTTCGTGTTCTTTGTTTGTCGCTGCTCCTGAGCACCGCGGTTCTGGTTGCAGGTGCTGGTATGGCGGGACAAGGGTGATGCTCCTGCGTTTCTTCTTCACTGAGCTTCTTTATTGTTGCCACCAACGCTTCAGTATGCCTGTGCTTCTGGCCCCGCCGTCCTTGTTGCAGCTAGAGATCCCAAACCACCACCACCTGCTCACTGCCACATCGTCTGCCCATGGCTTGCTGACTGCATTCATGTACTGCTGCCCGGTAGTTAATGGCCTGTGGAGGTGATGCGTTGATTCCTTTCCTTAGTGCTGCATCTCAGGTGGTGAAAATGCTCGCAGTCAACATATGATCGTTGCCCCAGCTAGTCTCCCCTACTGGCCTCGCAGAGGGACATGCCTTCTCTTCCATATTGGTCAGTTCAAACCACTCTGACTAATGCCAGAGTGGCCTTTTCTGGGGGGATGGTTGTGCACCAGCCTATGTGTTCCTGGCGCCCTTCAGGGCACGTTAGCTGCTGGCCTCCTGTGGTCTGGCTACGCCTTTCCGGCCCACTCCTCTTCTATTTGTTTCTACAATTAGCTAACTTCAGCAAGACCTACTAACCAGAGAGAGCTATGAATACGTGAGATATTTGTCTATTCACCTCCAGGTATAACATAGATACTCTTAATCAGTTTTCAAAGAGGCAGCCTTGAGGGTACACATATTTACCACCAGTGTCGGATTGGGATCACAATTAGGCCCCGGCACTCACCGAAAAGTGGCCCATATTCCAGAATCATTATTTGTTTGTAGTTTTATATAGTGTGAACACAGCCTTTTGCAGGAAAAGGAGGAGAACAGAGACTAATTTATTCCCCCCACCCCCTCTTCCATGAGCGGAGAGGGACACAAATAAACTGAGGAGCTCCCTCACAGGAACTAACCAGCACCCACAACCCTAACTTTCCATCCCTCCTCCCTACCCCAGTCCTCTGCAAAGCGTTTGCTAATGGCTTCCCATCAGCAGCTCCTTGAGGCTTCTGTCGCGCCTGGAGGGAGCCCGGGGCAGGTACACCTCATACAGTGTCAGAAGGAGCAGCCGTGTCACTCTGCCTCTGACAATTAGCCAGCCTGAGGTGGGTCAGGCTCACTATATGCAGGGCTTTAAGTGGGATGAAAAAACTGGGGGGTCTCTCAAAGGGGCGTGGCCAGTGTAATTAGGGGCGTGGCTTTAAATCACTTACGCAAAAAATCTGTGCTTAGCATAGTGTGCCGCCCGACTTGTATTTTGCTGTTTCCGTCATAGCATCCAGATATTTGATACAACAAGTAACATCATACCTACAATAAGTAAGTAATATTGGCTTTGTCAATGGTTATTACTTGCAGAAGATAAATAAGCTGCAACTATAACTTGTATATAATATTGACAAAGCTTCCAATTAAATCCTTGGTGACCCTACCACAATGTTGCTGCTCCTGAGTTTCAGAAAGAGAAGGGAAATCCAGAAAGAAAATGACTCTTAAAGGATTTCCCTTTCCCCACAACGCTCCCGTGGCATGACGTCACACTGTAACTTCTCTACTACTGAGAAGTGAGCAGCACACATCCATGTGCCTGGTGCGGTCTTGAAACGGGTCTCCTCTCTATCAGGCTTTGTTTTGAGCCATGGCACTTTTTTCCGGGCTGCAGTGACAGCAAACAGTGGTCATTGCAGTCCAGGAAAAAAAAACGGGCTGCCTGTGTCAGTGCTCAAAACAGAGCCAGATAGAGACCCGTTTCGAGGCCCCCTGAAAAAAACTGCCAGTGCTCAGACCCCTTGAGACCCGGCCCACTTAAAGCCCTGACTATATGTACGAAAAGGCTGTAATAACTAATAACCGCCTTTTACGTTGTGCACTTGCAGTAGAGCAAGGGATGACCCTAGCTGATTGGATTGCTTAGTCCACCCAAAAACGGCCCACCAACTGGCTCCGCAACCGGCCCATCGGCCCATGTCCGATTGCCCAGTTTGCCAATCCAAGCCTGTTTACCATCCCGAGGGCGTTTACTGCTTGTGAGAATCACTGGACTGAAGCTATGTCCAAGTGATAGACAAGTGTGATACTGTCTTTCCACGTGTAAAAACTGTACTAATGAGCCCATACAAATTGCGAGAAACGGGTGATGCACTCTGACGTACACAGAATTTTTTTACAAATACAGTGCAGGTACCAAGGATAATGCAACCAGTTACCACCATTACCACTGCCTTCTGTACTGAGACGGCCCCTTTCCTAAATACAACAAATTTGTATCATTCACATATTTAAAGGTGCTCTCATATGTGATAATTAAGAAATGGACTGACTGAAATAATGTATTTACCTAGGATCACACAATTTGAGACCAGTTTATAGGTCCAGTACATTATAGTTGTCAATCATTCAAGTCACTAGACCTGCAGGCCTCGTTACATTTTATGACTTTTCAAGGCCTGGGAGTGTGGAGCCTTCTGCACTGGTCATGCTTAATAATGTTAATGTATCTTTTATGTAACAAATGAAAGCGCAGATATGCATTTTCTAATGTATTGACATCTGAAGAATGACAGACTGAGTTTGCCTTTCCAGAATTAGAACTCCTGACCAGCAGTCTGTTTGTCCTACTTCTACGATTGCTTAATTCGCTGGCCGCCTTGCCGATTTAAATGCATATGTGATGTGAGCTTTGATGAAGGCCATGCATCATTCTTCTAGCCTGAAAATAACGGTGCTTGTGAAGTAAGGTTAATCCGCTCTTATGCCCGGTGAAAGAGAAACCAGGCTATTCAATCTCACGGAAAGTAACGAGATTAAACAAACCGCTTGGGAGCACCTCTTGGCTAGGTGTGCTGCTGTCTGATGGTTACTGATAGCCTAGCGTATATATGAATATGGCCACAGTTTAAATAAAAAAAGAAGAGTTGGGGGCTTGGCAAAAGGTAACAGAATAAGGTGTATGAGGTAATCGTAACTGCAGTGCTTAATTTGAGGTGGTGGTTGCTGGTGAGGCCCTCTGGCACTGATTTTTGGGGACCGCAATTTATTTTTCTTCATCAGGCTTTGACCCAGAACCGGAGAGTGAAAAACAGTGCAAGGGGGGAAAAGAGGAGGAATCGATAGAAGGGAAAAAAGGATGAAAAGTTAATGGAGTTAATTGAAAGGGTGCAGCGTGTCTGGTGGTGGATTAAAGAGGCACGACTATGCAGGCTTGGTATTCACCATTCTGACGTACAGTAGTGCCAGCAACGGACTTCTGAGCAAAACCTTCGATCCAGGCACTTATTTATTTGTTTTTTACAAATTAAGCACTACGTAACTGTAAGGCCGAGCCTGCCCTGAGAGCAGTCCTATTAAAGTGTATTATAATCTTGCCCATACCATGTTTTATTTGACAGCTGTCTGCCTACATAGTAAGAAATCCAACCAGTGCTATAACTGTAAGTCTTCACATAGTAAGACACTACCCATTATATTAGTGGAACCTTGTTTCCTCCAATCAATAGTCCCATCCTGCTTGAGAGGCGCGCACTCATTTATCCATGTTCACTTGAGTTTTTGGGTCTTGCTGATCTCAAGCCTTGAAGACTGTATGCGGGGCTTATGTTTTTTTGTCACATTTTCATTTAAGCAAGCCATTTTGTCATTTTTTCCGAGATGAAATGGAAATCCTTGCTAATGGCAACTTTGTACGTTTTCTTTGAGATCTTTAGAAATGTATTAAACTCTAATGGAGATGAATGCATTAACTTGTCATGTACAGTGATTTGAAGCGGAGCTCATTTTCTTAGCATTTTGCTGAGGCCTTGTATTGTTTTGTGCTATGTGTTGCACAGAAGCCTATTTAAGACTGGTTTATTCTTGCAAGTCTAAGGCCACAGTGATTACATTTCCTACATCACACCAGCATAACTGTGACCAGATACCTCATTCCATTAATTTTCTAGGCACCGCAGACTGGACGGTACATCTACAGCTGAGCCTAGGCTTCTCTTCTCAGCACCTTGGCCCATGTTGGCGTTTCTCTGATTGAAAGCTGCTTCAAATTCTTCTTTGCAAATATAGCTGCATCAATTAGAGAATTTGTAAAGCGCGCTACTTACCAGTGAGTGTCTCAAGGCGCTGAAGGGGGGAGGGGGTATGCTGCTACTGCTCGAAGAGCCAGGTCTTGAAGAGCCTTTTGAAGGTGAGCAGGTCTTGGGTCTGCCGTAGATGGGTGGGGAGGATGCTTCAGGTCTTGGCAGCTAGGTAGGAGAAGGATCTGCCGCCGGAGGTCGTTTGTTGGATGCGGGGGACAACAGCGAGGCTGGCGGAGCAGAGCCTGTTGTTCAGGTAGGCTGGTCCGGTGTTGTGGAGTGCTTTGTGTGCTTGTTTGGGTGAGGAGCTTGAAGGTGATCCTCTTGTTGATCCTCTTGTTGACGAGGAGCCATTGCAGGTCTCTAAGGTGGGAGGTGATGTGGCGGGGACGTTGAGGATCAGTCGGGCGGAGGCGTTTTGGTTGCGTTGTAGTTGTTGCAGGTGTTTGGCCCGGATTCCTGCATAGAGTGCGTTGCCGTAGTCCAGCCTGCTGCTGACGAGGGCTTGGGTCAACGTTCTTCTGGTTTTGGTCGGGATCCATTTGTAGATCCTGCGAAGCATGCAGAGGGTGTTGTAGCAGGAGGAGGAGATGGTGTTGACCTGCTTTGATATGGAGAGGGAGAAGCCGTGGATGAATCCTAGGTTGCGTGCGTGGTCCGTGGGTGTTGGAGCTGTTCCCAGTGCGGTCGGCCACCAGGAGTCATCCCACGCAGAGGGGGTGGGGCCTAGGATGAGGACCTCCGTCTTGTCTGAGTTCAGTTTCAGACGGCTGCTCCTCATCCACTCGGCGACTGCTTTCATTCCCTCATGGAGGTTGGTTTTGGCGGTGTGCGGGTCCTTGGTGAGGGAGAGGATGAGCTGGGTATCGTCGGCGTAGGAGATGATGTTCAGGTCGTGCTGGCGGGCCACTTGTGCGAGGGGGGCCATGTAGACGTTGAACAGGGTCGGGCTAAGGAATGAGCCCTGGGGTACGCCGCAGATGTCGGTGGCTTCGGATCGGAAGGGTGGGAGGCGGACACTCTGGGTTCTGCCGGAGAGGAAGGACGTGGTCCAGTCCAGGGCCTTCTTCTGGATTCTGGCTTCTTGGAGGCGTGTTCTTAGTGTGCGGTGGCAGACCGTGTCGACGGCGGCTGATAGGTCCAGGAGGATGAGGGCTGAAGTTTCGCTGTTGTCTAGTTGGCGCCTGATGTAGTCTGTGGCGGCGATGAGGGCTGTCTTGTTGCTCTGGTTTCGTCTGAATCCGGACTGGTATGGGTCTAGGATGTTGTCCTCGAGGTGGCGGGTCACCTGTGTGCATCAAGCAAATCTTGTTAGAGAGGATGGGCATGTTCTTCTGCTCTTCCATAAATGGACCCATACTTTCAGCACTCTTTGGACTTCAGGCTTGCATGCACACCTTCCCATCGCCTGGCTGGAAAAGCCTGAATCCTGAATTTGACAGGTTCACTCGCATTAGGAAGATTGTGCTCCGAAGGACGAGGGAGTGCACAGAAACTTAGTTGTCTGCAACTTTGCAATCTTTCCATCTTTGGATCTCATGTATGAGCAATACTTGGAAGTACAGAAAAAGCTACTCGGTGATAGATGCTAAAGAATATATGCAGGCTCATTTTAGCATTTGCAGCTCTTTACCACAACATACAAAAGACATAGTAGACCCTTATACACGGCAGAGTAACCCGAGGACCATGTTTTCCATGAACCGCTTCCATCAGACCCCCCAAGGACATTGCGGCTTGGTTTACCAAATTTGGTGGCCACAAAAGAAAATTGCGGCCAAAAATGTAAAATTTGCAGTATTTTTTTATCTCAAAAATAGTGTGGTGCAGCCAGAAAATCAGCCCCGCACAACAAGCGCGAGCAGGGGCATAAAATGTCTGATGCCAGAGAGTTTAGAATACTGTTTAAACTGTGGGCTCTCTAGCACCATCCAGATACGTCATTTCCCAGAGTGACATCAATGCTGCTGGAAGAAGGTATTAATATGCCCCCTGCACGCTGCTCCCATCCTAATGTAAGGTGTGAGGAGGGTGGAGTGGACTACAGTAAGGCTGCTCAATGACAGTGGAAAGGTGACAGGGAGGCAGCTGAAAAGGAAAGTAGGACAGCTGCAAGGGGCAGGTGGCTGGAGGACAGAAGACCCCTGCCGGGCAGTGAGTTGGGGGGGAGCCAGATGAGACTGCCAGAGGAGACTGGGACACTCCCATATTTGCAGTGTCCCCGTTTCCAGCTTCTTTTCTCCTTTTTGTGCCTGTCCAGCACAACTTATGTCGAGGTTTTTGGAGACAGGCTTTGCATCATAGTGGCATCGCAGAGCAGGAGTTGAAAAGGAAAGAAAGCACCTCTCTCCTACCCACTCTACGTTTATTGACCCCTGGCAGCAGCGCAAAGTCGGTAACAAGGGTCAAATAAGTTTCCAAGGTTCGAGTCTCGGCAACGACGTTCAACATCCTGTGATTCTGGATGGCCTGTGACAGTTCACTTAATCTCCCTGTGCTTAACAAAAATGAATTCATCTGTTGCTCATGTAAAGTGGTGTATATGTAAATGTAAATGTAAATGTACAGGAATTTATATAGCGCAAATCACCAAGCGGTTTCTAAGCGCTTGCTTAGGGAACCCGTCCTGGTATTCCCCTGTGAGATAACCCCGGCAGGGTATCCGCAAGGTGAAAGCCAGGCATCCCGCCGCGAGGGGCCGTTGTGGAGATTAAGCAAGCTATTGCCCAGAGTCGCAGAGTGTGAACCCGTGAATCGAGTAGGCACCGGAGAGAGAATTGTCGAGTCCATGGACATTTTTTAGGACTCAAGACCCCGCCGAGCCGGGAATTGAACCCTGGTCCCGGGCTGACCTCTGCTTCCAGGTCTGCCTCCTCTAACCATTGAGCCACACTTATATATATATATATATATATATATGTATATGTATATGTATATGTATATATATGTATATGTATATGTGTGTGTGTATATATATCTATATCTTTAGCCACCTCAAACGGTTGAAAATCTTTGTTCGCCCTGCAGAACCTCAATATGAGACCTCTAGCTCGGTGGAGTTGCCTCAATGTAGACGGTTAAGCAATTTTGTGATTAAACGTTCAGGAAATGTATGCGTGGAGGAAGAGGACATCTTAGTGGACATCTTTAGTTTTGGCTTGCCGAGAACCCTTTTTGTGGTTTTCATCTTTCCGATTAAATGTTGAGTTTATGAAGCTGCGGCTTGAGACTTGTGTGAGAGCCCCGAGGAAGGATGCCAAGAGCTGCATTAGACTCCTAAACACCGGTGCTCTGCCTGCCTTCTTGAGATTTATGGGGCATTGGTGGAGCTGACGCAGTGGTTGGCTGCAGCTGGATCCTTGCATCAGAGCAGTGAAAGATGATCTCCTGCTGTGGCCAGCCATTGCTCCGTTTGTCGGATTTAGATTCGTGCTGACTTGTCTTTTCTTTCTGGTGGATTAATCCTTGGCAGTTGTGCTCAGTGCTGATAACAGGATGCTACATTGGCCTGTGACTCTAAGCACAGGTGCTGTCCCTGGTGCAGGCAGCCTCTCTATGAGCCTGGTGGGACCCCGCTGAGGAAGAAAGGGCCAGGCCGGAGCAGCTGCTGTAAATTATGTTGAGGCATGCCCTCCCCGGCTGCTCATGCGTTTTTCTTATTGCATTTTCTCATAATTGGTAATTTGATTTATTTTGCATATGCTTCTCTTGGCAAGGCTAGCTGTGGCTAAAGAACTGTAACGGGTAGCGCAGAAGGTGCCAGGAGAATGTGGGCTGCAGGCCCCAGTGCTGGGTGACCTCACCAGGCCGAGGTGGCGGTCTCCATGGCCAGCTTGTCCCTTGACTTGTTTGTGAATATGGAGGCACAGGACGTTCCCACTCGTGCCCCCACCCCGCGCCCTATGATGTCCTCCAGAGATTTCCCATTTCTTTTTTAATAAGGGCTCATTCATTCCAGCTGCTTCCAGAACACCTGCCATTTTAACACGTGGTGCCTTCTTCTCATGTGGGCGTCTTTCCATTCGTAAGCCCTGGGAAACAAGTAGGCCTAAGCAGCCTGCTAGACGTCCAATCAGGAAGAGCATAGAGACGCATGACTTCATTCCACACGTGGTGGAAGAAGGGTGAACCTTTCCAGCGTTATGTCGGTGCATAAGTAAAGGCTTCCACTGCAGCTTTCGCTTCTGAAATCTGAACGACCTTTCAGAGTCTTAGTTGGTTTTTCAACTAGTGTTCACTGGTTACCCTGTTAATCTCTGGAATGTTTCTTTCAGTGTACTTTTTTGTTATATTCTGCTGGGTAGATTAGAACAAATAAATATTCTATATATTTTTTTCAAAATGAGTATTTATGCGGTAAATCCTGGTGCATATGGGCTCTTGGACATTATTTCTTGCCTTTAGTCTGTCTCAACTCCCTCTTTTCCCCATATGTTCTTTAATTAACCATCAGTCTTTTGCCTTTGTTGATTTTAGCTCCTGATGAATCATATTTTGGAGAACATATTAGACATTCTGATTTTCACTTTGTTGCTTTTGCCACATCTCTGATTGGTGTTATTGTTTGCAGATTTTCATTTCTAGTGTAGATTACTGAATGTCCTCTTTTCCCATTGCTAAATCAATATATGTTTGAGTGATTAAAGTAGAAAACATGTCAAAAGTTAAAAATAAAAAAAAGTGCTGTGATGCAGGATGGTTAAAAAAATACACTGAACTGATTTGGCGGTTCCTGGTTGTGTTATGGCGTTTTTAGGTCGAGGACCTAAAGGCTGCGCTTGGGCAGTCTGGGTAGGAGATTTAATGATTCTTAGTAGGGCTTTAGAACCCGCCTCCCTGGTCCGTCTCTCCCCATTGGCTGGCTTCCTAAACGGAGGCCAGCCATTGGAAGAGAGATGCGTCACTCCAATTTAGCCACGTCTTTTTCGGATTTGGGGGGTAAGTTTTGCTGTTCTTTAGACAGTGACGTCTGTCACTCAGAACCCCAAAACCACGCCCCATTCCGAAAAAGACGGAAGCTTGCGGACGCCATTTTTTTTTGGGTCCCGAAGACGAGCTGCAGGACTCCCTTCATCCTCGCCTGTGCTGCCGGGCACTATTCCGCCTTGTACCAATATCTTATTCACTGTCCCTTCGTTATGTGGTGCCTCTGGGGCCCTGACTTGTTTGTACTCTGCAGTGATGGCTTGCAAACTAGAAACCCTAACCTGGAGACGGACGGAGAGACTGCTCTGTTGCGGCCGCCATTTTTTTTTTGTCCCGAAGACGAGCTGCAGGACTGCCTTCCTCCTCGCCTGTCTGTGCTGCGTTCCAAGAAGAGGAATACCTAGATAAGGACCTGCACAGGGACATGTGGTGGGAATTGGCCCTTCACAAGGAATCTCCAGAGCTCCCAGGGCCCTGGGCTTCAGGTGGCAGGGATAAAAGGCAGAGGAACTGCTCCTGCTTCAAGCGCCTCCGCTGAGTTAATGAGTTAAGGGCCGGGGAAGTTCTAAAATGGCGGGCGAGCGGGAAGCCAGCTAGGCCCCCTCAGGAGACAGCCCTAGCCCCCCGCCACCTTGCCTGCAGGGCCCCTGGAGGTATCAACAGTCCCCGTAGGATCAGGGCAGCGAGATCAGCGCAGCGGCGATGTCCGGCACCTAGAAATCCTTTTTATCCCCCAAACAGTACCTTTGAAGCATACTGCCACCCAATATAAACATGATATATATGAAAAAATACATAATATACCTAACAAATAAGTGAAATATGGCCCAACAAAGTCACCCGATGTTTCTGGTGGCATTTACAAGATTCTCCCCCGAACATCTCAATAGAATGATTGAACCATAATATGTACTTTGTGTGCTTTGTTTACTGGCCCACGGTCACCCTTTTCCCGCTTCACTGCACCCTGGGACATAACGTTTACTTTAAGAAAAAACAAAATGACTTGTTTTTTCTTAAAGTTTTTTATGTTTTTACGAATAAATGTGAAAAATTCTTTTAATTTTATGGTCGGTACAAATATATAATAAAAATTCTTTGTAAGAAATACTCCTTTGTGTGCACATTCTCATCAGTCTTCTTTGCGCAATCTTTTTTGTGAAACAATCTTTGATGCACTGTGTTTGTGAAATATGTTTTGATGTATTGTTTTTGAAAAGTGGTATAAATGTAAATTTGTCAATCTCTGTACAACTCTGGATACAATATATGGCTCATCCTTGACTTTTGGTTCAAATCCCTCAGAGGCCCTGTGCCTCTTTTATTTCAAACTTAGGAAAAGGGAACTGTCACTTTTTTTAGAGCGTTAAGAGCAGTACACGCTATCCACCAGCCGCACATGCCGGGTCTAACTCACAGAGATTAAGATGCAGAAATCAAAGAGAGCGTTGCGCAGGACAAACCTTGCGAAGCCTCCCACGCAGCAGCGCCGTGATTACAAAAGCTGCTTCACAGGGGCGGAGAGTGCCGGGAAGAGCGTCTCAAGTGGAGGAGGGTGGGCTGCGCCCCTCTCTGGCAGCCCCGGGGCACAACCCGATCCATTACTGGTGCAGCGCCTGCCACAAAAGACTTGGCGCTTTACTGGCATCAGGTGGGTGAAAGCCGAAGTTAATCTTGTCGGGGTTCGTGCCGCTCATTTGTAAACTACGCGCACATCTCCCCAACATAGCTCAACTCTCTTCATCTCCCTCACACACTGACCGCAGGGCAGAGAAGACAAAAGAAAAGGAAAATAAGATTCCATATATATGTTGCATTTTCAGAACAAAACCCACTTAAATTTGTTTAGCCAAAATAAAGCATTTTTTGCTCAATGGATTACATGCATAGCAGGAAAAGTCACTTTTATAAGAAACGCGGCGTCCCTTCATATTATAATTGACGACAGCAGGCACGGAATTGTCTCCTGGCGTGTAAATATATAGTGTTATTATTGATCCGTACACGTACATTCAGTGTATAGTGCTTTGAAAGAACGAACCGTGCCAGGAGTCAAGCTTGTAAACCCCAGACCGCCACTGCAAGAACATTAACCCGCTGAACTATCTGGCTAGGAAATTCGAAAGGTAGGCTGCTTTATGCAGAGCTATCCAGTGCACATTAAACGACTGTTTAATCTTGCTGTGATTTAAACCGGTGAACCGCATCTCTCACACACTCATCTGGAGCAGGTGCATTAACCTGCTGAGCAATCCTCCTGGGATGGGTACAGGTGACATGTACGAGTCGCTGCAATCAATCAATCAATCAATCAGTGACACTTATAGAGCGCGCTACATACCCGTAGGGTCTCAAGGCGCTGGGCCGGGGGGGGGGGGTTGCCGCTACTGCTCGAACAACCAGGTCTTCAGCTTCTTCCTGAAGGAGAGGTGGTCTTGGGTCAGGCGCAGGTCGGTCGGGAGGGAGTTCCAGGTCTTGGCGGCCAGGTAGGAGAAGGACCTTCCTCCTGTAGTCGCTCTTCGGATGCGGGGGACGGCGGCGAGGGCGTGGTTGGCTGATCGGAGGTGGCGTTTGGGAGCGTAGAAGTTGATCCGGCTGTTGAGGTAGCTCGGGCCTTGGTCGTGTAGGGCTTTGTGTGCGTGAGTGAGGAGGCGGAAGGTGATTCTTTTGTTGACGGGGAGCCAGTGAAGGTCTCTCAGATGTCCGGTGATGTGGCTGGTTCGTGGGATGTCGAGGATGAGTCTGGCTGAGGCGTTCTGGATCCGCTGGAGTCTCTTCTGGAGCTTGGCGGTGGTACCGGCGTAGAGGGCGTGCCAGCTGCACACTGACCTATGCAGCTCTCGGCCGCGCTGAGGCTGAAACCTGTTGCAAGTCAGACATATTTCCGCAGCAGGCGCTCAACTGAGTGAGCGTTCAGCATGTGGAGGAGTCTGTCCCACACGCAGTCCGAAGACTCACAGACAGCACGAGTCCTCTGGCCTTTGGGGATTATGCATCAAGTTATTTAAACAACTTCTTTCTATGGCCGTCTTCGGCCAGGACACCACCAAGGTGAATTCAGAAACAGAAGCTTACAGAGCCCCTTGTCCGGAGCACGACCGGCGCTGTACAGAATCCACATAACCGAGAGCGCACACAACCGCACAGGCCAGCCAGCCTGGGACTGGTGCTGCGGGCGCACAGAGCACTTACCAGAGTCCAGAAGTTAGGGCGGCACGGCGCTGGCCGCCAGGCTCCATCAGACAGCGTGCAGCAGCCAGAACTGGCCCCGGGGCCGCCCCTCCGTCATGGTCCCTCCAGCGGGGCTCTCATAAGACAATGACAATGCCATTTATTTAACGATTAAGCTATTGGCAATGTAAATGACAATACCTCTGTGTGTGTATGGGTGGCTCTGTATGTTTATGTGGCTGGCTCAGTATGTGGGTTCGGTGGCTCTGTATGTGTGTGGCTGGCTCTGTATGTGCGTATGTCTGTGGCTCTGTATGTGTATGTCTGTGGCTCTGTATGTGTATGTCTGTGGCTCTGTATATTTGTGTGGGTAGCTCTGTATGTGTGGCTCTGTATGTGTGTGTGCGTGATTAACTTTGTGTGTGGGTGGGTCTGTATGTGTGTGTGGTTGACTCTCTCTATCACTAGCTCACTCTCTCTCTCCGTACCTCACTCGCTCTCTCACTACCTCACACACTCTCTCTCACTCTCTCTCTCACTACCTCTCTCTCACTAACTCACTCTCTCTCTCTACCTCCCACTCAACTCTCTCTATCTCACAACATCACTATCCCACTACCTCACTAACTCTCTCAATACCTCATTACATCACTATCTCTCCCTACCTCACTCTCTCACTACATCACTCTCTATCTCACTACCTCACAACTTCTCTATCTCAATACCTCACTCTCAATATCACTACATCACTCTATCTCTTTCTATCTCACTCTCTCAACATCGCTACTCCACAAAATCTATCTCACTAACTCACAACTCACTCTATCAAAGCCTCAATACCTCAGTCACTACCTCAATCTCTATCTCACTACCTCACAACTTCACTCTCTCTCTAACTCAATACCTCACTCTCTCTATATCTCACTACCTCACACTCTCTTTCTATCTCACTAATTCACTTTCAATATCTCTTTCACTACCTCACTCTCTCTCCAGCTCACTACCTCACAACCTCACTCTCTATTTCTATTTCACTACCTCTAACAACACTATCCCTCACAAACTCACTCTTGGGACTACCTCACTCTCTCTGTCTCTCACTACCTCACTCTCTATCTACCTCACTCTCTCTCTCACTACCTCACTCTCTCTCACTACTCCACTCTATCAATCTCACTACCTCACTATCTCACAACTTCTCTCTCTCAAAACGTAACTAACTCACTCTCTCACTACCCCGCTCTATATATCTCACTACCTCACAACTTCACTCTCTCTCTCGAACTCACTACCTCACTCTCTCTCTATCTCACTACCTAACATCACTCTGTTTCTATCCCACTACCTCAAAACATCCCTCTCCCTCACTTACTCACTCTTTCACTACCTCACTCTCACTACCTCACTCACTATCTACCTCACTCTCTCTCTCTCTCACTACCTCACTCTATCTCTATTTCACTACCTCACTCTCTCTCTATCTCTCTATCTCTCTATCTCACTACCTCACTCTCTCTCTGCTAATGCAATAGGTCTCGCATATGCAAGCAAATAAGCTATTGCCAATACAAATGACAATGCCATTTATTTAGGGATACAGAAAAAAAAATAACGAGCAATGCCAATAGCTCTACCTATAATATTGCCGAGACTATTGCATTGTAAATGCTTGTTTTTCTTGTGGCGGATAGGTAGGGGGAGGGCAGCACAAACAGTGGGAGGTTGGGGGGTTGGAGGGAAGAGATAACTGGCATAACTGAGGGTGCGAGGGTAGAGACAACACATACAAAAGGAGGGTGGGATGAGAGGGAAGTGCCAACACGGACAATTGGTGGTGGGGCGGGTGGAAGGGAAGTAGCAACGCAGACCACAGAAAGGTGAGCATGGGAGGGAAGAAGCATTGCGGTCAATTAGAGGGTGGGGGAAGAAGAAACATAAACAAGGGGGTGTTTTATGTGGGAGGGGTAATAGCTACACGAAGGAACACGAGGGAAAGAAGGAGAAAAAAGAAAACTAATTCCTCAATCACAGCACCGGCTGAGGAAGGACCCCAGTCAAGATGAAGCGATCTGTACTTGGTCCATGCTCCAGACGAAAGAAGCGAGGACGGCTCGTGCTGCCCATTTAGGAGGCAGGAAATGAGACAGACCATGAAGCCCTTGTGGTAAGTACTTGGCGGGTAGAACATCATATATCTCACAAGTGAGAGCGCATACACTAGCACATGCATGTGCTGTTGCTGGCGTGTCCTAAAAGGAAGGCTGCAGTTTGTTCACGTTGCCAGTGCTTTTTGTTAATCCTATTCTCCATGAACATATATGAGGGGAGTGTAGGGCTTGCTCAATTGTTTTACAGCCCCTAGTTATTGGCACAGATTCTCTGATTTGTGGGTGAAAAAGTGATGCTCTAATGCCTATGGCACTTACTGTTGTCTGTTTTGTTAGTCATACAACATTTAAGAAGGATTGTACTGTTTACTCGGTCTAAAGATGAGAGTGCTGTTCATGAAGAATGCAAATGGACGGCTTATTAAATGTTCGGTTTTGAAGGTGTTCAAATATATTGTGGGTGATTCATTTTTTTTGTGCTTCAAATTTACGTATAATTTACGTACAACCCCAATAGCAATTTCAAAAAGAGGAATGGGGCAATCCTCATCACTCGTGTGTTTTCCCAGGCCCCATAATTGTGCTAACTAGTGCTATTTGGCATGTTGGCCCTACTTTTAGAGTACATGAAGTGGATTGAGGTTTATTTTTGAAGCTTGCTCGCTGGCTTTTCTATCAACTTAATGAAGCTTCCTACAGATCGGTCAGCTCTTAGGGTCTTTTAAAACTGGGAGATCATCAGTGCCACTGCAGTATAATATGTGGCATTTTTAGGTCTGGCCTTTCAGACAGCTTCAATTGTATCACCAGACTATTGCTTTCCCCCAAAAAATAAAACATTCATCATATGCATACTTGGAGAGCTTAGGTCAGAGGGCTTTACATTGTTATTTACATTTTCCCCCCCATCTACCACAGTACACAGCATGGCGCAATGAATCAGCCCATTTTTCAAGTGCCTCATTTCACTTTGGGTCACTGCACAAAGCCTCAAAATAGTTTTTCTCGTCCGTGACAAAGGAGGTTTAAAAAAGCTTGTCCTGTAAAAAACATATCCCTAGTAATGCATCTTAATAAGTATGTTTCTTCTTTTAAAAAAAAACGAATCACTGTAAAGCAGCCACACCAGTAAATGTTTGTATAAATGTAAAAATATGTTGGTGCAAGCACGTAGCAGACACTTTTTGGGGGGGGGCATATGCTTGCAATAAAAATATTTACAAAAAAAAATAACCACTGCACAGCTTGTCATGGCAAGGCCTATTGGCTTTGCTAACGCTTGTTGGAAGGGGGAAATATACACCAAGTTAAAAATGAATGCCTTGATCCACTATTATTTGGTATGATGCTCAGTGCGAGGTGATGTTTCCCATTTGGTTTTCCACTCATTTTGAAATATGTAATGGAATTACAAACCCCTCGAAATGTGAAAGCGTTATCTGGTCCCAAGGCAATATTCTGACGTGTGTTATCGGCAGAAGTTTGTTGGATTGCCAGACAGACAGGAGAGTCTTTAATCCGCCCACATTATTCAAGTCTGAGGCCAGGGACGACACCGAGCCGCCCCCGTCCCGGCGCAGACCACCAGCAGCTGGTCTTTGGTGGTCTGTGGCTGTGACTGGCTTCCAGGGAGGCCGGCTGCAGAAGGCGGGGTCGCACAGCCGGTGGGATTTTTAATGGGAATTTATAATTGCACCTTCGTTTTCCAGAAAACTGGCATCTGTTCCAAATAATCAATTTCAAGTTTTCTATTTGAAGAGAAGCATCCTATTTTGGAGCCACAGTTAGTTTGACATCAGACCGTGCTCAATGTCCCGCAGACCTGAAAGGTGAAAGACGGTAACGTTGTGCATAGGTGTGGGTGAGGAGGGGGCGGTGACGGTGTACGAGAAGCCTTCAAGGGGAAATAAGGTTTTCGTAAACGAGTTTTTTTTAAATCCCTAAGCCATTCCCATAATTTTTTTCTGGGACTAAGCCCATGAATAAAAGCAATTTTTTCCACTGAAACAACAGTAATTTGGCTGCCCTGGCCGAGAATGTCGAAATATTGTATGTGTGTGATACTAATGTTACTTCCGGTTCAGCCAGAACAAACGTCCTCGCCTCTATTGCATGGGACGTGACGCCTCACGTGGTGTGCACCAGATCAGAGTGGCCTACACAGTCGTCGCGCAAGATAATCGCAATGTGTGCATCCAACCCTAGATGTCCATAAATAGATGTGATGTTGGGTGTTTCAGTTTCTTGATTACCTATGGCTTGTGTTCTTTTTGGATTGGACTGACCCAAAATCAGTGCACAGTACATATCCAGTAACGGAAATATTCAGAGAACACCCACTAAACCTGCAAGAAATGGAGGGTTGACCACTTTCTAGGGCACTATTTATATAGCGCAATTCCGCCAAGCTATGTAGCGAAAACACAGAGGCAGATTCCATAAGGTACATGACATGTTCTCTGAGGTTGGAATACACTGCGCCTAACATGGAGAGCAGGACCAAATCACCAGCCGTTCTGAAATGACTGCGCACAGCAGAAAAGATCAACTACAGACGGCTGGACATGGTTGAGAGCAGCAGTACCCGTCCCCCATCCGAAACACCAGAAAAACCCAAGTAGACCGCAAGCATGGAGGCAGGTTGTTGCAGGGCCCATCTGAAATTCATGGTACCCAAGGCCAGACTAGAAACCAAAAATAACCCTGGCATAAATGATTAGACCCGCTCCACACTATCAGACTGCAAGCTGATTAGGACTATGTGGGCAGGGTTGGTTCATGGCAGTCTATCCTGCTCTGAAATCAGCCCAGCTAGGCTACAATCTACCAAGGAAAAGCCAGAGTGGCAGTCCCACAGGGGTTGCAGCTAGAGCTTTGTGAACAGAGCTACCACTGGATACATGCAGCTTTAGTAATATGCACACTCAACCGGGGTTGCACTGCCTGACTCCACCATTCTTTGAATGCCGGTCTATTCACTCAATCATGGTTTGTGCATGGGCAGCACAAACAGCAAAAGTCGTATCCAGACCATTTTTAGTAGCGTGTTCATTTGTCAGCCACATAGTAGTGGTGTACATGCACAAGTAGCCATACCTGTACCTGTGCAATTCCAGCCTATCACCCTGTACCAGCACCTGCTGCTGGGAAAGGGGCTCTTAATGAGTTGAGTTGACTGTGGGTAGCTGTAGGGCAGGGGCCAGAAACCCAGTCAGATACTCATAAGCTGCAAGATGACACGTCATCCCGCAGAAGAAGGGCCCAAAGGAGCTCTGGCCGTCTGCTGCAGACCTGCACCGCCGAGGACCACCACTGCTGATGAAGTGCAGTGTTTACGTACATGAAAATTGTTGCACAGTGCAGTTTGTGATTCTTTTGGAAAATCTATAGCTGCTAAAACTGACAAACCATTGTGATCTATTGTTCACAAACGAGAGGACATTTTGTTTCATATTTTACTGAGATGTCAAGTCTTTTTTGTTATTTCTAGTAAAGGCCTTAGGTCTTACGCACTACGAGTGAGAGTAACAGCTTGGGTTGAGCTCTCACTCGCTCCATGCTGAATGTCACACTAGTGAGACACACTAGAACAAGAAGTGCAAATGCTGTGGTGAGCAGTTACAGAGATCTGAAGAACCTGTGGGAAAACCTCCTGACCACGGGTAGCCCCACACTAGACCCATGAGATCAGGGGGCGAGCTGCCAGGCCACATCTCTAGCAGTCAGGTGTTCTCCTTAAAACAGCACCATGGTATCCCATCTGATCTGGGACTTTGATGTTCCAACGCAATGGGCTGTCTTTTGAGACTACTCCAGATGGCTGTTTCAGGACAATCAGACAAAAACTAGGTCAGCCCTAAAATTTCGTGGGTAAATAATTAATACCGTAAATTGAGTACCGAAGTCTGCATGTTGCACAACAAATCATAACAAAACATTGCATACAATGTAAACAGAGTAGCCATGAAATCATGTGAACATGTTATACACAAGTCTCACTAAGTATATCCAATTTATCATTTAATCCTTCAACATCTGGACTCTGGTGAAATACCGAATTTTGTTTGTTTAAAGATGGAATATCTTCTATAGTTTCCTTTGGACCAGGGATTTATTCTAAAACGGCTGCTGTAAATTCCAATGATTGTGGATGGTTCTTCTTCAAATGAGATACCATCTTGGTGGTACATTTCTGCTGTCTTAAAGTGCTGGTATGTTCCTGCATCCTGATTTTGACTTTTCTAATGGTTTTCCCACTGTATGCTTCTGGCGAGCACATTACTCTGTAAGTAGAGTGAGTAAAATTGGAATTTTTCGATTGTCCCTATATCCTGCCACCCCTCAAAGTAACCGATTTATTATGTTTTGTTGAAGCATGCCATAGGAAAGGAACTATGGGCCAAACCTATCAAGCATTTCTCGTCTTTGTGCAACAGCCGATTTGCAGAATTGGCTTTTTGCGAACCCCAAAAAATGCTTTTCAGATGTAGCAAACCCTCTTTTGCAATTCGGAAACCTGTTCCCAAATTGCAAAATGGGTTTGCGATTCACTATTTGGAAGCGGTGTGTCTAGGGCGTCCCTTCCAAATAGCGAATCTTAATGGTATGTATGAATGTTTTGTGACCGTGAATGCGGTCGCAAAACTTTCGCATTTTACCACCGACTTTAAGTATATGGTAACCCATTTGCAAATGGGAAGGGGTCCCTAGGGGCCCCCTCCCCTTTATGAATGTTTATAAAAGCATTTTTAAGAGCACACAGTGGTTCCATGGATCACTGCCTGCTCTTAAAAAAGAAAAGGAAAAAGTTTCCATTTAAGGAAAACGGGCTGCTTTACAAAATGTTTTTTATTGAAAAGCAATCAGACATTGTGGTCTGCTGATCTCAACAGGCCACCATCCCTGTGATTTTTGCGATTCCCAATATATGCAAATCTTGACCTGCCTCACTAATATTCATGAGGTAGGTAATTTGCGACCCATTAGGAATCGCAGAAAGTGTTCAGAACACTTTCATGCATGCCGTTTTGCGGTTTCCTAATTACGAATCGCAAGGATTCACAGTTAGGAAATCACAAAACGGATTATTGGTGCATCTGCCACCTAGTATCGATAAGGCTACTGGGTTTCTCCGGCTGAGTTAAATGCAACTTGTCATCAGTATGCATCCGGAGGCTGACCAGCGGTTTCATTTGAAAATGTGAAATGTGTTTTTTTGGTGCCCGAATCGAACAACCCAGGTTATGATGGATTACAATGGGAGTCACAGGTTTAAAAAAAAAAATTATCTTGCAAAGATAAGCTCATTATAGAATCTTTTTTTCTTGGGTTCTTTGCTGACGAACCTATTTATATACTGCTGAATTGATGTATGTGATGCTGTTAGCATGGGATGGTGTGAGTGAGCAGTGCTGGCACTGCAGTGTGTGCACATGATTTTTGGATAGGATTAAGGACACCCTCGTCATAGTAATTATGACATTATGAATTTTTAGAGGACTTTCCCTGGAATTCTTGTTCACAAGCACCAATCTTGAGGTGCTGAATGATGGTGATGAGGCTTGTTGTATATACATAGGACAATGTGATTGTTACTTTTAATGATGGGATGAAGGAGGCTTTTCAGTTTGTGTTTATCCTTTAATGGGCACTAGATAATTCCATGTTGTGGTGAAGGTGGTGGCAGAATGTTATTTTACAACTTTTTTGGACCCTGTTAAAATAAAATGGTCCTGATGAGTTTGTGCATCAATAATACTGTGAAAAATGTTGACATTTCCTCTCATAGTAAATTTTATATAACTGTGCTGTGTAGACGCACCTATGCTAAAGGGTGTTGAGGTCTGTTATTTTTATTTGTTCCAGGGAGATTCCTTTTTAGATTTGTGGTGAGCAGTGGGCACCTCATCTAGTATGGGGGACGCGTAGTGGAAGGACTGTAGTACATGTTAACGCCACTACCCAGTACTAATAGGTTGGGACAGTACAGGCAAAGGATAACAAACTTAAAATGAGGGCGGGATGGTTGATAGTGGCTTCCTTTCCCTGAAAGGGCACCCAGGGTGAGAAAAATATTAGCCATGTGATCCGTTTGGCTATTATCCATTTTGTATTGCTCCTGTAAGGTGTCCATATATTTTAGTTTATTTTTTATTTGTTGAAAATTATTTTGTACATATCTCTCCTGTGTTTTACGTAATATGCTGCTGGGCTGATGATAGATAAGAGTGAATTTAGGCACTTTCCATTAAGAGAATTATATTTGATTTCTCTTTTTTAGAATTGTAAAGTTTTCGTTTTCCAGTTTTCGGTATTTTTTCTGTTTGTATGCTTTGGAGAGTGCATCTTATCGGACAGTAATCATTTCTGCATATTCCCTTGAGTTTCGATTGTTTTTTCAGTACACCAGAATGTCGAGGAAGTAAAAAAAAAAAACTGTATTCCGGATCAAGCCTGACGTTGCCCTGAGGAAGTGTTGTTAAAGATTGTCAATTATATTCTGTTTTGCAAAATACTCTTTGATTTTTGGATGAAGAGCTACAGACTATGTTGTGAGACGCTTCAGTTCTGTTCTACAACTGTTTGTTGATTACAAGAGCCTACATTTCAAAAGCATTTCCAGTCGATGTACAAAAAGCTTCCAATTTTGTTTACATGATTGGTTTTGCCCAGTCTCTGCTAAAGGCCTTTTTCATAACATCCGTTTATCTGATTATTGGCACTTAGTATTGCCTCTCCTCATGCCTGACGCATGCTACATAAGATAAAGGTGCACCGTAAGGTCATCATGAACTGTGGTGTAAAAGTTAAGACTTTTTAGTCCTGTACATATTAAAAATTGTGCTGTAAATGTGCCTTTTTGCCTTGACAGTTTTAAATTAAAAACTCTTGCAATGTTTAGGGATCTTCTTGCTGCACTCCCTCACTCTGATTCAGTATGGGAGCTACAATAGCAACATTTCCTACAATGTGCCCCATCCGCCCATCCGGCCATGGCCATTGGCATTGGAAGATGGTAGATCATGGACAACGCATCAGAGAAGTGAAAGCCACAAAGTTATCTGTATTCTGTGTGGAGAAAAAGGGAGCATTTCTACTCTCCCTATACTTAGATTGGGATTGTTTTCTGCAGAACTGGAGAGCGGGTTTGTCCGCTTGTGATTGGTGGTAACAGGCACCAAGTAGGAGTGACCCTTCGCACATGGAGTATATGGGCGAAGTCCACATGCTACAGTCAGGCACAAATACAAACAAATTGTTTACACACAAGCTATATTGTATCATTGCCTCGCTGGTAGTTTGGCGTGTAGTTATCATGAATAAACATCGATTTGAGTCACTACCTGTGTAACCTTGAGCTGAAAAGGTGTCATTTTGAATAATCTAGTTGACGATACCTGTGCTAGAAGAAAACTATTAGTTGAGGATTGTGGCACAGTGAAGGATATTTAGCTTCGTAAGCAGGAATGTTTTTCTGTGGTTACCTAAAGGTGGAGGGATGTTAACGGAAACCGTGGCTATCCACAGCCGCTTAGCGTGGGTTGCCAGAGCCCGGGGCAGGCAAGTATCTTTCCACTCCCCTTTAAAAATGGTGTGCCCCTAAGAATTTTGCGCCTGGGGCAACCGTCCCTCTCACTCCCAAGCTAAGCCACTGGTTATCCAACCCATTCCTTCTGTCCTTTGAATAGGGTTCTGTTTCCATTTGCTGGCACAGTCTGCAGGCCTTTTGTCAGATGACCTGTTGCATCTCGTGTCCGATGGTCAGAAGTTACTTTGCACAAAAGACAATTGAGTGTTGTGTTAATCTGGCAGGTAGTTTATGCAAAGAAAACAGAATGTGCAAAGTCAGCAGTCCCTAGCTTGAAGGTCAACAGAAGGATAAACCAGCTCATTGATTTCAAACTTTGAGTCTAGAAGAAACTCCTATCTAACATGTTGACTAAATCTCGGACTCTTTTGTGAGTTGCGTTTTAATTGATTTCCGATGACTTGCTAATAAGTTTCACCTGTGTGAAATAAGCCTATTTTTTTCAGAGAAATAAATTGACAACCTATTTTGTGCCATGACTTGGCCATCAGTATTTGCTTATTGGTTTGGATCTACTGCTCGCCCCACCCGGGACAGCTTCATGGGCATTGGGTGAGATGGAGATCATACAGGACAATGGGCGGAGGCAGGGCAAGCGGGTTGGGGAAAGCAATCATATCACCTGTTAGGACTTATGAGCCTGAAACGTGTAGGTTTCGATCTTAAAAATAATTGTATCTCTGTATGTAGCCACAGTCTCCGTAGCGAGCAGACTGTGGGCCACTGAAAGTACTTCACACCAGGATGAGGGGCTTGAAACCCTGTAAAAGTGGCTCCATCCTGCACTGTAGCCATGCATCCTATGTGTTGTAAGACTTTGCAGAATACTAAAGCTTTGCTAGGATTTATGCGTGTGGGATAGCAGCTGCTTTGTGTTAAGACCTGTTTATACTCTCTCTACGATTGGTGTTCACATGTTTGTTCCAAAACTTCTCTGTGGGATGTTTATGTCTTACTGGCAAAGGTAAATCTATCTGGACTCTGTTGGATGTCGTTATTCAAACAGACGAGTTAATCCAGGGCAGACTGTCTTAATTTGCTGCTCTCTTACTTTGGGTTAAATAGACCACATTTATTATCCCATTAAAACATGTTTTGCTCTCTTTGAGGTACTTTATTCACTTGTGAATGGAAGAGATTTTAAATATGGTCTTCTGAAGGGCTTGAGTAAATTTTCTTGTGATCTTTATGGTAACGTGCAAGTGTTTATTTGAAGATGTGCCTGTTCCCGCAGTGCTAGAGCCGTCGCTTGGTAAAACATCTCAGCTGACTAGCGATGACCAGAGTGCATCAGACATCCTGGAAACTGGGAGGTCAGCAAGATTTGGTGTCCCAGTTAGTGTTTCTCACAGAAAGCAAATGAGAGCTAGTGGTTGACGGTGTTGGGTGGAGACATGAATATTCCTGGAGCTGTATGGGATGGGTCAGATGTAAGATCAAAATACTGAATAGGACACAAGGGGAAAATGTAAAGACAGGAGTAAATGACAAGTGCTTTAGACGATGAGTAATCCAGCAGTGGGGAGTGTTCTGCACTGCGTTTCCTTCATGTGATAAACTTTGACATTTCTAAGTAAATGTGCCCTATGAGCTTTATAACTCTTACTCATCCTCTGTAAGTAGGAGTAATAGTCACGCCAATGGGCACCGCCTCACTGAGTGAGGGAGTGCTGCCTGCTTGCATGGAGAATTTGTAGGTCCATGCTGAGAGTGCGATTTTATCAGCTGCACAGCTGTCAACATAGGGCCTCAATGTATGATTCGTAGCTCCAGCCCTACAATTTTCATAAAGTTTCTAATTTTTTGAGATTGGTGCAAATTCTTGGGTAGCATGCCAAAATCTATGGAACACACACATTTGTATGTACTCCTAACCCAGCACATTTTCCTCTGGTGGAAATTCTGCAAATGTATAATTTGGGTTACAGTGGAATGCACCCTAACTTTGTAGTACAGGTTATGGACGCAAGCCACGGATAAACGCTTCCCACCACTCTAGAAACTCCAGACACATACCCGTGTCTTTCCCCTGCCATCCCTTTATTGCATGGAATGGACGTGAGCCTGGGGTACTTGTTATGCTACACTGACCTAAATCGTTGACCAATATACACACACCCGTGTCCTCATCTGTGGCTCTCATTGACTCTAAACACCACTGAAACCTGTTACAGATTGACCTATAGACTGAATTTGTTCCCACACACCCTGCGGTTCAGACCTGCTGTGTCGGAATTATCACTGGCATCTTGATTATGCTGCTTTGCTTTCAGAATCACAGCCCTGAAGAAGTCATGGGAGTATCCTCCTAGACGAAACACGTGTTGGCTGGTTGTTTTGTGCTGATTTCTTTTCGACATGAATGAAATTAAAAGAAACGAGAAACAACTCTTCTGCTACCTTTATTAAAATTGAATTTTCTCATGGACGTTATAGGGATCCTTTTCAAATACACCAATGTACGAGTGGTAGTATGGTAGGATTTGGTAGTACTACGTTGTTGTAGGATTTCTCTACACGCATATAGGGGTTACAGGGGTCTCCCCTACCTGGCTAGCACCATATTCACTTGAACTTTACTTAACACATACACAAATATAGCTGAGTGCCACCGCTTCCTACTCACTGAAAACCGTCTCTCTTGACTGTAATAAGATTTCTAATTGACATTCTCTCCCCGCACATCCTCGCATTGAGGTACCTAACTTAAGAATACAGAAGACGCACCCTGCTTGCAGGTTTTCCATGTTCCCAGGTTTCATCTCTGGGCATTAATGCCTCACGCTCCTTATTCTATAAATTGAGATCAGCTGCATGTGCATGGAGATGGTACTTTTTGTGAATCTATATGAAACATAAGTACCCAGAACTTTCTATGTATCGTGTCCCTGGGCAGGGCTGTGAGTCGGACGTCCATCAGACAAGTGTGCTCCAATCAACCCACTTCCAACCACCACAAACCCGTCTCATGTCAGACCTATTGACTCTCACTCAGGCAATATTGTTCGAAATCTGAGACCCTACAAATGTCTTCTGTTCAGGGTCTCTTTATAAATCCTATTGTGTGCACTGTGTAAATGAAGCTAGCTTTCATCTGTGCTCATGTTACTTTTTATCATTCTACCAAATCAGTTGCACATTTCCTATGGAAAAAAAATCTGCAGAGAGGCATGCATCACTTGGAGTGTAGTCTATATGGACAATGTCCCTAACCCTTGACAGATGTGTAGAGTAATTTATGCTGCAGTGCAACTTAAGTGGCTTATATAGGCCATCTCAAAGAGGAATGGGAGGTTTTGTTTCAGTTTTTTTTTTTTTGGTGGCACTTGGGGCCTGACTTGGATCTTGGTGGTTGGGTTCATCCGTCACCACGGTGACAAATAGCTTGTCCGCCGAAATATAAATCCCATAGGCTATAATATGATTTATATTTCGACCGATATGATATCCGTCACCGTTGTGACCGAGTACCCCGTCTGCCAAGATCTAAATCCGGCCCTTAGTATCACAATTTAAGTGCGTTTACCCGGGAGAGAAGTTATTATCTCGAATAAAAATGCACATTGCTCTTTATACTGAAAGGAAGAACCTTATAGACAAATGCATAACTACACCTTGGAATACATTTTGAATAGTTGCTTTTGTATTCGTTTTGATGTTGATTATCGCAATATTTACAGGGCCATCATAGATGGGAACGACCCGTTTAATATGAAACCTTTGAAGCATTTTATCCCTACCAGAGTGGCCTCTGCATAAGAAACATGGTCTAGCCTGTCTCATTCAACCCCAGCTGTACACAAACGTCAAAACCATTCTTGGAACTTGATATACCTTTTTTCCTAAGTTGTGGAACTAGTACTTTCTAACTGCTCTGTACATGAGAGCTGGACCACACTCTGCAAGGCAAAACTTCTGAGTTTGTTTTTGTATATGCTGTATAGCGCGCATTCTGCCTCTGAGTGGTAATCTTCTCTAGTATTCGTCTTTAGGGGATTCTATCGCAGACCAGAGTCTGGTGGTGTTTGAGAATTGCAGTAAATAGTAGGCCGTGTTAGAATATTTGTTGCTATTTGTGAATGCCATTTTAGATACACTGATATAAGTTTAAGTGGAATATCTGCTCCATTTTAGATTTGTCTGTCATGTTGTGCGATGGTTCTAAATGCCTCATGTCCTCAAATAATTTTGATATCTGGCTTTCTAAGTGATTGGATAATTGTAGGTAAATGTACGTGTGATATGACCCATTATTACACTATACATTGGGAACACATTTCTATTTATAGCCAAGCTGATGACTACAGACCACCTTTACTCTGATCAGCATCAACTCCAGAACCGGAATTGGTGCACAGAATCTGAACGTTCCTGTGAACCATACAAATGATAGGTTGCTATGCAAGTGCTAGTTATGTAACTTTAAATAAAAATGAATCTTTTCAATACAAGCTGCTGGCCCCTGACTTTTTGAAAGTCTCGAGTCACATGGTTAGAATACTCCGTCCACAATATGACAGAAATGTTCCAGCACACGCTTCCTAGCCTGAAATGGCACTGGGCGTATGAAGTCATCCCAGCTGTCCCAACTAACGAGGAACAGCGGGCAGATGTGTGGGTATAATTGTCACAAACTGAGCTGTTGGCTTTTTCATACCTAATTTGAAAAACGATTTCACCAAGACACAGTGGGCTGAGAATAGTACAAAGCCACAAAGATAGTGTTTTTGTGGTTTCTAGCTTCTGTCAATCAATCAATCACTGCATTTATAAAGCACGCTACATACCCGTGAGGGTCTCAAGGTGCTGGGGGCAGGGGGGCCGCTACTGATCGAAGAGCCAGGTCTTGAGGAGTCTTCTGAAGGCCAGCAGGTCCTGAGTCTGTCGTAGGCTGGTGGGGAGAGCCTCTGTCGCACACCAGTTGCTAACACGAGCACCCAATAATTGTCAGACTTGTTATCTTGTGTAGCTCAATCACCCCTCCCTCCTCAATATACTTTTCTGGTCACCAGGCCTAAGGAACGAACCAATGTAGTCTTGAAAGCCAACTAAATAAAATTACATAGTCTGCTAAAGGTAAACTTGCAGCAAGAATGTGTAGCCTGTGGCCTTGATCCCCTAGTGAAAGAAGCTGATCGGTTTCTTCTTGTTGGAGTTTGGTCCAATGAAGTATTGCAACCATGAGTCCAGTCATTATATTGTAATTGCATTTATATAGCGCTTACTACCCCTGACGAGGCGTCGAAGTGCTTTTCATATCATCCCTGCCTTTCAAAGTGATTCACTTGTAGCCTTCCCTCGTTATTGGTGTGTGCCTGATTGGATGGCATTTACCAGCTTTCTCCCTTTGGCCCACATCTGTAGAGTGAGACTACATATGCCTTTCTCCATCCAGTTGTACAACACATTTCCTGTCTCTGGTGGACCATAGAAAAGGGCCTGACGTATCTACCATAAGGTTTGCCCGATGGAAAAGGGCTATGTCCTCTATAAGGCGGCCAGCTCCCACCACATTTCCATTCATTCGGATGCACCTCATTGGTGGCACCTTATTACCAACGAAACATTCAACAAAGTGATTGGACTCCAGGTGTTCCCAGTATTCATCATCGGTTGCATTGTCCATGAGTGGGCTCTTGGTATTGGCTTGAAGTGATTCCCCCCTGTGTCTACAGTTTCCCAGCTCCTGGCTGCTGAATTAGCTTGGATATTGCAGTCAGCAACGGTCAAACTTAAGTCTCTATTTCTGAAGCCCCTCTCATCTGCAACTTGAATTTAACATTACGTATCTATTACCTCCTGGATATGGTCAACATATTCCTTCAATTCTAGACTGTTAGATAGAATTCGGAATCTGACACAAAGTCAAGGGAAGAAAGATGCTTCTTGTAGGTACATTAAGATAGTTTTTCTCGCGACCACAGTGCCTCAGAACCGAGACTTGGACATTTCGACCATGATCCAGGTCTTAGTGGGATTGAAACATAGAATGTGTCATCAGATGACTCCGAGGCCCAGCTATGCTGATTTCTGTCCTTAACTTCGCAAAAACACTACTTGGCATCCAATTTTATTGTAAATGGGGGCCTTTCTTTTCTAGAGACAGGACTTGAAATGCGTTTGCTATTTTGGTTTCTGCTATGTTGGGGTGACTGTGTCATTTATTCAGTAGGTGTTTCCGGCCGTGTAGATGCAGACCACTGTCTCTAGCTCTAGCAGTAAGATTTCTCAAAGTAAACTTGGGTCACGAATTCTGTTTCAAATCTTGACTGTTTCTTTTAAAATAACTGTGCTTGTAAAATGACCCAAGTGCAATAGGGACTTCTGAAGTTGCTGATGCGGACCAAAAACACAAGAAAATGAATAAAGAAAATGTTGAATGAGTGGAGTGCTGAGCAAGGATTCTATCAAAGACCCAGAAAGCCCACTTATGATTAAAATGTGGGATAGTTACAGAAGCCTGGCTTTCCTGAAAGCCACATTTGGGAGCTTCGATTCACAACAACCATTGGCAAAGTCAGTAGCACTGGCATTGGCTCTCTGGTTTTTGACTTTGTCAATACTGGTTTTGTGTTGTCAGGGTTTTTGTAAAACTTTATTTCTGGGGGAACTTGCTAGGCTCTTGCCAATATTAAAGAAACATTGCTTAAAAGCAAAAATATTTTTGGGTCTCGAAAAGCACACTTTACCATAGCAGTCCCTAGCATGAAGGCAACTACTTTGTGTGCGGGGTGTTCTCTTTGTGAAACAACAGAATGCCATAATTTATAGTCCAATTATCCAATGGCTACAATGGGCTGACCCACTGCCCCAGGATCTACGATGGAATGGGTGGAGGAAAAATGAGTGACGCAACAAAAGACCAATGGATGAAAACAGCTGGCTGACGGCACCAATACATATATAATATATGTATAATTTTATATAATCAAAAAGCCTTGGTTAACGCCAGTTCCGTCGATTCTTTTATTGCATAACATTTCTGCACCTGTAATTGTAGTAATTTGCATAACAATGAAAAGCAGACAAAGACGCAACTGTCCATATGCACATTTTAAAATGTTTGTTCCTTCTCAATGGGAAAAAATGTGCTCGTCTGTGTAGATGCCCATTTCCCCGACAGCCGCATTCGAAATATTTGTGGTGTTCTCAAGTCCCACCTTGGAAACGTACCTACTCCTGTCAATGATGTACATTTTCAGGGTGAGTAAATGAGGGTGCATTTTCAGGTTGAAAAACTACTTCGGACTTTGGCCGGAATATCCAGAAACATGTCTACAAGTTTGCAAATACCGAAATGTCACCACACTTTTGGAGTTGACGTATTCATAAATACACTTGTGGCATGGAAACATCTTGAATACGTGATTTCCGGCCAGTGAATGCACATGCACATTTGGAAAATGTGTACCTACTTGTGCTTAGGTGTAACAAAAGCTTTTCGATTAGTGCCCACAGCCTAGAGCCAAAGTGTTGACATAGACGAATCCCGGAGGTATTCGTTTTAAGAGAAGTCGCTTATTGTGGGTGCAGATGGCCGCGGGATCCCCCCAAACTGGAGGACTCCGTCCGAAAACAGAAGCCCTCGACCTTTCCCGGAACAGACGTGCCGGCGCGCGGGGCTGAGTCACGGCCGCGCGCGTATTCCTGTGGCGCGAGGCTGAGTCACGGTGTCAGGGGAAGATTAACAGCTGCTTTCCCTTTGTGTCTGTGGCATTCTGCTAAGGTCAGCCCTGTATTGCTCCCAGGAGGCCTTTGTCGCCGAGCTCTGACTGTAATGCCACGGGGAATCGCGTCAGATGGATTTGTTTGTGGGAAGAAAACAGACCCATGTGGATTTCGATGAAAAAGCAGTAACAGTAGAGGCACTGATATGATGAACAGTGTCTTGTGGGGGAGTTGTTGTTCACGGCAGTTTGAGTCTGACAGAAGGGTTTGGGGTTACTATATGTGACAAGGCACATAGTAGCCTCAGTCGTCCTCAAGACTGCATTTATATTTAACCTGTTTTTTTGTTGGTTGTTAAGAATAAATGCATCTTGGAACACTAGAGCAAAGGCTTTGAACAGTCTGTGTGGAAGCTCTCACTACATGGTGATATTCTGTGTTCGTAACCTTAATCACCGACTCCCCCTCCACCCCTTAATGTTTCATATAAAGCAGACTAGAGCAACAGGAGTCAAGTTCACAAACATTAGGCCTCAAACTCTGACCACATTCAAGAACTATCACTGTACCTTTCAAAGGCAAGACCTTGGAAAGCGTAGTGAGTATTCAATTAAAAGAACATGTTTCCAAAAGCAGTCTTCCATAGGACTCGGAGACACCCAGATCGGACCCCCCAACACTCAATTGAGTCAATTACATAAATCAGGTATTTGCTTTAACAGGTCGTGTTTATTCCCATAAGACCATATACACATCACAAACCACCATTTGCTTCTCAGCCAATTTACTAAGAAAACATTTAAGAAAAACTTGCCTAAACACAGAAAAAATATAAAATAATACTCCCCTTAGTGTGTGACTACAGGGATCACCTGCCCCAATGCCTTATGGAGCCTAAATAGTACATGCGACACGTAGGTTACATGACAGACCATTATGGGGCACTAGAGTGTGCATGTAATCACTTTGCCAAGTATATTAATTTTCCATATTGTGTGTGCCTTTTGAAATTTTTTATATGTAGTTTAAATGCAGTGTGGCGACCTGCTAGCGTGAAAGTGTGGTGATCTCCTGTGTGTGATTGCCTTGACACACACGCAAAGTATGATGTGACAAAGCTTGATGTGACGCTATAAAAGATGCGAGAAAAGACCCCTATGAAGTTATAAATGAGATCTTCTAAAGTCCTAGATAATACAGAGGAAAAGGTCTGCAATGGTTTGTAGCTTGCGTGCATGCTTCATACTTGTGTGTGCAAAAACATTTTTGGACTTTGGCAATACCAAATAACAGTCTGTAGGGATAAAATATATACATTGGTCCTGAAGAAAGCCTACCGACCCTTCAAGGCACACAAAAGGCTGAAACATGTCTACCCACTGAAGTTTGGGTAATTATACCCAGACACATCGTATTGTTTTTAACCTTGCCAAAGGACCTCAAAGTAAACTAGGAGAGGATTCAGAAGGAGTTTTTAATTCTCACATAAATCCCTTAAATTGTAGTTAAGGGCTCCGCTAACAAACTGCATCGAGCCCACCCACTCACACTAGGTGCAGTAGGTGAGGATCCGTTGATTATGCATGCCACAGGTGGTACTTGTGGGTGAGGATGCTACAAAAAAATCTACAATATGCCAGGTTCCCACTAATTACATGGGTGAGGATCATACACATATCTGATATGCCAGGATCCTTCTAATGATCACAGTTAAGGTTAACCCTCCATATTTGTAGGCATTAGTCATAATTTGAGAGACTGAGGGGTTCCTTTTCACAGCTTCCCACTCCTCTCAAGTGTTATACATATCTGTGGGAAGTCTCCATGATCCGTGAACTGATATAAAACTCTGGGGAACCTTCTGAATCGCGTTCAGAGAATGCACACCTTTGCGACTTACAATCCACCTTTGAGTGTTTCCTATTAGGACATGTTTGTCCTGTCCCGTGTGGCAGGCCTATTGTTGATCAGCGCTTAGAGATAGAGCATCCACAGAATATGTTAAGTGTTTTCATTCATCCACCTGCATGGAACTGTTCTACAGGATACTGCATCATACCCTTCTTAGGCAAATTTATTTCTTTTTATGTCCAAATTTTAGGAACCATTCAAGTGTGCTCTCAAAAAGTAGAAAAGAGTCCTAAAAATAGAGTTGGAGCTCTCAATCTGAAAATAAACACCCCCCTCACCATGTTGTGAGCTGCTTCCAGTGACCCATGGTAAGACGACATTTCAGGGGTAATTCAATGTCACGATGATGCTGACCAAGCGCATGGACAAGCACCCTGCTGTCCAGAACTATTAACTATGTTACTTTGTGAGGTGCTTTTCATTTACTGTTTAACACTACTAAAACCAGCAAAGATTTCCAACACAAGTAACATTTCAGAAATCTTCTAAAATATAAAACGCTTGCTTATAAAACAAGTTTCAAGTTGGCACCTCACACAATTAACAATGGGCATTAACAGGCATTTAATTCTCATACCACACAGTGCTATTCACAGTCCCTCGAAGGGGAAGAATTATGCTTTGACTAAGCTAATCCATTATGCATACAGTCGAATTACGTGGTTGCAGTGAGAATAAAAGCAAAGAAAATGAGATTTTCTTCAGAGCTTTTAGATGGGAAAATAATAACCGTGAACTGCATCTAACCCCGAGAGGGCGTGGCCAACTTTTTAAAGCGACAATACTCTATTTACCGTGGGGATTGCGCAGTATATATATGTAAATGTAAATGTATAGGCATTTATATAGCGCACTACTTACCCGTAGGGTCCCAAGGCGCTTCGACCGCTGCGAAACCCTTCCTGGCTTCCCTGAGAGATGGTCCCTTAATGGGTATCTCCAGGGTGAGACCAGGCATCCCCGGCGGTCTGGTGGGGCCGTTAGTGAAGATGAGGCAAGCTAATGCCCAGAGTTGCCGAGTGTGATCGCTGATCAGAGTGGGCACCGAGGCGAGAGAATTATCGAGTCCGCTGACCCGGGTCCAGAAACCTGCCGCGCCGGGAATCGAACCCTGGTCCCGGGCCGTCCTCTGCTCTCGGGTCTGCCGCCTCTAACCAGTGAGCCACACTACTTCATATAAGATGCCAATGCAGCCACATGCCTGTCATGGCGGTAGAAATGTTTGGTTTAACCAAAAAAAGTTGCGCTCCTTGTTAGGGTTTGTAACCTAAAAGTAATGCGAACACACAAAAGTAAGCACACCTAGTGATTGTTTCAAATACACCAGGCCCAAAAATGCTTTGATGCCTGAAAGTGTGGCTGCAAAATAACAATTGAGTGGCTTAATGCTTTTAAAACATATACTTTTTTTTTTTTTTACAACTGAAATCCGAGTTATACAAGCGGTCATCTTTCCTAAAAGTTACATCTTTCCTCAGACTGTCTTAAGATCTAATTAACGCACAAAATGAGCTGGTTCAGTCCTGGTAATTGGTGACCAGCTGCAGACACTCACTGAAGTGAATAGGCTCAGGTCTTCACCCAGCCCGCGGCGACCTAAGTGACGTCATGGTCTTCTAGAATTTTAACTCCAATCTTATTTTTATTCCACCGCACAGTCCACAACAATAGTTCAAGCTATATTCAGGGCAACACTGTTTTCTACTTGGAGACCCATAGTATTGTTTTACCTGAATGGGTTTGACACAATTTATATAAACATAAACATTCAAGAAGATTACTCAGACCTTTCTGATGAGGGGCTAATATCTTGTAGAATTTTATGGGACACAGTGTGAGCCCAGATCAACCACCTTGGCCAGTTCCTTCATGATGATGTCGGTGCTGGAGGATGGAGCTGCCAGTCTCTCCCACCAAGCACTTCAAAAGACCCACGCGCACCCCTGTAATCGCCATTCACCGAGGATCACTGCTCGATTGAAAATTGTGACCTTGATTTGTGAGATTTCCAGATAACACTGTTCTTTTTCAGCGTGCGCTCTATTTGAAGCTGTACATTATCAAACATGCACAGGGATGTTTGGTTTGTGTTCTAACATCCAGATGAAATGTAAGCTAAATGTGCATGTTTGACCTGATCCACTAGAGTTCATCACTCTTTCACCGCCCTCACCCATTGGACAGGACACCAGGATGAGTGAGTAAACGCTAGGTGTATTAAGAAATCTTCTCTACAACTCATCGCTGCTGTCCCTCAGCCAGTCAGACATCAACTGACAGCCCTGGAAGGCTGGCTCAGGAGCTGAAGCTCGGAACATGTGAGAAGTCCACATTCCAGAGGAAACAACATAGTATTGTGTTACAAAATGTATAACAATCACTTTTGTGACCTTAGCTTGCGAAGGACTGTTGCACCTGTGTCTGTCCATGGGCGCCTTGCATCTGGAGTCGTTCATTCAAGTCTTTGCACATCAGTAGTGTTCTGCTGAAGGGGAGGTTTTCTCAACAATCTAAATGATCTGTGCAGAAAGCATTCTTAACAGCCTTAGGTTAAAGGCTTTTGCTGAGAGCCAAAAAGAGCCTGCGAGACTTCTAAAATGAGGGTGGTGAAAGAAACCTTCCCTGACCCGATAGGATTCCAGATGGCATGCTAATTCGAGTCTAGTCAATCTGAACTATGATAGAAATGGGGCAGGCAATATTATGAAGGTCTTGGTATAGTACAGTATGGAAAGACTATCAATGCAGCCACTAACAATTGCAGAACTTTTTAACCAATGGCAACGGAGTATGCTTACCTCCAAGATAATGGTGCGCCCAATTTAGATGCAGGTGAACCATAGGTTTAATCACGGCCAGTAGTTCTGCCTTTAAGTCATGTTCCTCAGTCCTGACTAAATAACAAAAGATACACCATAACACACTTTTAACCGACTCCAAGTAGCAAATGGAAATCAGCTGGGATAATCTCTGTAACACTTCATCCTTGTATGCAAACAAACATTGGAAAAAGTGACTAAGTCTTTCTTTGGCAAGCTGGCGTGATGGTTAAGTTTATTTTTTATTGTGCACATCTGAAAAATGAGAGAAAAAAAAACAGTAATGCCATCCAAACTTATTGCCTATACACTTGCATTAACAAATTACAATTTAAAAAAAGTATTCCTCGACTAAAAGTCTAATAGAATATTGCTACCTAACAGGCAGATGTACTTAAAACTGGTATAGAAACCATTTTTAATTATATTGCATATCTCACGAAAACGTGGTTCTCTTTGGCAAAAAGAATAACTGGCCATCTGACGTCACAGTGGGCGTGTGCGGAGGACGGCTGGGGGCCGTCTGAACCCTGCGCACTCATTATTTACCCAGCACCGCGGCGGAATTTGTGCCACGGTCAAGGGTTTAATTACTGTAATCTGAAGATCTACTGTAAAGCCCATAAGCAAGACTAAACACAATAAAAAAGGATAGATAATGGAAAGAAAAAAAGCTCTGGCAAAGCAAAGGATTGACTAAATAAGCTGCCATTGAAGTGCACTTCTACTTAGGCGGATGTGCAGGTTGACAGGAAAAAGCCATCACCCATTTCAGCGAGACGATGCTTAAAGTGGGACGGCCTCTTTGTCTCATACTATAGGTTGTGGTGGCCAGAAGCAAAATGTGAATGACAAATGGACAAACCAATGTGTGAAGAGGGCTAACCAAAAACCCATGTATGTCTGTAAATATGTAAGTATTTTTAATCATGATTTATTTTATTACATGATCCTAACATTCTTACTAAAGTGGCCTGCAGGCCAGTCCTAAACACATGTGCAGAAAACCTCACCTTGCATAAACCTCGTGAAACTGGTCTAGGGAGCTTATCATGGTGAAGAAATTCCACACTGCTCTTTCATTGTAGTGGATAGGGCCAGAAACAATACTACAAATACATTGCACTCTTTTGGTGCATTTTATTAATGTGCCACGAACAAATACATGACTGCATCCAAGATGGTGGCCCTAGTTTCCCTTCCTCGTATTGCATTAGGCGAGGCGCATGCAGCTAGGGTATCTCTTGTCTTGTGTCCTTGTGGGGCAGGCATGCTAAGAGCCAAGTCTGGATTGTGCATTGTGCAGGGTAGTTTCGTTACTGAAGTTGTTCTTCTGACCTCTCTTTCACATGCTGTATTCCATATCGTATCCTTCGTGGATACCTTTTTAACCCTTTCCGTGCTCATGACGAGTCCAGCTCATCATGCTGCACGGCGGTCGTGTGCTCATGACGAGCTGGACTCGTCATGCTGCCGCAGCGCCTCCCACGCACGGCGAATTCCCCGCCTGTGCGGGCGTTCTCAAGGAGTGGGCGGAGTCATGACGAGTCCAGCTCGTCATGAGCACAGCTCCACTGTACAGCATGACGAGCTGGACTCGTCATGAGTACCACAGTGCCCCCCGCATCGCGGGTGAATTAGCCCCACTTGGAAGGGGTTAAAACGCAACCTAACCAGTAATTATAATTAGTGACAGCTGCTCTGGTTGCTACTGCACAATCAGAACTGTGTGAAGCAGCTGTAATGCAAGACCCAACCTGCTCATAAACTTAAATGTGAAACAGATACAGTTCTCTAATCTGGGCCATTTCCTCCTCAACACAGTTATTTTGTTTCGAGAAGTGCTTTCTTTAAGACAACGTTCACTTTAAACAGAGCTTTCAGTGGGAAAAAAAACCTGGGGGTGCTCTAAAATGGGCGGGCAAACCACGTAAAGGGTCGTGGTCTATCCAAGTAGGGCGTGATCTAAATCCAGATAACTAGCATTGTGTTAGGGCTGGGGCAGGATCACGCAGACTAGTTCCTCTCTCTGCGTTTCAATTGTTGCTGGATTACACTGCAGCCTTGACGCCCAGTGTGAACAGTCAGAGCAGGGTTGTGCTGGAGCAGGCTGCCTGTGGTCGTCTCTCTCCTAATCATCCCACGATGTGAAGGCTGGCACCACGACGACGTTGCACCTGCGCTGCAAGAAGGGAAATCCTGAGCGAAAATGGCTCTCTTTTTAAAGCTGCATTCCTCCTACAACGCAGCTCACCTTGCATGCTCACTACCTTCGCTGCTCAATAGTGAGCAAAATGAGCATGCGCTCATCGATGTGCATGCTCTCACTGCAGTCTAGGAAGAAGAAAAAAAGAAAACTGACTACCTTTGGAGGACTGAAAATAGTCTGATAATGACTCGTTTCAAGGCCCCCTGAAAATAACTGCCAGTGCTCAGACCCGGACAGACCCGACCCACTTCAAGCCCTGCACTAAACATACAACCTAAAATGTGCTCTGCCAACCGAAGCTGAGAGTGAGCAGTTACATTAAGCACCTTATATCAGCAACTAGCCATCAGCAATCAGCGTTGCCTGGGGCAGAAGGGGGCTGGGGGCAGCATTTCATGCTTGCCCGTCCCTCGGCCCGTCCCTCGGCCCGTCCCAAGGCCTGTCCCACGGCCCGTCCCATGGCCCGTCCCTCCGCTCGTCCCTTGGCCCGTCCCTCCAGGTTCATTTACCTTACTCGCCGCTCCTCCTCGCGCTGCTGATGTTACCGCTCCACTGCTCCTCCGCTTCTCGCTGGTCACGTCCCTCGGCCCGTCCCTCCAGGTTCACATACCTTACTCGCCGCTCCTCCTCGCGCTGCTGATTTTACCGTTGGTCATTACCGCTTGTCCGCCGCTCCTCCCCGCCTGTCCGCAGTTCCTCCCCGCGATCATGTCCTCCGCTCTTCCTGTTGCTCCGGAACGCCGCTCCTCCCCGCGCTCTCGATGTCATGACGCAGACGTCGCGGCCGGCGCTTCTTTCAGGGGACTACTTTGTTTTTAAAGTTAATTTTTTTAATTTACGTTTTATTTAAATTTTTATGTAGCCTTTGTCCATCTACACACCCTGACAATTGCAAGGATGTATCGCGTGTGCGGATTGGCGCTGTGGTTCCCGAATTTACCTTGCCAAAAGGGTTGTGTTCTCTCTTTATAATAGTAGTATAGATAACGTGTTTCACAAAGTACATGAAACAAATGCACTTTTAAAACTGACTGACTCTAGGGCCCAAACTAAGCCTAAAATACAAAGGAGATATGTCAAAGTTATGTAGCTCACATTGGTTTTGTTTGAGTGCTAGGATGCGGGGGCCTTTTTTGTGTGTCCTTGGCAGGGCAAGTTTAATTTACTATCCAGTGCTTCAAACGGGCATGTGCTCTCCGGTACAGAGTGCCTGCACTTTTGTAACTTGAAGGGGAGAGAAGGAGTACCTGCACTTCTCAGCAGTGCTGCAATATTTTTTATGCTTGGAGTACCAGCACTTCGCAGCAAACAGCCGTTCTTTAGGTAGTAGGTACGTGAACTTTTCTATTTCCATGAAATCAAAGGGAGTCCCCTAGCATAACAAAACTCATGTCACCACTCCGCTCCTGTCCCAACGGGCAGGTGCACATCTTTGCTTTTCCTCATTCGCTGTCAATTCTTTTCAAAATGGAGGTGAGGCTGTTCAGCAATGGCTGACCCCATCTCTGCACGCGCTGTTAATTAAAGGATCGCAGGTACAGGTGGAAGGGTGCAAAGTGACTAGATCCGAAATAATTGTGAAACTGTCCAAACCTAGGCAGAAATACACTTGGTTAAAGGAGCCACCCAAATGGACTTTTTATTTTCGTTGCAGCCGGTACCGAAGTGCGAAGCAGTTGCAGCAGTTGGGGGGCAGAGGGAGGGGTGACTTTGGTTTATCGGCTGGTGATATGAATGTTTATTTATTGCCTGAACGTGGTTTTTTGAGTGTCTGCCCAAATTATGCTCATCACTTTATGTCAAATAATACGGCGAAGGAAGCACACTTGTATGTTTGAATAACATTTGAGGCATGTTGTTGTGCCTTTCTGATCGCGACAAAAAAACACAGCCATTAAATGAAAACGCTGTCGTGTTTGGACACACTGCCTTTGGGGTAGTTTTGTGATCAGTTATGGAGGTTGGAATGCAAGCTTAAACGCTTCTTCACAGGCACAACATTAATTCCAAGGGCTTTTAGATGATCCCGTGCCAGTTACCACGCAGTTGCCGTCCGCTCGTCTTCCTACAAAACAGAGTTGTGACCCGGTGGTGCACCTACTCCTGGCTTCTGCTGCCGAGTAGTGGGGGCGGGGAGAGGGAGGTCATGAGTGCAGGGACAGCCCGACGGCTACTGTGAAAGTGAAAGCGCGGTAAGGGGCGCTGTTAAAAAGTAAGACGTCAGTGCTTCCGAAGTTGTTTGTGAGCATGGGCACATCGATGTGCATGCTCTCACTGCAGTCGAGGGGAAAAAAAACTGACTACCTTTGGAGGCCTGAAAATAGAGCCCGATAGAGACCCGTTTCCAGGCCCTCTGAAAATAACTGCCGGTGCTCGGACCCGGACAATGGAGAACTGAGCACAAAGAGGCCTCTCATCCTGCTCCAACCCATCTGCACAGATCTTCTACAATCTCCCTTTCTGCTTAGATCCCTGTGAATGAGCTAGGATCTGAAAACTTATTTCACATACTTGGAGGAAGCAGATTTCATCCCTTTTCTGTTTTCCCCTTCTAGTCGAGAGTTGAGGAAGCCAGATAATGCCCCCATGTGGAAACTCCCCTAGTTCTGCAAAGCAGGAAGCTCCAGAGGCCACATGTTCTGGCACGTTGGGCCCAGTCTATACGTTTTTTAAAAGTCAAGGTTCTTCAGCAGTAGAAATTAGGTTGACTGTTCAGCACACAGAGAAATTATTTGCCACCATCCAACCGCAGCTCACTTTCTAGAATCTTGGCTACTGTGGGTGAGGGCAAGGGCTGGAAGCGTCCACTGAGGTCACATTAGACAAGAAGGGGACATGTTGCAATGCACTAGTTAATAGCACAGCAAAACCTAAACCTCTCCATAAAGAAAATAAAAGGGTTTGGCATGGTGAATTGGGATAACCTACATAGTTCACTGAGATTCTATCGGGGCACTACAGATTACACAATCTAAAGGGTAACCCCCTGAAAGCCCCCTTCTGTCACCTCCTCTTTTACTGGGGGATTGAACTCTTTGTGCAGGGGGAGTTTCACTAGTCCTTGATCTACACATCAGAACTGCTGTCACACGAACACTGCTTCAACTCTGAATTTTTAGGAGCACAAAGTTCACCCCTGACCTATGCTGAGTGATGCATCCTTTGGTTTTCTTGAGCTAGGACCGTGAGGACTTCCTCGTGATGGGCTCCCCAAATAATCAACTGTACCCTTTAAAGGCAGTGGAAAACACAGCAATGCAGATTATCTCAGGCACACTGTTCTTGGATAATTTTAATCCATCATAAATCGCAATGCCGAGTCGCGGCTCTAGTACTTTTCACTGTGGAACAGTCGTAGGTGCACCCATTACACTGGTGACTGTCCCTCGGTGAAATCTCTGCCTAATGGTTTTGTTAACAAACTGTCTTGAACTGCCATTGCTTGTCCATCATGTCTGCCTCTGCTACCTTACAGGTTTACAAACCATTATAATAACCCTTAAGGGTTTCAAGGCGCTGGGGGATGTCGGGGTGATTAAGTGAGATCTTCCCCAGAGTAACATGATGCTGAGCTGAGCTGCCACTGCGGATCGAATCGTGAGCCCCGCGCTCGGGAGTCAGCCGCACTGGCCGCTGCGCCACACCGCTCACCTTTTACTCTCAGGAACTGATGGTGCGGTTTGGAGACTGCAGAAGGGGCCCGGTTAGACCCTCTTAGGACCACCCTTCCCTCTCACCTCCCCGTCCATTTTTAAAGTTGCTAATGCAGTTTTGTTCCTTCTAACCATGTATCCTAATAATATCCAACAACTACTAGTGGAAAAATGTTTTCCGCAGAGTAGTAAAGCTCTGCTGTAAGAAAGTATCCTTCTGCTTGTCCGAGGTGGTGATAGGAAAAAAAGTCAATATTTCATCTTTGTTTTGCTAACGATGTTTTTTTTCTTCTCTTTTTTGACAGTTTGGTGGAACATGTGGAATTGGAGGACTGATTTTTAATCGCAATACAATCGTTTAAGAAACAAGTCTTATCATTGGTAAGTAGAAAATACAGCAAAAAAAAATCTTCTGAGTGGAAGCGCTGTAAAATAGTTCTGTAAACTGCAAATATAAACATGCTTTTTGCTGTGAACTAGCAGGAAATGTTATGTTGGCATTGTAATAGCACTAAAACCTGAAAGTGTGCAGTCCGTTTTCACCACAGATAGTGGGCAGTGAAACAGTAGAGGGGCACCTGGAAAGTTTACTAATACTCCTTTTATTTCTTCTCCAGAAGGTAGGCATTTTGTGTATATTAGACGTAGGATATTTTTTTTATTAGGCTGGCGTATCATGCTTGATTTTGCCAATTTCCCATTACTCTTGTTTATCGAAATGTCCTAATTTACGTCCTTACACCACATCACGCAATTACATGCCATGTATGGCAAAATTGTACCATGAATGCTCGGAGATTATTTGAACAGCCAGATCCCAACAAATATTGATTTTGTCACTTGTTTTTCCACTGTTTTCTTTTTCTTTTTACTGCAAAATGTTTCTTTGCATAGGACTAATTTCGTGCTCAAATATAGTACTAAATGACAGATTTACATTTCATGTAATTTTTCCAACATTTCGCGTAATTATACGAAAGCAAATTGAGAGTTTTTTTTACACCCCTAATATTAATAAGAAATACCCAAAATCTCACCACTAAACCTAGATTTGAGTTTCTAAATCCCACAAAATTGTTGCTTTTTTTAGGGCACCTTGCAAATGTAGAATTTCAACCAAACCCAATTTTCTGAATCACGATTGGTATTTTGTAAACCTACGTCGAATCGGACAAAGAGTCACTTTAGGTAAGTCTCTACCAATATCTATTCAATACGCCCTTATTCTAAGTGGCCTGGGAATATTGGTGCAGTATTCCCACAATCCAAATCACAATTGCTGTCGGGATCGGTAAATCTGAGGTGCAAGTGTACCGTGGTGGAGTTATATGTACCCAGAGTAATGGGGATTTGTTGTGGAAATTGATGTTTCCACAAAAATGCCACATTTTCCATCTGCACATTTTCCAATGAAATATTCAAGGAAACATTAGGAGTGTGGTTTGACAGCGTTCCTTGTAATACCGATCATAATCCTTTGTAGCTGCACATATTAGGACAATGTGTAATGTTGCGTTGTACCCAGCAATGATGATGCTGCAATCAGGTAAGGTTAACAGTCTTTATTTAAACACGTCTATCTCTGAAGAGCGCCGCGCCTCAACTCCCCGCTAACGGTCTTCCGCGCCAACCCACTACGCAGCCGCGTAGCCCTGCGCGGGCGCGGCACGTCACGTGGCTTACGTGACGTGCATACCCTAGTGCGCGCTACTACAGATCTCTCCTTTTTTCCCAACATGGAGATAGTTCCTCATTGTCCACTGTTCAACTCATAGTCTTTGTATCTTGCTGGTTTAACCACCACCCTGCCACTTCGGGTCAGTCTTACCGGGGTGCTGGTGTTCTCACATTCGTTACTTCCTTCTGACTCCTGCGCGGCCGCGCCTGCTTCTCCTTCACTCCTACTTCCTCGGGCCATCCACTCTGACTCGTGCTCTCTTGTCTCTAGATCCTGTGCATCTTCTCCATCCTCCTCGAGCACTCCTTCCGGAGCCTCCTGCTCTTCCGACTCTGTTCCTTCATCCTCCCAGTCCGTGGTTCTCTGATTCCAGTTCAAAACCTTGTTACATCTTGCCATGCGGTCTTGTGACCAGACGTTGCCATCACTCAGTAGGGCCGCTCTGCCTCTTACTTCTCTCACTTGCATAGGCTTGCTGTATTTACTCGCTCCCTTCCTCTGCACATTAGCCAACCTCACTCGCACCCACTCTCCTTTCTCTAATCCAGTGGCTCGTACATTCCGTCTGCGATCATAGTGTTTAGTGTAGGTTGCTTGGGCTTTCTTAAGATTGGCTCGCACCACCGCGGGCGACCATTCACTGGTGATTGTCTTTTCTTTCCACACTCGATTGTCCTGTGTGAAGGGTTCTCTGCCTCGGAGTATTTGGAACGGGCTGTATCCTGTACTGGTAGGTGTTATCCTGTACGCCCAGATTATGTGCCAAATCTCCGCCTCCCAGTCTTTGTCATCGGCTATGGCAGCTTGGATTGACCCCATCACCACTCTGTTAAAGCGTTCCACTAAACCGTTGCCTGCTGGGTGGTAAATAGCCGTGTGCCTGGCACTTATGCCATTCCTTTCCATGAAACTGTTCCACTTCTCTGATTTAAACTGGGGCCCATTGTCGCTAAGCACCACCTTGGGTATGCCTTCTCTCACAAACGTGTCTGCTAGGAACTTGATAATTGTATCTGTGTCCATGGTCTCTCTTATCATAATCTCTGGCCATTTCGAATACATGTCCACCATGACACACACGTACTTTTGCACTTCTTGTATGTCCAGAACCGGGCCCAGTATGTCCACACTCAGTTCTTCCCAAGGGTTCTTTGGTATTTCAAACTTCCCTATCTCAGGTCGGAGCAGTTTTAAGGTTTTATCTGCTCCTTGACACCTGGTGCAGTTTCTGACGTGTCTTTCTGCTTTCAAGTCCATTCCTGGCCACCAGTAATTTTGCCTGGTCCTCAGCCTCAATTTGCAGATCCCAAGTTGTCCCTCGTGGAGTGTGTCCAGCAACCGGTCTATGAGGTCGGCGGGTGGTATCACTCTCTCCCCCCTGTGCACAAATGTTCCTTTGTCTCCTATCGATAGTTCCTCTCTAACTTCATAGTAGGGTCTGAGTTCTCTCACCAGCGCTCTCTTCTCAGGCCAGCCTTGTGTCACAAACTGCTTCACTTCCTGTAGCACCGCGTCTTCTTCGTATGCCTTTCTCCATTCTGTGAGGCTGATAGAATTTTCTTGGTCCTCTGTGAGTGCCACCCATTCCTCTGTTTCTGCCGTATCTCCATCACTGGATTCCATCGCAGCAGCTCGGCTTAGGTAGTCTGCTACACGATTCCTGTTCCCGGGTACATGTTCCACATCGTACCGGAACTCTAGTAGTTTCAATGACATTTTTAATATTCTTGGTGTGGCTTCAGCGTTCCCAATTGACGTCAGCACCTTGAGCAGAGGTTTATGGTCTGTTCTCAATAGGAACCGTATGCCCCACAGAAATTGCCTGAACCTCGCAGTGGCCCACACTACTGCCAGCATCTCCTTCTCTATTACGCTGTATCGTTTCTCTGTGTCCGACAGCGTGCGCGAGGCAAAGCTTATAGTTTCCATCTGTCCTTGCCCTCTGTCCTGCATCAGGACTGCTCCCAAGCCTTTATCACTGGCATCCGTAGTTAGGACCGTTCTGCCTTGGGGGTCATACCCTTGAAGGGGAATGGCTTCTGTGATCGCTTTCTTGATGTCATCGAACTCACTTTGTGTTTCTGCTGACCACCTGAACTCAGTGTTTTCCTTCGTGAGTTGCCTCATGTGATGGGTTCTGGAGGCGAAATGTTGCACAAATTTCCCATAGTACTCGGCCATGCCGAGAAATGATCTTATTTCCTCCTTGCTGATTGGAGGAGGTGCTTCACGGATTGCCTTGACATTTTCCGTCTTGGGGGTCACTCCATCCACGCCTATTTCATGTCCCAGATATGTCACTGACGACATTCCGATGCGGCATTTTGACCATTCCGCGGTGAGACCCTTTCCTTCCAAAATCCGCAGCACGTTCCCTAGTTTTGCATCATGATCGGGCTTGTCTCGGCCCATTATCAAGATGTCGTCTTGAAAGTACTGGACGTCAGTGCTCTTATGGAATAGCTGGTGCATCAGTTTTTGGAACACTGCCGCTGCAGACGCCAGTCCGAATGGCATGCAGAGAAACTGGTAAGACCCGAACGGGGTGATAAAGGACGTGAGCCGGCGGCTTTCCGGATGCAGGGCAATTTGGTGGTAGGCGGAAGTCAGGTCGATGGTGGAGTACCATTTGATGCCTCGGGTGTTGGCCAGCATCTCTTCTATCCTTGGCAGGGGGAATCTTTCCACAACTATATTCTTGTTCAGCTCCCTGAGGTCCACGCACAGCATGACCTTCCCGTTGGGCTTCTTGACCACCACCAATGGCGATAGCCATTCCGCACATGTGATGGGTTGAATGATCCCCTTCCTCTCCAGCTCTTGGAGCTCCTCTCGCACGGCCTCACGTACTGCTATGGGGATGTTTCTGACTCGGTGGGCCACAGGTACTGCCTTGTCCTTCAAGATGATTCTATGTGCGAACTTCTCCGGCTTCCCCACTGTGCCTCCGAACACTTTGGGGAATGTCTTCCTCCACCTGTCTTGGTCAGGCCACTCTTCCTGTTCCGTCAATAAGATCTGTTCCGCTCCCCCTGGATCCAACTTGATGCCCAGGTCACCCTGGTCCAGCCATCCCAACACCGATGGTCCTTTTTCCGCTATGTAGAGCTTGCAGTGGGCCGATCGGCCTCGGAATTCGAACTTCAGTGGTCGGAACCCCACCATGGGTATGCGGTCCCCGTTGTATGTGACCGGGCGGATATCTAGCTTTTCCAGTTCTGGGCCTAGTCGTGGTGCAAACTTCTCCTCCCACACAGCCCTCTGGATGATGGTATACGGCGAACCGGTGTCCGCTATTACACTGATCGTGACTCCTCCTATAGACATCTCCAGCACCGGCTTCATAGACCTTTTTCCATCCACACTCATGACTTGTACATCCGTTCCCAGTACCTGATCGTATATGCCCAGTACCGTGGTTACTTCCTCTTCCGGTGTGTCTTCCTGCGTGTCACTATCCTGGCCGACGAGTCTCACCGTGTTCTTGGAGGCTTTCTTTCTGCACACCTTCTCGAAGTGTCCAACTATACCACAGTACATGCACTTGGCCCGGAACGCTGGACATTTCCTATCATGCGCCTCGTGCGTCCAGTTACCGCACCTGTAGCATGGTTTCCGGTTGGCGCCCGCGTGCCTTCCTGAAGGCCCGCCATTGCTGTTCCATTTGGCGCCATTCCTTTCCGTGGACTTTTTTGTCGATTGGTCTTTACGGGTCACGTCTTCGTCAATCTTGTTCACCATGGTGCTGGTTGCCGTCTCCTTCTTGGTTGCATCCGCACATCTCCTCGCCAGCTCCGCTCTTTTGACAATGACCATTACATCCTTCAGGGTGGTTTCTCCGCTGGCCCACAACTTGTGCTGCACGGAAACGCACATGGTGTGCATTATCACTTGGTCCTTTATGAACTCCTCTTCTCAGTTGTTGAACTTGCATGCGGCTGCCAGCCGTTTCAGCGCCGCCACGTACTCCTCTACCGTCTCTCCTGGTCGCTGTTTTCTTTGCTGAAAGTTGAACCTGTCCACCGATACACACACCGCCGGTTTGAAATGTTCATTCAGGTCCTCGATTGGGTGGGCGTATACATCGTCATCCATGTCATCCCTTTGATTCGGCACCAGACTTTTATACACTCTCAATCCTTCCGGGCCTAGGTTCAACAGCAGGATACGTTTTTTTCTTGATGGTTTGAACGTCTCTTCGCTCTCGTCCTCTAGCACGCCAATGAAGTTGTCGATGTACTCCCTCCAGTCGTCCCACTTAATCAACGGCTCTCCTGGCCTGGGCAGGAATTGCACCGGCGCCATCGCGTATCCAGTTTGGATGCTCATTCTTTCACTCTTGATCGTGGGCTGATAGCTTGTTTGTCCCTTGGGGCTTCCCGGGGCACTATCACGTTCTGCTTTATTCACGCGGTTCTGGGGACCACCTGTGTCAGCCCCCTCGATCTTTACCAAGGTATCCAGCTCGTTCCTTGATTGATGGACGATACCTCGTGGCTAGCTGCTCCACGTGTCTTCCTCGTACCCCTTTTCTGGGCTCTGGAGGAGGTTGTAGTTGTTTGGCCCTGCCGCGCTTTTCAGGGTGGTCGCTTGGTTGTCGCCAGTTCACTGCGGGGTAGGGATAGTAGATCCCACCCTCGTCGCCATTGTAATGTTGCGTTGTACCCAGCAATGATGACGCTGCAATCAGGTAAGGTTAACCGTCTTTATTTGAACACGTCTATCTCTGAAGAGCGCCGCGCCTCAACTCCCCGCTAACGGTCTTCCGCGCCAACCCACTACGCAGCCGCGTAGCCCTGCGCGGGCACGGCACGTCACGTGGCTTACGTGACGTGCATACCCTAGTGCGCGCTACTACACAATGCAGTACAAAAGGTGTTGTTTTTTTTTACCGGCCAAAGGTAAATGTGTCCTCTTTTTCAAAGCAGTTAGTGCACTTAAAAAAAAAAAAAAGTGGTCCTTAGGTGTCAAGGAGTAAATGCTCTTAGATGGAGTGCGCCTCATGTCAAGGTCTGCTGTGATGTTTGGGTGAAGTATGTGTAGCCTATGATTGTTTTAAGCCTTTTATGCCTTTAAGAGGAATTACATGCCTTGGAGCTATGTAAGTGAACTCTTTTTAAACGCTACTTGGTGCGTGTGCAGATGGTCAAAGCTAGAGTAGCTGCTTCACACTTAGCAAGACTGCAGCCCTAAAAGTGTTAAGTATGTGCACCTGTAATCATGTCTCTGGCCAAGTCCACGCATTACATTGGTAGATTTTCTCTGCTGCTACCGAAAACCGTTGTAAATGTACTTTCCCCTTAATTTTAAAATGAACTCTATGTAGCCACAAGTGGAGTCCCACCTGTGAAGCAGGCGTTTGTGAAAATCCACGCAAATCCACTTTCAATGCTACCGCTGGGGTGTTGTCTGCCTTTCTCTTGACTCGAACACTGCAGTACTATTAATAGCATTTTTCTCTGGCTCTTCACATAGTAGTTTGGCTCCTCTCGGCGCTGTATATAGCAGGCCTTAATATTATCTAATACGAAAGGACTCCATTTACCCATCTGACAAGGATGGTAGGTTTGAGTTAGCCTTGCCTGGATTCGAGCTTACGACCTACGGGTCGCGGCAGAGATCATGAAATCACATTTAACTCACTAAGACTGCTTGCCAGCCAGCAGTATGCACAACAGATGTAAATGTGTTTGTATTTATATAGCTCACTTCTACCCTGAGGTCTCGTAGCTCTGTATTCATACCGCTGTGGAACCCTTCCTGGCTTTCCTGTGAGATGTCCACTCCTGGGCACCCCCAAGGTGAAGCTAGACATCCAAGCAATGCTATTGCCCAGAGTCCTACCTGAAATTAGCACTTTGCTTGTGTTCATCAGGGAGTGAGTGGTGCAGTCCACTCTGCAGTATCTGTAGAACCCTCCATGGCCGTGGTCATGTAACGTCATCTAACACTTTCCCAAAGTTTGACAATAGTGGAGCCCACATCTTCAAGATGATCTCTCAACACCTTTGATGGAGTGTATGGTTTTGTCCATCTACACTACAGGGTGCACCACAATCTTTGGTACCAATCATGGGAACGTTTAATGGCTACCTACAGTACCCCGTTGTGATAGAATAGTCTCTTCAGCAGTAAAGAATATGATGTTAAGCAGTGCAGACTCCTTTTTGCGAGAGAACCGGCTGGCATCAGGAAATCAACCGAGAAGTATAACCCCAGTGTCCTCAGTGACCTGTTATCTCCAATGCCTCCCTTGTTGATTTGCTTTCAGGTCTTCAGCTGCAGTCCCACATGGGGTGCCCAACTCGCTTGCCATGCCCTTGTAATGCTGGTTTCTGGGCCACAGGGTTTTGGTAGAAATCCTTCGGTGCTTGGTTCTTCCTGTCCCTGGCAGTGGCCATTGTAGCCAGGCAATACTCGTTGCTTATCTGACTGGTTTCACCCTAACTTGGGCAAACTGTTCCTTGGCTCCCTTCATACTGTTTGCAGTTGCCTTACAGCGAACACTTTCCATCTGCCTTGATATTCCCGGGATCCCACTCAGTATGCAGGAAAGATGCAGCACCCAAGGCTGCGGAAGGGTGTAGAAATTCGCCAGTCACACTCCTTTGCAGGGCACCTCTTTTTTTTCCGGTGCTGTTCCCAGTCGCCCTCCTGACTGACCCATCACCAGACTGTCACCTGTGGGTAGCACTGTGCGAGGAGTACCTGCTTTCTGTGTGCACTTGCTACCGTCTGAGGACCAGAGGTGGTCAACTCACTCTAGACTGGGTCTCTTTCATTTTCCCACTTTACATGAATTCCTACCAGGAACTCGTATACTAACTTTTCAGCTGTGCAGGCATAGACCTGCAGGGCATCTCAAGGACCCTAGAGTCAACAGGGTCAAATTGCTTTCTGTAGGGCCAACTTGGCGGGTGGGGGTGTTTTCATGATCTCCTTTAATTGGCTCTTGTTGAGCCTGCAGTGCCACATCTCCTTACAGTCCTCTGCTTGAGGCCCTTTGGCAGTGACTCCAAGTACCTGCAGGCTGTTGCATTGTCCTTCGGCTGCTCTCGCCAAGTGTGATGCTGGTCTCTTGTCTCTTGGTTCTACTTGTCCTGGATACTGCTCAGTCTCTGTAAATGCCTTCCTGTGGCGCTGCTTTACCAGCCAATGCAGCGTGCTTCATCCTTCTCGTCCCCCCATGGTGGACCATCGGGTCCATTTTGTCATGGTGGCGGCTGTCACTCCACAATTGTGTTTGGACTTTTATCTGCTCCTGGTAGCAAACGTCTGCGATTCCCTCTAGGAACCCTGCAGTAGTTGAGCACTCACTCGGTGCGCAGTTGATTCTGATATATCTAAAATATTCAGGCATGCAAGAGAGTAGAGGAAAATGTGCTTCTTGGATCTGTACAGATGCTGTTTCATATTACCAACACTACTTCTTAGTTGCAAATGTAGTTTATTGGTGTAATACAACATGTTCAGTGAGAGCAGTCGGCACAACCACCACCGCCATCTTCTTCATCCGTCTCAGTCCCCATTCTAATATCCCGTCATTGATTTCTGAGTCTCCGAATGCGATGACATAGGATACTACACTTCTCTTCCCTTTAAAAATAAAAAAATATATAATGTCTAAGACAGCATACAATGAAACATATTGAACAATTATACATTTTAGAGGGTCACAATATAACCTGAACAACCCCTTGGAACTGTGTACGACCCCTTAAGAACTGTTAAACCTCACAACATAATGTTCACACTTTTTAGGGTGTTGTAACAAGCGTCCAGATATGGATACTCAGTCCTCTTTGACATACATGTTCCTCTCATTCTCGCTCACTATATTCCTCTCAACATCAACATCCATCAAGCACAGCTGATTGTTGTAGATACCTCATTTACTCCTATTCCCACCTCTGTCACTTTTAGCCTTTTCTCCATATTTAGCCAATTTGCTAAAATGCCAAACTATTCCAACACTCTGTAGGGCCCAATACATTGAATACATTTACTACTACCCTTTTCCCTTTTCTTCTGATGTTTCAGTTTAACGTAGTCACCAACTACCAATGTTACCTCTTTCACTCTGTTTACTGTCGTACTGGCATTTTGTAAATATTCCTTGCTTTATTAATGCTTAATAAAAGAGATGCACTTTCATTTTTGTTTCCATCAGCATTCTGCTTTTTGGTGCATGTCACTTTATTCTTGTAACTGTGGCACCCTTTAGGGATGGGGTGGCTTGAATGGAATTGTCTCTCCTTAATTTTACTAGACTTTATTGATTGTGGTCAGCCAGCAAGGCGTGGCTGAGGTCTCCCGGTAACACACTGGATCTGTGCAATTTACACCCGAAGGAAGGCAGTGAAGAGATTTGGAGTCTGCCCACTCGTAATGAGAATTACCCATCTGTTTCAGTGCCAATTTGGATCTGGTCCATGGACGTGCAGCTCATTCACTAGCAGGGTAACTCCCTCTACAATTTACAGCATTGTAAAAAAGGGTTCCGAAGACAACCAGTAACCAAAGACCCTTTTATGTTGCCCGGCGGTATCGCCTCTATGACCCACCAATATTAATCAATGAAGAAGCAGGCGCTGGAGACTGGAAGGCAGGAAACGAGGATTTTATTCTCTCCGGAGGAGAACACATCAATTCAGACAGCAAGTATCGTCACGAGGTGCTCTAACCACATCTCTGAGGCCTGGCCTCTTATACTAGGGTTTATGACCTTTATTGCACATAACACATTCTCGCAACACTTTGGTATTTGAAAGAACATCCTCGGAATCTCCCCTTCAGGCCCGTTCCCACATACATTTACAGTTGGATTCCCCACCCCGGTCACAACAGGTGATGGTTGTCGCACAGCAGGGCATTCCGCCGATTCACGGAATGCATGGGGTTGATCGGATCTCATAGGGTGGGGGCTTTGATCGGCTCGAGGGTCTTTTGATGGGGAGGGGAAGCTTCCTACTGTACAGGGTAATAAACAGTATCCGCAGGGCCAGGTGGCGGCCTGGGAACAAGGAAGACAAACGGGGACACAGGAAAAGGGGGTTTGCATCAAAAGGATCTGAGGCCATGAAAGGAATGAGGGGAGGTGTCGCGCTGGGAACAGGATGGGATTCAGTGGTGAAGCTGCGCTGAAGAGGGGTTTATGACCCAAGGCATGAGAGAGCGGGGGTTGTCAGTGCGTGGGGGGATGCTTGCGAGGTTAAGAGAGAGAGAGAGACGCGCTGGCTATCAGCGAGGGGCAGGGAGGCCATGGTGCTCAAAATGGCTGCCGCTTACGCGCACGAATGGGCTTGGAAAAGGGGCAAGATGGCGCCGATAATGTTGACGTTTTGCAGTCTAATCTTTAACAGCACCATTCAGAACCCTGGCTACATGGAAACTCCATAAATAGCCAGGCCCCAGGATGCAACCGATCGAAGGCATAGAGAGAAAGTTTAGTTGCCTATATCCTATTGGTTTGTGGGGCCAGGTTGGCCAGTAATAAATAAAGGTTCTCAAAAGGGCAAAACACCACACCCTGAGAGCAAACCAGGTATGATATAATTCCCAATTAAAAACGTGCTGCGTGAACTCCCATGGATTGGATCGCTGTCTGTCACCCATGGAGGACAAAACCAGCATAAGGTCCAGAGAGCAGGTCTGCTTTCTCTTTTCATCTGTCTCTCATCAAAGAGGGCACACGAGGTCCAATGAGTGTAGCTGGCCCACTTTACTGATGCACTACTGAAGCTGAACCCCAGGAGGAGAGACCTTTCAGAGTGGCATGCCTTGACATGCTGTGCACTCCCCTTCATCAGAATCTAGAAACCTGCCAGATTTTCAATTTGCTGGTGCACCTCTGCACACTCGCCCCCTGCCACCAGATTAGGTGCCTGCAGCTGCTGTAAAAATAAATAAGATTGTTCATATTCTGAATTTGAGGGCCCAGACTGCTCCACTCTTGAAAGATCAGTTGCCTACCGTTGGCTGCCAAATGGTGGACAAAATGTTATAGGTACCAGCCTAGGAGTTCAGAAATCGTATATAATGTTCTAGCATTTTACGATGGTTGCTATTATAACCTTGTGACTGGTAGCTTCATTTGTTTTGTAAAATTGGCCAGGTGAATCTATCACTAGATTTGTAGTTTGTTTTCTTCACAGCACCACTAGAAGTGTAGCCTTCCTCAAAGAACTAGCTTTAGTCCACACACTTTCTGTAGTTGATTTCCTTTCTCAGGCAGCTAATGAACTTCTTTGTTTTGTGACCATTGTTCCAGAGGGTGGCACTCTGTTATCTTTGAAAGAGAAAATACTTGACGCCGAATTCAAGCGAGCAAGCCCGATGTCCTCAAAGTGTACTCAGAGATGGGGTTCTCCGCAACAAAACTTTTGAAAAGTTAGGTCAGACAGTGCATTTTAAAGCCCAGTTTTTCCATAGACTTGCTGAAAATCCATAGGCTCTTTAAGGGCATTCGTGAAATATGCCATTACTTTCATGGCATGTCAATAAGGCCTGACGCTCCAGAGGAGTTGACCCTGCTGTTTACAAAACTTACAATGGGTGGCCCCGCATGTCAAGAATGACCTCCTTTATACCAGGAGTAGCATTTTATCATAAGTGTCTCTCATGTGCCATGAGTTCCTTCTTTATGTCAAAGATTATAAACAATAGGACACCAAAAGACACCCAAAGACACCCAAATTCTGTTTGTGCCCAATATGTCAACATATACCTTCAACGTTTGCCCTATGAGCCACCTCCATATAAGAGTGCCCGCTACGATTTGCAGGAAATCAAGAAATGCCTCCAGTACATCAATGCCAGTAGTTTGCCGTTGGCGTTCCCTGGTGTGCTGTGGTTTCGCACTCTACTACCAAAAATGAAATCCAGGAGGCCAGCACCAGGACTTTGCACGTGAGCCACAATAACCCAATGATTAACCCCAGATTGTCCGGAACAGCCGCACACTTGCAAGCATAACACATTCAGTCCAGACTTCCATCGGCAGAGTGCCATGTTCTCTAATATTACTCTGCCCATAGATTGTAGCTCAACACCTCCTGTCACCGGGAGGAGGCAGAGCCTGTTCATGAAATCAAGAACATTGTTCTTCACGAACACTACTAAATTCTTTTTAATTTCTTTTGTGGACGCCATACTAGGAAAAAAATCTAACTTCTAGACGAATGTGGGCAGAAGTGGTAGGACACTGCCCTAATGCCCCTCTTGATGAGCTACTACTGGTTCCTGAACTTATCCTCCTCCTTGTTTAGTGCTGTTGATACATTAACAGCCTGTAATGAAAAGGCAAATTGCTTAACAAAACTCTTGAGAGTACCTGTACGCAAGATTGCGAGTGGCCCATGCCAGAAGAGTGGTAGTGCCCAGTGCCATGATATGGGCACTTATAAAGGTAGGGAGGGTGTGCACATCGCCACGGGTTGTCTTAAATACATTTGTATAATGCTTCTCAGGTTTTTCCACAAGAGAAGAGTCAATCGGTGTGTGGCACAATCAAGGGTCCCATCAGTGGGTAGAACCTGATGGGACCCTAAATAATTGTCTAATTTAGGTAGGTGGGTGCATAGATGTGAGCGTGGCTGTTGTGTAATGAGGACCCAGCAACAGAAGACTTGAGGGCGGCTGTCTTTGCAGCAGTTAAAGTCTTTCATTTCCATTTAGCATCAGCCCTATGTTCCTGTTTTCCTAACTGTTCTAGTAGCATTAACCTACAGCCTGTTAATTATCCAAGCAAAAGTTTTTTTTTCTTTTTTCCTTTCCGTGTAGCCTTTCCAAAGAAAACACTATTACATCATTTACAACGGTAGACTCTAGCCTGTGAAGTTTCTTTGCGATTTCTGACTTCATCGGACTTCCTCTTGGCATTGTGCTGTAGATTTTAAATGTACTTTTCAGCCAGTTTGCGCTGCAGAAACCGATATTTCTTGACGACTTCCCCCTAAGGTTGAGTTATTTCAGCCCGCGTCTAATAAAGCAGTCTGTGTTTTAAAAAAAAAAAAACTATTACTTTTAAAGCACCCCATGCATATAAAAACTGTCAATGTAAAAATATATATATATTGAATATTGAGTGTCATAAACAACAAACGCCCTGATGAGTCCCATGGTTTCGTTGATGGATGTTGCCATGCGAACGAATGTCATGTTTTCTTGAGACCCAGTTAGTTTTCGGTTTGTGTTTTCATATTGTGCTGTGTGTTTCGTGGTCATAGACAGCATAGTGGAAGTACACTTTACAGCACAGGAATTTCATATAATAATACAAGGAGTTATTTTGCCTTCCTGTGGGGGGGGGGGGTGGAGGGGGGGTGTAAGCCTTGCTAGCACCGTTTTGGTTTGAATCCAGAGGCCGGACTAACTTTTCCAGGTAGTTGTTCTCGATGTCTGGGCTATCCCGCAGCACTACAAAAATAGACTTCTTGAGCTCCAGTGTACCGTAGAGCTGGCCTTTGCAACCAGGCTTGTCCAGTGCATAGGAGGCGCTGAGCCAACACCAGTCCGAGTTATGAGGTTTTTGTTCGTTTCTGAGTGTACCCTTCTGTTGAAAGGTGTATTACTCTTTCCATTGTTTACAGCATGGTGTCCCAGTGTGGTGTTTACACGGTTGTATTCTCGTGTACTCCAGATTGACACATTTGAAAACTTTCTGGGTTTAATATATGTGGCTCTGGTTTTCTTATTTTACAACACTCACCATTCTGGCGTCCTGTCCGCATCTTATGCTGATCTGTGCGGGTGCGGGTGTGGGTTGCATCTTGGTTTGATATTCAGAAGTACTTGTGATATAACAATCATGGATCCCGAGCTCCCTAAGCTTGCACAGTAGGATGGGGCAATGGACTGTGTGCAATGCCAAGGTCCCCCCCCCCCCCCACGCCCCCTCATCCGATGAGGTAATGGACTGTGTCCAATGTCGAGGTCCTCTCCCACCCCCCCCCCCCCCCATCTTGATCAGCTGTTTACTTGATGTCACCCAGAACAGCAGTCTGAGATGACTATGAATGACGTCACGTTGGTACGTTTGTTACACTTTTACCCATAGTCAAATAGTCTGTCCGCTTGCACTAGTTCTTGTGCACTCTTGTCTTCTACTACCCTCTCTTTGGCTGTCTCTCGTTCCATTTCTGCTTCTCTTTCTTCAGCATCTTCTCCCTCTATGCCACCTTCTTCCTCCTTCTTGGACACCTGCTGGAGCCTCACACGCCACCTTCCATCTCCTCAGCACTTACACTCGTGTTGGCCTTCTGGTCGACTGTTTCTTGGTTCAGACTTTGTTCTCGCTCCTAAAGAAGAGATTGCTTGTTACAGCCAAGATGAATGGCCCGCAAGTTAACGTGGAGGAAGCGGACTCACTGGGCCTACAGACATGGGGGTCGGGATAATAAAGAAGTGAGTGAGGGAAGAGGAGAAACATATGACCGGGACCCCCTTGGGAATTTCCTAATCTATGAGCCTCTTTCAATTCTAGCCAAAGCATTTCCCTGAACTGATGACGAATTCGTGTTTGGTAATCGTCTCTGGAGACTTAAATTCGACACCGAGGGGTTCCTGCCTTCAGAAATACGTTCATACATTTCAATATTTCCTTAAACTCTGAGCACTTTGTCATAACAAATGGTAATCTATGCAGATTTGAGTCACTTAAGTCAATAACAGATGAACACTGGGGCCCATTCCGCTTGGGGATCTGCAACCCTGGTGCATAAACTTTACAGTACTAGTTTGATGTGAATTCTTTAACCGGGGAGGCTTGTTTTTGTAACCGTGCAACAATCTGGGGTCATCATCTGAGCACAGGCCAGAGGAGGCCTGATGCATTATCTGTTACAGACTCGCCTAACATTGACTGGAATTTCATGTTAAAAAGAACATCTCTCTGACTGATGCGAGTAAATGGAACACTTCAAGCCACGCGTTCCAGGGAAAGGAGTGTATAGTACGGCGATTGTGCAAAAAAAGACAAAATAGAAAATTAATAGGAGTCTGTGCCAGTGGCTTTTTAAATATTTAGTTCTTCAATATATAGATAGATCTGTGTCACCAATCAATGACCAACTAATAACAAATGGCATTTTATTCAAGAATCCATAAAAATATGGCTTTAGAAGCTAGTAAATGAACTAACAGATTTTTAGTGTTTAGAAACCGATCGGCGAGAAGACCTTTTCAGCAGAATCGCTCTGCTTGTCTTTCCATGTAGGCCCTCGTTCCCACCACAATCTCTTCTGCAGAGACTGGTCGTCAAGACTTATACACGAGGCTGAGATCTGCTATAAGACAGCTTAGTATGGGATATGTTCAGGGCCGGACTGGGGACAGCAACCAGCCCGGGCATATTGCTGCTCAACCGGCCCCGGAAGTGGGGGGGGGGGGGGCGCTAGCAAGAAGCACTGCTCCCGCTTTTGGTACAGGGGCTGATATTGCAGCACTGCACACAACTGGCCCACAGTGACAAAACGGCCCCCATGGCACAAAACCAACCCCTTCCCTTCGGCCCACCAGGGAAATGCCTGGTGCCCGCTTTGGCCAGTCCGGCCCTCGATCTGGTTATGGATACTGCACAGCCGAAGAGACGGAGGCAATGGAAGCTGGATTATTACAGGTTAACACATGGCCCAGAGACACGTTGAATGTGGTTGGATACTTGGCAGAAGTCATGATCACTCTGAAACTAATGACTGATATAATATATTTAGAAATGTACACACCCCAGAGAAACTAGCATTTATTTCAGACCAGCCACGGTCCATGCAGGTAAAAGCAGTGGGTTGGAGGGACCGTGTGCAGGGGGGCTTTGGAGGGATGATGCTGAGGAAAAAAAATGATTTCATTTTCCCTCTGCATCGTCCCTCGAAATCCCCCCCGCACCTGGTCCCACCGCTGTTACTTGCACATACCCCTGCTCTTTCAGACATGTTGTGATATATGCATTGCAACTAGTCCCCACGGATAGGTGAGAGGCAAGACTGGTTGGCACCTGAAAGTAGAATCAGTCAGAGTTTTAGCATCCTATATATTTGACAAACCGCATAATCTCCAGGATCCGGTCCAGGATGTGACAGAAAAGATTGAGGGGCACCAACTCTACACGGCTGTGGGGTTTCACTGTAGCAACAGAATAGATAACAAACAATGATGTCAGAAGAACCCAGTGTTTCCCTATCGGGCAGCAGTTAAGGGGAAGAAATGTAGCAGCTTCAACTCCACTGCTTGCCTGAAGAGCAGCAAGGTTACCCAGGAGGCATCAAGATTACTCTTAACCACAATGCTGTGCACAGCTGTAGGCATCTGGAAGTATTTGGAACAGTCCAAAGAGAAGTCACTGCTCCTAGCGGGAAGGGTCAAAGATCTCTTGCATCAACAACTGAGCAAACATAAGAAGAGAAGATCTCTATCGCTGCCCAGGGCTGGTCTAAGTGAGAAAGAGGCACTTTAAAGCCGACCCTACTAGAGCCAAGGAGAGTAAAAGACTAAGGAAACCAGAGCTCCGACAGTGTAGTGAAAACGGAAAGAAAACCATACATGAAGGCAGGTGCTTAGGTGAACATGGGAAGCATCCACACACATCACATGGATATGTTCTCAGCAGCATGAACGCCTTCAGAATGGTGTGTTTACTTCTGGGTGATGACACTCTTAGGGTAGTGTTTTCTGGAACAGCTTAAACACCATCTAGAACTAACATAAATTAAATGTTATGAAAGATAGAACTTAGAAAATGTCCAGTTGATTCTTGTTTCTTCTTTGTGCAAGTGTTTTACCAATTGTTAGAAATGGGTCTCTAGTTGGCAGTGGTTACACCCTGTCCAAGCAGGGACCATCACTCTAGTCAGGGTAAGTAAGTTACACAATCGGAATAACCCCTGCTCACACCCTTGGTACCTTGGCACAGGGCAGTCAGGCTTATCCCCAGAGGAAGTATGTAAAGTATTCGTACGCACATCCAGTAACACAGTGAAAACACCACATAAGGACTCCATCAGTTTAGAACAATAGCCAATATTTATATGATTAAAACAAGAACAAAACAACAAAAATCCAACATACACAAGTCATGATAAGAATTTTCAAAGATTAAATAAAGTTGCAGTTCTTAAAAATCCGTGGATGCGCTTGATCAGGACAAAGTACCTTAAAAGCCCCAAAAATCAAAGACAATGCAAATAGCGGGGGGTGAAGCATTGAAAAAGTAGGCAATGTGGTGGTTCCTTACTGCTAGGCAAAGGGGTGATGTTTCGTTTGTGGGTGCGATACCTTGGTTCAAACTGCGGTGCGATGTCCATGAAGAACTCGGCACCTACGAACAATGCTTCTAATGTCAAGTCACGCTGCATCGATTCCACATCGTTGAAGCAGGCACTGCGTTTAAGTCGGTCAATGCATTATGGATTTCGGTGATGCGAGGCTTGAGATTCACAGCAGCAGTTCCTCTGAGGCGCTGTGACAAAGCCAGGCCTGCGTTGTAAGCCGCAGTCGTTGTGTTAAGCGGAGACCACGCTCCGGTGCAGGCAACGGTGATGCGTTGAGTTTTGGCGAATGATGCGCCGGTTCCAAACAATGGTTGGAGTCGATGCAGGTATCACCAGAACTCACTTCCAAGGGACTGGATTTGGCACCACTTGGCAGAGTAGAACTCACAACAGCAGAGTCCAGGTGATTGTAAGGGAATTCTGTGATGGCCCTGAGACTTCTTAACAGGAGGCAGGCTGGACTCAAGCCCTTGGAGAACCTTGATAGCAAGATGTAGAAAGCAAAGCCAAGTCCTTTCACTCCCAGGACAGAAGCAGCAAGCCAACAAAGCAAACCGCAAAGTGACAGTCCCTCCTGACAGCAATCCAGCTCTACTTCCTGACAGAAAGTCCTCAACCCAGAAGTGTTCTGAGTATATGGTGTCACAGGTCCAGTACTTCTACCCATTTCAACCTTTGAAGTAGGCAAACTTCAAAGGTAAGTCTTTGTAGTGCACAAGACCCTGCCTTTCCATGCCTTGGCTCCAGACACACTACAGGGGATGGAGACTTATTTGTGTGAGGACAGTCCCAGGCTTATTCAGGTGTCAGTGTCAACTCCTCCTAATACTTGGCTCAGGAAGGCACATCAGCCTGGTGATGAGCCATTAGGATATGCAGGCCACATCTCAGGTCCCTTTGTCTGACTGTCTAGAGTGAATGCACAAACAGCCTAACGGTCATACTGACCCAGACATGTATTCAGAGAAAGGCAGAGATACAGAATGGTTAAAATAAGAAAATGCCAACTTTTCTAAAAGTGGCATTTCCAGACATGCAATTAAAAAACCAACTTCACTAAAAGATGCGTTTTTAAATTGTGAGTCCAGAGACCCCAAATCCAATGTTCTAACCGCTTCCAAATGGCAGATACACTTGTAAGATGTTACAAGGCAGCTCCAATGCTAACCTAAGGGAGAGATAGGCCTTGATGTAGTGAAAAACGAAATTAGCAGTATTTCACTACCAGGACATGTAAACCATAACAGTACATGTCCTACCTTTTTTAATAAACTGCACCCTGCCCATTGGGCTACTTTGGGCGTACCTTACGGGTGCCTTACACATAATAAAAGGGAAGGTTTGGGCCTGGCAAGTGGGTGCATTTGCCAGGTCGAAATGACAGTTAAAAATTGCACACACTGGGGGGCGTGGCCAAGATGGCGGCGGAGTAGGACGCCTTTTCGTGCTGCTCCGGCGCTGATCCGACAAAGCTTCTAATAGCACGAATCTGAGGGAGCGCACCCGCCTCAAAAGTGGTGGGGAAGTCCGCCTGACGGAGCGGTCGGCCCTGGTGTGGTCGCTAGAGCGGTGTAGCCCCGAGCTTGCCCCTGGGATCGAGCGCACTCCGCGGCCTGCGAGACCCCGGGCTTTCCTGACATCGGAGCCCGGCACAGGCGGTGGGCGGGGCCCTGAGGCTCGCTTGGAGGGGTCGGAGCTGGCGGAAGGTGGAGGGTCGCTGTGATCCGACGATCAGGAAAACTGGCGGCAGTTATATTATCGACTTCGCTGGCCCTCGGGGTGTTGCCGAGGGGGACATCCGAGACATCTGCACTCCGAGGGTGTTGACCTTGGGCGGAGGCGCTCTCCCTGCCCTGGCTTGGAGTAGGGGTACGGTCTCGGCCCAACGGATTCCGGCGCAGCTTGCATCGCACGGAGGGCCGGAAGGAGCTTGGGGGCAGACGACAGCACCTAGACTTCGTCCTGCCTAAACGCCGGTGGGGCCCACGGATCGTACTGCTGTACACGTGGAGCTAGACGCAGCTGTGGACTACAGAGCGAGATCTGGTGTGTTTGAACTGAACGACGCGGCCCGACATTGTACTTGGCCACATGGCGCTGGGCCGGAGCGCTGTGAGCCGCCATGTCTACTGTGCAGCGCAAGCGGGGCCAGGGGAAGGATAATGCCCCGAAATCTTCCCAGCAGCCGGCTTCCCCTGGAGCCAGTGGGTCAGCGAAGCAGTCGGATGATGAGGCTCCAGCGACAAAAGCCTTTATGTCCGAACTCTTTGCCTCCATTAAGGAGGACATCTCCGAACTCAGAGTGCAGCTAGCCTCCGACTTGCGGGAGGTGCGGAGAGATGTGGATGGCCTAGGCGAGAGGGTGGCAACCCTGGAAGATCGGGATCTGAGTGTGGCCACCGACGTCCACCGGCTACAGCAGGATATCATTCGCCTCACAGAGCAAAACCTGGATCTGCAGGTGCACACGGAGGACTTGGAAAACCGCTCCCGTAGAAACAACATCCGAATACGGGCGGTGCCATGGGACGGTGAGGCTGGGGACCTGCGGGGATATGTCCAGGACCTGTTCCTTCACATATTGGAGGAAGAGGATACGAAGGAGATCCAGATGGACAGAGTACACAGGGTTGGGCTGCCTCGGCGTGGAGGACCCCCCCCCCCCGACATCCTAGTGTGCGTCCATGATTTCCAGCTTAAGGAGCGGATCCTACGCAAGGCCAGAACCCTCGCGTCGCTGCAGTTCCGGGATCATCGCCCCCAGCTATACCAGGACTTGGCGGCCTCTACCCTGCAAAAGCGGCGGGAGTTCCGCCCGGTGACTACATTCCTGAGGGAGAGAGGCATCGCCTATTCCTGGGGGCACCCTTTCAGGATCATTTTCAGGTGGCAGAATCGTCTTGCTCAAATCCGCACGCTTCAAGCAGCAAAAGAGCTTCTAGGCCTTGAGGATGTGCCGCCTTCGCAGGCCGCGACTGCTTCTCCGTCTCGGAGGCGCCGCCGTTCATCTTCATGGCAAAGGGTGGGTGATTCGCCTATCCGACAGCGACCGGATCTCTCTGCCAGTTTGCAAGAACGGGGCGAAGCAGTGGCATCGGTGGCGTCGGCCACGTTGGCCAACACGCAGCACAGCTCCGGAGCGGCGTGACCTCGAGGGATTGATGGATCGGCGCCGGAGGGGCCCGGGCCTTCTGGTTGGGGGGTATGAAAGTACTCTTGGAGGAGACACCCTCGACTGTGGCCATGGGGGATAGTGTGTTAGTCCCCCCGGCCTGCTTCCTGTACGGGAGGCTTCCTACGGACTTCGGCCTACTGGACATGATGAGTACTGTGTTTGCACTTTTTTTCTGTTTCTGCCCCGGTTTTTGATTGCATATCATTTGGGGCGGGGTTGGGAGTTGGGGTGTTCGGGATGTTGGGGGGGGGGCCCGTGACGGTGGGCCAAGGGGGTTGTTTGTTGTGTGTCTGCTGCTGTGTGTGTACTTCACTGTTGGGGATGTCATTCCGCAGATGTTCTGGAGACTACTGGTCGTCTATTGCATATGGGCTAGGCTGGATGTGGGGTTGGGGGCGCTTGGCGTACTGAGAGCAGTTTCTGGGATTTATACTCGCTATGCCGCTTAGCGTAGGAACGTGGAATGTTAAGGGCATGAATTCGCCACAGAAGCGGCAGAGGGTTCTGAAATATGTAACGGATCACCACCTTGATGTAGTTGGATTGCAGGAAACACACTTGGCACGGAAGGATGAGTTGAGGCTCCGCCATAGGGCATACCCCATTGTTTACAGGTCCTCTACTGTCACGAAACACAGGGGGGTGGCACTCCTCTTCAGGGCTGCGTTGCACTTTCAACCGGTGGAAGTTCGCCACGACAGGGAGGGCCGTTGGCTGATGGTTAAAGGGCATATACAGGGTCGATTGTGCACATTTGTGGTGGTGTATTTGCCCAATGCGGGCCAGAACAAGTATTTGCAGGACCTGTTGGTAAAGGTGGGGGACTTTGCGGAAGGGCTCTTGTTCCTGTTGGGGGATTTCAATTTGGTGTGGGACAGGGATTTGGACAGCTCGGGGGGGCGCAGGGCGGATACAGGGGTTTTTTCTGGTTCCACACAGCAAGGGGTGGGGGAGCTGGGTCTATTGGATGGCTGGCGATTTTTTTCACCCTACCACGAAGGATTACACATTCTTCTCACACGTGCATCACTCCTACTCTCGCTTAGATCACATCTTCCTTAGTCAGTCCCTCAGAGGGAACATACTGGATGCCGCCATTCTTCCGATCTCGGTGTCGGACCACAGTCTCTTGGTGCTTACTCTCCGTTGGTCGCCACCTGACACCGCGAATCGGAAATGGTACTTTCCGGCGTCGGTGGTTAGGGACGGGGTTTCCAACCAAGCCTTGCGCCTGGCCATCCGTGACTTCTTTGATCTCAACCCCCCGTCGGATACTTCTTTGACGAACACGTGGGACGCATTTAAGGCTACGATAAGGGGGACGTGCCTGGGCCTCAATTCGCAGCTTAACACCCTGCGTAGGAAGGAACGTGAAGCCCTGGAGGCTGAGGTGCTCGAGCTCGAGAGGGCTCACAAGCTTAACCCCTCGAGAGTGACCCTCCGCCCGTTGACGGCGGTCAGGGGTAAACTGAAGGCACACTATGCCAACAGAGCCGAGCTTACTCTCCTGAGGCTGGGGCGGCATTCATACTCTAGTGGCAATAAGATTGGCAGACACTTGGCCCGACAGTTGCGGGACAAGAGGGAATGAGAATACATAGGGGGGATCAGGGATCCCGCGGGAGTGCTCCACCATCGCGACGGGGCGAAGGCAGACATCTTTGGCCGCTTCTACGCCGATCTGTACACGGGCGACACGCTGGATGCTGCGTCGCAGCGGGCGTTCCTGCAGCGTTTGTCGCTCCCGCGGGTCTCTAGTGCGTGGAACACCCTGTTGGAAGCGCCGATCTCGAGGGAGGAAGTTCTCTCTGCCATCAAAAATTTGAAATTACATAAAGCCCCCGGCCCGGACGGGTACACTGCGGTCTTCTACAAGACATATGCGAATGAGGTGTGCGACTTTTTGGTTGCTCTCTTTAATGACATGGCGTCGTCCGGTGTGAACGCAGGGACCCTGGCGGAGGCGGTGATTACGGTCCTGCCGAAACCGGGGAAGGACCCGGAGCAATGTGCTTCATTCCGTCCCATAGCCTTACTTAACATTGATGCGAAGCTGTATTCGGCGATTCTGGCAAGCCGTCTCCAGGACCTGCTTCCGGCGATTATACATCCGGATCAGTCCGGTTTTATTAAAGGCCGCCAGACACACGACAATACCCGTAGGGTGGTTCATCTTATTGAGAAGGCGGACAGGTTCCACATTCCAGCTGTGCTGGTGGGCCTAGACGCGGAGAAGGCCTTCGACCGTGTGGACTGGGGCTTTCTCTTTCACACATTGCAAGCATTCGGTTTCTCTGATAGGTTCATCACCATGGTGAAGGCAAACTTCTGTAGCCCGCGCTCGAGAGTGGCGGTGAACGGCCACCTGTCGGCCTTTTTTCAACACTCGCGAGGCACCAGACAAGGGTGTCCCCTCTCCCCCTTGCTATTCGCGCTCAGCATTGATCCCTTGGCAATGGCAGTGAGGGAACATGAAGGGGTGAAGGGGATACCGTTCACGGGGGAGCAACACAAAATCTCTCTTTGCGGACGACGTCCTGCTTTCGGTGGCTGATCCCGCTAGCTCTCTACCTTGGGTTCGGGATATTCTGCTAGAATTCGAGGGGGTGGCTGGCTTCAAGGTTAATTATGGCAAGTCTTATGTTCTGAACTTAACCTTATCACAGGCCGAAGTTGCTCAGGCGAGGGCATCGACACCATTGGCTTGGGCCTCGGGCTCGATTCTTTATCTAGGAGTCCACCTGACCCCCACGGTAGATAGGTTATTCGCGGCCAACTTTCCGCCCCTGCTGGCTAAGACGCGGGCTGAATTGGAGAAGTGGAAGCCCAAATTCCTGTCCTGGCTCGGTAGGGTGCACGCCATTAAGATGGTCCTTCTCCCCAAATACTTGTATCTCTTCCAGGCCCTACCCATTCCACTGGGTACTTCATTCTTTCGACAGCTCAAAACGTTGATCCTGAACTATGTCTGGCAGGGTGGTCGGGCGCGTCTCTCGTTTGCACTCCTGCGATCTGACGGGGGGGTCGGCCTCCCGGACCTACACCTCTATTATAAGGCTGCCCAACTCAGAGTCATGGTGGAATGGTCGCAGCAACTCTCCGAGAAACACTGGCTGCATATGGACCGAAGCGTGGCAGATCGGTCCATCTGGGATTTGGCCTGGAAGCCGAAGCGAGATCGCCCAGTGAATGCGTACATCAGTACGCCCACGGGGACTACGCTGAAAGTGTGGGACACTTTGGTAGGGGATGAGCGGTGGACGACCTTCCCATCTCCGTTCACCCCATTGCATTTCAACCCGGCGTTCCCGCCGGCTCTCGCCGAGGGCCCCTTTGACGCTTGGAGAGAGGGAGGATGCCGGGCGCTGCTCCATCTGTTTCACGGCCCTGATCCCCTGACCTTCGAGAATTGCATGCGGGACTACCAGGTGCCGCAAACTGATAAATACAGGCATTTACAACTGCTTCATTGGGCCACATCGCCCGGAATACGGGAGGCAGCCACGAGGCCTCCCTCCAAATTCGAGGCTTTCCTGCTGAAAACATCCACCATGAAGGGAGCCATCTCCTTCTTATACCAACTGCTGCTTCAATCCGCCTTATCCCCTAGACCGCGTTACATGGAGCAGTGGGAGGAGATGGTGGGGAGGGATATCACCGATGGTGAATGGTCGGCACTATGGAGGGATCTGACTCAATTTAACCACTCGATCCTCCTGAGGGAGGCGCATTTGAAAACTCTCACACAGTGGTATATGGTACCGGCCCGGCTTCATCGTATATACCCGGCTGTCTCGGATAAGTGTTGGAGGGGCTGTGGCCTTCTGGGGGACTTCCGCCACATCTGGTGGGACTCCCCAATCATCAAACCATTCTGGGATGAGATTCTCTCACATATTAAAGATATTTTGCGGTATCCTATTGACAACTCTTTGGCATTCGTACTCCTGGGCCTGAGGGACCCCGGCCTTGAGCACCAAACACGCGCGGACAAGAAGATTCTATGGCTTTGCTTGGGCGCTGCCAAGCTCACGCTGGCTGCAGCCTGGAAGCGGAAGGAGGCACCGGCGATTTCACTCTGGCACGCGAGACTGTGGAGGCTCCTTAGTCTAGAGAGAATGGCGGACATCTTCCTCGGCAATTACAAAAACTTTAAGCACATATGGGGTCACTTGGTGTCCTTTCTTTCTACTGGTTTGCCCTCGGCAGTATGCCCAGCATCATTGAGGACCTTACATCTCTTTCAGCTTTAAATATGCGTGATGGGTGAATGGGGAGTGAGTGTGGCGCCGTCACGGGGGGTAGAGGGTGGGACGTGGGAAGTTATGTTTTGTTCTCTTCGGGCTGCAATCGGGATACCTATGCTTAACGGACGAGGCCCCTTTTTCATTTTTGTACCTCTTGGCCTATTCCCAGCTTGCTTTGCAGAAACTACCAGCTATGGAGCTACGTATAAGACTGCCCCTATTCTGCGACTGTTTGGGCCCATTGTCTGCTCTTTCTTTTAGCGCTGTATCACTGCCTCGTCCTGATTTACTGTTTTTCCCACTGTGTGGGATCATCTGTGCGCCCGATGTGGTATAATTTGTTTATTGTTCTTTTTGTGCACTGCAAAATAAAAATTTTACAAAAAAAATAAAAATTGCGCACACTGACACTGCAGAGGCAGGTTTGAGACATGTTTACAAGGCTACTCCCGTGGGTGGCACAATTGGTGCAGTAGGCCCACTAGTAGCGTTTGATAATGCAGGCCATAGGCTACTGGCATTCCATGTTTTGAATCTGGGGGCAGTGGCGGTGCGTCCATTGGGGGCGTTGGGGCGTTGCCCTACTAACACCCATGGACGACCGTCACGATGAGGCACTGGCAGGATTACAAATTTACATATTGTGCGCACGAAACTTCTCTGCAGCAGCCGGCAACCCTCAAGCCTCAATTACCGGGACAAAGCTGGCTGACATCGCGGAAGGTGTGGGGGCGGGGCTGCCTGTGGCAGTGATTGACAGCACAGTACAGCAGTGTGCACAAACAGTGCAGCTGCAGTCTGCGCATGTTAATGTCTGGCTACAAATTTTTTTGACTTGGACGCGCATGCGCTCATGGTACTTTACCTTCCCCTCCCTCCCCAACAGCGACTCAGCGTGCTAGGGACCCGGGCCCCCGGGGTCTCATAAGGGCAGGCACTAACCCTGCTCTCAGTCAATCCTGGCGCAGTGGTGCTGCTAATGCAGCGCCAGGATTGGCTGAGACCAGTTCCACCGCGCATCCTGGGTGCATTTAAAAAAACACTTGAGTCTTTGAGGCGGCGGCACGGCGCGTGATTCAGCCCGTGGTGTGGAGAAGGAGCCGAGGTCCGATTCTGGAGGAAGGTAAGTTTTCTCTTTATTTTATTACTCTTCGTCCCTGTGCAACACTCCTGGACCTGTCCCCTCCGCTCACCCGCCCGTATTGCCAGCCGCAACTGTGCTTAATACATAATGCTGCTTTATTTTAATCTCCCCCGCGCGTAAATGATCCCCCCCCCCCCCCCACGCCCCCGCCGCGAGTATTAGAGCGTGATTTACAAATCAACAGAGAGCCGAAAGTTTCCTCAATCTTGCAAAAGGCCGGCAGTGACAAATAAGCTACTGCGGGGCTATGGCAATGCATTGTTTTTGCTGATTATCGAGCGGAAGAGAGTTAAAGAAAGTAGAAACAGACAGGTTATTTGAAATCTTACAGTGGGGCTTAAGTTACTTGGAAATGCACATGCCTGCTTTGCTGAACGGCAGCTTAGGCGAGAATAAACACGTTTTCGATGGGTACTACTCGTGGCAATCTCAAGCGTGTGCCTACATTAGGTTAAGTTGTGTTTTATCCGTGTGTTGACTGCAACACAACATCGCACCACACATGGTTGTAGCAGGAAGGCCCTTGTCATAGTGCTCTGGGCTCTTTACGTTTTTTTGATATTGGAATCGAACAACAGTCACACAGATGGGCATGGACACACTTTCATTGTTTATACAAGGATAGAAAAGTGAAGTCAGGTCAAAGAAAAGTAAATACAAAAAGGTTAAATAGGTTAAACTTGATTAATGTTTCCTCTGAGCTGCCTCAGTTCCTGGCACACTACGAGGGAAGAGGAACGGAACAGACTTTCTTAGTTTCATAAATGTGCTTCTTCTACGTCTTTAGGAGTTAAAGACTTGAGGACTTTGAGTGTTTTACATCAGCTGTCAGATTTCCACCGCTGTTTGCAGACTCCACAGTTACCACCAGTGCGGTTTGTGCTCTCACCTCTGGTCTGTTAAATGGAGGGCTGGAGGCCAGCATTAGACACCAAAAGGGACTTCTGGCCCTCGGGTCCCCGCCTCCCACCTGCCCACATAAACACACTTGCTGTGCTATTCAGGCAGGCCGAGGTCTGTTTCTTAGTTGTTTGAAACAGAGGGCGCATAAGGTGCTCATTTCTAATGCACACTCGTGTGTCTAGGAACACGTGGGAGTCGGAGTGGGGAGTGTGCACTGTTTGTCTTTGAAGTCCAGTGGTTCCGAGTGTAACAGCATCTAGTCGTGAACCTACCTCGGAGAGTGAAGACAGAGGCGCTATATTCTAGCAACACTTGGACACCACAGATTGTAGGGACCGCATTGTTTGTACTGCCTTAAACCCTGCCTGTTGTCTGATACGTATGTATTTCATAAACATGTTTTTTCATCATCAAACACAACTTATACTTTGCAAATCAGTGAGGGTTACAAACTCAACACAAAGGTGACACAAAATAATGTTACACAATATGAACACATAAGAACCCAATGCATTTCGGGACCTTTCGTGGCCCCTTCGTCAGGGGTCGTAACTGACAAGTTGCTTGAAGCAATAAACGGTGTTCCTGCGAGCCTATGTCACCTTTATGTTGAGTTTGTAACCCTCACTGATTTGCAAAGTATAAGTTGTGTTTGATGATAAAAAAACATGTTTATGAAATGTATATAGCATAAAGAATTAATGGTTGTAATATAAACAAAGAAGTTTAAACGAATGAAGAGCTTGCTCAGTTTTATGTTGTGCACCCTAGAGTCCTGGCAGCCAGTTAGGTGTCAGGCATAATACATAGGTTTACATGGTGCGGCAGACATCAATCAAAGGTAGCACACGATCTTGATTAAACACCCTCAAAATTCAGCAAAACAGTGTGCAGTACCCACACACATACATTGTTGTCTGATACGAGCAGACGTAGCGAGCTTTCTCCGGAGCCCTGAAAGGGCTGTGTGCCGTTCTTTTTGCTATGTTAAGTGCCTCAAAGTGACTCAAGCACTTAAGGTTCCCTGGCAGTTTAACCCAGATTCACGAGCAGCGGGCCTTAAAAACCATAGAGGTCATTGATTGGGGTTATTCCTTAACTTTGCTGTTGGCCTCTATTGCTGCCACTGTGTTTGCCAAGCAGTACCAACTGTCTCGCAGGTGTTAGATGATGTCAGCAGCAATGAGCTTGTGATGCACATCCGTTGCTGTCCCTCAATCCCCGCACGGAGGCGCCTATGGTCACATAAGTGTATAAAGCAGGTGTGAGCCCAGCTTGTGTTGCACCCCTACATCATACTGTCAAATTAATAGCTTATCCATGCCAGCAGTGTTTTTGCCATTGAATCGATATTGATAATGTAAAGTTTGGCTTTTGGTCAGTAGGAAGGTTTTATTACTTGGCAGGGAGGAATTCCTGCATTGAAAGCAAATCTTCTTTAGCCACTTGACAGCAGAATACTTTTGCTTTAAAATTCACCATTTGCCAATCTTTTTCCAATTTTCTCTTGGGAGTAGGACCCAACCTGTACCTACTTTTCGTTAGCTTCGCTTTGCTGGCGGCTTAAAAGTCATGCCCAACTTTTACGCCCCACTGCTTTCAAATGTCACCAGCCGCCACTGTCTGGAGGTCTGTGAGCCCTGGCATGAAATCAGGGTTATTGATTATGGGTGATACTGGGAAAGGAAATATTGTAAACCTCTCCTTTCATGTGAGCTGTTGCCAATATTGTAGAAAAATTGTGGTTGTAATTTAAAAGTAATGCATCTCCAATCTCGCTCATTGAGGTAGCCACGATATACATTTTAACAGGATAGGTTGAGAAATTCAGCTACACCATGTTTCCCATCTCTTACTGTTAGGAGAGCAAGGGGTTTCTGTTGCAAACCTCTCCAATTCGCTTTCTGCCAGCTAAACCGAAAATTCCTCCTTCAAGGGATCTCATTTATTAGTAGTAAGCACCTACAAAAGGTAAGATCAGTGCTTACGATTTCGATCGAGATTTCCCAGAAGAACTAGGATGACTGGTAACCCTTTTTTATCCCTACCTGTTCCTGTAAAGTAGATTTGTACTGTGCACAGGTGAGCAACTCCACGAAGAATCTTTATTGCGTTAGTTTGAGTGTTTGCACAGCAGGACCATATTAGCCAATGTAAACCGCTCACAGGAAGGCGGACTTCAGCCTATGCTGTAGACACCCAGCTGTTCTGGTGGGAGATCACCTACCACCCAGTGAAAACAGCACGCACACATTCACTTTAAAACTACTTTCACTCCAGGTGTTACCAGTTTTCTCTTTCCCTAAGCTCCGCTGTAACTAGTTTTGGAGCCAAGTGATTAAAAAAAGTCAAATTGAGAATGAAGCATACAGGAGATTTGGGAGGGCTTGTCCGGGTATGCGTAGACCCTTTGGTTCCCTAGCCATTAATTGGTAGTGCCAACAGAGGTTAATACTATAGGCATAATGAAGTCACTGAGCAGAGCTATTTTTTTTTCATTGCATACGTTCGATTTTTTTTCTATTTTTTAATGTCTGAAGTCAAGTATGTTCAATAGTGGATTTGTAGAAATGATCTTGCATCTACCTGCTGCCTTGCTCCTGCCACTAGCGCCCCCAGCTCTGTGTGACTCGATTGGACGCAGGATGGCTTGCTGGAAGTTGGGATCATCACCATCACATTTACACAGCTCTTCAACCATCAGGCTTCTAAGCGCTGTACGTACCGAAGGCAGTAAGACTGTTGGAATAAGTGTCATAAATCTTTATCTAGGGTGGTTTACTGTTACTGCCATTGGTTTGGAAATGTAAGATCTGTTCAAGGCTTTTGAAAATATATTTATACTTTAGTTCTTGCAATATCTTTGCCTTCCTCCCATGTTTTGGTCTGGGTCTTCGTTGAGGATCCTGCTCGTTTTCCTTTATAGGCCGAGTAAGCCGACTTGTATTTTGAATTCTGACCTTATCAAAAGTTCCCCACCCACTAGAAAAAATGCGACCTTTGCACCTGATATTGAATGTCTCTCGAACAATGTGTTATCACTCTGGTGCCAGGGCAGCATGGTTCTGCTTTTGCAATGATATTGCCATCAGTCACAGATGTCATCGTCTCTCCGCGCCCAGCAGTCCGCTATCTGGACTCACCTTTGTGCTACACCCATAAAGTCCAGGGCTGTGATAAAACCTGCTTTCATTTCTCATGCCTTACCAGTGCCCGTGCTGAACTTTCTGCTCTGGAGAACGTACTGTATGAAAAGTCTTCCTCCTTGAATGGCCGCTGTTGTCTTTATCACCGACTTGGATCCCAGGCGTTGCAGTTTGTGTATTTTACACTGAAAGAGCAATTGATGTGGCTGCAGAATCTGATCTGTGAGGGTGCCTGTTACCTCATCCCTACCCTTCATATCGTTAGCTTTGTGTCCTGTCAACACTTGGGCCTACCCTATAAAACATTTACTTGTGTAGAGCTTCTGGCTGTGGTATTCCAAGTGTTACCACTAAATAACTGAGTTAGGTGAGGTTCTGTGATCTTAATTAGGCCCTCCTACTAAGTGTCTGAATGTCACACACACTGTGATTGGCTTTCATAAAGCAATACATTATGCTCCCACAGATGTACTGCCTTTGGCTCACATAATCAAAGAACCAGTCTTGAGTCTATCGAGAACAGGTAATAAAAACGAGGGAAACTGCCCTAGTGGATGCCGCCTACCCAGGGTCCCAGTGAGGTGATGTGAGCAGGAAGTCAAGTGGTGCACCAGAAGACTAGAGTTCTGCATGTGATCCTGTGTTAGACATTTGACCAAGTAGGCCTTTCGTGTAGTGTTTGCCTTGTGTTAATTAACCACTGTTGTGGTTGATCCTCTACTCTTTTGTTGGGGGTTGTTAATCTTTTTCAGAGTTTTGACGGAAAACATTTAGATAAGATTTACTTACCATTGTGAGCTTAGGGTCCCCTTGTAATCCAGTTACGAACTCATGTGAATATCACAGAGAGGTGTTAGATAGTCAAGTTACCTTCTGCTCAGCGGTGTTACGGTGGTCTCTGGTGGGGGAGGGGTGGTGGAACCAGTCAGGCTAAGGCCAATGAAGATCTGTGAGAAAAAGTAGTCTTGGGGGTCCTTAAACACATTCTGCAATGGGGGGCCATCACCTCTAGTTGCACCACTGCTATTCCTTCCTTTTATTGATTGCTGATGAAGTGAGATCACATTCCTCCTCATCTGACCAGAAAGACCATGTCCTACCTAAAAGGCAGCTAATCCTATGGATTTTAAGTCTGACAAAAGGGCCAACTTGCTGTTTTACAGCGAAAGCATTGATGTCGCTGTTTGAATGAGGAATACAGGTGTGTGCTCTAATTTCCTGTCTTTAGTATCTCTCCTTGCCTCAGTGGTCTCACACAGATGTGAGAGTTTAACACTGCACAGAAGTGAATTTGTGCCCCTGAATCTGGAATTGGAGTAACTTCAGCATATTCTGTAGGTGGTATCTTCTATGCAGCCTTGTTTACCATTTCAGACACTTTGCTTCTGCCGGTTACATCAGCGACTAGCGGTCTCCTAAACAGGTCCATACATTGCTACATAATCTAGAGCTTGCTGGTTGCAGGCATATTGTCCCCCTGGGGTGCCTTGCAGATACCGTTTTCAGGGGCAGAGTCTACTGGGCCACAAGAGACTGCAGTCCACTAACAAATATCGTACTTGGGGAGTAGCGTAACCCAAGTTCTCAAATAAATTTGAAACAAAATTAACAATTTTGCTAAGACCTATGAGAGACCTCCGTTGACTGAGCGGGAAGATGGCTGCTGTGGTGATAGGACCACCTTTGGCGAATGATCTGAAAGAAAGGATGCTGTCGACTTACAAAGACTGACTTCGGGATCCTAATAATAACTTGCTGCAAAAGGAGGTGTTTGGAAGAGTTGGGACCCACCTCAGCACGAGGATAGCATGTGCCATGTAGAGTGATGCCAGATGTGCTCGCGTGCCAGGGGGGCACTGGTGGTCTCCTAACGAGACTTTCCCACACTCGGTCTGCTGGCCGCTCCACGTGCAGTTTGTGTGAATGATTTCCACTGTGTACCTAACGCAAACATGCATTCGCTATTGGGCCTTATTAGTATAAACGATTCATGGCGCACATGTTCAGCTTTTCGAGGGATTTGTGGAGCAAACAGGCCGGGCTGGTCAACCGGGTGTTTGTGTGCTTACAGTATTAGTCGCCTGTCAAAGGTCCTGGGCCTGTCAGCCCGTTCCCGCCTCCGTTCCCGTGCAAACACAGCGAAGGGCATCCGAGTGAATGGAGCCGCCGCTGACTGCTGGTGGCGGGCTCCAGGCCCGCCGCAGCCAGGCTCCACGTCCAGATGGGGCCTCCATGGAGAGCGGCTCCCAGAGGTGCCCCGTGACCCGGAAGTAGTGCTGTCTGTACGCTCGCCGGATATCTCGGGGTAAGGCAATTTGTGCACTGTAATCGGAAATCTAGCAGAATTTTGCGTTTGTGTGCCTGACAATCAACTAATGTGTGTATTTGTTGCCATTTTTTATTGTTCTTGTCTATGAGGAGGCAACACATTTCAAAGTTTTCAAACCAGGTTTAGTTGGCCTCACTTTATTAGGTCTCGCCTGTCGATGCGCATGCGCATCGAGCAAGGCGAGAGTATTGCGAGTTATCCACTCTTTATCTATACTGCAAGGAATCGTGGCGATTCCTTGCAGTGCCCGTGACTTTTAAGGTCAATGCGCATGCGCATTAAGCTTATGCGCATGCGCATTGACCTTAAAAGTCACGGGCGCGTGCATGTCCGTCTTTGTTTACCCGCTCCGCCCCCTTCCCGCCGTCTCGCATTTCCCCCTGCCGCATCAAAGGCTTTCACGGCCGGCCGGCCATGCTTTCAGTTTCACGACCGGCCGGCCGTGTCAATTACATTTCTCTCCCCGCTCCGCCCCCTGCTGCGGCCGTGTCGCACTTCTCCTCCCCCCCCTCCCCACAGCAATGCCCTCCGTCTTGTTTGTTGCAGTCTGTCTTCCTTTTGTCTCTCCCTATCCCTCTTACTTCACCTCATTCTCTCCCCTTCCCTCTGCCTCGCCATCTCTTCTTTCCCTCTCGATTCCCCGTGTTTCCTCCTTTCCCCCGCCTCACTCTCTTCACTATATGTCTCACTCCTGATGTTATTAGGTTGAAGATATTTCAGTGACATATATATTTTAAACAGAACGCGGTATTCCACAACATCGTTATCTTTCCTGAAATGGTATTTTTTTTTATAAAATAGAAGCTTGTGTAAAAAAAACGCTGCACATAGAGGGTACGTGCACTGTTGTTGTCCCGATACTGCCTTCAGAGACAGTCTGAGAGTTGCATTAAACCTCCACTTGTTTGGCGAGTGCGCAGAACATCCTGTTCCTTCTGGGCCGCCAACGGCTGAAGCTCGGCCTCTACTGCCCCCTGCTGGTATCAGGCGCTTCGGACAAGAACGTGATGACAGAAAGCTTAAATGAATCAGGGCCGCTGCTACTGCGCTGGGTAGCTCTCCGGCGGCCCATTGTTATTTTTTTCTGATCGCGTGATTGGATAAAGGCACCAAACGTATATAAATACGGCCCCACAGTCCAGCCATAAATGACGCGGGGAGTCGCATAGGAACAGAAGCAAACTCAGACCAATTTCATCTCCATGGGCCTCACTGGCGGGTGCGGCTCGAATTTTAATTCCACGGTGAGCACAAGACCTCTTCTGTTCGTCCGTATTACTTGGAGCGAACAACTTAAAACTGAAAACACATGGAGGGTGAAATGAATTAATCATGATGACCACCGGCATTGGCTTAGCTATCATTCCATTCCATCGTTTTTTGCTCATTGTGCCGTTACAGACAGTATAGGCACTCATGCTTGTCCACATTTACATTCAGCGTGCTGGTGCATGAAATCCTAATTTGTTTTAACAGTTTGAGGGAGCGGCCGCAGGGATATATGATTTTTTTCTCCTTTGGGTGCAAGTAGTGGAAGCACGCCCTCTACTGCCTCCTGCTGGTACTACTAGGAGCAGCTCCTTAGCAGCTATGAAGATGCAAGGCCCCTCCCTACTTTCTGCCCTGGCCCCTCCCCCTCTCCTTGAGGTGAGCTCGGCATCACCCTCGCTCATAGCCTCGAATCCATCACCCTGCTTCCAGTATGCACACCCCGAGCACGTCCTCGAAACACATTTCCATTCTGTCCATTCCTATGCATCATTCATTTATCACGCAGACACCTCTCAGATCCGTTTCAAAGCCAAACTGCAACTTTCTTGCACTCTCACTCATCCTCACTCACCCTCAACCCCTCACCCTAACTCACCCTCAACCCCTCACCCTAACTCACCCTCACCCTCACTCACCCTCAACCCCTCACTCACCCTCAATCACCCTCAACCCCTCACCCTCACTCACCCTCAACCCCTCACTCACCCTCAACCCCTCACTCACCCTCACACTCACTCACCCTCACTCACCCTCACTCACCCTCACTCACCCTCACTCACCCTCACTCACCCTCACTCACCCTCACCCTCACTCACCCTCACTCACCCTCACCCTCACTCACCCTCACTCACCCTCAACTCCTCACTCACCCTCAACCCCTCACCCTCACCCTCACTCACCCTCAACCCCTCACTCACCCTCACTCTCACTCCTCACTCCCCCTCACTCACCCTCAACCCCTCACCCTCACTCACCCTCAACCCCTCACCCTCACTCACCCTCAACCCCTCACCCTCAACCCCTCACCCTCACTCACCCTCACCCTCACTCACCCTCAACCCCTCACCCTCACTCACCCTCACTCACCCTCACTCACCCTCACCCTCACTCACCCTCACCCACCCTCACCCTCACTCACCCTCACTCACCCTCACCCTCACTCACCCTCACTCACCCTCACTCACCCTCACTCACCCTCACTCTCACTCACCCTCACTCACCCTCACTCACCCTCACTCACCCTCACTCTCACTCACCCTCAACCCCTCACCCTCACTCACCCTCAACCCCTCACTCACCCTCACTCACCCTCACCCTCACTCACCCTCAACCCCTCACCCTCACACAGTGCAATAGGTCTCGGAGCATTTGAGTTAGAGCTTTTAGAAATGTTTATGGCTTTTTTTTTAATTCTTTAGCATTGGCTACAGGAAACAAAAATGCTAAAGATTTACAAAAAAACCCATAAACAATTCTAAAAGGCAGCTAATCCTATGGATTTTAAGTCTGACAAAAGGGCCAACTTGCTGTTTTACAGCGAAAGCATTGATGTCGCTGTTTGAATGAGGAATACAGGTGTGTGCTCTAATTTCCTGTCTTTAGTATCTCTCCTTGCCTCAGTGGTCTCACACAGATGTGAGAGTTTAACACTGCACAGAAGTGAATTTGTGCCCCTGAATCTGGAATTGGAGTAACTTCAGCATATTCTGTAGGTGGTATCTTCTATGCAGCCTTGTTTACCATTTCAGACACTTTGCTTCTGCCGGTTACATCAGCGACTAGCGGTCTCCTAAACAGGTCCATACATTGCTACATAATCTAGAGCTTGCTGGTTGCAGGCATATTGTCCCCCTGGGGTGCCTTGCAGATACCGTTTTCAGGGGCAGAGTCTACTGGGCCACAAGAGACTGCAGTCCACTAACAAATATCGTACTTGGGGAGTAGCGTAACCCAAGTTCTCAAATAAATTTGAAACAAAATTAACAATTTTGCTAAGACCTATGAGAGACCTCCGTTGACTGAGCGGGAAGATGGCTGCTGTGGTGATAGGACCACCTTTGGCGAATGATCTGAAAGAAAGGATGCTGTCGACTTACAAAGACTGACTTCGGGATCCTAATAATAACTTGCTGCAAAAGGAGGTGTTTGGAAGAGTTGGGACCCACCTCAGCGCGAGGATAGCATGTGCCATGTAGAGTGATGCCAGATGTGCTCGCGTGCCAGGGGGGCACTGGTGGTCTCCTAACGAGACTTTCCCACACTCGGTCTGCTGGCCGCTCCACGTGCAGTTTGTGTGAATGATTTCCACTGTGTACCTAACGCAAACATGCATTCGCTATTGGGCCTTATTAGTATAAACGATTCATGGCGCACATGTTCAGCTTTTCGAGGGATTTGTGGGGCAAACAGGCCGGGCTGGTCAACCGTGCGTTTGTGTGCTTACAGTATTAGTCGCCTGTCAAAGGTCCTGGGCCTGTCAGCCCGTTCCCGCCTCCGTTCCCGTGCAAACACAGCGAAGGGCATCCGAGTGAATGGAGCCGCCGCTGACTGCTGGTGACGGGCTCCAGGCCCGCCGCAGCCAGGCTCCACGTCCAGATGGGGCCTCCATGGAGAGCGGCTCCCAGAGGTGCCCCGTGACCCGGAAGTAGTGCTGTCTGTACGCTCGCCGGATATCTCGGGGTAAGGCAATTTGTGCACTGTAATCGGAAATCTAGCAGAATTTTGCGTTTGTGTGCCTGACAATCAACTAATGTGTGTATTTGTTGCCATTTTTTATTGTTCTTGTCTATGAGGAGGCAACACATTTCAAAGTTTTCAAACCAGGTTTAGTTGGCCTCACTTTATTTAAGTTTAGGATTGTAGAATCGCTGTGGTCTGGCGAGGAAGACAAACGTGGTTTTTAGTTGGCTTGGTGAGTGAAGGGGGTGCAGAAAGGCGCAGAGTGAATGGACAGTATGAGGTCATGGGAGGAGTGAATTCTGCCGTCGCTCTCGGACTAAATTGCTTCCGAGTGGAGACAAAGGTGCGGATTTACATTTCCGCGCAGTGCTTCATTCCTAGAAATACCCCTGCGTGCCCGGGGGTTGCTGATGGTTCACCTCTCAGTAACGCTCTTGTAATCACTTGCTCAGTAAGCGCTTCTTGCTCACCACTCCCCACCTGCGTGCTGTCTGTTTCAGATGCTTGCTTTGTGTATTTTGCTGGCCTGTGTTGGCGCCGACCTACAGATGTCTATGATGTTAGAGGGGAGGGTTGAGAACTTCTTTTTAGACGTACCCCAAGTTATTGCAAGCAGGCTACTAATCTAAAATGCGGAATGGATGCCTTTCTCACATTCCCCTACACTAATACACACACAAGCGCTCAGCGAATAGCTGTAAGACAGCGGGTGCAGTCACCTGGTGTGCTGCTGGGTCTTTGATTTTCATCACCACCACAGTCCAGTTACTCCACTGACCACCAGAGAGAGGCCTGCTAGCCTGGGGAGTGTCAAAGCTCGAAAAAAGGAGTGCAAGGAGGGTCTAAGGGGATTAGTTTACCGACCCTGACATCTCATTGATCGGACATCTCTTCGAGTGTCAAAGCTTGCCAGGTGACTAATTCTACCCAGAGAATACCTGGGCTAGGGAAGAGTAACTAACATGACAGGCTTGTGGCTTGTTGTTCCCACGCTCTACCAGCCTTTCAGAGGTGGCCGCCTGTTCCAAATCTTCAGCCTGTGTGTTGCACAGATGTCTCTGCAGTGTGCCCGTTCATGTGCACTCCATCCTTCCATTATGAGCAGGCTGGTCGGGTTGCTGGTGCAGGAATAACCCAGCTCCAAGCACCCAGGCAAGGGCGGCACATTAAAGCCCTTGACATATCCCCAAGGGAACCGTGCCAGACTTTTCTGGATGCACATACCATCCAGCCCAAGGCTTGCCACACATTGTCTCAATCCTTTCTTGCACCCCTCTAGTATAGCATACCTGGACTGCATTGGGCTTCCAACATCATGCTGTACCAAACACCACCACTACTATACATAATCTTTGCAATCTCACCCGCGAACAGTCATACTTCTACAGCATACCCAGAGTGCATCGCTCCAAAGTAAGGTGGTTAAAGCACAGCTAACAACTCTACCATCACACATCATACCAGCATTCACCCTGGAAACACGCAGCCATAGGTAACATAAACTTAACCACATCGCATCATAAGACCTAGCAACCTGGATTGCGATGCACACATAGAAATCACAAACCTCAAGCTCGGCAATGTACAATCTACCCCGGTCTAGAGAAAAAACAAGCAGTCTTCGAGAGGCCCACTTACACACACAAAGCACCACAAAATGCCTTCTAAGATCTAACTCACTTCAGTTTCACACTATCTCACAGAAACCATTTCAAAACTGAACAAACTACTAACCACACAAGCATGCATCAACACATGAGCTCACACTATCAAATGATGGGTCCCTGCTTTCAATGGATGGCCTGCCGAGCTCGCCACAAACGGGCGCACAAGTGAAGCAAGCATTGTGATATTATGACAGCGGTTGTGCGTGCTTTACAATTGACAATATAATAAACCGTGCCTTGTCAAGTCAGGTGGTGGTGAGAATGGAGTTGCTGTGCCTCGCTCTCGTCGTTCTTTTTAAAGTCCTCTTGCTCTTGCCTGTGGCATTAAAAGTGCTGTAATAGCGTGCATCTTGCCCTGCAGTGCCATGGGTCAGCTGTTTTAATGTTCTACGGGTACTGCAGTATCACAGTGCCGGGTACTGTACCCTGCTTAATGTGCATGGACAGCCTGGGAGGTGAGCTGTCAGAAGGTATCAGGCGCCCTCTTCTCTGTTGTGCCTTTTGGCGGGACCTGTGCTCTTGGACAGACCGTCTGCAGCAGGAGTGGACAGGCGTGGGTGGCTGGGTGCAGGCAGAGCGGGGAGGTGGATGGCGGGCCGGAGGCTCGCCTGGGAAGTCTACAGCGAGCTGTGTTTGACAGGCCCGCGTTGGAAGTTTCACATGTTGATTTTAGCCGGGTTTCGTTCTAAGGACTCTGCTTTCCAGCAGTGACAGGGAGGGGTGGGGCCCTGCTGCTTCTAGTATTTCACATTTCTCCTGTTTTTTTTCTCCCTCCTCTAGGAGTGTGATGTCAGGCTTGTGGGCAGGCCCTGGAAACTCCCCCCAAGACTTCAACGTCATGCGCTACTATGAGAGCTAAAGCAGAAACTCAGACTGCAGACCTGGCAGGCAAAGGAGAAGCAGGCGGCGAGCTCTGGGAAGGAATGGAGGCCACAATGCCTGCTGAGTTGGTGCTTTAAGGATACAGGCTTGGAATATCACGAGCAGGATTACTTCCTATTTTGCACTTTCCCCTTCATCTCTGTACTTAGCTGCATTGGATACCAGTACTGGTCTCCCAACATGTGTCATGTCATTGTCACTTGCCGCTCAATGCTGTGGACTCTTCTGAGCATTGTGGTTGCCTTTGCGGAACTCATTGCCTTCATGAGCACGGATTGGCTGATCGGAAAAGCCAAGGCTGTAGGCGGCCAGGATACGGACAACAGGACTGGGGACGAGTCAGAGGAGCCATACCGCCCGACCCTTGGCATCTATGGTCGCTGCTTTAAGATGTCGCGCGTGCAGTATGCACGGAGGGACATGCTCTGTGGGCCCTATGCAGAGACCTTCGGGGAGATTGCAAGTGGCTTCTGGCAGGCCACGGCTATCTTCTTGGCCATTGGTATCTTCATTCTTTGTGCCGTAGCCTTCGTGTCAGTCTTCACCATGTGCGTACAGAGCGTCATGAAGAAGAGCATCTTCAATGTATGTGGGCTTCTACAAGGCATTGCAGGTAGGTGTGAAAGGGGGAAAGTTCAAAATCATCTGCTGTTCTTCTCCCAGGGCATCTGAAATGTACGTTTGGTAGACACCTAAGTTAGGGCTAATATCTTCCTCCCACGTAGAGTAAAGTTTTCCGTTGGAAGAGTTCGTCTTCAGAGGCCCATAAAAGTTCAGAAATGAGACAGAAAGGTCCCCAGTGTTGCAATTTTACATCCTACTCCTATAAAGTAAGTATGATGAATGAAACATGATTTTGTGGGGGTTTCTGGCATCCACAGTATGCATCTCCATGTGACATGTCTGGTGCAGGTGTATCAAGGTGTTTTCAATCGGGTGAGGAGGAAGGGGATGCTTCTATTGCTCGTTTCATAGCCACCTGGGCCTGTTTCCAGTAAGCTAGTTTGCTGCTAAAATCACAGTTGTGTGGTGTTTTTATTCCTTTTCCTGTTGTACGTCTTTGAAAACAGAGGTGCTGCATGCTGATGATTCTTGTTAAAGAAAATAGGCAAATCATGTGTTCACCAGACAGGTTGTATTTTTATGTGTTGATTTTCGGATTTGACCTTTCGCTAGTGTGTGTCAAGGTTTAAAATCGTGAGAGCCTAAAATTGATTCACACTTTTATTTTCCCCTCTAATATTAATGGCACAGACGTTTTTCATATCGTGCACAGCTAAGCGAGGTGCTGGTTTTTCCAGAATGCATTATGTTCATAAGAGGAAACTGAATTTGTGGTGGACGGGTATTTTTCTCACAATATTGTTTTTCATATAGTACTAAACCCATCATCAGGGTAGGGGGCAAACTATGTTCTTGCCAGTCATTCCCACAATGATGAAATTCTGAGTATACAGTGCCAGGATTTTAACCACATTGCACAACCATCACTGCAGCAGTGTATTTTGCCTCTAACCGGTTTATCTATGCCCATTCGGGATTTCGCCCTTCCCTCTTTGGTTTGTTGCAGTGTTTTCCCTTGGATGTACAATCTTGTTGTAGCTTGTATTTTTCTTGAGTCTAAACTTTAAATTCTTTAGTGCAGGATCTGTCAACTTTTAAATCAGCATTTTTTTTCCAATTAAAAATGAATTAGGGTCCCCGTGTCTGTCCCGGGCAGCTCTTGCTACAGTGGAAGCGTATAGAAGCAGGAGTGTTTCACCAGTTGTGAGGTGGGAACGCTTGGGGAGCAGTTTATCTTTGTGCTGAGCCTGGGAGAGGGGCAGGTGGCACTCAGCCATCAACAGAAGCCAGAAGTTGCCCTTGAGTAGATGTGGTCACCCAGAGGACAGTCATTGACAGATTCACAAGAGGGGTTGGGAGACTCAACGAGCACTGTGCACTGCTTAAACCTATTGCCCAACAGCGACCAAGTGCTTCTTTATAGCTTTGCATGTTGCCCTGGGTGGGCAAAGCACATGTTCAAGTGCCAGGTGCTGAAGGGTGCCAGCCTCTTCACCAAAAAGGCAAAAGTCCGCCTAGGAGAGGCATTGCTCAAAAGATGTAGGACCAGTGCTGTGTAGGGACAATACCGTACAGTGATGGAATAGGATAGACCTTGTGTTAGAGAGGCTTGAGATGGTTTCCCTAAGGGCATTCATTAACATAATGCACTAAACGTAACCAGACCCAAGGTGGCAGATCCACTGAAGAATGTATTGAGACCTGACAGGAAGGAGATTTTACTATTCCAAAGGGATAATGGCTATACGATAGAGGAGAAGTCATGTTCTGGTGGGAGTGCCTTGCACCCACCAGTGCAAAACCTTGCACCTGTGGGTGTGAGCCACTGCACTGAAAGGGTCCGTATCCTGCACCAAAAAGGGCAAACATCTGGAGGACCATGGTGCTGTGTGTGAAGGGCAATGCGTGGAACCTAAGGCGAGAGACGGGTAGTAAATGATGCTTAGGTCAGACGCTATCACTGTTGGTGTTGGGAGGAAGACATCTATGTGTGTATGGAAGAGGGATATTAAGAGACTTTGGACCAATGATAGGGCAAGAGATAGGCCATTCATTAATTGGTGCAAAGGGTTTGTGGTTCTTTGCGATAGTGTGAGGTGATACCCTTGCCCTGGTTGTACATCTGTGAGTGTGTGTGTGTATGTGTAAATATTCATCTGAAGAAAAAGTGAAACCGATATCTTAATTAGGTTATCTAATAAAATGTTTGCAAGCTTTCATAACCAACTGATTGCATACATGGCAGGGCGAACTTTATTAAAGTTAAGATCTAAAGTTAGAAGACAAAACAAGATAATGTGTGCTATGAAAAAGACAATGAATGCCCTTTAAAAAGATCTAAAAGCTAAAAACCCCTGCACTTCTTATGAGCAGGCGCATAATATGACACAAACCAGGTAAAATAATCATGGACGTGACTGATTATATAACAAGTGGCATCACTCATGACTTGGAGCTATAATCAATACTGCTCATTTTCAGGGTCTGATTTGCTCCACCCATCGGACTCACCATGTTGTGTATTTGAAAAGTGCACCATCACATGTGAGGGTATCCTGGTGCTGAGCAGATGTGTGTGGTAGCCCTGCCCATGATAGGTTGGTTAATTGAAAAGCCAGGCCTTGAGCTTCTTGCGGAATCGAAGGCGAGAGCACGAGGCTCTGACGTGGAGTTGGAAGTTGTTTCACACTTTTGGAGCGATGTAAGAGAACGCCCGTCGTCCTGATCTGGTTCTATTTGTGCGTGGGGTGTGGACGAGTAGAACACACTGCACCTCGTACAATAACCTGCTTAACGGGAAAAGAACACAGACACACTCTCTCTCTATCCTCCGCTGTGTGTTCTGTCACTCAGCCATGCACAGTGACTACGTGCATTTGTGTACGAAGCGCATAGTCTTCCTTTACACTTGGGTGTGCACTGCTGCCTTGCTGTGAACATGGACCAGATTGTTCATCGTCCCCTACACTGCTAAAGCACCTTAAAAGGGCTGCCTATGTGAGAGCACGGACTTGACAACAACGTGGCCTGGAGCACTGGAAATATGCTTTTGCTGGTGTGTAGGCGGCACATCTTCTCACAGAATTTACATTGACCTATGTTGGTTCAACTCCAGTGGGTCCCATGTGAGAGGACCATGGTGTCTCTGGTTGGCCTGTAGCCCAAGAATGGGAAACATACTTTGTTTCTGTTTTTTTCTTTTTTTACCAACTCTGTACCTCTAGAAGTGGTGAGGGAGTGTATTTTATGACGGAATGTGAAATATGGCACATTTTTTTGTTAATGTAGGCCCGAAAACGCCACGTTCGTGGAATTTTTGTATGGAGTAATTATGCTCATTCACTTACTGATGGAAATGCATAGAAATAAATTGTCTTGTTTAATCGAAATGTATCTGCATGCTGCAACAAGCTAGCTTGGAATGACTCTTGTAGTTCAGAGTCTGCCTGGAGGCGGCGTTCCTCGTTCTTCCGCTTCAGCGCAGGGGTGTCCTCGGAGTTTAAAGCAATAGTTTTTTTAATCCAGTGTAAATGAACGGAGTTTCATGCTTCATTAGTGGGGTGTTTGCTGAGCCGTGGCTGGGATGGTGTTGGGGGAGTCTCTGTGCATCACTCATGGAAGGGAATACGTGGCAGTAATGAGATAAGAACCGGTACCTGTTATAATTCAATGTATACGGCAGTCCAAAGGTCGCCTCGTCCAAGCTGTTGCCATGGCAGCGGCCGTCATCAACAGTGGCTTGCGGGAGCTGCGCGAGCCGTGATGCGTTCTTTCCAGGCCCGCGAGGTTGGAGTGTTTGCTTCTCGTGCCACACAAGTGCTTGCAGCTGGTCCGCGCGCTTGGACCAGGGCCCGACGCAGCTGCGTGGCCCCGCGCTTTTCTCTCCCACTTCCCTCTGTGGATAGACGTAATGACGTACGACTGCTTGCACTCTTCAGAACTGCAGGAGGCTGAAGTGATGGGTTAAGTGAATAAAATAGGCCCCCTCTTCTACTAGAACAATCGTGCCCGGAGTACTGTGTGCCTACAAGGCTGGTTATATTGCCCCCTCAGCCTTGGAAGCGGCCACCCTGTGCTGCAGCGCACGGGGAAACCCCTCGCCAGCCCTGTTGGCTCAGTTCACTGCTTTTGCATGATCACACATTCCATTACAGCTACCACAGACCAACACGCCTCCATTCTTCCTGGAGACAACTGTGGCATAATATGAATGGAACAGTGGTGACACAACATGAATTGGCAATGTACGACACGTTTCCTCACTAGATGCAAGTTGCCATAGGTCCACATAAAAAGGTAACAACAATCTAGGAAGTAAAACGTTAGTAAAAGACTGCCAGTATGTATCAACGGACATATTGACTTTTTACCCCTGAAAGTGCAGAATTGCTATGTTGCTGCAAAGGTGGTCTAATTGGATCCCGTGATACTCTTTCAATTGTGTTGTTAAAGAACGAAAAGACGTAAACCCTTCATCCACAATAGATGGCATGCTGCATCATTGGGGTGTCACCTTCACTGGCAATAAATGTTGCAGATGGACTTACCTTGAGATTTTTGTGAGATGTGTTTGAGCGTGAGAAATATACATGGTTTGGGATCAAGGTTTGTCGTTCCAATTGTGTCACAAAATAGACAGATAATTTGTTACGTCTCTTTTACGCACAGGGTCAAAAAAGGCAAGGATGATGACTGGGGCAGTGGACCCTGTGTGTCTTCACAGTTGCATGCCTATCTGTTGATTGATCGGATGCAGGAGCTTGTTAGAATGTGCAACGGTTCTGCGAGAAAAAGTTTGGTTACAATAAATACATTTGAGATGGGAAGGGGGCAGTGGACAAGGAAGCAACATATATATCGCATCGGTTGGTGATAAAGGAGATTGAGCCAGGAGGGGGCAGTGTTGTTGAGCTACAAATATTGAAAGCCTTTTCCAAACAGCTTTCACAGACGTGCTAAGTAAGGACTCAATCATGATAGAAAATAATATTGAACAAACAATCACCTTGTTGTCCTAAAAAGCTAACAGAACAGACTGTCAGAGTTTTCAATTAAAGCTATTTCAGAGTTGAAAATCAGGTAGCTCTCTGACAACTCTCTCAGATGTCGATGGTGGAGGCATTGGAGGGAAAGAAGCAACACAGAGAATGTGGGAGGTGGGAGAACAGCACCAACAAGGGGGGGGGGGGGTAAGGAGAAGAATAAATAGTACCTCAGTCACAGCTTGAACTATGGACAGATAATAATTTAGGTGAATCAATCTCTGCTTGGTCCATGCTCCACAGAAAGAATAGGAAGTGATGCTTGGACTGCGTAGACCAATTAGGAGGCAGCAAAAAGTGACAATGATGCTAGCGAATAGTAAGCAATGGGCGGGCTCCAAGCCCTTTATAGTAGACAATACTCCTCACAATAACAGCGCATGCGCTGCTGGCAGACGAAAACTAAAAATGAGGCCAAATCTGCTCCAGCGGAAAGAGGATCATGACTCTCTTTTACTGATGCGCTCTCCCCAGCGCAGGCACGAAGTGTCGAAGTTATCACTTAGGCCTGGGGCAGTGCATTTTTTCTGTAAACAGGTGCATTTTCTTAGTCTGCACACCAAGTTAAGAGTGTGCCCTGGTGAGAACCAGAATAGCTCCCCCCCCCCCCCCCCCCCCCCCCCCGATATGTAATTCTGCATCAGGAATGCAAATAAAATGATGTTGTGATGTTGATGCGGATATAATAAGTTATATTATTTATGGTCACTCAATTACATTTCAGAAAGTTGAAAAGATGGTGTAAAATTAGATATGAGTGATTTTCTTATTTTTTGGTGCAGTAGGTCTGTTAGAAATCACTAGCTCAGACTTTTGATGTAATATAAACTGCTCTAATCGCACCCTCGAACACCATAGATTAAAGCTAGATCAAAGTATTTAATTTTTAAACATTTAAAGAGTTGTTTTCTTTTTCACGGGGCGATGGGCTATGTGAACTTTTAGAAAACAGGATAATTAATGTTGTTTGAAGCATGTTTGTTCATGATGCAGCGCGTTCCAGGTCACTGTTGGGACCTGATTAAGATGGTTTGTTTTGAAGGTTTAATAGTTCACAGCCCGTGCTCTCTGACTTCTCTCCATTGTGCCACAAATATCACAGAACACGAATTAAATTAATGTTTTTTTAAACTACAGGCCATAGCAATGTGCAGCTGACTTAGTTGTGTAACTGTAGCAACCGCAGTACATTTGTCATTTCAAAGGACATTATATTTATCACATTAGATCTTTGACCTTTACAGTGGAATCAGTTGATTATTAATACAAATTTTTTTTACATATCGCTTCATACCGCTCTCTGCCTTTTCTACACATCTTAAATCGCTTATCTCTTGACACAAAAATCTTCCACCATTGACATTATTGTACTTCAATCTTTCCCCAGCCCTACTTAGTTAAACTGTGAACACAAGTAGCCTGAATTTGAAATCAATCCCCAATAAACACACACAATTGTAATTAATTGTGAGATTTTCAGTGTCCTGAGAAAAGTGTTTCCCTAAACAAAGACCAGCTCCGGCCATAATGTTGAACAAGAAACGCAGGGATACCCCTGCAATGTTACACGAGTCACAACAATTGTTATCGAAATATGAAGCTGAACTTCGGGGGTCAAATGTGCAACGATTACATTTGCTTTAGGGTTTTACAAAGTACTATGCGCCATCAAACGAGAGTTTCTGAGAATGTGGAATTCGAAAAAAATGAGGAAACGGCAAACATCTTGAACGTTAGTGGAGTTATTGGCATGTTTTGCAAAGTCAACAAACTGAAACCGGCTCTGCCCTATGAAAAGCCTTACTTCAAAGTTTAAACATATATGTCCGGCAGGAAAAGAGGAACCCTGACTGATGCAGCATCTAGTGGTGTTAGTTGTTAGCGGACTCACCATCATTACAACAAATATAATAAAGTTTTGCTTTAAATTGCAAAATCTACAGCCTTGTTCTCACTACCTCCAGCCTCTGTTTGACGTGCTTCCTTCCAATTAGGGATTTTGCAGTGCTAAATCTCTTACCGTTTTACATGTTGCACATTATACCGCCATCTAGTGGCTGGGCCAAGAAGTGATGATTACAAAACCTTTTTCCATTCTTTGGTGGTTGTCAACATTGGCGGAGCTTGTATGATTCATTGTGACACCAACCTTGAGCCCATTGTGTCCTCCAACGTGACCTCCATTTTAGATCTTTGTTTTCGCCATTTGGATCATGAGTGCTCTATGAATCTGATCCCGGCGCTCGCCTCCATATGCTGTGGAGCAATTCCCACTTGGCCTCTTATCGGTCTGAGGTGATGCAACTCCTGGCGGAGGGTACGGGCCGTTCCCTGACCCCCAACCCCAGGATGGGCCTGCTAGACCTCTATCCCCGACCAGGTAAGCATTAAATCATGCCCGGGTTAGTGGCCTTAGGAACCGAAAAGTTGTAATTGTTGCCCCCACATTGCCTTCAAGGAGGTCAGGACGTGCCCTAAAATTTCAGTCCTCAAGTATTGCACTGCAGTTGTCTCCCATCTCATGTTCCCTCAGAGCCAGGGGCTCTGGGGGGACATGAGATGGGAGTTTTAAGCCAGTTTATGCAGAGGCCTTCCCAAAACTCGAGACTTTTAAGGTTTTGTGCAGAGATCACCCATATAAAGGACCATGTCATTCGCGCAGAGCGGGATGTCATGGAAAACTCCACGGGTCTGACTGTCAGCATAAAACGTTCTGCTGCAGGTCCCGTGAGCCAGGGGCTCCACTACGAGGGCAAAACACCCCTGGCAGCTACCTCACTCCACATTGGCCGGAGATCCTTTGTCCTGTTCGGATCCGCTCCACAGGACTTGCATAGAGCAAACAAGCATTTACAATGCAATGGTTTTGCCTTTGTTAAAGTTAGAGCTATTGGCATTGCTCTTGACATTATTTTTATTTATGTGTTTTTTTAAAACATAAATAAATGGCATTGTCATTTACAATGCAACTAGCTTTACCTCTCGCAAATGACACACACAAACACCCACAGAGAGCCCCCACACACACACACACAGAGCCCCCCCACACACACACAGAGCCCCCCACACACACACCCACACAGAGCTCCCCTCCACACACACCCGCACAGAGCCCTCCACACACACCCACACAGAGCCCCCCCACACACTGCGACCCCCCCACACACTGCAAGCCCTACACACTGCGACCCCCATTTCAATAGATGTGTGATGCTTACCTGGTACTAAATTGGTCCCTGCATGGCTGAAAGGTTGAAATTGTGTAGGAGGCAAGGGGACAAATGTGAGCATGGAGAGAAAGGAGTATAAGTTTGAGATTAGTGACTAGGTGAAAATAAAATCAGGAAGGACACAGGGTGGTCTTTCCGAATTAGATGGTCTATTTCAGGTAGGAAATGTCAGTAGGTTATTTGTGTTCTTGAGGGGGGATAGGTCCAACCAGCACCATAATCGGACGTTTATTGTTTATACCCATTCACAACAGGCAACTAGGTAGGATGGCCGTCTCAGAGCCCAATCAGCAGTGAAGCAACAAGGTCCCTAAACCTCCGTAAAAGCATGTCTAAAACTGAGGGGCCCTCCTCAACACACACAGGGCTTGATAGAACTTAATTAGTTCCATACTGACAATTATTGCCAGACCAAAAATGTGTTTAAAACAGTAACATACACACTTGATATCTAGGAGAGCTGACCGTGTAGCACTGCAGACCCCAATTTTTCCCCCATTTTTGCCTGCACAACCTAAAAACGACCACATACAACATGTATACACTTTACGCGTTTAATAGCAGTTGACTAGGAAGTTCAGAAAGCTTTTTACAAGCGAGTAGTCCGCCTGCTCACGTTTTTTCTGGGGTTTCCGCTGCTCGAGTTCGCATTTTTAACATGAAAAGCAAAAGGAAAAACACAAACAGACTCGATGGGCTACTCAACATATCTAATAATATACAACCGGATATTTGCGTGTCTAAAGTTCAAAAATGGGGTTTGGCAACTTCCAACTGAGCGTTGAAGGGACTGAATGAGAAATGTGTGTTTCCGAGGCAGGGTGACAGTGTAAACAAGCATTTACAATGCAATGGTCTTGGCAATATTAAAGGTAGAGCTATTGGCATTGCTCATGACATTTTTTTTGGGGTGTTTTTTTTTTTTTTAAATCATAAATAAATGGCATTGTCATTTACATTGCCAATAGCATAATCGTTAAATAAATGGCCTTGTCATTTACAATGCCAATAGCTTAATCGCTCGCAAATGCATGACCTATTGCATTTTACACCCACACAGAGCCACACACGCAAAGCCACCCACACACACATAGAGTCACCCACTGAATCTGCACTCTGAATCTGCACTCTGACTCTGACTCTGAATCTGCACTCTGACTCTGAATCTGCACTCTGACTCTGAATCTGCACTCTGACTCTGAATCTGCACTCTGACTCTGAATCTGCACTCTGAATCTGCACTCTGAATCTGCACTCTGAATCTGCACTCTGAATCTGCACTCTGAATCTGCACTCTGAATCTGCACTCTGAATCTGCCTCGGCACTCTGAATCTGCCTCTGCACTCTGAATCTGCCTCTGCACTCTGAATCTGCCTCTGCACTCTGAATCTTCTTCGTTACTAAAGTCAACAACGTATAGATGAGTTTAGAAAATACTGGTTATATTTAAACAAATACATCCCAATAAGTGCGCACGTCGCAGTTTATGAAATTAGAATTTCAATATTCAGTCAAATAAATGCACCAACCTCCATAAGGCGCTATGTGGAGCCATGTTTTCTGGTCTCTAGTAAACAAAGGCATTGTGTTGTGGTCCTACCCTCGGCTTATGTTGATTATTTTATAATTTACCTATTTTTTTATAATGTTACACTCCCGACCTCCATACGGTGCTGTATTAAAAGCCATGTTTTTGGGTTCAGACGACGGCTCTGGTGTGAAATTATAATTATAAATATTCAGTAATGTCAATTTTCGGTAAAATATAAGCACACCAATCTCGTAAGGCGCTTTAAAAGTATGTGTTTGCTCCTGTATACACACGCATCAGACAGTTACAAAGGGGCTGATGGGTATTCTAGGAGTAGGTTATCCTTGTCTTTTGGAATCCCATTACTCAGCCATTCTGGATTGCCACTCCTCATTAAATAGCCACGCTGCATCCACAGCACACCACTAACCGGCCATTCTGTATCTCTCAACGCTCCATTAAATGACCAGCCTGTGTCAACCACATCAACCGGTCATTCGGAATGCACTGTACACCATTACAATCCCCTTACCTCCTCCTCTGTGCACCCCATTCTGCAATGCCTTACCCAGCATCTAGTTCACCTGCCCTTACACCTCACCCTGCAGCCCTTCGGTTGTCCATCTGTAATGCACCCCTTCCTGCACCTCATGAGGTGCAGGCCTTTCTGCCCGTAACCTGGAAGCCTGCCCCTTTGCGTGAGTCTTCTTAGCCGGAAGTCCCTCTCCTCTGTGAATGCTGCCTCTCTTTTTGTCAGCACAGAGGATACTACGCCCAGCACAGCCTCTGCCCGGCATGCCGCGCTCTTCCTAAGCATAGAGAACACCATGCCGATGATCTGCATGCTGCCACTCTCTTCCTAAGCGCAGAAGATACTATGACCAGCATCCCACATGCCTCTGCAGGCTGCCGCTTCCTTCCTAAGCGCAGAGGAGACTCTGCCCAGCATCTCATGTGACTCTGCATGGTGCAGCTCTCTTCCTAAGCGCAGATGATACTAATCCCAGCGTCCTACATCCCTCTGCATGGAACAGCTCTGTTTCTAAGCACAGAAGATAGTACACCCAGCAACCCACATGCCTCTGCAGGCTACCGCTCTCTTCCTAAGCACAGAAAACACCATGCCTAGCATCCAGAGTGCAGCACAGACACCCCTCACCGTTGCAGAGTCTCCAGAGTTCTACTGGAACGCATGTGATCCTCTCCAGGTGCTGCCAAGACGCCCCTTCCCATACGATACTCCTACCCCAGAGAAGAGAAGTATTTTTGTATTTTAGACATGCCCCACCCCCCCCTCTCTGTGGCCCCCATTTGCCTCGCGGACCACGGGCCCGCGCCGGCTCAGCCCAGGCTCCTGTCGTGTTTACGCAGCTTGGCCATAAATTCCTGCCCCGTTTAGGTTCATTGACTGGGATGTGTGAGAAGCTACTCCAAGGGTCCTGGAGGGGAGAGGGGGGGGGGTTCAATTTAAGAGTAAGCGAGAGAGAAGGGGGGAAATGAAGAGAAGGGAACTGGGAGGAGGGGACACATTAAAGAAACTAACCTGGAAGGAGAAGAGAACACAGGAGAAATTAAAGCAAGATAGGCGTATGGAAGAGAAGCGGGGCTCGGCAGGGGGGGGGGCCTTGTGCAAACAATTGGCAGGAGAGGTTTCTTGCACCTCTGTGTAAATTCTTGAGTCTGTAGTGTACAAGGGATAGTGTTTCCCTTGTGCTGTGTGCGACTTTAGGGGGCACCCAAAAGCACTGCCTTTTTAAATCCCCCCCCCCCCCCCCCCCCCCCCCGAGGACTGAAGATCCTGAATAGTGTTCCCTTCCGACTGACGGGCATCTAGGCGCTTAGGGGTCATTAGGGGACAGGTGAAAACTGCAGGGTTAAAAACACCAAAGACTTGTTCAGTGCGGCGAAAGTGCGGGCTACTCAAACTGCCCACCTGTGGGCGCTCCGCTGACTGGGTGATAATAATGCAGACACCGTGCACATTCAATCATTGTCCTCTCTGCCAGCAGAACTCAGAAGTGCCAAATATATGTACATTCTATAATATTCTGACAATTTGGACGCGAACATTCATTAACAATAAAATGGTAGTCTACCAATTCTGTTTGTAATTAGGTCGCTTTTAGCTTTGCTTTAAGTAGTGTGTTGTTTAAACGTGTATGTATATACCATGCATATGAATATGAATTTGGAGTAAAATATTACATATATATTCCACACGTATATATCCTCTATCATCGTTCTAAGGTGTGTTTTCAAACCTTATGTGGGACGGTTTTAGGACCGCCGAGTGGATACTAATTTGTATAAACTGTTAAAAATGGCCACTGGTAAACCACACTAAACAGGATCTATCCAATGTTCGCCTTAATTGGGAACTTGGGCCCTTCCTGTGTCAGCACACAGCCTGCTGTTTGCAAACACTTTGTATTGTGCAGGCGATAGATAGTCCCGGCCAAGGATCAAAGCAGGTTTCCCAAATTCAGCCGGAATGTGCTGCAGTTGCAGTTTCCCTTCTGTGTGCCCAGAGAGGTGAGTCACACAACTGAACAACATCTGAGAGCTGCTATCATGCGCGGGGGAAAGGGAGGCGGTGGGACGCGCGCGGCATCTCCCAAACTCCCACTGACAATGTAGCTTGAACATGTTAACATTTGTCTTTATTACAAAAGTGGGTAAATCGCCGTTTGGAGAAATGTTGCGAACTAGCAGAACACCACGCACCTAGAGACAATTGCTATTTCAGTCAGCAATATGAAGGTTCTCTGACCATTTTTCAAGCCATATATATTACGTGTGAAACAGGATAATAGAAGCTGGGGGTTAGGAGCATGCAGGCAAGAAATTACGAGGGAGGTACCGGGGTTAGGAGCATGCAGAAATTACGAGGGAGGTATGGGCGTTAGGAGCATGCAGGCAAGAAATGACGAGGGAGGTACTGGCGTTAGGAGCATGCAGGCAAAAAATGACGAGGGAGGTACAGGCGACAGCAATGAGAACGTGTGAACCAGGAAAATATAAACTGGATTAGGAGCATGCATTCAAAAAAAATGACGAGGGAGGTACGGGCGTTAGGAGCATGCAGGCAAGAATTGACGAGGGAGGTAGGGGGGCGGGAACGGGGCCGGGGAGACATAGAGAGCGAGGCAGCGGTAGGGGGGCGGGAACGGGAGCCGAGGCAGCGGTAGGGGGGGCGGGAACGGGTTCGGTGACACGGAGAGCGGGAGAGGGGGTGGGAACGGGCAAAAAAAAATGCACAAAAAAAAAGCAAGCAGACCGCAACGTCCTCCGCATCTCCCGGGGTTCCCTCCAGGCCACGGGAGCCCCGCGGGCGCCGCCATACTTCTTGCCGTCTTCCTTCTTCCCCCGGGCTGCGGGGGGCGGGCACTTCCGGCCGGCCGCGCTAGGATTGGCCGGCCGGCCAGTCACGGGGCGGGAAACGGGGGAGGAGAGACGCAGAAGTGCCGGCAATGCCGGACCAGACTCGGGGGCGTTCCCGGCGTCGCGTGACGTCGGCAAAAGCCAAAGAATGTCAGGAACGCCCCCGTGTCTGGTCCGGCATTGACGGACAGGCCCCTCATCCAATGGCTAGGCTCCATTTACGGAGCCAGCCAATGAATGACGAGGGCCGACCCAAAGCACACTACAGTTCTCATCAGGTTTTCGCCTGCGCGAAAAAGATGCGCAGAGCGCATCTTTTTGGCGAGGCAAAACCTAAAAAGTCCATTTGACAAAAAGTCCATTTGACAAAGCGGGACCCTAGTCCCATATGGAGAAAGCCTCTTCAATATCTACAAACATCAAACCAGCCCGCTCTGGCAGGGCTGGGCTGTCTCATCATCACTCCTCCATCCCACGGGCTAGACCTACTGACCTCTCTACCACGCCCACAGACTCACCGAGACAGAGCCCTCGATTAGTCCCCCCCTCCGAATGCTGCTAGCAGAGTCACCTGGGATGACCAACGTATCTTTAGGCCTCACATCTCGTCCCCGCTCCCCACCCCGCAAGAGGTCCCGACCCAAAACTGCTCGCCCCCAGCCCCGGAGAATTTGGCGCTACGGCTAACCCTACTAGAAAGCCAACTAGAAATAATAGTCAGGGGTCTCGAGGAAGTCCTAACCAACCCAGACAAAGTTCGAAGGCCCCAGCAATCCCCACCCAGGCCCTCCTCTCAAACAGACCCTATCCTTCTAAACCCACATCTCAGGCCCTCATCTGCCCACAAGATCCAGTGGCAGAATCTTACCAGGAATTACACTGAGATTCAATTTCAGCCTCCCGTAAGAAGCAAAGCCCCCACATCTAGGGTACAGATCCCTCCTAGTAAGGAGGCTGATAACCAGTCACCAAGACCTTCCAGAACAAAAGCAGCTATGTCAGACGAAGGGGCTTCGGACCTAGCCTCCAACTATGTCTCTCCTCTCTCAGCGTCCCTGAATTCTAATATTCAAGTGATCACATGATTCAGAAGAGACCACCCCTTACAAAAAGCACAAGACCTCCACCCTCCTTTGCCTCAATTCCAAGGGCCCCATTAGGAGAGCACCCGAGCAATACAAAATTATCCACTAACTGCATGCTCATTAACTGTAGATCAGCCCCCAAGCATGCAACGGAATTAGCAGAAGCCATCCTCTCTCAAGATTTAGATATTGCATTCATCACGGAGACGTGGCTGAATGAGATTTTCCCTCCCTGTTTTGATATGCTGGTACCCCCAGGTTCCTCCATCATCAACAAAGATAGAGAAGACCAACGAGGTGGAGGCGTGGCCATCATCCATAAGAAGGACATAGACATCATTGTAATGGACTCCTGCAAGTTTAGCTCATTTGAATGTCTCACTGTCAACATCAAAACGAACGATAACAGCACATTAGTTGGTCACCTGCTCTATCACCCACCAGGTAACACCCACACATTTGGGGAACACTTATCTGACTTGATTGCCCACTGTGCTCTCAAAGACACTAACTGCCTAATCCTGGGTGATTTCAACCTTCACTGGAACGAAGCTAACAACACACTATTCAATCTCTCAATATTCTCCTTGGTGACAATAACCTGTCCCAATACTGTTTAGAAGAAACTCACAACAAAGGAGCGATCTTGGATGCTATTATTGCCCACCGGGATGGAATCACGATTGACAACACTCTTCCAGTAGACTGGCAGATCACCACATGATCTTATTCCACATCAACAAAAAGCTCTATCCCTGCCTCCTGTTCAAGATCCCCCCAAATGGTCCAGAAACCTCACCCAGATCCCCCTTGACATCATGGAAGAAAGGCTAAAGTTGATCCTACCCAATGACTAGGATCTCTCCACAAATGACCTCACCTCCCTTTACAACATAAATATGGTATCCCTTCTGGACCAACTAGCACCCCTGAAACTTAAAAAAAAATAGAGCCATCCTGTCCCGATCCTGGTTTGACTCGGACATCAACGAACTAAGGAGACAATTAAGGGCCTCTGAAAGACGTTGGAGGAGCACGCCCACTTCCTTCCACCCCGATCAACTCAGATCTATCAGGAAGAAATATAACAGTCATATCAAGAACAAAAAAATCTGTATATTTCCGCTCTGCGCTGGATTACGCAAAAAACAGGCACAAGGAGCTCTTCAAGATCATCAGACAACAAACCTCCAAACCTGATACGTCCCTGGGACAAGCTTCCAAAGAACGGTGCGACAACTTCGCCACCTTCTTCAATGACAAGATCTCCAAGATCGAGCGCTCACTAGATACCAAATGCTCCTCCCCTCACCTTAGCAGCCCAGCCAGGGTGCCCAGCTGCACTCCCACTCCCTAACATCAAATCATGGTCACTCTTTCAACCCATTCCAGAAGAAAAGATAGTCAAATTTATTTCCACCTCTAAACCTTCATCTCACACCCTAGACCCTCTCCCAGCTCAACTCACCAAAAAAATGAAACTCTTCCTTGCTCCACTCTGGTGCAAGATTATTAACAGCTCCCTAAAAATTGGAATCGTTCCAGACTGGCTGAAAGTGGGTCAAGTCACCCTACTGCTGAAAAAACAAGGCCTTGACATAAATGACCTAAACAACTTCAGACCTGTCTCCAACCTTCCTCATCTCTCCAAAATCCTGGAAAGATGCGTACTCCAACAATTATCTCAACACCTTAACAATATCAACATCATCGACTCCTATCAGTTGAGTTTCAGGAAAGGATGTAGCACTGAAACCGCTATCCTCAACATAATTGATGATATTCCCAAATCACTGGACTCAGACCAATGCTGCCTCCTTATTCTCCTAGACCTATCAGCAGCATTCGATACAGTTGACCACAAACTTCTCCTCAAAGCTCTCGAAGAAAAGGCTAGTTTAAACGAGGTGGTCCTTAAATGGTTCTCCTCATTCCTTCTCAACCACTCCCAGAGAATCAAAATCAGATGCTTCGAATCTGACGTGCAACCAGTCTTGAGGGGAGTCCCCAAGGATCAGTGCTCTCCCCCCTACTCTTTAACATGTATATAGTACCCCTCGCCTCCTTACTCAGGAAAGCTAACGTCCCTCAGTGTCAACATTTTTGCTAGTTACTTGGAGAGACAATCTGCTGCACCCAAATTAGCGTCCTAGCAAAGGCTGAGAATGTGGTGTAAACTCCCTAACATCGTCGGCGCCTGCAGAGTGCGGCTCCTTCCTTGGTATTTAAGTGAGTCTCCTGCAGCTGGCCTATATGAACTCCCCCCACCTACGTAGGTAGGCTTGTACATGGTAACATTTAATCAGATCATTCAAGCCCCTCGCTTTCCAGGATAGCCCTTTGTATGCATCAACATTATCCCTCTTCATCAAGCATCACCATCCAGCCACACCCTCCTAAGCACTGCCGTAGTGGGGGTAGTATTGTTTCCACAACCAGTGGGGGACCAAAGAGGGAGCAGACATTCGTAAGACCCCAACCCAAAAAAAAGAAAACTACAAACATCCCAACTCCTCCGCCCCAGGACAGAAAGGCAACTTCTTCCCACCCTCACATCCACACTATGAAACTCAACCTAAGCAATCAGTAGGCCAGGGATACACCTACACTTCTTATGGAGTGCCAGAAGTAGGAAACAGTCCCCAACAAGAGGAGAGAGCCCCAGCAAAACATACCCACATCCAGCCCTGCAGGAAGGCGGTAGGAAGGAAATAGCAGCCCCCATTTTGCGAGGGTCCACCAGGCAGACACTACATATGCGCTTAGAGACCCCGGGGTTATATAGCGCTATATAAATCGAAAGAAATAAAATAAATAAATAAATAAATATAAGCAGCATATAAGAAGGAAATAACATAGCTGCTGATTTTCTTCTCAAGTGCAGCAATGTAACCAGAGGCTCAGGTGATATCATCGTCAGTGTGTGGGGTGACCGGAAGTAAGTCATCACTTTAGGCAGTGTCCAATGTGGAATCGGACTCGGACCCTGTGTTTGAAGCTACTGGTGTAGCTCCAGGCTCAGGTGGGTGCTGCTCTAAGACTGAGGTCATGTGGTTAGCAGCTGCCTCCACTGCACTACACCTCTCATGTTGCACCTGTGCCACCGTGGGAGTACCACCCCACCTCCTCTGTGTCCAGGCCATACTTGAGGCTGTCCTGTGTCATCCCGCCCCTCCGGGCTCAGCTCAACACAATCCTATACCTCACCTAGATCCGGAATAAAACTGGCTCTTTGGGCAGTGACAATTCACAAGCATGCAGAGTAAAGCATAGAGTACTTGATATCCAAGTCTGAGTTTCCACTTGCCCTCTAGAAACGATGCTGTCTGCCTTTGGACTGCCAAGATAAAGTCAGTAAATACAATCACCCTACTGTTTGCAAAACATAAGTCCCCCAGATCTCTGGCACACCTAAGGATGTGGTCTCTGAAGTGCAAAAGGCATGCCACAATAGGACGAGGTGCACTCTCAGGTGGCAATGCGTGAGCCAGTAATATGCAAATCCTTTCCATGGTGCAGAAAGAGACCGGCCCTCCGGGGCCCCCACTTGCCAAACCAGCCCTTGAGGAAAGCAATCATGTTTGCTCCCTCTGTCTTTTTGGCATTCCTACCACTCAGATGTTATTTCTGCCAGCCCAATCATCAGAGTCCTCCTCCTGGCTACCAGGTCTCTGACCCTCGCAAGAACATCTGCCATCTGTGTCTCCAGTTCTCTGGTGGTTAGGACCATCTCCTGCAGTGCAAGTTCAGTGGCTGTGATGCGCTGAGCGAACTTATGATGGTCCGCCCTGAGCAGGCCGAGATCTACTACCACTGTATCAAATTTGTGTTCCAGAATTTCCTTGAGTCTCTAATGGCCAGCAGGATATAATCTAGTTTGTCCTGCGGGACCAGTACCATCCCACCACTCTCACCTTTGAGTGCAGGGGAGCCCCTGTCTCTGGCACTGAGACCTCCTTCCATTGGTTATGACACGGCATGGCATTAGGAGAGTGAAATGAAAGAACACCACAGGGCGCTGTCCAGCAGTAGGAACACTGGCAGCCCTCCTATAGTTAGGCAGCGGAACCCCACCAGAGTCCCACATGATCCCCCACTCCACGCAAGACCATCAGTCACCTCCCAGTACAATAGGGGGGTATCAGGCCTCCTTTGCCGCAGAATGCACAATAGAGGTGGGGGCCACAGGCAGCACCAGCGCATAGGGTGGTAATAGTGCAGAGATTGTGCTCGCTAGCTCTCGGAATAACCAGATTGCCAGTTAACAGTCGTCCCTGCCCAGTAATGGTCTAGCAGCTAGGGCAGTCTCCACAATGCCTCCCTGCGTCGTTTTTCGAGGTGCCGGGGCTTGTGAGGCACTTTAGTCCAGCAACAGAGGGAGGCCCCAACCCACTGGCCACCTGCCGCTACCCCAGTGGCACAGTATAGTTCAGGGGGGTGCAATCTGTGCAATGCCATAGGTAATAGGCCCTAAGAGATCAGAGTTATATGCACTAGGGAGTGGGGGAGGGCTATCCCAACCTGCACCTCCAGGCGCCAAGGGCTGTCGCACCCCCAGGCCTCAGCGCCCCTCCAGTGGCTGATCCTGGGGTCCCTGCCACCATCAGCTGTGCACCTCCTCCCTGGTCACCGCAAGGGCTGCTCCTTCAAGGACCGCAGAGCGCGCACTCAGCAGTATGGGCGTCCGGTCCTATGATCCTCTTTGTAGCACCGACACTGTGGGCCCCTTCCAATATCCACTTGGGGTCTGCTGTCCCCATCAATGTCAGGGTCCTTGTCCAATGTGCACGAGAGTCCCCGCTCCATTCTCTCACCGTCGCTCACCTGAATTTCAGGCTGCTTGGCATAAGAGGCCAGGCCTGGAAGCCGCCATCTTGAGCGAGGCCCCATCAGGATCAAATGGTGCAGCGAATCAGGGGAATCCCTTGCCAGGGCTTCGCAAGAGCCAGGAGGGTCTGCTGTGCAGTACCAATCTCTACTGGGCACCCCCAGTTGCCGGGCCGTAGGTTCACGCCAGTTTAGGACCGGTTGTGAAAGCTCCCCCGGGAGCTCCCATAAACCTCTTAGGCCCCACCCCACCACCATAGCATGCTGTACTATGACAAACTATACAAACGATGCGTAATAACCTGCCATACCATATAATCACAGGCCATTACATGCAGTGCCATACTATACAATCCCAGCCCATACCGTACTGTACAATAAAAGGCAATACCGTACTATACAATAACCGGTCTTGCCTTACTATACCATACTATAAAATGACAAGTCATAAACCATAACCGGCCATTCCATCCTATACTATATAATAATGGGCCATACAATAACATACTTTACCATACCATGATAGACCATACCCAACAATAACAAGCCATACTATACTGTACGATAACTGGCTATACCACATCATACTGTTCAATGACAAGCCATACCATGCCATAACATTACATGCCATACTAAAAAATAACAGGTCATACCAATTCGTACAGTGACCATCCATACCAAACTCATACTATATAAGATCAGGCTCTGCCATACCATAGCGGAGAACATACCGAAAGAAAATTAACCAAGCCAATTGATCTCTCAAGACCTATTGCCTTTGCCAATGCTGGTTTTATTTTGCTTTCAACACTCTGAGAATGCATGTGTTTTCTTGCTCTCACCTGTATGCTGCCACCCCCGTACACTGTTCCACTGCAAAGCTCTGTGATTTTAACCTTGTTTTAATCCCATTCACCAGCTCAAGCGTGGCTTCCCTGCTTATTTTCTTGTGTATTTTTTTCAATTCTTCCTCCCTAATTTATAGTTTTATTTTGTTTGCATCTCCAATATGCTATCGGGCCACTCCTTTCTTTATAATGCACTTTATAATTTTTTGATTTACTGCTACAAGACCGGCTTCTGCAATCTTGAAACAATAAATTAAAAGTTAGGAAACAAAAAAGTCGGCTGCAGCGTCATGGATATATATACTTGGTGATGCATGCGTGCAATACGTCATCATCCTGGGGCAACCATTTTCTTTATTGGAGGAGGAAAAGGGTGTTGGCAATGCTTTGTATTGTTGGTGATACCTTTTCTTTTTGCAGATGGTGTCCGGTATCGGCAAATATAACAACAAGGGGAAGGAGAGAAAGAGAGTGGATTCGATCTCCCTTTTCAAATTTAAATAAACAAAGAGAATCCACTTGGGTCCGGTATCGGCAACCATCATTGATAAAGCTAAAATGTGTTGGCTGATGCCTTTCGAGAGCTACTGGTTTTAAAAATGCTCCTTCTACACAGTGCCCAAAAGTGAATACAATGAACTCGGTTCACAAATATTATTTTCGTAGGAGTCATCCATGATCATAAAACGCCTTTTTTGCTCTGAATTGGAATCCCCATTCAGACAACCCGGATTTCTCCCTTCTAGCAGGTGATGAAGTCTGCCTGGGATTGGCCCTGTATACCTGAGTGGGTCATCTCGTAAAAGTTTTATACTCTCTTAAAATCTTATTTGATGGGTAGTCTAAAAAAATATTGTGGATCCTCAAATGAAATACAAAGGCATTAAACCTAGGAAAATGTAGGTTTGTATTTTTTATGTGTGAAAGGAGTCCTCATAATTTTCATATTACAAATTATTGCATACTTTAATTTATTCTGCATGGGATAAACTACCTTTAACTCTACATTATTGCAAGTCTCAGCGGGGTGATTTGACTGTGTTTTGGCACGAGGCATTTGCTCACGAAGCTCGTAGGTGACTTAAATATGTTTTAATATACAGATGGGAGTATTTTATTCTATATAGTAAGTGGGTGTTTTCAAACTTTAGCAAAGGTCTTGTGTGGTCTCTTAGGCGTCAGTGGGTCATCCAGTTTTGAATTTCCTCTGTTTTTTGCATGCTTAAACTTATTAATTGTTATTCAGATATCATGAACTGGGTACACCGCTCATGCCTGTTCTGACACTCTGCTAAAAACCAGAGACATGTACTATCATCCTATCTCCATAACCGCTCTTTCCAGGTGGCGGAGGGTGACTTCATCTCCAGGGAGACCCCTATACGTTGCGGAGTGCCCCAGGGCTCGTCATTGAGCCCAACGCTCTTCAACGTGTATGTCACCCCTGGAAAAAATTGTCGTCCCATATGGTATTAAACTTCTGACCTACGCGGACGACACTCAGCTGGTTGTCTCCCTCAGCCAGTCAGATTAACCCCACCATTGATCTGCATTCCTGCCTGGGGGACATAGTCAGTTGGATGAACGCCTCCCATTTAAAGCTCAATGGGGATAAAACGGAGCTAATGGTATTGGGTAATCAGTCCCATTACCGTCCGGAGTCTCTATGGCCCCCGAGCATGCCCCCCCCCCCCCCAATCCCCAAAACTGACATCAAAAGCTTGGGGATTTGGCTGGATCATAATCTAACCCTTAAAACCCAGGCCAGAAAAACAGCGGGAACATGCTTTGGTCTACTACGCACCACCCGCAAGATCCTCCCCCTGCTTCCTTTCCAGTCAAAAAAATTACTCCTACAGGGTCTTATCCTGTTGAGACTGGATTACGACAATGCCCTTTACCTCGGTTCACCCAAAAAAGTTATTGCCAGGCTGCAGGTGGTGCAAAACGCGGCCGCCCGGATTCTCACGGGCACAAAAAATCGTTGCTCTGCCAAACCAGCGATCAGAGCACTCCATTGGCTTCCCGTGGAGCAAAGGGTGCAGTTTAAGGCCATGTGCTTAACTCACAGAATCCTCCACGGAAACGCCCCGCCTGTCCTTAAAGATCTCGTGATGCCTTATATCACAAACAGAACCCTCTGATCCTCTAATGTCCACCTCACTCCAATACCTAGGATTAAGAAAACACGCTCCGGAGGCCGGCGGTTCTCCTACCAGGCGTCCAAGATGTGGAATGTTCTCCCACTGGACCTCCGTGCCCAACCTAACCTTCTGTCCTTCCGCAAATCCTTGAAGACGTGGCTGTTCCCTTGACCTTCTTCTTGCTTCCTGACCTGACTACTTGGATTCTCTGTCAGCGCTGGGACGCTCTTGGGCAGCCATGCGCTTTAAAAATCTCATTCCATTCCATTCCATTCCACACTGTCTAAGAGCAGCAGACTGTAATAAGAGACCCCCTTCCTTTGTTTGAGTCTATTCTCTGTTAAGCCGGTGGGTGGGCAGCAGTTCTAGGTTGGAAATGTAGCATGCCAGTAGCTATCAGCAAAAGTCAAGTGGACCAATAGCACTGCGAGGTAACCCATCTGAGGGCCTTAAGGTGTGATACCTATGGCGGATTCTCGCAGCCATTATCCGCCCCTCGTGGATGCAGGTTCGCTCCTCCCAGATCCGAGGTTGCAAAATGGGGGGAAGAAACCCCCTTGTTCAGTGATGCCAAAAAAAGGTGGCAGTGTGAAGTCAATAGATACCTGTAGTAAGTTATTACAAGGAAGTGGTGACTACTTTTTCTTTTTGAAGAGGTGTTTGGCAATGAGAACAGGCCTGGAATAAGGAAGTAAAATAGTATGCTTTAGACCGAGATATAAGAATCCAGCTCATTCAGTGCAAATCCCGCCAGGTACACTGGATTTCTAAAATGTTTGCTAAGCTTGTTGGACAATGTTTGTAGTGATAGGCCACTTGTAATGAAGCGGCATGGAGCGTACTGTTCATACTGGCATATTTCAAACATATCAGATTAACAATGTGCGTTTGTACTTTCTGATTTGCTTGGCACGCTGGGCTAATGAGTATTACAGCTATGTTTATTGCCCACTGGCTGGTTAATGTGCATAGTTAGTATGGAGGCTAATGTGCACTGCTGCTAAGTTAATAATTAACGCTAATTGCACCTGCCTAATCCTGCTACATTGGGTGCAGCCTCCATATTTGTTTGCTATGATACTGGATAATAGCCAGATCTGCAGTCACCCAGTATGGTGGTGCTGCGCATTGCTGCTATATTAATCACTAATTATGGGGAATAATGTTAATAGCTGTTAAATTATACGTGGGGTGCTGTGTATGGTCTTGTGCGATTTCCCCAAAACTGGTATGTCTTAAATGGGGTGGCGTGGTGAGCAAAAAAACGATGGATTAAGCCCAGATCTGTGACTGGGGGTGAATGTTTTACCAATGTGCAACATTCTGTCCATCACCTTGTGTGTTTTGCTGTTCGCCCATATATGGGAAGGGTATGCCCAGACATGAGTCCCGTTCTCACTACGCCACTGGAGTCCAGCTATCCTGGCTGATGATTGCTGATAGCCAGAAACCGTTCCTAGGATGCTTGATTCCGGTCCAGGGAAGACATGGCTTGGCAGTTCGGGCCGGACTGTTCCCATGAGGCACAGGGTCAAGACTGATTTGCATATGGCCATGTCTGAACTGGGGTAGTGTGGTGAGCAAATTAACGATGGAATAAACCCAGATCTGTGGCTGGGGGTGAATGTTTTGCCAATGTGCAAAATTCCGTCCATCTTGTGTGTTTTGCTGTTCTCCCTATGTGGGAAGGGTATGCCCAGATGTGGCTCCGTGCTCACTGCGCCACTGGTGTCAAGCTATCCTGACTGATGGCGGCTGTTTAGCCAGAAACCAGTCCTAAGATGCTTGATTCCGGTCCAGGGAAGACATGGCTTCGCAGTTCGGGCTGGACTGTTCCCATTGAGACACAGGGTCAATACTGATTCACATATGGCCATGTCTTAACTGGGGTGTCGTGGTGAGCAAATTAACAATGGATTAAACCCAGATCTGATTGGGGTGAATGTTTTGCCAATCTGCAACATTCCAGCCATCATCTTGTGTATTTTGATGTCTTAAATGTCGTCTGCGTTGTTTGAAAAATGTCTTAGAGTGAGGCATACAGCCCGTCAGAATCACTCTGGTCAGATTCCCTGTTCCAGCCATGGCTTTGGGGGCCCTGAGATTCAGAAACTATCATTGCTTAGTTTTTGAGAACTTTTTATTGGGAAAATACTAGAGATTTTGTAAAAAATGAATTGATGCCTTCACTCTACTACTATGTACTTACACTTGCACATGTAGGTATTCTTATGCATTTTGGTCGTTGACGTGTTGCTCCTGTGATTCTTCCATATTATTAATGTATGCTGTGATTAATGGCTGTGTTAAATGTATATTTTTTTGCCATACGAGTGATGACAAATGTGACCCAATAAATCGTTATTTGGAACACGAATAGTAATAAACGCAAATTAATGCCTTTATTACTACAGTGCAGCTATCAAGTCCTATATTTTTGCCCTAATAGTGCTGCATTGTCTGGACCTGAATCCTGCTCTCATCATTGCTTCACACTATGGGGTGTTCAATGAGATTGTGCAGTGGGCCTGTTTACCCATAGTTTGTTACATGAATCTTTACTGGATTCAAATTGCTAGTGCCTGGATCCGGATATCCTGCTTGTTTAGCACTAATGCACAAGACAGAACATAATGGCTTGGATGGCGTTCCCCTCTGTCAGGTGACTGTCACAGAATATGGTTTTCACTGGTTACTTTATGATAATTTTAGCATTTGTTTACGTTCCACCATTGCCCTGGTCTGTGTCGTCCCCACGAGAAGCCAGGGCTTTAAGTGGGCTGCGTCCTGCCGGTGCTGAGTACCGGCAGTTCTAAAAAGCAGGTGCCAAGATGGGTCCCTATCGAGCTCTCCATTTTTGCCCCCACCCTCTGGGTGAAAAATAAATCTTAACTCTGCAGCAGGGCCATCCTTCACTTCCTTCGATGTAACTTCAAAAAGACTTGTTATAGTTCTTTCACAGTCTCATTTCAGAATTGAAGCATTTTTAATATTCCATACAACGACGCCATAATTGTTGCTTATTTACCTTATGCAATTAACAACCATTGGAAAAGCCAATAGCCTGGCTTGTTGTAGGTGTAATGTTACTTGTTGTATTCTATATCTGGATGCAATGACAGAAGCAGCAAATTACCAGTCAGGCGGCACACTATGCTAAGCGCAGATTTTTACCTTCTTAAGCCACGCCCCTTTGAAAGCCCCCCCCCCCCCCACTTTTTTATCCCACTTAAAGCCCTACAAGGAGCCATTTGCAGATGACCTTAAATGCCATCAATGTGCTGTCGGAGAAGTTGCCCCCCATGACGTCCACTCTTCTCTGCACTGTTCGCTTTGGCGCGAGGTGCTTCTTTCTTGCGCGCAGTCCCTTCCTCGCTCCTCTCCTGGCACAGCTCAATAGCTGCTTTCTCTGAAGAAGCCAGAATACAGAGGAAGTCATGGGACCTGGGAACTTACTTTAGTGGCAGAAAAGACCACGCGCCGAACCAAGTAACTGGTTGCAGATGTGCTAGGAATATGAATCAGACTGAGCAGAGCTGAGTGTTTTCTTTGTGTTTTTAACCATTGAGGAACCAATAGACCAAGAAACTGAGTGTACCATTGTAGCCGGGCCCTTCCGCGGGCTCCGGTTTTACTTGTGAACTGAATAGGGTTGGTTGGAGAGAAGTAGAAGTGTACTTTCTTGGCATTGCACCTTGAGATTTTCAAACACATACGTTTAAAGGAAACGACAAAGCACTGGTAAGTTATTTTATGACTGAAGTCCATATAATAGCAATTTAAGCATGATACGCCTCTTTTATTGACATGAAGCCCCTTGCAAAACTCTGCTAAATCACCCAGTGGTCAGGGTTGGATTGGTAACGCGGGCACTCTGCGAAAGGGCTGGTACCAGAGTTCTAGCTGTGGGCTGCTTTTATGGGCAGCCTGGGGTCTATCTGTGCTGTTAGGTTGCCGCCAGCGGCCCAGTGGGTGCCTGAGTGGCTTTTCTAGAGGCAGATGGGCAGAGGTATCACTCCCTTTCTCTCGCAGGGCCGGCCCATTAATGAATGCTGATTGAGCGGGGTAGGGGGCCTGAGCAAAAGTGGTCTCACTTGTTTTCATGTGTGGCTCAGCAGTGTGAACTAATCTGTGCAATTTTTTAAGTGAAGTTAATAAAACATGCCCCCCACCCCCTTTCTTTTCATAAAACTTCGCTGTAGCAGTGTTTTGCAGAAAGGCAATACGCAAATGTGGGCAACTTCTTTTTGGTGTGCCCAGGTCAATTTTTGATCCCAATCCAACACTGCCAGTGATTGAACTCATTTAAAGCACAATGCGAATGTTTTACTCACAGGTGTTAACTACATTTATAGAGTTCTGGAAATCCCTGCAGGAATTTCAATGTCAAATGTTAAGATTCCAGTTTTGAATTACTTTTGAGGTATTCTCTCCACAGTTGGCTCCTGTTTTGAGCCTTGCCTCTCTTCATTAGACCGCCTTCCTTGCTCTCTCCTGCTGTGACACCAAAGCTCTGCATCAGATTCACATCACTGTACACATCTGCCCCAATGACATGGTTGGTGTTTGCTAGGGTTGATCCCCAGCCTGATGAAACATTGTTCTGTTTGTGAAGTATGAGGCACACTTCTAGCATGCTAGCATTTGTTCAAATATGAATTTACCATGATAAAATAAAAGACAAAAGGCGGTAGGCAAAATGAGAACACTTGGTTTAATTAAACTCTTGGCCGAGAGTTCTGTTACAGAGGCAGGTCTGAGGACTGTCTCAAAGTACAGTCAGTCGGAGCAAGGTTTTATACATATCTTGGGGTAGCATAAAATGTTTGTCTGTCCTTTTTTAAAAACCCTGTGCCGTAGGAATAAGGATCTAATGCCTCATGGGAGCAAACTGGGGGTGCGCAAAGGACATTTGGCACAGGTGTCTTCCTTCTGGTAGTGAGCTCTGATCTTTGAGGATGGTTTCCATCCTATTCTGCTGTGAAATTTCTGAATGAGAGTAGGCCATGTGCGCTTCCCCTAATCCTTCGTTGGCCTTCTATCTAATTTGGAAATGTGCATTCAAAGCATGCACGCCTCTCCTCAGTTTAATGTGTGATAGTGACATTCTCCTTTAGAAATGTGCCTGGGTAAAAACAAAGGACTTCTATGATGGAGTGCACAATCATGTATTAAACTCTGTGATATCATCACATTTAAAGCTTTGTGGCGTGAACGTCTAAATGCTTCACTACCTCAGTGGTTACTGCACACTCATCAGTCCCCGAGGGCACTGACCAGTGTCATCAGTGTCTCCTAGGGGACTCTAGTCTCCCTGTCCATGGCTTCATCCTGCAAACAAATGAATAGGTATCAGTATTTTACAGAAAACTCAATATTGTGTCTGTCACAGCTTCTCCACTTAAAATAGTGTAGACTTTGTTAAAATTGCATACTTTAATAGAGTTAATTACTCCCCATGAACACCATGCTGCTTATTGGAGGGGTCCACAGACCTATGGATCCCTCCAATAAGGGGTGAGTTGGGCTCTCCTAATGAACAGCCCCTACAAGCGCGCGGGTTTGGCATGGTCCTGGATTTGTGCTGAGACGGGAGTGTAGGAGTGTGTTAGGTGATGTGCGTTCGGAGTCAGGGTTGAGGGTGGTTGGATGATATATAAAATCCAAGATAAAAGAATTGAGCAGGATGGATGTCCCACAGTGCCGTGAGTCCCGCCCCTGGAGCAGTGAGGCATTAATGGGGATTTGTTTGAACTGCAGTTGTCATAAACACACACATTGGCGTGAGCTACTTAAACATCTCACCTGCTGCTGCGTTTGTGTTTCAGCAGCGGTTCCCTGGGTCCGCCATCTTGCTTTGAGAATAATATTTTGGACGGAAACGAGCAAGTGAACCCAGCAGGAGCCGCTGTGGGTAGACACTGATCCCGGAGGTGGGCGGTGGTGCCCCGCCCCACCCCTCTGCCAGCACCAACCACATCAAAGAAGGTGGCCTCCCAGCTTCCTTGTGGTTTACTTCAAGGCAGTATTCAGTAACGCAATCTATGCTGTTAGCCAGGGTAAATATTTGTATTTAGCGGTGGGAAGACTACCTTGTTTATAGTGTAAACTTAGGCGTTGATTGAATGTCGAGGGATAAGCAGGATTTTCCCGTCTCTTCCAGGACATCCTGATGCTTTTCTTTTTCCCTGTTCCTTGGTTGCTTTTCTTTACCCAGCCACAAGACCTCATCTTTTTCTACCAAATCTTTCAAAGTTTGTCAGTCGAGAATACTGTTGCTCACTAATCGAAAGAGATTGAACATAAAACAATTAGTTACTTCAGTTGCACTTAGACATACCCAAAAGACAATGTTGATTATAACGGTATATATGCATTGCGCGCCATCATTAGAAGGATTGGGCTCAATGTAGCATACAAGCTTGCAGCTCCTGGCATGATGTACAATAAAACACATACATGCAAACACGTTGCATTGTTTTTATCATTTTGATGGGGATCAACGGAATTTGTCTATAAACATTATTTTGCCTCCATTTGAAAGTTGGTTTTTTCCCTCTACACTAAAATCATGGCTTTGTCAGCAGTAGAAATCACATAAACAGAACTTTGCACCATGAGATACAGTTTTATGCTGAGTTAACATTGATAGAGTGCAATTATTCTGTTACTGCTTTATGTAGCAAAAGTTGTGGAGAGCGTACGATTGATGGTAGTTCGTGGGTAATACTGGTAAAAATACACAAATGTCAAGAACCTAAAAAAAAGTGTTGCTGGTGATAGGTAAAGAGGACAACAGGTCTCTTTCACGAGGAACACAAAAACTCTGGGCGCACATTTGGTGGTACCCAAGAAAGAAAAATAATACAAGGCTTTTTTGAGACCTTTAAATTATCAGATAGCGAAATAAGATGCACAAACTGTTAAAAGGATGAGGACCGGTACTTTTGCAATTTATGATGGGATTTTCTGCCGATGGGCTTCCAGGGGAAAAAGTGAACTATTCAATTATATGTATGTGATCAGACACAGACACCATCTTTGGTGGCATGGCATTGGCTCCAGTACAGTGAGTTCATATCAAGCATGGGGGGAGGATAACTCTGTGTCCTGGGTAAGCTTAACATGGATCCACCATAGCTCCAGTGGATGGCGTAGACCAAACCAATGGCAGCTCCACAGGTGCACAATGGTTTACTTGTACTGCACGGTACCTTTCTTCAGTGTCTAGCCCAGGGCTGTGGCTTTCCAGACATAACCTGGGCCACAGTAGGCAGGGCATGCTGGCCCTAGATTAATGGTTCCTACTCCAAAACCCAGGTAATACTTGATGCAATTCCCAAAATCCGATGGCAGATGGCCACTGGTGTAGTGCTGCAGCAAGGTGAAGAAAGCGCTAGGCTGTGCAGGACTGGGAAGAGAAGAGAAGAGAAGGGAAGGGGTTTGAGAAAAGCTTCTTGCTCCAGGTAAGGTAGACAGAATAGTTTGCTTGTTACCAGCATAGAAACCATAGAACTGTTGGGGATGGTTCAGGTAAAGTTTTTGTTCCCTAGTAATGAGTCAAAAATAGGAAGAAGGACAAAACATTGACTTGTATTAAAGAAAAGAAAAATGTAATTGAGAATGTAAAATGCTTTTATCAGACTTTGAAGAGGTGGCATCCAGGTGGCTATCCATTGAAACCAGACATGAGTTTGGTGTCCATTAATCATGACCATCCTGATCCCCTCAGCGACGGTCGCTCCTCTCTGCTCCCAGAGCTCGTGGTGTGGTATCGTAGCGCTTTACTTCAAATTGTGCTAATCTTGCTGTGTGCCTGCTTGTAATTTCATAGCAATACCCCCAGCGCCTGATCGACCCGCATACTTTCATAATCGTGCTATATTCATTAAGTGCGCTTTGAAACGATCTGCATTGCCCTTAACCGTGATTTTAACGGTATCTTCAACTCGCACCTAACTGTGCCGGTGCCACTAGCATTTCCCTCGCTTTTGTGACTCTGTGTGCCCCGATCCTCTTTCGCGTTTGGCTTGCAGCCATTTTGTTTGCTTGTTTGTTGTTGTGCCTCCCTGCCCGGCCACCCACCACGCTCCCGCCTCCCAGCTGACCCTCTCTCGCCCCTTCCCCCCCACTATCCACATATGACAGATGTTTGTGCGCGCAGCGTTCACGCGCAGCGGTCGCGCCCCAGTTGCGCCGAAGGTGCGCCAAAGGTAAGCCCGTCTACGCCTGGACCGCGCCCAGCGCCAGACCCCCTGGTCCTCGAAATACCCACTCCTCCCTCATAACATATGACGCCGCTACTCTCCTTGCCATTAACCCCGGACGCACCCAAAATGCTGCTTAGCTGCCCCAGGACACACCCACGGACCTTTCGCCTGCCACTTTTGCAAGTTCGCCTGCATCAGGACCCATGCCAAATCCTCCCCCTCCAAACATAACTCCGACTCCAACCACCTGAAGTCTATCCTACTGAACACCCGATCGATCCACAAACATGCCACTGAACTCTGGGACCTACTCGACACTACATCACCAGACGTCGCCTTCCTTACAGAAACGTGAATGAACGCCTCATCAGCGCCCGACATCGCCATAGCCATCCCGGACGCCTACAAGATCATCCGAAAAGACCGCATCAACCAAACAGGAGGAGGCATCGCCATCGTCCACAAGAACACCATCCGAATCTCGACCAACTCCGACGATAACCTCGCGACCACCGAACACCTTCACTTCCAGATCCACACCGACCCCAGGACAACACTTAGAGGCACACTCATCTACAGACCACCAGGGACCCACACACAATTCAACGAAGACATCACTGACTTCATTAGCCCACACGCACTCACCTCCGAGAACTACATTTTACTGGGAGACCTCAACTTCCACCTGGAAAAGAACAACGACAGCAACACCTCCACCCTTCTGGACAACTTGGCCAATCTCGGACTCAAACAACTTGTTGACACCCCCACCCACTTAGCCGGACACACGCTCGATCCTATCTTCACATCCAGCAAACACATCTCCTTTGATCAGACCACAGCTCTCCATTGGACGGACCATAGCTGCGTTCACTTCAGCTACAAAAAGACCACGACCCACATCCCTTCGCAACCTATTCCTCGAAGAAACTGGAACAAAATCACCTCTGACCAACTCTTCACATCGCTTAACTTAAACCCCTCCACCTTATCATCGGACCCAAACCGAGCTGCCACCAAATACACACAATGGATCACCCACAGCGCTGACGAATTAGCACCCCGGACAGATCAAACAAAGTAACAAAAAGGCCCCCTGGTTCAACGATGACCTTAAGAAATCCCCTCGAGAAAATCTGGAGAAAAAACCCAACCACTGACAACCTAACCACCTTCAAAGACGCAACCCGCAAACACCACCAACTAATCCGAACCACCAAGAAATCAGCACTCAAGGACCGTCTCGACAACAACGCCCAAAACAGCAAGGAACTATTAAACATCGTCAAACCATTCACCAACTTCACCGCCGGCACCAACGACATCACTCCCTCCCAAGACCTCTGCGACTCTCTATCCTCTTTCTTCCACAACAAAATCGCCGACATTCATAACAGCTTTAAAAACCTGTCCGAAGAACAACCCACTCCACCCACCTCTGCGCCTGGAACCCAATCACTACCGAAGACACCATCTGTCTGATGAACTCCATCCACTCAATTTCACCAACTGACCCATGCCCCCACCACATCTTCAAAAAAGCAAACTCCATCATCGCACCCCACCTCCGCGATGTCATCAACTGCTCCCTCAACTCCGCCACCTTCCCAGATAGCTGGAAACATGCAGAACTCAGTGCTCTCCTGAAGAAACCCACAGCGGACCCCTCCGAACTTAAGAACTACCGTCCCATCTCTCTCCTCCCCTTCCCGGCCAAAGTCATCGAGAAAGCCGTCAATAGCCAGCTCGCCGCCTTCCTTGAATCCAACAATTCTCTCGACCCCTCACAGTCCGGCTTCCGAGCCAAACACAGCACCGAAACCGCCCTCATCGCTGCTACAGATGACATCCTAACGCTACTGGACAACGGAGAATCAGTCGCCCTCATCCTACTTGACCTCTCCGCCGCCTTCGACACAGTCTGTCATAAGACCCTCATACAACGCCTCAGCAACATCGGAATACAAGGAAAAGCGTTGGACTGGATCATCTCGTTCCTCGCCGGAAGAACTCAGAGAGTCCGCCTCCCCCCATTCAAATCAGAGGCCACCAAAGTCATCTGCGGCGTACCACAAGGATCATCACTCAGTCCTACCCTCTTCAACGTGTACATGAGTCCCCTCGCAACCATCGCGCGACAACACAACCTCAACATCATCTCCTACGCTGACGACACCCAACTAATCCTCTCCCTCACCAAAGATTCCAACACCGCCAAAACCAACCTACACGAAGGAATGAAAGAAGTAGCCGAATGGATGAAGAACAGCCGTCTAAAACTAAACTCTGACAAAACGGAAGTCCTCATCTTAGGATCATCCCCCTCTGCTGGGCACAGCACACATACCAACAGACCACGCACGTAACCTGGGCTTCATCCTAGACTCCTCCCTCTCGATGACCAGACAAGTCAACGCTGTCTCATCATCATGCTTCAACATCCTGCGCATGCTCAAAAAAATCTTCCGCTGGATCCCCACCGAAACAAGAAAGAGTCACCCACGCACTAGTCACTAGCCGACAAGATTATGGAAACACCCTGTATGCCAGAACCACAGCCAAACTACAGAAAAAACTCCAACGCATCCAAAACGCCTCAGCCAGACTCATACTGGACATCCCCCGTCAAGCCCACATTTCCAGTCACCTAAAAGACCTCCACTGGCTTCCCATCAACAAAAGAATAACGTTCCGTCTCCTCACCCATGCACACAAGGCCCTCTACGACCTAGGACCAGAATGCCTCAACAAACGACTGTCCTTCTACACACCCACCCGCCAACTACGATCATCTAATCAAGCCCTCTCCGCAATTCCGCGCATCAATAGATCCACCATGGGAGGAAGATCCTCCTCCTACTTAGCGGCCAAAACATGGAATTCCCTCCCCACTCACCTCCGCCTCACACAGAACCACCTCTCCTTTAGAAAGCAGCTAAAAACCTGGCTATTCGATAAGTAATGCACCCACCCTCTCACAAGCGCCTTGAGACCCTCTGGGTGAGTAGTGCGCTATACAAATCTCCGAACTTGAACTTGAACTATTAATATGCATATGTTTGTGTAATTAAATTAGATATACGTTATCACAAGATAAACTGACGAGTCTTAAGGAACCTGGTGGGCGAGGTATAAAGAAGGAATAAAGGAAAGAAATGTGAACAGAGAAAAACATAACAGCTGTCAGGGTATTTTTAATGTAGTGTACAAAGTTGTGGTGTGCCCGGGATAGTTTTTTGCAAGCACACTGCATGGGCATGTGTCTTGGGCCTACAATCATACCACTGGGAGCGATAAAAGCAAGGAGGGCTATGGGATTAACAAGTGTTAATGAAGGATTTCAGTGGGTCCCAATGGGCGCGTTCAGCTGGAAGGTGGTAATCTTGTTCTATGTAGTAGGAAAACCGGTATTGGGATCTACTAGTAAGTGCAGTGGTGTTGAAGGATTGCCAAAGCAGTGGGAGAGCATGGGATGAAACTTGTCTTCCTTGTGGTATAACAGAGCTAACTGAATAGAGTAATGTCTATGGTGGACAACAATGCAGTGTGGCTATTATCAACTTGTGAGCAACATGTTGCTGATGGGCAATAAATCCATTGATGGTGTTGATATTAGTGTTTGGGATGAAGCATTGTATTCAGAGCAAGGGTTGCTCCCAGAGTGCATAGCTGTATAGGAGCTGTGTCCAGGCCACAGTGTAGGAGATTCCATGTGCTGATAGACGAGAGAAGGCACATCCATTGCTGTAGAAACTCTAACAGCAAGAAGACGAAAGGTTCTGCACGAGGAAGCTTCACCCACATTTTGTGGCATACTTCATCGACTACCTCACCCCACTCTGGTAAGATGATACTACTAGGGCAGACTCCGCCTCAATAAGAGGGAGTTCTTTATAAGAAATGTCATGGATAGATGAGGGATTCAGATAAGATAAAATACCTTGCGGTAAACCCAAGAAAAATCTTTAACAATGGGTACCTTAGGTATACTTAAACAAAAAAGAGTAGATGATGTATAGGTTGACCGACCTGTAAATCCGAATCAAGCCAGATATGTTTCTGTCCACTCTAGTGCCAAAATCGGTCAGGGGCATTTTTCAGGGCCAAGGGGATCCCTGTTCCTAACTCAACCTGAATGGATCACACGCTTGATGGAAAAGAAATTCCTACCCCCACCTTAAGTAAGAGTGGCTATACCTAAATTTGGGTTATTGCTAGTTATTGTTCTGGTGGGAGGGAGGTGCCCATTGTGCCTCTGTGTTCCCAACCACATTAATTGCAAAGAAAAACAGCTCTGCAGAATCTATTTGGTGAAAGCTTCTAGTGAAGCGGAAATGTGTCCAATCAGGGTTGTAGATGACAATGGTATACCAGGGCTGCAACGTTTTTTATTTAGATAGATGGGACTGACCTATTGGCTAAGTATATGTACAGATGCATGTAGCACTTGAATAATGCAAAGTGTAGCAATTAGGGTGATAAACTTGTTTTTGTGGCAGCGGAATTAAACCAAGAATGTGTAACTTCATCATTTCGGATTCTGGCTTCCATTGGCACCATCTTTCCTTTTGTCTAATGAAGACTGAGCAGGGGCATGTATGTCTTATGTCACAGAGTTCCTAAAGGTGTTGTCATCCTCTACATAGACATTTTGCGGAAGGCATTCCTTCCCCAATGACAACCTCAGATGATCATCCTCCCATATTTGGCACAGTTTCCAGAGTGCGTGAGGGCATTTTGTTGGAGCAAGACACACCAGGGAGAATTAACTATTGTAATAGAATAAAAGAATGTAGGATTCTGAGGCAGTGGTCTGTAAAATCACCTACAAAGTGATAGTTGTGTGTTAAAGGTTGGTTCAATGTTAATTGATTGTTAGAAGGTAGAAAGATGAGTAGGAGTTACAGGAGCCCCTCGTCCATAGATTGGGCAGGTATTCTGCAGGTCCTGTGAGAAAAAACTGTAGGGAAGTGAGCACAGAATTATTATTATGCCTGGCATGGTATTGGTAGGTCAAAGACACTGAGTTGGTCAGTAGGCCAGATATGTTGCAGCGTGAGGGTGGAGTGGCCACTAGAGCCAAATAGGTGAATTGACCTCTAGGTACATTTTTGTATTAGTTTGCAGCTTAGGTTTGCATTGGTTTGTATTGTGGGGTGGTCGGTTCTGTGGATCTGTCTCCTTATTCCTCTGTGGGGCAGAGTTGAATTTACTGGAGCAGCTCCAGGAAAGGCATGGATTATGTCCATTAAACCACAGTGTTAGAAAGGGTAAGTCATTCTTGTCGGTCACTGGAAGGACCCGCTCCAGGCCCACATTGGGAGATTTGAAGGCCTCTCTCCTTTACCTCCTTAAAGACCCTACAGATCTTCTCACCATCTCATTTGTTGAGGTTCCAGTCACTTCTTGGAATCGCTGATTGCTCTTGATAACCTCGTCTGACCTGCAAGGTAGGAGGTTAGTCCATCGCCACTCAGCGCAGACACCCTGCTGTTTAACATATGTTCGGAACCTCCTGGACCAAACATGGCGACCATCCGGTTGGCTCGATTGTGGTTTATTAAAATGTCACACCAAAGGAGATCACGTAATAGGAGAGATTCCAAAGCCAACTTTTATGGCCATGTCCAGTGCTTTATTGTTCACCTACCTTCATTTACATGTATATATGGAACTTACGTCCGGGATAATACAAAGGTGTGCTAAATTTTCAGCAGTGATGTCATTAGGTATAACGGTGGGAACCTGAGTGTTTCAGAGGTAGGAGCAATTTGGCCTTTGAGAAGGTGGTGAACACCCACAATGTCATAACTTGCAGATGCTAACAAGCATTTCCAGTGTTGTTCCTACCGCATTGAACACTTAAATTTACTTTGAAAAGGGTTGAAGGAAGTGTGCGAATGGGATATGAATGTGTATATGTGGTATTTGTATAGAATCAATCTTGCCAAAGGACAGCTGAGCTCTGTACAGTGTGAAACTCAAGAATATAGTCAACAAGAGGTTTGAGAGAGTGAGGTTTTTGCACTGTTACTGCATCATGATGTAGTCTTACAAGAGCTGAGTCTTCAACTCTTTCCTGAGTTGGTGCCTTGTTGGCTGCTTGATAAAGGGATGTTGCACCCTAGTTGTCAAGAGGTTCTCCAGACGTCTCTTTATTTCACAGAAGTGCATCAGAATTAATATTTTCTGGATGGAAAAAGTCTGATATGCTAATGAACATATATATAACATATATATTTTCTTCACAGTGACAGTCACCACTGTTTAGTTACTGTTCAGTCAGGGTTTCCGTAGGTAGAGGGTTTTTATGTCCGTCACTTTAGTGCAGTTGGACAAATCTTCTCAACACTTTTTTTAAAGCAGTTCACCCATCTCTGCTCCTTCCTGGAAAGTTTTGGTGGGATCTGTCAAGCGAGGGCTGAGAAAAGGGGAAAGGGATCCAAAATGTAATGTATCTATTCCCATAGGAATATTTGGTAAACGAAACAAAAAAACAGGCTAACAGGATTATACCAAATTTGTCAGAAGATTAAAACTTTATTTAGAAAGTGCTTTTTATGTGATTTGGTGTAAATCTGTCCACACCAAATCCCCAGAATCAATTTTTCTGAGAAATTTGCTTTTAAGGAGGGTGGACTTGAAAGGATGGAGGCCGGTAGTTCCATGACTTGAGTGCAATGTAGGAAAGGGGCAGGTCACCCATTCTGCTTTTGCGGATACAGGGTGTGTGTGCGAGGGAGAGTGAAGCTGCAGGGAGGAGTCTAATGGGTTCGGAAGGCGGCAGTTAAGGTGTGCTGGTCCTATGCTGTGCAGTCTCTTGTAAGCATTCGTGAGGAGTTCAAATTGGCAGCGTTAGTGTATCTGCTGCCAGTGGCGTGATGTGTGTGCGATGCGGGAGACCCAGGACGAGTCTAGTTGCAATGTTCTAGCTGTTCTGAAGTCGGTGGAGGAGGTGGCTGGAGAGTGCGACATACAGTGTGTTGCTGTAGGTTAATCTGCTAGTGACTAGGGCTTGAGTGAAGTACGCCTACTGTTTATGGGGATCCATTTTAATATTTTCCAGGGGTGCGTTCGAGGAAGCAGGAGGAACTGACTGCGTTCACCTGTGATACCATGTTAAGTTTGTTGTCCAGGATGATTACCAGGTTTCTCGCATAGTTGGAGGGTTTAGGAGTGGGAATAAGCTCTGATGGCCAGCAAATCAGCACTTTTATCGTGTCTGAGTGGAGTTTCAGGCAGTTGGTTTTTATCCATATATGAGTATAAAAGGTGAAACAATTGAAAGTTAGTACTATGCGAATCTAGCTCCCCGGGCTGTTTATGGCTGGAAGTTAGAAAGGCCCCACCTGAATTTCACTCATTTGCAGGAGACCAGAGGCGATTGCTTCCTTTTAGCAAGAGATTGCAGAATGAAGTAAACCCTGCATTTGACAGGTCTGCGCGCGTGAAGCTGAGGAACAGCAGAGGCAGCTGTGATGGGTTCCGTATGGGCCGGTGGTTTGATCTGTTTATGTGGTTGGCTCTAGAGAGCTATGAGTTATATGGATTTTTAGTCCAGTGTTTAGGCCCTGCTGCCAGCCCAGTGATCTCATTACTGGAACCTCCGAGCTTAGTCACGGCTCTGATTGGAAATGAGGACGGCTGCCTCGGGATGAGTGAGGAAGCGTCTTTGTTGTCTACGGCAGAGTTCATTGGATGTGTGAATGTGTACACACATCTCCCCAGAGTTGCATTGGGATCAAAAATAGGCCTGGGCAGCCTAAAAAGCAAAACATGTGGCCTACATTTGCAGATTGCGTCTTTATGTAAAACACTGCTTCAGTATTTTAAGTATTATAAAAAGTAGAGCGCTTCTCCGAAAGAGGCATGTTTTCTTAACTTCACTGAGATTAAACAAAAATGCAAATATTGCCAGCACTCTTGGTGCTTGGATTAGTTCACAATGGTGAACCACACCTGAATGTAAGTGAGGCCACGTCTGCTCAGGCCCACAGGGCAGAGCTGATGCACGCATGCTGTGTGGAAGCGAGCTCAGTGATGCACTGCTAGGACAAAGGGTAGAGCTGATGCTGCACGCATAGCACTGCTAGTACACTGGGCAGAGCTGATGCTATACGCATACTGTGTGGAAGTGAGCGTACACAGGGCAGAGCTGATGCTATACGCATACTGTGTGGAAGTGAGCGTACACAGGGCAGAGCTGATGCTGCACACACACTGTGGAAGGAATCTTGGGTGATGCAATCCTAGTACACTGGGCAGAGCTGATGCTGCACACACACTGTGGAAGCGAGCTTGGGTGATGCAATCCAGGTACACAGGGCAGAGCTGATGCACGCATGCTGTGTGGAAGCGAGCTCAGCGATGCACTGCTAGGACACAGGGCAGAGCTGATGCACACACACTGTGCGGAAGCGAGCTTTGGTGATTTACTGCTAGGACACAGGGAGAGCTTGTGTACTGCATGCACACTGTGTGGAAGCAAACTTGAGTGCCACACTGCTAGGACACATGGCAGAGCTGATGCTGTATGCACACTGTGTGGAAGCGAGCTACTGTGCTGCACTGCTAGTACACAGGGCAGAGCTGATGCTGCACACACACTGTGTGGAAGCAAACGTGGGTGTCACACTGCTAGTACACAGAGCAGAGCTGATGCTGCATGCACACTGTGGAAGCGAGCTTGGGTGATGCAATCCAGGTACACAGGGCAGAGCTGATGCACGCATGCTGTGTGGAAGCGAGCTCAGCGATGCACTGCTAGGACACAGGGCAGAGCTGATGCACACACACTGTGCGGAAGCGAGCTTTGGTGATTTACTGCTAGGACACAGGGAGAGCTTGTGTACTGCATGCACACTGTGTGGAAGCAAACTTGAGTGCCACACTGCTAGGACACATGGCAGAGCTGATGCTGTATGCACACTGTGTGGAAGCGAGCTACTGTGCTGCACTGCTAGTACACAGAGCAGAGCTGATGCTGCATGCACACTGTGGAAGCGCGCTTTGGTGACGCACTGCTAGGACACATGGCAGAGCTGATGCTGTATGCACACTGTGTGGAAGCGAGCTACTGTGCTGCACTGCTAGTACACAGGGCAGAGCTGATGCTGCATGCACACTGTGTGGAAGCGCGCTTTGGTGATGCATTGCTAGGACACAGGGAAGAGCTGATGCACGCACACTGTGTGGAAGCGAGCTTGGGTGCTGCACTGTTAGTGAACAGGGCAGAGCTGATGCTGCAGGCACACTGTGGCAGCAAACGTGGGTGTCACACTGCTAGTACACAGAGCAGAGCTGATGCTGCATGCACACTGTGTGGAAGCGAACTACTGTGCTGCACTGCTAGTACACAGGGCAGAGCTGATGCTGCATGCACACTGTGTGGAAGCAAACGTGGGTGTCACACTGCTAGTACACAGAGCAGAGCTGATGCTGCATGCACACTGTGGAAGCGCGCTTTGGTGACGCACTTCTAGGACACATGGCAGAGCTGATGCTGTATGCACATTGTGTGGAAGCGCGCTCTAGTGATGCACTGCTAGGACACAGGGCAGAGCTGATGCTGTATGCACACTGTGTGGAAGCGCGCTTTGGTGACGCACTGCTAGGACACAGGGCAGAGCTGATGCTGTATGCACACTGTGTGGAAGCGCGCTTTGGTGACGCACTGCTAGGACACAGGGCAGAGCTGATGCTGCATGCACACTGTGTGGAAGCGCGCTTTGGTGATGCATTGCTAGAACACAGGGCAGAGCTGATGCTGTATGCACATTGTGTGGAAGCGCGCTCTAGTGATGCACTGCTAGGACACAGGGCAGAGCTGATGCTGTATGCACACTGTGTGGAAGCGCGCTTTGGTGACGCACTGCTAGGACACAGGGCAGAGCTGATGCTGTATGCACACTGTGTGGAAGCGCGCTTTGGTGACGCACTGCTAGGACACAGGGCAGAGCTGATGCTGTATGCACACTGTGTGGAAGCGCGCTTTGGTGATGCACTGCTAGGACACAGGGCAGAGCTGATGCTGCATGCACACTGTGTGGAAGCGCGCTTTGGTGATGCATTGCTAGAACACAGGGCAGAGCTGAGGCACGCACACTGTGTGGAAGCAAGCTTGGGTGCTGCACTGCTAGTACACAGGGCAAAGCTTATGCTGCATGCACACTGTGTGGAAGCGAGCTTGGGTGCTGCACTGCTAGTACACAGGGCAGAGCTGATGCTGCATGCACACTGTGTGGAAGCAAGCTTGGGTGCTGCACGCACACTGTGGAAGCGAGCTTGGGTGATGCAATCCAAGTACACAGGGCAGAGCTGATGCACGCATGCTGTGTGGAAGCGAGCTCAGTGATGCACTGCTAGGACACAGGGCAGAGCTGATGTTGTGAACACGCTGTCTGGATCGAGCTCGGATGCTGCACTGCTAGTACACAGGGCAGAGCTGATACTGCACACACACTGTGTGGAAGCGCGCTTTGTTGACGCACTGCTAGGACACGGGGCAGAGCTGATGCTGCATGCACACTGTGTGGAAGCGCGCTCTGGTGATGCACTGCTAGGACACAGGGCAGAGCTGATGCTGCTGCATGCACACTGTGTGGAAGCGCGCTTTGATGACGCTCTGCTAGGACACAGGGCAGACCTGATGCTGTATGCACACTGTGTGGAAGCGCGCTCTGGTGATGCACTGCTAGGACACAGGGCAGAGCTGATGCTGCACGCACACTGTGGAAGCGCGCTTTGGTGATGCATTGCTAGGACACAGGGCAGAGCTGATGCTGTATGCACACTGTGTGGAAGCGAGCTTGGGTGCTGCACTGTTAGTGAACAGGGCAGAGCTGATGCTGCACGCACACTGTGTGGCAGCAAACGTGGGTGTCACACTGCTAGTACACAGAGCAGAGCTGATGCTGCACGCACACCGTGTGGAAGCGAGCTACTGTGCTGCACTGCTAGTACACAGAGCAGAGCTGATGCTGCATGCACACTGTGTGGAAGCGAACTTGTGTGCCACACTGCTAGGACACAGGGAAGAGCTGATGCTGCACACACACTGTGTGGAAGTGAGCTACTGTGCTGCACTCCTAGGACAAAGGGCAGAGCTGATGCTGCACACACACTGCGTGGAAGTGAGCTACTGTGCTGCACTGCTAGGACACAGAGCAGAGCTGATGCTGCACACACACTGTGTGGAAGTGAGCTACTGTGCTGCACTGCTAGGACACAGGGCAGAGCTGATGCTGCACGCACACCGTGTGGAAGCGAGCTACTGTGCTGCACTGCTAGTACACAGAGCAGAGCTGATGCTGCATGCACACTGTGTGGAAGCGAACTTGTGTGCCACACTGCTAGGACACAGGGAAGAGCTGATGCTGCACACACACTGTGTGGAAGTGAGCTACTGTGCTGCACTCCTAGGACAAAGGGCAGAGCTGATGCTGCACACACACTGCGTGGAAGTGAGCTACTGTGCTGCACTGCTAGGACACAGGGCAGAGCTGATGCTGCACACACACTGTGTGGAAGTGAGCTACTGTGCTGCACTGCTAGGACACAGGGCAGAGCTGATGCTGCACGCACACCGTGTGGAAGCGAGCTACTGTGCTGCACTGCTAGTACCCAGGCCAGAGCCGATGCTGCACACACACTGTGTGGAAACCAGCTCGGATGATGCACTGCTAGTACACAGGGAGAGCTTGTGTGCTGCACTACTAGTACACAGGGCAGACCGGATTCTGCACGCACACTGTGTGAAAACAAGCTTGGATGATGCACTGCTAGTACACAGGGCAGAGCTCATGCGCGCGCACTGGGTAAGCGAACTTGTGTGCTGCCCTGCTAGTACACAGGGCAGAGCTGATGCGCACGCACTGTGTGTAAGCGAACTTGTGTGCTGCTAGTACACAGGGCAGAGCTGATGCTGCGCGCGCACTGTGTGTAAGCGAACTTGTGTGCTGCTAGTACACAGGGCAGAGCTGATGCGCGCGCACTGGGTAAGCGAACTTGTGTGCTGCCCTGCTAGCACACAGGGCAGAGCTGATGCTGCGCGCGCACTGTGTGTAAGCGAACTTGTGTGCTGCTAGTACACAGGGCAGAGCTGATGCTGCTCGCGCACTGTGTGTAAGCGAGCTTGTGTGCTGCGCTGCTAGTACGCAGAGCTTGTGCACGCATACTGTCTGGAGCGAGCTCGGGTGCTGCACTGCTAGTACACAGGGCAGAGCTGATGCACACACACTGTGTGTAAGCAAGCTCGTGTGCTGCACTGCTAGTACACAGGGCAGAGCTGATGCTGTGAGCGCACAGTGTGAGAAGGTGGACTTTGGTGCTGCACCGCTGGTGCCCACGTGAGAGCTGATGCTGCTCAAGCACTGCTTGCAGAAGCGACCTTTGGTGATTCAGTGCAGACATCCCTGGCAGAGCTGAGGCAGCACAGACAGCGATGCCAGGGACGGGGGAGATGCCACCTGTCTCCACAGCACATTCCCTAGGGTGGCTTTCCGCGCTCAGGCCTTGGCATCTCTCCCAAGCCTGCTGGGCTTTTGCTCTCCAAAGCTCTGAGGCTCTGCAGTCTCACTGCAGCCGGCTCTGGCAGGTTCTGCTGCCTCTGGTTATTAGTGCCGGTGCTGGCAGCCGATTGTCCAATTCTTTCTAACGCTGCCAGGGTCGCCGATCAGCAAAATAAGACATTGAGCCAACAGTTCACATCTGTAGACCTCATTCACTTTAAAGTTGTAAAATTAGATATTTTTTCAAAGCCTTTTGTTTTGCCACAGCTGTAAGGGTAACTGCTGGTCAGTTGGTCAATATGTTCATATTAAGTGCACTGCCATAGAGCAAACGAAAACGTTTCTTTATTTTCTGATCTAATGTATCTTTAGGTTTGTTAGGTCACTCAATAGTTTATGTATGAAACTGTGGTACTGGTTTTGGTTTTTTTTTAATTTTACTAATTTCTCCCAATGGATTCTTAACATTTTGTTTATATGAAGATACTTGAATGCTAATCATTGTTAATGGAATTTGTACGGAAAAAAAACTTTAAAGGATTGAGATACAAAAAATGCAAAAGGTTATTAGGAATAAAAACGAGCTAATTGAATTGACCGATTGCTAACGATTCATAGAGCTAGTCCAAGAGTAACTCTAATATAACCAACGCATTATTACAAATGGATGAATGAGTAATTTTATCATGCATTAATAATTAAAATCATTACATGTACAAATTGCATGACATGGTTTAAGAAACCTCTCTAAAAACGATACAATAGTGCGTAACTCTCAATTAATACCACCTGTAAAGTGCATTGGAGATTTGTGTCTCAAGCCTCCAACATGCCTCTGTTATTTATCAGACAAGTTATATTGAAAAAGAAAAAAGAGTGTTTCAGTGGGTAGGAATGTGCATAGATTGCATGCATGAATGGATCATGTGAGAGTCCTGATCAGTTTGTCTGCACTTGGTACACTTTTTGTAAATCAACTGTTGAGGGCAGTGCCCAAGGGACTGTCATACAAATATTTATCAATTTTCTGTATAGCACAAACCCCGAAGCCAAGCAGTGGGACTATGTACAGTTAAGAAGACACACAGCAGGAAAGAGTGAAGGGAGATGTGAACTGGAAAGGATGTAGAGATGTGATGAAGATATGGGGGTGTAATGCAGCAGTTCTAGGGAGATGGCTGAGCAACATTGAAAGGGCGGGTACCCGGGAGGGTGCTCAGTGAAGAGTGTTGTTAGATAAGCAGAGACTTGAGTATCCTCCGCTGGAGGAAAGATTGTAGCGATGCCCGCTTCTTAAGAGATGTGTACAGAATGTATTTCTTAAAACTAAAAGCTAAAGAGGAGATAGTCATGCTACCTAAAGCAGTGTTCTTAACATTTTGACTTCTGTGGAACCCCATATAATTATTACTAGAACCCAGAGACCCCCACTAGATAATTATTGGAAGCCAGGGAGCCCCACTGAGTCAACACTCGAAACCGGGACCTCGGCCCAAACATTTTGGAAAATTTGAACTACGAAACAATGCAGAATAAATACAGAAACAAGCTTTCATCAAACAAATACACAAATGATGAAACATTTTATTTAATTAGCAAGTAAATATAAATAAAAATCGAACATTTTAATTTTAATAGGAAGGTTGGACTTTTTCTAAATGTAATTGAGGCTGCTCATCACCCATACTATATTCTGTTTGATGCACTTGCACTGCTTCCAGAAATCAGCCTGCGGATACCAATTTTATTTCTAGCCTCCAATTTCAATTCCTTCATGTTTACAGAACGTTTTAAAAGTCTTTATTCTGTATTTGTTTCACTTTATTAATGTGTTAATGTTATTCAATTTTATAAGCAGTCGCGGACCCCTAAGAATGCTTTGTGGCCCCCCCAGGGTCCCCACAGGTTAAGAATCACTGCCCTGAAATAGAAAGTGCTCAAGAGATTGGTTTGGTTAAATAGTCCCATCACAGACCTTGCCTGCATGTGCAAATGCTGGCTGACCAACTATAATTTATTGGAAAATTGTTAACTTTTCACGCTGATAGGTATCCAAGCAGAGTCAGAAACAATAAGGAAAAATCGATCGCCTAATAAAGCCGTAAATAAGATGTGTCTGTAATTATTATTGACCTCTGCTGAGAGAGCTACCAGCTGTTGATGCTCGATAGCATGTTGAAAGTCTTATGCTATTTGACAAATTACGTGCTGTAAATTGGGTGCAGTTGGAGACTGTGTGAAAAGCCATGAAAAAATTTTCAATCTTATGTCTCCTTAGCTTTATATTCATACGGTGCTTAAAATGAACAAGCCCCTCAACCTTTCTCTATATATGTAGGCCTACATTTTAAAATGTTACAACACATTTTTCTGTACTTTTGTATGAAACTTTATACATACCAGGCTATTTGAATTATGGAGTCTGATTTATATCACGCTGTCTTTTAGACTAGCACTGGCACCTGTTTTTTTAGGGTGGGGTGGGTCTGGTTTGCATTATCTTGTGGGATTTGGTTTTAGTTGCATTGGGATGCTTTGCGATTTATATATAATTGGTCCAAGCAAAAAAAATCATCTGGGCAGAATACAGGTGGTGTAAATTAATGTGTTCGGATAGGCATTTAAAAATTCATGTAAAATGTTCGTGTAGATTGTGAATGTTTGTTTAATAGTGCTCACTACCCCTGATGAATTGTTGAAGCACTTGTTTGAAGTGGTACAACAATTCAGTAGTGTTAGTTGGATGACTCGATGGACAGCAAGAATAGCTTGAAAAGCATTTTTAAGACTCCATTGTAGTCAAGAAAAGTTTGCGATGAGTTTGAGAGTGGAGGGAAAGGCAGAGGTGGAAGTTATTATTAGATAATATTTTGTAATAAAAATGTATACATAGATGTACACACATACATATATACATGCATGCTTACACACCTATATATATTATACATGAGTATGTCTATATATTTGATTGTGAAAAACAAGGACCCCTGAGAAATGAATGTTTCAATTCCTAGGACAGGGAAATATAATTTGAGTGAGAAAACTTCCTAGGCAATTTCAATCAGTAAATGCAAATGTCGGAGCATAATTCAGGGAAAAGTAAACAGGAATCATGTAAAAAAGCATAGTATTTTTAATTATGTTAAAAAAGACAAAGTTAAAAACAACATTAATTACACATTTGAAAAAATGATTTTTCATTTCATTGCAATTCAATAAAATATACAGAATGTATAAAGGTGGCACTTTTTATGTTCTTTATCAATTGTATCGACGCGCGTTTCGGCGTACTTAAAAACGCCTTCTTCAGGACAAGCCACTGATTTACTTCATATGTTGTAATGGAAAGCGGCTCATATTAAGAAGATATAAAGATATCGTCAGGTCCTACATAGCTCTTTATTTACTTGGAGGAACTTAAGGAATTTGCCCTAAGGTTCGTCTTAAATCTCGTTTGATCTATCTACATTGAGCCTCTTCCCATTACAACCTTTATACATTCTGTATATTTTATTGAATTGCAATGAAATGTAAGATCATTTTTTCAAATGTGTAATTAATGTTGTTTTTAACTTAGTCTTTTTTAACTAAAAATACTATGCTTTTTTACATGACTCCTGTTGTTCACTTTTCCCTGATTTATGCTCCGACATATATATTTGTACATAAATGTAATAATATGTACGTGGCCAGTTCATAAACATTCATAGTCTGTTTTTTTCTTAATCATATATTAGTATACACTGAAGCATAAACTCCTATACTTACACACATGTATATAGAGAACATCATCCACATACCCAGGTACACATATTACTTTCATGTTTGAATGTATATGGAGTGTTTTTTGTTTAATATCTAAATATATTTTTATACCTCTATAGAAATTAAAAAAGCAATATGCATAGGTAGAGGTACCTAACCTATAATAATATTTATGTACTGTGACATATATGTATTCACTTACAAATCTTATTTAAAAAGTATTAAAAAAGTTTCATATAACACGAACAAGACCCATGAGGGTATCAGAGCGCTTTACATTTGAGCGATAGGAGACGTATAGATCAGATAACTGTGTAATCGAAAGTACTGGGGAAGAAAAACTTTAGGCCAGCAGAACAAGACATAGTGATGAACAGTCTAAGAATGTAATAAGGGTGAGGGACGTGTCAGAGCAGGCCTGGAGGGTAATGGATCAAGAATAAACGAGACAGATAACAAATGTCACAGAGGAGGAAGCTAAGGGGTCTGATAACAAAGTAAATATGAAAAGTACAAAAAGAAGTAACGCCAAAATCAAAATGCAATCATATAAATTCTGGTACTATACAAGGTAGATCCAGGTGTGTCTTTGAGTGCTTGTCTGGCGTGGGAGTTTTAGAGCAGGAATTTGTTCATCAATAGCGCTTTACCTTTTTTAAAAAAAGATGTCGTTGAGGGGTCCATCCTGATTTTAGGGGGCAGGGAGTTCCAACTCCTCTTGGTGGTACCAGAGAAGGTTCGATCATAGGTTTTCTTTTTATAGAATTTCTGCTGTTTCAGCAGTAGGGTCCTAGCACTTCTGGAGGATCTGGGAACACCAGATAGCACAAGTTTATGTGTGAGGTACAGCGTGGCGTTGAAATGTAAGGATTTATGGGTTATGCAAGCAATTTTCAGTTGTATCCTTGCTTCATGAATCCAGTGGTCCTGATTATAGGTCATGTTGACTCCTTTAGAAATTACTGCGAATATACTTTAACTGTGGACACTGGAAGGCGAGGTAGTTCGACAAGTCCAGTTTAGGCTTGAGCTCCAAATCGAAGTGCTTGAATTCCATTCCCCACGGTTATTAAACAAAAGGGAGGCATGCTGGGCCAAGGGGGAGTTCCAGAAATTGGATATTGGAGTGAGTGCAAATTGCAGTTTTACTGAAGAGGGTATTATCACCATAGACGAACTAACATGGATAGGCATTGCTCTATTTTGTTGCCACACAGTGGATATTCAGCGTAATTTGCCTCTTATGCTGCAGGGCATTTTATGCAGCCAGTTAAGGGATTTAGGCTTCTGCGTCATATGGTGCTATTTTTTGAGCCAGTGATAAGTCTTGCAGCAGAAAGAAGAGAGGCCCTTAGTGGAGCCATCTTAGATCTAGGTAGGCCGCAGAGGGCTGCATTTCCATAGTCCAACTTTGAAATCACCTGAGTTTGCACAGCTGGTTTGAAGTCATTAGCGGGGTGAAATGTTTTATTTTCCTTATGATGCTCATTTAGTAGCTCGCTCCCTTGGTAGGAGCACTAATGTGCTTCTGCATGTTCAGGCTCTTGTCCAGCATTATGCCCAGTAAGCTTGCAGCGTCAATGATGTGTGGTAAGCAGTTAAAAGCTGTTAGCTGATTCATTCATTCTCTGATGACACGTGGATGTTTAGTTGGGGCGATTAAAAGTAATTCCATTTTGAGAGCATTTAATTTAAGGTGATTTAGAGTCGGCCAGTTTTGGGCGTTCAGTAGAGTGGTGTTGAGGGATCTGATGTCACCTAGGGAGGAGACCTTCAGATCCAGTTGGGTGTCATCGGCATACATGTGACAATGGGTGTAGGATCGTTTCAAAATGTCAGTTAAAGGCTCAATGAACAAGTTGAAGAGAGTGGGTGAGTGTGTAGTGCCTAGTGGAACACCTAGATTAACTGAAGAGGCATAAGATAGGGACTGATTCACCTTGAACCTTCGAGTTCTATTGTGGAGAAAAGATGCAAACCAGTTTAGGACGGGCTCTGAGATCCCCATCCTGTGTTCCAGTAGGAAGAGTAAGCAGTCATGTTTAACGGTACTGAAAGCTGAAAGTATAAACTCATATACAGACTTGTACTTTGATTTTGTGAAGCAATCATGGGTTTATGTATGTATATACATATATACCAAAACCAGTGCCAAAAAAGTTTGTTCTCACCAACATCAGATGCGCTTTGGAAGAAGCTTTGTATTAAATGCCTCTAGGTTGTGTAATACTCTCCCTCCACCTATCAAATCTATTTCGAACCTCCTCTTTCGAGAAAGCACTGCAAACATGGCTGTTTAACAACTAAGGACTTTACAACCAAATGTTAATGGCTGTCAGATTTCTGCAACTTAAAGCAGCTCCAAGACACCGCCGGGTATACGTGCGCTTTACAAGTGTTGGACAACCTCTGAAATGCTCTGCCATTCTTCTTTCACTTGTAGCCAGCAAGAGGGCCACTATATAAAATTACAAAGTACCATAAACAGGCAGTAAGAGAAAGAATGGTACATCCAGCTCTCCCTCTCAAGATCATTTGCCGCACTTTGTCAAATGAAATTGTGTGTGACTACACAGTTTGTACTTGAATGCAGGCCTCGTCTTTCTGATTTCTCCATCTGAAATTCAGCAGAGATTTATGGGGTGTTGCAGCTCCACCCCAACTCTACCCCCGCCTGCACACCGCTACTCCCAGAACCACTGTTTAAACGTTTACTTTGTTTCTTACGTGGGTGTGCATTAGCACCCCTCTCACTAAATCTCTCCTTCAATTTCCCTTGACCCCACCCATTTAGAAGTAAGCATTCCTTATTTTCCAACCATTCCCCCTTGTCCATCCCATATTTACTGCTAAATTGTTTACCTTCATGTGTGGCAAGATCTGCCATCGAGGCTCAGACCTTCGTACAGAAAAGATAGAAGAGGCGGGGATCTCCTGCTGGAGGTTTTTGAATTTTATTTTGGAGTACACAAAGTAGTGCTAATTCACATACTCCAAAATGGCTCTTATGAATGCCCTCCGTTTCAAAGTGTAACAGCGAATGGTTGGAATAGTGAGAATAATATGCGAATGAGACCATTGCTCTTTTTCATTAGCAGGTGGTGACATGCTTCATCTTTGGGTTGCTCCTCATCATGCACGCAAGTCCAAGATAGGTCTTGTTCAGGCTCTTTTGTTCAAAGCCTGGATGAGCTGTTCAATGAGTGGGTCTGCCATTTAAGGGGTGGTTGTAAAAGGCGGGGAGTGATTACATTGTATAGTGGTGGTTGTGTAAGTATGCACAAACTAAATATTTGTATTAGGGAAAAATAGAGAAAAATATTTTTCTTGTGCTAAATGTTTTAAGTGTGACGTATAATACTAAGTTTGAGGAAAAATACGTTCTAATTCTTATTACAAAAGAAAGCAAAACGTTAGCAAATTAGATTGTTTTGTATTTTTTTCTAAGAATTAAAGATGATTTTTACATTTGTAAGTACATTACTGCACATGTGAAAAGATTTATTGGCAGGGGGCGTTATATGTTGTGCAGTAGGTTCACATTGTTTCCTCAACTTGTGCACCGGTACAAGCATTTTGATGAGATATGGAATGGAGCAAGATTTTTATGCTACACTCTGTTACACAAAAATTAGAGCAAAATTGATTTGTTTTATTGCACTTAACATTTTTTTGTAAATTTTATGAACCTTTTAAGCGAAGATTTCAATTACCTATTTTAAAAAGGCTGGGGTTCCTACAGTGCCAGCCAGCCTTTTAAATTCTTTGCATGGCCGCAGATTTTGCCATTTGTCTTGTGGTGGAAGCTTTTCTCAAAAATGCAATATGCTGGCTTAACTCTGTGAATTTTGATCTGTTACTTATTTATGCCTCCTTTTTAATTTATTTATTGTACTTTGATTGCATATTTTATGTGATACTTGTCTGTTCTTTTATGGTTATTTTTAATAATCCAATAAGGAGAATATTGATGATTGAATTCCATCTTTTTACAAGGTTGCATTGCTGGCACATTCTCCAGGCAGTTGGAGGCAGTTCTCACGTTGTTTGCAAGCTCTCACATGCTTGCTTGAATTCTGTACAGAGGCTGCTTCCAGGTTCTCAGTTGTCAGTCGGCCATTTCAGGTTGACATTTCGAGAGCAGCAAACATGTAAAACTCTGAGGAGCTTGGTAACGCCCGCAGCCTCGGGGATATATCGTGGGGCTTCTGCTCCTGAGCGTGTCCATTCCAGAATGACTGAATTATGGCACATTGAAAAGTCATTGTACGCTGACCCAGGAGCAAATAGCGGTCTGAACCTATTGCAAATATTCCAAGTCTAAGTAACACACGAGGATAATTTGAAGATGCTTGGCGTCCATGTTAGTTGAATTGAAGTAGAGCAAAGGTGTCCAACATTGACCCAGAAGGGCAGCATCCAGGACCTTTTTGATACTCCAGTAAAATTAATAAACTTTCAGTAAATCTGAGTGGACGACATTTACATACTCATGGTTCTTCTAGAAATCTGGCATTGAGCTATCCCTGCTGGGTGTATGTTGGACTCCGTGGAGGCAATATAGAATTGATGGCATTCCTAACCCACCTCTTCAGGTAAATGCGATCAGCAGTATTTTGCAATCACTACAGCACTGTTTCTGCCCGTCTTCACCAGTTGGTCAAAACTTGGATTTTTTCAACACTGCACGTTTAACCACCATTGCACCTTTTGACCTGGGTAAAAAGTAAGGATTAATATTTGGTGGTGGCCAAATTGTTGCTCCCCCACACACTTCTCTTAGCAAATGTGGTTTTTGCTGTTGGTTCATTTGCACCCATAGCTCTGGTTTCTGTGGTTACTCATCATGGAACTTGTAAACCATCAGACGTTCCGCAGGGGATAGCCCTGTGTACATCCGTGTTTGCAAGGTGTAGGCCGCCAGTAAAGAACAGGTTTTAGAATAGAGGTCCTAGGTGATTGCTGCCCACAGGGTACGTCACAGAGTTGAAACCACGCACATTCTACTCTTGAGGATACATTTGGGAGATCAAGTTACAGACGATTCCCCCACTGCCAGTCTTTTTACATCATGAGGGGAAGGCATCCTAAAGTCTATACTTGGAGACTTGGATAAGAAGATAGGGTGTGAGGCTTAGCCAGGACTGGTACCAGCTTGGTGGTCGATTAAAATAGGCTGACCTCAATTGACTCATGATAAGGGTGTCTGTGGAAACCTGCGGCCTCTGGGCTATTAGCAGATCCGCCTTAAGCTTGATCCAGGAGGGCAGAGTGTTGGTGAAAACTAAATATGTAACCATGCAGCACAAAGAGAAGCATGTAGGTATAGATACACTTAGCACAATTTTGCATCATTGGATCATCCATTTTACCTAAAATTCATGAATATTTAAGAAAAAACCCTACGGTATAATTTTGTTGTATGAATTCTGGAATGGCCAAATAAGCAGAGTGTTCTTTGACAACCTTTCATTAGTCAGAAAAGTGTATCCAAGTTCCGGCCCATGGGCTTGCTGTTTGTTCGCTTCAACGTTGCTCTCATATCCATCGTTCTGTTTGTCATGGCATGCATGCTTCATGCCTCTTCTTGTGTTTGGCCCTCCCCCAGAGCATGAACCAAGTACCTGTGTCAATCGCCAGCGCACATTTTTGGAGCTACTTGTTTAATTGTGCTTAAGCACTCCATACTAGTGCTTGTGTTCTCACTCACTCATTTCCCCTATTTGTGTTGCTACATTTCCCCTCCCTGTTGCTACATTTCCCCTCCCTCCCTGTTGCTACATTTCCCCTCCCACCCACCCCATCCCTGTTGCTACATTTCCCCTCCCACCCACCCCATCCCTGTTGCTACATTTCCCCTCCCACCGCCCCATCCCTGCTGCTACATTTCCCCTCCCACCCGCCCCATCCCTGTTGCTACATTTCCCCTCCCACCCGCCCCATCCCTGTTGCTACATTTCCCCTCCCACCCGCCCCATCCCTGTTGCTACATTTCCCTTCCCACCCGCCCCATCCCTGTTGCTACATTTCCCTTCCCACCCGCCCCATTCCATGCCCCTCCCACCTGTTTTATTGTTTTACTGGTATTAGGATATCAAAAGCTTCCTGAACAAACCCAGGGTTTTTTTAACTGAATTTATGTCTAGATCTATGTTGGATTTTAGCTGTTTCTAAGTTCTCACAATTGAGTTTGAGTCCACGGTCAATATGTGGTTGCATGTAAGGTGGCCTTTGGTGTGGAGAGTTGTGATGTTTGAAAGCTACCATATAGGGGTCTGATCATGTGACTGGAGTAATCCTTTGAAAGGTAATTAGTGTGGATTTGCAAAAATGACATCTAGGATGAGTCCCGCGATGTGTGTGGATTTGGGGATGATCTGATGTAAATTTTGTGTCTAGGCCATTGGTGATAGTTTTTGGATGGGGCATGTTAGGTTTGTCAACCATGCGTTTAGGTCACAAATGATGCCTAGGTTAGAGTGCAGTGTCCTAATGGTTGAAACGGTGCCTAGAATTGTATCTGGTAATGTTGCATTGTTTTGTGGTGTTATAAAGATGGAGGAAGTTACCAGGAGGAAGTTGGTCTAGGCTTGCATCTAGTGAGGAGGGCCTCACAACCGTGTATGGAAATGTTGTAAGCTTTGGTGAGGTTTGTTGTTTCCTTGAATAGAACATCTAGTCGGCCTCCTCTTTTGCCTATGTGATTTTGCTTGACAGTTTGATAGCTAGGAGGAGTACAGGAGTGCCCATTCATGCCAGATTTTCAAAATATTTAATTAAGATTCATTTACATACCATGCATATAAATGGAAATCGTTTACATTCTTACGAGTTCTCTTTAGCATTTGACATTGATCTGACCCTCCAGTGCCTATAATTGACATTTAGCACTAAGTGCTCATAATGGTTACAGTGTATATATTGTTTTCTTTCTCTGTATTATGAGTCAGTCAAAATTGTGTTCAAATTAGCCTGTCAACAAAGAACAGCATTAAAAACTAGAAATGTACATATAATGGATTTCCTCCACAAAGATGTATTTTTAAAATGTGCTCCAGTTTCTGACTTTCTGTAGATTTCCATGCATATTCCCCAGGAATATGCATGGAAATAGTTGCAAACAGTTGTATTTGCTTGCACCTCCTCTGTTTGCATTCTTCTGAGGATTGCTGACAGGTCAGATAATCTGTTGGAGTAAGTGGGATGGAAGTGTGCATAACCATGTGAAACCGTGTTTGGGGTGGAGAAGTCAAAATGTTTTGTGATTTAGCCCCATAAACTACTCTTTTATGACCAATATTCTTGCATCCCCACTGTAAAGGAGTTCATGCCACTATTTCATTGATGTCTAGATCTAAAGAATTGTTTTTGCGCTGTGAAGTTTTGAGTGCCCTCAAGCCCACCTGCTTACTTAGTATTCTTTGCATTGATTTCACTAACTGCCTGATTTTTAATGTGGATTTGACAATTTGGGCAGTGACTTATTACTTACTGACTGTCTTGTTTCCTTCCTCAGGCCTGTTCCTGATCCTAGGCTTGATTCTGTACCCTGCAGGTTGGGGATGCCAGAAGGCTGTTGGATTTTGTGGACAGTATGCCTCGGCCTATAAGCTTGGAGAATGTTCGGTGGGCTGGGCCTTCTACACCGCCATTGGAGCCACTGTGCTGACGTTCATCTGCGCGGTCTTCTCGGCACAGGCCGAGATCGCCACCTCCAGCGACAAGGTGCAAGAAGAAATTGAAGAGGGCAAGAACCTGATCTGCCTGCTTTAACGGCAAAGGACCCTTGGTCAGCGGCTTGGAAGCTGGCTCTCATCTCCATTGACTTGATTAAGGGATCAATGCTGTTTACCTGCCACACACACACTGTGGGATTAAGCTCGTGTGTTGACCTTTGAACTCTCCAAGCAATATTTCAGCACAGGTGGCACAGAGAGTCTCTAGAAAGCAGAGGAGGGAAGGTGCACTTCGTACATGGTGGGTTTTTGCCTGCGATATCATACATGAACGAAAGACAATGTAAATAGTTTACAGACTATGGGGAATCGATGTCGTGAATTACAATTTTGTGGAACTGCCCCTCCTTTTCTTTCCAGCCTTCCAAGTCACTTTAGAGGGCTTTTCATAGCCACTAGCAAGCCATCGGATTGCAGTCACCGAGAGAACATTGATATTCTCATAAGTTTTTTATGTTTTTGGCTGTTGCCATTGTTCAGTATGAAATGCCATGCAGTCACCACTGCTTTATCTACTTTTTGTGTGCACTGCATAGTATGACTGGACATTGGTAAGTGTTGTATTAGTGAAGGAAATAGCACCACAGCTCCTTAATGCAGATGCCTGTAATCTGAAAGTTGACCATGGTGGTTGGTGGGGCAGGGGGTGGTGTACAGCTTGCATAAACCACTTAGTTCTCATAGTCACAGCAGACCAAACCACTGTTTAATATATGAAATAATGCTGCTGAGGGTTTGGGCCCCTTTACCAGTGTTTGTTAACTCAGTTGTAAGGGTGCAAGTGTCAGGCACTTTTCTAGGTAGTACCACAGCCCAACTAACCTAAACAAACGTGTGAAGCCCATCGCACACTCGGTCAAGTGAATAGGAAACCTCCATCAGTGTTGAGAAAAAGTCACATTTTTCTAGCGTTGTGCCGACACCACCATACACTGACTGATTGTCAATGCAAGTATTACCACAACTGCCATTCGTGCCTTGGCCATGCATACTTTCAGCACCATCCAAGCTAATGTGTGCGCTGAAAATGACCAGTGACCCACACAACTCCCAATTTGAGCTTGTTCTCCCGATTTCAGCTTTGTATTAAGTAATGAATGTATAGAATGGAATGTGAAGTGTTTGTGGACTGACTGACCCGGTCTAAACCCTCAGTTGCGAGGCATTGCCTTTCCAACCAGAAAAAAGGATCCCACCTTTTCACAGAAGACATTGTGCGGCAACAGAGACATTCAGGTCATTGACTTTACTTCAATTCTGATTACCTCTGAGAGGTGTTTGGAAGCATATAAGTGGTATTTCTTTAACAGAGTGTGTATTGCAGCCTTTTAGGTATCAATTCAAATATCCATGTCTGCCATTAATCTTGCACTAAACCAGAAGTGAACGCTCGATTTTCTCCACCTGGCATTTCCTCATTAGTTAGCTTCATGCATCCTTGCCCCAAAAAAACACTTTTTTTCAACCTAAAGTTGCATGTTTTTTGCCTTGCCTCTTCTCTCCCCTAAAACACGTTCTTTCAAATGCACGTCTTTAGCAGTGTGGGATGCAGTGTGATGGCAGTCTGTGGTTTGGATCACAGCCATCCACTCATTACAGAACCCTCATCGCTGGGTGAAACTGCCCATTCCTTGGGACACTGATCGAGCTAGAGTCGTTTGACCAACTTGGTCTTTCAAAGATGTCCGTGTGCACAGTGACTCTTCCAGGGGCTGTTACAGTAACAGTCGCAGATTCCTTGTCACTATGTTGTACTACTTCCACTGCACGCGACTCCCCAGCCCCCCACGTAGATCATCACCTTGCAAAATATTGCCCTGTTTGCTCAAAAATGCGTTGTTGGTGCCGTCGTTGTGTTTCATGTAACCTTCCCCAGTTGGGAGGAGTCAGATGCCAGTAAGTCTTGTCAACAAATGTAAAATGGTGGATCTGCCTGGGCCGAACCATCCATAGCAAAAACGGACCACGTCCGCACACATGGCAAGGTCCTCTTGGAGAGCAAGAGTTCTACAATACTTCGTAATTTGTCTGTCAACCAAGAAGCTTACATTAGCAGCCATCGTGACTAGACTGATGTAAAGTCTGCCTAATCTGTTTCTGTAGGTGCTAGCAGTAATGGAAGGTGCTGTCTTCAAATTTACTTACCTCCATGGCCATATCCTGTGTTTGCATCATACGCTCCAAGCACATTATTCTCTTGGGACATAGAAAGTATTAAGATGTACCAAATTAAGTACTGTGAATTGAGTGTTGTACTGTATCAAATATTAGGCAAAAGATGCTTTAGCTCTAGACCAAGAATGTAACCAATGTTGTATTGAAGAAAATGAACAGAAGATAAAATATTGTATATTTCTTCCAGTACCACTTGACTATGCTGGAAGCCATTTTGTGGAATTTGCTAAAACTTGATAAAAGCGCTTAAAAAGCACCAAATTAAGTATTACATTGGATTTTAACGCACACATTTGTGTAGAAAATTATGGTTTGAGGAATCCTTGAAAGTAACCCATGCAGCCAGGTTTTTTTTAGCTGCTTTGGCTGTCAGACTAAGGATGCTCTTTACTAGGCAAAGAGGTGTCTGCTTACCGAATCGTGGCAGGATGCCGGGTACAATTGAATGCCGCTACCTCGAACACCCCTGCATTGACCTAATGCTACAGAGAAACCGCTGCATCAAACTACCACTAGGTTCACAGAGTGTTTACATGAGATAATTTGCCACTTCATCAACACCACTACATTTTTACACATGCCCATATACCACTAAGCCCTTCATAACCCTAAATTAACCCATAATCCTATCTCCGCACCTGCGCTTAACCTAGGTCTACACCTGCTGCTTCCCCTAACTCTTGCTCAAAACCAAATTCTACATCATCCTCTAACCCGAATTGCAACCCTAAGCGTAGTCATAAACTTTAACCTTACTCAACCTATTACTCTCACCCTGAGGCTAATTCTCGCAGTGTCAGTGTAGTGGTGTGTAGATGCAGTGGTGTCCTTGTCATGCTATGTTGATGTAGATGATTTAATGTACCACACATTGATTCAAATCCTTTTATTCCACTTTGCCTGCAGATTACTCTCAAATAGGTCATCATTAAGACACCTGTTTAGTTTCATTGCAAAAGGTTGAAGTGCATTGAAGAAGTCCCACACTAGAGCATCTCCCATGAAATGGAACTGCGTCATCGTTTGTGTCGGAATGTGGTAGCAAGTTGCTTGCTCGTACCAGGAAGGCACTCCTCTGTTCGGTGTCGCGACAGCAAAATGTTTTTTTCCCCACACAGTTTACAGGGCCTGAAATAAAATATTGAAAAATTAGACACAGTGAGCACCCGGAACATAGACCTTTTAGGGGATTTCTAATGAGATACTTGGCCCTGAAGGTGAGCGTGACTAATACCACATATCTAAGCACACATGTTTGGGCCAAGCCACCTACTCCGCCTTCAGCTTGCTCAGATCTGTCTGATTGATATTGTCATACATGACACCCTTAGGGCACACACTGACTTGTATCGCTGCCAAAAAACGGCCTGAGCCGGTGTGAAATCGTACAAAAGAACATGTTTTCAGAGCAATGCATCTACAACTGCTATAAGGTATCAAACTGGCCCGGGCCGGCCCTCTCTGGGCATTACAAGAGCTTTGGATGTGAGAAAGGGGCTGCTGCCGGTGCTTTTAAGGGTTCTTTCTTCATCATGTCCAAAGAATACACATTTTTTCACTATGTGGTAACTAGTTCTTCCAGGCCACCCATCGCTGGGAGCCTGCAGCCAGAGGGTTATTTATGTACAGCAGGCCCCGTTCAGCAACTGTTAGTTCTTCTCAATGCTGAAAATAGGAGTAGGCTTGTGAAGTGCCAAACCTACGAGTAATAGTGCAAAAGGGAAGTGTGCTTGTAAAAAGATAGGCGGGTAAGTACTGGTCCAGCTGGACTATACCCCAAGGGTCTTGCTTATAAAAATTATAATACAGTCAGACCCATTTTCTCTGCATTTTACCCTCTATAAGCCATTCCTGCTTTGAAGACTTCAAAGAAATACATTTTTTCGTGACTTGTTAAAAGCAGTTGTATTTTAATGGATAAACTGATGAGTTGTACTAATCGTATTTTGCTTTGTTGATTTACCAACCGTCTGAAATGTTTGCCGTGGATTCTGTGAAACCTGTTTGGGACGATGACTAGCTCAATGTTTTAACCTATTGATATGTTCTTTGTACTGACATGTTCTCCTGTGGTTAGATAAACTTTTGTAAACTTGTATTATATAAAGTACATTTGTCTGTTTCTTCTTTAAAGGGTATGTGTGCGTCTATAAGTTTAACATGTGCTGTCACCAGGGGTTTGAGGTATGCGTGTAATATTGCAACTTAATGTGCACCAGGTGACATTAGAAAGGAGACACAAAGTGGTGGCTATTCCGATGTGCAAGTCACGACTCTACTCTGAATTTGTGTGGTCTAACTATGTTAGGATATTGCCTCATGTCTGATACTAAAATTACAGTCCTGGGGTCCTTCCGTGTCACCTTGGGTTGGGGGTCTATTGTATGCTGATGCCCAGGGTCCAATGGTTTCTACAAAAGCTACAATTCCATGTATAACAGAAGCTCATGCTGTAGGGCAAACAAGACATGGTACTTAATGATCAAGTGTATGTTAGAGAGCAATATTTAAGTATGCAACGTCTGTTTCATGCTCTTTACGTGGAATCCTACATAATGGTCCACTTTTACTGTGCACATGCAGGTTAACACATGTAATTGTGTATGCACGTACTGGGTAGTTCTCGTAGCACTTGTATACCACACAGTCTGGTATTAGTGCGGCATCACAGTGCTTTTTTGGTAGTCCCAGGTAAGACTTTATGAATTTAAGTACAGCAAGTGTGTCTGTACTAGCAGGAAAGAAAACAAACTACTACATACTATATTATTTACACCGCCCTCTCTGCACCTATCAAAAAGATGCAAACTTCCTTTGTGGGGGAAACTATGTCGGGATATAAGCAACTAAAAAAGCACTACTTTATTCAGCTCCACGAAAGTACTCCTAAGTTAGTGGGAGGGGTTTCACGAGCAGCAGATCTGTTGTCCTTGTTTCGCACCTAGTATGCTTTCCTTCAATGCACTGTTTTCAGGACCACCAGCCATAGTTCTGATTATTGTTCATGAAGGTTGAGAGTTTAGCAGCAGATGAAATAAAATAATATGGAGAGAAAACAATCGAATTAAGGCCAACATTACGATGCTGAAAGCACCCATTAAATTATTCCGCTAGGTGGTAGGCGTTTCAGATCCGCTGGTTTGTAGATCACAACTCTCTCCTCAGGATGCTTTGCAGTCTGTGGACTGCCCATGTTTCTTCATTGTTATGTGCAGAATGCTCAAGGAGCTGGGGGATAGGGTTACCACCTGGCTGGTTTTTACCGGCCTGGCCTGTATTTTTAAGTCAATGGCGGTAAGAAAGGGGGCAACCCTCGCTGGTAAAGAATCATGGTCCTTTGGGAGTGTGTGCGTGTGTATAGACCGGGAGAGACTCTGGTGAAATGGTTGCCTAGACTATGTATGGCTGAATGATGGATGTCTGAGGTTAGTTGAGATAGTTTGGGTGTTCCAGACTAGGTCTCCATTTTCGATCTGCAAATTACGCTTCCTCTGAGGTAATAAAATGGAAGCCATGCTCGAGGGGATGGGCAGACACATCCTTTCATGCGCAGTCTTAGAGGAGTGACTCTGCCCAGGCCTTACGTCTTTGGTGAACATGTTCTGTAGTAACTTTCAGAACCGGGTGTCACTTTCCCAGATCTTTCCCCAACCACAATCATGTCACTTACTTGACCCCCTACTCCATTTGGGCACCAAGGTATTGTGGTGTTCAAACTCCTTCAGGGGAAGGGTTACAGAGGGTTTAGGTGGGCTTCCCATAGTCTGCAAGACATGAAACGTGTTCTTCGTCCTGGGTTCATATCTGAGGAGGGAACGATGTTGTCTGTGGTTCCTCACCGTACCAGGTCTTGACTGTCTTGGATCTCACATTGGTATTTTGTTCTTTTTAGTTGCTTGTAAAGCACACTTTCATTCTTGCGTAGAGGCTCTTGGCACTGTTGATACGGTAACAGTGATATAAAGTCCTAAGCAGAACATATATAAATGTCCAGTATTTGTAAAGCGCACAGCTACCTCCGGAGAGGTGTCCCGGCGCTGGGGGCCGTCGAGAAGATTAAGCGAGCTATTGCCCAGAGTCACATGGTGCTGGGCTGATCCGCCGCAGGCACCGGGGATCGAACCTTGAGCCCCAGGATGCGGAGGCCGTCGCCCTGGCCGCTGCGCCACACCTTTTCAACAAATTCGCATATGAACAGTGAGGGAGCGCACAAACAGATTTTTAACAGTTTCCTGAACTAGTAGAGCACTGAGTTAGCTCGAATTGAAAATGCGAGTGAGTTCCAGAGGAAGGGTCCTAGCACCTGGATGGATTCTTCTCCTGATATATGAATCGCAATGCTTGGAACACAGAGCAATACATGGGTGGATGAGCTCAACTGCGATGAGGGGTGCATTTTTCTGAATTTTTGAGAAGAGAATATTGGGGAACAATTATAGAAAACTGGATGCATGAGACCCCTTTAAAATGGATGTGCATGATATTGGGTATCCAGTGCAGCTGATGTTGGTAGTTGTTCACGTGGTCAAACGTTTACAGATGATCCAGTAAGGTATCAAGTTAACTGAGGTATACATAGTTGCCATAGTCCAGTCTAGAGTGGATAAAATAATTTCCAAATATCACTCTGTGTGGGTGAGAGATGGCGGGGAAAATCCTTCAAAGCAGTTTGATGTGCTTAAATTAAAACCCAAGTTTCGAGCAGTAGTAACAGTGCGAGGACAAGAACCCAGGGACAGAGACCGATACAGAGGGTCCCAGCAGTTGATCTTGTGGAACACCAGCAGAATCTCGTTCTCACTTGGAGTAAGCTTCAAAAAATTGGATTTCGTTTATTTTTGAGTGATAGTAAGGGCTAATGACGGGTCTGACAGAATAAGAAGTAAACAGATAAAGATACTCCTCTACACAGCAGCATGACTTAACTTAGAACTATGCAGTATGTAGACTAGTCAGCTTAGGAACACATTAAATACAAGGGAGGAGATAATGGCTTCCTAAAGTATGCCCTACAAGAGGGGTTTAACTTGAGATTAAAAAGTTCTTAAATGACAGATTGAGTTCTGTTAGAGAGAACTGATGTCATCCTAGCAAGAACTGAGCCTCCAACACCAGTTGACTCGAGCCTCTGCAAAAGCACCATGATATTAATTGTTTCAAAACTGTGGAGGGGTCCAATAATATCGGGACCCTTTCATCACCTATAGATTACTTATGTTGTGACCAATTTGTCTATTGCAACATGCAAGGTAGGGCTGCCTATGTTGGGTTCTAAATTGTGTCTTTACATTTTATTCTCATGCATCCTTACTTTGGTATTCTCTGTTTTGTGTCTTTTACTGGGTCTAGAAATGTAGAATATATTGTTCCAGTAACTGGTTGTGTGTGTGTGTTTTACTCCCTATTGGTCGATTTATGCTTCCTGACTCTGTTTAGGGAATAACTATTTTGAAGGTTGGGTTTCCTTTGACCTCAAGGTAGGGTTGGGCAGGGCAGACACCCACTGCGTGTCACAGTGGTGAATGCAAAGTTTGTTGATTGTAGATCTGAAGCTTCATTGTTGGAGTCTGAAGGGGTTGTGTGCCCCTTGTGCACTGAAGCGATTTCCATGATCTTTAATGAGCGAGACCTCTTTCCCCATTGGCCTCTTCCAACCCTCCAGGTTGATTGTGAAAGCACAAAGAACTTGTGTGGGCACCAACCCTCACACACCCTTTGCTTGCTCAAAAGCTTCTCCACCCCCACACCTGCCATGTCTCCCTGGATATATCACATGCCCGACTGGTGAAGGATGTAGGCGCAAAGTGGACCAATTACCCCCCTGCCCCCCAACTGCATCTTTCCAGGTGATGACCCTCACAGCTACAAGCAAAGCAGTAATGACAGGCTCCACTACTCCTTCTTACAGCACCCTAGAGAGATACAGACCGGGCAAAGTTCCATACTGAGGGGCTGAAATCCGATTCACAAGGGAGAGTGCAGAGGACTGTTGTGGAACCCAGAGCCTCTTTCACGGTCTGCTACCATCAGTGAAGCAGTACAATCGCTGGGTCTCCCTACAGAATCACAGCAACCACTGGCGTCAGTCGGTGTAAAGGGTAGATTAGCACGTAGCATCGAGCATCAACAAAGGTCAGCTCCTCGCTACCATGCAAGATCTGTGTCCCTTCATGTTGAAATGTTGAAAGGAGTTTCCCCTAGGCTTCCTAGGAAGAGACCAACATTGTAGGAGCATAAAATAAGGAACTTTATCTGCTGTAAGCCCATCTGAAATAACTTCCTCTTCACTAAATGCATAAGCTATCCCTGCCACACTCGAATAATTAAGAGATCCGAGAACTAAGGAGAAGCTGATGAAGTCCTCTCTCTGCTGAAACAAAGTCATCCCTCAAGTTACTACAAGATCATCTGCAATTTACCATCTGCAATGCCACCAACAAAAGTAGCACATTGTTCAGGCTATTAACGCCTATGAATATCAAGAAATTCCCACCGGTCATCCATTGTAAGTACATTGCCATTGAGAGCTTCTTCACGAGCAAGATTGATATGATGCATATACAAATGATTTACACTGTGGTACCCAACATCCCCATGATGATTCCACCCAGAGTGCATTCAAATAGCAAACCTACAACACCTTATTCTCAAATGACCTAGTCAACTCCAATCCCTGAAGACCACTTCAAGTGAAGATGATATCTTGTAGGCTAAAGATAAGTACATGAAATATCCGTCAATGCTGTAATTCCATTTGTGGACATAATTGATGCATTCCTCATGCAAGGAAGTTTTCAAAATGCTGTCAGAACTGGGCAAACTACCACTGCTGAAAAAAACAAAAGGTAGCAAACTACCAGCCTATCACAGACCTACCTTTCCTGGGAAAAAGCTTTGTAAAGGATGTCACAGGTAGGCGTGGCCAGCCGTACACAATGACGGAAGAGATTTAAATTTGCTCCACCGAGCCCTGCAAAATCTGTCCAAGCACAGCCAACCTGGCACCACCGACACTGCAAAACCCACCCACGGAGGGGGAGGCACAAGCTGCAGGAGACTAGGCCTATATCCCGGGGCCCAGCTGTGCACACTGGGAGGCAGCAGAGAAGACCTGGGGCCGTGGATCACATGCCGTTCTTTTAACTTTAGTGTGCTTTTATCAATAAAGTATGTATACCTGCAAGTGAGTCACAACTCCTTTTAGCTTGGAGAACCAATTTTCTTCTTTCTCACTACGGGGTCTAGTTAGCGAAGAATGACACAAGCATTTATATTGCATTCTTTTCCACTCTATTCTTTTCTTTTCTTCATCTCCAAAATTAGGACACTGCTTCTCTTTCTTCAGTCATGAAAGTTATCGATTATGATAGCGTGAGAAAACTGGTGAGTCCCAACCAGCAGCTCCCTTAGTGATGCTTACGTGAGGTACTTTCTGACCTCTCACACTTTTCTTTTTTCCTGGTTTTTCTCATAAGATGAGATATATTTGGTGTATTGATAAGCAATTGAACACTTGAAACCAGGTATGACTGATATTTTGACGAAGCCAGCTCCTGGCAGAGATAGTGTCAGACTGCCCCTGGTGTCCTTAAAAAGACATAGTGTTCCTTCATAATCAGGTCTTGTGTATTATGAGACACAAAGCAACCTTGGACGGCTATCATACCTAGGATACTATTGGAATCTCTAAGCTAGGTGATGTATGGATGGGCAGCGCCATGCACACATTTAATTAGCTCAAGGACACATAAAATGCACACCACACAATTTTACCGCGATCTACAAATACACCATGCACTAGAGGAAAATCTGAAATACCTATAGGCCTTTCCGGATCACCGTCCCATAGGGGTACACATCATAATGTCCCGTATCGGAGGGAGGGGGCGGGGGAGGGGAGAGGATCTCAAAGATATACAGTACATTGGTGAACTATACCCCAGACCTCATGGTGGCTATGATGGATCTATAGGAGTGGGACGTGGGAATAATGGAGGCGGAGGACTGGGTGGAAGCAAAGATGGCCCCTAGATTGCTTACCGCCTCTATGCGACTGATGCTCATCCAGGTTTAATACCTTCAGTAGCTGTACTACAGTCCCACGAGACTGAGCAAAATGTAACACTGCCTCTACCCACACTGCCTGAGACGTAAAGTGAACATGGAAACATTATTCCATACGATACAGGAATGCCTAATCATACAACGGTATTGGCGCAACGTATGAGATATCCTGTCCCTGGTAGTGGGGAGGCAGGTAATACCTGAGCCCAAAATTACGTTATAAGGGCTGATGAATGGGTGGGGAGGTAGCAGATGTTATTAGCTATGGGTCGTCTTCTCACCAAAATTGATATTGCTAGTCATTGGAGGACGGAGTGTACGTCCTCTGTGACAGAATGGTCACATGGAGCAGTCTACTGAACCAAAGCTGAACAATATATGTAGAAATTTATGGGCTGCCCTGAAAAAGAACAGCAAAGTCTGGGGCGCTCGGATTGTTCCATCTTTGAGTTATAATATATGACTATATGAAGAACAGCATGAACCTTATACCTAATTGAGGAGTGGGGTGAACTATTTTGATCACATCATGATTTTCTCATAATTTGTGAACATTTTATGCATGTTTAAAAACAAAGAGTTGTAAAGAAGAAAAAAAAGAAAAGCCTGCCACAAACTCCAGATTCAGGTTGCACTGCGGTGCAGGACCAACTACCATTCGCATGGTTGATACCACCTGCGTGAGCTCCAACAATCACAGTCCTTGTCTTTTCACCCTGGGCTACTTTTCTGTAGCCTTTAATACTATGCTCCACCAAGCCCTGAGGGGAATACCCTAGAGCTCTTAATGGCGATTGACAATCTGTATAACAGTGGTCCAATATTAACAGAGAAAAATATCCCATTTGATTTTCATGAGCACTTCAAAGTCTGAGCCCATCTCTACAGCATGTTCCCAGCCTCCATTTTATTGTTAGTATTTTTCAACCTGTATATGGAGCCTTTGGGCTTTTTCTATGGACTGGAAAAAATATCCGCATCTATCACACAGTATACAGGTAGATCTAACGGAATATCTAAACCAGGACAGGTTATTGGTAGACTTAAGGATTTCCACGCCTCTTTCCAAGCTTGGATATCCAAATCCTACTTCATTTTGGCTGCCACTAAAACAGAATTCCTACTTTTTCCTTGTGTGAATAGAATGGCAAGCAAAAATGAAGTTTGATGGCTTCACCTGCAACTTGTTAGTTGCATGAAATTGCTGGCTTCCATATTCTCCAATATTAGGGGTGTCTTTCATAGATTCACATGCTTGAATATTCCCCGTCGTCGAAGTGGGAGTCCCACGGTTCATAAAATAGCAGTAAAATATGCATGTATATATGAGAAATATCATAAATAAAAATATACATACATATAATGCAGTAGAAATGTAAACTTAAGAAAAGTACCATAGAACAGAATAGGCCCATTGAAAAGCCCAAGGGAGAATTCACTTTAGTAACATATTAGAGTCATTATGTGTTGGTCCACATTCCAGCCAATCAGGCTGTAGCCTCCTCTAGAGCCTTCTCCTCAGAAGCCCAAGTCCTCAGATTTTCTACCGCATGTCGTGTGAAGGGAGTCTCCCTGAGCTCTGCTCAGTTTTTCACCACTTCTAGCTGTTTTCTCTTCAGAAATGTCTTCTACAAAGAAAACCCTTTTCAAGGCTTGTCCATCCTGTGGTAAATTGCGCCTTTTTCATGAGGACCCACACAGTAAGTGTATTTACTGTCTTTACCCGGATCATAATGCCTCTACCTGCAAGTTCTGTCGCACTTTTCCCCCTAAAACTTTGAGGGATAGAGAGGCCCGTCTCCTTCTGTGGCTACAGAAGTTGAGATCTTCTGAAAGTGTGGTTTCTGATGCTGAGAGTCTGTCATCTGGATTTTCAAAATCCTCTCAGAAGCGTGGGTCTGAGACTGAGGTACCCTCTCCTTTTCTTAAGAAGAGTAGAATGTTGGGTTCCTTCAAGGATGTCTCCCCACAGGACTTGCTTCAGGGCGCGCCTACGGAACTGGTTCTCTGGCGTCTGGACCCAAAGCTATGCCCTCCTCTTCTAAATCGGGCACTGGCTCATCGACGGGCCCGTCGACGCGTCCGTCGACGTCTTCAGCGTCGACGAAGTCAGTCATGGCTGTTTCTACATCGACGACCACTTGTTCCCTGTCAACCAGCTCTGCAACGATGACGACCATCTCGTCGACGAGCAGTCAGGAGGTGAGACCCATCTCGTCTATCATTAAGATCTCGTCGACGATCAAACCGTCGACGAAGAAATCATCGTCGACGCGCTTCTCGTCGACGGGTCCTCCATCAACGAAAAGCAAAACATCATCGTCGACGACCACTCCGACGACGAGATCTTCATCGTCGACGATTGCCTCGCTCCGTCGACGGTAGCCACTCCGTCGACGACTGCTCCGTCGACAGTTCCACCTTCGTCGACTGATACTTCCTCGTCGACGGCAAAAGCTGCAACCTCGTCCACGACCAAAAAATAATCGTCGACCAAGAATAAGCGGCCAATTCATACGCCGGTTTCTTCCACAACGGCGCAAGGGTCCCAGGGTGGTGCAAGGACTGTGGAGATCTCGTCAACGGGCTCGTTGACGTCGCACCAACCCCTAACCACTGCTACCACCTTCAAAGTGGTTACTGCCTCGTCTCTCAAGACTATACCACTCATTCAGTTAAGTCCAGTAAGGAGTGGATCTCAGCTTCCGGAGAAATTATTTCAGTCTGGAGAAGAGGAATCCGGAAATGACTCTGAAATGGATCAAACTTATGGGCCAGCGTCCAGTCCTTCTGAATTACACATTAAGTGTCAGGATGATAGTGACGAGGAAGAGGACGAAAATAATGACGTCGAAGATGGGAATGAACTTTTTCCACTTGATGAGGCAGAACCAACTAATTATGAACAGGTTACACAAATCCCTTTGTCTTTGGTGCAAAATTTGCAACACATGCTGGATGACTACAATCATAGGTTTCCACCATCCTTGCCTACTTCTCCAGCACCTCAAGTGCCCCGGTCTCAGTCTCCAGCGCCTCGACCTCAGTCTCCAGCGCCTCGACCTCAGTCTCCAGCACCTCGACCTCCAGCTCCGGCGCCTGTTGCACCTGCATCTCCAACTGGTCCTCGTCCTGATACCGATAATGAGGACCAAAATCCTCATAACACTGGGGATAACGACACCGATAATGAGATGCAGGATTGGGACAATTATAGGGCACAGACACCTTCTACTCCACCTGCATCACCAAGAGCCTCGCCGCCAGTAGATATCGCGAGTTTTCATAACCTTATGGTTCGTGCTGCGAAGAGGTTCCATCTAACTATTGAGGCGCAACAAAGTGATTGTTTTTTATACGATTTTAAGGACTTGCCTCAAAAGCACTCGCATAACATTCCTATAATCGACCACTTATGGCAAGAAGGTCTGAGGTTAATGGAACGTCCTAATTCCATACCAGCTGTTTTGCCCAGATTGGACAAAAAATATAAAGCGCCACCTACTTCTCCGGCCTGTTTGGTTTCTCAACCTAAAGCGGATTCTGTGATCACTCAGGCGGCACAAAAAAGATCTCGAAATCCTGCCATACCTCTGACATCTCCAGGATGGCCGTAAGTTGGACTCCATTGGTAAAAAATTTACTACAATGGCAGCGACAACTGTGAGAGCATCCAACGCCTTGGCTATTCTAGGTCGCTACGACCGCCAAATGTGGTATAAGATCGCTGGTCTGATCCCTCAGATGCCCGATTCCATCCGGGATGAAGCGCAGGCCATAATTCAAGAAGGGGAAAGAATTTTGGCCGAAATAATCGATTGTGCCGTCGACATATCATCCACTGGTTTTCGGCAACTAGCGGGTGCTGCAGTCTTGCGCCGTCAAGGCTGGCTAAAATCAACCACTTTCCGCCCAGAAGTTCAATCCAGGGTTTTAGATTTACCCTACGACAGTGAATCTTTATTCGGCAAGCATGTCGACGATGCATTGGAGCTGATAAAGAAGGACAGTGACACAGCGAAGTCCTTGGCAACATTACAGTATCGAAGTCTCAGCGCACCTGGCATATAAACCGCTTGGAACTTCTGGCGATTTTGTTGGCCTTGAAGTCCTTTCAGATGTTAGTGCAGGGACAAACATTGCTGGTGAGGACAGACAACACCACCAGCATGCACTACCTCAACAAACAGGGTGGCACAAGGTCTCTCGTGCCCGTCACAACTGGCACAGGAAATATGGGATTGGGCTATCCAACGGCACATACATCTCACAGCTGTTCATGTGCCAGGTGTGGCCAATGTTCTGGCGGACTAGCTCAGCAGAGCCCTCTCAGACAACCACGAATGGGAAATCAATCAGCCAACTTTGGATTTCATCTTCCGACAAAGGGGCCGACCGCAGTTGGATCTCTTTGCAACTGCTCTCAACAGGAAGTGTCGACAATTTGCGAGTCGGCATCCACACAGGGAGTCGAGCGGGAATGCCTTTTCAATAGATTGGTCGAACGACTTCATCTACGCATTTCCCCCACTTCCGCTCATTCCTCGCCTGTTGCACAGAATGAGGTTCCAACCGTGCCAAATAATCCTGATCGCACCCAAGTGGCCGAGACGTCCTTGGTTTTCGGATCTTCTTCTGTTCTCTCTGACAAATCCGATACCATTGCATCCTCTGCCTCATCTTCTAACGATGCAGCAAGGTCAGATCTGCCATCCGGATCCAGCATATCTCCAACTTCATGCATGGAACCTGAGTACAATGAATTTGCACGCATAACTATCGACGAGGATTATAGGGTGGTACTAGCAAGTGCTCGCGCTCCATCTACCATCAAAACTTACCAGCTAAAGTGGAAGCGTTTCTGTGCTTGGTGCTCCACTAAGACCTTGGATCCCATGTGTGCTCAGCCTGAGCAGATCTTGCCGTTCTTCCTAACAAAGCACTACTGCCTGCAATCAACAGATGCCGCGGATGCAGCAGTGGGTCAAGCGGTGCTGCGGAATCTCTTCCGATGAAGGTGAGCCTCTGTTGCTACCCGCCTCCAGTCATAAAGGTTTTTCTCATAATTATTTGGTATCTATTACTTATTCAGTGATATGTTTGCCAAGACTTTTATTGTGTACCTCCTTTATGACTTATGTGATGATTTTCTACTCTTATTCAAGCATGTGAATCTATGAAAGACACCCCTAATACTGGAAAAGAACAAAAGTTACTTACCTGTAAACTGTGGTTCTCCAGTATTGGTGTCTTTCATAGATTCACATGCGACCCTCCCATCCTCCCCTCAGAGGCTCTCTTCTCCTCGGGCACTTCTACTTACTTTGTGCTACGAAAATCTGAGGACTTGGGCTTCTGAGGAGAAGGTTCTAGAGGAGGCTACAGCCTGATTGGCTGGAATGTGGACCAACACATAATGACTCTAATATATTACTAAAGTGAATTCTCCCTTGGGCTTTTCAATGGGTCTATTCTGTTCTATGGTACTTTTCTTAAGTTTACATTTCTACTGCATTATATGTATGTATATTTTTATTTATGATATTTCTCATATATACATGCATATTTTACTGCTATTTTATGTAACGTGGGACTCCCACTTCGACGACGGGGAATATTCAAGCATGTGAATCTATGAAAGACACCAATACTGGAGAACCACAGTTTACAGGTAAGTAACTTTTGTTCTTAACCAACATCCTCAAAGTCAGGACTTGCATCAGAGAGTAGTCCGTTCTGTGTGCTATAAACTGACTTCCACAAAGTGAAGCTCTTCCTCCTGATGCGGACTGTAAAACCAAACTGCATTGCAAGAATTGACCATGTTCTGCTTGATTAGGGGACACACCTCCCCAAGACCTATCTGACATCCGTGAAGAAAGACCTACATGTTTCAGCCCACGTTCTCAGAAAATAGAATAAGATTGCTCCACCTCTCATAAAACTGCACTGGCTCCCATCTTGCTTGATCTACAAAGCAATTGGGTCTTGCTTTGCTCACTCCTTGACAATCAAGTTAAAACCCTCTCATGGATCACTTATACCGTGAAGCAACAGCGTGATGCAGCTGGAGTTCAAGCGGTGCAAGAAAAAGAAAATACATTGTCAAGCCTTCTCCATGCCTCGTGGATCTGGAACGCTATCCCAGTCCAGATCCTTCAAGCCCCTTCCCACCTCCACCTCTGGGCAGAAATAAAAATCCTTCTCTTCAAACAACATATCTTTGCAGTGTGACTGCCTTATTGACTTCCCCACCTAAGGCCTCTCTAGACCATAGGATCCACTCTAAACAATAGGATGCCTTACCACTATCCTAGCACGGCATCCCATCCTTCTGCCTGTTTCTAATTGCCCCTTGTTGCAACACTACTGCCCCCTGCAACCTTGTGGTTGTCGCCACCCAAACGTCACCCTTTTCTTGCCTACCTCTGTGTAACCAACCACACCTTTTATCCCGGCTTAACTTCCTCTCAAATTGCTGTATTTTTTGGTTAATTCTTCTTATTTACATAGCTCTCTATAGGTTTGTAGCTGGGTTCACCGTTTATAAGTCACATACATACATGGAAAAAAAAATCAATTAAGGAAGCCACATGACTGCTAACAGAAGCCACCACATTGAGATTTCTGGTCATTTTACCGCCAACCACTTACCTGGTCTGCGCTTAGGGGCCACCTGTGACAGTCAAAATCTGGAGCCTGGCTCTTGCAATTCTGGATACAGAATCCAGTTGCTAATAATTTTTCATTATTTAGCACTCGGCCACATTTCGCTTTGCAAAGGGTTAACACATCTACGTAGACTATAGATAAGAGGAGCTGCATCAACAGGTGTGTGGCAACATAAGGTTTGTGAGGCAGGGAAGTAAAAAGGTATGAGCGGTACAGGGGAGTAATTATAAACAAAACAGTGATTTATTTGAAAACATTTGGACTGGCCAAGAGTTCTTATTTTTTTATCTATTTGACATATAGCACGTGGAGTTTTGGTTTATCAATTAGTTGGTAAGTGATTCACAGACCTCAGCAAATGATGGCCAGTTCTGGTAGCTGTGTTGGGAAGGGAGAGGACACGTGAAATGGGTAAGGTGTGATCGAAAGTAGAGATTGTGTATAAAGAAGGTGGAAAAACCTTTGTGCTAAAGTATGTAGATTACCAAATAGCTGTGTTTTCTGTGTTCTTTCCATATTTCTTTTCAGGATTCGAAAATTGTCTTTCCCTGATTTGCAGTTTTGAGAAGGTTTATAGAAGATGGACTTGGTTGAACCTCTTTACTTGACCCAAGTGGTGATAAAATTAACAGGCACATGAGTAAGCATTTAATTTTTGGCCTCTTTAAAACACCATTCATCAAACTCCGTAAATAACCAGTGAGTGAACTTTTCGAAATAAACCCGCAAAACATTAGATATAAACAGATCTTCCAAAGAAATCACAATATTCCTTCATGTGGAGGTAAAAACAAAATAAAAGCGACTAAACTATGCTATTTCAACCCACGTCCTCTTTCCCCTGCTACAAGAAGTGATGCAGTCCTAGGTCGTCTTGTATATAAAGTATATCAGTAGATCTGTATAGCTGCTCCCAGCCTCTGCGCGCCCTGCAACAGCCATACGGGACACACTTTCCAACCCACAAAGGCACACTGATTGCCCCTAAAAGAATGGTAGGGCTGGGTCAGATTCAGTCAATGGCCACAGTCCATGAAAGTGGTTACCACACAGTGTTGCATCGTCAAACGTTTGTTTATGTTTATGGTCCTGAACAGGCCTGAGCTGGAGGGAGAGATGGCCAGGAGATCTGCTGGAATGAACTATGTTACACTCATCACCTACATGAACGTCATTGTAAGAAGTCCAGAAGGGTCGATCCTTAAGAAGGCACCAGCGGACGCCCCTAGAGTAAACACAAGTACCATCCCCGTGTTACTCTATGCGGACGACGCTGTGTTGCTTTCTAGGACTCCTCGGGGTCTACAGCTTTTGATGGACAACTTTGTGGCCTTTATTGAAAAAAGAAAGCTGGTCATTAACAAGAGCAAGACATATGTGATGGAGTGTGGAGCTAGAAATTTTAAAACTAAAAAACCCTATAGGTATCTTATTGATGGCCAAGTGGTGCAGTGTGTGGAAAATTTCTGCTACCTGGGGGTTACCTTTTCCAAAAATGGTCGCTGGGATGTCGAGCATAAGGTGGTGCGCGACAAAATGATCAGGAGCGCCAATGGAATATTTGCTTTTGCAAGTAAATTAGGTAGTAGAAGGCCCAAAGAAATGCTTAAGATCTTTGAAGCTAGGTGTCTTTCGGCTGCTCTCTACGGAGCAGGGGTATGGGGGGTATCCAGGGTAGAACCTTTACAGGTGGAAGAGAATAAATTTCTGAAAAAATTATTGTGTCTCCCGACATCCACTGCTAATAGTTTGGTCCACAAAGAACTAGGACTACATCATCTAAATGATCTATTACTGTTGAGACCTCTGATACTATGGCGTTCGGTCTGGACGAAAGACGAAACCTCATTTAATAGGGCTATCATTGAGGATTGTTTACGTCTAGACTATTTTCTCAAAATCCCATGGATTAAATACACAATTGAATCCTTTTCTAGTGTGTTTGGGTTAAACGTTACATTAGATCACTGTTCTGCTTCGGATCTTTCTAAAGAGAGTCTGAAATCAATCTTTTTAAATCACTGTGCAGAAAGACGAGCCACGGATGATCTCAAACTTTCCACCTGTATACGTTACAACCAATTGAACGAATTTGTGGGCCTACACCCTTACCTCTTCCAGGTAACTAAAGGGCAACATCGGTTTGTTCTTACCAGGATGAGGATGGGTACGGTCCACCTATTGGTTGCATTCCCTGAGATTAAGATGCGCCCTACAGGTCCATGTCGGTGCGACAACATTTCAGAACAAAGCACAGAGCACTTTCTACTTATATGTAACCTGTATAGTGAATATCGTAAATTCTTTTTAAAACCTTTATTTATTAAATTTGGAGCAAGAACCATCAAAGCGGCAATGAAATTACTTTTTAATTTGCATCACCCTGACATCTGTTTTTATACGGCTAGTTATTTACTCAAGGCAATTAGTTCTAGGAAAAGCATGAATTTTTAAAAAATATTTTTAAAATAATTTATCCATTGGAAACTTTTTAAAGTGTGTTATTTGATTCGTTATATGTATCATACTGTATTTTTTGCGGATTGCGATTGTAAAGTGTATTTTCTTTTAACATGTATTATATGTATGTACTTTTATGGACATGATTTACATGTCTCCGAATAAAGTTTTTTTTTTTTGACTTGACACTCATCACCTACATGAACGTCATTGTAAGAAGTCCAGAAGGGTCATGGTATGTAGTTTGAGACCTGCAGTGGTGAGCTTAATTAGTCAGGCGATGGACAGTGGCATGTGGCGTATATCAGTTATCCCAAATCTAGTCAAATGATGATAGGTAGTCTGTTGCTGTGGACTGATATGTTACTGGATGACAGACATGATACTGGATGACAGACATGACCTGTAGTGGTTCTGTCTTATGTGAGTGTAAGAGGGCCAAGCTGTATGAGGGAATTATTATGCAGCCGGTTTCAACGACAATCAGCTGCACAACGGTGGAGTGTTCTAGTGTTAGTGAGGACCAGGGGGCTATGTATGTATTTTTCCTTACTATTTAATATCCAGACTAGACCTAATCAGCCCTTTGTAACTTACCTGGACATAGAACGTTGTTTAAGTGCTTGCAAACAGGAGAGTGTGCCGAGTGGTTTATTGTGCATCTGTGGACTGTATATTATGCTTGAAGGAGCACTTATTCTTCTGAGTTCTAGCACGGGGTTATGGGATGTGGTAGTTATCTCAGAAACGATCATGTTCATACCTCTCTTCTGAACTGCAGGTGCTCCTGGACACTTTAAATCTCGGCTAGTAGGGAGTTCCAGAGCATGGCAGCTTCTACTGATAAGGTTGTGCCTCCAGTGGATGCCCAATACTAAAGGAGGCATGACGTAAAGGAGGCATGGTGTACGTCTGGAGCACAGTACCTTATTTCTTTTAATATGGTTAGATTTTAAATTGTACGTACCGTGGTCCTTTCCTTGGAGCCTTCGTGGCAGATGCAGAGTGCTTGAACATTGCTTGTCTAGCTACGGGTCGCAATGAAGTGTTACAGGACTGCTGTAGTGTTCACTGGGGTAGATGTGAAGTAGTAATCTTGAGACAGTGTTTTAGATTAGTTGTGTTTGGGTATGGTGAAATTGAGGATGCTGAGGTATAGGATGTTGGCACAGTTGAATTTGGAGATTACATATGTGAGTATAGATTGTAGCTTTTGTTGGTATCCAAGGTATGGGGCGATGTGTTGCAGCGTTTTCATTGTGTAGAGAAGGACCTCTGATCTCCTGGTAAAAGACCCAGCTCTCGGTCCATGAAGCTCCACTGAATGAGCCTCCCCACTGCTGCCCCTTCCACCTCTGCACCTGGCAGAGGTTCGAATCTGCTGTATTGTGTCACTGAGACTTGTAGCTCTTCGCCACATTTTTTTCTTTTTCTTAGCCTTATTTTTTTATTTCTGTACCTTCTTTCTTATATTTGCTTCATTTATTTTCTTATAGCCTATTTCTGTTAACTTTACGCTTTTGGCCTCCGAATCTTCCCGCCTCCGTTCCTGTTTCCTGCTCATTCTTCACCGCTGCTGCCTGCGTGGCCCCTCCCCCCTGCCAGTTTTCCCACTCCCGCCTCACAGCTGCACTTCCCTCCCCCTTCCCGTATTTAATGGCGGCTGCTGCGCACCAAAGGCCAGCCCAACCGCAACCAGCACCAGATACCTTGGAGCTCTGACCTTCCACCGCTACGACCCAGGTGCCCTCCTCACACTCAATCCCTGAAGGAACAACTGCCAGCTTTCAACGCCGAACACAACCCATGGCCAGTTCTCCCACCTACACCGCCAATATTCCTTCACCATCCACAGCTCCCCCATGACCTCCGCACCCACGCCAGACGCCCGAAGCCCTGAAGTGCATCCTCCTCAACGTGCGCTCCCTGCACAGGCAAGCCATATAGATCTGGGACCTCCTTGACACCCTCTCGCCAAACTTCGCTTTCTTCACGGAAACCTGAACAAACTTCGCCTACGCCCGACATTGCCACTGCCATTCCCGACAGCTACAAGATCCAGAGGAAGGTCCGCCCCCACCACCCAGGAGGAGGACTCTCCATCACGCACAAGAGCTCCCTACGACTCTCCACCTTCAGCACGAGGGACTCCCTCTCCAACACTGAGCATCTCCACTTCCAGATTCCCACCAGCCGCAGAACAATGCTTTGCGCCACCCTTGCTTACAGACCCCCTGGGTTTCGCGCTCCTTTCGCCACTGCCATTGCTGACCTCATCGCACCCCACGCCATTGCCTCCATGGACTACATACTCATCAGAGACCTTAACTTCCACCTCGACAACCACAGCAACTCCGACTACACCACCCTCCTTGACAACCTCTGACTGAAGCAGCTCATCACCATCCCCACCCTCGATCCCATCTTCGCAGGAGGCACCAACATCCACTTCAGCCACACCAAGCAGCCCCTCTGGACAGACCACCGCTGCGTACACTTCTTTCAGCACCACCACCGCACACAAGCCCGTTCCCACCACGAAGGAACTGGAGCAAGGTCACAGAGGAGCACCTCAACTCCACCCTCATCCTCTACCCCTCCCCCCACCACGACCAACGCCAACTCTGCAGTCACGGAACTACACTGCTGGATCACCAGCACCAGCTCCACAGACAAACTCGCACCCCTCTGACACCCCGACATACAACGCCCTCTGAAGTCCGCCTGGTTCACCACCGACCTCCAAGAAGCCAGATGCTCCTGCAGACGTCTCAAGAAACAGCAAAGCAACCGAAGACCAGACATCCTACAAGCACGCCATGACAGAAAACCACCAACTCATAAGAGCCACCAAGAGGACCTTCATCTGGAACAAAATCCTCATTAATGCCAGCAACTCAAAGGAAGTCTTCAACATCATCCAGCAGTTCACCAATCTCCCCAGCGAACCCACGGACATCATACCGTCCCGGGACCTCTGCAACAAGCTTGGCTCCTACTACCACCTGAAAATCAAGGCCCTCTATGACAACTTAATCGAACAGGCTCCAGAACCCTCTCTCTCCTCCAGCAAAGACAGCCATCCCACCCTCACCACCTGGACACCAGTCACCACTGAAGACACCACCACAACCATGATGAGCACCCACTCAGGAGCCCCCACGGACCCCTGCCCACCTCACATCATCCACAGAGCCGCCGCCGCCATTGCGCCCGCACTAGACCGCACCTTCAAATCCGGCATCTTCCCTGGCGACTGGAAGAGGGCAGAGGTCAAGCCCCTCCTCAAGAAACCCTCAGTTGACCCGACAGACTTGAAAAACTACCAGCCCATCTCTCCTTCCCTTTGCAGCCAGAGTCACAGAGAAATTCATCAATGCCCAGATGACCATCTTCATCGAAGAGAACGCCATCCTCGACTCCTCCTAGTCCGGATTCCACAGCACTGAGACTGCCTTCCTTGCCGCATGCATGTTAAACTCATTTGTTAAAGTAAGTGCATCACTGTTTACTTCTAAAAAGCTTGCCCCCACTATTTTACAGTGACGAAAAGCTCTTTTTGTTTTGCCTGAAAATGTGTGTTTATTTGTGAATGTCTTTTTGTTTTGTTCTTGAAGGATACAGGACTGTGTCCCACTCAATTATGTTCTGACTTATCTCGAACAATCGCTTTTGAAACTAATAAATCCAAATGTCCGGCTGGACATCTTAACTCAATATAGTGCCGATTCTGGTCTATATTCATTGTTCTTTGACTTATAATTGTTTGAAGAACCAATTGTTTTTCATAACCACTCTGCTGGACTGCTGCTCTGGAAGAACTGCGTTTCTGATGTGCTGACCTGTCTGCTCCCCACTTGCCTGGGTGAGAAGGACTGGACTCACACTGCTTGAACCTAGAACCCTGAGTGACTCAAAGGGTTTGACTGCTTGCCTCCTGTTCTGAAGTCTCAGCAACATCAAGGATCTGCAGCCACCCTGTTACAGTACCTGGACTCTGCTATCTGTGAGTCGTGTCCTGCTAAGTGGTGCCAATCCAGTTCTGGGCCTTTGGAAGTGGGTATGAAGTGGTGCTCCAGCAGAAAAAAACGCATCAACACCACTGCCCCACTCTGAACCGGTGTGTCTCCGCTGACATAAGGCTCAAAGACATCCCGGTGCCTCTTTCCCGATGCATCTCTGACTTTGTGCGCCTCAGAGCAGATGAATCTCCTATATCGCAACAAACGACACCTATGTATTGCCTCCTTTGCTCATCGCATCTCGTCTTCGCCGCATACGGGAACAAAGGTACTGTTTCAGCGGGCCATGGCTGGTCCCTGTATCCGACCCGCACTTCATCGCAAACGGCCCGAACGTTTGGATTTCACCTAGTCTAGTGTGACCTCATAGCTCCGGTTGGCGCTTTATGCTTTTAAGCACAATTTTCTTTAAAAATTCATAACTCTGGTTCTTATAAGATTTTTGTTGTTTTGGTCTTGTTTGGTTCATTAAATTAAGCTCTATGTTTCTAACCAGATGATGTATTTTTTGTTTGGTGTTATCACTGCTTTACTGTTTGAGGTGTTGCACAAATACTTTACATTTGAGGTGTTGTACAAATACTTTACACATTGCCTCTCACGTTAAGCCTGCCTGTTCTGTGCCAAGCTACCAGAGGGTGAGCACAGGCTAATTTAAGGTGTGTATCTGACTTACCCTGAATAGGATTGTGGATCCTGGATGGACACGGTGTATAACTCTGCCAACCAGAAACCCAATTTCTAACACAAGACCGCTGACCATCAACTGCAGGTTGGGGTGCCCAGCAAGAATGTACCTCCCAATGTGAAAAAAACACAGAGGTGTCTGAGGGGACAGCGTTTGTTTACATGCTGAAAGTGATTAAATAGCAATAGCACCTACTAATGATGAATGTGGTCAACTACAGGGAGTTCGTCTCAACCTACATGAACGACTAGGGTCTAAAACATTAATTTTAGACTAAATATTTATAATAACTTGTGGTGGATGGCACTTGATAAAGGTTCTAAGTGAAGTAAATACCATTTTATGGTACTCTATTTACTGACCTTGGAAGGATGGAAAGCGGACTCTGATTTGTAGGAATCCCCACCACAGTTATTAGTGTTTTTTTTGTTCAATACACTGTACAATCTAGCCAGCTAACTAGCTTGTCATGACATTTCATTATTCACGGACAGTAGTGGTCTAGGGGGTCTCTGCCTTCAACTAGCCCACATAAAGTCATTATCAGCTCCAGGAACCTCACAAACGCCATCTTTTCAGTTTCACGGATTGTCATCCATTTCATTTTTCAGTCCATCTCAAGAAAATATGGAGTTTTCTTTGTAATTCTCTGTTTCTGATCTCCAAGCCTGCGAGTCACACACAGGTGCGGGGTGTGCAGCAGCACCCCTAAAATAACCATGCCGAGTTCAGAAAGCGAATGAACGATAAAGATGCCTTTAAACTTTGTTTTAATCTTGTAACATTTGCTGTGCATTCAAAGACAGACACCTAATAGGCTATGTCTTCTGACACATTGCTGATTATTCTTTTAAAACGGAAATTGGTGTTTATTTTTCTATCTCTGACTGTAAAGTTTGATAAGTCAACTATCTAACAAACTAGCTGGGGTACAGGGAGTGTGAAGGGAAAGGCTGAAAGATGTCGGTTTTTCTAACGCAGAATACCCTTTAAATACATGTAGAAATATCTCAACATATATCAGCAATTAGGAAAGCACAATGTAAGCACATTTCTTTACAATTCTAAAGTGTGATTTCAACAGATTTTAAAATGATCAAAACAAATGAAGACACTTTACTTAGTGATGTGCATTTGGTAAATATTTGCAGAAACCCGATTTCCACTCATTGTGTGTGAGCTATGTAGTTTTGTCAGTAAAACTGCACGTCATGCAAATTTTGTGGCACTTTCAATGGAAAATGTTTGGTCTGTAAAGGATGTTGGGCAACCACAGCATACTTTTAAATAATATATGTGCAATAGTGTACTCCAAATGCAAAACCTGCTACTTACTGCACCCTTACAGTTACCCCTTAATGGGTGCGAGTAATTTGCTATAGTTCCCTGTGAGATGCATGGACTTTTCATAATCCCTAACTTCAGTGATATAACATTGATGGCAGCAATCTCACTCTGAAAATGATTCCAGCAACACTGGAATGACATGAGTCTCAGTTCATAGTTTGGGTATCTTTGCCTGTTTTTTCAATACTATGGAGACTGGAACAGACACTTTTGGACTTCGAATCATGTTTGCTTTTTTGCAAACCCGCAGATTTCTAATGTTTCTTAGTGTGTAACTTTGTTTACAGGTTGTTGGACTGCAGCTGATGTGCTCGATCGAATGACCTGCTCTCTCTGTGTATCATGAAACGTGAAAATTTCTCATCCTCGTGCGGAGTGATCTGCATAGGTTCTAGAAAAAACATTTAAAACAAGCATTTACAATGCAATGGTTTCGCCTTTGGAAAAGTTAGAGCTATTGGCATTGTAAATGACAAAGTTTGTATTTATGTGTTGATTTTGTCATTTACATTGCCATTAGCTTAATCTCTCGCAATGTGAGACCTATTGTACCCTACGGACAAGCTCAGCAGACAGCAATTACTACCACACACATTCACACCCAGAGCCACACACACACACCCAGAGCCACACACACCCACCCAGAGCCACACACACCCACCCAGAGCCCCACACACACCCAAAGCCCCCCCCCCACACACACCCACCCAGAGCCCCACACACCCACCCAGAGCCCCACACACACCCACCCACATCCCCACACACACCCACCCACCCAGAGCCCCACACACACAGACCCACCCAGAGACACACACACCCACCCAGAGCCACACACACCCACCCCCAGAGCACGCCCCCCCCCCCCACACACACACACACACACACGCACGCCAGGCGAAACCTAAAAAGTATAACAAATGAAAATGCGGAAGGAATAAGCAATATACAAAATGTACAACCTCTTTTTACAAACTACTGTAGCAGAACCACAACAGTGCTAACCTGAACATTACAAAAAAGTGCAGTCTATTTTACGGACTGAAAATCACTTTAAATGCTTTCGACTGTCTCATGGAAAGAATATAAGAAGTGTGTACACAAAATCACAAATTGAAGGAAAGCAACGTAGGGCTATTCTTTAAAAAAGTATGGGAGGCTCCATGCATGCATCTGTGTTGTCTGCGGCCAATGTGTGTTGTAATAGCAGGGGATCATCGCTAAAAACGTACCCATCACGCCATAAATAGGCCTAAAAACTTCTAAAAAAAAAAACGGCCCTTATACTGATCTGTCTGACCAGCCAATCGGGCCAGTCCGATCCTGGTGGTCTGTGTACACGGATTGAGACTGGGCCATGTGGTCAGGTGGCACTAGAACCTGGAGCCTCTGTCTGCAGGGTCACTGTTCTACCCGGGCCCCTGGCTTGATGGAGGCATCATGGACGGTGGGGCTTCCGGAAGTGGCAATCCATGAAATGGAAAGAAGGGCTGGCAGACTGTCAACAAGGGTGTGTGGGCAGTGATGTAGAAAGAGCTTCATGGGCACTAGTTTAAGGAAGAAAATGGGCCCCCTCATATACATTTGTAATAAAACATTGGCACTAATGGAGGTGAAGTTGACCCCTCATGCCCACGGGTCCTGGCGTAAATAAGCCCCTGCTGGTGTGCTCGGCTACTCTGATGTGCACCCTTCCTGAACCGTGCGCTATTGGATACTATTTGCAGGAGCCTCTTCGTATTGGCTGGTGGTCAGCTAATCAGCCGTGCCGAACGGAATCTAGGCACTGCTCAGCGAGGGAGGGAGACCAGCCAGGCAGAAAGATGTTATTGCGTCTGAGCGTCTTGTGAGCACCATCACTGTACCAAGCGAGGACCACCGGAAGAGAGGCCCAGTGCCCCTTCGTCAACGGGTCTCACGCTTGCAACTGCAGCTCTGCGGGGCTGATGGTAGCCAGCAGCTGTCACAACAGACACCAAGTCAAACAACTCCCTTTCTTCCCTGCTTCCCGCTTCAATGCGAAGTGGACGCATTTGCTACCTTTTCATTGGGGTAGGACGGGCGCACGGACAGCAGGAGGGGGCGGGTGAACGGGCTCACGGACGGCGGGAGGGGGGCGGGTTAACAGGCACACGGAGGCGAAACCTAAAAACGTAAAACAAACAAACAGACAACATGACACGGGATAGATGAGACAGGATACACACACAAACACAGCAACGAGACACACAAAGGGGAGACAACATAAGACGGGATACACAAGACGAGTAAAAGACGAGCCAAAATAAATCTCAAATAAAAAAAAATTCTGTTACAAGCATACTGTGCAAACACAAACATTCACAACACGGAGCCAAATTATAAACAAAATGCTGCTTACCTGATCGAAAATAACAACAACTTCCTGGCAACGTAAATCTCGCCGACCACTCCGGCTAAAGGCACTTCCAAAAAGACGAAAACATCACGGGAGAAAAAAAAAACCACACGTCAACAGCCGCATGACGTGAGAAAAGGGGCAGGATGAGAAAAACCTCGCCGGAACGCCCACGAATCGCCTCGGACCATGACGGACAGATCTCACTTCCAATGGCTAGCCTCCATTTATGGAGTTAGCCAATGGAAGTGAGAGGCGTGACAAAGGCACCATACTCTTTGCAAAAGTTTTCGCCTGCGCGAACGCTGCTGCGAAGGGGACGCCAGGCGAAACCTAAAAAGGAAACGTGCACAAAGTCAGTGCTGTGTTGTGCCTGCAGCTGCTGTCCTTGAAAGCTGTGTTCGGAAACAAGCTCTCACTTGCATACTGAACTGCGAATACAAGTTCGCATTGTTCTAATCTAGACCATCTGTCTGTCGATCCCATTTAAACAAGGACTGCAGCTCAGGAAAGCTAGAACTCCTAGTTTATTGACCCAGTAGAGCAAGATGGAAGTTTTGCCTTGGTTGAGCAGAGTTACAAATTCACCTTGAAACATGTGTCACATGTTTTTCTCCAAGCAAATCCTGAAGCAATGCGATAATTTTACTTTAAAAAAATCTTCATCTATGTATGCTGATGGATCTGCAATCTTTTTTTTTTTGGAAAAATATATTTATTCGTTTCCTGTCAACAAAAAAATACAATAACATTAAACTGGCACGCGCCCAGACCCCGAAGCCCTCCTCGCACCTCTGCCTGTCCAGCCGCTTCCTACTCATTGTCTCGCGGCGTGGGTTCCCCATCCATTTCCACCATATCATCCAACAAACCATGGTAGGACCTCCACTGCCCTCACACCTGGTCATACTTTTTTTAAGGGCAGCCTCTGCTTTCAAAAACCACCCGTTCTGCCTCCATACATCTAGTCATCCGCACTCCACACCTCTCCTTGTGGGGACACGGTCCTGACCCCATATCCTGGCCACATCTCTTTGTGCCACCACAAACCCCAACACACAAAACAGCAACTGCTTCCGGGGAAGATCTACGTCATTTGGCATACCCAGAGGCACAAACTGGGGTGTCTTTGGGAGCATAACTGACAGCACCAATTCCAACTCCCTAATGACCTCATTTCAATAAGAGCTCACCCCACGGTAGTCCCAGACTGTATGCATAAAGGTACCCACTGCAAAGGCGCACTGCTGGCACATCGGGTTTTCCAACCTCCCATTTTATGGAGACTGGAACGGTTTAGTAGGGTCTATAAAGGATATTGAATTGGATTAGCCTCAGTCTAGCAGGATGGCAATCTCTCTAGGGTGCATCTACGCCGCCTGCCAGTCTGTATTCTAGAGGTCTAACATCTGCTTCCCATCGTGTCCAGGGTGTTATTCAGGATAACTCAATATAGCTGAGAGACCACCTTACCCATAATTTCCCCACCCAAAACCCAAGACTCCAGGGGGCTGTCCTCTGGCAGATCCTACCCTAGGATACCTTCTGCTCTCAAAGCATGGGAGAGATGTAAATATCGGTACAGTTTAGTGGTGGCCAGAGAACATTCCTTTTGCAGTACCTCAAGCATTTGAAGCTCACCCCCATGAAGACACCAAGTCACCCACTATCCTTACTCAAATCCTCTCCCACCAATGGAAGCCTGTGAGCCCACTCACCTCAGGTAAAATTGTTCCCTTCCACAAGGGAGTAACCAGCGTGCGCCTCCCCTGACACCCCAGACCTTGCACTGCCTCATCACACGCCCCAGCTTCACCCGGTGATCCAGGTAGACCCCCAGCGGGCCACTTTCCCATACACATAATGGAGGTGGGTCTTGACTTACATGTCCGCCGTCTCTGTGCTGTATGCTGGTTCGTCATATGGACTGCGCCCCCATGCAATAATAACCTGTAGCTGCCTAGCCCTGTGAAATGTTCTCATATCAGGAAGCGCCAATCCCTCAGTATAGAGCGAGGGATACAGTGCCCGTGGCACAACTCTGGGGGTGCCCCTACCCTAGAGCAGGGGCCTAAGTGTTTGGTCGAGGCATAGGAAATAACACATCAGGACTGGAAAGAGGGTATTCTGTAGCACGTAAAGGAGCTTGGGCGGGGTGATAATCTTATACAATGCTGCTCGACTCATGAGCTTTAAAGGGAGCACCAGCCAAAGGTCCACATTGCCCAGAAGCCTTCTAGCACCCGTCCCAGGTTGAAGTCGAGGAAATGCTTTCTCTCCATTGTGACGTCTATACCATAGTACTGGAAACCCATTTTAGTATGCCGGAGGGGCCCACTGACCCCCCCATCCCCACCCCAGTCACCCAGTTGATAAGACACAGACTTGTCCCAGTACATGCAATACCCAGAATAGGATTCAAAGACCCGGAACACCAACAATACTGTAAAGAGCGAACGATCAGGATCAGATCCATAAACAACGCATCATCAGCATAAGGAGACACCTTCTCCAGGACATCCATCACCTGGGGGAACCCCCCCAATGTCAGCACGGCATCCCACTCAGCACACCAATGGCTCCAAACAAAGTGCAAACAACAATGGTGACAGCAGGCACCCCTGTTTTGTGCCACCCTCAAAGGGGAAGGGCTCGATGTGACTCCATTTACCCAAACTGTTGCAGTGGGTGCCCTAAACAGGAGGGCCACCCAGCAACAGAACCAAGGCCAAAAACCAAACCGCCTCAATGTTCACAGCAGATCTCGCCAATCAATGGAGTTCAAAGGCTTTCTCTGCGTCTAAAGACCGTATTGCCCAGGGCTCACTGTCAGTCTTAACCCCATCGCACCACAACTGGAAACACCTCCAATTTAACCGGGTTGCCCAGCCTGGCATAAATCCCATCTGATCCGGGTGGACCAGACCTGTAATCAGTCCCAGGAGGTGGGTGGCGAGAATTTTGGCCAGAATCTTACACTCTCTATTCAGCAAGGATATGGACCGATACGGCAAACAGAAATCCACCGGTCTCCCCACCATAATTACATGATTAAAATCTGGTGGCGGTGCCCCCTCATTGCACGCCACATCAAACAAATTGAGGAGGTGTGATTAAGCAGCGAGCTGAAGCATTTATATAGCTCAACCGGGATACCATTCACCCCAGGAGTCTTCCCTGGTGACAAGCCTGCACCGCTTCTCACACTTCTTCCACCATTAAGACCTACTCCAGATTCTTACGTCATTTAACACCAGGACTTCCCCCACGAAGGCCTCAATATCTTTCTCCAAGCGATCTAGATGGGAACATACAATGCCTGATAGTAGCACTTAACACCTGGACTATCTCAAAATCCCTCTACACCAGGTCTTCCTCCATTGTCCGCACTGTGGCCATCCAATGTAGCACCTCCTCTCTTCTGCGGAAACAGACTAAGAGGCGGCCTGCCTTGTCTCCTGTATCGTAACATTTAGGCAGAACCCCCAGATAATGTTGACATGCGGCTGGAGTCACCAAGCTGTGATAATCCTGCCTTGTGGCCTCCAGCTCGAAGTAAGTTCCACCCCCCATCCGGACAGGTTGCTCCAACTGGAATGTCGGTTCCTCCTGTTTCTTCTTCTTCCTTTGGGCTATCGCGTTCTGTGCCATGTCCCTTAGCACCGCCTTGTAAGCATCCCACAGAGTAGACCGAACGGCCACAAATCCCTCATTCTTCTTGAAATATATACGAGTATCCACCCTCAGGGCTGTGGCTATCTCCGTGTCCCACAGGGCCCATGCATCAAGCTACCTGCTCCGTGGCCTACTACTCTGCTGAACTCCGAGTTGGACAAATAGGTTTGAGTGGTGCAATATCCCACAGGCAAAATATTGTGTCTCTCTTACCCATACCCACTCTGTGAGGGGGAGGAATACATAATCTAGGCGTGTCAGTGTACTGTGAACCCCGGACACGAAGGAATATTGTCTCTCACCCAGGTGTAGATAGCACCACACATCACCCCGCCCAAGGGCACTGGCAAAGTGCACCAATATAGACAAAGTCCCAAGTCGCGACAGACTGCAGGAATGCCTATCCAGATCCCAGTCCATAACCGTGTTAAAATCTCCCGCACTATCACAAATCACAGGCTGGGTCTAACAGGATGAGGCCCAGAGCCTCCAACACATGCTTTTGAATCTGCAGTGGGGCATAAACATTGACAATAAGGAGTGACTTCAGACCCCTCGCACTGCCACATAACGGCCTTCCGGATCCAACCACTGGTGCTCTATCTCAAAGGGCAGGGCACTTCTTTGCCAGGATCACCACTCTACCAGAGCCCCTCATGCGCTAACACTGTGTATATACCCCTCTGGAGGCAGATGCACGTGTTACAAAGTTAGTGAGTCTCCTAGAGGCGCACAAAGTCATAAGAGTGTCTAGGAACACATTGCATACCCACATCCCGTTTGACCTCACACCCTAACCCATTGACTTTCCACCAGAGGAATACAATTGCATCACTATCAGTTGGGTCATCTATCAAACTGGCTGCAATCTCACTTACAACGGGCAATCTGCGTTCAACCCAGGGCGTCCCTCCCAGCACCTGCCGGGGCAGCTTCAGGAGGGCGTATGACTCAACAAACCAAACAATAACAATTCAAACAACAGAGAACACCCTTCTCCCACACATCATATTTCTCTTGTCTGGGTTCTGAACCCCCCCCTTCCCAAACTGACCTCACTACACCCTCATACACACTACACATACCCCCGCTTCAACCCAACAAACTGAACTGTGTAAGCAGTAGAGGGGAGGAAAACGACAAGCAGTCAATGCCAAGGGGCCCCCTTAAGCCCAGGATCCTTAGTCAGCCTCTTATCATCACAATAAACACTGACAATAAATCGCTCAGGGTCCCCCCAGGTGCCCCCACCCCCAACACAACAACAAATAAAAAAGGCATGATGGTGGGACTAACAGTGGGCCTTCATTGGGGTCCACAGTCTCATCCAAGTCCCAGGACCCACCCATCACTCATTCTTCACCAAAAGCTCCCTGCTCCACCTCAGAGGGTGCCCTTGCCCATGGGCCAAGGTTTGAGTCTCACCCAATCTTGTCAATATGTTCTGTTGTGACTGTGGGGCCTTCTGGGGGAACTCCTAAATGCCGCAGAGTCAGACGGTCCAATCCATCCTTGCAGGGTTAAATCCACTCGCTCCGTGTCCCACTTCCGTGCCTGTTCAGGGGTGTCAAAGAAGTGTCGTCGTCAAGTTGAAAATACCTTTGGTCTGGCTGGAAACAACAATATGTAGGGCAGATTGAGGGCCCGGAGCTTCTGCTTGACCTCACTGAAGGACTGCCATCTCTGCTGCACCATTCTCATGTAGTCCAAGAAGATCATAATGCGAACATTCTCAAAACCGAGGTCTGGCAGTTTTTGGGCTGCATGGAGTATGGCATCCCAATCCCAGTAGTTAAACAGGCGCACGATCAATGAATGTGCAGGGGCCACCGAAGGGGGTATTTGGGCCAGGGAGCGGTGGGCCCTCTGTGTCAGGGATCCAAGATCTCAACCACTTCTCCAGAAATGAATCCAAATTGGATGCCTCCAGCGCCTCCACAAACCCCACAAAGTAGACATTTTGTCTGCACGATCTGCTTTCCGGGTCTTCCACCCGGGGCTCTAGAACTGCTGTAGAGGAAAGCGATTTAGATACCTGCTTCTTCAGCGTCGCCAGTTCGTCCTCCACTGACGAGACATGGGTCTCTGCCTATGTAACACAATGAGCCAGGTTCGGAACGTCCTGGTGCAGGTGAGACTCATCAATCCGAACCTCCTCCAACTTAGCCTCCACCACCTCTCTGGAGTCCTGAATTGCCCTACGGATGGTCATTAGGTGAGGAGGGTCCTCCCCCTCCTGTCGTATAGGGGGAATCGGGGAGTAGTCCACAGTCCCTGGAGCAGATGAAGTGATTTTGTCCATCTTAGTCTCTGTCTCTGCAGGTGGCATTGGTTTGTCTTGTCCCATGTTCAATAGGAGCCAGCCCCAACCCAGCTTGGGAATCATGAGGCACAAAGAGAACACAGTCCACAGCACTTTTGATCATGGGTAGTGTTTTCTTGGTACACAACACGCAGAAGTCTCAAGTTCATCCACCAGGGGAAGAGCATACAATCAGAGGGCGGGAAGGAGTGCATGGGGGAAATCCCCAGGTCGAGCCAGATCTGGTTTCGCTAGTCTCCACTCTGCAGCACAGCTTTGGCAGATTTCCTACAAGCTTAACCCAGCCGAGGCTGCAGCAGCTGCCCGGGCCCCAGCGCCTGTACCACATGACCCGGGCACCTTAACCAGAGCCCCATGTCGATCTTCAAGGGGACAGCCGGGCATTGTTCTCCACTGCCTTCAGCACCAGTCCTCTTCACAGGTTGCCCTCACGAGCAGCATGGGAAGCCAGGGCCCAGGATCAGCTGTTCCACCAGCGGAAGATTCCTCAGCCCTAGATCTGCTCGCCCATAAAGTGTTTGTTGGGAGGGGGTTCCGTTCTCTCCTCAGGCCCTCCCATCTCCACCAAGGGATCCCCTCCCCCACTCTAATCACCTGTCCCTGAGACCAAGGTGCCACTGGCCCCCCAGAATGTAGGAAAAAAGGGGTGAAGCCAGACAAGTCTCACCCGGCCATAGCAGGGCCCGCCGCGGCCAAGTCCATCAAAGTCAGGCTCCGTAGAAAACTGGGGCCACTAGATCTGTCCCGCCGGTGCCCTGGAGGGTGCCCTGGAGGGTGCTCGGACCCCCAGGCGTCCACTGAGCCACGGGGACCCCAGGAAGAGGAACACAGCAGTCAGAGCGGCGTCCGTCCTACTCCCCCAGTGGCGTCGCCCAGCTGTCCTGCGAATAGGCCAACACTTTTGAAGGTCTTCATTCTTCTCACCATGTTCCGCGGTGCTCATGAAGCCCTCTGGGCAATTAGTCTTCGGGTCACCGATCCCTGGCCACAAACACAGGCAACTTTCGTAGTCAGGGTGGGGACCCCCAGATATTATCAGAGGCCGAGGATTTCGACTGATGTCGAAGGAGGCTAAACGCACCGCTAAACTGCGACCGTCATCTCCCACCGGCTCCAGGCTGTAGCGGGCATTGGGCATTGCTCTGAGAGGCAGGAAGGGGGGGGGGGTTGGAGTGATAGGGGCAGTTTTTGTTACTGGGGGACAGTTTTGCAGTAGTGCTTAAATATCAGCTCCAATAAGAAAAGCAGGGGGCCGGTTTAGTTGAACAGCAGTGCATCACACTGACTACCTCGTCCACCCCCTATCCCCACTACCCTACCTGGGGGGGCCGGTCCAATAAAATTACCTGGGCTGATTTGTGTTCTCAGTCCTGCCCTGACCGGATCTGCAATCTTGCTCCCCATCAGTCTTCAAATTCAGTGGAAAATGTATTGAGCAGGGATTGATCCAGGGGCTTTTCACTTGTTAAAGTATCATGTACAGACTCCCTCTGATTCAGAAGGAATAAGTCAATTTACTCAATGATTAATTTCTTGTTAGCCTTTCTTCCCATTGTGGGGAGTTTATGCAGAGCTGGAGGTATGAAGGCCACAATGAAGCAATGGATTGAATTTAGCCATGTAGTGCTGGGCTAATTTTAGGGCTGGTGCGTGGCAGATCTTACCAGATTGGTTGTACTCCTTGTAATTCTAACTACACGCTATTCTAGACCATTTGAATCACACAAGTCAAAAACTGTTGTGCCAAACTCTTCAAAACCTACCGTTCCATTAGCTCCAACCATATTTCGGTTCCCAAAACCCTACCGCTTTCAACAACTGCGTGACTTGATACAGTTTCTTTGCTGCAAACGTCTGAGAAAACCTTAAATTCCATAAAGCGCCTAGAGTCACTAACCTGAGGGTCTACTTACTTTTCAGTCCATCAGCAACTCCAGCCCTTAGAAGATCCACCTTCTCCCCAGACCATCCTTATTAACCCTGGACGTATGCCCCTTATAATCCATCAGTATTCACACGGAGATCGTTACCCCTGACCTCAAGTCATCCATCAGTACTGCCCTTAGGCTCTTCCACCTCAAACAGCTATGTTTACGGGGTGGTTAAAAACCCAACTAGACCACAACATTTGCCAGCGCATTCGAAATCGTTCGCATCTTGCTAAAATCAAAAATGCTGCATCATATTTCAGTTTCGAGAACATTCCTGCACAATTGTCTGTGTGATAACCACAGTTTTGGTTTGTATTCCAACAGAATATTTGAGTGTGCCCTAATGTGGCTTTCGGAAGACATGCAAAAAAGGACCTTCATCTCTGCCTTTGTACTTAACTTCTATTAAGCATTTTAACATTTACCTGTTCAACTATCGTGTACATGTAAGTGCAATGGATCTTTTTGTTATCACTTTTGCTACTCGTGTATACTGAAATGCAATTAAATGTCGACAAGTATTTTCCATGCAGCCATCTAGACATTTCTATGAGCGGTTTTTAACTAATGCCCTAAAGGTCAGGGTGAGCTCAACCATATTTCAGGGAGCACTTAGGAAGAAATGACCAGGGGGTATAAAGATTAAAAGACCTCCTGCAGATCCCGGTATCCCTTTGTTATTGGAGCCGCAGGGGATAGTTGAAAGGTCTCTTTCATTGTCCCATGTCATTGAGTTTTTATAGTTCGTGTAGAAGCTCGAGGGGTACTTGTTGTGGTAGATGAGTAGAAGTAGAATGACCTGCGTGGCAGCTTTTGATTGGCCTATGTGCGGATCAAAGACCTGCTTCAAACCTGGCGCACCGCTTAAACCGGTTGTGTTGCGGAGAGTGTGAAGGCTAATACTCCGGGTCAAAGGAATAAAGCCTCAATCGAGGACTGCAGAATGCGGTATGGTTGACCGAATAGGGCAGCTAAGATTGGCAAGTTATGCGGCACAGCCTGTGGGCAGCATTGAATCATCATTATTATTGTATTTTAAAAAATATGTAATCTCTCTGGGCAAATCTGCATCTCATTAGTACCAGAGAAACACCTGAATACAGGAATTTGCAACTGAAGGGTGACCAGCTAACTTTCGACTGTATGGAATATTCTGACTCACTGAACCAATGGCAGTCCTTTCATTGGACGCCGCTATGGTCTTCGATTCTCTTGAATCCAGCGCCTGGAAACCCACACCGGTGACAAGGAGTGCTCTCCAAATGGAGCACACTATTCTAGCAGAAATGTTGACCCTGGGATGGCTGAACCTCTCTTTAAGAATCAATCATTTTTATTATCGGAAGACAGAGATATTAGACACAGCATCCTGCCTACATCCTTAAGCCGGCAGAGCGACCATAAAGTAAATTAAACAGCATTATAAGGCAACAAACCCGGAGGCAGGCCGCGTAATGAGCAGGGCTGTTACTTAGACAAATGGCACCTTCCAAATTTTTAAATGGAAGGAAGAAGACATCACCTGAAAACAGAACAGGTGATAAAACCAAATCCCACCTGTCCCACCTTCTCCGCACCAGCTATTGCCTCATTATGAAAATACAAACTTCAGTAGGAATTGTTGGGAATGCTTTAAAGGTTATGTTGCCGATGACTGGGCAGCGGACGACAGTTCCAATGGTAATAAATTACGAATCTGCTGATACTTAAGACAAGTGACTCCCCTCATATCTCGCGTCAACAGCTTCAAAAGGGCGCCCACAGTTAAGCATAGTCTTTTCCTTTGCCCTCTACCCCCATGGACAGTCAGTCCATAGCTAACGGAACCTCTCTTAAAACTGTCCGTGGTCTTATATTCATCAGTCCAGTCCTGGGAGTCCGAGGTGCAGGCAGGATTACACGTGTTGAGCTACTGGTGAGCCCAACCTGGGCGGCAGGGCAAGACAGTAAAATGCCACAGTGATGGGGCAACCAGTCAGAAAGGCGAGGGATAGCATTTCAGGGTTAAATGAGATGCTTCTTATCGGATCAAATGTTTGTTCATCAATGGCTTACTGAGGCTGTTGACACCATCTGGCCACCTACTTCAAAACTGAAGAGTAGGACTCGCTTTCCTACTCCCTGGGTTACTGATACCCTTAGATTAAACAAGAAACCATGTAAAATTCTAGGAAGGCATTGGAGGAAACTTTTATGTTGAGGAGCCAAGTTTGAGTATATGGTGGCACTGAAAAGATATCACGCTCTTTGTAAATCGGCGCGTACCAAGTGCTTCACTGGAAAGATTCAAAATCAAGTTTGTGTCACACTTGCACATGCTGTTCACTCTTTTAAAATTCAATTCAGGCGTGCTCTAGGGTGCACCCTCCGTGCTGGGGTGCGTGAAAAATGAACCAGTAGCGTGTCCCAACTGGGAGACGTCCCCTAGTCACAACTCACACTTCTCAGCTGGGCTATCCAATTAATGATAAGTAATACCGTTGTTTACTTCACATTCATATTTAATGTTTCAATATTTTTAAGAATTTCTTCATTCTTCATATTTATTCATCCAGTCAATTGTTATTAGTTCTCCTTCTTCAAATACATCCATAATCCAATGCATTTCGGCTAAAGTAAAGCCTTCATCAGGGATAAGGGTCCATAATTGAAAGAAAATTGATGCATGAGGAAACAGAATCTCGAATTCGACATGTAGTGATATCATAGGAAAAGGAAGTGAAAAGGTGAGCAGGCCAACGCCCCCAGATTCAGATATTCGAAACAAGTTTTACATCTCAAAACAATATAAGTAAAAAAATAAGATAAAGCCTAAACCACCCGTGTATATGAAGTACTAAAAGTCAAAACAGAATTACACTGTGCATATCCAGCATTTCTCGTAAACCTAGAGAATGAGCACTTATGTCTAAATAAACTGACAACAGTATTGAAAAATAAGCGCCAACTAAAGAGTAACTTCTCATCAAAAAGGTAGACGATAACAACTCAGAAATCGTTCGAAATAAAAGTAGCCACATGTTGTTTTCATAGCTATACGAAGATTCAGTAATAAAACAAAATCAGCTTGTGTAATGAAACCGGAACAAAATGCTCGCGGTCTAACCCTTAGTAAACTTACTTGGAAACAAGAAAATGCGGCTCCGTGTTAGTTGCTCGCGTTTGAGGACCGCGGGCAATGGTGCCGGTTAAACTATCGATAGACAAAATAAACAAAGGACTACTTTACGTAAGGGAAAAGTAAGAGCCATATTGGAACAGTAATATGAGAGTTCACATTATGCTCGTGTAAAACTAAATGATCGTGTCAAAGATAAAACGTTCTGATTTAACATAATAATTGCAATGTTAGTGAAGACCAGTAAAGTCATAGTGTCAAAAAAACTAAATGCAATTTGAAAAAACAAATATCATGGTTAAGAGAGTAAATAGGTAGAGAACATTCAATGGCATCTCAAGCACACATGAAGTCAGTATAGTGGTTCTACAGGTAACAGCTAAATTCTACTCTATCATTCATCCCATTTGGCTTAAGGGTACCAAGTTTATAAATCCAAATGTTTTCACGTTTCAAGAGGAGTTTATTGTTGTCAACCCCTTCTTGTTTTGAGACCAATTCCAAAATCTGAAACCTCAGTTGGCTGATATTGTGTGAGGCTTCTTGAAAATGTATAGCTACTGTGGATTTAGTAGATTTATTACGGATATTAGACTTATGTTCATTTAGGCGAACCTTCATTTTTCTTTCGGTTTTGCCCACATATCCTTGTCCACATGGGCATTTTAAAAGATAAATGATGTTTGAACTGTCACAAGTTGCTGTTACTTTCAGTTTTATGTTGAATCCTTTACTCGGATGAGTCATGATGTTTCCTTTTATTATACAGTTGCAATGACTGCAATTCATACAGGGCAATGTTCCTCTGAAATTTAAGGTTGTACTAGATTCTCTGGTTTTAATTAGTTTGCCTAAGTTAGGAGCTCGTTGGTAAGCAAAGAGTGGAAAGTCATTGAATATAAGATTAAAATCAGGTTCCTGGGATAACAAAATCCAATGTTTTTTCACAATTTTTTTGAAAATGTTACTTTTGGTGGGATATTTAGACACCACTACCATCTTAGTAGCTTCTTTTTCCTTTTGTGTTTTTTGAAAAAGTTCTCTTCTGTTTTTAATTGCACAGCGAGTTTGGGCTTCGTCCAAGATTTTTTTAGGATAATCTCTTTCTTTGAATCTTGTAACCATTTCCTGAATTCTCCTTTCAGATTGATTACCAGGGGAAACTATTCGCTTAACTCTAATCATTTGAGAGTATGGCAGGTGTTTTTTAAGATCCAATATGGCTCTTACTTTTCCCTTACGTAAAGTAGTCCTTTGTTTATTTTGTCTATCGATAGTTTAACCAGCACCATTGCCCGCGGTCCTCAAATGCGAGCAACTAACACGGAGCCGCATTTTCTTGTTTCCAAGTAAGTTTACTAAGGGTTAGACCGCGAGCATTTTGTTCCGGTTTCATTACACAAGCTGATTTTGTTTTATTACTGAATCTTCGTATAGCTATGAAAACAACATGTGGCTACTTTTATTTCGAACGATTTCTGAGTTGTTATCGTCTACCTTTTTGATGAGAAGTTACTCTTTAGTTGGCGCTTATTTTTCAATACTGTTGTCAGTTTATTTAGACTTAAGTGCTCATTCTCTAGGTTTACGAGAAATGCTGGATATGCACAGTGTAATTCTGTTTTGACTTTTAGTACTTCATATACACGGGTGGTTTAGGCTTTATCTTATTTTTTGACTTATATTGTTTTGAGATGTAAAACTTGTTTCGAATATCTGAATCTGGGGGCGTTGGCCTGCTCACCTTTTCACTTTCTTTTCCTATGATATCACTACATGTCGAATTCGAGATTCTGTTTCCTCATGCATCAATTTTCTTTCAATTATAGACCCTTATCCCTGATGAAGGCTTTACTTTAGCCGAAATGCATTGGATTATAGATGTATTTGAAGAAGGAGAACTAATAACAATTGACTGGATGAATAAATATGAAGAATGAAGACATTCTTAAAAATATTGAAACATTAAATATGAATGTGAAGTAAACAACGGTATTACTTATCATTAATTGGATAGCCCAGCTGGGAAGTATGAGCTGTGACTAGGGGACGTCTCCCAGTCGGGACACGCTACTGGTTCACTTGAAAGATTGCCAGCTCTCAACACTGTCAGAAGACTCTCTTCAAGTTGGTGAAGGAACTTTCGGCTAGTAACTTCCTGCCTGCGCCTTCTGTTTCATAAAACCAGTGCGATGAGTTAGCAAGTTTTCCAGAAAAAGTTGATAAGATTCATTGCCAATTAGCAGCAAATGCTGCAAAGACTGAGATCTACATGCATTTGGTTGCCCCTACAGGAAGGCATGAGGAAGTCACTCTTCTGGTCAATAAGTTGGAGGAGACCGCCAAAATGAGGCCATGGTCCTTTTTAGGTTTCGACTGCAAAAAAGCTGCTCAAGCAGCTTTTGCGCAGGAGAAATCTAATGAGTTACAGTATGTTGCTCGGGAATCCGCCCTCTGTTCCATTAGCTAGCTCCATAAATGGAGGCTAGCCATTGGAACAGAGAGGCGTCCGTCATGGCCGGACCAGATTCGGGGGCGTTCCCGAGAATCTTTGGCTTTTGGCTACGTCATGCTATGTCAGCGAAAAGCCGGGAACGCCCCCGAATCTGGTCCGGCCGGGCCGTGCTTGCTGCTGTCCTGCCTTCCTCCGTGTCCCTCCTCCCGCCGTCCCCCCTCCCGCTCTCCCCCCTCCCGCTCTCCGTGTGGTCCTGCCTTCCTCCGTGTCCCCCCTCCCGCCGTCCCCCCTACCCCCCCCTCCGTGTGCCGATCCTGCGCGTTGTGGTAGAAGCAACAACAAAAGAATTAAGCATTTGACGCTAATTTACAAAAAATGGATTTCGGTACGAACCTCCCCCATTTCGACCTGTCCAATACTCTTGTATTGTGTAAAACAAGGCTGGGATTGTAATATTTTTCACAACCTTTCTTGGTTTGCGCTCCAGGCCTGCTGGCAGTCTGCGCTATGAAGCCCGCACGTCAGTTATTGGTTACTTACCTGTGATGCTTTTGTTTGACCTGCCGTGGAAATCTGCCACAGGCATTGCTGCGCGGTCCAAATCACCAAGCGCTACACATCACATTGAGTCCTGTTTCCGCAGCATCAGACCTCATCCGGTTTAATAAGTCCGAGCATAATCTGGTCCGGCCGGGCCGTGCTTGCTGCTGTCCTGCCTTCCTCCGTGTCCCTCCTCCCGCCGCCCCCCCTCCCGCTCTCCGTGTGGTCCTGCCTTCCTCCGTGTCCCCCCTCCCGCCGTCCCCCCTCCCTCCGTGTGCCGATCCTGCGTGTTGTGGTAGAAGCAACAACAAAAGAATTAAGCATTTGACGCTAATTTACAAAAAATGGATTTCGGTACGAACCTCCCCCATTTCGACCTGTCCGATACTCTTGTATTGTGTAAAACAAGGCTGGTATTGTAATATTTTTCACGACCTTTCTTGGTTTGTGCTCCAGGCCTGCTGGCAGTCTGCGCTATGAAGCCCGCACGTCAGTTATTGGTTACTTACCTGTGATGCTTTTGTTTGACCTGCCGTGGAAATCTGCCACAGGCATTGCTGCGCAGTCCAAATCACCAAGCGCTACACATCACATTGAGTCCAGTTTCCGCAGCATCAGACCTCATCCGGTTTAATAAGTCCGAGCATGTTGATCTTATCTGCGACTCTAAGAAAGCCAGACTCCCTTGTCTGGGTCTCTGTTGCATATCTGACGCAGACAAAGATGTCTTTTGTAGCGGCAATGATGACCTTTGACCGGGGTCCATTTTATTACAGATGTCTGGGACCAATTTGTGTTTATTTTCTGTAGAGACAAACAAATAAGACGCTAGTTTAACATGAGCTCCAAATCTACCCTGCAGGACTGAATGATAAACCAAGACCTACTTGTGCAGTAAGGATTTTGTTTTTAAAGCAGAGGGATCTGCCAGTTTTTTAATCTGAGCGAGTAATGAACTCAAAAACAAGAACCAAAAACCATAATTTTACCATGCAGTTAAGTAATCCTGGTCAGGGACTGCTTTTATCTCCATCCCAGCACTTCAAGGCAGTTTCAAGTCTGTTACCTCCTCCTTCACAAATTATTACGTCGTAGCATTTCAGCTTGTTTGTAAGAGATGTAAATACTATTTTGCAATGTTGCTTTACTCCATATAACTCGTTTGTCATTTTGTCCACTCATCATTGGCATAGCTGGAATAGTGGGCTGAGGCGGAAACATTCTCTTATTCCGGCCTCTACATTCAAAGATCTTCTTTCATTCAATTTAGGTTCTGCCATCTACCAGCCTGTTTCTTACTTAATTTCTGACCAAGGCTGTATGGATTTCAATACTCTTTTACCCGAAAGCACGCAACTTGTACTTTGGGGTATCTCAAGTGAAAATTGAATGTGTGGCATTCCATGTGTTCAAAAGTTACTTACGGTGCCAGCAAGGGAAGTGGTTTGAAGTGGCAATGCCACTCATGACACATTGTGTGCCCCAGTCTGTTTCAAACCAGTCAACTGCTTAAAAAAATCGGACAACATTTTGTGGTAACATAATTTCCGATATTTTGCATATTGCAACATTTACATTATATATGCACGCATTATACCAAATTTCACATATCCTGACTTTTGATCAGTTTCAGAGGTTCCAAATTGGGCAAACCTCTTGTCAAGGAACTTATGGTAGAATAGTGTTATATTGTGTACACTGACTATATTAAATGGTAGTACATACGTTTAAGTCTTCAGAATGGATAGAACAATTAATTTTGGTATTTTTTCATACTGAATCAAGTTTCTTTACAAAGACTCTTCCTGCTCACCAGATCTGTTTACAATAGGCCTGGGAAGTCGCTCTTCAATTTAATAGAAAACCTGGTGGAAGATGGTAGTCTTATATTTTTAGGTCTTGCCTTGGACAGCGCATGCGCTACATGTTCTCGCTTGCGAGAAGTATCGTATACAAGGGCTTGCAGCTGGCCCATTGCTTTATATTTGTTGGCTTTGTTGTAAATCCGATTTTCTAATTGACCAGTATGTGCTAGCTTTACTCTCTCTTCTTTCTGCTGGAGCATGGACCAATTACTTTCTTTTTGGTAGAATTTTTTGCCAAATGGCATCCTTTTATTTCCTTTTTCCCACATGGAAATCTTACCTGATTTGCTCAAAAACATTGTGGTGCTGCGTCTTAACAGCATTGGCAAAGCCAATAGGTCTCCCCTTAGAGACTATTTACTCTGCCATTCCTCTTTGTTCATACTGTACAGCATGGGCATTGCTGACTTTGTAAGTGATTTTACCCATGCTGTGTAGCAGAGTTGCTGCTGTGCAGCATGGCTGAAATATTAAAACATTGACTATGATGCATCCTGCAGTGATGTAAAATTTTAAAAAGAGCGCCTTAGACCTGGCTGCATCATAGCTCTTTTTTAAAAAAGTTTTCACCACACTGCGAAGCATCTGCGCTGTTGTGCAGCATGGCTACAAAATATTGGCAAGACAATAGCCTTCATAGGTGAGACCTATTTGCTATTCTAGTGTTTGTTTTCGAATTTTCTAGTGAGCCAAAGTCTAGCTACATGTGAAGTCCAAAAACAATAAGTTTGAAAAGTGTTGTTTTGTCCAAATGTGTTTTTTTTATGTGAAATGAAATGTCTTTCTTGGCTCCATCTTTCTAAATGTATTTGCATTGCAAAGGCTTGAGATGGACTGAGTCCACTGCTGACAGCAGAACAGAGGAAGAGTTGAACCAAGTTAGTGGGTCTGATTTTTGCGTTTTTGTTTTCTCTCCATGAAGTTGTTTTTGGTTAAAACAGAATGAGCCCAGAGATGAGCTTTCCACACTTTTCAGTTGGGAGATATGGTTCTAGGTTTTTTTTACTGACCCAATTAGCGCGCCGGTGAGTTCCCATGGTGAAATAATGTTATTTTAATTTTAAAAAGGGGCTATTAAACTGTCTGCTACCCGCCCTGCGCAACATTTTTCTCCACAAACATACGGTCCTCCTGGTACGGCTTGGAAACCTGTAGCTAGCACGTTTGCATGCCCTGTGCAAAGGTGTGCCCTGTACCAGAAAGGAAGCTTTAGAATCTACCAACCTCCATTGAGGCTCATTTCTACTTCTTGCCATTTGCAAGAGATTTTGTTAACTAGAAACGGCTTGAAGCCCACTCAATGCTTACCATTCATGGCTTTGTTGTTGCTCTGATTAGCCTACTCCTGATTAGTCTGCATAAGCGGTTTCACTTTCTCCTAGTTAATTCCTCCCTTTTGGAGGAGCAGGGACCAGGTACTGATTGGTTCTTTTTAGGTTTCGACTGCAAAAAAGCTGCGCAAGCAGCTTTTGCGCAGGAGAAATCTAATGAGTTACAGTATGTTGCTCGGGAATCCGCCCTCTGTTCCATTGGCTAGCTCCATAAATGGAGGCTAGCCGTTGGAACAGAGAGGCGTCCGTCATGGCCGGACCAGATTCGGGGGCGTTCCCGAGAATTTTTGGCTTTTGGCTACGTCATGCTACGTCAGCTAAAAGCCGGGAACGCCCCCGAATCTGGTCCGGCCGGGCCGTGCTTGCTGCTGTCCTGCCTTCCTCCGTGTACCTCCTCCCGCCGTCCCCCCTCCCGCTCTCCCCCCTCCCGCTCTCCGTGTGGTCCTGCCTTCCTCCGTGTCCCCCCTCCCGCCGTCCCCCCTCCCCCCCTCCGTGTGCCCGTCCCCGCGTTCTAGCGTGAAATGACGCACGCTGTTATCGCGCTTGCGTGTCAGTGACTGGAAAAACAGCATTCCGGGGACTAGTGGGGCGATCCTTCTCATAGAGAAGTGAAGAGAGGCCTTTGAAGCGGTAAAACATGCCGCGGAGCTTAATCCGGGTCTCCCGCCCGAATGGGCTGAGTATAGATACTGAGGGAGAATGTCGGCATTGTAATGTATTTGTATCGGAGCATTTATAAAGCGCTTTCCGGTAGTGGAATTGGGAAAAAATACTCTCGGAATGCTGAAATTGGCGGTCAACGAGTGGCAGAGCAAAGGGGGTGGAGTCACGAGGGGCGAAGCTTGAGTTTGACAATCGTAATCCAAATAAATGACTAACGCAGGCTAAGCACTTTCCATTTTATACCTCAGCGGCTTTATAGCATCTTAGGGATTTTTTTTAAAGTGCCAGCAAACACTCCCTGCGCTCCCCGTTGGAAGTGAGCACGACGCTGCTATCTGTGGGCTATGAGAGCTGTGAGAGCTGTGTGGGCTGTGAGAGCTGTGTGGGCTGTGAGCTGTGTGGGCTGTGAGAGCTGTGAGGGCTGTGTGGGCTGTGAGAGCTATGTGGGCTGTGAGAGCTGTGTGGGCTGTGAGAGCTGTGTGGGCTGTGAGAGCTGTGTGGGCTGTGAGGGCTGTGTGGGCTGTGAGGGCTGTGTGGGCTGTGTGGGCTGTGAGAGCTGTGTGGGCTGTGAGAGCTGTGTGGGCTGTGTGGGCTGTGAGAGCTGTGTGGGCTGTGAGAGCTGTGTAGGTGTGAGAGCTGTGTGGGCTGTGAGAGCTGTGTGGGCTGTGAGAGCTGTGTGGGCTGTGAAAACTGTGTGGGCTGTGAGAGCTGTGTGAGCTGTGTGGGCTGTGTGGGCTGTGTGGGCTGTGAGAGCTGTGTGGGATGTGTGGGCTGTGAGAGCTGTGTGGGCTGTGAGAGTTGTGTGGGCTGTGAGAGCTGTGTGGGCTGTGAGAGCTGTGTGGACTGTGAGAGCTGTGTGGGCTGTGAGAGCTGTTGGCAATGTAAATAACAATGCCATTTATTTAGTAAAAAAAAAAAAAAAGATGTCATGAGCAATGTCAATAGCTCTAACTTTTCCAAAGGCAAAACCATTGCATTGTAAATGCTTGTTGGATCTTGTATCACTAAAGCATACGCTGAAATCCATTAAATCTGGCTCTCCGCTGGACCCCCCACCAAACTCAGACGTTTAGATGACACCAAAAGCTTCTTCACACCTCTCTGAGTGAAGGCAAAGTACCCCAGAATTGGAAGCAGGCTCTTGTGCTCCCCGTCCTAAAAAAGCTGATTTGGACCTGTTGGTCAAGTTTCCGTCCTATTTCCCTCCTTCCTTTTCCAAAATGTTGGAAAAGTATATTAACCCACAATTTTCCACATTCATTGAGACGCATAGGCTTCTCCATCCTTTGCAGTCCGGTTTCAGAGTGGGTACAGCACAGAGTCTGCTCTTTTTGGGGTCAGGAATGTGTTAGACAACATCTTGACTCTGGAAGCACGTCTGCTTTCATTCTGCTTGACTTGACCCCCTTGCTGATTTCATTCTGCTTGACTTGACCCCCTTGCTCTTTAGCATCTATGTTCGTCCTTTAGCAGATGAAATTGGGAAGTGTGGCTTACCCTCTTTTCATACGCAGATGACACTCAGATCATCCTCTCGTTATCAGCTGCCCAACATCATGATCCCTCGTTGCTTCACTTGGGCCTGAGGAATATCTCCTTATCGATGAACAAAAATGCACTGAAGCTTAATGACGATAAAACCGAGGTCTTGGTGAACAACGTTGATCTCTGCGGACCTAGCCCCTGGCCGAACTCCCTTGGGCCTTTACCCACCGTGTCTGCTAAGGTCAAGAATCTTGGTTTGATTTTTTGATGATAAACTTTCCTTGAAGCCACAGGTGACTGAGGTCAATGCTGCCTGTTTTTCAGTCCTCAAGTGCCTTAAAAAGAGCCTTTGGTTAATCCCCTTAGCAGGTCAGAGAACTGTCATTCAGGCTCTGGTCAAATCTAGACTGGATTATGTCAATGTGCAGTACCTCAGCACCGATAAGAACTCGATTTGACGCCTACAGACTATTCAGAATGCGGCTGCCCGGTTACTTGTTTCGGCTACAGAGGCATGCCTCAGACTCTCCTCTGCTTCAGGAACTGCACTATCTTCAGATCTGATCTCGAAACGTATCGAATTTAAGGCATTGTGCTATATTTTTAAGGCCAAACATGGTCTAGTGCCCTTATATAGTCAAGGACTGGTGACTCCATATGTGCCTGTGCTTCTGCTAAGATCATCGAGTCTCTCGCAGTTTGCTACGCCCCGGTTTCAACTACCACACATGAAAGGATGCTCCTTTGCCTACCTATGTCCTAAGCTGTGGAATTCTCTCCCAGCCACTTTTTGGAACTGCAACTCCTTACTTGCTTTTCGTAAAAATCTGAAGACTTGGATCTTGTAGCTGTCTGTTGGGGTCACTGCTATCTGCCTCTAGCCTGCACCAGGAAACCCCACGGTTAGCTGCACACACTATAAGTCTGTCAAATAAATAAATACAAACAAATAGCATGTCGAACAGACATGAGACACTAAACCCCTAATGGCAGCAATATACAGACCTTGCCCCAAATTAATGTATAGAGAACAGTTACTCACATCAACAGGCTATTGTGAATGTGGGTTGTGCACGTGGTCTTAAGATGCAGTAACATCAATAAACAGGCATTTGCAATGCAAATGCAATAGGTCCCATATTTACGAGAGTTTGAGCTATTGGCATTGTAAATGTCAATGCCTGTTATTTATGTGTTGTTTTTAAAACAGATAAATAAAATGCCAATAGCTTAAATTCTCGCAAATGAAATTAAATGAATGAAATGAAATGAATGAAATGAATGAAATGAAAATTGCACTTGTATAGCGCATAGCTACCCGGAGGCCTCGCAGCGCTTGTGAATGATTACTTAGTGCGGGCTTGGGGTAGATTAGCAGGTGTTAGCAAACAGGTGCGTTTTAAGGGCCTTCCTGAAGGACATGTGATTGTTGTGTTCCCGAAGAGAGAGCGGGAGAGAGTCCCAAAGTCTCGCCGCCGTATGAGAGAAAGAGCGGCCTCCCCAGCGAGCTTTCTTGATTTTGACGGATGTTGCCAGCTGGAGGGTGCAAGAGCGAAGGGAACGGGACATATGGCGTGACCATAGGGTGTAGAATTACAGGGCCCGTTCGATGGAACGATTTGTGTAGAATACACATGGCTTTAAATTGCACTCTTGCCGCCACAGGGAGCCAATGGAGCTCCCTCAGGGCGTTCTTAGCTGACTGCCAGCGGGGGATGTTGTAGAGTAGGCGCGCCGCACTGTTTTGTGTGATTTGGAGCTTCTGAGTAACGGAGATGGGGACTCCCATATAAAGAGCATTCCCATAGTCCAGGCGGGAGAGTATCAGGGCCTGGACCATAACCCTCCTCGCCTGGAATGGGAGCAAAGGGAGCACCTTCCGCAGCATCCTCATTAGCCCAAAACAGGTGGCGGCCGTCTTGGTAGCCTGGACCGAAAAATCGAGTGCTCTATCGAGCCAGATCCCAAGGCTCTTTATCTGGGACTTGGGGACGGGGAAGGAGCCTAAACATGGAGGCCAGATGGATGCAAGGGCAGAGGGAGAAGGGTTGCCCAGTAAGATGATGTCTGTCTTCTCCCCATTAAGCTTTAAGCAGGAAGATTGCATCCATCTGGCGACAGCCTCTAGACAGGGGCCTAAGGTGGGGGACGATCCCTCAGAGTGGTCTAGAGAGACCACCAATTGGGTATCGTCTGCGTAGGTGACGATACGCACACCAAAGGGATGGACTATCCTGTCTAGAGGTTCCATGTAGGCATTAAAAAGGGTAGGACTTAGGGAAGAGACCTGGGGAACCCCGCACCTAAGTGGGTGTTTGGGAGACACCACTTCACCCTCAAAGACTTGAAAAAAACGCTCATCCAGGAAGGATGTCAGCCACTCTAGGGCCGCGCCCGACACGCCCATGCCCGCCAAACGATGTAATAACGTGGCATGGTTAACCGTGTCGAACGCGGCGCTGAGGTCTAGTAGAATGATGGCGACTTTTCCTCCCCGATCCAGCACGGCTCTCGCTTCTTCCGTTACCGCAAGGAGGGCGGTTTCGGTTCCGTGCTGAGGACGGAAGCCTGTCTGAGAGGCACGCAATAGACTATTGGACTCTAAATAGTCCATTAGGATGTTATTCACGTGCCTCTCAAGCAATTTACTCAGCCACGGAAGAAGAGAGATGGGGCGATAGTTTGCCCAGTTGCTCTGGTCGAGGTTGTTTTTTTTTAACAAAGCCTTCACCATCGCACATTTCCAAGATGGTGGAACAGATTTGGAAGAAATGGACGCGTTAAGAACGTCTAAGATGACTGGACGAACGACGTCCAAGACCTTGATGAGGGTCTGAGGAGGTGCTGGGTCATTGAGAGAGCCAGAAGTGATCTTAGGGATCAGTTTGTCTAGTCCAGGGGTGTCGAGAAGTGGGATTTCCTCCAGCTTACAAGGAACAGAGGAATCAGAGGTGATGAGGAATTTTGGATCGTCCGTAGTGTTGTTAAATGAGGAGTATATGGCCTGAATTTTTTGAGAAAAAAAGACGGCCAGATCATTACAACGGTTTTGGGCGCCTTCAGCAGAGGGACGCTCAGCCGGAGGCGAAATAAGGGATTTAGCGATTTTGAAAATTTCCCTGGGGGCATTCGCCGCCGCATTGATTTTCCCTTCATAAAAAAGAATTTGTGCTGTTTTCATCTCCATTTTGTAGATTTTTATGGCAGCCCTATACTCAGCTTTTTTAGGTTGAGAATAGTCCTGCCTCCAGGCTCTCTCAAGTTTTCGGCAGGCTAATTTCCTGAGTCTAAGGGCAGGTGTATACCATGGGGCAACTTTGGGTCTTCTTATAGTATTGCAAGCATGTTCGGGAAGGACCTGGTCGAGGGTACTGGAAATCCAATGGTTAAAATTATTAGTTGCCTTACTAGGATTGGTTGCCCTTGCAGGAGGATTTTTGGCGAGGGCCACTTCCCAGTCAGGCAAGGGAAGAGAGGGCCATTTCCTGCTTCGATGCTTGGTAGTGTTCTGAGAGGAGGGGGAGGGGTTAGTACACCAAGTGAAGAGAATTAAAAAATGGTCGGTCCAGGGTAGAGGAATCGGAGTCTCCACCAAGAGGTTATCTGTGTTGCTGTAAATGTGGTCAAGAAGATGACCTTTGTTGTACGTAGCATGAAAGCCCTTCTGGCATAAATCCATGGCTTGCAGGTTGGAACAGAGATTGTTAGCCAATGAATTATAGGGGTCGTCTAAATGTAGATTAATATCACCAAGCAGAGTGAGATTGGAAGAGGTCAGGACGACGCTTGCGACAAGATCTACTATCTTGGTAATAAAATTATTGAGGGGACCAGGTGGGCGGTATGCTAGGATGCCCGAAAAAGTAGTAGTGGGAGAAAGTTCTAGCGAGAAGTGTAGACTCTCACAAACAGGTGTGGTGGTAGGAGTGACACGGCACTTGTAACCGTCTCTGTATATAATAGCCAGTCCACCACCTCTCCCAGTCTGGCGGTCTGATCGTTTTAGTGTATACCCTTGGGGAGTGACCCATACAGCCGTAGGGTCTTTATCTAGCTGGAGCCAGGTTTCTGTTAGAAACAGGGCATCAGGGTTAAGTTCTTCAATTAACATGTACAGCTCGGTGAAGTGTTTCGGTAAAGACCGACAATTAAGGAGAAACATTCTCCATTTATGTCCAAAGGACGGATGACTGCGGAGTAAAGGAGTGGGGCGCCAGTTACAGACCTTACAATGGTAATCAGTGTTAGTAGGAAGAAATGAGTGGTTACAGGGCGAGTTGATGGGAGGACGTAAGGAGAGAAGCAAAGAGGAGTCATAGGAGTAAGTACCTGCCATGAAGTAAATCTAGGCCAGAACACGCCAAACGCGTCTGGACGCGGACTGGCGCAGACTGGCTTCTCTTTGGCGCCTCTTAGGCGCAATGAAGGCGCTCTCGCTGCGCGTTGCCGCTGCGCGAGGGGGCAGAGATTAAGAAGATTGGGAGGTGAGGGAAGACTAGAGCGTCACCCTCTGAAGATGGCCGCCCGCCGAGGGACAAGCAGGAAGTAAGAGCGCTCTTTCTCCCTCCACTCAATCAGCATCAGATAGCTGCGGTGGACCGGGGAGTCAGCGCTATGCCTGGCAAAGGTAACAGCAGTTTTAAAATGCACTTTACAGTTAGTAAAATAACCCACAGGTTAATGACACACAATTTTTAAAATTCGTCCTAAATACTGAAAAAACGCTCCACACCCTAGCGCTAGCGTGCTATTAATCATTCAGCACGAGCACCGGTGTTTAGAGCCCTAAATAGTCAGGGAGGGAGGGAAGACTAGAGCGTCACCCTCTGAAGATGGCCGCCCGCCGAGGGACAAGCAGGAAGTAAGAGCGCTCTTTCTCCCTCCACTCAATCAGCATCAGATAGCTGCGGTGGACCGGGGAGTCAGCGCTATGCCAAATGCAAGACATATTGCATTGCAAATGCGTTCGTGCTATAAAATGTTTTAAAAAGCAGGCAGGAAAAAGCTATTTGAGAAAATAGTGCTCAGAGGTCATAATTAAATCCTACCAAGTAACAACACACGTAACAGAGATGTCGACCTGGAGAGTTACAAAATGAGACAAGGCGGTACTAAGGAGGGACTACTAAGCCTATTGACCAATGAACAGCCACAGTTTACAGTGGATAATGACACAAGCCAATTAAAAATATGGGTGGAGAGTGAGCGGAGCTTCATGTCCCTACCAGCATGCATGGCAGAGCAGCGCTGTCCAGGCTCGACCTAATACTGCATTAGCAGGCTGACAGTTGGTTCTGACATAGTTGTTAAGGATAGCTTTTACTCCCGCTGTTCTATCCAGGGCAGATGTGTTGTATGGCGTTTAAGATTCCAAATGGATTTTCCCGATTCATGCCCTTATATAGGTACAATTCAAGTTTACCTTATATAGGCATAGAAATCAAGCCCTTATTTAGGCATAGCCCATGCAACCCAAATACAGGCATGGCTACTTACATCCGTTCACCAAATTTCACAACGATTTCTTGGAAAACCAGCTTAAGCCGTTAGGGACTTCCCCTTGCTTGAATATTGATTTCTCCAAGAACTCAGTTAGTTTTACAATGAACATCTATTCCTTAGGGGTGCATTCATGACGTTCATATGCCAGACTTTAGGTCAAACATGGCAGTCCTAAACACCTTCAAGTTATAAATATATCTTCACTTGCTATGGCAAAGCACGGTGGTTCGGAGCAGTTCGACGACCTACTTGCCCGATGCAGCTCGCTACAGCAAGTGCCAAAGGAAGCCAACTCTCCAGCTGACGCACTGATCAGGAAGCTGCCCTCCTCTGCTGAGAATCCAGCTCCAGTGTTTCTGACTCCACTTGCGGGGTGATGGGAAATCGAGTCCAAGACAGAGATACCAGACCTCCTTCATTCTAAGGTATGGAACTGATTAGAACCTAGAGAAATCTTTGGTAGATTCTTGGCAAAAACTAAACCTATGCTAAAGACCATACTTACTTCTTCCCTCGTACTAGACCTAGGTTAGGTACATTGGGGTAGCCGTATTTTAGAAGCACCAGTTGAGTATTTTAGCCTGTGTTATTTATGTATGTATTTTTATATGGCTTAGAAACCATTCAATGCTACTACAGTATTATTTTATAATACTATTCTCGCTGTACGCATTATACTTTGCATTCTGTCTAATGATTGTAGCAGTTCACCTCTCTTGCATGAGAAAGAAGACTGTTCAATTAACCTTTTATTGAAAACGCCCGTCTCACTATTTCTCTGCAAACTCTGTAGAAACTAAGCATGCACAATTGACTAAGTGAAATACTTATCTATTGTTTCCACGACTGAAGATAGTTATTCCAGTCCTAGGGAAACAAAGTTGTCATGTTTATGCGGTTGTCAGAAACTAATCCCTCCTTGTGTATTCGAGAAAGTTTCTAGTGACCTCTGAGCTAGCTGGCACTCACAATTAAGTTTAATATATTCGATAGAGACCTACTGACCTAAGTCCTATGTCATATCTATAGGATATATTATTCCAATGCGCAGAGCCTATTGGGAATATAGGAACTGCACTACAGATGAATTTCCCCTGAGACCTGCTCCAGTTGAATAATTTCTTTTTCTAAGGTCCATGCTCACAGCTGGTCCATTAGGTTCCTAGCAAACAATTTCCTGCTTCATCAAGAAAGGCTAATTGTTTACAACTTAACAGAAAATTGCAAAGACCTTTTTTATAAACGGACATAATAATACTGCCCCTCCAGCTGCTGGTGAGGGATCCTTGGGTGTAACAGTGCGCAAAGCGGTGGCTGCTGCAATTACCCCCTTGAAATGTAGTTCTCTTCTCATAACCTCTTCTGGAATTTGATCAGGGCCCTTAGCATTGGGGAATATGTTTGAATATCTGACCGTGGGTGCAGGGGAGGAAGTTGAAATAATAGGTTTAGACACATAAGGCAAACCCACAATGTTCCAATCAGTGTTGTTACTTGCCAAAAGGTCAGCAACATACCTCATCCCCACTCTCTCTGGGATGGACAAAGACTTGGCATTTGCTTTACACATGTCTGTGAGGCAATTCTAAGTGCCAAAACGTCTGGTGGTTTTTATCTCATCTGCTTTCTGTAGATCATACCTTGCCTGGTCCTATGCTCGCTTCTTACGGTACCTCCAATATCTGCCGAATCCCTCCCTTCCCCCACTCGTCCTCCTGTCTGTATGAATTTCACCCTAGCCAGCAGATATAGATTGCCTATGTATCAAGTTATTTATTTCCGAAGACATTTGCTGTTCGCTTTTGGGGTGTAGTACTGTAATTCATGTCAGAAATTGTGACAAACTTTAATAATCTGATTATATACCAGGCTTCTCCAATGAGTAGATCGTGAGCTACCAGTAGCTTTCGAGCTACCTGTAAGTAGCTCGCCTTTGTGCAGCCAAGCTGACTAAATTAGAAGGTTTTGATTTGCTGAATTAATATAAGTCTACAAACATTGTAAAGTTTGTATCTGAGATAAAAAAAATGTGCTCATTTCCAGAAATAAGAAACTGATGTTTGGAGAAAAATGGCTACATTCTCCAAATGTATTTACAGCTGAGTGATAAATCGTGCAGCATTGTGTGGGCTTATCTCTAATGTTATTACCTTATATTATTTTACTTTACTGCTGGCAACAGTGCCTAACGCAGTAAGGTGATTATTGCTGGTGATCTTGCATGTCTTGTCACTAACGTATTATTGTCTGATATGATCAGTATTACAACACTCCGTATTCGTAGCTCAGGATGATTTTCATTGAACACAAGTAGCTCTTATCCTGCTGTTATATACTCTTCAGTCACTTTATTTGAGCAAGCCAGAGTGGAAGATTTTATAGTCCCACTTAATTTTTCACATATCATGATGTCATGTAACGCGGCAATAAACCTCAGATAGACGTGCAGTTTAAGAATGGCGATGGGTTTACTATTTTGTCTCTCCCTAAATCCCTCCCATAAATCTATTCTTACTTCTTTCTGAACCTCTCCCATGTAGTACTAGGTATTCCCCATCTTCCAGCCACTTCCGCTTGTCCCTCCCACATTTACTACTAAGATGTAGGTGTATGTGTGCAGAGATTCCTGTGGTCGGGGTGAAGATCTTCGCACGTTTAAGATAGAGGTGGAGACCTCCAGACATAGGTTTGTGCATTTTTGTAGCACGTTTGTAGTCTTATTGTAGCACTATATAATGCAGCTTGTGAACAGGCCCCATTATTGTTTGGTTTGATAGTATTGTGTTTAAATGCCAATTTTCACGAGACAATCTGTAACTTCATTTTGCGTAGCTGCTGTGTTGGCATCCAAAACATTTTTTAGCAATTTATTAAACTTGTTACCGGGGAGGGAGCTGGGGGGGTCCACATTAAACGACACCATGGGCATTACCGACTTTTCTGACGTAAAGGGAGACTAGCACCTAGCATATATGGTGAGCTTAACTTGCTTACTGTATTCCTATTAAGCACACACACACACATACATATATATATATATATATATATATATATATATATATATACATATGTACACACACACACACACACACACACACATGCCCTTTATACATCGAAGATAGGCATATCTTACTAAAATAATAAAACCTAGGCATAGCTAGAACTTTACAGGGTGTTATGCAAGAGGTTATAGGTTACAGATGAAAGGTCAAATTCTTTATAGTCCTCAGGTGATCAGAAATGAGGTATACCCATGACAACAAATCTTAAAGAAACATGGCGTTGATACTGCTGAAATCCACCGATTAGTGCATACCACAGACTTAGATTCCTGCTGAGAGGGAGAGACTGAATAACGCCCGGATGCCGTCCTGCCAACCATTCGTTTATAAGTAGGACTCAGGGTTAAGTTTCCTCGTGGGTCTGCAAGGCCAATGCATTAGTGGTCGAAGCATTATTTTTTGCCACCAGAAAGCAGCATAACTGCAACTTTAAGACTCGTCAGAACCAGGGGCGGTGGGTGACATTTGAAAATGGTGGGTGCAAAGTGATTAGCATACTGCACTGTAGCGAGCGTGCGCAGCGCGCTTGCCCGAACCCCAAAAGGGTGGTTTGGTGGGATTACCCCCCAAGAAAATTTTGAAAAAAAGACGAAAAATCGTGCATTTTCAAGCAAATTTGAGAAAGCAGGAAGGTTAATAAAGCAATTGTGAAAGTGCAGTTATTACATTAATAGATGGCATAACATAGGTAGTTGCTTATTCAGTATAACCACAGAGCTTCATACATTCCGTCCTATTACGCTCAGGTGCTGAATTCAGACTATAAGACTTTCATGAAACTAGCATAAACCACATATACCTTCCCTTATACTCCCATCCATTTCAGCCAGTCCTTCACACCAGCATTTAGTCCTGGGCCCATTGAGGCCTCGAGGAAGGGCGACTCTCTTATGGTGAGTGACCTATATAGTAATGGGAAATGTCAAGATGTGTAATAATTGCAAACAGAACTTTACCTTGCAGACACAGAAAGGTTCCACTATGCACAGCTTAGGCTTGGGTATTGCCCTCAACTATCAAGGACGTGGTCTCCAGAGACCTGACACTAGAGAAATGTATTAGGCAAGCTAAAGACCAAAAGGGATTATCTCCAAACTATACCAGTTACTACTAGTAGAGACACTATCAAACTAATACCCATACACAAATAGATTGAATGCATTGTTAGGGGAGGCGCCTACAGATCAACAATATTCACACCTAAGGTGGGACCAAACGAGGCACTCCACACTTTTCTGGCAAAGAAGCACATTTTAAATTACTGTAGGACTGGTATATACATCTGGCAAAACTCCACAAATAATACCCTAGTGCTAGTGCGCATTGCTGCGCTGGCGAGATTGTGATAACATAGGTGATAGCCACGATCTCACCTCTCACAGAGAGCTGCACTCACACGCACAGTGCTATCGTGCACTCATCCCACAAACTGCGTGGTCTCACCTGCTCAGAATATCCCTGCACTGACCTCCTGCAGGAACCTGCTCCGTCCTCCTTCAGTGAGCGCGCACTCACTCACCTGCAGTGTTCCTGCAGGCTCCTCTCACACTAACCAGGTTTTCATTCTCAGAGTATGCTGCTATAGTGTGACCACGCACTCACATTACACAGAGAGCGTGTACTCACTCACCGGCACTGTTAACCATGAAAGTGTTGGAGGAGCTACGACACCAACCAAGATGGCCGCATAGTCTCCTGGCTCCGCTGACCTCCGTCTTCCGACCTAATATCCTGTCGCCTATCCTGGTTACCCGCACCGGATCCGTGTGTGTGATCTGACCTGCTTTCCAGTGGTGCAATCCAGGAGTTTCTCCGCCGTTGTGGAGCGGAGTTACATCGATGGTCGTCTGAGGCCTAACCCAGCAGAGACGCCGGGGTCTCGAGTGCGGGCTCTGCCGGGTCCGAGTTGAATAACAACAGACTGCTGAAGGTGATCGGGTCGGAACGTTCAGACTTTTGATTGATCTGCTACCACCAACTGCCTAGTGCCCTACAGTAGGTGAGGCGGCGAGTGACGCACGGCGACGTGTCGCGGGGGTCCCTGACCGGGGGTTCGACATTCACATTGTCGACCACCCCGGGTCGGTACCTCGCTGTGTACTATTGCTTGCTAACCATCAGTCCCTCATGGCTTTTTCCTGCTCCGTCTAATTTTGCCCCGGAGAAGGCGTCACTCCGTGGGGACCACCATGTTGGAGGAAGAAAGGCAGCTGGCGGAGCAGGCTCGAACTGGCCCGACACTGAGACCGGTGCTGGAGGCGCTCATGGCACTTAAGGGAACCACTGCAGTCCAGACTTGCAGTTTGTTGTTTGCGACGGATGGACGCACAGACCCGAGAGCGGATCCTGACTTGACACCCGTGCCCCGGCAACCAGCCTGCATTTCAACATATGTCTCGGAGACTTGTTTTGACCCGGCGCTGGAAACAGGGTCTGCTCCTACTGTGCAGGATCTACCTGACGGTACTGTGCCTGATTACCCAATGGAGCCGTTGGAACTCTCGATTGTATATCCCTTGGAACATTTACATGACATCCCTATCCTGGAACTTTCTACTTTTTATCCTTTGCTGTTTTGGACCTTGTCGATTCCCCTCCCCTGTCGGTCTTTCAAGATGGCGGATGGGTTAAAGCTTGGCTTCGGAGACAGGGAGGGGCATCACTGGCACCAACCATCCACATTGAGATCTGCCGCACTTTTCTCATCTGTGTACTCCTGTTTTGTAGACTCTTGCAATAATTTGCGGAAAGGGCTTTCTTTAATCAGCGACTTTTGTGAATTTGATAGATGCGGCCAGGGTTGCGATTGTTATCTGGGTCTCTGATTGTGCACTAGGTATAACGGGTTTGTTTTCTTGATCTACCGGAGTCCGGGGCGGGGTTGGTTATGACGGGGAAAGGAGACCGGGAGTCCGTAGAAATATGCCCTCCTCCGATTTCCCTCACCAAGTGGGGTTCTTTGCCTTTTCTTTCTTTCTCTTCTTCTATATTTCGGGTTCTCATTACTGGGCAACAGGCACGCTGCGAGGGGGGTGGCCGTAGTCAATCAATCAATCAATCAATCAAAGACATTTATAGAGTGCACTACTTACCCGTAGGGTCTCAAGGCGCTTGGGGGGGGGGGGGGGGTGCCGTTACTGCTCGAACAGCCAGGTCTTGAGCTTCTTCCTGAAGGAGAGGTGGTCTTGGGTCAAGCGCAGGTCGATCGGGAGGGAGTTCCAGGTCTTGGCGGCCAGGTAGGAGAAGGACCTTCCTCCTGTTGTCGCTCTTCGGATGCGGGGGACGGCGGCGAGGGCGCGGCTGGCTGATCGGAGGTGGCGTTTGGGAGCGTAGAAGTTGACTCGGTTGTTGAGGTAGCTCGGGCCTTGATCGTGTAGGGCTTTGTGTGCGTGGGTGAGGAGACGGAAGGTGATTCTTTTGTTGACGGGGAGCCAATGCAGGTCTCTCAGATGTCCGGAGGTGGGCTGTTACGTGGGATGTCGAGGATGAGTCTGGCTGAGGCGGTCTGGATCCGCTGGAGTCTCTTCTGGAGCTTGGCGGTGGTTCCGGCGTAGAGGGCGTTGCCGTAGTCCAGTCGGCTGGTGATGAGGGCCTGGGTGACCGTCTTCCTGGTCTCCGTGGGGATCCACCAGAAGATCTTCCGTAGCATGCGCAGGATGTTGAAGCATGACGAGGAGATGGCGTTGACTTGTCTGGTCATGGAGAGGGAGGAGTCCAGGATGAAGCCCAGGTTGCGTGCGTGGTCTGTCGGTTTGGGTGCGGTGCCCAGGGCGGGGGCCCCCAGGAGTCGTCCCAGGCGGAGGGCGAGGAGCCTAGGATGAGGACCTCCGTCTTGTCTGAGTTCAGTTTCAGGCGGCTGGTCGTCATCCACTCGGCTACATCTTTCATCCCATCGTGCAGGTTGGCTCTGGCGGCGGCGGGGTCGTTGGTCAGGGAGAGGATCAGCTGGGTGTCGTCGGCATAGGAGATTATGTTGAGGTTGTGTTGGCGTGCGATGGCCGCGAGGGGGCTCATGTAGACGTTGAAGAGGGTGGGGCTCAGCGAGGATCCTTGAGGGACGCCGCAGATGACTTCGGTGGCCTCTGACTTGTACGGTGGTAGGCGGACTCTCTGTGTTCTTCCGTCGAGGAAGGAGACGATCCAATTCAGTGCCTTCTCCTGGATTCCGATGTTGCTGAGACGCTGCACTAGGGTGCGGTGGCAGACCGTGTCGAAAGCCGCGGAGAGGTCTAGGAGGATGAGGACCGCTGTATCGCTGTTGTCCATCAGGGCTCGGATGTCGTCGGTGGCGGCGATGAGGGCGGTCTCTGTGCTGTGGTTGGCTCGGAAGCCAGACTGTGAGGGGTCGAGGGACCCATTCGTCTCGAGGAAGGCGGCCAGCTGTTTGTTGACGGTCTTCTCGATGACTTTGGCTGGAAACGGGAGGAGCGAGATGGGGCGGTAGTTCTTGAGTTCGGTGGGGTCCGCTGTAGGTTTCTTGAGTAGAGCGCTGAGTTCGGCGTGCTTCCAGCTCTCAGGGAAGGTGGCGGTGTCGAAGGAGGTGTTGATAATGTCCCGCAGGTGGGGTGCGATGACAGCGTCGGCCTTGTTGAAAACGTGGTGAGGGCAGGGGTCGGTCGGAGATCCGGAGTGGACTGAGTTCATCATGCGGACGGTGTCTTCGGTGCTGATCGGAGTCCAGGCGCGGAGGGTGGTGGTGGGCGGCGTTGCTGTGGTCGTGGCGTGCGTCGGTTGACAGCTGAAGCTGTTGTGTATGTCCGCGATCTTGTTGTGGAAGTAGGAGGCGAGGGAGTTGCAGAGGTCTTGCGATGGGGTGATGTCGTTGTTTCCGGCGTTGGGGTTGGAGAGCTCTTTCACGATGTTGAAGAGTTCCTTGCAGTTGTGTGCGTTGTCATCAGCAGGGGTGCAGGGTGGGGGGGTGTGGGGATGGGTGTTCGTTTTTATTTTGTTCTATGGCCTCTTTTCTTCCTTCTCTTCCCTTGTCTTCTTCTCCTTTCCTTTTCCGGGTTGTGGGTTCGGCTTTCTTACATCCTTGACTCTATAACTGTACCTTGACTTTTCGAGGTTTTGATGCTCTGGGGTGGACAATACTGAGGGAGTAGACGAACAAAATGTGCTAGTTTATCCTGGTGACTTACGTCTTAACTCCGTTGACTTAGTTGATGATGTGTTTCTTTTGGATATGTTGTTTCTTTGCTCGCCCCCTTTGTGATCCGAGACACTGTGCGATACCTGGCTCTTTCGACTTATTATTTAAAAATGAAAACCTCCTATCCTGTGTTTAAATTGTATTACCTTTGCAACCGATGCGTTTTGTGAATTGAGATCCTATGCTTAGCGGCCAGCCCTGGGGGTTGTAGGCCCTTGTCTGTATTTGATTGCAAATGTTCAATAAAGGTTTAAAAAAAAAAAAACATGAAAGTGTTTAGGTTTCCCTAAACCATTATTCCTTTTCAAAGAAAAAGTAGTAACTGGGCACTTATCTTTATTGTATGTAATAACTAACCGTTAAATAGGTATCTGACACAACATTAACACCACCTCCCATGAACTGGGCCTCGACTAATCTACACGGAGAGTCAAGTAGGTTTTGAAACCCGAAGTTTCTATCAAGTACCAAACACCCAGATCAGATGGGAGCACATGCAGCCTCACGTTTGACACTGTGTGATGGTCCCCAAAGTTTCAAAACATAGGAAAGAAGCAGAACGCCTCTCACCTCCAATTATAGTCTGGGGCAAGGTCTGTGCAAAACAGAAGTGGCAGAAAATGGCTCACAAAAAGTAGCAAATTAGTAGTTGCTATTTGCCGCTCAGAGGTTCTGTTGGCATCATGTCTCCAAAGGAAAAAGAATATGTACTGGAGATGAGGAAACCCCCTCAAGTGTCGTAATTTAATACATATACATGATCACTGGAGTGCCAATATTACAATTTTGAAAGGAACAACGAAACCTATGTGGACAGCATCAGGTGCACTCCTAAAATTCTATACTTTGGGGGGGAAAGGTTGACTCATCAATGATTTAATACAAGATGCATGGCTTCCCTCGACAAGTACCTCGCAGATAAGAAAACATGCTGTTAAACTGTTTAAACATACGGTACCGTCAACTTTTAATGACATCATGCTGGACAGCTGAGTGTGATCAACGCACTGGCAACAATAATATGGGAATGCAATAAAAGAAAGAGTAACTGGGCGCCATAAATGTACCTCTGCCTCTGGTCCTCTCTCCTCCATGTCCAACGCTTCATCCCCTCTCAGTGTGCAGCGGGGTACCTCTCTGTGTAGAGAACCGGTCTCGGGTCTCCTCGGGTGGTCACAGTATCACACCTTGGGGAGGTTGAGGTCACCCTGTGTTCTGAAAGGCACAGAGTCAGTCCTAGGGGTGGACCCCGGTCATTTCTCTCCAATGTCTGTGCCTATACCTGGAGAGGGCTTCGGCCACCCAATGTTCGGATACAAACAAGGATCGGTTTCAGAACAGATCTCCCATCTTTAACGATTGGAAATCCCTCTTTGGAGCAGGCAAGGGTCTCTTATGTAAGGTCACAGGAGACTATACCAGGCTCTGACCACCAGAACCCACTGTTCTGAACATTATGTTTATGTGTCTCATTCAGAGCGGTCCCTGACCCAGACCCAGCCCCAGCGATTCTTGCCCTTGAGACTCGTCTCGACCTCATTCTGCTGCCACCTCCTTCCCAGCAGAGCTCTGTGTACCAGGTCCTGAACTACAGCGGGGGTCGGGACTGTGTTGCGTTCGACTCCTGGCCCACACGAGCTGGACACCAAGAACCGCCCTTGCTCTCTCCCTGTGCACCAGCAGTTGTCTGACACGTCCATACGGCGTAGTGTGCTCCTCCGCTCTGCTGCCCCCCTATCAGGGCCTCTTACTTGACAACCAGTCATCATGATCTTTGGGCTAGGCCTCACCTCAGTGGTGCGTATGTCTCTCCCAGGGCTCCTTAGACTGCCTCTTACAGTCCCTGCTGGAGGTGGCTTGTCTCTGGCTGACCCGAGGCTCTCTCACTCACTCTAGCACGCTGGTCACAGACCCCTCTTTTGGGACTCCAGGACTCAACTTTCTGTGCCTCCCCTATCTGGCCATTCCTTGGGGACACAGCTCCTCTCCCCTGCAGACGAGCTGAGCTCCACGTCACAGCACGCATCCCGGTGAAATGGCCAATCACTGCATGGCTTCTCTGTGTGAAGCCATGCAGTGATTGGCCATTAAGTTGTGCTGAGGCAGTGTGTGCCACCCCCACGCGCGGCATCCAATAATGGATGCTGCGCGGTGGACCAGCCAATCCTGGCGCTGCATGCAGCGCCAGGATTGGCTAGGGGGGCACATTTGCTGCTCGCCCTGTCGCCCCTTGGAAACCCGGGCTACGGCAGGCTGAGAAGTACCCCAGGGTCCCGCTGGGAAACTGTAGTGCGCATGCTTGGGAAAGTTGGAACCCAACTTGCACTTGTGCACTACAGTCTGCTGCAGCCTGAGTGTACTGTCACTCAAGCTGCAGCATGCCACCCCCCCTAGCTCCTCCTCCGAAATCGCCCGGCGGCTGACTTGTAATACACTTGTGTACAGAGTGACTAGAGTAATTTTGTTAAAGGATGCCGTCCGATTGCGGCCGGCCGCGATGCGGGTCCATGTGGCTGGTGGGGCTACGCCCATCCGCCCCAATGGACGCACCGCGCCTGGTCAGAACCGCACCCAAGGATAAAAGTAATAAAAAATACCGGGGAGTGTTCAATGACCAATTTGGTTTCCCCAAAATGTATTAATCATGCCTCTACAGATACCATTCTGCACAAATGTACATCTGTGTTCAAACCTCTAACCCAATATAAGATGTTTGTTTTTATCGTCTTATGGAAATGTAATAAAATTAGTCTGAAATGTTTAAAAATACTGTAGAGTGGAGATACAAAAACCGGCAATTGCTGGTATAACAATAAAGCATGTCTTTTTTTCATTTTCATGTTTGCTTGGCCCTTGTGTGTGTATTGTGATTTTTTTATTTTGATTCGTTGCATAGTTGCCAGGGGATCTTTTGTATACAGTAGATACAAAAAACTGGCTCAATGTGGCTCAGGCCATGGGCGGAAATATTTACAACAAGGGGTGGTGAGGGACAGAGTCTCTGAATTAAGCAGAAAGCTCTCACCCAGTCAAGAGATCAGGGCTAGATCCAACACCGTTTTTTAGCTCACTGCACCATCCCAGTTTCAGAACCTGGCTGTATGCAAATTAGTCTGTTCCTGTCCCAGTGCATGATGGGAACAGGGCAAACCAAACTACAAAAGCCAATTCTTACACTGGGAAGGAAACAAGCTCCCGGGGACCGGTTTCTGGCATTACAGCCGTCTTCGGCCCGGTTTGCTTGAATCCTGATGGTGCAATGAGCAAGGGTCTCACATCTGAGAATACCCTTCCACGCTTAGGGTGGACAAAAATATTTACAACAAGGGGTGGTGAGGGACAGAGTGCGGGGCATGGATCAAGTGATGATCCAAATTTCAGATTTGCCTTTGATATTTCTACTTACTGGCACTCTGGCAGTTCTACCTTTGAGAATGCAGGAACTGGAAGGCTGAGCTAAAGGAATACGTGTGATAATCTTGACTATAAATCTGGTTCCTTTTATTTTGAATTTTAGATTGAAAACAACTGAACAGCTGATCTTTATAATATCTATGTAAGGGGTACTACAGTGCTTTGTGCCATGTGAGACAGCATTTGTTTAACAATTTTACAGATTTCTTTGGATTTCTTCTGAACAGAAAGAATACAAGGAGGAGAATTTGTTTTCTGAAACTCCTTTATAATGTGTTAAACCGAATATATGACGTTACAACACATGGAATTACAACGCATGCTTTTACAATGCAGTCTTTACATCGCAACTACCCTTACATTGCAAGATTTTACAACTCAAGCCATTACAACGCATTTCATTACAACGCATACCATTACAACACATACCATTACACTACATAATACTTCTAGGGCAACAGTAGAGTAAGTGTTGGATAGTGCAGGGGTAAAAGTGACTATTCCCACGCCGGTGAGTGCAACATTAGAGTAAGCGTTGAATAGTGTAGGGGTAAAAATTACTATTCCCATGTACCCCAAAACCTATTCCCACCCTAATACTAAAAAATCTCCATTACTTACCTTATAATATGTTGCAATGGCATGCGCTGTAGTGGCATGCGTTGTATTGGCATGCATTGTAATGGCATGCGATGTAATGGCAGTTGCGTTGTAACAGTTGCGTTGTACAGGTAGGTCATTGTAATGACTGCATTGTAATGGATGTTTCACATTAAAGCATTCTCAAAAGATCGCAAGCCTTCGTATCACGTTCGCAGTGCAATCGCTCTTCTGTAGCCTTCACCTGGTTCCAATTGATGGTGAGAGAGGAGGCAGAGTCTGCTCCCAGTTTTTCAATTAGAGAAGAGCCATTTTGTCCAAAGAGGGCTTGAGCTGGTTACCAAAGGTCATAAAGCCTCATGAGAAGAGCATAGACTCATGACGGCCTCCGTTAACCCAGTATGAGACGGAACCTTCCGGACAGAGTTCTGGCAAGCGTCAGATCTGGACAGTGATGGCGAACTCAATGCTGTTGTTCGACGCCACTAACAGCACCATCAATTGGTGTCCATCGCCAAGGCTGATGAGACCAAATATCAGATTGTGGGCGTGACCTTCCACATGGGTAAGCCCACTTAAATGCTCTGTTGGACAGGCCCCAGAAGGGGGCTCGCTCCCTCCCCGCATGACAGAGCCAGGACCCCGACTCTCCAGAAGCCACTCCCAGAAGTGACCCGTAACCCGTCCCTTGCGGGACGCCTAACCCCGAACATCTCCGTAACACCGGCCTGGGCCTCCACCGGCACCATCGCCCGGGCCCAGCCACCATCTTGGACACTGTGCCACGAGGCCGCGTGGCCTCAGCTCGACCCTAACCCTGGGCCTGGCCAGGCCCCGACATCCCGGCACCACCATCCACCCAGGAGGTGAACGGACCACTTGGCAGGTCAATGGGAGAGAGAGGTGTCGATGGCTCTCCCCCGCCAGGTGCCGATCGCCCCCAGCCTCCCCGGACGCTGGCTCCACCCCCCTGCTGGGTGTCTGGACTCCCTCATCCCGGACCTCCCGACCTCCAAGTGCGAGGGTCCGGACATCAAAGGGCGCCAGACCTATAACTAGGGCAGCTCCAGAGCAGGAAGGCAGTTGTATCCTGGAGTCGAGAGACACCGTGAAGAACTCATCCTTGACGGACTGCTGGCGCTGCCGCAGCCCTGCCTTGTGAACTGTCGTCCTGCCCGCTGGCGCTGCCGCGGCCCTCTGCAACCTTCATCCTCGTCGGGACCTGCTGGCGCTGCCGCGGCCCGTTGTAACTACCATCTTCGTCGGGACCTGCTGGCGCTGCCGCGGACCGTTGCCACCTACGATCTTCTCAGGACCTGCTGGCGCTGCCGCGGCCCGTCCTCCTAGAACGCCGAGCTCGAGGATTGTGAGCTACCCCCCATCTCAACGCAACTGCCAGATTGGTAACAAGACTGTCCCGCTACCCCCCTTTTCCCTACCAAGAGACTAAAATCGAGGGGACCCCTGAGTCCTGACCTCCTTGTACCATTCTACCGTACTTCAAGATTGCTTATAAAGAACGTTAAACCTTATCTTTGTGTGGTGTCCGTCTGTGGGGGGGAAGTTACTTGTCTGTACGATCGCTGGAGACGGCTCTCCCCGGAGACCTCTCCCCTTGTCCTCGGCCGACCCTCCAGGTCCCGTCTAACATTGGTGGCCAGCGGCGCGATCCGAATCAACGCGTACGTACAGAGAGTAACTCACCCCACGACTAAACCACAATGCCAACCAAAGAGAGCGGATCCACAGAAAAATTCCAGATGGAGAAATTGGAAGAGTACAGCCATCGTGAGTTAAAACAATTTTGCATCGAACTAGGCATTGCTACCACCGGTCTAAGTACGAAAGACGATTTCAAGCACGCCATCGAGTCTTGGGCGGAAACCGGGGCCGACAGACCCCCGGACCAAAACGTCGCAGCATCAGAGATCAACACCGCTTCTCCCGAAGAACGGAGAACGGGTCTCTCACAGGAAGAGATCCAAGAAAGAGAAAGGAACAGACTACACGAATTAGAGATGGCCCGGCTCAAGATGGACGGTGAGCTAAAACTAGCGGAACAAAAACTGAACTTAGAACACCTACGGCTCTGAGAGGAGCGGGAAGAAAAGCAAAGACAAAGAGAACTCGAAGAAAAGAGACTGGCATACGAACACGAGCGCAAGCTAGCTGAAATAGAACTACGAAAACAAAACAAAGAACTAGGGGTGCCCGAGCAACCGCGCACCCCGGGCGCTACGGAACAAAAAGTCCACATCCCCAAAGACGTCGTCCGAGAATACTATCGGAACAACGACATACAACAGTGGTTCAAGGCCTATGAGATCGCCATGACCTCCCACCGGATCGATCGAAGTGACTGGGGAGCCGGCCTATGGGGTAGGTTCGTCAACGAAGGCTGCGATGCCCTGCTACAGCTCCCGGACCATCAGATGGCGTCCTATGATCACATGAAGGCCGCCCTCCTCACTCGATATGGACTCACACCTGAGATGTACCGACAGAGGTTCCGCGACTGCACCCGGATCCCGGGTACAACTTGGGTGGAATATGTGAACTATTTTAGCCGAGCCTTCGAAGGGTGGATCAAAGGTAGCCGAGTCACCACCTACGAGCAACTCTTCAATCTCATTGTATGGGAGCACCTCTCCAACAACTGCTTTGTCGAGCTCAGGCAGCACCTCCTCGACAGCAAATTGACTGACCCTCGGCAGCTCGCCGCTGAGGCTGACCGATGGGAGAGCACCCGAGTGGCCCGGAGTGGGCCAACCGAGCAGAACCGACACAACCAAGGCCCTCATCGTCCCCGAGGAGGAGGAGGAGGCCAGGGCCGGGGCCGAGATGCCGTCCCGGCAGCTCCCATCAACAACACCCCACCCCCGGCGGGGCGGGGGAACCCTCCGATGCACCCAGGGTTCCGAGCCAATGTCACGTGACATCGGTGCCAGCGGGTCGGACACTATGCCAACGACCCGAACTGTCCCAAGAACCAGACTCCCGGGCCCCGCCAGGTCGCGGCCGCCGCCCTAGGAGAAGAACAAACGTACAAAGAGCATGAAGAATATGAACGGGAACAACCCGAGTGGGAACCTGCCGCCATGGTCCTGGCGTGCCTAGGGGGAAGAGACATGGTCCCGCGGGTCCCCCTACCCGCAAACACCCGAAAGTACAGCCAGTGGGTGAACATCAACGGACGCAAGGCCGAAGCCCTGCGTGACACCGGAGCCAGTGTGACGGCCGTCCGCTGTCACCTGGTGACCCCGGAACAAATCTTGCCAAACGTCCTTTGCCCGGTCCGTTCAGCTGACAATTCTGAGAGCCTATGTTGAATGGCCTGTGTCCCCTTTGAATGGGGAGGAGTGTCCGGCATGCTAAAGGTGACTGTCCGCGATGATGCCCCCGTGGACTGCCTCCTGGGAAACGATCTCGAGAGTTCCCCGTGGGCGGCCGTTGAGAGAAGAGAACACCTGGGGATGCTGGGCCTCCCAGACTGGGCGTGCGTAACAACCCGGTCTATGGCCGCCCGTGCCGTCCCCAGACCCGAAGAGCCCGAATGGCCAGCACCTCCTCCCCCGATCACTCCAGAGGAAGACGCCGGCCGCCCTGACCCCCCGGAACAAGCCCCGGAAGAGCCCGCTCAGCCTCAGGACCTTCCCGACCTGGCTCAGTGGCGTCAAGAGGGGGGGCCCACTCAAGAACAATTTCGGCAGGAGCAAAAGACCTGTCCCTCCCTCGAGGGACTCCGACAGCAAGCCCTCGCCCAGAGCGCGGGAGACACCGCAGGGGCGCACTGGATCTACTGGGACAACGATTTACTATACAGTGAGCAAAGAATTGCAGAATTGGGGGCCAGTAGGGTGCTGGTGGTACCCCTCCGTTTTAGAGACTTCCTTTTAAACTTGGCCCACGATGTCCCCCTGGCCGGGCACTTGGGGCAAGATAAAACCTACAACCGCCTGGTGACACACTTTTACTGGCCCAAGATGCGAAATGACGTTTCCAACCACTGCCGGGCCTGCCCCACCTGCCAAGCCAGCGGCAAGAGCGGCCGAAAACTCAAGGCGCCCCTACAACCATTCCCTGTTGTCACCACCCCGTTCGAACGAGTGGGAATAGACATTGTGGGGCCCCTGGACCCCCGAACAGCACAAGGGCACCGATTCATCCTGGTCCTGGTGGATCACGCCACCCGCTACCCAGAGGCCATCCCCCTTCGAACAGTGACAGCACCAGTCGTAGGCCGAGCCTTGATGGGGATCTTCTCGCGTGTGGGCTTCCCCCGGGAGGTCGTCAGTGACCGGGGCACAAACTTTATTTCGAAGTATATGAAATCCCTCTGGCAGCAGTGCGGGGTCACCTACCGTTTCACAACCCCCTATCACCCGCAAGGAAACGGACTAGTCGAGCGGTTCAACCGCACCCTCAAGGGAATGATTATGGGACTGGAGGAGCCCCTACGCCGCCAGTGGGACGTGCTACTACCGTGCCTCCTCTTCGCCTACCGAGAAGTCCCCCAGAAATCCCTCGGCTTCAGCCCTTTCGAGCTCCTGTACGGGCACCCTGTCCGAGGGCCCCTCAGCCTAGTGAAGGAAGAATGGGAGATGGCCCCCCTGAAAACCCCTCCGGATGTCTACAAGTACCTCCTGACCCTCCGCAACCAGACCAGGCGATTCAGGGAAATCGCTAAAGCCAACCTTGAGGCCAGTCAGGAGGACATGAAGAAATGGTACGACCAACATGCCTCCTCCATTGAGTTTGAACCTGGTCAGCAAGTGTGGGTGATGTCCCCCACCGAACCTTGTGCCTTGCAAGACAAATGGACAGGACCCTTCAAGGTGGTCGAACGCAAGGGCCCTGTCACCTATCTCATCGACATGGAGTCCCCCCGAAACCCCCTCCGGGTCCTCCACGCCAACAGACTCAAACCACATTTTGTGCGCTCAGAGCTTAGCCTCCTGATGGCTACAGACAGTGGAGCAGAAGAAGACTCCGAGCCACTTCCGGACCTGCTGAGAACCCGTGAGAGAGATGGTTCCGTGGATGGGGTCCGCCTCTCCGATGCCCTGACCCCGGAGCAGCGCCAAGACTGTCGGACCCTCCTGTTGCAATTTGCAGACCTGTTTTCCCTCACCCCCGGGGTCACCCCCTGGTGCCTTCACGACGTGGACACTGGGGACAGTCCCCCTATTCGACACCGAGCCTACCGAGTCCCGGACCGGGTGCGCGCTTGCATCCAAGAAGAGGTCACCAAGATGCTCGCACTCGGGGTCATCGAGCCCTCAGACAGCCCCTGGGCCAGCCCAGTCGTACTGGTACCCAAAGCAGCCGCCCCGAGCACCACCCCCGAGCTCCGGTTCTGCGTCGACTATCGAGGTCTGAACGCCGTCACCAGAACCAACGCTCATCCTATCCCCCGAGCAGATGAGCTGGTCGACCGCATGGGGGCTGCCCGCTACCTAAGCATCTTCGACCTGACAGCGGGCTACTGGCAGATCGGCCTCACCCCCAGGGCTCAAGAACGATCCGCTTTCTCCACCCCGGATGGGCACTACCAGTTCACCGTGATGCCCTTCGGTATGAAAAACGCTCCAGCCACTTTTCAGAGACTTGTGAACCAGGTATTGGCGGGCCTCGAAGACTACCTGGACGATATCGCAGTATACAGCCACCACTGGTCAGACCACCTCCGCCACCTCCGAGAGGTCCTGCAGGCCCTTCAGCGAGCTGGCCTCACCATCAAGGCCAGCAAATGCCAAATCGGCCAAGGGTCCGTGACCTACCTTGGACACCAAGTGGGGAGCGGTCTGGTGGCACCTCTCCAGCTCAAGGACGCTGCCATCCAGTCCTGGCAGCCCCCCGTCACCCAAACCGAGGTACGAGCCTTCCTGGGGCTCACCGGATACTATCGGAGGTTCGTGAAGGACTATGGCAGCATTGTGGGGCCCCTCACGGAACTCACATCCAAAAAGCATCCCAAAACGGTCAACTGGACTCCAGACTGTCAAGCGGCCTTCGAGAAACTGAAGGCCGCCATGTGCGCCGCCCCTGTGCTCCAGGCCCCCGACTACAGCCGAGAGTTCATAGTCCAGACCGATGCCTCGGACCATGGTATTGGGGCCGTCCTCTCGCAACTCAACTCCGAGGGGGTCGATCAGCCAGTGGCCTTCATCAGCCGACGCCTACTGGCCCGAGAACAACGCTGGAGTACCATCGAGCGGGAGGCCTTCGCAGTGGTGTGGGCCCTCAAGAAACTCCGGCCCTACCTCTTCGGTACCCACTTCAGGGTACAAACAGACCATAGGCCCCTGCAATGGTTAATGCAGATGCGGGGGGAGAATCCCAAACTGCTGCAATGGTCCATCTCCCTGCAAGGGATGGACTTCACTGTGGAGCATCGCCCTGGTCAAGATCACGCAAATGCGGATGGCCTGTCCCGCTTTTTCCGCCTTGACGGAGAGAGTCCCCAAGAGGATGGGTGACTCTCCCCGCCTTCAGCTGTGGGGGACGCATGTTGGACAGGCCCCAGAAGGGGGCTCGCTCCCTCCCCGCATGACAGAGCCAGGACCCCGACTCTCCAGAAGCCACTCCCAGAAGTGACCCGTAACCCGTCCCTTGCGGGACGCCTAACCCCGAACATCTCCGTAACACCGGCCTGGGCCTCCACCGGCACCATCGCCCGGGCCCAGCCACCATCTTGGACACTGTGCCACGAGGCCGCGTGGCCTCAGCTCGACCCTAACCCTGGGCCTGGCCAGGCCCCGACATCCCGGCACCACCATCCACCCAGGAGGTGAACGGACCACTTGGCAGGTCAATGGGAGAGAGAGGTGTCGATGGCTCTCCCCCGCCAGGTGCTGATCGCCCCCAGCCTCCCCGGGCGCTGGCTCCACCCCCCTGCTGGGTGTCTGGACTCCCTCATCCCGGACCTCCCGACCTCCAAGTGCGAGGGTCCGGACATCAAAGGGCGCCAGACCTATAACTAGGGCAGCTCCAGAGCAGGAAGGCAGTTGTATCCTGGAGTCGAGAGACACCGTGAAGAACTCATCCTTGACGGACTGCTGGCGCTGCCGCAGCCCTGCCTTGTGAACTGTCGTCCTGCCTGCTGGCGCTGCCGCAGCCCTCTGCAACCTTCATCCTCGTCGGGACCTGCTGGCGCTGCCGCGGCCCGTTGTAACTACCATCTTCGTCGGGACCTGCTGGCGCTGCCGTGGACCGTTGCCACCTACGATCTTCTCGGGACCTGCTGGCGCTGCCGCGGCCCGTCCTAGAACGCTGAGCTCGAGGATTGTGAGCTACCCCCCATCTCATCGCAACTGCCAGATTGGTAACAAGATGTCCCGCTACCCCCCTTTTCCCTACCAAGAGACTAAAATCGAGGGGACCCCTGAGTCCTGACCTCCTTGTACCATTCTACCGTACTTCAAGATTGCTTATAAAGAACGCTAAACCTTATCTTTGTGTGGTGTCCGTCTGTGGGGGGGGAAGTTACTTGTCTGTACGATCGCTGGAGACGGCTCTCCCCGGAGACCTCTCCCCTTGTCCTCGGCCGACCCTCCAGGTCCCGTCTAACATGCTGCATTAAGCAAGGGGAAGTCTAATTGATAAGAAACTCCTGGTAGGAAGAACCAGAAGGTTGTCAGTCTACAAACTACAGACTAACATCCCCGGCAACTGGAATGCACAAGGGCAACACAAGAGATGTAATATATTTATGAAAGATCTTGAGGAAATGATGACAGTCTGAGGGCTTGGAGTAATTAACAACAGCCACTGAGTAGGGGTAAACTGAATAAACAGAAAATCGGCAATTATAAGCTTGCTATAGTAGCAGGAATCCCTTTTTATGCAATACTTCCTCCTCTCCCTGAGGGTGAACCTTATTAAAACACGGGTGGTCAAGCAGGCTAGCCTTTTTGTTATCACCGTGCCTGACCACTCCTTTAACCAATTAAAAAATATCTTGGTCTTTCTCTAATATAATTTCCCACTTTAGATTCAAGTATCTAGGCTGCTGGTCTCTTACCAGTACACAGAATAACGGCACAGCAATATCTTGCGTACAGTACTAACAAATCATGACGTTAATGCTGGGACCAGCTTATCAACTTCTCCTCCATCAACCACTCGCATTCATAGATGGTTCTAGCTTTTGTGGTGATGCTACAGGGAGCAGCGTCCCATGACGCAGGACGCATTCAGTTCCAGACATGCCCAGGCAATCTTGGCTTTGGTGTGCACCCACGCGCCATTGATTGGTCAGGCGCACAAGGTGGAGCAAGATCCGGAGGAGGATCTGTCTTCATGAGAATGGCCAAGGACAAAGAACGAGTCAGAAAGAATACAGAAATTGGCACAACAAACTAAAATTAACGATTGACAAATTATGGTAGGGCTACTAGCCTGGCAGAGGACATAGGGCACAGGAAGGATCCTGCGATATTGTCTAGGAAGTGGTCCCTGCCACAGAATTCACCATTAGCAAAGCAACAGTTCTTATACTCTGGCTGGAGTCTCTAGGTACACTGGAGATGCTGGTGGTGAGGTCAATGAGTTAGGTTCTCTCTCCAGCTCACATGTTCCCTCCATCTCCTCACTACTTATTGTGTTCAGGGCACCAGAGGAGCTTTGAGAGCCCCCATGGTGCCACTATTGATGTTAAAGGCCCCTGAGTCTTCAGGAGTGGGATACCCCATTGTCCGAAATTATAGACCACCGCAGCAGCCAATAGAAGTGTACATGATAAAATATATGGTTTCCATGGTGAGTGTGCGTGCTCTATGTGTGAGCAAGTTTTCGGAGCAAAGTGGTTGTGTGAATAATTTGAAGAATGCCTTCTCTGTAGCCATCAAGCAGACCTATGTGCCCCTCTCTCCCTTTGTTAATAAAGGTCAGGCCATGACACTCAGACATCAAGAGTCTTAAGGGGTAATTTTGAGTTTGGTAGATGCAGAGCATCTGCTAAACAAAAAACGTTGTCCCACCAAATTCATGGGTCACTGTCAGAACCCGATTTGGGGGGGTCACATGGCGCGCAGGAGTCACTTGGCCCAACCGAAGTGGTGAGGTCTTTAACCCCTGATGTCCCAGGGCCATTCCTATTATGGATCCCGCTCAACTAGGTCAAACACCCCCTTCTGCACCTGCCTCTCAGATGGGTAGAGTAGGTCCAGCAGTAAAAGATCCCTCAGGTGAAGCTCCGAGCACGAATAATAACTCAACATGCGGACATGGCGGCAATAAATCAATGTCCAGTCAAATACTTGTTTTTGTATAAAAATAAGTATATTTATTCTAAGTCTACACATGCAAAGATAAACAACGTTCAAAAACCAATAACACAATCCCTTGATGTTCGGGCTCTAGTAGTTGTCAGGCCATTTTCTGTCCTCTCACCGTTATCTAGTGTAACGGTTTCGGTATTATTCCGCATTCACTAATGGCTGCCTCCTGGCAATGTAAACTAATAGGCCATACTCAAAAGTTCTTCCCTCGGACTCTGCAAGTAAGTTCAGTTTGTAAAGCCTAGGGTTTAGCAGCATCAATTGTGGTATGTCCCCCGGGGCCCAATGGCCCAGTTCTAGGCTCATCCGCTCTGGTGGCAAAGTACCCTGAGGCAGTGCAGCACGGTCCTGTTCTGGATTGTCTGAGGTGGGTCGCCTGAGGTCGCCATTGAAGTCCAACACATGGTGTATGGCCTGATCAGTACAGGGCTAGATTCCTGGCAGAGAGTCCTCACACTAGGGCTCTCCTCTGGACCTCACTACCTCCAGCGTTCTCCTCTTCCTCACGGGCACATCGGTGTTGGCGAGCAGGCAGGCGCTGGTGCCCCAGGTTCCAGGGCAGGTGATTTTGGCTTCGTGTGTGTGAGAAACTAGCAGGCAGAGCCCCTAGCCCTGGTCACAGGCAGAAGTCTTGCAGAGCTTCCCCTCCTCACACAGCCCAGCACGCTGCTGACCTCATGTATTATGTGACAACCATTATGCGGCCACACTTCTTGTTTGCGGCACTTGCACTGCTCCCTCAATCAACCTGAGGATACTAACTTCATTTTTAGCGGCCAATTTTACATTTTGTTTCCTTATTTATATACTCTTTTGTAATCTGTTAATATTATTACTCTCTAAGCAGTCAAAAACCTCCTGAGTAGGTTTCGCGGACCCCAGGTTAAGAACCACTCAATTATCAAGATTATAACATTCCTGAACGTAGCAGAATCTGCTATTACCAAAGCTGCACCGCAATCATGCTTAGCCCAGTCTTAATGTTTTAACCCTTTTCAATCATTTGTTGTCTCTACATATCATTATAACATTTAATAAAGTATTGTATTAACTATTCTTTGTAGCCATAATCTTTCTGTGATCTATTGATCGCTTTAACTCAATGTACCTTTACTCTGGTGCCCTCTGGTGGTCATTAGTTATTTTGCATGCAATGGATGTCAGATTCCATATAAAGTGCGATTTAAAAATAAATTGCACGATGACGAGTCTTCAAAGATGCTCAGTCCTTATGTTTGAAACCCAGTTCTTTAAATGGAAAAAATAAGTGAAGCTGCTCATCAAATTGAGTTAGAGGTGTAGCTAGTGTGCAGGGCGAGGGGCGGGGTTAGGGGTGCGACATGATACAATGGCACTTCTTCCATCTGATGTGTATTCATTTTGTACTTGCATTGTCCTTGTTAGTAATCTCACATTTCCCATATGTGCAGATTCCCTTTGCACATGTGATATAACACACTATTAGTAATTAATAGCCCTTTTGCTGTTATGACCCACTAAAATATGTATGCAGCCCATTTCACTTAAAGTGATCGTGACATATTCTGTGTGGACTTTGGCCAAAAATGTTTTCACACCGCTCAACACTGATTTTTAAACCTCCTTGTCTGATCTTGAGCCATTGCTGTGAATTCCAAATAAGTCTCAGAAGCCACAAAGCACCTTAAATTCTCTGACACTTCGGCCAGCATTGAGTGATGCTGGGCTATTAATTGTACTGTCGTGAGCCAGTGATGTGGGGTCCTTGTTCAGCCCTATCAAACCTTGCCTCTGGAATTTCAGATCTTAGCTTGGTGCCTTGTTCCCCACAGAGAACGCAAACCACAAAAGATCAGGATGAGCTCACAAAGAATAGCACTTGGTTCATAATGGCATGCATGTGAAAACGTGTGAAACAGAGGGGAGACTTTTAGCTTCAAGTTATATTTTAACTTTCTCATCCTTTTTCCTTCATTCTCAAGAAAGTTAACAGAAACTAAAATTGAAATGTATCCCTCAACTATTAACTCTTAGATATTCCCAATATGTTGACATGTATACATTGGGGGTCTGTAATGTAGTGGTCCTTCAATCTATCTTTACTACATGAAATGAAATAGCATGGAAAAACTCTGGCCCAGCAGCGTCAACATGAACACTCATAGACTACTGCTTTACCATTTTTAATCTTGAACCAGATAACACCAAACATTATTTGTACAGTCCTGGGCACAGTCCATCCTTGAGCACCATAGATTTCAAGAGCTCCTCATTCAATGGACTCATTTCCTTTGACATGCGATGGACATATTCATGCATCCTGTTCTATTTATATGGACTGGCCAAATGAGACAATGTGAAAGAATCCTCAGAACGAGTTTGACAAATTAAACACTTGCACATTGGTCATCGCTGGGGGTTATGGTAGGCCTGCATGGTGTTGTAGGCCAGCATTATGAGATCTCAGCACTGTGGGGTATTTGGTCTCGGTAGTTTAGTATGTTAATTTGGGTCATTGCTCTACACCGCACAAGCACTGTGTCATACTGGGTCTGCAGCGGGTATGCGGAGCAGAGGAGAGGCAGTGATGGGTGGAACCTGTGTTAGTTCTTGGTTTTAAACCACTATGGAAACCAATGACAAACAGTTTTTAGCATCTGGAAGGGGGGTGTCAAAAATCTCAACAATCCCTTTTTACGAGTCATGAATCCACCAGCCCACATGTGGCACAGCCAAGCATAAAGGCAGATGTGTAATTGTGTCTCCCTCCCACCTGGTTTACTTAAATCGTCGTTAGTTTGTATCAGAAGGTGAGTAGATAAATATTCTAAGGTAGATTCTTTGTAACACTATGCACATCTCGTTATCGTAGCTCAGTTATCCCTAAAGGTGACATTCTTTGAACAGTATTACTATTCATGCATTACTGCCACCATACTATAAAAGACTTCCCATCTGCCACCCTCTGCTTGAAGCCACCGACCTACTAGCAACTTCTAGATCCTGGTTCTAGCTATCCCATGTAAACCATGGCAATATCTTTGAAGCCACAAATAATCAGGACTGACTGATTTGTGGTGTCTTCTGGCACAGAAGGAATCTCAGTTCACAGTCCACATTTTTTCCAGGTTGGTGGTTGAACAGGGGTGTGTTGCCCAAAGTGAATGGATAGCCTAAGAAAATAACTCACCAAGTACAAGGGACAGATTCTGCAAGTCTATCTGCTTGCTGGACATGTCTTGGAATTATACCCAATCCATCCAGTCCTCATCTTAAAGATTTGTAAAATGATAATATAGAGCAGAGGATCCTTATCTAGCAACCAACTGAACCCTTTTAACGCATTTTATGCAGCTTTGCCAGGTCCTATTAATCTCTGTCCCCTCCCCACCATCCCGCACACACGCAAACACACGCCCCTAGTCCTCTCTCGTCTTAACTCGTGACAATAGAAAACAAACGCAGCAAAAAAAAATCACAAATCTGCTGTTCTTCAGCTTCTGCCGGAAAATGAAGCTCAGCTAACCCCCTTTTCATTTTTACGTCTTGGTCAGCTATCTCATCAGCCTTATGAAATAAAAATACATCCACAAATAAAAATTACATATGTGTAGGGGATTTTACTCACCCCTCTTCATACATGGGTCTGTTCAGCTATCATTCACATTCTGTTTCAACGCACCACAAGAAATAGCATGGGGTAAAGCGTCAGCCCATGAAGTTAAACATACCATTTTGCACTGCAAGTGATGACATTTTTCCTAATCACATGGGCAAATTTGCCTTAAAAAATGCACTTCACTGCCAGGCTGGTGGGCCAGTACTTAACAGTTGGAAAGAAAAAAGAATTGCCAAAATAATAATTTTTTTGTCATTGTGTTTGTTTAAAATATGTCTCCCGGTTACAGTAACTAAGGGCCAATAGTAGCTTTTTCTTACATCAATAATAATCATACTTACATGTGATGTGTATTAAAACTAAAAAGGGGTTCTTATCCAGTTGAGGAGAGGATGTGGCCAAACCTTGAAGCTGGGGAACCGGGTTCGAGTCTCGACAGGGATGCTCAACATCCTATGATTCTTGGGCAAATCACTTAATCTCCCAGCCTCACAAAAAAATAATGTTTTCATCTGTAACGAAACTGGTGCTCATGTAAAGCGCTCTGATACCTTTGGGTCTAGTTTGCACTGTATAAAACTCCCACCACCCCCCCAAAAAAACTATTCTAAGTTACCTGCCTGATAGGGCGCCCAATACTGTTGAATTATATGCAATGGTAAATCCTTTTTTATTTAAATTAATTTTGGGATGCTTAGGATCACCACATATATGAGGCATGTTTTCTTTTTTGTGGCATATTAGTGCAATAATCTTTTTGAATTAACGATTGCACCAGCGTTACCAAGGCCACACCTAATGGCTTTACCAATACTTGTTTATCTAGTGCAGCTTCTGGATGGCACACTGTTATTGTCAGGAAAGTGGGATTATGTGATTCCATTTCACATAAATTATGGATCTGCCGCATTTGCCACATCATCTGCTGCATAATCTGCAGAGTTTAACAAAGACATTTGTTTCTTCCTCAAACAGTTAAAATGTTAGTAAAATCGTACCAACATGTGCTGCTGCGCTGTGGAAGGTCCTGTCCGAAGGTTGACTTCTCACCTTTCTGTTGCTTATTGCTCTGTTTGGGTGTTAAACTGAAGTGCAGTTTATGCCCACACAGAGTTAACAAGTATACAAATGACAAAATAATGAAGTAATACAATCAGGAAATATTCTCCATTACGCCGCATAAGTTTCCTTTTTTTGCTGCATAATTTAATCAACCCTGCCGCATAATTACAGTCAAAAACTCTCACAAAAGGCTCACACAGGATAAAGGACATGTTTAACTCCTTACCTCCCGTGGCTTCTTTAATTTCCCCTCAGTGGGTTCCCTGGATTCCAGGGTGTGAACAAATGCACACCATAGTCTGATTGACAGACCAGTGACTGAATGATATGGACCCTGCTCTGTCAAGCTCAGTGAGATGGTGAAATTCTCAACACCCACACGTCCAAGAGATAATGCAACTGAGCTGCTGTTGAACGGTTCCGGTTCCGCAGGGGCTCAGCACAGGGATACAGGGGCACTGTCAGAGTATTTTAGAGGCAGCCTCCACCCTGCCTCCGCAGAATTAGCAATAAACAATGTATTGGACATGAGTACCAGTACACTCCTCGGCGGGGGAGAAGTGCCGGTACTTGAAGGGATAAAAATAGGAAGTGCTGGTACTCAGTACCGGTGAGTACCGGCCCATTTAGAGCATCGTTGAAACCCTCTGTTGGTTTGCAATTTTCACACTAATTGACTAACCATGTATAATAATCCTTTGAATGTAAGTGTTTGTCAGTAGAAGTTGCGGATCTAATTCACAAAGTAGTGATTATTTTATTGTTACATGCAAGCGCACGGTGTCTAAGATGCCGAAAGCGGCTGGAAATGGTGCGAAAATTATAGGCACAGCAGCTGGGTTAAAACGGCCGCTGCTAACATCCTTTTTTCTGGCTAGGAAATGAAGAGAGAGCCTACTCTTACTCATCTATTTATTGGAGATCAGTTGTGCATAAACACTGTTATGGAATCCCACTGGGGTCTACATTGTAGAAAGCAACAGTGGGTTTATTAAATTGGTACCATCTTTTCACTGGAGATTCACCCTCCTAATATCCAGAGGCGTATTTTGTCAAAACTAGCAAAGTATTAGGCATACAGAGGTACATGTAGATAGGCGCTCATTTACTATAGGTTGTAACCGGAGCTGGCTTTAGCGCTGGTGGCGCCTGTGCGACAATCATTTATGGTGCCCCCTCACCCCCATGACCACCCTCTCGGATTCTCTCACTACCACCAGGCAAAAGTGCCCCTCATTTCTCCAATCATTCATGATTGCTGAACACAGCGCCCCCCCTGAGGTCAGCGCCCAGTGCGGCTGCACTGGTCACACTGCTCTAAAGCCGGCCCTGGTTGTAACTATTTTAATGCAATGAAGCCTGATTTAGCAATGCTCCTGAAGGCCTTTAGTAAACGGATTCTGTTTTATGTATTGCTTTGCCATAATCTCGTCTTTTTTTTCCTGTGTGAGAAAACGCTCCTTTTTGCATGGTCATTCTCATTTTTTGCTGAATTTTACTCCTGGTTTTTAGAGTATGCACCCTGTGGCACTGCTGTCACAAGGTAGGGTGCATAGTATTTAAAAGTGTAACATGTAGAAAATAAATGTTTCCATGTCTCTAGATTGACATAGCCCTAAAAAGCAATTTTCACTGTCGCAGGCTTAGCTGTCCTATGTAGAAAACCAGGGTACAGATTAAAATACTAATATTATGTCTCGGAAATGGGACAAGTTAGAAAAATAATTTAAAAACTATTAATAGTAGTTATTAAAATTGAATTCCATGTTGAAGTATGATTTTTAATAAATATTAAGGAAAAGTAACTTTTAGAAAGTTCCACTTTGACTGCCTGAGTTTTCTGGATGCTCATTTGCATTATCTCTCCAGCTACTCCCATTCATTACTCAACTTTGAATGAGGAGTGATATTCCTCCACAGAAAACCCACAGTAAGCTGACCTGAATGGTTAGAGATGGAACCTCTCAGTATAATAGGTTTAGATTGTGTTGGTTGGGGAATGTGTCAAATCCTGCTTGAAAGATCTGTCTGAAGCCCATTTAAAAGTTGTGTGCCCTACAAAGACAGGAAACAAGATGATAATACAGTTTTTGCCCGCTGTGTGGTTAGTGAAGAACCCTTATTTTCTTCTAGACTTCTGCCTCTCGCTCTGTTGTGGGTACACCTGTTTAAAACTATATTTTAGTGTTAGAAGTGGGAGAATTACCAAAGTACACCCCCAACACCCCCGGCTTTCAGACTCATGTTTAGTGTGCCCAAAGACTTTTGCCATCTTAAAATGCCCCCAAAATATGGCATTTTGAACTTGTTTGCAGTAAAACAAACAGAACTACTACAAACATAGGTAGGTCTGGGCCTGGGAAATTGAACTCCATTGGTCAGAAAGAAAGTAACAGCGTTTTAGTGTGTCGCCAACCCACAGGTTGGTGAACTCTACAAAGGTGGACCCTCACCATGCCTTCGTCAGAAAACTGCTGAACTTGCAAAAGGATATCAGGAGCTACACTTAGCATCTGTGACTTGACAGAAGGACCTGGGGAGGTTGGACCCCCTTTCACTTGAATTCCAAGGGCAGAAAGCTTTCCCAGTATGAAAGGCAGATCCCCTTGGTGCCTCTAGGAACATAAAAAAGGCGAAGAGACCATTCCTGTGAATAATCCCAATAGACCAGTTGCAATCGGTCCAGGACTGGACTTCGCTGTTGCCCTCTGCCTGACACTATAAAAGTCTCTGTGTATTCCTTCTGAGGTCCTGGGGACCTTGGAAGAGTACTCCTGTGCACCACCAAAAATTTGAAAACTATTTTAAAAATGTTGCTCCAGAGATTCAGGGTGATTGACCATAAAAAGCATCCGACCAGCTGTTCCACCTTGCAAGTTGAATTGCAGGTTCGTTCCGCATGGAGAAGAGATTTTCCTTAAAAAATGACAAATCTGAAACTCTTTGCAGATTAGGACTTAAAAAAGTTTTTTTAACATCCTCACTTCCCACTGGGTCAATGTACTTGGGGGCCGATTCTGATCCTGAATTTTTATTTTCCATGCAAATCGTATCCGTATTTTTTTCCATACAAATTGTACAAGTCCCTTCCAACCCGTGTAGTACGATTCGTCCGGGAAAAATACATGCAGATCGGCCCGATCCTTACAAATCGGATCGGGAAAAGCTGTACGGCACGGACTTGTAAAAAAGACCATACAATTTGTAAAAAGGCTGTCCAACCCATCAAGTACGATTCGTACCGGGTTGTCAGCATACGATTTGTATGGAAAATGGCCTGTATACGGGGAATGACTCGTATCGGGCAACGAAGCGAACCCCTATACGCCTCGTACACTGGTATGACTCGTTCTGGGGGTACAACTCATACCGGGGTACAGGTCGTATAGGGGTATGAGGCGTACAGGGGTCCCCCCACATGCGAGGAGTGTGTATGGTGCGTACCCCAACATCGCGCATGTACGCACCGTACATACGTGATTTTGGGCTATGGTGCGTACACAGGCGATTTCGGGGTACGGTGCGTACACAGGCGATTTTGGGGTACGGTGCTTGTACGGTGTGTACATGACCAGTACCCCTTCATCGCGTATATACGCACCGTACCCCACTTTCCGTGTCATCTGTACGCACGGTACATACGCATCGTACCCCTGTATTCATGGCGTGTATGACGTGTACATGGGGGGATCTGTCTCATACTGTTTTTGGGGCGTACTAGGTTTTCCCGGCACTTTTTGGCTCCTGTAAAAAAAGAGCCGTACGGAGTGCCGTTTGTACGAATCGTATTTGACGGGTTGTAAACTGCTGCCGGGAATACATGGGAACGTCGCGTACAGAGCAATCCGAATCGGAATCGCTTGTATATACGAGTTGTATGGTCTTTTTTACAATTTGTATGGAGTGCGTCTATTTGTACGGATCGTACTTCCTAGGTTGTAGGGGAATCCTTACAAGTACGAGTTCTTTGGGGAAAACGCTCCATACCACGATTTGTACTGCTTTTTTCCAGGATCGGAATCGGCCCCAATGTGTATTCAACCTGTGCTTAATCACAGTCCGCCTCATATTACCTCTATGCCCCGGTCTAATACAACCTTCAACTACCATTGCCGTTTTGTGCTTCTTGGTGCTGTTTTCTCTTAAATCTTTATAACAATTCATATCTACAATACCCTTTATTAGATTTTTGCAATTTTTATGTAATTTTGTTCATTAAATGTGCAGTATTAATAGGATGGAATCTATTCCCTGCTGCATCACATATATTAGTTGAAGGCTGAATTCACTTTCTTCAGACACTAGTTACAATTTGAGATTTGACTTGAAGAGAATTTTAAGTATTACGCACCTTAGTTACTGATTGCTGAGATATGCTGCTTACTTAATGATCTCTATCCATCAAGTGCAGCCCCACAGAGTGATGAACACTTGTCCAATCATTATCATCAGTTTTTACTCCTTTTCATCTGAGATCCCACTTTTTTAGGGTGGTAGCTTCAGACAGGCTAGAAACACCATAGTTGCACTGACCAATCACCCCCTGATTGGCTGGGCGACCACCATCAGAGATAGACTCTTTGCCACAAGAGGCAACCTCCCCTAGCACTGCTACTTCTATTCACGCACCCTGCATACTTATTTAGCAAGATGCCACTGCTACTAATGCTCTTGTAAATAAAAAAACATGTTTTTCATGGGAAAAATTAAAGATTAGGCCCTCATTATGAGCAGCCTGCAAGCTGTGTAATATATATAGCACCTTACAAAATCAGACTCCGCAAATTTGGAATGTATCGGGTGCGATAAAAATTGCCTAATCACAACTTTTGGAGAAATAAAGTTGATTTTGGTGCTTACTGCAACAAACTCTGCATGTACTGGGTAATATCAGGCTTTCCCTCCCCGATAAGTTCCGACAGGTTTGACCTGTCGAAATTCACCAGGGGCAAACTACGAGGGTGTGATCATTATCACACAATTCGTAATTCCGATCCCTGTGCAATTTAGCTCTATACTTGACTCGGGTGGGCATGCCGAGTTGGCTGTTGATGATGACCCTGAGGTTCTTAGAGTGGGTGGTGGGTGTTGGTCCTAGCTCTGTTAGCCACCAGGTGGAGACCCACGGTGATTTGCTCTTCCCGAAAATCACAATTCCGGTCTAGTCTGTGTTGAGTTTTAGACAGTTGGAGCCAGATTTATCAAATTGGTGTTTTGCCCTTACGTTGGGAAGGAAGTCACAAGGGCAACACAATCTTTAAGTCGGATTTACCAAACCACTCAAGGCTGCCTTGCATGGCAGTGTGTTGCTTGGTAAATCTGGTAAAGATGACAGCCCTGCGTGGTGAGCGGGAAAACTGCTGCTGATCGGCAAGAGAGAAGGTCAGAACCTGGCTGCTCCCACAGCTTGAACGCAACATAGGAAGAACAGGAAGACAGGCGGAAGCCAGGCAATGCGCTGAGATGAGTCACCACGTCACGGCGCACATCCGATTTTAAAGCAACAAACAACGCAGAAGTGTAAGCTGCCCGAACGCTCCATTGGACTGAAAGGAAACCCCGGGATGAGTCCAAAAACGGACGAAGAGATAACTTCCAGCAAGGAAAAACAAAAAGACTTCACTGGAGAGAACAAAACCTGAAAATACACCACCGGATTGATAAAGAACATGCAAAAGTGATGGACTGCCATCCCTAGATTTCCAACTACACTGCATAAAGATCAAGATGCCTTAAATGCGTGTCCTACATAACAGCTCCCTAGCCCTGAGGAAGACCTTCTGAGAAAATCTTCACGGTCCCTTCAAGAAGGTCGAAACGCGTCAACATACCATGTATTGTGGCCAAGAGTAAATCCCATTTCGGAAGGAGTGGTGTAAGAGGTAAAAAGTCTAATCCTAAATAAACTGGGATTCACTGATCAATACTCTGACCTCATTTAAACCTTCAAATTAGTGAATATCAAGAAAAAAAGAGATAGATCCTGATATTTTTCAGTAGAGTAGGATAGACAAAAACACTTTTCACTAGTCTATTGAATTTATGCACACTGTGTTTGTTTCATTTGAAGGTTGTTTGTCTTGTTCACAATGTGTTATGTTTAGTATGTCTCAATTGTTTTTTTTCATGTGTGCCAGATCAGTTGCTTTGTCACCTCTGTAAATTAATTGTTGTGATTTTATTAATGTCTGTTTTAAACATCTAATGGATTGACACAGCATATGCATATGAGATTTAGTGAATATACATGAAATATAAAGATACTTTATTACTAATCCAATTCTCTAAAGTTTATGAATTGTGAGATGGAAAACAACAGATTAATGGAAAATAATATGTAGTATTTTATGTTCATTAATTGAACAGCCTGGGAGAGACGAAAGAATCCTGCCCTAAGAAACAGAGAATGTATGGTCTGAGAGGCACTTATTTGATTAAATGCTTGGTAAATCTGGAGCAGCTCAAGTCATGGAGGTCTTAAGGCGTTCCATGGGTGGAGCTTAGGTGCTACCACGCATCCACCCATGTATTTTGGCACATTCACAGATTTACCAAGACTGGCAAACCTGGGATTGCGTCAAAATTGTATGTCTTCCCAATAGAGTCGCGACAGGCAGTAATGTCTTTATTTCTCCTTATTGATTCCTCTTTCTAAGTGTGGTACATTCTGCAGCACACTTAGAAAGCGGAATAGCCTGGGTATGTAGTGCGCTATATAAATTCTTTGACTTGACTTGACTTGAATAGCCTCAAAGTTTGTTTTTGTGCAGGAATGTGTCTCATCCTGCACATAAACAATCCTGCTGGTAACTCAGGCGCCCTTGTAATATGGTATGTTGGCTCTATGCAGCTACTAGGGAGCCGGCGCAAGGAGAGTGTAGGAATGCGCCATATCATAATAAATACGTTATATTTCTGCTCTCTCTATATGATGCAGTGCAGCTAGTTGTTTTGATGCATTGCACTGCATTAAAGTTTGCTAAATCTGGCCCGTGGTCTTCATCCTGTGGGCGATTTTCAGTGATGCAGGCATTGAACTTGATATGGATGCTGGGCATCTTGTCCATGAGGGAGAGAATGAGTTGCATGTAATTGGCATAGTAGAGGACGTTAATATTGTGAGAGTAGATGCTGTTGGCTAGAGGGATCATGTATGCTTTGAAGAAGAACGGGCTCAGGGAGGATCCATGCGGAACCCTACAGATGTGGTCATGGGCGTCCGCGTTGTACCGTGCCAAGCTGACTGACTGAGCCATTCCAGTCAGGAAGGAACAGATGCATCAGAGTGCTTGTACTTGGATTCCGATATTGTGTAGGCATTGAATGAGAATGGGGTTGGGTGACTATGTCAAATGCTGCAAAGAGGTCCAGGAGGATGATGGCTATTGTATCTCCTTTGTCCAGAGTCATGTGGATGTTATCCCTTGCAACAATGAGGACCGTTTTTGTGCTGTGGCGTGGTGTTGAGGAGTTGGAGATCATTGAAGTATTCAATGAGGTATTCTGTTGATGATTTTATTTAAGATTTAGGCCAGGAATGGTAGCAAGAAGATCAGTCTGCAGTTGGCAAACATTGAAGGGTCCACAGAGGGTTTCCTCAGCAATGGGAGGACAGCTACGTGTTTCCAAGCATCTGGGAAGGTCACACAAGAAGTGGAGGCATTCAAAATGGGTGTGAGCATGGCGCTGATGGGTTGCAGTCCTCTGGAATAGGCATGGTGGGGGTAAAAATCCAATGATCCCCTGAGTGGATGGACTGCGCAGTGGTGGAGGTTTTTTTTGGGCTCGTGGCAGGCCATGTGGTTAGCATAGGTTCTTTGGAAAAGATCGAGGGTCATTTGGCAAAGTCTGTCAGGTCCAGTTGCGGGAAGAAGTTGCTGTAAATTGCTGTGATTTTGTTGCTGAAGAATTGAGAGCGATTAATGCCGAATTTCTAGGAGGGAGTGATCGAGTTACAGCCAACCGATGGTGAGGTGAAATCTGTCACAATGGTGACGATTTCTTTGCTTCTGTTGGTACTGGCATCGATGTGATTCACCAAAGCAGCGCATTTGGTGGTTGCCTCTTTGCTGTCACCATGCAATTTATAAACACTAAAGTTAATGTACAGTTTTGAGATGCCAAAAGATAGGTGTTTGCTTTTCCTCCACTATTTATTTTTTTTACTTCACAGACAAACATTGGCAAACCCAACAGTTCGGCACTCACATTATAAAGGCGAGATCTTCTGGGTTTACAAATGTTTGTTCTTCAAGCAGTTTCCTCTCCTGCTGTGCACATGGCAAATTGTGCATACATTTCAAATTGAAAGCCATATTCCTGTTCTATCAGGACCTGCCTGTACTAAGCTGTATATAAATATGGTATCTTTTTCCTCTACTGATTAGTGCTGTTCACAAAATTGTCACTCACTTCATCTTGAGCTCACGTGCTTGCTCATTTACTTGCCTTTCCATGCCTCAATCAGCCCAAAATCAAAGTCAAAGAAAAAGAGGTGTAGACAGTAATATGTCGGACTCCCGTGTATCAGGTTCCAATTTTATTCTAGATTGTGAGCCTACTCAAAGTTAAAAAACAGATTACACATTGTAGACCACTTAAAGATGGGCCCATTAATCTGTTTTTAAACTCCGAGTAGGCTCACAATCTCAAATAAAATTGGAACCTTATACACGTGAGTCCTAACTCAATTTTATCTGGAGAAATTATTTACTCTTATGCACATTACTGGGTCTTTTTTAGACATATACATTTTACTGTCTACACCTCTTTTTCTTTGACTGGACACCTGTTTCCTTTTCTTTTCTCACTGGTGAGAGAGTTACCAAAGATAAGAAACGTGGGCAAACTGGTGAGAACCTACCAGCAGCCCCTCTGGCGTAGCGCACGTGAGGGACTCTCTCACACACTTTTTTTTTGGTGACCTCTATACACCTTTTCAGTAGGGGGTATGTTTGTAGAGAGTGGACTGATAAACATGTGCTTATCAATTCTACCATTTTTATTTGGCCATTTGGGGACTGGATAAGATTGGTATTTGGTTGTAACCAGCAAGTGGGTTGAGTTTCTAGCCCCCCGCCACCAGTTTTACAAAGGAAACTGGATTTTGCCCCCTTTAATCAGGTCTTTTTGTTTATTGTCACTTGTGAGTGGAGGGCGACCTGATTGTTATTTTCCCTCTTGAGCTCCTTATTGTGGTTTAAGTGTCTTAGATAACTAGATAATTTGCATTGTTTGTATTTCTCTGGCAGCAGCGTAGATGTTAGGAGGGCAGCAGCGAGGAATGCAGTCCAGCCCCAGGACCCTCCCCTTCCATTATTAAGTTTAGACTTCAGAGTGATGTTTTGTGTTTTAGAGCAGTACCAGATGCCTAGGGTTACATTAATCTACATGGATGTTTAGGTCTGATATTACAGTGCAACTGTCACCTGATCTTATGTGTTCAACAGCAAAAAAGCCAGCTTTAAGAGTACTATTAAGTGATGGGCTTTGGCTCCATCCGCATGTTGGTTCACCAGAGTATAAGATTTGATTGGGCTAAATTTGTGTGCTTCCACTAAAAAGACTACACTTGTACTGCACGCTTTGTCTAGTGGTACATCATAGACTCAATACAGCAGGACTTATTTGGTTAGGGTAGCAAGCCAATGAGCATGGCTATAGAACTGATCTGTTTATTATGAAATGTTATGTTCAACGCATTAGACCTAACATATTTTTTGTGAAAAGAATATGTTAAAGTCAGTAGGCATTTAGGTGTGGACTGTCAATTACACTATATTAAGGCCTAAAGCCTACAGATAGGTATTTTGTTACATGGAATACCACAAATTACCGAATTAAGCAATGATTTGGGTGTTGGTTAACTCCTTTTATTAGAGACAGTATCTTGGTTAGCCAACTGTAAATTTGTACACCTTTTCTAATTTCGTGACTGTGAATGTCTAATCATTTACATAATTATGAAATGCAATTGTTAAAGTCAGTAAGCATTTAACAGTTGGCTGCTATCACTTTGTATTACAGGGTAAAGACAGGTATTTTTTATTTTTTATTTTTTTTAAATATATTTTTATTGCAGGAATCAGTAAATCGTTACATAATCGACCAGCATTATAGAACAAGCAAAATCAATGAGACACTACCCTTCGTCCCCCCGCCGTATGTCTCGTACACAGCCATTCAGCCCACAACCCTGGGGTCGGGCGGCGAAATTCAATGGGGGCTCAGCAGGATGTCGAAGCTGGTCCGGATGATCCACTGTCTGTCATCTGCTTTTCCAAACAAGCCTATAAACCCAGAAAGAAAAGAAAAAAAACAAAAAAACCCCACCCTCAAAACGCTATGAACCAAAGTAACCCCTACCCAACCCCGCCATCAGCGCAAAGTAACTACCGCAACAGGATCTGCTAAAGGACCCATGGGGAAAGCAACAGAGCTGAAAAGTTCAATCATCTAATGGGACTTGGGGCGAGCTGCATCCTCACTGTCAGAGTCACTGGGGGCGCAATAATCCCTAAGGGCCTGCACTAACGTTTCCCACTCCAGCGCTGCCTCCTGTGCCTTCTCATTACGCTGCCTCCAAGCTAGCTGGTATCTCAGTGTGCTCTCCCCCGCCGCCCACTTCAAAAGTTCGCTGTGCCACCGGCTTCCCGTCGGACCAGCTCGTGCCTTCCAGTTCCTGGTCACCTCCCGCTTAGCAAGGAGCAGCCCTAAATCGATGAACTTGCTAGATATTTTGTTCTTGGGGGTATGAGGGAACCAGTGCAGGAGTCCCACCGCCGCGTCAATCGATAAGGATCTCCCCGTCACCTCCTCCAGGGTCTTCCCCACTTCTACCCAATAGGATGATAATCCCGGGCAGGCCCACAACATGTGGAGAAGGTCCGCCTCCTGGGCCGGGCACCTGGGGCAGTCCGCTGAATTCGTAGCAAAATATCGCCTGATTTTCACCGGGGTCAGATAAGCTCTATGGAGCACGTAGTAGTGGACCAATTGAAAGCGGGCGTGGCGTGTGCCCTTCCAGGCTCGCCGCACCAGCTGGGACCAGGTCGTCTCCGGGATCTCCTTGCCAATGTCCTCCTCCCAACGGGTTCTCAGAGTAGTGAGGGAAGCCAGCCCCTCATTGATCAGTCTGCCATAAAGGCAAGTGACCGCCTTCACCATGCCCGCAGACATCATCACGTATTGGCACACCGGAGATAAAGGGGGTTCCTCCTGCCCATGTTTCCAGTGCGCCTGAATCGCTCGGATAAGGGCCGAGTGCAGCAGAAAGTCGCCGCGAGGAATCTCGAAGCGATCAATGAGCTCCTGAAAGGGCAAAAGCGCCCCGTCCTCGTATAGATCACCTATCAGCTGTAAGCCTGCGTCCTCCCAGTTCGCCAACCGTGACCAATCGCCGCCATGGGGCAAAGCCGTCAGCATCCCCAAAGGTATTTCGGGCGCATACGGTATTCTCAGGTGGCCCCGGGCGTGAGCTCGGTTCCAACATAGGCGAACGGTCCGCTCCTCAAGCGACAAGTCCTGTAAGGCCAAACGTTGTCGCAGCGCTATGAAGGAGAGAACATGCCTGGCTATACCCGTACCCCTTCTGTCATCTGGGCCCCGGAATTCCCGGGCGATCTCCTGGGTGAAGGTCTGGAGCTGCGCCGCCAAATAATACTTCTCAAAGTCCGGCACTGCAAGCCCACCCTCATCCTTCGGCCTCATCAGGGTCTTGAGGGCCACCCGCCGGAGGCCCGAGCCCCAGAGGAATCCGACCATCATAGATCGTAATAGTCGAAACGTGGCCGGTGGGACCCAGATCGGCAGCGTCCGGAAATAATATAACAACCGGGGAAGCGCCACCATTTTGAGCAAAGCGATCCGCCCTGCCACCGAGAGCGGTAGCGTGGCCCAGAAGTCCATACTGCCTCGAAGTGCTCGAGTGCCGCGGGCAATGTTCCCATCCAGGATGTCAGATGGTTCATGATAGACGTACACCCCCAGGTATTTAAAGCAGTCGGGTTCCCACCTAATCTCCCTACTGAGAGCAGGGCTAGGTGTGCCCCTGCGAACCGGGAAGAGACAGGTCTTAGTCCAGTTCACCCGGAGGCCCGAGACCTCCCCAAACTCCGTGAGCGCCGTCGCAGCTCCATGCAAGGCAGCGAACGGGTCCTCGAGGAAGAGCAGCAGGTCGTCTGCATACAGCGAAATGTAGTGCGGGCCCGAAGGAGTCATCAGGCCCGTATAATGGGCTCCCGACCGGAGGTGCAGTGCGAGTGGCTCCACCGCCAACGCAAAGAGAAGCGGGGATAACGAACATCCCTGCCTCGTGCCCCTCTCCACCGGATATTGTGAGGAAATTAGCGGTCCCGCCCGAACCCTGGCCGATGCAGAGGCATACAGAACCTTGGTCCACCTGATGAAGCCCTCACCGAGCCCGAACCTCCGTAGCACAGTACCAAGGTAGTCCCACTCCAGGCTGTCGAAAGCCTTCTCTAAGTCTACCGATAAGACAACCGGGCACGGGGCGTCCACAAGCGGTTCTCCCAGCAAGCGGAATAACCTGCGAATGTTCATGGTCGTGTTACGCCTGGGGATGAATCCAGCTTGGTCCTCGTGTACCAGGGAGCTCATGTGCCCCAGCAGCCTCGAGGCCAATATGCTGCTCAGTATTTTATAGTCGACCGTCAGCATTGATAAGGGACGGTAAGACCCCGGATCGGAAGAGTCCCTTCCGGGCTTGAGGACGGGAACCACCAAGGCCTCGCACATCGAGCCCGGGAGTCGCCCAAGCCTCTTCGCCTCTCTGTAGACTATCAATAACCTAGGGGCTAGGAGATCAGCATAAGCTGCATAGAACTCCACAGGAAGGCCGTCTAGGCCCGGGGTCTTATTCCTCGCCATCTTTTTAATGGCGCTACGGATCTCTCCCAATTCTATGTCGGACCCCAGGGCTTTCGCCACGTCCTGCTCCACTGTTCGGAGCTCCAGAGGCTGCAGATAATTATTAAGCAAGTCAGGGTCTCGGGCAGAGCGACTGCGGTATAAACATTCGTAGTATTGCCGGTAGCAACTCAGAATCTCAGGCTGAGTGCACACCACCGTTCCGTCCGCCTTGCGCATGGACGTCGTCAGTGAAGACTGGCGCGTAGGGTTGGCTAGCCCTGCCAGCAGCGCGCTCGACCTATCCCCCTCTGCGATGGACCGAACCGTATAGGCCTTGTAGTCAAAACAGCGAAGCCGTTCAACCTCCGCCGCTACCGCCTCCTTCGCCTCCGCTGCGCGTATCTGTAATTCAGGGCGCCCGGGGCGGCGGAGTTCCAGCTCGCGGAGTTTCAGGTCCGCTGCATCTAGGTCGGCGAGGATAATTCGCCTCATGCCGACCTTTTTAGAAATACAGTATCCCCTCACCACCACCTTAAAAGCGTCCCACTCTAGCGCTCTCGAGCTCGCGGTGCCACCGTTGGACGCAAAGTACTCCGAGATCTTATCGCCTAGGTCCGCTCTGAAAACACTGTCCTCAAGGATCTCGGGCCGTAACTTCCAGGTGGGCACCGCAGGCACCCCGGGGAACCAACGAAGGTCCAGCAGGAGGGGGTTATGATCTGATATGGTCCTGGTCAAATATTCAGACCGGACCGCTGCCGAAACTAGTTCAGGCGAGCCGAGGAACCCATCCAGTCTAACGTGCAACTCATGGAGGCTCGAGAAGTAGGAATAGTCCCTAGTTGTGGGGTGCTGCGCCCTCCAGATATCCGTTAAACCCCAGTGAGTCTGCCAGTCCCTACGACCCTTAGCCACGCGGCGAACCGGAGAATCAGGGAGGGGTGGATGCGATCGGTCAGTGTCTACATCCACTACCGAGTTGAAATCTCCACCGAGCAGGAGGGGCCCGGAGAAGAAGTGGGCCAGCGAGCCCGATAACCTGGAAAGGAAGGCAGTCTGGTCTACATTAGGAGCGTACACACAGCAAACGTTTAGGTCTCTCCCTCCCAAAGTGCCCGAAATGGCCACATATCGCCCCTCTGGATCTATCACTGTTTTCGTGACTTGGAATGGAACCCCAGCTCTAACCCAAATCAGCGCCCCTCTGGCATACGCGGAGTACGAAGTGCAAAAGACCTGCCCCCTCCATCTACGCTGTAGCGCCGCCCCTTCCGCCTTGTTCAGATGAGTTTCCTGCAGCAGCGCCATTTGTACCCCCCTACGCACTAAATAAGCGTGGACTTTGTGCCGCCTGGACATGGTATGAAGCCCCCGCACGTTCCAAGTAACACATTTCAGATTAGCAACATTAGCCATTGTCCCATATCGTTCTCGCAAAGTCTCCCCATCTGGGTCCCAACAAAGAAAGGACATCAATCATCCCAGCACTGATGGCGGCCATTTTCCCCAACCAAAACTTAACAACCCAAGTATGAACCAAACCCCCATCCACCCTCCCCAGAACAGGACCCAAATAGCACCATCTAGTTCCCATCCAAACCATACCCTCCAAAAACCCACTATCCCCTACTAATCCTGCGGTCGCCACCGTAGGAAGGCCTTAAGGGCCAGGTGCGGGCCGGGCGGAGGCAGTGGGCCCTCGACGCTCAGGCCACCAGGACTAAGACAAGCCCAAAACAGTGCCAAACACGCTCGGGGCAAAAACAAGGCACCCCACCCCCCCTCCCCCGGGAGTCAGCATCAAGTGTCGGCACCCACCACCCCCGTGCCGGGCCCCCTCCCAAAAGGAAGTAGCTCACCCCGTTACCCCTGTCCATCCAGAAGGTCCTCCACCGATTTCGGTGTGATCACCGGCGTATGTACGCTATCAGTCACCGATTCCTCGGAGTCCGTTGGCACCCCCTCGTCACCAGGGTCCGCTTCCTCCTCAATGGCATCGTCCCGTGAGCCAGACAGCGCAGACAACACCTCTAGCACTCCCTTCCGCTCCGTCAATGTCTCCGCAGATGAGGGTCCGCCCGAGCGGCCACGGCGACTCCGAATTCTTTTGGACCGCCGTCTCTGCTCCGGCTCCACCGCCTGCTGAGATGAGGAGCCGAAGCCATCTTTCCCCGCTCTGTAGAGTTCAAGCCAGTTGCAGACGTCCTCCGGGGTATCAAAGAATTGAGTCTTGTCATCGACAATTATGCGGAGCCTCGCAGGAAATAGGAGCGAGTACTGGATGCCCTCGCTCCTGAGCTCGCGCTTGACCGCCAGGAAGGAAAACCGTCTGCGTTGAGTTTCATATGTGTAGTCCGGGAAGATGTTCACCTGACTGTTCGCCACTTTGAATGGACCATTATGTCTGGCGGCATTGAGGATGAGGTCTCTGTCCCGAAAGTGCAACAACCGTGCCACCACCGGTCGCGGGGCCCGACCCTGTTGTGGTGGCCTCGCTGGGACTCTATGGGCGCGCTCCAGGGTGTAGAAGGAGGATAGACCCTCCGGGGCCACCGTGTCTCGGAGCCAGGCTTCCAAGTATGCCACCATGTCGCCATCCTCAATCTTTTCCGGCAGGCCCACCACCCGAATGTTATTCCTCCTGTTACGGCCTTCCGCATCCTCCGCTCTCTGCTCCAGGGCCGTAATCCGGGACAGGGCATCCTTCATAGTCGCAGCCAGGGTTCGCTGCGCCGGCTCCAAGGTTTTCACCGAGCTCTCCATTTCCTTGACCCTGTCCGAGAGTTTGCCGTGATCCGCTCTAAGGAGGCCTAGGCTTGTCGCTACCTGGGCAATGTCCTGCTGGAGGGCCGAGCGCGTGGTCGCAATCGCCTCCAAGACGCGGTCAAATTGCTGCTGCATTGATGCACCACCAGAACTCTCCGGGTCCCCACGTTCCTCTTTGTCCTGGGACTCCGAGTCTGAGGTGGCTGGGGTAGCCCCCTTGGCTCCTCTAGGTTTCCCCATGTCGCCGGGAGCACTCCGTGCGGGTCCAGGAGCAGGCTTCTCCGAGTGCAGGCGCCGGCTATGACTCTCCCGGTTGCTGGGCCTCAGGTCGAGTGCCGGAAATCCCCATCTCCAGGGCCTGTTGGACCTCCGTAGCTTCGTCTCGTGCCACCACCACGTCGTCTGAGGGCACCGAGGAGGAGGCGGAGACAATCGTCGCCAGGTCGGGCAGGCCCGTGCGGCCGATAGAGTCCCGGAGTGAGGGTCACCGACTTCACCGGATGATCTGCGGCGCCAAAGGGTTGCGCCTCCCATGGAAGTGGGTCGGCCAGGAAAAAGTAGCCAAGTGCGGTGTAGGGAGTGGGGCCACCGTCGGGACCTCCAGGCGCCCGCGTGCGGGATCCACTATTGCGGGGGCATCTGCCCGTCCGAGTGCGATCCTCGCTGACAGAGTCCGATCTGACCGATGTCCAGTTCCTCACTTCTCTGGGAGACGGCAAAGCAGGGGGCGCGCCGCTGCTAGTGATGTTCCATCAGTCTAATGGATCCGGCCAAGGGGACAATGTAGTCCGGGCGCCATGTTGGGTCGCCCTCCGCAGTCCCACAAACTCCGATTTTTCGCCGGGTCACCGCTCGTTCGGACTACGCCAAGGGCCCCGGCAGGTCTCCGTCGGGCCGATCAGCAGAATGCGGGGGTCGGGGTGCCCCGCAGCCTCCGATTTACAGGATAATCACGGGCTCAGTCCCGGAGCCGAGCTCTCAGGCGACCATCGCCATCGGCGCCCAAGCCACGCCCCCAAAGACAGGTATTTTGTTACATGTAATCTCATTAATTACCAAGGCAGACAATGGTTTGGTACTGGCCACCCACTGACAAAACCTGGGGGTTTCCACTGTGATGGATCTTCTTAGGTCCTGTTGAGAGTAATTGTATATTGTTTTGCAAGCTGTATTTTTTCCACGTAGTTGTAATATTATAACTGCATGCATGATAGTTGCTAGTTTATGTTCACTTAAATAGTGTTGTTCCGTTAAGTGGGAACAGTAATGCCAGATTCCGTAGGTTTATTCTCTTTTTTTGTGAAATTACACACTCAAGACCATGAAGAGCATCCACTCCGGAGCTCCATTGTACCCTTGCCCGTACCACGTCTTCCATAGAGCAGCTACCTCCATCGCCTCCGAGCTTCCCCGCATCATCAATTGCTCCATCAAAACCGCCACCTTCCACAATGACTGGAAATATGCCAAGATCAACATCCCACTGAAGAAGTCATTCGCCCATCAGACAGACTTCAAGAACTTCAGACCCATCACCCTCCTACCCTTCCCATCAAGTTCATTGAGAAGGCCATCAAAGCCAAACTCTTCGAGTTTGTCGAAGAGAACCACATCCTGGAAATCCCCCAATCAAACCACCGAAGCAACCACAGCACCAAGACCACCAAAGGAAGGCCCGTCTGTGCCAGTCCACGTCCAGAACATATCCAGCACCATAAACGATGCCCAATTTCAACAAGATATATGTTTTACTAGAGGCTCCCTTTTAGCCCTTAATAATAGCCCTCACAATTGCAAAAACCCTTTCGATGTTGCTAAGTGGAAAGGCTCAATCAGCTGTATGAAGGCCTAGGCTGTCGGAGGACCCACTGGTAGACAACCAACATTTCACGCAGTGGATGTCCACCTTGAGGGATCATTTTGCATCTCCTGGCCCACAAAACAACCGACCGTTTAAGAAACCCTCTGCTCCATGGTACACCCAAAACCTGAAAGAAATGCATAGACGCTGCAGGAACCTGGAACGTAGATGGTAGCTCTCAAAAAATACCATCAACAAATCAAAGCTGCCAAGAAATCCTACTTTACCTAAATGCTTAAACTGGCTAACTCAACCCAACTACTGTCTAGATAGTCAGCTCCTTTACCAATCACATATCCCTTAAGCAAGAGATTTCCCCATTAAAGTCTCTTTTTGAACGCATAGGTCTAGTCACTACAACAAGATTTCTCAGCACCCCATCCCTTCTGCTAACACTAATATTGATATAGGAACAAATTGACTTTCCTATCGAACCTTTCATACCGTCAGCCTAGACCAAACGCTGCGAGGCCTTCGGGTGGTTATGCGCTATATAAATGGAATTTTCAATTCAATTCAATTCAAACTCATCAGGCTACTCTTGCTGTTAAATCGGGTTCTCCCTTTGATCCCTGTCCCCTTTTAATTTTACATGCTATATTAGATACTGTTACTAACAATATACTAAATTCTTCCCTGTCACGAGCGGAGGTTCCCAATGAATGGAAACTTGTGGCAGTCAAACCCCTCCAAAACAAACAACTTGCCGACCCCACCACCCTTACTGATCTTCGACCCATCTCCCTACTCCCATGTCTTATTGAAAAATTATTTAATTCTCAACTTATGACCTACCTGGAAGGAGCAAACATCCTACACCCAAATCAATCAGGTTTCAGGTCTCAGCACTCTGCTGAATCAGCCCAGTGCTTTTTAATGTCTGTTTGCCCCACTGATTAGTCTGATGTCATCCTTTAACATCAAGACCATCTCATATGTTGATGACACGCAGCTACGCATCCTGGTCCTCGATAAAAATACTACACTGGCTGAGGAAAATCACTATCATTGTCTCACAGCGGTTTTTCATTGGATGAAGGCTAATCACTTAAAATGTAAATCAGAAAAAAAACAGAAATCATGCCATTGAGGAAAGGGAATACTTTTTTCCTTAGGCTATGGTGTCTCTCTGACACCCCCCTCCCTCTGATACAGTAACGGTAGCAAATAATTTGGGGGTCAAATTTGATTCAGCACTGTCCTTCCACCAGCAATCCTTAGCAATAGCCGGCACCTGCTTCCACCTGATAAAGTCACGTAAAAAGTTATTTGACTTATTCCCTCATAATCACATCTAGACTGGACTAAAGCAAAAGCCTCTATGCAGAAGCTAACAAGTTGTTCCTACACAAACTACAGATGGTACAACACGCTGCGGCCCGATTGGTACTAAAATGGCCCAGGAGGTCATCAGCATCCGCTGTACTGGAAGCCCTACATTGTCTTCCGATCCACAAAAGAATTCTGTTCCAAATCTTGATAATTACCTTTAGAATCTTTCACTCCTCAGACCCTCACTACCTTCGGCCTAGGTTTGTGCACTCTACACCTTGCCATACTCTCAGCTCATCCAATGGAAATCTACTAAAACTCCCAGCCTTCAGATAAGTCTCAAAAGGGGGAAAATCAATTGCAGTGATTGGGTCGAGGGCCTGGAAGGAACTCCCCAATAACATTTGTTTCATTCAAACAGAAACTGTTTTCAGGAAAGCCCTGAAAACCTGGATTTTTACGGCCCCTGATGCACGATGTAGAGCACTCATCAAACCATTTCTTTTCTGTCAACCTCAGCCACACCGTCTGCCAAGCCATCCGCTCAGCACCATGATGCACCTCGGAGTGACAGCTGTGCTTTACAAAACCCTTTTAACATAACATAACACAACACTCAGCACTGCCACCGATGACATTTGCTCCCTCCTTGACCAAGGCGAAACCACAGCCCTCGTCCTACTGGACCTCTCGGCCGCCTTCAACACCATCTCCCACTGCACTCTAATCACGAGACTCCATGGCGCTAGCATCCATGACAAGGCTTTGGACTGAAACCACTCTGTCTTTACTGGCCAAACACAGCGAGTCAGGCTACCTCCATTCCTCTCAGAGCCTACAGAGATCAGCTGCAGAGTGCCCCAGGGCTCCTAACTGAGCCCCACCATCTTCAACATCTACATGTCCCCCTCGTAGCCCTCCTCAGAAACCACAGACTCAACATCATCTCCTACACCAAATACACCCAGCTGATCCTTTCCCTCACCAACAAACCCACAGCCACCAGAATCAAGTTTCACAGCAGGATGAAGGCAGTTGCCACCTGGACGAAAGATAGCTGCCTCAAGCTCATCTCGGACAAGACCAAAGTACTCATCCTGGGACCTTCCCCATCAGCCTGTGATGGCTCCTGGTGGCCCGCCGCAGTGGAAACCCCTCCCACCCCCACGGATCATGCACGAAACCTCGGCATCATACTGGACACCTCATTCACAATGAACTGCCAGATCAACTCTGAACCCTCAACCTGATTCCACACACACACCACCTACTTTGCAAGACATTTAGATGGATCCCCACAGAATCCAGAAAGACGGTCACCCACATACTGATCACCAGCAGACTCGACTACGGCAATGCCCTCTACACAGGAGCCAACCAGAAACAACTTAGAAAACTACATAACGTTCAGAACGCCACATCCAGACTTGTCCTCAACATCCCCGCCACAGCCTAATCACTGAACACCTTTGACAACTTCTCTGGCTCCCAATCAACAAGAGAATCACCTTCAAGCTCCTCAGGAAAGTCTACAAAGCTCTCTACGACATAGGACCAGCATATCTGAACCAACGCCTAGCATTCCACGTTCCCGCTAGACAACCTTGCTCCATCCAACTTGCCCATGCCACCTTCCCACGGATCCACAAGACCAGAACCGGAGGAATATCCTTCTCCTAGCTCACCACCAAGACTTGGACACCCTGCCCCTCCAACTCAGGCAATCCCCGTCACTGACCCAATTCAGGAAGGATCTCAAGACCTGGCTCGTCGACTGAACCCCCTTGCCCAGACAGATCAGCAGCCACCCCCAGTACCTGAGACCCTCACGGGTGAGTAGCCACCCTATACTATCCCCTGACTGATTGAAATGTTATGACAAAGCCGAAAGACTTGGCTTATGTCTTGAGGAAAACATGTGTTAAATGCTTAAAGGCTTTTAAGGATGAATTGTTAGCAAACTGTTCTAAATTCTGTAAGCAGGTATTTTTTTACATGGAATTTCACAGATTATTGCAGTAGGCAAGGGGTTTGGTGTTAGTGAACCATTCAAACAACTGTGTGAGTAGATGATATGGACTTCAATAATCCTTTTTACTTTCTATTAAGAGAGATAGTGTTTTGCTTTGCCAGTTTTTAATTCTGTATACATTTGTACTTTTATGACTGTATGCTGGATGGTTGCCTTACAGAAAGCTTATGCTCAACACAGTAGGTTTGAGTTTGGTATGGTGAGATTCTAATAACAAAGGCTGTAGGCCTGTTTGTTATAAAACGCTACATGAAAGGCAGTAGACCTTGCATATTGATTGTCATTGACTAGCCCTAGATCCCCTCAGGGACTTAACTGTGAGTGGTCCTCTGACCAGTCAAAGCCCTTTGGGACCTGCATCCTGCCTCGCTCCACTCCTGTCTGCTCTCTCTCTAGCAAAAAATCTCTCTTACTCGATTTCTCACTCAATCAAACTTGATTCAGCACTGTCCTTCCACCAGCAATCCTTAGCAATAGCCGGCACCTGCTTCCACCTGAAAAAGTCACGTAAAACGTTATTTGACTTACTCCAACTTAATCACATCTAGACTGAGCAAAAGCCTCTATGGAGAAGCTAACAAGTTGGTCCTACACAAACTACAGATGGTACAACACGCTGCGGCCCGATTGGTACTAAAATGGCCCAGGAGGTCATCAGCATCCGCTGCACTGGAAGCCCTACATTGTCTTCCGATCCACAAAAGAATTCTGTTCCAAATCTTGATAATTAATTACCTTTAGAATCTTTCACTCTTCAGACCCCCACTACCTTCGGCCTAGGTTTGTGCACTATACACCTTGCTGTACTATCAGCTCATCCAATGCAAATCTACTAAAATTCCCAGCCTTCAGATAAGTGTCAAAAGGGGGAAAATCAATTGCAGTGATTGGGTCGAGGGCCTGGAAGGAACTCCCCAATAACATTTGTTTCATCCAAACAGAAACTGTTTTCAGGAAAGCCCTGAAAACCTGGATTTTTACGGCCCCTGATGCACGATGTAGAGCACTCATCTAAACCATTTCTTTTCTGTAAACCTCAGCCACACCGTCTGCCAAGCCATCCGCTCAGCACCATGATGATCCTCGGAGTGACAGCTGTGCTGTACAAAACCCTTTTAACATAACACAACACTCATCACTGCCACTGACAACATGTGCTTCCTACTTGACCAAGGCGAAACCACAGCCCTCATCCTGCTGGACCTCTCGGCCGCCTTCAACACCATCTCCCACTGCACTCTAATCACGAGACTCCATGGCGCTAGCATCCATGACAAGGCCTTGGACTGAAACCACTCTGTCTTTACTGGCCAAACACAGCGAGTCAGGCTACCTCCATTCCTCTCAGAGCCTACAGAGATCAGCTGCAGAGTGCCCCAGGGCTCCTAACTGAGCCCCACCATCTTCAACATCTACATGTCCCCCTCGTAGCCCTCCTCAGAAACCACAGACTCAACATCATCTCCTACACCGACGACACCCAGCTGATCCTTACCCTCACCAACAAATACACAGCCGCCAGAATCAAGTTTCACAGCAGGATGAAGGCAGTTGCCACCTGGACGAAAGATAGCTGCCTCAAGCTCATCTCGGACAAGACCAAAGTACTCATCCTGGGACCTTCCCCATCAGCCTGTGATGACTCTTGGTGGCCCGCCGCACTGGAAACCCCTCCCACCCCCACGGATCATGCACGAAACCTCGGCATCATACTGGACACCTCATTCACAATGAACCGCAAGATCAACGCTGAACCCTCAACCTGCTTCCACACACACACCACCTACTTTGCAAGACATTTAGATGGATCCCCACAGAATCCAGAAAGACGGTCACCCACATACTGTTCACCAGCAGACTAGACTACGGCAATGCCCTCTACACAGGGGCCAACCAGAAACAACTAAGAAAACTACATAACTTTCAAAATGCCACATCCAGACTTGTCCTCAACATCCCCCGCCACAGCCACATCACTGAATACCTTCGACAACTCCTCTGGCTCCCAATCAACAAAAGAATCACCTTCAAGCTCCTCAGGAAAGCCTACAAAGGTCTCTACGACATAGGACCAGCATATCTGAACCACCGCCTAGCATTCCACGTTTCCGCCAGACAACCTTGCTCCATCCAACTTGCCCTTGCCACCTTCCCATTGATACACAAGACCAGAACCTGAGGAAGAATCTTCTCCTAGCTCGCCACCAAGACTTGGAACACCCTGCCCCTGCAACTCAGGCAATCCCCGTCACTGACGAAATTCAGGAAGGATCTCAAGACCTGGCTCGTCGACTGAACCCCCTTGCCCAGACGGATCAGCTGCCACCCCCAGTACCTGAGACCCTCACGGGTGAGTAGCCACCCTATACTATCCCCTGACTGATTGAAATGTTATGACAAAGCCGGAAGACTTGGCTTATGTCTTGAGGAAAACATGTGTTAAATGCTTAAAGGCTTTTAAGGATGGATTGTTAGCAAACTGTTCTAAAGCCTGTAAGCAGGTATTTTGTTACATGGAATTTCACAGATTATTGCAGTAGGCAAGGGGTTTGGTGTTAGTGAACCATTCAAACAACTGTGGGAGTAGATGATACGGACTTCAATAATCCGTGTTACTCTCTATTAAGAGAGATAGAGTTTTGCTTAGCCAGTTTTTAATTCTGTATACATTTGTACTTTTATGACTGTATGCTGGATGGTTGCCTTACAGAAAGCTTATGCTCAGCACAGTAGGTTTGAGTTTGGTATGGTGAGATTCCAATAACAAAGGCTGTAGGCCTGTTTGTTATAAAACGTTACAATAAAGGCAGTAGACCTTGCATATTGATTGTCATTGACTAGCCCTAGATCCCCTCAGGGACTTAACTGCGAATCGTCCTCTGACCAGTCAAAGCCCTTTGGGACCTGGCTCCTGCCTCGCTCCACTCCTGTCTGCTCTCTCCTTAGCAATCAATCTCTCTTGCTCGATTTCTCACTCAATCGCTCTCTCCTCCTGCCCTTGTGCATTGTTGTTCACTTTTTCCACCTTTTTTAGTACTTTGTGTGCTTCTTTTTTTATATTTTGTGCCTGTTTTTCATACTCTTTTGTTCCTCATATTTGCACTTTTGTTCCTCTCTTTCACACGTTGCCCATTGGCTTCTGCCTTTTTTGTGTCTATGTTGTACTCTGCCCAACGTAATTTCTAACAAGAAATACATTTGACTATATCATATATCACCTATCCTGCAGGAGCTCCACTCATTAAATGTGGTCAGCTTAATTTCTAAAGCCATCCACCTGAGAAGACCAAGCTATTTAGCCAACCTACTGACCATATCAGCGCCTCCAGAAACAAAAGAAGTAAAATATTATTTACTATTGGAAAGACCAGTGTTGGAAATGCCCACGCATTGAAACCATCCTTCACATGGCCTGCCACTACCACCTGGATTTCTTTGCCAATTCAGTTAAAACAAATCACCTGAGAGTCCATCTATCAGAACCTGCTAGTCAAGCTTTATCTGAGCTAAATATATTAAGGCTCTCACAAAATATGATTAGGCTTTGGGGTTTTAGGTTTAAACCTATAATAACTGATAAAACCCCACTGAAAGAAAAATAGCCCTCACCGGTGAAAATATATAAACACTGAAAAAACACCTTGACAACCACAAACTAAATGCCATTCAAACAAAGGAAAAAGAGAGTGAAAGTGTCATTTTTTTTCTTCCTGAAGGGGTCAATACAATGTAACTTTGTTATACAAGCTAGCAGTAAGAAAGACTGGCTAACATTATTCTGCTTGAGTTTTGTTCTTTAGGGATGCCACTAAAACGTTGTTTCTTCTGCTTTTTATTTTTTTCGGTTTTGTGGCCTTGGTCTAAAAATGCAGAGTTTAGTTTCATGTTTTAGGTCTAGTTTAATCATTTTATAAACTATAGAGAATCAGGAAATATCAAACTCATATTTGATATTTTGTCTGCATTTGATTCTTTCACTGATAGGTAAAATGGCTGGTTTCATAAAAATCTTTCCTAATATGTGTCATCACATTTACCCACATAGAATGGGTAAAACCCTTAACACATCAGACCATAGTTTCTAGTGGGTCAGTATTGATAGTAGGTGAATTTCCAACACCTCAGGCTTTAAACATTCAATGCAAGGTATAGTGACAAGTATATATATCACCAAGCATCTGGGATAGTGGTGAAAACATGACACCAGACTTTTGGAAAACATGGAACGCATTGTCACTTGTAATGCTCTGCAAAAAAGGTTCTTTCCAAGTTCAACAAAGATTGGAGTGATATTCTTTGTATTTGTAGTGATTCAGCTACGTATATAAAAAAGTTGTGTGATGACCTGTCGAAATTGATACCCAAGTTGAAGTCGTTCCATGTAGGAGATCCTTGCCACTTGTTGGATGGTATGCTGAAAGCATCTTTACAATCTTCAGAGTTAATGGTGCACTGTTTTCTTATGCACAGGAACTAAAACGCAAATATTTATCATTTTGTGCTTTATGTGGAATCAAAGAAAGAGTCATTCCAACTGTGTCCCTTAGATGATGGTTCTCAGCCAAAGGGGCTATGAATGCTGAGAGGGCCTTTTCACAGAAGTTTACATAGGCGAGAAAGGGCTAACGCCCTTGACCCAAAGACTCACTGAAGAAGTATTGTATGGTGTACTACAATAAGAATAATTTGCAAAAATCTATTTGGACCTCATTACACTATAAGTAAGACATTTCGGGGGGCGTGGCCAAGATGGCGGCGGGGGGCGTGGCCAAGATGGCGGCGTGAGCAGACGTGCCTTGCCGAGCTCCCGCCGCCGGTCACCAACTTAAGCACAATAACAGCATCTGCCCGACCGAGATTAGCCCTGAAGGATGCCTGACACCGGCGACACTGCAGCGGCGACCTTTAGGGCCGGTTCTGTGTCCGGCGGCAGCCTGGTCCCCGCCGAGATTGGCCGCGGGGGCGACGGCGCTTGAGGCCTGGCGCGCTCCTCGAGCCCAGGGCGAGGACGAGAGTGAGGCCGAGGTGGGTGGAGCCACGGAGCCGTCTGGGTCGACCAAGACCGGCGGTAGCAGCGGTGGCAGGTCCGGCCCGCGCGGTGCCGCGCGAGGCTTCTCACGGCTCACCGTGGAGGCTTCTGCGGACCTGCTACACACATCGGGAGGCGGAGCGGCCTCTGCCTGAATTGCCACCAGCCCCCGTCACCGGACCTGGCAGCGGCGCCTGGAGGGCCTGTGAGGCGCGAGGAGGTGAATGTGCCGAGGGCAGACGCGTGACCCCGACCCGAGGCGGACCCGACACAGCGGAGCGGAGGTACCGGGGGGGGGTGAGACAGTGGCACCGGCCCCCCCCCCCCTCCGCAGAGCTCCCGCTTCCTACCTGGTCTGGCCGAGAGACGCGACCCACAGCGGGGAACCGCCATCTTGGGTGGCCTGGCGGCAAGGCCGCGGTGGAGCGCGGTGTCGGCCTGGCCCCTTCGCACTGCGGCCGCTGCCGCCGCGCGTTTCGCCGGAGGCTGGGCGCAGCTCTGCCCACCCGCACACGCTGAGGCTCCGTGAGACGGACTCCGCACCTGCACCGGTTCTTCGCCTGGGAGACACACCTGGGGATTGCGGGGTCGGGCGGAGGGGCCCGAGGGAAGGGAGTGAGGAGCGGAGGCAGACGGCCCCCCCCCCCCTCAGCGGACCTACCCTTCAGCGTGGGATCGTCGGGGGGCAGGGGAATCCGGCCGGACCCCCCCACGAGCGGGACCACTGGCAGCGCGGCGGGGCGGTCCACAGAGGTGGCCGAGGCCGCAACTCGCCTGCACTGGGCCTGGCCGCGTGGCCCTCCGCTGCCGCCGGTCCCCGCTGGCGGCGCTGCACCCACCCGTTGCCAGGACTGCGAGCGTGTACACCCGGAGGGGAGACAGAGGCCTGTTGGCCTGAGGGGCAACGAGGAGATCCGCGGGGACCCCCGCACGTGGTGTGAGCCTAAGGAGACCTTCTGCTCTGTCCGCATCGGCGGCGCTGCCCCCGGGGCCACCTACGCCGACAGCCACATACCCAGCGAACTCGGCCTGCACCGGGGTGGGCGAGACCCCTTGTCTGGACTTGGCCTCTGCGGACCTGCCGCGCTCTCTCACCCCCTGGACAGTGCAACACTGAGAGCTGCGGGCGCCATCTTGAGCGACTGCCCGCCCTGCTGGGTCCTCGCTCCCTCCCTCATCGCTGGCCCCGGCGCCCCTGCTCCCATCACGGGCCCCCGACGAGCGTTGCTGCGGCGTCGGGGGGCAGTGACAACGCATCATTCACCGGGGAGGCAGCAGGCTTGGCGAACTAAAGAGGCGCAGCCCCGTGGTCGGGGCCCTGTGGGTCCTCTCGCCCCGACGGCCTCGCTGGTGGTTGCCTGGCACCCATCAGAACACGGCTCCCACGCGTCACACAGGAAGCACTGGTCGTCCCGAGCCCGGAGAGACACCCGCGGGGCCTGGGGGCCTACCCTCGGCTGGCGGCGGAGGCGGTCGACGGACGCGGCTGGGGGCCCTGGGGGGGCATGTCTGGCGGGAGACCCAGGAAAGACCGCACCATAAAGGATCTCTTCACCCCCACGGGGAAGCGGAATGGCCCCGCGGTGTCGACCCCACGGGGTGACACAGAGAAGAAAACGGTGGCCACGTCGCCCCCCGGAGGGTCGGACCCCGAGGGCCCGGTCACACGGTCTTTTCTGGAGTCCCTGTTCACCGGGCTGAGGGAGGACATCCACGCCCTGAAGAAGGAGCTCCAGGACGAGATCAAGGAGGTCCGCCGCGACACCGATGCCATTAGGGGAGAGAGTGGCGGACCTGGAGACGAAATGCGACACACGAGACACCGAAATAGAGGCCCTACGGCAGGAACTGGCCCGCATACATGACCAACAGGTGGATCTCCAGACGCACGCCGAGGACCTGGAGAACCGCTCCCAGCGGCATAACATCAGGATCAGAGGAGTGAAACTGTCCCCGGACACGGAAGACCTCTTTCGGTTTATGCAGGGTCTCTTCAACCACATCCTGGGCCGGCAGGCGGACGCCCCCTTGCGACTGGACAGGGCCCACCGGACGGGTCCGCCGAGGGCCGACGCAACTCACCCAGCTGACATCCTGGTGTGTGTGCAGGACTTCAGGACAAAGGAGGAGATCCTGAGCAAGGCACGCCAGTTGGAGAGGATCACCTTTGGCGACCACTCACCGGCGTTATACCAGGACCTAGCCGCGCTTACCCTGGAGAAGCGGCGCACCTTTCGACCAGTAACAGCGGAACTGAGAAAACGCAACATCTCCTACAGCTGGGGGCACCCCTTCCGTTTGGTGTTTCGGCTTGGCAATGTGCTTCATCAGCCGCGCTCCCTCAGGGACGCCTGCCGCGTACTGGGCCTAGACGAGCCGGTGGTCGACGACGGATCACCGGGAGAAGGGGTCTCCAAGGAGGCTGCCCCAGGACGCTGGCAGCAGCAACGGCGCAGACGCAAGCCGAGACGCCCCGCAGCTACTGAGATAGAGGAGGGACAGCGGGCTGCGGTGGAAACCGTGGCGCAGGGCCTGGCGCAGGCGAACAATGGCTGACCGCTGGGAGAGCGACACATTCGTTCCACAGGGCATGGTTGGGTCGGGCTAATCTTGTCCGGCGGCGGGGGCAGGGGCGGAGTGCTTTTTGGCCTTCCCTGATGGAGACTCTGACTCTTCGCCTACGGCGGAGTGCTAAGGGTGGGCCGCCCTGCTCGCAATGTCGCCACTGCTCCCATTCTACGGACTTACTTTACCACGGGTCCAGTGGCCTCGTGACTGGACCTGGGACAATGTTGGACCAAATTTCTTTGCCAGTTGGGGAGGAGGGTTGGGGGGTGATGCAGGAAAGGGGTAATGGGAGGGAAGGGGTTGCACCAAGGGAGAGGGGGATCCGGGAGGAGGGGGTTGCTCCAGTTGAGCTGGGAACGGGGGGGGCAGTTGGGGATGGGGGGGGAGTTGGGGGATGAGGGGGAGGGGCGGGGGGGCTCTCCTTGTCCAGGGGGTTCTAACACCACGGATGGAGTAGGTAGGACTCCCAGCGCAGTGTCTTCCACGGTCAGTGGGCCCGCAGCCACAGCCTCCGGGTGGGGTCTGGCATCTTCCTTATTACCCCAGACATGACACGACACCTAACAGTGCTCTCGCTTAATGTGCGGGGTCTCAACAGTCCGAATAAGCGCAAAGCGATACTATCCTGTCTCGAGCGTTCCAAGGTGGATATCTGCCTACTCCAAGAAACACACCTTGTTCGCAGCGACCAGCACAGACTCAAATCGCGCGCCTTTCCCTGGCAGTTCTTCTCCTCATCCCTGAAGAAAGCAGCTGGGGTGGCGATTCTAGTGGCTAAATCATTCGAGGGGAGGGTCCTCCAGAAGGAAGCTGAAATTAAAGGGCGGCTTCTACTTTATAGCTTCCAGATTGCAGGCCATACCTTGCTGGTGGGTTCCATCTATGGCCCGAATGAGGGGCAGGAAAGGTTCTTACATACGGCGCTAGAGACCGCTACATCCACTACACACTCTCACTTACTACTGGGTGGAGACCTCAACATTGTATTTCACAACACGGCAGACCGCTCAGGCCAGAGATCCGGGCAGGTGGGGGCGCTCACAGCGTCAGGTCACGCTCACATAGCAGACTTAGGCCTCATAGATTTATGGCGACACACACACCCCCAGACAACAGCCTACACGTACTACTCGGCGGCGCACAAGACGTATTCGAGGCTGGACTATTTTCTGTGCTCCTCTCAACTGGCGCTACAGGTCGAAGAGGTGGAGATACTGCCAGCCGCGCTCTCAGATCACTCCCCAGTGGTGGCGACACTTCGTGTGGGAGCCATGCCAGCTCCACAACGACACTGGAGGCTACGAGACGGCCTCTTGCAGTTGCCTGACACACAAACCCGACTCACAGCCGCGATTGACCACTTTTTGGAACACAACGCCAATGATGACACCACAAAGGCCACTCAGTGGGCAGCCCTCAAAGCGGTCCTACGCGGGGAGCTTATCTCCATGGCCACCGCCAACAACAGAGAAAGGGCTCTAAAGCGTGCCGAGCTTACCCAACGGGTGGCGGAACTGGAACAGATGCACCAACGCACAGGGGCGGCAAGGGCATGGCGCCAATTATGCGCCGAGCGGAAGATGTTGGCAGCTTTGGATCAAGACGTGGCGGAATACGCCGCGATGCGCCTCAAACACGTCTACTACACCGGGGGCGACCGCTGCGGGAAGCTTCTGGTGAGCAGACTACGGGCGCAAACCCAACGGCAACAGGTGCGCTCTCTCCTGTCGGCTGATGGCGGCCAGATTACGGAGGACGCGGCGATTGCAGCAACCTTTGGCAACTTTTATGCGGCGCTATACGACGCGGACCACCTGGACCCGACTGCCGGCCCGGCCTACTTGCAGGGTGCGGAGCTCCCCACCCTCACCCAAGCCCAAGCGGACTTTCTGGAACGGCCCATAGGCCTGGAGGAAGTCATCTCTGCTATTGCCCGCTTCAAAGTGGGGAAATCCCCGGGACCTGATGGCTATACTGCGGCCTTTTACAAGACCTTTTGCCAGCAGCTTGCCCCCCTCTTGCGCGACCTGTTTAACACCTTTGACACGCCTGGTGCCATCCACCCGGACCTGCTAGAAGCGTCTATCACGGTAATTCCCAAACCAGGCCGTGACCCGGCGGCATGCGGCTCATACAGGCCCATCTCGCTACTGAACGTAGACTTGAAGCTCTACACCGGCATACTAGCGGGCCGCTTTGCACCATACATGCAGCAGCTGATAGACCCTGACCAGGCGGGCTTCATCCCCCAACGGCAGACCAGCGACAACACCAGGCGGGTGCTGCACCTCATCGAGGCCGGGTCGCGCACTAAACCGGGCTGCATTCGACAGAGTGCATTGGCCCTACCTCGACCGGGTTCTCCGCCACTTCGGGTTTGGGGAGAAACTCCGCCATCGCATCTTCAACTGCTACCGCCGGCCCAACGCCACGGTAAGGGTGAACGGTCATATCTCCCCGAGATTCGACATTGGCAGAGGCACGCGCCAGGGCTGCCCTCTGTCGCCGCTCCTATTCGCACTGTATATGGAACCGATGGCTCAGAGGGTGCGGCAGCATGCGCTCATATCTGGTATCAAATTTGGTGCTGACACGCACAAGATCAGCCTGTACGCTGACGACGTTTTGCTGTCCCTCACTGACCCGATGCAATCCCTGCGTGCTCTCTTCGTGGAGCTTCACACCTTTGCCCTGGCCTCGGGTTTTAGAATCAATGAAGCGAAATCCGAAGCCCTGAACATCTCCCTAAGCCCGGACGTGGTGGCCGAGATTAAGTCCGAATTCAAAATACAATGGTCAGATGCTGCCGTCCCGTACCTGGGCGTTCGCCTGGCTCCTACTGTCCGGGATACGGCGCGAGTCAACTATGAAGCACTCACAATCAAACTCCGGGAGCAGCTCCGGCGTTGGAAGCCACTTACATTGTCGTGGCTAGGCAGGATTGCCGCAGTCAAAATGACGCTGCTACCGCAGATCCTGTATCTATTCCAGACGCTCCCCTTAAACCCCCCGACGGGTTGGCTTCAGCAAACCCAATCGGACCTGTCGCGATTCATTTGGAACGGCCGGCGACCGAGGTTTAAGCATACTCTTGCCACTCTACCCCCGGCGAACGGGGGAGTCGGTGTGCCCGACCTCACCCTGTACTTCCAGGCGGCGCAGCTGCGCACCTTCGTGGAATGGTTTCAACTGGAGTCCGGCAAGCACTGGCTCTTCCTGGACCAGGCGGTGGCCGGCCGTACCCTTCAAGGCGTGCCTTTCCTGCCACGTCGACACCGGCCCCCTAACCTGTACGCCTCTGAAATCACAAGCACCGCCCTGAGAGTGTGGGATAGAGTGGCTGTGGCCAAGGGACTGACCACCTTTCCCTCGCCTATGACCCCCATTTTTGAGAATCCGGACTTCACGCCGGGCTTAGACGTCAGAGCATTTACGACGTGGCCGACGACGCCCTGTAGAGCGGCGGGACATATGTTCGACCTCAAGGGGGTCCTCCCGTTCCAGCAGGTCAAGGCGGACTACGGAGTGGCCGAATCGGAACGCCTACATTACCTGCAGGTGCGGCATTGGGTGCTCCACCCCTCGATCCAGCCCGGGGCCCAACGGCACCTCACGCCTTACGAAAGGTGGCTGCTGACACGCACCTCGGACAAGAAACTGATTTCGGACCTATATCAACAGCTACTTCTCACTCAGGCACACACGTACAACGCGGGTCAGGCCAGGTGGGAAAGGGATCTAGGGCGGCAGCTTACCAGGAAAGAATGGGAGGGGGTGTACCACAGGGCCAGGCATTCGGCACACCACACCGGGCTCACCGAGACACTAACTAAAGTAGCCACATACTGGTACCACACCCCTGAGAGATTGCACCACTGGGATGCCCGAGTGAGCGACAGATGCTGGAGGGGGTGCGGGGAACTGGGGACACTGGAACACTTGCTATGGAGCTGTGAGGCGCTTCGCCCCTATTGGGACCCTATCCTGGACCTCATAGACGCACATCTAGATACACAACTGCCACGCTTCCCAGCATACATTGTTCTAGGTCTCCCGAACGCCCTCATGTACCCTCTGAAGTCCTGGAGGGGACGACTGATCGCACTTGCGCTAGGGGCAGCGGTCCAAAACATTGTGGCCCACTGGAGAGCAGTTCAGGCTCCGCAACAATTGGGGTGGCTCCACCGGCTCTGGGCAATCCTGGGAATGGAGAAATTGTCACTGGCAGCAGCGGGAAGGGGAGCGGACTTTGCGGAGCTCTGGCGACCGTTCCTCGCCCTACTTACTGGGGAATTTTGTGAGGTGAGCTGCCCCCGCTACCTGCGTCTGCTACGCCTGGCGGAAACACCTCTCCCAGAACCCAAGACACGCGCCCACAAGCGTACAGGCCCAGCGTGCGCAGCACCACTTGACCGTTAATGGAAGATAATAACCGACTGATTCTCCCCGGAATTGGACAAGGAGAGGGGAGGGTAGGGGTGGGAAGGGTTGGGGGGTTGTTTACTGTTCTTTGTTCTCTCAGGTTGCACTAGTACTGCATAGCTTGCAACTCTGTAGCACCTCTTATGACGCGGCCGGCCCAGTTGGGTTGTAGGCGGCTTGCTGTGTTAACGGACAATGTGCCCGCTGGCCTTGTGATGGGTGTCAGTGGGGTCGCTGACTTAGGTCTCCCCGGAGTGGTGGCGGCCCCTATACATTTCTCGGAGGTGCATATTGTTTGCCTATGCTCAATAAAAGATTTAATACATAAGTAAGACATTTCAAGATATTGAAAACACTGAAAAAAACACCATAATTTACCAAAAATAGAAACTGAAAACAGGAAAGCCCACATATGATCTATGTCAATCAATGTTCCTTTATATCTCTTCTGTGTCTTCAAGACATTAATCTGTCTGTCTTGTATATTGCCATCCACAGCCAAAATGTTTTTAAAGTTGCAAATATACCTTCTCCATTATCTTTGTGCCTTAAATGACCAATGACCTAATTACTTCACAATAATGCTCTCTACTTCTCCATATGTCACTGTAATTCCTGCTTCTCTTTTTACTTCTAATCACCTTCCCCATTAACTCTTCACATGATTCTCTAATGTCCCCACTTACTGTTGAATATGTGGCTGTCAGACTGTAGTATTGTAAAGCATGCATACACTGCTTGGTACAGCTGTGCCATAGAAAATGTGGAATGAGGCATGCAAGAGGAGGAATCTATATAGTAAATTACTTTCAGAATCAAAAAACCGTTGCTGTGTAGATCATGCCTTGGATTATTTACTAAAGCATAAATCTCACCACTCAATACAAGCAACCAAAAAAGGGACACCTTTTCTACTGAAACTTTAAAGTGCACTATCCATGATAAGAATTGGATATCACATCTAGTTTTGATTTTATCTATCTTTGTTATGGTACTCTCTTGGATAGAAGCAGTTACAAATTTTTTGAATTTTTATTTCTTTATTGATTTTGGAGCACAAAGTGCAAAAACAGACTTAACAAACATTACCACTCATCAATTCTGACTTTACAGTGTATCCGCACATTTGAAGATGGATTAACAGTAGCTCTGTGCATGACCTTGTTATGTCCCCATCCTTGTGACCAACATGACCTCTGCGTCTTTGATATAGTTAGATGCCCAATGGGGTGGACCCCACTCCAAGTGCAAGCCCCGTTAGCTGCCTGGTTGAAGTGCTTCGTCTGTGTCCTCAGCGTCAGCGCATTCCAGAAGATATGTCTGGAGAGGGGACCAAATGTCCCGTGGGCGAGAGGAAGGCCGCAGCAGTTCAGCATAAGCGTGCAATTGGCAATATATAAGGTCCTGCAGCCACTCTTTGAATTTGGGCGCTCTCCCTCAGCCCCATCTGCAGGTCACTCGTCTCTTGGCTAGCAGTAATGCTAAGGAGATGTATCTTTTCATTGGAGCAGCCAGCGCCCGGTGTATCCAAGGACCGTACCAAGGGGATCATCTGGGACATGTAGTCCAGTCATTGGGTCAAGTGCAGTCAATATTTCTGACCAGTATTGCCGGATAGAAGGGCAATACCAGGCTAAGTGTCTGAAATCCACTCCTTCACACCCACATCAGTCACATCGGTCAGTGTCTCTTAGGCGAAGGCGCTTCAGTCGCGGGGTGTGTATTAGAGATGATGTATGTATTTGTAGTGAATGATGCGCATGCTGCTGGAAGATATTTTCCCAGTCTGTTGGCAGCTAAAGGACCACTGGTCATCCATGAGGGGGGAGTGGAGCTCTTCATCCCATCGTACCCTAGAGGAGGGGGGGTCGTTTATGCAGTCTTTTTGGGTAGTAGTAGTGAGACGACATGTGGGGGGGGGGTCTTTTTCAGGAGGGTGTACAGTGGAGTCATGATAGGAGGCTCTGATGTCTTGTCGCAGTCTGATGTAAAGAAATCATTCTAGATGGGTGGATGGGGTGTCCCCAAAGAACTCTTCACTGGTACAAAATGTGCCATTGACATAGAGCACACCCCAGGCTTGGATGGAGAGTTTCCGGAGTAGTTGATGACACCCTCCTTGTGCGGGGAGGTCAAACCTGCCATGAAGGGGCAGCAGGGGGGAGTAGAGTGTGGAGATGTGGAGGCGGCGAGCCAGGTCACGCCACGCATTAGTAGTGCAGTCGACTGTGGTAGAAGCGAGGCGTTGCAAAGTGACAGGTGCTCTTAAATAAGCTGAGCATGGTGTCGGTGTCATATACCCATCTTCCACTGCTAGGTGAGGCATGTAGGGAGGGGGGGTCCATCCAATATGCGTAAAGGGCCTGTGCGCAACTGAAGTAGAGTTCTAGGTCCAGAATTTCAAACCATCCAGGGCTAAGGGGTCGAGTGAGAGTGTCCCAGCTCAGTCTCGGCTCCTTCCCTCCCCAAGTGAGACAGATGAGTTGAGTTTTTAGGGCTTTAAAAAATGTCTGCTGGGGGGGTAGGGGATGTGAATATTGAGGTAGAGAAATTTGGGCAGGATCACCATCTTTATTAGTGAGGCCCTTCCAGCTATCGAGATTGGCATGATGATCCATCTGGTGATTTTATCATTAAGGAGGCTTAGTGTGCGCCCGTAGTTGGCTGCCATAAATTCAGCACGATTACGAGTGACTGCTATCCCTGGATAAGTAATTGTGTCATTGCACCACGTGAGGGCGTAGTCTGGCGTGAACTGCACAGTGGAGTCTGTGATAGGAAAAATCTAGGATTTCCCCCAGTTTATGTTGACTCCAGAGAGGTGTCCAAAGAGGATGAGTAGTCTTAAAATGTGGTTGAGACTGTCTCATGGGTTGCGAAGGTAGAGATGGAGGTCATCAGCTTATAGGGAGATTAATATTTGTCTTTTGGGGTATATGAGGTCATGCTTGCTGCAGGGCTGACGGACCTTGGCAGCCAAGGGCTCGATTGCCAGGGCGAAAAGGAGGGGTGATAGGGGGAACCCTTGCCTGGCCTCCTAGCTATTGTAAAGGGGGAGGATCTGGTGCCATTAACTAACGTGCTAGCCTGTAGGCCTGTGTATAGCAGGTGGACCCAGGAAAGGAACGGGGCGGGAAAGCCCATTCGGTGAAGTACAAATGCTAAATAGTTCCATTCCAGGGTATCAAATGCCTTGGTGGCCTCAAGAAAGACCGCCACCGCATTCGTGTCGGGTCGATATCTTATCGAACGACAAATAGAGTGCGGAGATTGTGAGAGGTGCCTATGCTAGGCACAAACCCTGATTGGTCGGGGAGGACAAGGGCAGTCATGAGGGGACTGATACGGTTTGCGATCAGTTTTGCTAAGATTTTAGCGGTAACGTTTATGAGGGAGAGGGGTCTATATGAGTCGCATTGTGCGGCCGGCTTCGGAAGGGTTTGTAGAATTCTGCCGTGAGGCCGTCAGGGCCAGGGGCTCTGCCAGACTGCAGCTGTATAATTGCAGCAGTGATATCCTCATCCTCGAAATCCACGAGGAGAAATTCTCTTTGGGTGTCCCCGAGCCAGCCGATCGCGGTGTTCTGGAAGAAAGGGCCGAAATCAGCTGGTTGTGTTCTGTGCGATGTGTACCGAGTTTTGTAAAAGCTTCTAAAGGTGGCAGCTATGTCTTGTGTGTTTCTATGCAGGCGGCCATCTTCAACAGTGATTTCGAGAATAGGCGAACTTGTTTCGGACACGATACGCGGAGAAACTTTGGAGATAAACGAGTCCCCCTGTGTTAAAAAGTTTGAGGAGCTGCTGAACACGGCCCGTTACCGACTTGAAATTTATCAAACCTTGAACATGTGCAAATAGACACATATACGGACGCTGGGTATAAACTGATTGGGACATCTCTCCGCCCATATTCTAGTTGTGCTACCGAACCTCTGAAAAAATGTATCTCATTGGAACATAAGTACCAGTATTACAAGACAACGGATTTTCGAATCTGCTTCATGTTAAAAACTTCGTTTGGACGCACCACAAAACTTTTAAAGTGTTGTTGAATCTATCTAAATATTTGAGAAATATTCGGAATCCCATAGAAACCGTGTAGGGCCTTGTTCATAATATATTGTTCTAAGAACGATTTCCAATTGAGCCTTGAAAAAGTCGTACTTATACGGTGAAACACTGAGGAAATATAAATTTTTGGTCATGTTATGTTCCCTAGCGCGTACCCCACCGACTCCATGTACCAGCTTAAAGTGCATGTAACTTCCCTCCTGTGCCAGCTATGAAGACGCAAATACATTTGCGTCCAACGTTAACTTGTCCTCTTTCAGATCCACCCTGAATGGATTAAATAGTCCGTTCCTAAGTATGCTATGCCACCGTCTTTTTGTAGTACACTTTACATGTTTTTCCTGCTCTGGCAGAGTAGGCCCTCAATTTCTGCCATCGAGCCTCTTTTGGCTCCTGACTCTGACAGCCTCTGCCCAGGCTACCTCTGTACCCGTGAACTCTGACTTACTCCCAGCGCGGCCCCTCGCGCTCAGCTCAGCCTGCTTTCTGCCAAGACTGACTATAACCTTCGAGTTATCTGTTCCGCTCCTCGAGAATGCATTCCTGCCTACTAGCTCCAGTAAACATCCTCTCCAGCTGCAGAGCCAAAGGGCCGACCTGTCTCAGTGCAAGTAATTCATAGCCTCTGTTACCATGCTTCCATGGAAGGCCTGGTGCCCCCACGCTTCTCATGCAGACACTTAGGCGCTTATACACGCATCCACAGTTAGCATAGAATAGCTTCTGCCCTAGAGACCTTTCCACCCAGATAGTATGGTTCCTAAACATCAGATATCAGATACGATAAAAGTACAAGTTGATCTGACATGCCAGACTTCTGTCTCTTTCCGTCAGTGTAAATGTCAAGTCCCCTGCACCCCGTCAATCACACGTCATGCAGCTGCGCGCGCATTCAAGCTTCCGAATTCTGCTGACATTGCAACAATTCTGTTAGCACCACCCCTTGGTGCCACCCACTTGCGTCACCTATCAGTGACGTTTCTAGCACACACCTCTAGTTCACGCCTAGTTCACGCCTCTTGATTACGTACTAGTACCACGTGTATACTGTTATCTTGTCTTCTCTCAGCTGTTACGCCTACTACACTGCTTCCTATGGTATAAATCAAGTATATAGGCTATGTAATGTCAATAAAGTTTGCTCTATCCCTTCTGACACCCCTGTGGTGGTCAGAACATGATATCCTGGTCACGACCATTCCTTTATGAGGAATAAAACCCCTAAGAAACTCTAACACCACGGACTCTGTCTTTTTTCATCCGATCTGAGTTATTATTGATTAAGTACTTACCTGGATAGAAATTAAGAGAGTAAATTAATTATTTACGTCATTTTGGCGCCCGAATAGGGACCCCTCCCCCACCTCACGCGCCGGTTGGCGCATTGCAAGCTCTGTCCCCTGCCGTCAGTTAGACGGAACCTACGCGTACCGGCAGGATTTCCTGCATCTCCCTCTGACCCAAGGAGGTGACGAAGACTGCGATCAGTGCCCAGACGAGGCGGTGAGGAGTGCGGAGGATCCCGACCAGAGCCTAGCCGAAAGAAGCAAGGTCCGAGGTGTCAAGAGGCCCACCAGGTTTCCGAAGTTTTCCGAGGTTTTCCGAAGTTTTCCGAAGTTTTCCGAAGTACCGAGTCGAGTCCAGTCGAGTTTTCCGAGGCCTTCTGTTTCCGTGCTTCCCGGTGAGTACCATTGCTGGGTCGTATCTAGACGGGTTTGGGTACACAAGTCCGGTCTGCACTGTTTTTAGGCAGTGTATCTGTACTGTTTAGCAGTATATCTAGTATTCCGAATTTCTGCACTGTTACACCAGTGTATCTGTACTGTTGAGCAGTACATCCAGTATAGGGGGGTAGTCATCTATGTCTTAAATATCTTCTTATGTGATTAATGTCGTGGTATGAATGTGACCGTTTAATGTGCATTTTTGTGTTTCTTGTATAAAGTAGCTGTAACCAGTATTAAGTAGTAAGGATTGAGTATTCAGTAATAAGTAAGCAAAATGCCGTTTTTCAACAAGTTAAAGCAGATAGGAACTAGGAAAGGGATACTGGAGGAAGAAATTCCTATTCCCCCTAGGGACACTCCAGGTAACTTTATGTACCACAAACATGGCATAGACGCCATATTATATCTAGATTTATGGGCCGATTACACCAAGCACCTAGACGAAAGACACAGATGGCCTGTTACCGGAACATGGAATGCCGAGTGCATCATGAAGGTAGAAGAAGCATTATGGAAAAAGAAAGCTAGACAATCCCAGAAAGACGCCATAGAATTCTGGCGTAAGGAATCACATAAGCGTGCTGAGAAAGCACTCCGTAGAGAGGACAGACTTAAAGAATCAGAAAAAGCCCAAGAAAATGAATTAGTTATTGAAGGAATCCGAGTAAAAACAGAACAAATAGACCGTGCCCGAAACAATCTTGTAAACGGAATGTATCTCGCGGCCGAAGGTACACCTGAGGCCCTATCAGAAATACCGAAAAACTTACCGCCACCATTAGTTCCAACTAAAGTAATGCATAAGACTACTAAAGACATATTCCTAAATTCATATTTAGAGGATGTAGCACCAGCTTACGCCAATCTGCCTGTTCGTGCCCTGCCCACTGACAGGGACGGGGGTGGCACTACGCCCCCAGATCATGTTCCGCCAGTACCGCGACAGACCTCCCCTGTTCCGCCAGCTCCGCCACTTCCCGCACCCAAGATTGACCTACCGAAACAAGTCCTACCTGATCCTACTAAACGACAAATTCAAGTTCAGATCCAGACTCCGCAGGGAGATAATGCCCAAGCGTCCGCCTCAGGAGGTGCGACTGCGGGTCTTCGGACCCCGCCATTAACACGCAGATTCAATTTCAGGGACACGCAGAGTCTCCCTACGTTCCAGTCCCCCCGCCTTGACGCATTAAAGGAAAACATGTCAGTTTGCAGATATGATCCAGTACCCGGAAAAAACGATCTAATGATATTGGCATCACTACGGTTAAGATCTGCCACTGATATCTTGCTATGCTATGTAGGAATGAAGGAGCGGCTAGATAGAATATATGAGTTTGTTCAGACAGGGAAAGACCCTGACAGTATCAAGGATGCCATGGATAAACAGAAAGTTGACATTCAAGCACAGATATTACGATTTTTCATAAATTGTCTAATAAGAGAACGAGACAGGCCTGAGACAGATCAAAGTGAATTAGATGCACTAACAAAGTGGGGTCAAAATATAGCCGAAGGAAAACATGACAGGGGGGCTTGCATAGCCAGTATGTACCAGAAAATTAGAAGGGCAGTGATAACGGCACACCAGAAAGGGAATGACAAAGTTTCCTCCGAGGAGGAAGAAGAATTTGCAGAACCAGGAAGGTCTACAGATACTATAGCGTATGTAGGTAAGGGAAACTACCTTAGGAAAGGCATCCGTCCGGAAAACAAGAGAGTTTTTCTCTCTGCTTTAACAAACCCGAATTCTTCTGAACATCAGTTCCAGGAAACTGATAAAAGGCTTCGAGACCGAATGGGGTACCATGTACTAAATACTATGGATGAACAGGAACTAGCCCGGTCAGCCGTGTTATGGGCCGAAAACCCAGACATATATCATGATGATACATTAGCACAGACATTCTTGAACCTTTCCCCAGACGAGCAGAAAATAGCAGGTGTATACATGATTCAACACCTCCTCATCAAGTACAGAAACCACCATTCCGATCCAGGTCCCTTACACGAAACATTAGAAGCACTACTCATGGATAGATGGAGAGGTTTCAGTACCAAGTTAATACAAATAATTCTAGAACAACGACATAAATACAACACCTTCATAAGCTCTGAATATGTTCCCGCCCCGCCTCCAGAAAGAAAAATGTACCACATGCAATGCGGTAGTGGCATTGAAAGTCAGAACCCCTTACGAGAAGTACACCCAGTTATGGGTACGGATCACGTCTTGAAGTGTGTGTATGTTCACACACCACTGACTAAGTTAGAACTGTTAGAAATGAAGAAACTAGTTCCGTGTCACGATAAAGACCCTGCAGGTTTTCACAGAGAACTCAAAGACATGTTACTCATGGGGGATTACACGTATGATGATATTATGAAAATGTTAAAAGTACTGTTGCCCACGGGCATTTACGAGAAATTAAAGGAAAAAGATTGGGAGGTGGGGGACACAAAGATAGCATGGGCAGAAATAGAAGACGAAGAAAGCAAACGAATCCCAGGGTTAGGCCTTGGGGACAGGACTAAAGCATTACCCGGATTAATAGTACAGGTTTTGCCAAGATTATTGACAACTAGAAAGGAAGATTGGGACGCAATCTCGTCCTGTAAACAGAAACAAGATGAAGATACTAGTGACTTCTATTCAAGATTCGAGAAATGTTTCATTATAAATAGTGGCCTACAACCAAGCAGCGAGTCATATCCACACCTTTTCGTATCAAAATTAGTCGAGAATTCCCTACCATTAGTTAAAAATAGAGTGTACAAAGTTGAAAGTACTTGGCAGGCAAATACGCCATCCCAGATGTTACAAATGTTACAATATCATCAGAACAGAATTAGAGAAGAACAAGATCAGGAACAGAAACGTATGAAAGACACGAAAATGAAAATGTTAGTAGCTCAGACGGTCCCAGCCGACGGTCAGAGAAAAGGTGGGACCCAGACAAATCATACTACAGCTCCCGTTAAGGGGACATGTAATTACTGTAAACAGCCAGGTCATTACGTACATGAATGCCCAGTCCTGAAACATAACATCTCAACAGGTAAAACTAAAGAAAGACCGCATCCGCCTAGACACGATCAGGTCCAGCAACAGACCCCACAAAATGTACAGCCAATGCAGAGTACACAGCCTATGCATGCTCCATCCCACACAGCGCAGACAGTAGCAGTACCACAGCCCCAGCCCATTGCCGCAACTCAGCAAGTTTCACAACAGATGTACCAGTATGCCCAATCTGCATATCCAGATTACCCCCGATATACATGAAACAGCCTAGAGAGGGAAGGTGGTTTGCCTCTTATTGAAATTCCTGTAGATCAAGAAGGTCCTTATGTACACAGTCACGTATTGGGAAAAGACAGAAAGTTTTTAATTGACACAGGGGCAAGCCGCACTACAATAAGTCACAATGAAGTCCCAGGGGCACCCCTCTCAGGCTCACAGAATGTTTCCCTAGGTTTTTCAGGACAGCCTATTGTAAATGAAGTATCGGAACCAGTACCGTTGGCTGTGGGTCCATTATCCCGAGTTACAGACTTGTTACTTACGAAATCATGCCCAGAAAATCTGTTAGGAATTAAAACACTGAAGGCTCTAGGAGCTATAATATGCTGTTCCCCGGAGGGAGTTAGACTCTTTCTACGGGATTTCAAGGGCCATTATGTTTTACGAGACTTTGATGTCAGATTGAAAAATGTACCAGATCACCTATGGGCAAAAGGCCCAGCTGACGTAGGTTGTATGCATATCACTCCATATCGTGTTACACTCAAGACAGGAGTTGTTCTACCCAGAATCAGACAATACAAGTTACCACCCGATGCTGTAGTGGCTTTACTGAAAATCATTGAAGAGCTTATTGCCCAGGGAGTGGTCGTAGAGACCGACTCCAATGTCTGTAATTCACCCATCATTCCAATTCTTAAACGTACAGACCCCAATGCACCGCCAGTATATCGGCTGGTGATTGATCTTCGAGAGCTGAACAAATGCATTGTACCGCAGTACCCTGTGGTCCCCGATATCTCTTCCCTATTGACTGCTATTGATTCAGAAGCAACGTTCTTTACTGTAATTGACCTCAAGAACGCTTTCTTCAGTGTACCTATTGATCCGGAGAGCCAATATCTCTTCGGATTCAGTTTAAATGGACGAAGTTTCAAATTTTCCCGCGCACCTCAAGGATTCACAGAAAGCCCCAGCATCTATAGTCAAGCACTGAAAAGACAACTAGATTGTATTCAAATGCCAGTTAACACCGCTTTACTGCAATACGTCGATGATCTACTGATCACCGCACGAAGTGAGCCCGAATGTGAACAAGCATCATTGACAGTTTTACATTTCCTGGCCGACAAGGGACACAAGGTGTCTCCTTCGAAGCTACAATTCTGTGTTCAGCAAGTTGTGTACTTGGGTCACTTGCTGTCCAAAGTGGGGAGACAGCTCACTTCCGATCGCATTCAGTTAATTGTAAATATGCCACGACCACAGACACAAAAGGAAGTGCGGGCCTTTATAGGCCTCACCTCGTACTGCAGACAATGGATTCCTCAATATGCATTTCTAGCTAAACCACTCATCCAGTTAACAACGCAGGAGGCAGCAACTTCGATTGCCCTCCCTTGGACTCAGGAACATACACAAGCCTTTGAGGAATTAAAGAAAGCATTATGCCAAGCACCAGTTTTAGCGACACCATGTTACAGCAAACCGTTCACACTTTTTGTTACAGAACGTGATGGTACAGCATTGTCTGTCCTCACTCAAGACCAAGCAGGTTCACATAAGCCTTGCGCTTATTTTTCAAGTACATTGGATTCAGTAGCCCAGGCACTCCCTGCTTGCTTAAAGTCAGTAGCAGCAACAGCGCTAGCAATCAGACAGAGCGACTCAATTGTTTTAGGTCATCAGTTAACAGTACAAGTCCCACATTCTGTAGAGGTTCTTTTAAACAGAACCCAGACTCAACACTTGACTATAGCACGACTGACAGGTTACGAATTGACACTATTCCAGCCACACATAGAAATTAGACGCTGCAGTATCTTGAACCCAGCAACACTGTTACCTACAATTATGACAGATCCAGCTCCGCATGATTGCATAGAGATCATTAATGCAGTAACAAAGCCCCGACGAGATTTAACAGATGTTCCATTGACAAATGCAGACCTGACACTTTATGTGGATGGTTCATGTATGAGAACAAGTACAGGAGAATTAGTGGCCGCATATGCCGTGACCACTGAAACTGAAGTTAAAGAAACACATCGTATTGATACATTGTCTGCTCAAGCGGCAGAGCTCATCGCTCTGACCCGAGCCTGTATACTAGCCAAGAACAGAAATGTTAACATATACACTGATTCCCGTTATGCGTTCGGAGTTGTACACGACTTCGGCATGCTATGGCAAGAACGAGGTTTTCTGACCTCTCATGGTGCCAAGATTCAACACGGCCCCCTCATTCAAGCACTGTTAGAAGCAATACATCTGCCTTCAGCCATATCCGTCATGAAGTGTAAAGCACATACTAAAGTCACAGATTCTGTTTCCCAGGGTAACGACCTGGCAGACCAGACAGCCAAACATACAGCACTGACTCACACTCAGACAACTGATACAACAAAGACAACCGAACAGACAAACTGTATGACAGTCAGGGATCCCACACTAGATGTTATCGACATTCAGACACATGCTACTCCAGAAGAAATAAAGAAATGGATTGAACTAGGAGGGATCCAGACAGATCAAGGTTGGATGACGAAGGGAAAATCTACATGGTTTCTCCCTGACTCTATGGTTCAAGTCATGATAAATACAGCACATAGTCCTGCACATCTAGGAGAGAAAGCGATGTTAGACAGTTTACAAAATCTCTGGAACAATAAACACTTACGAGCAGCCGCAAAACAGAAAGTGCGTACTTGCATGATCTGTTGTCAGTTCAATCCAGGTAAAAGCGTCCCTGTAGAGCAAGGTGGATTTCATCCTCCCGATCACCCTTTTGAAGTCCTCCAGATGGATTATATCCAGATGGACCGTTGTCGAGGATTTAAATATGTTCTCGTAGTTGTCTGTGCTCTGTCCCGCTGGACCGAAGCATACCCAGTCCCAGATTACACTGCTCCGACCACTGCCAAGCAGCTGGTTCGTGAATTCTTCCCACGATACGGCTTGCCTCGTGTCGTGTACTCAGATAACGGTCAGCCATTCTCATCTGCATTAATGAAAGAAGTTTCCTTATTACTGGGATACCAGTGGAAGTTCCATTGTGTCCGACATCCCGAAGCCGCAGGCCTTGTAGAAAGGCATAACCAGACACTAAAGATCCGCCTTGCCAAAATATGTCAGGAGAAAGGGGTCGACTGGATAGTCGCCCTGACAGTGGCACTATTCTACATGAGAATGGTCGCCCATTCGAGATCAGGGCTATCCCCGTACGAGGTGGTCTTTGGCAGACCACCGAATATGTGGGGGACGCCCATTCCGAAAAAGATTACTGATGTTGATTGTAATATGTTGACAGATTACCTTGCCTCCTTGATGTCTGCACTCCAATCATGTCGTTCACAGGTTGCCGCAGCCTTCCCTGACAACACTGATGTAAAGCCACACGACGTCCGTCCTGGCGACATTGTGCTAGTTCGCAACTTCGACAGAAAGAGTCCGCTGGAGCCCCGCTGGAAGTCCCCGAAGACCGTTCTTCTCACCACAAGGACGGCCGTGAAAATCGAAGGAAGAAAGGGGTGGGTTCACACGAGTCATGTGAAGAAATTCTTTGGACTGAAACCTGATCGAGACTCGTCCACCCCCACCAAAGACTGTGTCGAACCAAAAGACTTTACAGAATCTGAACGAGAAAAAACTCCTCAAGAAAATTATCGCATGAAACTCCGATCTAGCAAGTCAGACAGTTTAATTGTTTAAGTCCTCCCCTAGGTGAATCGGTTAAATAGTTTCTGACATGTATCCCCTAGATCGAGATAGAGAGAGAGAGAGAGAAGCAAAGAAACGTACATACTGTAAATCACTTCGTAGTCACTGTATAGTGACACTATTAATCATGTTTATTCTGAGTATTTTAATTATTGTTGTCAGCATCATTTTACCCATCTATTACCCTATTTTCAAGCGTGAACAATCTGCTTACAATGTTTCTGCTGAACACACTTTTAGTGAGTTACCTCCACATGAACTTTCCTACAGACTTGCGCTGCGCAACAACACATTCATTAGTATGCTACACCATTCTCATCAAACTAACAATGCTACAAATTGCTGGATATGTGGCCGACTCCCTCCCTACCAGAATTACAAGGGAGCTCTGCCCCTCTTTCCGTACCCGTTCACTCACAATGGCTCCTGTGGAGCATGGTTTAAAATAATTAATTCCTTAGATCCTGATATTGCTGTTTTCGATGGGGGTTGGGTTTGGGGAAACCTGAACTTAGTCCTGCTTGACGTCTGTTACCCTGATAAGGAGGGACTCCCCACTAGAATAGGAACTGATCTAGAAAATGAAGTATATGGATTAGGTAATTATACAATTAGCCTTATGATTCTTACTGTTGAGTCCGAAGCTACGCCAGTTCTACCCATTATGTCAGTACTGCCAGTCACCGGTGAACTATGTATCAAGAAGAAAGGTTCAGTACACTTAGGTCATAGTAAATGCACTACCGTGGTCGAATTCAGTGATCATGGAAAATCGTCCTTTAAAGCTATTAGTCATTCTTACTTTGTTTGTGGTCATACCGCATACATACGCCTACCTCCAGATTGGGATGGTACCTGTTACATTGCATTCCTTCTGCCACCTGTTTTCCTAGCTCCCCCTGATTACCATAGAAATACCAATCTAGTAAAGAATAGACCCAGAAGAGATATCCCATTTGTTGACTACACAGAAACGGCATGGGAACAGTACACCGATTTTAATAAAGGATCTTTTTCTTTTTAGGACCTGTTCAGAATAGTAAATTAATACGCAGATTAACTAGAACACTTGAAGCAGTAGTAAATGAAACTGCCTCCGCCTTAGGTAACTTAACAGAAGAACAGTCCGCCATGCGGGTTGTTGTCCTTCAGAATCGTCTTGTTATTGACGTCATCTTGGCAGATAGAGGTGGAGCCTGTAAGGTCATCGGGTCAAGTTGCTGTGTTTTCATACCACAAAACGCACCATCTGTATATCAAGCTATCACCCGTCTCCATAAAATTGCAAATCAGATACATCAGAATCCAGGCACCTGGACTTGGTCCGGTTGGTTCTGGACAACGTTAACAGCTTGGGGATGGAAGATCCTATCCTTCCTAGGCATTGGCCTAGTCCTAGTATTTAGTTGCTGCCTGTGCCTACAGTGTGGGCCAGCGATTTGTGGACTATGTGCCACTTCTTGTATTGAACATTCCAGTTTTCTCTCAAAACGTAAACGAAAGAAAGAAGAACAAATGATGTTACAAGAACAAACTGATCGATTCATGAGGATCGATATATCATGAAGGGTCCGTAGGGAACAAGGAGGGAATGAGGAAATATAAATTTTTGGTCATGTTATGTTCCCTAGCGCGTACCCCACCGACTCCATGTACCAGCTTAAAGTGCATGTAACTTCCCTCCTGTGCCAGCTATGAAGACGCAAATACATTTGCGTCCAACGTTAATTTGTCCTCTTTCAGATCCACCCTGAATGGATTAAATAGTCCGTTCCTAAGTATGCTATGCCACCGTCTTTTTGTAGTACACTTTACATGTTTTTCCTGCTCTGGCAGAGTAGGCCCTCAATTTCTGCCATCGAGCCTCTTTTGGCTCCTGACTCTGACAGCCTCTGCCCAGGCTACCTCTGTACCCGTGAACTCTGACTTACTCCCAGCGCGGCCCCTCGCGCTCAGCTCAGCCTGCTTTCTGCCAAGACTGACTATAACCTTCGAGTTATCTGTTCCGCTCCTCGAGAATGCATTCCTGCCTACTAGCTCCAGTAAACATCCTCTCCAGCTGCAGAGCCAAAGGGCCGACCTGTCTCAGTGCAAGTAATTCATAGCCTCTGTTACCATGCTTCCATGGAAGGCCTCGTGCCCCCACGCTTCTCATGCAGACACTTAGGCGCTTATACACGCATCCACAGTTAGCATAGAATAGCTTCTGCCCTAGAGACCTTTCCACCCAGATAGTATGGTTCCTAAACATCAGATATCAGATACGATAAAAGTACAAGTTGATCTGACATGCCAGACTTCTGTCTCTTTCCGTCAGTGTAAATGTCAAGTCCCCTGCACCCCGTCAATCACACGTCATGCAGCTGCGCGCGCATTCAAGCTTCCGAATTCTGCTGACATTGCAACAATTCTGTTAGCACCACCCCTTGGTGCCACCCACTTGCGTCACCTATCAGTGACGTTTCTAGCACACACCTCTAGTTCACGCCTAGTTCACGCCTCTTGATTACGTACTAGTACCACGTGTATACTGTTATCTTGTCTTCTCTCAGCTGTTACGCCTACTACACTGCTTCCTATGGTATAAATCAAGTATATAAGCTATGTAATGTCAATAAAGTTTGCTCTATCCCTTCTGACACCCCTGTGGTGGTCAGAACATGATATCCTGGTCACGACCATTCCTTTATGAGGAATAAAACCCCTAAGAAACTCTAACACCACGGACTCTGTCTTTTTTCATCCGATCTGAGTTATTATTGATTAAGTACTTACCTGCATAGAAATTAAGAGAGTAAATTAATTATTTACGTCAACACTTGTCGGCTGTGTATGTTTCCTATACTGCACTTCGAGTCAACTTCATCAGGACTCATAAGACTGTTACAAATTGTTTGAAGTTACAATTATTATCAACATCTGTTTTTGACTGTTTTATTGATGCATTGCTGTCGAACTTGGGTTTATTTAAATCTTATTGACTACTAAGTCTAACTCAATACATGTGAACGGTTGTGCTCTGTTAATTTTTTTTAATAATTACATGTATTTGAGAAGGGTTTTCCCCTCTCTTCTACAGGAAAGGGCACTGATTAATAGCACGGTGCCCAACATGAGCCCACCGAAATAACATATAACAAGTAACAGTGTAGGGATTAAATTGTGAGTAAGGGGCTGACCAAGTATCCTATAACCACTGCCATTTCTGCTTTCTCATTTCGAGAATAGTGTTAGAGAACCTGGGTGGGCGAATGAGGGCCACGAGCGCTTTGCCTGGTCTCTCCCCCTCCCATCTCGGTGGGCTTGGTGGTATTTCCCTCTGAACTTGCATTCCCTGTCAGCTATCTCCTTAAATTCAGTGAGTACCTCCCTGAGGCATGCTTGTAGTGCTGGGGTAGGTGAGGTTTGCATCTGTGTTTCGGTGCGTTTAAGTTCTGTCTCCAGCTTGCGGAGTGTGGAGCAAATATCCCTCAGTATCCCCCTGCTTTTGGCGATGAAGATTCCGCGTACTATAGCTTTGAAAGCTTCCCATATCGTGGAGTATTGGGTGACTGAGTTTCATTGCGGGGGAAGAAATCTGTAAGTTCTTGCTCAAGTTCAGACCGGAATACAGAGTCCAGCAGCACATGCGCAGGGAAGCACCAGGACAGGTATGGAGATTCTTCATGAGGGGGAGCGAGTGTGAGGAGCACCGGTGAGTGGTCAGAATAAGTGAGTGGGAGATGAGTAGCACAGAGTAGCCATGGGGTCAGCCCCTTAGAGAGGAGCCCGCTATCAATCCGGGACCAGGAGGAGTGGGCAGTGGAGAAGCAGGAGCCTTCTCGGTTGTGCGGGTGGAGGCTACGCCAGGCGTCAAAGAGGCCGTGATCAGGAGGAGGAGGAGGAGAACAAGATGGCCGCACCTTAGGGAGGCTCTGTCAGCCAGGGAGCAATATTCTGCATCATGCTGCGCACACAGGGTGCCTACACGATCCTGAATCCCAGATAACTGCTTGTAAGCATAACGTGAGGATGGGAGGCTGCTTTGGCGAAGCTACGGTGCCGTTATCATAGTCATAGCGATCTGATTCTGGCCCGTCCTCATGAGGCAGGCAGCAAAATAGTAGCACCTGGGTGCTGAAAAGAGATGCCTGGGTCTTTGCCTGTCCCTGCTATGTGGTTATATGTCCTAAACTGTAGTTCGCTACAGTTGCTGTGCACCATTGCCCACTGTAATGGGTTACAGCGGGGTCTGGTGTGACCAAATCGCCTCACTGCTGTTGTGCGGAGGCGTCCGCCCAGATGACTGATAGAGATCGCGTGAGGGCACCCAGGACTCCGCCGACCTGCTCCCTCGACAGCCCAATCCTACCGTGTAGTATCTCCCTCCCTCCAATCCGCCATGTCTCGCACTCCAGGCTTCCAATGGGGAAGAGTGGATATGAGGCCATAAACATGCAATACCAAAACAGTGCAGGGGTTCCCTAAGTGGGTGGTGACCACAGGGCGAGCCAGGGGCACCTCGCAGTGGCAAGGGTGCTCGGGGGGGTACCAGTAGAGAGTCTCATTCTGCCAAAAGTTCTATGTTGGTGGCTTCAGGTGCGGAGGCAGTCGCAACATCTGCAGGGAAGGACCTACTGGAGTCCCTCGAGCAGGTTATAGTAGAAGGTGCTGTATTGTATGTGGCGATCTTGAGAGGCCAATGGGGTTAAGAGTTATCTAGTGAAGTTCATGGCAAAGACCTCAGAAAGAGGAGCGGCCATCATTCTACGTCTGATGGGTCGCCATCAGCGGCAAAGTGATTGGGAGGAGAGGCACGGTCTGCTGGCCGTTTGGGTAGGGATTTTTTAAAGTCCTGAACATGTTGGGGATTGGTGAAAAAATGTTGCTTCCCTTGGTGCATGACGTTAAGGTGCGCTGGAAAGAGCATAGCATAGGCAATGTTCATTTGCTGGAGCTTCTTCTTTGCTGGGAGGAACTTACGGCGCGCCTCTTGGACAGCTAAGGTGAAATCAGGGTACAGCGAAACCTCTAAGCCCTTGAAGACCGTATGTCCTCGCTCTCGGGCAAGCCGCAGCGCCACGTCACGATCCCTACAATTGAGTGCCCTCGCAATGATGGGGTGAGGGAGGGCACCAGGAATTGGGCAGGGAAGCAGTGACCGATGTGCTCTCTCGATGATGAATACCGTTGAGAAGGCCTCACTTCCGAAGAGCGTAGCAAGCATGCGTTCCACGTACTCTTCCATTTTACCCGTGGCGGTTGACTCTGGCACCCCTAGGATCCGCAGGTTGTTGCATCTCAAGAGAGATTCTAAGTCCTCGTTCTTGACGGCTATAACCTTTAAAAAAATTCCATGTCCTGCTTTTTCTCCGCGGTGGTGGAGGCGGTGTCTTCTAGGCCGGAGATGCGGCGCTCCGTTTCTGTAATCCTTTCCTTGTGTTTCTCGATATTGTGCGTGAGTGTGTCCATGTGAGCATTCGAAGCGTCCATTTTGGACTCTATGGAGGTTAAGCTGGATAGCACCACGAGGAGAAGTGTTTTCAGTTCTTCCGTGGAAGTGGGTTGGTCCGCCATGGCAGCTCCTGTTTGCTCGCAGTCTGTCAGCCTGTGTTCTAGCGGATTTGCGGGCCTCAAAGTTGAGTTTGGGCTGCTTTCCATCGATTTTGCCCATATTGGCAGCCGTTAGGCAGGGGTTGGTGGGCGGTAGGTGTGTCCGCAGCAACTTATGCAAAGCGCTCAGCACCGCCGCAGTAAGGAAGTTCGTGCGGGCTGCCATGCGTGGCCCCGTCCGGCAGATTGTGTACGGCCACTCGCCATGGGCATGGATGGTCTGGAGGATGCGTCCGCGCAGTGGAGTGCTATGCGTGGCCCCTCAGGCGACATTGGGCGCTCAGGCAGATAGGTGAGGATTCCTCGGTTGTCGCCAAGGTCCGGTGGCGGGCACCTCATTGTTTCTCCCTCTCTGCAGACTGGCAGCTCAGACTGGGGAGGCCTCCAATTAGAGGTGTGCCATGGAGGATGCGTGGGTGGCCCCGGCACGGAAATCACCAGTAGTGTGATTACCCCAGGAAGCCCAAGCCCGTAGTGGAGGAAGATGGCAGGTGGATGGCGTCAGCAGGGCAGAGGGGTGGGCCTCAGCCGGCTGAGGGAGCATGGAGTGTGATGTATATTGGAGTTCTCACAGCCGGGCCACCTGTAGTCGCTTAGCCTTCATTTGGGGTCGTATCTCCCCTTTCCTCCAGTATATCTGCCAGCCTGCACCAGAGTACCAGAGGGAAGGGCCCCAAAGGGGGTCAGCAGATCACGGTGGAATCCGCAAGCGGAGGCAAGCAGGCCGTCCTCCCCGAGGGTCGAGCGTGGCCGGCCCTGTGGAGCTTCAGCGTGGTGGGGCGGAAGAGGTCTGAGGATGACGGCGTATCAGGGCAGCCGGTGGTGGTGTCAGGGAGCGAGGCAGCAGTGGTACAGATCCCAAGGAGGGCACAGGCACTGCCGCAGAGTTCCGCGAGGGGCTGCCGAGTAGGCCATGTGAGTGTTACTGGCGGCTGAGCAGTGGGAGCTTGGCAAGATGGAGCGCAGTCTATTGTTGGGGCACACTCACCAGGCTGATCAGTCCCGGATCCAGTGGTTGGGGAAGCGGGCAGTGAAGGTTGTTGTCGATGGGTGCAGAAGGCCGGTGTAGGCCTCTCTAGCTCCTGGGCGCCCGCAGGGACAGGGGACGGCCCCATGTCAGGCACACGCCTCAGGCAAGCCCGCTCAAGGTTCTGCCGCTGCCATGACAGATGCTACAGGCAACAGGGATCTGGGGCCAGGATGGGAGGGTGCCCGCATGGGCACCTCAGTCCAGCGGAGATCCCGCCAGCGTATTGTCGACTGTGTGGGCGCAAGTCTTCCTAGGGTGAGGCCTCCGATTCTGCAGCGGCGATGGTGGGTCTAGCCGATGAGAGCAGCCGCCATTTTAGGCCCTCTCGGCATGGGCTGTGAGGGCGTCTGCTCGGGTCCACAATCACCCGCCGGCGGAGATTTCTGCAGCATCAGATAGCGGGTGGGCTCAGCTTTTCAGGCAGCTATGCATCTCTCATTGTGGGGCAGGTTATCAGTAGGATATTTATCGGATATCACCTCGAGCTGCAAGAGCCTCACACAAGTGCGGCCATCTTGCTTGGCGCCCTCTAGCGCCTCCCAAGCAGTTACAATTTATCTATATTTTTTATTGAACCATTTAGGTTTCTTTCTGATGATGTACACATACACCATCCATATTTCAATCGAATGTGCAACATAGATACAAATAGTTTGTGGTAGACCTGCATGGTATGGACAAGGAGGAGTTGGTTCAGTGGCAATATCATAGAATCAAAGGTAAGTCAAACTCAAACCAATTCAACTTTCCAGGGGTAGTTGCACCATACTCACAAGTATGAAAGTCCCAACACTGTTTAGGGCAGCCTCATTGATGTTGTTCTAGGGTCCCTTGCTAAACCAATGAACACTGTAGGAAATCTGCCTTTTCTACAGGTCACTCTGGATTGTTCGCTTTTGCTGACCCTATATTTTTGCTGGCCTTAGTACTCTGTGGACTTTACCCCTGCTACCCAGTATTAAAGCGCATGTTCTCCCCTTTTAAACATGGTTGAATTGGTATACTTGTAATTGGTATAGCTAACTTTCCTATAAGTCTCCCTAGTATTTGGTGTTAAATGTACCTAGATCCTAGAAGTTAAATGCCACTAGTGGACCACAGCACATATTGTGCCATCCACTATATTGACAGTGCAAATATGGATTCAGGCCTACCCCTGCAGCCTGGCTGTCACTGTGTCAAACATGTACAGCAATTTGTTCAAAATAAACTCTTTTGACAGGTAAATACCTCCCTTTTAAATATTAACAATTCATCCCTATGTGAGCCTTTGTAGCCTACAAGGTAGGGTGCATGGCATTTAAAAATGGGACATGTGGAAAACACATTATTATGTCTCTACAGTGACAAGGTATTTTCCAGGGTGGCAGGCCGAGCTGTCCGTTGTAGAAAAGAAAAGAGTGAAGATTATAAACATAATAATGTATCTCAGGAATGAGAGCGGCCGGAAAAATAATGACACAGCTAGTTTTAATAGACATTAAAAATCCAATTCATAGTTTAAGCCAGATTTTATAAAAAAATTAGGGAAAAGTAACTTTTAGAAAGTTACCTTTCCCCACCTGAAGTGCCCCAGTGATTAGCTTTGAATAAGTGTTAAAAATGTGTGTAAAACCTTAGAAGTAAACATTAGACTGACCTGAAAAGGCAGAGATGATTCATCTGAACTCCACTGAATATGCAGGACGGGGGCTATACGCATCCTTTTTGACTGTACAGAGTCAAATCCTGCTTAAGGGTGAATTCTTGCTTGACAGGTCTTTTGGGCGCATATGTAACACATGGGGCACACCTGAAAGGGAGAGAGCAAGATACCAAGACAATTCTTGTGTGTCAGTTGTCGGATTGCTGAAGGACCCTGCTTGTGTCCTACTGGACTTGTGCCTCTGTTTTTTCTGTGGATACAATACCTGCTTCAACCGGGATTGTAATATTCAATGGGGCCGTAGGCATTTGCCATCTTGAAAATACCCTGATACACTGTACTTTCGTCTGTAAGGTAAACAAGAACTACTGAAAAAGTGGGTCGAGTTGGCCTAGGAACTTCAACACAGTTGGTTAGGGAGGGGCCTGGAGCCATCCCACCCACTACCTAGTGCCAGGCATAAATGTGCCACCTCCAGGCAACCACTTCAGAACAGACCCTGGACTTGTGAAAGATCAGAAGAACACTTGCCCTGCTGTCTGTGACCTGAGAAGAGCCATGAAGGAGTGAGCTATCTCCCTTTTGTACCTAGAACAAAGAAGTGGGCTTCAGGGGTTAGTTGTCTAATCTCCTGTGTGTCTACGGGGAGATAACAAGCTGCAAGAGGCCTTTTTCTGGAAGTACCCAGCTGATCATTAGCAATCAGACCAGGACATGGACACTGCCGTTGGTCTTAGCCTGACACCCTGTGAGACTCTGAGTGTCTCCCCTAAGGTCCTGAGGGGCTTTCGAAATACATTTATGTTGTGAAGTGGGACTTAAAAGATGAAGGCATAAGGTAAAATATTTGAAAAGATGATCCTGGTTGGTATATCTTACTCGCGCTCCATCACATTCAGCCCCAATCTGTGCCTAAATTCTGGTCTACTGCAAGCACTGATTATCATTGGTGCTTTGTGCTTTTTGGTGCAATTTCTATTTAAAACTTTAAAAATTCATGTCTCCCGTTCACTTTTTTTGGATTCTTGTCATCTTGGTTCCATTTTGTTTATCAAAATGTGCTCTATTTTTTCAATTCAGTTTATTACTGTTTTGATACTGGATAAATACTTTACACATTTCCCTAACTTAAGGCTGTTTGCTCTGTGACAAAGCTAAAAGGGGGTTGAGCTCAGGTTAATTTAGTGACTAAAGGTTCACCCTGACAAAGGTTGTGATTATCCCTAGGTCTGGAGGCTTGTGGTAACTCTTCTGCATATATCTCCAGTGTCTCCTTGTAATAAGTCATGTTTGTGATCCAGTCCTTAAATCGTGTCAGGAGCTTGCTACCCCATCGTATAAGAATGCGGCGTTTGGCCAGCAATAATACCACAGCCAGAAGCTTTTGTCTTCTAACCAGCTTTAGTTTGTGTTCTCCCAGCAGGCATACCAGTGGGTTGTTAGGTACCTGTTCTGCTAACATAAGCAGAAGAGTGCTAGTTACTTTGTGCCAGTATGGTTGGATCTGTGGGCATGACCATGCCACGTGCAGGAAGTCTGCACCCGGAGCACCACATCTGTGGCACTTGTCCTCTGGTCACAGTCAGTACTTGTATAATTTTGCTGGTGTGTAATATATTTGATGTAGAAATTTAAAGTGAATGATGCGCAGATTGCAGCTCGGTGTAAGCAACTTCAGAAATGCACACCTGTAATCCCAGTCCCCTGGAGCGATAGGGTTCCCCACTGCCTCCTCTCACCTTTGAAGTGACCTATTTGGGGGTTGACTCTGTTCCCCTTGGGCTGCGGCATATAACCATGTGACTATGCGCTGGCGTGTGGGCATTGTCAACAAGATTTGTAGCATGTTGAGCGGTGTTGGTTCATCTGGGAATGAAGAGTACAATCCCCTTACTGCCATACGCAGTCGAAATATGCAAATATATTTAATGGTGTGCGGTGTATACTGAGGGACGGTGCATCCTGTGATAGAAATTGGCCATGGTGCGTAGTCCCATTTCGCCCAGTAGGGATAACATATTCTTCTCTTGTGTGACTGTTATTTGTGGGTGATGTGAGATGGGCAGCACCAGAGCATATAGCAGAAGCTTCTGTGCCCTCTTTGCTAATGTGTGCCATGCCTGCGATGTGCAGTGTACTGGATCTCTTTCGGGGCATTCCTCCTCGGGTCGGCAATGAACGTAATCAGGGGGGTGGGGGGCGGCTTCACACTATCATGTTCTACTGCTATATGTGGTATGTGGTCAGGTGGATGTAGCCAGTAATGAGCATGTTTTTTTAAAATATTTTTTTATTCCTCATTATGTGATTGTGTGAAAAAGGAGGCTTCAGGAGTCTGGTGGTCCCGAGTTCTGTGCCTTCACTGCCCCGTTATTTTTGACTGAGTTTGGGGAGTATCCCTTTGGGAATTGTGACCAATCAGTTAACTCCAATGCTCTTTATCAATAATTCCGGAGGTTGGAGGGGGGGCTAGCCTTCCTGGCTACTCGACAGAAATGATTTCTGCCTGGAATTATTGTCATTGCTTTAATCATTGGAATTTAATTTCCGGTGACCCAAGAGGACCCAGGAGGAGTTAATGGCCTGTCTGAAAGTGTTGTTCCCAAATTTCCCAGAAGTTTACTCTCTTGGAGCTTTTACCTTTCCTGTCAAGTTTATTATGTCTTACTACAGAATTTAACCAGTTTGTGTGTGAGGGTGGTGTTGGTTTAACCCAGTTTATATAAATCTCCCTCCTCGCTAGCAGTATCAGAATGAATAGGAGGTTTTCCTGTTTTTTAGTTAGCTTGCCTATGCCCACCTCATTGATGTTATATATCCCAAAGATAATAAGAGGAGTACGTACAGTTATCTGGATTCCCAATACCGTGGTCAACGTCTTACCAATCTCATGCCAGTAGGAGCTGAGTGCGAGGCAGTTCTGGAACATGTGGGTATCATCCGCCTTCTCCTCACTACATTTGGGGCAGGACTTTATGTTTGTTCCTTTAAATTTCAACAGTTTTTTTGGGGTCCAATATGCCCTATGTATGGTGAACATGTGATTTCTTTTTAGTGCAGCTGGATTTATACAGGACCAACATTTTTCTAGAGAACTTTGCCAGATGGTCTGTAAGTCTAATTCTTGGTCCGGCATGTCTTTCCTCCATGTTGCTTCCGGGACTACGAAATCTTCTTCTCCGGCCCCTATGAAAGCCCAGTACCATTTTGATATTTCTTTCTTCATGGGTGATATTTTTATCAGTTCGTTTTCAAGATTCTCGTTACCCTTTTTCCTTTCTAGTAAAGTGTTGCCCAACTGGTTAGTTGATAGTATTTGAATTTTGATAACTTGGCTTCAGTAATTACATATAGTTGGTCCCACGTTATTATAGAGTTTTCTAACATCAATTGTCCCCATCTTTCAACTCCTGCTCTTTTTAGTGGTGTTGCCAGGGAGTCTTTCAGACAATCTGGAGTCCCTGGAGAATCCCATATCGGGGCCATGGTACTGTAATACGGTATATTTACATTGTTTCTGATCTGGTTCCAAAGCCTTACTGCATTATATAAGATCTTTAGTTTTATTTTATTTGTTAATTTTGGGTGGCCAGTGGGAGGAGCCAAGATGGCGGTCAGGACGGACGTGTAGGCTCCCAGCTCCGCAAGCCTTCCACTCTCGCATCGATATCCTGACCTATATCCTGTGCCTACGTCACGGTGAAACGTTGATTTCAACGCGCTGTTGCCATTCACGTTCTTCCGAGGTCTCTGCCTGCTGTTTTGCTGGAGATTTCGCCGAGTTAGCCGACCTCCGTGGCTTGCCTCTGGGACCTGTGTCGATAGACGCCGCTGGACGCTGTTGGAGCGGAGTCGGCAGGACAAGCTGGGGCGGTGCCGGTGCTTGAGGATGCGCTGCTTGCCGCAGAGGGAGACGGACGAGATCCTTTCCGCTGTGGAGAGATTCCCTACTCTTATACTGTGTGCACTGGCGAGGCGGGAGCCCTTCTTGCACCACTTCTCTTTGTGAACGCTGCTGGCGGGTTGTGCCGACCCCATTTTGGAGCACCTTACCGGCCGTCCACTTTCGTATTGGCCCCCGTCTTCAGCTGGAGGTGAGGGGGCTCTCGCTGTGTGTCGCTCCCTGACTGTGTGCCTTGCTCCTACCGGCGATCCAAACTGCCGTCTCCTGATGCCGACTTCGCCCCCCTCCCTCCATTGCGGTCTCACTGACGGGGTAGAAATGGCGCCTGACCTCCAGACCGCGGAGAGGAGTGCTACCTCGCCCCCAGGATGTGCTGCCCTGCCTGGCCCTGTGCTGGGTGTTGGTCTGAGTGCGTCGCTTTGCAGCACGGACCGGCTTGAATTGCAGCCAGCCCCGACTTGCGGTGCCGTCCTGGCAGCTCTTGCCGACTTAAAGACTGCATGGCTGATAGGCACCCGAGAGCTGGATCGGAAGCTTGAAGATGCTGCATCTACACTGGGGCGAACGCGGTTGACTGGCTCCCAGCTGCCTCCAATTACTCCTGAAGCGGCTACTATGTTGCAGCAAGTGTGCACAGAGAAGCGGACTATCCCTGGCTACAGTGGTTTGTGTTCATCTACCGACTGTGCTGAAGCTACGATGTCTCCCTCCACTCCGAAGAATGAGACTCTGCCTATGCAATCGCTACTGTTGCTTCGTTTGTCAACTTCCCAGTTATTGGCCTCCTTTGCTGCCTTTGCCTCCGGAGCCTCTTTCCTACTGCAGGGGAATGTGTTTCATCCTGTGATCGTGGGGGTGCTCGTCTTTTTGGACACTGGACTTACTGGTAACTGGCGGCGTCCATTTTCTCTCCATATGCTTCTTCTTTGTCGAGGGTGGCCATTTTGCCCCTTTGTTCTGCCTTGGGCGGGCTCTCAGCGGTGGCCATGTTTGGAGGGTTTTCTACGTTCAGGCCAGGGCTGATGGTGTTCTCTTCGCTGTTTTTGACTGCTTGGCTGGCAGAGACCCGGACTGGAACGCTTTTTTGATAAACTTGGATGCGTGATCTGTGATGTCTTTCCCCATTTAAGGTTGCAACTGATATGCTCTGTTGTTGATCCTTGTTTATGGGGTGGAGGTTTTGTGCGGGCTGGGGAGTCCGGGAGTAAGTGGATTTGGCCCTCCTCCGGTTTTATATGATTCTTTTTTCTTTTCCTCCTTTACTTCTATGTCTGTATTTCGGGTACTCTTTATTGGGCGACAGACACACTGCTAGGGGGGGGGGTAGGCCGTAGCCTCTGCATGCGTGTAGGGTGGGGGGTAGGGGGGGGGTTTATTTTGTTGTTTAGTTTCTATGGGCCTTATTTTTCTTCTTCCTAATTTCTCTTCTTTCTTTCCCCTTTCTTCTGTCTTGGGGTCCGTGGGCTGCGTGTTACGGGATGGGTGATGACCGGCATGACGCATGTTGTTTGCTTGAATATCCTGTTGTGCGAACCCCTATGTCGCTTTTTTGACCACGATTTCTTAGCCGGGTTTTGGGGTTGTTTGTTGCCCACTCATGTCAACGATGGAAGGACTGGACTCTGATGCTTCTTAGTTTTTATATTTTCAAATGCTTCATTTCTTAAAATTAACCTTCCCTTATCCTACTTCTCGGTGACACGTTATACACAGTGTAACTTTACATGCTTGTCAATTCCTATTGTGATGCTACCGAGTCGACGTATAGTTGCAACAGTACTTATGTTTTCGAGGCCGGCCGGAGGGTTGTGGGCCCGTATTTGTTTGCCTATACTGCACAATAAAGGTTTACCAAAAAATAAAAAAATAAAAAAATAAAAAAATTTTGGGTGGCCAAACTTGTATAAGAAGAGGTTTGTTCTGTCCGTCAAATTCTGTAGATAGTTTGGGTAAAATTGATGTATCTTTAATAAGAGTCTAAAGTTCTTAAATTGAAATGATCTGTAGTACTCATATAAATCAGGACTTGCTATTCCACCTTGCTCTTTCCTCCGCCTTAATTTATTCCAGGCTATTCTCGTGCTTTTAGAAGCCCAGATAAAGCTAGCTATTTTCCCCTGGATCTTTTTCAGTGTATCTTTTTTGAATTCCAATGGGATTGTGTTAAAAATGTATGTAAATTTTGGGACGATAGTAATTTTTATTGCATTGGATCTTCCCAAAAAACTAAGTGGTAGTCCCGTCCAGACTCTGAGTAGTCTTCTCATGTCCTTGGCAACTCTGTTCAGGTTTATTTGTGGATTTTTTTCAATTTCTTTATCCAACATAATTCCTAAGTATTTTATTTTGTCTTTGTTATATGGAACATTAGGACTCGTGTTCCAGCTCATCGCCTCTGTTTTCTCCTGGTTTATTAGGTAGCCTGAAACCCTACCAAAGTTGTTTATCCTTTCTTCTATTGCCTGATTGGAGTCCTCAAATATGTCTGTAAATATCATAAGGTCATCCGCATTTAATGCAACTTTTTTTGACCAGTTTTGGTGTTTGAAAGGCGTTATTGAGTGATGTTTTCTGATGGAGCAGGCCAGTGGTTCTATGTAAAGATTAAAAAGTAATGGCGACAGCGGGCAGCCTTGCCTTGTGCCCCTGTGTATTTTGATGTTACTAGTCAAGTTCCCATTAATTATAATTTTTGCTCTTGAGTTGTTATATACTTCCCTTACCATGTGGCCAAAGCTTTCACCTAGTTTATTTTTCTTAATGATTTCATTTAAAAATACCCAATTAACTCTGTCAAACGCTTTAGCAGCATCATAAGTAATTATTTTTAGGGGTAATTTTTCACATGTGGCTACATCTATTGCTGCGATTAGCTCATGAGTAATCTCATGAATTTGTCGTCCTTTTATAAAGCCTTTCTGGTCTAGGTTAATTAGGTTTGGCATGACCTTCGCTAGTCTTTTTGATATAACTTGCATGAATATTTTGTAGTCACAATTAAGTAAAGATATAGGTCTATATGACTCACATAGCTTGGGGTTTTTCCCAGGTTTTAAAAGGATGCTAATCGTTGCATCATTCCAAGAGTCTGGAATTTTCTTGTGGTCTAGGTATATAATGTTCATTAGTTCTGTTAGTTGGTCAACTAAGGTTTCTTTTAGGGCCATGTAAAATTCGTTTGCGCGTCAGGGCCGGGGGCTTTTCCTCTTTTCAGGCCATTTATGACTACTCTGACCTCCTCTGGTTTGATTTCGGTGTTTAGTTCTATCATTTCCTCATCTGTTAACGTTGGAAGTTGTACAGTATCCAGGTAATTCTTAATCTGTTCTTCAGTTGGATGTATATCTTCTCTGTATAGATTAGAGAAGAACTTTGGGAACTCTTGTCTAATTACAGCGTCCTCAGAGCTATGTAACGTTTGATCTTGAGACTGGATACATGGTATATTATTTCTTGATTGATCAGTTTTAATTCTCCATGCTAACATTTTCCCACATCCTCCCCGTATTCGTGATTTGACAGTTTGCTGATTTCCCATTTTTCTCTCACTATGTCCTCCAAATAGTCTGCCAGGATTTCTTTAAGCTTTCGGTTCTCTTCCTCCAAGGCTTCTTTTGGCTCTAAGTAGGATCCACTTTCTAGTTGTATCTCCATTAGTTTAATATCCGTTTCCATTTTTCTGATCTCCAATTTCACATTCTTGGTTTTATGGGCTCCTAGGTTCAGTAATTTTCCCCTGGCCACCGCTTTATAAGCGTCCCAAGGGACTCGTTTCGGTGTGCCGACTGAATTGTCTTCAAAGTAATGTATAGACATAGTTTCTAATTGATTCACATTCTGCGGGTGATTAAAAATGGTTCGCTCAACTGTCCATCTGGGGGGAGTTATGATTTTTGGTATTAATAGAGTAAGTTGTACAGCAGAATGGTCGGACAGGTGTGCTGGGAGGTGTTCAATGCCTTTAACGCGACCTAGAAAATTCCTACTTAAAAGGAAGAAATCAATCCTTGACCTATGACCCAATTTTTTATTATGAAATGTAAAAGGGTGACTTTTATCTCTTCATTGTTTCCACATATCTTCCAAGCCCAGATCTTGCTTATAGTTCCCTAGCCATTTCCTCATTTTTGGTAGATTCATCTGTTTACTTGGTGGTGTTCTATCTAGTTTTGGATCGAGTATAATGTTATAGTCACCCCCTATGATTATGGGGGCTGGGTTGACAGGAGTTCTGTATAGAGTTTCTGGAGAGGAGACGGATCGTCCAGGTTTGGGCCATAATAGCCAGTTTTAGTAAGAACATTATCGTCTATTCTGATTTTGGTCACTACCCATCTTCCCTTTTTGTCTACCACTTTACTCTCGATTTTGGCTTTAAGAGATTTTTTAAAAATAATTGCAACCCCTTTTATATTGCAGTCTTGTGTCGTATAAATGCAAGCATCCACCCAAGTTAGTTTTTTTACTATTTGGTCCCACTCAGCGCTTACAAGATGAGTTTCTTGGAGGATAATGATTTCGCTTTCAGCTTCCTTTAAATATTCCAAGATTCTTCTTCGTCTGCTAGGGGTTCTGAGGCCGTTAACGTTCCACGAGAGGACTTTAACTACTCTTTCCTTTGTCATCTATTATTTGGTTTTGTAGTAACCTGATCTAGGCTAGTAATTGATTTATAAAACTCCCGTTTGGCTCCTGATTTTTGATTAATGAGGATATTTTTTCAGATTTTTTTCCCTATTTTGCTCTCCACCCATGTTTTTACAAAATTTACATTACTAAATATCTGTGTGAATCGACTTTCCCTCCCTGAGGAAGCCTCCCTTCTTCTTTTGGGTGGGATTTCCACCCGATTTGAGCTCTGGTTTCACCAGATTATTTTTACTTTAACTATTATTTATTGAAAGGGTCGCTTTCCCTTTTTTTTCCTTTTTTAATTATTTTTTTCCATTTGAACCTGATCTTTTATCTGTTGAATAAAATGTTCTACCTCTTGGGGCTCCCTTATATTATGCATTTTATTACGCCACATTATTCTGAGGGCCGCAGGGAACGTCATCTGTACATTTGCCCCGAGGGATTTTAGTTCTTGCATATGCTGTCTGTTAGACCTGTCTGGCCTCTTGCGTAGTCCCTCCAATTTATTATTTATTTTGTCCCCTTTTTGCCCCTCATGCCTTTATTTATTTTTGGTGTTCACTAGATTTTTATGGTGTTGGTCTGGGGGATAGGTGCTCTTTCGCCCTCATAGTTTTTTACCTCAGGCCTAGAGGCCTTTCCTGACAGGAATTTCCTTGGAGTCACAAAATGGTGGCTACTAACTGCCACAACTGCCAACTCCTGAGGAAACTCCCATAGGATAGTATTGAGGCCTTCTAGAATCTTCTGGATCCTGCTGGACCCTGTATGGCCAGCCTATAAATAGGACAGAGACCAGGGAGCCATTTGGTAATTGAGTGACCAGGGAACAGGAGGAGTGAGGCGCTAGTGTGGGGAGGTAGACACTGTAAGGAGCCTGATTGACTTGCGGGCCAGCGGCGATCCTTGTCTGATGTGACCCTCCAACTTCTGACCAAGCCCTACCTGTGAGCTGTATTCCAACCTGAACCACCCACTTGGGCTCGTGAGGAGTTAATGACTGGCGACTCCTGAGAAATTACCCTCAAGTAATTCTTAAGCGCTGTGACACTGACGAGGGATACTCGTCGTAAGGGAAGTCCCACAGACGACCTGCAGCGTGGTGAACTGGTTTGGTGGCTCTGAGGGAGGTAACGGAGAAGCGAACCCAATCGGGGTTCCAGCCTTACCCTGAGATTGCAGCGGAGCCTTTGGGCGTGGAGTATCCCCTGAACCTGTCGTCTCCTGCATGGTGCCATGGCTGCTGGTGAGGAGGTTCTCGGCGGAGCTGAACGAAGTCGGGGAGACGCAGGTGGAGACCAGTGGATTTGTCCAACGCTGTGCCGGCCGCTGAGGAGATTGGTATTGTGAGCGCCGCCTGAGGGAAGTGTTCATCGGACCGCGCATGCCCGGAAGCCGGTGAAGCCTCCTTGTGGAAGAGGGCGGCGTCGCGCTGCAGTGGACGGGCTGCTGCGCATCCTCCGTGAGGCAGGGGCTGAGGAGTAGTGTCTCCTCGTTGGCGCAGCAGCGGAAGAGAGCACTAGCGAGTCGAGTGAGGCCGAAGATCGTCTGCGAGCCCAGCAGGTCGGACGGTATCAGGTCTGGTGACTGAGCGAAGTCCGTGAGGCCATCTAACCCAGAGAACAAGTAAGCGGGGAGCTCGTTGGGCGGGAGGTGTGTCAAGTAATCTCCTTGTACACACCGCCGCTGCCAAACAGCCCAAGGAACAGAGTACCAATCAACACTGACTAACGCATTCCTATCACTTACTGGAGCAGACCGGCCCTCAGGGGAGGTGGGGAAAGAACCTCTATCTACAGCTGTCGAAGGCCACGAAGAGAGCAGGGCCGCGTAGGTGAAGGGAAAAGGGGGGAAGAGTGAAGAGTTTGAGCTCATGTACCCTTTGATTGTTTACTGCGGGGCCCTTTGCAGATAAACCATGAAAGAAAGAGCCTTACTTTATACGAGTGTACCAATTTGGAAAGTGGCCCTAACCCATCTGTTTACTTTTATCTAGAGAGAGTTCGACCACAGGAAACCGTCTGACATAGAAGCCATTGGGGGGAAGGAGGGAATTGCAGTGTGGCTGTAGGAATTGGCTTTGTTAACCTTGAGACCTCATAAATAAGGTATCTGGTGATTGATAAGGAAGTAAATCCTATGAAGGTTTCTATGCTGAAGATTTAAACTCTGCTCCCTAGAAACTACTATAAGGTGATGTAAAGTTAGAAAGCCAAATAGTGAAATATCTTGACAACTGTGAAGAAATTCATAATTCTACTGTTGAATGTAATGTAATGAACTGTACTATCTAAAGCTAAATAATTGACAAAAGAGCAAAGAATATTTTTATAAAGCAGCTCATATGTTTACATAAACATTGGTGTAGTGTCATTTTTGCGTGTTATTGCATTGAATTACTGCTGGGTGGTTTGCAACCTTTACACATATGCCTCTATTGATATTGTCTTACCCTAGGCCAGGCTACCCTAGGTGACCTGACATATTTAGGTTCCAACAAGTTGGTGGCAGCGGTGGGATGTTGACTGTGGTTGCGACTACTCTGCAGTAATTGAGTGTAATCCACTAGCCTACACATGGAGTTTTCTCCTAGCGGCCCTCCTAATTTTTACTTTTGTTTTTTCCAAATTTGTTCCTGGTGGTGGGGTGGAGGTAGCTTCAGGTTGCCCTTGTAACTCAATTTTCCTTGTGTGTCTAACTTTGAATTGCCTTTTGCAAAATGCAATTTGCACTGGAAAAACTGGACACTTATTCTGTGGCCCAGCTAAAAGATTTCTGCCAACAAATGGGGGTATTTTTTAAGCATGGTGCCAGGAAGGGGGAACTCCAGACCAGTTTAAGGGCTTGGGTGGAAGCACACAAAGAAGGGAAGGAGGAGGATGAAGGGACAGACCGGGACACGGTTGTGGAGATAGATGGATTATTCCACGCAGAGGGGGAAAACTTACTCCCAGGACCAGTGTCCTACTCTAGGAGGGGCAGTAGTGTCTCCGGGGGAAGCTTGACCGAAGCAGAGCTCACTGACAGGAGGGAAATGAGGCAATTAAAATGGGAGTTGGCTAAGCTGGAGCAGGAGAAGGAAGAGAGGAGGATGGCTCATGAATTCAGGTTGAAAGAGTTAGAACTCCAGACCCTGCAACGGGGGTCCTCTCCTGTTATGAATGGTGGCAGCGAATCCAGAGAAACAGCCAGGGAGTCCAGACCCTATTTGCCTAAAGACCTAATTGCTAGCTATAGTCAAGGGGATGATATAGCCAAATGGTTGGCTGCCTATGAGGTTTCCTTAAGAGCCCATGGGGTGCAGGAGAAGCACTGGGGGGGTGGTTTGTATAAGTACATGCCTCCTACTGGTCGGGACACCTTGCTGGCCCTGGAACCAGAGGAGCAGACCAACTACCCCACCATGAAGCTAGCATTGGTCAGGAAGTTTGGGCTAAACCCAGAAAGGTATCGCCAGAAGTTCAGGGGGAGCCACAAGTTAAGCACCCAGAACTGGGTGGACTTCCTTGATTATGCAAGAAAGGCATTGGAGGGCTGGGTAAAGGGCAGTGAGGTGAAGGATTATGAGGGGTTGTATGATCTATTTTTGAAAGAGCATCTACTCGAGAAATGCTTTCCCGAGCTGCGCCAACACCTGGTGGACAGCAAGCTGCCCAATCCCCGGAAGCTTGCAGAGGAGGCGGACATCTGGGCAAGTACCCGGGTGTCCTCAAAGGGGACTGGAGGGGATTCCCAAAAGGCCAGACAGGGCGCCCCCCAGAAGAAGGAGGGGGGAGATAAAAAGCGGGAGTTCTCTAAAGGTCCCCAAAACAATCTTCAGGGAAAGGGAACAGGTTTCACCCCTAAGGCTAACCCGCCCAGAAACCCTAATCCTGGCCAAAGCCAGCAGCCAAGGGTTCTCCACTGCTTTGAGTGTGGTGGTGTTGGACATTATAAGGGAGATGTCAGATGCCCAAAGAGACCACCCCCTCCCACCGGAGGAAAACCACCGGGAGTAGCTAGTGTAGCGCTCGGGGAGGAGTTGCCCTTAGATAAGGGGGGTGAGTGGGCGGGTGTCACCTTAGTGTCCCTGGGAGAACGGGAGATGGTTCCTAAGATCCAGGTGCCCCCAAATACTGCTAAGTATGGGCAATGGGTCACCATCAATGGCCAGAGAGGGGAGGCTCTGAGAGATACAGGAGCCAGTATGACTATGGTGAGAAGTCAACTGGTGTCTCCAGAGCAGGTGGTTCCCCATGTACTCCACCCGCCGCAATGGCTGACGGCAGAATGGGACACTATCCCGTGGCTGAGGTTCCCTTTGAGTGGGAAGGGGTTGCAGGTTCACTTCGAGTTGCCGTAAGCCCTGCCGTGCCAGTTGATTGTCTGCTGGGGAATGATATGGAGCACAACGCTTGGAGAGAGGTGGAATACCGGACGCACTCTGCGATGCTGGGTACACCTGACTGGGCCTGTGTGAGCGACTGCCCGGAGAGGGAGTTCGCCTGGGTTGGAGCCTGGAACAATGGCCCAACCCCCTGCCAAAAAGGGACAGACCCGAAGACAGGAAGAGCCTGCTTCGGCTTCCACACCCCATGTGACAGATCGGCCACCTGCGGTGGTGGACCAGGAGTCCGTGGAGGGGGAAGTAGTCTCTCTGGAGGACCTACCCATCCCTGCTGAGTGGCATGTGGAGGGAGGGCCTACCAGTGAAGAATTCTGTAAGGGTCAGAGGGAGTGCCCTACCCTTGAGGGACTGAGGCGACAGGCTGAAGCCCAGGCAGCAGGAGACGTTGCGGGACACTACCACATTAACTGGGAGGATGGACTTCTCTACAGTGAACCCAAGGTACCCTTACCTGGTTCCTCAAGGGCCTTGGTAGTCCCGCAACAATACCGAGCCTTTCTGCTGGAATTGGCCCATGCTATACCCTTGGCAGGACACTTAGGTCAGGACAAGACCTTTGCTCGGCTTGTCCTCCACTTTTACTGGCCTCAGATGAAAGTGGCGTCCAACACCTACTGTCGGACATGTGTATCCTGCCAGGCCAGTGGGAAAACAGGGGTGAAGCTGAAAGCTCCTCTGGAACCACTTCCCATCGTTAGCACCCCCTTTGAAAGGGTGGGCATCGACATTGTAGGGCCATTAGACCCACCGACAACAGCTGGTCACAGGTTCATCCTGGTTCTGGTGGATCATGCCACACGGTACCCAGAGGCAATCCCTCTGAGGACTGTCACTGCACCTGTGGTGGCTAGGGCCCTAATGGGGATCTTTACCCAAGTGGGTTTCCCCAAAGAAGTTGTGTCTGACAGGGGGACCAACTTTATGTCAGCATACATGCGGGCAATGTGGAAGGAGTGTGGAGTGACCTACCGGTTCACCACTCCTTATCACCCCCAGTCAAATGGACTGGTGGAAAGGTTCAACAAAACCTTGAAGGGCATGATCAGAAGTCTGCCTGAAAGCCTGCGGAGGAAATGGGACGTCCTCCTACCCTGTTTGCTATTTTCCTACAGGGAAGTGCCACAGAAGGGAGTGGGCTTCAGCCCCTTCGAACTTCTGTATGGGCACCCTGTACGCGGTCCTCTCAGCCTGGTGAAGGATGGTTGGGAAAAGTCTCCCAGGAAACCCCCCCAGGATGTGGTGAGCTACATGCTGGCCTTCAGGAGCCAAATGGCGAAGTTGTGGAAGCAAGCTTCTGACAACTTGGAGGCCAGCCAGGCAGTCATGAAAGAGTGGTATGACCACAATGCTCACCAGGTGGAATTGGAGCCTGGCCAGAAAGTGTGGGTGATGGAGCCTGGAGAGCTTAGTGCCCTCCAGGATCGCTGGACAGGCCCATTTGAAGTGTTGGAAAAGAAGGGTAAGGCCACATACCTGGTGGACCTTAAGACCCCTCGGCAGCCCCTGCGGGTGCTTCATGCCAACCGACTCAAACCCCACCATGAGAGGCCCGAGGTCATCTTAATGATGGTGACTGATGGGGGAGAGAAAGCGGCAAGTGAACCTCTCCCGGACTTGTTCTCGTCTCAAGAAAAGGATGGGTCAGTGGAGGGAGTGATTCTCTCTCCCACCCTAACTCCTGAACAGCGGGGAGACTGTCGCCAGATACTGGAGCAGTACTCAACCTTGTTCTCCCTTGTCCCGGGAAGGACTCACCTGTGTACCCATGATGTGGACACCGGGGACAGCCCACCAGTGAAGTCAAAGACCTACCGGCTGTCCGACAAGGTGAAGGCCAGCATCCATGGTGAGGTTGCCAAGATGCTGGAGCTAGGAGTTATAGAACCTTCCAGCAGCCCCTGGTCCAGTCCGGTGGTGCTAGTGCCAAAAGCCGCTCCACCAGGCACCACACCAGAACTGAGGTTCTGTGTGGATTACCGGGGACTGAACTCAGTTACAAAAACTGATGCTCATCCGATCCCTAGGGCGGATGAATTAATTGACCGGCTAGGAGCTGCCCAATATCTCAGTACCTTTGACCTCACTTCAGGGTACTGGCAGGTCTCCTTGACAGATGGAGCAAAGGAAAGGTCAGCCTTCTCCACGCCTGAGGGACACTTCCAATTTTGCGTGATGCCCTTTGGGCTCAAGAATGCCCCTGCCACTTTTCAGCGGCTGGTGAATCAGGTCCTCTCCGGAATGGAGGGTTACTCTGCTGCTTATCTGGATGACATTGCTGTCTTCAGTAGCAGTTGGGAGGACCATTTGCAACATTTGCAAGCAGTTCTCCAGGCCCTGAAACAAGCTGGATTGACAATCAAGGCCAGCAAATGTCAGATTGGGCAGGGGTCGGTTGTGTACCTTGGACACTTCGTGGGTACGGGGACAGTGCAGCCCCTGCAGGCAAAGATTGAGGCAATCATGGCCTGGGAACCCCCCAAGACACAGACTGAGGTCCGAGCTTTCCTGGGCCTCACAGGCTACTACCGTCGCTTTGTGAAGGGGTATGGCACTATTGTAGCGCCCCTCACAGAGCTCACCTCAAAGAAACAACCTCGACGGGTAGTTTGGACGGGAGCTTGTCAGCAAGCTTTTGAAAAACTGAAGCAGGCAATGTGTGCAGCACCGGTCCTGAGGGCCCCAGACTTCTCCAAGGAGTTCATTGTCCAGACAGATGCATCAGAACATGGCATTGGGGCAGTGTTCTCGCAACTGAATGAAGAGGGCCTGGATCAGCCTGTGGTTTTCCTATTAAGGAGACTGCTTCCCCGGGAACAGAAGTGGAGTGCAATTGAGAGGGAAGCTTTTGTGGTGGTGTGGGCTCTGAAGAAGCTGCGGCCATACCTGTTTGGCTCACACTTCCTGGTTCAGACTGACCACCGACCCCTTCGTTGGCTAATGCAGATGAAGGGGGAGAATCCCAAGCTGTTGAGATGGTCCATCTCCCTACAGGGAATAGACTTCCGGGTGGAACATCGGCCTGGAGTGGACCACGCCAATGCAGACGGTCTCTCTAGGTACTTCCGCCTTAGTGATGAGGACTCCCAAGGGGTTGGGTAGTTCTCCCCACTTTCAGCTGGGGGGGACGCGTGTTAGACCTGTCTGGCCTCTTGCGTAGTCCCTCCAATTTATTATTTATTTTGTCCCCTTCTTGCCCCTCATGCCTTTATTTATTTTTGGTGTTCACTAGATTTTTATGGTGTTGGTCTGGGGGATAGGTGCTCTTTCGCCCTCATAGTTTTTTTACCTCAGGCCTAGAGGCCTTTCCTGACAGGAATTTCCTTGGAGTCACAAAATGGTGGCTACTAACTGCCACAACTGCCAACTCCTGAGGACACTCCCATAGGATAGTATTGAGGCCTTCTAGAATCTTCTGGATCCTGCTGGACCCTGTGTGGCCAGCCTATAAATAGGACAGAGGCCAGGGAGCCATTTGGTAATTGAGTGACCAGGGAACAGGAGGAGTGAGGCGCTAGTGTGGGGAGGTAGACACTGTAAGGAGCCTGATTGACTTGCGGGCCAGCGGCGATCCTTGTCTGATGTGACCCTCCAACTTCTGACCAAGCCCTACCTGTGAGCTGTATTCCAACCTGAACCACCCACTTGGGCTCGTGAGGAGTTAATGACTGGCGACTCCTGAGAAATTACCCCCAAGTAATTCTTAAGCGCTGTGACACTGACGAGGGAGACTCGTCGTGAGGGAAGTCCCACAGACGACCTGCAGCGTGGTGAACTGGTTTGGTGGCTCTGAGGGAGGTAACGGAGAAGCGAACCCAATCGGGGTGTGGTAAATATTTGATTTACCGTCCTAATTTCTATGCAGGTAAGTACTTAAACAAAAATAACTCAATCGGAAAGAAAGACGCAGAGTCCGTGGTGTTAGAGTTCTTAGGGGTTTTATTCCTTAAAAAGGAATGGTTCTGGTACCGGATATCGGGTTCCTGACACCACTGGGGTGCAGGAAGGGATAGAGCATACTTTATTGACAAGACATAACTTTTATACTTAAACCATATAATGAATACCAATACAGTAGGCGTAACAGCTGAGAGAAACAAGATAAAAACACACACGTGTTAGCAATACGTAATCAGAAGGCGTGAACTGGGCGTGAACATAGAGGTGTGTGCTAGAAACGTCACATAAAGGTGTCACAAGTGGGTGGATACATAACAGAATCTTGCAGTGTCAGCAGAAATCTGAGGTCTGGATGCGCGCGCAGCTGCATGACGTGTGATTGACGTGGAGCTGGAGGGTGCAGGGGACTTGACATTTACACTAGCGGAAAGAGACAGAAGTCTGGCATGTCAGATCAACTCGTACCTATATCATATCTGATATCTGATGTTTGGGAACCATATTATCTAGAGGGAAAGGTCTCTTGGGCAGAGGCTATTCTATACTGACTGTGAGTGCGTGTATAAGCGTCTACGTGTCTGCATGAGATGCGAGGGGGCATGGGCCTACCATGGTAACAGAAGCTATGAATTACTTGCACGGAGACAGTGAGGCCGGGCCCTTTGCTCTGCAGCTGGACGGATGTTTACTTGAACTAGTAGGCAGGAATGCATGTTTGAGGAGCGGAGCAGATAATTCGAAGGTTGAATACAGTCTTGGCAGGCAGCAGGCTGAGCTAAGCACCGTTAGCCGCACAGGGAGTAAGGCAGGGGTCACGGGTACAGAGGCAGCCCAGGCTGAGGCGTTCAGAGTCAGAAGGCAGGAAAAGGCTCGATGGCAGAATTCAGGGCCTACTTCGCCAGAGCTGAAAAACGTGTAAAGTACACCACAAAAAGACGTTGGCATGGCATACTTAGGAACGGAATATTCAACCCGTTCAGGGTGGATCTGAAAGAGGACATGTTAACGTTGGACGCAAATGTATTTGCGTCTTCATAGCTGGCACAGGAGGGAAATTACATGCACTTTAAGCTTGTACATGGAGACGGTGGGGTACACGTTAGGGAACATTTCTTGACCATAAAATTTATATTTCCTCATTCCCTCCTTGTTCCCTACGGACCCTTCATGATATATCGATCCTCATAAATCGATCAGTCTGTTCTTGTAACATCATTTGCTCTTCTTTCTTCTTTTCGCGTTTTGAGTGAAAACTTGAATGCGGAATACATGAGGTGGCGCATAGACCACAAATCGCTGGCCCACACTGTAGGCACAGGCAGCAACTGAATACTATGATAAGGGCAATGCCTAGGAAGGATAGGATCTTCCATCCCCAAGCGGTCAATGTTGTCCAGAACCAACCGGACCAAGTCCAGGTGCCTGGATTCTGATGTATCAACTTGCAATTTTATGAAGACGTGTGATAGCTTAATATACTGTTGGCGCGTTTTCTGGAATGAAAACACAGCAACTTGACCCGATGACCTTACAAGCTCCGCCCCTATCTGCTAGGATGACGTCAATAACAAGACGATTTTGGAGAACAACAACCCGCATGGCAGATTGCTCCTCTGTTAAGTTGCCTAGAGCGGAGGTAGTTTCATTCACTACTGCTTCGAGTGTTCTAGTTAATCTTCGTATCAGTTTACTATTAAAGACGGTACCTAAGTAGGGGAAGAAACCTTTATTGAAGTCTGTATATTGCTCCCATGCCGTTTCAGTATAGTCGACAATCGGGAGATCTCTTCGGAGTCTATTCTTTACTAGATTTGTATTTCTGTGATAATCAGGAGGGGCTAGAAAAACAGGTGGCAGAAGGAATGCAATGTAACAGGTACCATCCCAATCTGGAGGTAAGCGTATGTATGCGGCATGGCCACAAACAAAGTAGGAATGACGAGTAGCTCTAAAGGAAGACTTGCCTTGATCACTGAATTCGACCACAGTAGTACATTTACTATGGCCTAAGTGTACTGAACCCTTCTTTCTGACACATAAGTCACCTGTGACTGGTAATACTGACATAGCAGGGAGAACTGGTGCAGCTTCGGATTCAACAGTAAGAATCATGAGGTTAATTGTATAATTACCTAATCCATATACTTCATTTTCTAGATCAGTTCCTATTCTAGTGGGAAGTCCCTTCTTGTCAGGATAACAGGCGTTAAGCAGAACTAAGTTCAGGTTTCCCCAAACCCAATTTCCTTCGAAAACAGCAATATCAGGATCTAAGGAATTAATTATTCTAAACCATGCTCCACATGAGCCATTGTGAGCGAACGGGTACGGAAAGAGGGGCAGAACTCCCTTGTATTTCTGATAGGGAGGGAGTCGGCCACATATCCAACAGTTTGTAGCATTATTAGTCTGATGGGAGTGATGTAACATACTAATGAATGTGTTGTTGCGCAGCGCAAGTCTGTAAGATAATTCATGAGGGGGTAATTCGCTAAAAGAATGCTCGGCAGTGACATTGTAAGCAGATTGTTCACGCTTGAAGATAGGGTAATATATAGGCAGCAATATACTGGTAACAATAATCACAAGACTTAGAAAAAACATAACCAATAATGCCACTATACAGTGACTACGGAGTGATTTACAATATGCACGTTTCTTGAGTTGTCTCTCTCTCTCTCTATCTCGGTCTAGGGGATACATGTCAGAAACTAATTTAACCGATTCACCTAGGGGAGGACTTAAACAATTAAACTGTCTGACTTGCTAGACCGTAGTTTCTTTTTATACTCCTCTTGGGGAGTTTTCTCTCTCTTGGGAACTTTAAAGTCACTAGTATCGAGGCAGTCCTTTGAGGGGGTGGACGAGTCAGTCTCTGGCAACAGTTCATTACATTTTTTAATATGACTCGTGTGGATCCACCCTTTTCGGCCCTCAACTTTAATTGCCGTCCTCGTGGTCAGAAGGACGATCTTCGGCTCTTTCCAGCGGGGCTCCAGCGGGCTTTTCCTGTCGAAGTTACGAATCAACACAGTGTCACCGGGACGGACGTCGTGTGGCTTTACATCAGTGTTGTCGGGAAAGGCTGCGGCAACCTGTGAACGACATGATTGGAGTGCAGACATCAAGGAGGCAAGGTAATCTGTCAGCATATTACAATCAACATCGGTTATTTTCTTAGGCATGGGCGTCCCCCACATATTTGGTGGTCGGCCAAAGACCACCTCATACTGGGATAGTCCTGATCTCGAATGGGGGACCATTCTCATATAGAACAGTGCAACTGGCAGGGCGACTATCCAGTCGACCCCTTTCTCTTTACATATTTTAGCAAGGCGTGTTTTCAGTGTCTGGTTATGTCTTTCTACAAGGCCAGCTGCCTCGGGATGTCGGACACAATGGAATTTCCACTGATATCCTAGCAGAAGTGAAACCTGCTTCATGAGCTCGGATGAGAATGGCTGTCCGTTATCTGAGTACACGATACGAGGCAAGCCGTACCGTGGGAAGAATTCTCGAACCAGCTGCCTGGCAGTGGTCGGGGCAGTGTAATCTGGGACTGGATATGCTTCGGTCCAACGGGAAAGTGCACAAACAACTACGAGGACATACTTGAATCCTCGACAACGGTCCATCTGGATATAATCCATCTGGAGGACTTCAAAAGGGTGATCAGGAGGATGAAATCCACCTTGCTCTACGGGGACGCTTTTACCTGGATTGAACTGACAACAGATCATGCAGGTACGCACTTTCTGTTTTGCGGCTGCTCGTAAATGTTTGTTGTACCATAGATTCTGTAAACTGTCTAACATAGCTTTTTCTCCTAGGTGTGCTGGACTATGTGCTGTGTTTATTATGACTTGAACCATAGAGTCGGGGAGAAACCATGTAGATTTTCCCTTCGTCATCCATCCCTGATCTGTCTGGATCCCTCCTAGTTCAGTCCATTTCTTGATTTCATCTGGAGTAGCATGTGTCTGAATATCGATTACATCTAGTGTGGGATCCCTAACTGTCATACACTGTGTCGGCACTATTGTCTTTGTCACATCAGTTGTCTGGGTGTGAGTCAATGCTGTATGTTTTGCTGTTTGGTCTGCCAGGTCGTTACCCTGGGAAATGGAATCTGTAACTTTAGTATGTGCTTTACACTTCATGATGGATATGCCTGAAGGCAGATGTATTGCTTCTAATAGTGCTTGAATGAGGGGACCGTGTTGGATCTTGGCACCGTGAGAGGTCAAGAAACCTCGTTCTTGCCATAACACTCCGAAGTCGTGTACGACTCCGAAAGCATAACGTGAATCTGTGTATATGTTAACTTTTCTGTTCTTGGCTAGTATACAGGCTCGGGTCAGAGCGATGAGCTCTGCTGCTTGAGCGGACAGTGTATCAATACGATGTGTTTCTTTAACTTCAGTTTCAGTGGTCACTGCATACGCAGCCACTAATTCTCCTGTGTTTGTTCTCATACATGAACCATCCACGTAAAGTGTCAGATCTGGATTTGTCAGTGGAACATCTGTTAAGTCTCGTCGGGGCTTTGTTACTGCATTAATGATCTCTATACAATCATGCGGGGCTGAATTTGTCATAATCGAAGGTAACAATGCTGCAGGATTCAGAATGTTACAGCGTCTGATTTCTATGTGTGGCTGGAATAGCGTCAATTCATAACCTGTCAGTCGTGCTATAGTCAAGTGTTGAGTCTGGGTTCGGTTTAAAAGAACCTCTACAGAATGTGGAACTTGTACTGTTAATGGATGTCCTAATACGATTGAATCGCTCTGTCTGATTGCTAGGGCTGTCGCTGCAACTGACTTTAAGCACGCAGGGAGTGCCTGGGCTACTGAATCCAATGTACTTGAAAAATAAGCACAAGGCTTATGTGAACCTGCTTGATCTTGAGTGAGGACAGACAACGCTGTACCATCACGTTCTGTAACAAAAAGTGTAAAAGGTTTGCTGTAACATGGTGTCGCTAAAACTGGTGCTTGACATAAAGCTTTCTTTAATTCCTCAAAGGCCTGTGTATGTTCCTGAGTCCAAGGGAGGGCAGTCGAAGTCGCTGCCTCCTGTGTTGTCAACTGAATGAGTGGTTTAGCTAGAAATGCATATTGAGGAATTCATTGTCTGCAGTACGAGGTGAGGCCTATAAAGGCCCGCACTTCCTTTTGTGTCTGGGGTTGTGGCATATTTACAATTAACTGGATTCGGTCAGGTGTGAGCTGTCTCCCCACTTTGGACAGCAAGTGACCCAAGTACACAACTTGCTGAACACAGAATTGTAGCTTCGAAGGAGACACCTTGTGTCCCTTGTCGGCCAGAAAATGTAAAACAGTCAGTGATGCTTGTTCACATTCGAGTTCACTTCGTGCGGTGATCAGCAGATCATCGACGTATTGTAGTAAGGCGGTGTTAACTGGCATTTGGATACAATCAAGTTGTCTTTTCAGTGCTTGACTATAGATGCTGGGGCTTTCTGTGAATCCTTGAGGTGCGCGTGAAAATTTGAAACTTCGTCCATTTAAACTGAATCCGAAGAGGTATTGGCTCTCTGGATCAATGGGTACACTGAAGAAGGCGTTCTTGAGGTCAATTACAGTAAAGAACGCTGCTTCTGAATCAATAGCGGTGAATAGGGATGAGATGTCGGGAACCACAGGGTACTGTGGAACAATGCATTTATTCAGTTCTCGTAAATCAATCACCAGTCGATATACTGGCGGTGCATTGGGATCAGTACGTTTAAGAATCGGAATGATAGGGGAATTACAGATATTGGAGTCGGTTTCTACGACCACTCCTTGGGCAATGAACTCTTCAATGATTTCCAGTAAAGCCACTACAGCATCGGGTGGTAACTTGTATTGTCTGATTCGTGGTAAAACAATTCCTGGTTTGAGTGTAACACGGTATGGTGTGATGTGCATGCAACCTACATCGGTCGGGCCTTGTGCCCACAGGTGCTTCGGTACATTTTTCAATCTGACATCAAACTCTCGTAATACATAGTGACCCTTAAAGTCACGCAGAAAAAGTCTAACTCCTTCCGGAGAACAACATATCACAGCTCCTAGAGCCTTCAATGTTTTGATACCTAACAAGTTTTCTGGACATGACTTCGTGAGTAACAAGTCTGTAACGCGTGATAATGGACCCACAGCTAGGGGGACTGGTTTCGATACCTCATTTACAATAGGCTGTCCTGAAAAACCAAGGGAAACATTCTGTGAGCCTGAGAGGGGTGCCCCTGGGACTTCATTATGGCTGATTGTTGTGCGGCTTGCCCCTGTGTCAATTAAAAACTTTCTGTCTTTTCCCAATACTTGACTGTGTACATAAGGACCCTCTTGATCTACAGGAATCTCAATAAGAGGCAAGCCAACCTCCCTCTCTAGGCTGTTTCATGTGTATCGCTGATAATCGGGATAATCAGATTGGGCATACTGGTTCATCTGTCGTGAAACTTGCTGTGTCGCGGCAATGGGCTGTGGCTGTGGCTGTGATACCGCTGCGGTCTGTGCTGTATGTGGTGAAGCATGCATAGGTTGGGAATTCTGTGAAGTCTGTTGCTGGACCTGGTCTTGTCTAGGCGGATGCGGTCTTTCTTTAGTTTTACCTGTTGCTATATTGTGTTTCAGGACTGAACATTCATGTACGTAGTGACCTGGCTGTTTGCAATAGTTGCATGTCCCTTTAACGGGAGCTGCTGAATTACCTGTCTGGGTCGTACCCTTTCTCTGGCCGTCGGCTGGAACCGACTGGGCCACTAACATTTTCATTTTTGTGTCTTTCATACGTCTCTGTTCGTGATCCTGTTCTTCTCTAATTCTATTCTGGTGGTATTGTAACATTTGTAACATCTGGGATGGCGTATTTGCTTGCCATGTACTTTCAACTTTATATACACGGTTCTTAACTGATGTCAGGGAATTCTCGACTAACTTTGTTACAAAAAGATGCGGGTACGACTCGCTACCTGGTTTTAGGCCACTATTAATAATGAAACATTTCTCGAATCCTGAATAGAAGTCACTGGTATCTTCATCGTGTTTCTGTTTACAGGCTGAGATTGCGTCCCAGTCTTCCTTTTTAGTTGTCAATAATCTTGGCAAGACCTGTACTATTAGACCTGGTAAGGCTTTAGCTTTGTCCCCAAGGCCTACCCCTGGGGTACGACCTTTTTCCTCGTCTTCTATTTCAGTCCATATAATCTTTTTATCTCCCACCTCCCATTCTTTTTCCTTGAGTTTCTCGTAGATGCCAGTGGGCAGCAGCACTTTTAACAATTTCATAATGTCTGTATACGTGTAATCTCCCATGAGTAACATGTCTTTAAGTTCTCTGTGAAAACCTGCAGGGTCTTTATCATGACAGGGTACTAGTTTCTTCATTTCTAACAATTCTAACTTTGTTAAAGGTGTGTACACAAACACACGTTCCAAGGTGTTATTAGTACCCATAACTGGGTGTACTTCTCGTAAGGGATTCTGTCTGTCAAAATGCTCAAAGTGACACATTTTTCTTTCTGGTGGCTGAGCTGAAACATATTGTGGGCCTAAGAAAGCGTTATATTTCCGTCGTTGTTCTAGAATTATTTGAATTAATCTGGTACTTAGGCCTCTCCATCTATTCATAAGTAGTGCTTCTAATGTATCCGGTAAGGGACCTGGATCAGAATGTTGTTGTCTGTATAACGTGATGAGATGCTGAATCATGTATATACCAGCTAATTTCTGCTCATCTGGGGAAAGGTTCAGAAATGTCTGTGCTACTGTATCATCATTGTACGTGTTAGTATTGTCAGCCCATAGTACTGCTGACCGGGCTAGTTCTTGTTCATCCATAGAATTGAGTATATGGTACCCCATTTGTTCTTGAAGCATTTTATCGGTAACTTGAAACAGATGTTCAGGAGAACTTGGTTTTGATATGGCAGAGAGAAAAACTCTCTTGCTCTCCGGACGAATGCCTTTCCTAAGGTAATTTCCCTTACCTACATACGCTATCATTTCTTTAGTCGTTTCTTGTTCTTCAGGTTCGTCCTCCTCGGAGGAGTTATCATTTTCATTTTCCTTTTCTTGTTCTTTTCTGTGTATTTCTATTACTTCCTTTCTGATTTTCTTGTACATGCTTGATATACAATTCAGTTTATCATGCTTTCCGTCGGCTATATTTTGACTCCACTTGTTTAGTGCTTCCATCTCTTCCTGGTCTACCCCAGGCCTGTCTCGGTCTCTTATTAAGCAATTTATGAAAAAACGTAATACATATGCTTGAGTGTCAACTTTCTGGTGTGCCAGGGCCTCCTTAATACTTTCGGGATTTTCCCCAGTCTGGACAAAATGATATATTCTATCTAGGTGATCAGCCATCCCTGGGAATAACACTAGGTAATCTGTAGCTTGTCGCAAGCGTAGTGATGCTATCAACATTCTATCATCTTTACCGGGTACTGGATCATATCTGCAAATTGGAAGGGGTTCTTTGAGTATGTCGAGACGGGGTGATTGGGGTGTATGTTGCTTCAGCAGGTCCCTTAAGTTGAATCTGTGTGTTGCTGGCGGGGTCTGGAGACCCCCTGTCGCACCTCCTGAGCCAGAGGCTTGAGCATTATTTCTCTGTGGAGTCTGTATGTGTACCTGAACTTGTCTCTTACTGGGATCAGGCGCAATCGGATTCGGTATGTTAATCTTAGGTGCGGGAAGTGGTGGAGGTGGAGGAACAAGTGGAGCAGGCTGTCGAACGGGGGAACCTTGTTGCTGCAATGGCGGGATATGGTCTTGAGGCGGGTTGCCACCTCCGTCCCCGTCACCGTCAGTAGGCGGGACGCGGGCACGTGGATTGGTATAAGCGGGTGCTACATCGTCTAGATAGGAAGCAAGGAATATGTCTTTGGTGGTCCTGTGATTTACTTTAGTCGGAACCAATGGTGGCGGCAGGTTTTTCGGTATTTCTGAAGTGGCTTCAGGCGAACCCTCGGCCACTAAGTACATGCCATTTACAAGATTATTTCGCATACGGTCTACTTGTTCTGCTTTTACTCGGATCCCTTCATTAACTAATTCGTTTTCTCGGACTCTATCCGACTCTTCTCTATGTCTGTCTTCTTTACGGAGTGCTCTTTCAGCACGTTTATGTGATTCTTTACGCCAAAATTCTATGGCGTCTTTCTGAGATTGTCTGGCTTTCTTTTTCCATAGCGCTTCTTCTACCTTCATGATGCACTCGGCATCCCATGTTCCTGTAACGGGCCATCTGTGTCTCTCGTCTAGGTGCTTGGTATAATCGGCCCATAAATCTAGATACAGTATGGCATCTAAGCCATGCTTATGGTACATAAAATTTCCAGGAGTGTCCCTAGGGGGGATAGGAATTTCTTCCTCTAACATCCCTTTCCTAGTTCCTATCTGTCTTAATTTATTGAAAAACGGCATCTTGTTACTTAGTACTGGATACTCGATACTTGTTACTTACTCTGAACACAGCTAGTTACACAAAAACACAGTAATGTACATCAAACAGTCACTCATACCACGACATTAATCACATGAAAAACATTTTAAACATATATGACTACCTTGATACTAGATGTGCCGCTAAACAGCACAGATACACTGTCGAGAACAGTGCAAGAACTTGAATGCTTGATATACTGCTAAACAGTACAGATACACTGTCTAAAACAGTGCAGACCGCGTTTGTGTACCCAAACCCGTCTTTACCGGATACATAATAATGCACCCGTCTAGATACGTCCCGGCAATGGTACTCACCGGGAAGCACGGAACAGAAGGCCTCGGAAAACTCGACTGGACTGGACCGGACTCGGCTCGACTCGACTCGACACGTGGATACTTCGGAAACTGGTGGGCCTCTTGACACCTCGGACCTTGCTTCTTTCGACTAGGCTCTGGTCGGGATCCTCCGCACTCCTCACCGCCTCGTCTGGGTGCTGATCGCAGTCTCCGTCACCTCCGTGGGCCAGAGGGAGATACAGGAAATCCTGCGGGTACGCGTAATTGTCCGTCTTGACTTATGGCAGGGGGCAAAGGTTGCAACGCACCAACCGGCGCGTAAGGTGGGGGAGGGGTCCCTATTCGGGCGCCAAAATAATGTGGTAAATATTTGATTTACCGTCCTAATTTCTATGCAGGTAAGTACTTAAACAAAAATAACTCAATCGGAAAGAAAGACGCAGAGTCCGTGGTGTTAGAGTTCTTAGGGGTTTTATTCCTTAAAAAGGAATGGTTCTGGTACCGGATATCGGGTTCCTGACACCACTGGGGTGCAGGAAGGGATAGAGCATACTTTATTGACAAGACATAACTTTTATACTTAAACCATATAATGAATACCAATACAGTAGGCGTAACAGCTGAGAGAAACAAGATAAAAACACACACGTGTTAGCAATACGTAATCAGAAGGCGTGAACTGGGCGTGAACATAGAGGTGTGTGCTAGAAACGTCACATAAAGGTGTCACAAGTGGGTGGATACATAACAGAATCTTGCAGTCTCAGCAGAAATCTGAGGTCTGGATGCGCGCGCAGCTGCATGACGTGTGATTGACGTGGAGCTGGAGGGTGCAGGGGACTTGACATTTACACTAGCGGAAAGAGACAGAAGTCTGGCATGTCAGATCAACTCGTACCTATATCATATCTGATATCTGATGTTTGGGAACCATATTATCTAGAGGGAAAGGTCTCTTGGGCAGAGGCTATTCTATACTGACTGTGAGTGCGTGTATAAGCGTCTACGTGTCTGCATGAGATGCGAGGGGGCATGGGCCTACCATGGTAACAGAAGCTATGAATTACTTGCACGGAGACAGTGAGGCCGGGCCCTTTGCTCTGCAGCTGGAAGGATGTTTACTTGAACTAGTAGGCAGGAATGCATGTTTGAGGAGCGGAGCAGATAATTCGAAGGTTGAATACAGTCTTGGCAGGCAGCAGGCTGAGCTAAGCACCGTTAGCCGCACAGGGAGTAAGGCAGAGGTCACGGGTACAGAGGCAGCCCAGGCTGAGGCGTTCAGAGTCAGAAGGCAGGAAAAGGCTCGATGGCAGAATTCAGGGCCTACTTCGCCAGAGCTGAAAAACGTGTAAAGTACACCACAAAAAGACGTTGGCATGGCATACTTAGGAACGGAATATTCAACCCGTTCAGGGTGGATCTGAAAGAGGACATGTTAACGTTGGACGCAAATGTATTTGCGTCTTCATAGCTGGCACAGGAGGGAAATTACATGCACTTTAAGCTTGTACATGGAGACGGTGGGGTACACGTTAGGGAACATTTCTTGACCATAAAATTTATATTTCCTCAGGGGTTCCAGCCTTACACTGAGATTGCAGCGGAGCCTTTGGGCGTGAAGTATCCCCTGAACCTGTCGTCTCCTGCGTGGTGCCAGGGCTGCTGGTGAGGAGGTTCTCGGCGGAGCTGAACGAAGTCGGGGAGACGCAGGTGGAGACCAGTGGATTTGTCCAACGCTGTGCCGGCCGCTGAGGAGATTGGTATTGTGAGCGCCGCCTGAGGGAAGTGTTCATCGGACCGCGCATGCCCGGAAGCCGGTGAAGCCTCCTTGTGGAAGAGGGCGGCGTCGCGCTGCAGTGGACGGGCTGCCGCACATCCTCCGTGAGGCAGGGGCTGAGGAGTAGTGTCTCCTCGTCGGTGCAGCAGCGGAAGAGAGCACTAGCGAGTCGAGTGAGGCCGAAGATCATCTGCGAGCCCAGCAGGTCGGACGGTATCAGGTCTGGTGACGGAGCGAAGTCCGTGAGGCCATCTAACCCAGAGAACAAGTAAGCGGGGAGCTCGTTGGGCGGGAGGTGTGTCAAGTAATCTCCTTGTACACACCGCCGCTGCCAAACAGCCCAAGGAACAGAGTACCAATCAACACTGACTAACGCATTCCTATCACTTACTGGAGCAGACCGGCCCTCAGGGGAGGTGGGGAAAGAACCTCTATCTACAGCTGTCGAAGGCCACGAAGAGAGCAGGGCCGCGTAGGTGAAGGGAAAAGGGGGGAAGAGTGAAGAGTTTGAGCTCATGTACCCCTTGATTGTTTACTGCGGGCCCTTTGCAGATAAACCCTGAAAGAAAGAGCCTTACTTTATACGAGTGTACCAATTTGGAAAGTGGCCCTAACCCATCTGTTTACTTTTATCTAGAGATCGTTCGACCACAGGAAACCGTCTGACATAGAAGCCATTGGGGGGAAGGAGGGAATTGCAGTGTGGCTGTAGGAATTGGCTTTGTTAACCCTGAGACCCCATAAATAAGGTATCTGGTGATTGATAAGGAAGTAAATCCTATGAAGGTTTCTATGCTGAAGATTTAAACTCTGCTCCCTAGAAACTACTATAAGGTGATGTAAAGTTTGAAAGCCAAATAGTGAAATATCTTGACAACTGTGAAGAAATTCATGATTCTACTGTTGAATGTAGTGTAATGAACTGTACTATCTAAAGCTAAATAATTGACAAAAGAGCAAAGAATATTTTTATAAAGCAGCTCATATTTTTACATAAACATTGGTGTAGTGTCATTTTTGCGTGTTATTGCATTGAATTACTGCTGGGTGGTTTGCAACCTTTACACATATGCCTCTATTGATATTGTCTTACCCTAGGCCAGGCTACCCTAGGTGACCTGACATATTTAGGTTCCAACACTGTCCCAGTTCCCACTGCCTATCTTGAACACATCGGCTTTGCGGGTGTTTCGGCGGGACGAGGACTGTGGATGGGCGCCGGCTGTTTTATTACGAACGGCCTACTGGAACACAGTGCCCACACCCTCCTCCCTGGGACAGATAGGACTACCTGTCCTCTGCAACTTTTACAAATTACTCAGAATATGAAAAGAGTCATACACAAATTAAGGTTGCAAGAACGATCTCTCTAACTACTCAGGATTCCGGCAAAGCTTTGTCCTTACCGTTCTAAAATAATTTTACAGTTCACCCCTGACTGTTCGACATTGGAAGAAAATATTTATTCCGGCCCGCACATTAGGACCACAGAGTCTGGGAAGGCGCCCCTTGGACCCTTCTCTTTTACATTTGTTCAACAAGCGACGTTTTAAGATTATAAAAGCCCTGAAGAAGTCCCAGCTTGGGACGAAACGCGTCGGCTGTATGTTTTACTGAAAACTGAAAATAAAGATTACCGGAAGATTATCAACATCGCTTTGAGAAATAATTTTTTCTTGTGCTTAATACCATTTGCACTTATTGTCTTGTCCTTTGTGGTGCACCTTTGCGGTTGTTTTATTTGCACTGTGATTCCCTAGGGAATAGGCATAGTAACGATGGGTGCCAGCCAGTGTGCACACAATTCCCTTCTTTAACTTAAGGGCCACATTATACTACGGGGAGAAAGGTTGTCAGGTGCTGACATTAGGAAGGGTCCATCGTTGTATTTTCGTTTCTTACATATGCCTCTATTGATATTGTCTTACCCTAGGCCAGGCTACCCTAGGTGACCTGACATATTTAGGTTCCAACACTGTCCCAGTTCCCACTGCCTATCTTGTGTGGCTTTGCAAATGTCAGAACGAATCCTGAAGGACCAGTTGTCTTTATTTATAGCTCCACTTTTTAAGCCTTCGCTTAAAATGTTCTCCTTTAATGTGTATGTCTTGAAGTTGATTAGGATTTTCCTTGGTGCTTTTCTTTCTTTGGTTTTCCTGAACGGATCTCTATGGACCCTTTGGATGTCCTCTTTCAGGTCGCTGTCTTTGGTCCAGGGAAAGAATTCCTCAAATAGGTTAACGATAAACATCTTAATATCTGACCCTTCCATGTTTTCAGGTACATTCAAGACTCTTAGGTTGTTCCTCCTTCCCTGGTTCTCCAGTGATTCCAGCTTCTCTTTAATAGCACGGTCATTCTCCTTTAACGAGCTTGGGGAAGATGGCGGCCGTCTGAAAACGCTCGGTCGGGAGCTCCGACTGTGTCACCAGAGCAGCGTGTGAGTAAAGAGGCGCTTTCCAGTGCAATTATGTTTTTTGCTTTTCGAGCAACTATAGGAAATCTTTGACTAAGCGCCGCCCGAAAAATACCCTACCTGTGCTGAACTGAGGCTGGCTGGGAGCTGGCAGGGGAGCTGGGAGCTGGAAGCCGCGGCATGATCGACGTGCTCTGCGCTGGGCGCTTCGTCAGGCTCCGGAATCTGGGTCGCGGCACTCGGTGCAAGGCAAAGCTGCCGCAAAGCGTTCGGCAGGATCCCCTTCCTGTTCCTGGGCATAGGACGCAGAGTCAGCGGGCCTGACGGCGGTCAGGAAAGTCAATCAGCATCAGTTTCAGCGCCAGTTTCGGGAAAGTCTTTCCATGGCCAGGCGACGACGGGGGTGAAACACGAAACCGACACCACCAAAATTAAAACTAAACTTGAACCTGAAAAGAAAAACGAACTGCTGAAAGTCAGTAAAAACAAAAGGCATTATATTTTGCATACAGACTGTGTGGGACAATCTAAACGGATGCAAAAAGAGATGAGACCTCTCCAGGCGCTAGGGGTGGAAGCAAAGGATAATAATCAGCTACCAGAGGTTAAAGGGGCAGGAAAAACGAACGAAGACTTGTTGCAATCACTCATCGGCCATTCACTGCTGATACAGGAACAAGGGGTGAGGGAGAGGAGGGAGCAGCAGCCCCGGATTTAATTGCAGGGTGCAGCCGATACCCCTCAGGGACGGTAGAAGGTGGGAGTGAAGACAGGCGAGAAGGAGAAACTCAGCCCCAAAACAAACCAGAGACGATTTCAGAGAGTGGGGGCTAAGGGAGGTCAGCTTACTGCCTCAGAAATCGTCAGCTTACCAAACAAAACCCTCTGCCTCCCCCAAAAAAAGACTGTGACCCCCAGGAGTACAAGGAGGAAACAGAGAGCTCCCCCTAAACTCGTGGAACTCTCAGAAAATATAAAAACCAGAGCCACAAAACCATAAGATTAAGGGACGCTATCAGCAAAACAAAGATTCAAAGTGACTCCCTCCTTAAGATCGTTCTTCAAAGTCCAACAGACGGTACATGTGAGGGGAGGTAATCTCTCACCTCAGAGCAAGAACACCTCATCACTCTCTCCCATTGACGATAAGTTAAATAAACTCCTCCCGACAGATAAGGAACCAGAACTAAGTATCTCTGGGGGGAGAGTGCGGATAACAAGGGAAGGAGAAATGTCGGATATACCATCAGGCATGTCGCCCCACACAGTTTCAAACGAAGATTCATCAACACAACCCATAGTAGAATTCCCTGAACATTCTGTACAGTCTGCTGATCAAGCTGGTAATGAATCTTCAATAAACCACCAAACAGGGAAACTTATGGAAATCTTCATGGATAAAATGGATAAAATCATGGGAGAGATGAGGGAAAAATTTGCAGTATCTGAAGCAAACCAGAACAAAATACATGAAGTGTGTGAGACTCTAGATCAAAAATTAAATGATCTAGGAGACAGGGTTGCAGCAGTAGAGTCAACAATTGAAACTCTCAGCAAAAAGGTAGCCACGAACCAAAAAAGTATAAGCTCAGTAATGAGCATGTTGTGCCTGCGCACAGTAAAAGTATAATTGGAGGTCCTGTGCTCCAAGGCTCCCTTGATGGTAGGGTCTAGCCAGAACTTTCAAACCCACTGTCGCCTGCTTCCTCGCCCATGATAGTCGCAGCATGGACAATCACAGTCGTGCAAACACTGCTTGTGTGAGCCAAATCAGTATGTTCATAAATAAATACAGAAATGTTGGCAATACAACCATCTTCAGGATAGCGATCCTATCAGCCAAGGAGAGCTGTAGTTTAATCCACCGATCTATTTGGTCCTCCAGTTACGCCAGTTACGCCATTACTCTACCATAATTCTCCCTAATTGCCTCCACTGGGTTACGGTGTATCCATATGCCTAAATATTTGACATGTTCAGTCTGCCATTGAAATGAATAATCCAGATTTGGCCGTGTAGTAGCTGGCATAAGTGATATTACCACTGACTTGTCCCAATTAATACTGAGACCTGAATAGCGTTCGAACCTGATATATTCTCTAATGAGTGGGTTTAAATTACGATCGTGATACCGGACATAGAGGACCATGTTGTCAGCATAGAGCACTATAGCAACCGGCCGAAGCTGAAATTGTAGAACGGATTCTGCATGTTTTTGCCGCATTTTACATGCTAGTAGTTCTAGCGCTATTGTGAAAAGAAGCTGTGAGAGTGGGCATCCCTGTCTCGTTCCCCGGCTGATTCTAATCTGATCTGATGTGTAGCCATTAACTCTAATATGCGCGCTGGGCTCTATATATAATAGTGCTATCCAGCATAGAAACGTTCGGGGAAGCCCATCTTACGCAGCACGTAAACATGAAGGACCAATCCACTGTATCAAAAGCCTTTGCTGTGTCCAACAAGGCCGTGGCAGCCGGCAACTTGGGATTCAAGTGGTGAAACATTGCAAATATGGTCCGTATATTTCGAGTTGTGGAGCGTGACGGTATAAAACCGTCTTGGTCCGGCAAAATCAGGTTGCGCAGCAGAGGCTGTATGCGCATTGCAATAATTTTAGCTAATATTTTGGCGTCTAAGTTTATTAACCCTTTCGATGCTCATGACGAGCTCAGCTCGTCATGATGCACAGTTGAGCTGTGCTGATGACGAGCTGAGCTCGTCATAAATAAAGTAATAAAGCAATTTCCAGCACAGGGGGGGGAAACGCCTAGCAGCCAAGGTGTTAATGATAATGAGCGATAAGAATCGCACCTCACTGGGTCTTTTTCTGGTTTGGGGAGGGTGATCAGGAGCGCCTCACGCAGGGAGGGTGGTAACATGCCATCTTCGTAGGCTTCCTCATACATCTCCACCAGGTGTGGGAGCAGTAAATTGCTAAATTCTTTATAAAACTCCCCAGGGAGCCCATCCATACTGGGAGCTTTGTTGTTAGGTAGGGAATTTAATCGCTTCTTTCATCTCGTTTTCAGCGATGTGATGGCAAAAATATTTTATCTCATCATTTGCGAATTCATGATAGGTGTCTACTTTCAACCTGATATCCGCCAGTAACTTAGGGTCCAGTGTGGCCACATATTCCACATTTAAATGTTATATATCTCTTGCCACCTTTGCCAGTTGCTGCTGTATGTCTTTTAGTATCCCTGCATGTTTACCAATACAATGGCCCCTAATAGTCACCTTGAATGCCTCCCACAATGTCTTTGCACTACTTACAGAGCCTGCGTTGTGGTCAAAATACTCTATTATTGCCTGGCGCAGTTCGGAGCGGAAAACCTGGTCTCTAAGTGCGCCCTGTTGTAGACGCCATGTAAACTGTTGTGGAGTGTGTGTGGGGATGGCAAGTACCATGCGAACAGGTGCGTGGTCTGACAGTGTCTTGGGCATGTGTTCTACAGAAGCCGTCCATGTACATATATCCTGAGTGGCCAACCAATAGTCTATTCTAGACCACATGTTATGAGCAGATGATGTGCATGTGCCCTCTTTACGGCCTGGGTGTCTCAAATGCCATACATCCAACAGGGCACACTTGTCCATACCGTCCCTTAGCACCTTTGCCACTTGTTTCCTATACCTTTCATTTCCGGTCGACCTATACAGGGCTGGATCTATACATGCGTTAAAATCCCCACCCTGAGGATCTCTGCGGGGGTAGGGTGCGCAATTTTGCCAGTATTTGCACAAAAATGACAGGCATCCGTATTTGGGCCATATGTTGTGACGATAGTTAGGGCAGTGCCTCCGAAGTTGCTGTGAACCATCACATACCACCCCTGATCGTCTTTAATGGAGCTAATTAAAGTGAAGAGAGTGCCACGCCTAACAAGAAGCATTACTCCTCTAGCATAGGTAGAGTAACAGGACGCCATATGATAGGATGCCCACCTCAAACCTATTCTGCCCTCTGTGAGGTCTGTTAAATGTGTTTCTTGGAGACAGGAAACATCTACTTTGTGGCGATCTAAATTTGCGAGGACCTTGCCTATTTTCTGTGGATTCTGAAGGCCTCTCACATTTCATGTCATGAATGTCAGGGATCGTAAGTGTCTGGCTCTGTTATCTGTACCAAGGTTCACGGTTATTGTGATCTTGCCAATAACTTATGTGTGCGACTTCGTCATGGCAGGTAGCATCTGCTACCCTAATGCCGACAAGGCTTTTCAAAATAACACCCTGTTCCCCCCCTTCTCCCACTACGCCGTTCTCGTTGCAACAAAGACAAATCCCATGAATATATTGCTTAGCCAACTCCCCCCTCCCATCCCCAAAACAAAGAATTAACTAGGAGTGGTCTACACAAGTTGGCGGGAGCTGCCATTTCAATTCCCTGCGAACAAAAATCACATTGGTGGTCGCTGTAGGAGCCTGCATTCCGATGCTCTCCCCAGCATGCGGGGCAGCAGGCGCATAACTAGAGTGACTATGCATAGTGAGGAACACCTCATCTCCCAGGCAACGTGTGCATGATCATATATATAACATACATGCAGTGCTACATTAGTTAGTTCTCTGAGCCCTCGATTAGCTCTTATCTGTGGCCTGTGGGTGGGTCATCAGGTGCTGTCCCGCTCTGGTGGGGAAGCGTTAGTGCACAGTTTTTGGTTAGCATTGTTGTTTCATCCGGAGTAGTCCCCTTTGTGTCGCACCAGATAGACCATTACACATTCTAATCATCAAGACCCAGTCCTGGTGTCGTCCTGTGACAGACTGTGGGACAGTAGCTGCATCTCCGTATATCAGTTTTGTGGCTAGTAGATGGTAACCCTTTACTCGACGTCGGACGTTGAGGGCTGTTCTTCCGGCCCACCCCTCGGCGATCTCCTGCTTGTGCATTGGGATCCTTTATGCTGCAGTAACTTGATCACCTCCAGCAGATCATTATAGTTAGTGTTCTTCCTACCGTCTGTTACCCGCAATCTTGCCAGCTAGAGCAGCGCATATTCTGGTCTCGAAGTTTCTTTTTAACAGGCACAAACTTCTTTCTAGCCTCCTGGACGAGCGGTGTGAAATCAGGGTAGAGAAATATGTCCATTCACTCATGTTTGAAGCTGCCCAGGTCCCAGGCCCTACGTAGCGCTGCATCACGATCTCTATAATTTAATAGTTTAGCTATGATCGGTCGTGGTCTATCCCCCAGCGGCGGTGACGGGCCTGGGATCTATGTGCTCGCTCAATGATAAAAACCTCACAGAAGGTCTCCCTCCCCAGGAGAGAGATGAGCAGTTGTTCGAAATATCGATCCATGGGCCCTTGTTGGTTGTTTCCGCGATTCTCATGAGGCATATATTGTTTCGGCAAGAGCGTTCCTTAATTTCTTTAGCCTTCGCCATTAATGAAGTCAAGCTCTTGTCCATCTTCCCTTGCCACACTTCTAGTTGTTGTTGGGCATCTTCTGTTTCAGAGATTCGGAGTTCCGCCATGTCGATGCGTTCCATGTGCTTATCCAATCTCTCAGACATGCCGTCCACTCTGTACGTTAGTGAGTCTATTTTGGTTGAGAGGACAGTTTGTATGGACAAAAACAAGGCCTGCACCTAGTTGTGAGCGACTCCGCTCGCGGCCCCCGCCGCCTGCTGCATAGACTATTGTTCATCCGAGCCAGTCTCGGTCGATTTTTTTTGACTGGTCAAAGTGTAGTTTGGGTTGATTGCTATCAGGCTTGCCCATGATGTGGCCGTGAGATCTACCCAGCACTGTCCTACCAGCGCAATCCGTCCAGTGCGTGTATTGCGCAGTTTCAGATGGGCCGTGGGCTGTTCCTTAGTCCGTGGGGTTGAAGGTCAGCTATTGCCGGCCAGGCAGAGTGGAAAGGGTCGTGGATAGCAAAGGTTCGACAGGGGGGCCGTAGACTTTGCCCTTGTCATGCGCACTGCATGTGCCCCACTGTGGGTATTCGTGCTTCGCGACAACAGCGACGTCAATGCCCCCTTGGGTTGTCACATGTAAACACAGGGCTTGGCACACACACAGGTTCTCACCACCATGCACGGCTCTGCTGGGCTGTGTCCGAATTTCTTATTGTCTGTTATAGCGGTTCGCCGCTTCAGTTAGCCAGCAGAGCCGCCAAGTGCCGCAGCGCCGAGTGGGGCGGAGATGTGGTGCAATGCATCCAATATAGTTGCAGCACTTGGCAGCTCCTGTCTATGTGACAGAAGTGGTCTCTTACTTGGCTGAATCTAGAGCAATTGCACGATTCATCCTATTTCACCTCTGTGGAGTTAAAGATGTCCGGTGGAGAAACTGGTTTGGATTACTTTAAATCATGTGTTGCTGGAGACTTTTTAATGAACACCCTCACTTTGGCCAGTCATTGTCAGACCACTGCACAACTTTTTGCTAATAGACAAGACAGGAAACAACGTCACTCATTTTAAGGAAATGTCTCCAGTATTCAAATTTTGTTGGTACTGTACTTTAATTAAATTCTCCATGAAATAAACTCAAGCCAACTAGTGTTTCGCGACTTTCTAGATACACAGTCCTTCATCAGGGCATGCAGCATGAATACACAAGACAATGTCAATATTACACAAATTATAAATATGAGAATGAACCTCAATCGAGGTCATTACAAGGAATAGGGTAGGAAAGGCAAATTATTAAAATGAATGATACAAAATATAAAAATAGATAAGAGATCATGATAGATCTTTTATCAATACATCAACAATACATTAAAATTATATTAAAGCAGATTACATAAAGAATATCAGCATTAGTTATGCCCGAAAGTTAAAACAAAAAATATATTCACAGATGTATCACTTTTTTGGATGCAAGAGATTATTGCGTCAGTGTTTTAAAGTCAAAGACAGTCAAAGGACAATAATGTTGAGGAGGAAAAGAAAGAGGTTAAGGGAGTTATCCTTGGTGGAAATCAAGAGGATAAAAAGATAATAAAAATAGATGAGCAAGTGTGAAAATGTAGATCCAACTGAGAATTATGGCCAAGTTAAAAGGTTCACCTTTGTTAGTGCTGAAATGGGTGCATACACTAGAACGAACATTCAAAAAGGAAAGCGATTGACCTTTTTAGGTGAGAAAAGCTAAAGTCTCAGATTGTCATGCACCAAAAATATTACAGAAAAAAAATCTAATTTCAATAGGTGACAAAATACCTCTCAAAATTAAATAGAAAATTCCTTTAATGGCTTGGCCAGTTTAAATTAAACATTGCCAATATGTGGACTTGTAATAATCTCTGCAGATTTAATGGAAACAAGAAGTAACAGAGTTTTTACATAGGTTGCAGTCATAGAATTACAAAAAGGGGTATTTTTATGGACACTTACCCTTAGCCAAAGAAAAAGTTAGATACAAAAACAATGGTCAGAGTCTATCGATTTAGTGTAACATCAAATGTAGTACAAACATTAAATCAGGTAGAAAGCAAAGAATATTACATCCATGGTGTGCCTATACTTTTTATTCATTATTATAGCACATTGTTACTTAGGTACCCAATTTAGATTAATGAGTACCAAGGTTGTTTTAAAAAGCCAATTATTCAAACAAAAAGATATACGTCATTCAATTACTTCATTGAATTACAAAAAATGCCTAAGGGCACAGCTCTCATATGTATGCAACAGTATAGAACTTCATATGGAGAAAGCAACACAAATACTATCAATTACTACCATTTCATCGCGCTCAAAGTGAAGGAAAAGAAAGCAGTTAGATGGGATGGGTGTGATGGGAAGGAAGTGAGGACTGGGTAAAGGTGGTTGTGACCTTTAAACAATCACAGTGATATAAAATACATCCTTTACAGTCTATATTATGATCTGTAGTTCCAATGTACTCTTTTACATAGGATCCGTTTTGCTCCGTTAATTAGTCCTATGTATTAGAAAGTGGATAAGGTCTGGTCTACGTTTCGACCCCCTGATTAAAGGGTAGATTAAATCCTCATGGCGGGGTCTTCTTCAGGACAAGGAGAAACAGGAGCGCTTTATGGGAGGCCGATTGGTGGCCATTGTAGTAGGACCGTCATAGGTTCCTTTCTTTCGAGTGTTAACCTGGGACGGCGGACTTTCCAGTCATATCATTAGTGCTGGTTGTTCAATGCTCCCACAGGGACCGACGTTGGTGCGGTTGGGAGTCGCGCAACCTACGTGGTTTCTCCAGATTTGACAGCCTCGGTTTTCAGCGGGTAGCTGCACCCTCGCTGGGTATGCCGTGAATGAACGACCGCGAGGTTAGTCAATTAAAGTTTTCTGAGCAAATGTAAGAGGCAGCTTCTTTTGTAAAATACTCGTGGTCAATCACACGTATTTTCCATGAGAACAATCTATGGAAATAGAATGAATTGTATAATAGTACTTTGCATCAAGAAAAGAAATGTAAATGGAAGTCACGAATTGCTGAAATTCAAAGGATGAGCTTAGTGACCTGCAGCAAAACATTAAGGAGTAAAAGAGTGCAACAAGAACAATGCAAACATATACCTAATTCATTTAAGCCATTCAAAAACAAACAGAAAATCGGATTAGTTACCAGACATCATTAGTCTCAGTAAATACATTATAATGTGACGGGGCAACAAAAGGTTAGCTTAGTGCTAGGACTGCTATAAAATGCGTTACCTGACAAGGTATGGCTTGAGAGAGATCCGCGTGAACAACACAATAGATCACATTGTTGCTGCAAATAGGAGCCAATATATGATAGCTGCCTTGCATGGAAGTATAATATATCCGTCATGGATATTCGTATTGAAGTGAATTATAATATAATAATTTTCTTTAATTACACTTGAATGAAATCCAAAGAGAATCTTGATGGAACTTAATAATATCAGGCAAAATCGAAACAAGTGTTGCTTGATAACTAGCAGCACTTGCAATGGGAGAGTGGGCGAACCTGCGATAATGAGCAGGGGACCTCCCGGCTACGTTGGCACCCATGCAACAGGGAGAGTGATGCCCAGGGTGTCACTAGTGACATATCTCAATACACAGACTGGCTAGGCAATACTATACAGAAGCTGGTACCTGAAAAAACTATATCCAGAAACAGGTCTACTCCGTCTGCCCCGTGGTTTTCGGAAGAATTAAGAACACAGAAACAAATCTGCAGGAATAGGGAGAGAATTTGGCGCAGACTTTATGACGCTGAAGGCAAATCTCGTTACAAGGAGTCTCTGGCAATCTATAAAAAATGATTACTGAGGCTAAAAGAAAGTATTTTAGTACTCGAATTGAGAACGCTAAAAACTCGAATAAACAGCTATACGAGGTAGTTAAACAATTAGCGGGAAACACCTCTGTCCTGACGCCACCACCTTCCCAAGCATTCTGTGATGCATTGGCTAATTTCTTTTATACCAAAGTCAACGACATCTACACAGCCTTCTCCGCCAAAGATAATTCTTCTATATTCCCTACTCATGACCCTTCCCCTGAAATTTCCTTTCCTTATTTTAATCAAATCACTGAGCAACAATCTAGGGACCTTAATAAGATAAAAACAGGATCGGCTCTAGATTCTTGTCCCCAAAAATTCTTCAGTCGGTTCTAGACTCAATTGCACCAGTAGTTATGCAACTATGCAATGCCATGTTCTCGTCAGGGCTATACCCTAATGCTCTGAAGAGTACTCTCTTAAAACCTCTCCTCAAGAAACAGCACCTGGCCATGACTGATCCGAAAAACTTTAGACCTATAGCCAGTCTTCCTTTTTTGGCTAAAGTGGTAGAAAAAGCCATGAACCAGCAGCTGTCTGAGTATTTAGAGGAGCATCATCTGTTGGACAGTACTCAATTCGGTTTCCGTAAACTCCATGGTACGGAAACCGCCCTCATAAAGGCCGCTGATGACATTAGGCTCATCAAAGATCAAGGGGGCACAGCAGTGTTAATACTGCTTGACCTCTCTGCGGCTTTCGACACGGTCGATCATTCCATCCTGATCGACCGTGTCGGACGAATGGGTGTACAACAGAGAGCAAAAAACCTTCTGGTCTCTTTTCTGGCTGACAGAACTCAGACAGTTACTCTGGGCCCATTTCAATCAGCAGAGCTTTCTCTACCTTGTGGGGTTCCTCAAGGCTCATCCCTGAGTCCGACACTTTTCAACATCTATGTGTCGGACCTTGCTAGAGTCATCAAGCAATATGGGATGGGCCTTACTTCCTATGCAGATGACACCCAACTAGTCCTCGCTATTAATAACAACGGAGCTGAGGTGGCGAAGCGATTCCAAGAGGGCATGCAAGCAATAGGAGACTGGATGTCCTCAAGCTGCCTTAAGCTAAACTCCGAGAAGACCGAGGTGGTCATCTTTGGAAAAATTTCACCACTGTGGTCATCTATCTGGTGGCCATTTTCATTTGGAACTGTGCCCAAGCCGGTTGCAAAGGTTAGAAATCTAGGAGTAGTGTTTGACGACCATCTCAATTTCGCCGCGCATGCTAATCAGATAGCAACATCAGCTTTTTTCAAACTAAAACTGATCCCAAAAATTCCTCCATTTCTACCCGATACTGCAGGCAAAACTTTGGTTAGCACGCTCATATTTTCCTCCCTCGACTACTGCAACGGCATTCTGGCCAATGCCCAAGCTCGGGTCATTAATAAAATGCAACTGGTGCAAAATGCTGCGGCTAGATTACTATCAAAACCCCCCAAATTTAATCCTATAGCTCATACCATCCGCAAATACCATCGGCTACCAGTAAAAAAGTGGATAGAATTTAAAACGCTCTGTCTGGTATTCAAAGCACTGCATCACTGTGGCCCTCAATTTCTGAGAAACCAGCTTATACCATATTTTCCAGCTTGGTAACTAAGATCAGGGACTTTGCACCAACTAACAGTACCCCGTACAAAGACTCTTTCATGGGGTGACAGACGTTTCTCAGTTACAGCTGCCAGATTGTGGAATGCACTCCCGCTCCCAATCAGATTAAATCACTCCCTCTATACGTTTCGCAAAAGTCTAAAGACATGGCTATTCACACAGTAATTTAGTTTGGTTTTACATTGTATGAGACATGAGTTGAGTTTTCAGCGCCAAGACGCCCTTGGGCAAACGTTCGCGCTTTATAAATCTCAAAAATAAATAAATAAATAAAATATGAGATAACGGGGCTGTCCCCAATAGCCACCTGCCTTTGAAAACCTCCGTGCTAAATAAGCCGCAACATCCCATAGAAGGGGGGCTGCATTGTTGTGGTTCTGTGGTTTGAGGGTCTGTGGTTCGGAGGTTCTGAAACCGTTCAATGAAGGTCGTCGGATATAGACGATTTTGGTATCAGCGGACCGCAAATGGCGAGTGCGGTGTGTACGAGTGTTTCCGTCATAATCGATCAATGAGAACACTACGTATTCAGGGATTTCGTTTGAACCCTCGAGTTCCATCTTGTGTGCGGCAGCCATTTTGTGTGGTTGCCCTCACATAGGCCGATGACTATGGCCGAACGAGTCCTTGGGACACGTACACCTTAGCTGACTTCTGTGTGACCTGGCCGAACTGACTCCCTTGCCTGAGGCTGACCTCGCTGAGCCAGTTCCTTGTTAAGCAGCTGGTCAGATAAAGATCAAAGAGCAGGACATTGCTGAGTTTATGGTACATGCACACACCCTTCTATCTTGTTGGGTTGAGGTCTTTATGATGGGTTTGTCCGGCCTGATCGAACAGGAAAGTTGGAATTTGCTTGGTCATTTCTGGTGGGCTGGACAACGGAAAGTGGGATTGTCGTCATGCGATATGTTTGAAATGTCTTTTGTTCATTGGTCAGTTTGTATGTAATTGATGCTAGCCAGGAATGTGATTTTGGGCATAAAAGACGATGCTCCGCTCTATGAATTTGTGCAGTCTCTAGCGAACCACCCGTGTTGTGCTTCGTAGACCTCTGTTCCTGGTTGCAGCCAATAAAATTTGGTCTTTGACGTCATCAAGAAGTGTCCCGTGTCTCTGTTTGCCGAGGCAGGGGAACTCGAAGACATCGGGCGTTATCCCTGGCGCCGCTGGGTTCTAAAACCCGGTTCTTCAGTTGGCGCCCAACGTAGGGTGACTTCAGCGGTACCGGTCCAAGCCTGAAGATCGTGAGGAGCTTCGTGTGGAAATTCTGGAGGAAGGCCTGCCACTTCATCGACCCCTGTATGTCATCGTGGTCCGAAAGTCTTTGCTGCGAGGTTCCCCGCTTTCCGACGGCTACGAAGGACTGCTTCCCTGACTGTCGCCCTGTCTTGGAGCCAATAGATGATTTGTAGAGCGAGACAATAGACGGGTCTTCTGGTGACGCCATCGACATTTCAGTTAAATATGAGTGGAGCGCCTCCCAGTCCTTAGTTTTGTTTGGTATCCCTTTGAGGATCGCTTTGATTTGGTACCTGCAGGCCCCAAAGCCGAGGGACTCGTGTATTCACAAGACTATCGTTTTAAGATTTCCCTTGAAGTTTGAAGCTAGACTAGTGAGCGAAGATGCCTGGTCTTAGCAGACTTGGAAAGATATTTGGTTTTGGTTGTACTAGAGATTCCCGGTTGGAGGATTCGTGTCCGGTTTCGGACTATCTTTCACGGAACGTTGGGGATAGACACCATGAGCATAAATGAACATCGTTATATATGCCCAAATAGAACCATTGTAGCTGAAAGGCAAAACCAGGTACGGGATACCTTTATCGGTCGTATGGGGCATTAGGCCGCAAACCCAACAATTTGTCGTGTTCATAACTATTGGTGTTGGTGCAGAAGCTGAACAAAGGAATTGTTGGCAAATTCCAGTCTTCTAACGAGTTCATGTTCGGGCAGAGGGTGAAAAGAATGAGAAGAAATAGTAGGAGGAGGTGTAGGTTGCGTAGTGGGCATGAACGTCATTTGAAAAGAGAATGTAACATATCCATTTAAAAACATCATTAAGCTAAGCAACATAAATAAACACAATATTAAAAATCGCTTTCGGGTCATCAGTTTACAAATTTTGCTTTTAAAGCTTATTCTTTCAACAGGTCTCTCCATTTCGAAAAACTCCATCCTCTCTAATTTGCTGCTCGCGGTGGTAGGGTGTTCTATGCTAAGGAATGCTTCTGTCAGCCCAGGGCAACTTCCTTAGGCCAACCAGAACCGTCGACCTAACGTCTTCGGCTTGCACTCCAAAGACTTCGGCAACCGCGACCCTACAGCTGAACCCGGATGGCGGTTCGAAAAACAAAAATCAAAGTAGTTCCTCGGAGGAGAGTTTAACCTGCAAAAATCATAAAAAGAAAACTTTATATTTTTATTTGTCCTGCGACTCTCGGTCGCAAATTATAACGCTCTTTGCCAGCCAATGTCTGTTCACGGAAAAGGAGCTCAGGTTCAACAGTGTTCAAACGGTTCAATGGAGGTACAACTTCTTGGAGAAGATCGTCACTTTCTTGCTCAGTGTTCGTCCCAATCAAACGGGTATCGCTGCAACAAAGACAAATCCCATGAATATATTGCTTAGCCAACTCCCCCCTCCCATCCCCAAAACAAAGAATTAACTAGGAGTGGTCTACACAAGTTGGCGGGAGCTGCCATTTCAATTCCCTGCGAACAAAAATCACATTGGTGGTCGCTGTAGGAGCCTGCATTCCGATGCTCTCCCCAGCATGCGGGGCAGCAGGCGCATAACTAGAGTGACTATGCAGAGTGAGGAACACCTCATCTCCCAGGCAACGTGTGCATGATCATATATATAACATACATGCAGTGCTACATTAGTTAGTTCTCTGAGCCCTCGATTAGCTCTTATCTGTGGCCTGTGGGTGGGTCATCAGGTGCTGTCCCGCTCTGGTGGGGAAGCGTTAGTGCACAGTTTTTGGTTAGCATTGTTGTTTCATCCGGAGTAGTCCCCTTTGTGTCGCACCAGATAGACCATTACACATTCTAATCATCAAGACCCAGTCCTGGTGTCGTCCTGTGACAGACTGTGGGACAGTAGCTGCATCTCCGTATATCAGTTTTGTGGCTAGTAGATGGTAACCCTTTACTCGACGTCGGACGTTGAGGGCTGTTCTTCCGGCCCACCCCTCGGCGATCTCCTGCTTGTGCATTGGGATCCTTTATGCTGCAGTAACTTGATCACCTCCAGCAGATCATTATAGTTAGTGTTCTTCCTACCGTCTGTTACCCGCAATCTTGCCAGCTAGAGCAGCGCATATTCTGGTCTCGAAGTTTCTTTTTAACAGGCACAAACTTCTTTCTAGCCTCCTGGACGAGCGGTGTGAAATCAGGGTAGAGAAATATGTCCATTCACTCATGTTTGAAGCTGCCCAGGTCCCAGGCCCTACGTAGCGCTGCATCACGATCTCTATAATTTAATAGTTTAGCTATGATCGGTCGTGGTCTATCCCCCAGCGGCGGTGACGGGCCTGGGATCTATGTGCTCGCTCAATGATAAAAACCTCACAGAAGGTCTCCCTCCCCAGGAGAGAGATGAGCAGTTGTTCGAAATATCGATCCATGGGCCCTTGTTGGTTGTTTCCGCGATTCTCATGAGGCATATATTGTTTCGGCAAGAGCGTTCCTTAATTTCTTTAGCCTTCGCCATTAATGAAGTCAAGCTCTTGTCCATCTTCCCTTGCCACACTTCTAGTTGTTGTTGGGCATCTTCTGTTTCAGAGATTCGGAGTTCCGCCATGTCGATGCGTTCCATGTGCTTATCCAATCTATCAGACATGCCGTCCACTCTGTACGTTAGTGAGTCTATTTTGGTTGAGAGGACAGTTTGTATGGACAAAAACAAGGCCTGCACCTAGTTGTGAGCGACTCCGCTCGCGGCCCCCGCCGCCTGCTGCATAGACTATTGTTCATCCGAGCCAGTCTCGGTCGATTTTTTTTGACTGGTCAAAGTGTAGTTTGGGTTGATTGCTATCAGGCTTGCCCATGATGTGGCCGTGAGATCTACCCAGCACTGTCCTACCAGCGCAATCCGTCCAGTGCGTGTATTGCGCAGTTTCAGATGGGCCGTGGGCTGTTCCTTAGTCCGTGGGGTTGAAGGTCAGCTATTGCCGGCCAGGCAGAGTGGAAAGGGTCGTGGATAGCAAAGGTTCGACAGGGGGGCCGTAGACTTTGCCCTTGTCATGCGCACTGCATGTGCCCCACTGTGGGTATTCGTGCTTCGCGACAACAGCGACGTCAATGCCCCCTTGGGTTGTCACATGTAAACACAGGGCTTGGCACACACACAGGTTCTCACCACCATGCACGGCTCTGCTGGGCTGTGTCCGAATTTCTTATTGTCTGTTATAGCGGTTCGCCGCTTCAGTTAGCCAGCAGAGCCGCCAAGTGCCGCAGCGCCGAGTGGGGCGGAGATGTGGTGCAATGCATCCAATATAGTTGCAGCACTTGGCAGCTCCTGTCTATGTGACAGAAGTGGTCTCTTACTTGGCTGAATCTAGAGCAATTGCACGATTCATCCTATTTCACCTCTGTGGAGTTAAAGATGTCCGGTGGAGAAACTGGTTTGGATTACTTTAAATCATGTGTTGCTGGAGACTTTTTAATGAACACCCTCACTTTGGCCAGTCATTGTCAGACCACTGCACAACTTTTTGCTAATAGACAAGACAGGAAACAACGTCACTCATTTTAAGGAAATGTCTCCAGTATTCAAATTTTGTTGGTACTGTACTTTAATTAAATTCTCCATGAAATAAACTCAAGCCAACTAGTGTTTCGCGACTTTCTAGATACACAGTCCTTCATCAGGGCATGCAGCATGAATACACAAGACAATGTCAATATTACACAAATTATAAATATGAGAATGAACCTCAATCGAGGTCATTACAAGGAATAGGGTAGGAAAGGCAAATTATTAAAATGAATGATACAAAATATAAAAATAGATAAGAGATCATGATAGATCTTTTATCAATACATCAACAATACATTAAAATTATATTAAAGCAGATTACATAAAGAATATCAGCATTAGTTATGCCCGAAAGTTAAAACAAAAAATATATTCACAGATGTATCACTTTTTTGGATGCAAGAGATTATTGCGTCAGTGTTTTAAAGTCAAAGACAGTCAAAGGACAATAATGTTGAGGAGGAAAAGAAAGAGGTTAAGGGAGTTATCCTTGGTGGAAATCAAGAGGATAAAAAGATAATAAAAATAGATGAGCAAGTGTGAAAATGTAGATCCAACTGAGAATTATGGCCAAGTTAAAAGGTTCACCTTTGTTAGTGCTGAAATGGGTGCATACACTAGAACGAACATTCAAAAAGGAAAGCGATTGACCTTTTTAGGTGAGAAAAGCTAAAGTCTCAGATTGTCATGCACCAAAAATATTACAGAAAAAAAATCTAATTTCAATAGGTGACAAAATACCTCTCAAAATTAAATAGAAAATTCCTTTAATGGCTTGGCCAGTTTAAATTAAACATTGCCAATATGTGGACTTGTAATAATCTCTGCAGATTTAATGGAAACAAGAAGTAACAGAGTTTTTACATAGGTTGCAGTCATAGAATTACAAAAAGGGGTATTTTTATGGACACTTACCCTTAGCCAAAGAAAAAGTTAGATACAAAAACAATGGTCAGAGTCTATCGATTTAGTGTAACATCAAATGTAGTACAAACATTAAATCAGGTAGAAAGCAAAGAATATTACATCCATGGTGTGCCTATACTTTTTATTCATTATTATAGCACATTGTTACTTAGGTACCCAATTTAGATTAATGAGTACCAAGGTTGTTTTAAAAAGCCAATTATTCAAACAAAAAGATATACGTCATTCAATTACTTCATTGAATTACAAAAAATGCCTAAGGGCACAGCTCTCATATGTATGCAACAGTATAGAACTTCATATGGAGAAAGCAACACAAATACTATCAATTACTACCATTTCATCGCGCTCAAAGTGAAGGAAAAGAAAGCAGTTAGATGGGATGGGTGTGATGGGAAGGAAGTGAGGACTGGGTAAAGGTGGTTGTGACCTTTAAACAATCACAGTGATATAAAATACATCCTTTACAGTCTATATTATGATCTGTAGTTCCAATGTACTCTTTTACATAGGATCCGTTTTGCTCCGTTAATTAGTCCTATGTATTAGAAAGTGGATAAGGTCTGGTCTACGTTTCGACCCCCTGATTAAAGGGTAGATTAAATCCTCATGGCGGGGTCTTCTTCAGGACAAGGAGAAACAGGAGCGCTTTATGGGAGGCCGATTGGTGGCCATTGTAGTAGGACCGTCATAGGTTCCTTTCTTTCGAGTGTTAACCTGGGACGGCGGACTTTCCAGTCATATCATTAGTGCTGGTTGTTCAATGCTCCCACAGGGACCGACGTTGGTGCGGTTGGGAGTCGCGCAACCTACGTGGTTTCTCCAGATTTGACAGCCTCGGTTTTCAGCGGGTAGCTGCACCCTCGCTGGGTATGCCGTGAATGAACGACCGCGAGGTTAGTCAATTAAAGTTTTCTGAGCAAATGTAAGAGGCAGCTTCTTTTGTAAAATACTCGTGGTCAATCACACGTATTTTCCATGAGAACAATCTATGGAAATAGAATGAATTGTATAATAGTACTTTGCATCAAGAAAAGAAATGTAAATGGAAGTCACGAATTGCTGAAATTCAAAGGATGAGCTTAGTGACCTGCAGCAAAACATTAAGGAGTAAAAGAGTGCAACAAGAACAATGCAAACATATACCTAATTCATTTAAGCCATTCAAAAACAAACAGAAAATCGGATTAGTTACCAGACATCATTAGTCTCAGTAAATACATTATAATGTGACGGGGCAACAAAAGGTTAGCTTAGTGCTAGGACTGCTATAAAATGCGTTACCTGACAAGGTATGGCTTGAGAGAGATCCGCGTGAACAACACAATAGATCACATTGTTGCTGCAAATAGGAGCCAATATATGATAGCTGCCTTGCATGGAAGTATAATATATCCGTCATGGATATTCGTATTGAAGTGAATTATAATATAATAATTTTCTTTAATTACACTTGAATGAAATCCAAAGAGAATCTTGATGGAACTTAATAATATCAGGCAAAATCGAAACAAGTGTTGCTTGATAACTAGCAGCACTTGCAATGGGAGAGTGGGCGAACCTGCGATAATGAGCAGGGGACCTCCCGGCTACGTTGGCACCCATGCAACAGGGAGAGTGATGCCCAGGGTGTCACTAGTGACATATCTCAATACACAGACTGGCTAGGCAATACTATACAGAAGCTGGTACCTGAAAAAACTATATCCAGAAACAGGTCTACTCCGTCTGCCCCGTGGTTTTCGGAAGAATTAAGAACACAGAAACAAATCTGCAGGAATAGGGAGAGAATTTGGCGCAGACTTTATGACGCTGAAGGCAAATCTCGTTACAAGGAGTCTCTGGCAATCTATAAAAAATGATTACTGAGGCTAAAAGAAAGTATTTTAGTACTCGAATTGAGAACGCTAAAAACTCGAATAAACAGCTATACGAGGTAGTTAAACAATTAGCGGGAAACACCTCTGTCCTGACGCCACCACCTTCCCAAGCATTCTGTGATGCATTGGCTAATTTCTTTTATACCAAAGTCAACGACATCTACACAGCCTTCTCCGCCAAAGATAATTCTTCTATATTCCCTACTCATGACCCTTCCCCTGAAATTTCCTTTCCTTATTTTAATCAAATCACTGAGCAACAATCTAGGGACCTTAATAAGATAAAAACAGGATCGGCTCTAGATCCTTGTCCCCAAAAATTCTTCAGTCGGTTCTAGACTCAATTGCACCAGTAGTTATGCAACTATGCAATGCCATGTTCTCGTCAGGGCTATACCCTAATGCTCTGAAGAGTACTCTCTTAAAACCTCTCCTCAAGAAACAGCACCTGGCCATGACTGATCCGAAAAACTTTAGACCTATAGCCAGTCTTCCTTTTTTGGCTAAAGTGGTAGAAAAAGCCATGAACCAGCAGCTGTCTGAGTATTTAGAGGAGCATCATCTGTTGGACAGTACTCAATTCGGTTTCCGTAAACTCCATGGTACGGAAACCGCCCTCATAAAGGCCGCTGATGACATTAGGCTCATCAAAGATCAAGGGGGCACAGCAGTGTTAATACTGCTTGACCTCTCTGCGGCTTTCGACACGGTCGATCATTCCATCCTGATCGACCGTGTCGGACGAATGGGTGTACAACAGAGAGCAAAAAACCTTCTGGTCTCTTTTCTGGCTGACAGAACTCAGACAGTTACTCTGGGCCCATTTCAATCAGCAGAGCTTTCTCTACCTTGTGGGGTTCCTCAAGGCTCATCCCTGAGTCCGACACTTTTCAACATCTATGTGTCGGACCTTGCTAGAGTCATCAAGCAATATGGGATGGGCCTTACTTCCTATGCAGATGACACCCAACTAGTCCTCGCTATTAATAACAACGGAGCTGAGATGGCGAAGCGATTCCAAGAGGGCATGCAAGCAATAGGAGACTGGATGTCCTCAAGCTGCCTTAAGCTAAACTCCGAGAAGACCGAGGTGGTCATCTTTGGAAAAATTTCACCACTGTGGTCATCTATCTGGTGGCCATTTTCATTTGGAACTGTGCCCAAGCCGGTTGCAAAGGTTAGAAATCTAGGAGTAGTGTTTGACGACCATCTCAATTTCGCCGCGCATGCTAATCAGATAGCAACATCAGCTTTTTTCAAACTAAAACTGATCAAAAAAATTCCTCCATTTCTACCCGATACTGCAGGCAAAACTTTGGTTAGCACGCTCATATTTTCCTCCCTCGACTACTGCAACGGCATTCTGGCCAATGCCCAAGCTCGGGTCATTAATAAAATGCAACTGGTGCAAAATGCTGCGGCTAGATTACTATCAAAACCCCCCAAATTTAATCCTATAGCTCATACCATCCGCAAATACCATCGGCTACCAGTAAAAAAGTGGATAGAATTTAAAACGCTCTGTCTGGTATTCAAAGCACTGCATCACTGTGGCCCTCAATTTCTGAGAAACCAGCTTATACCATATTTTCCAGCTTGGTAACTAAGATCAGGGACTTTGCACCAACTAACAGTACCCCGTACAAAGACTCTTTCATGGGGTGACAGACGTTTCTCAGTTACAGCTGCCAGATTGTGGAATGCACTCCCGCTCCCAATCAGATTAAATCACTCCCTCTATACGTTTCGCAAAAGTCTAAAGACATGGCTATTCACACAGTAATTTAGTTTGGTTTTACATTGTATGAGACATGAGTTGAGTTTTCAGCGCCAAGACGCCCTTGGGCAAACGTTCGCGCTTTATAAATCTCAAAAATAAATAAATAAATAAAATATGAGATAACGGGGCTGTCCCCAATAGCCACCTGCCTTTGAAAACCTCCGTGCTAAATAAGCCGCAACATCCCATAGAAGGGGGGCTGCATTGTTGTGGTTCTGTGGTTTGAGGGTCTGTGGTTCGGAGGTTCTGAAACCGTTCAATGAAGGTCGTCGGATATAGACGATTTTGGTATCAGCGGACCGCAAATGGCGAGTGCGGTGTGTACGAGTGTTTCCGTCATAATCGATCAATGAGAACACTACGTATTCAGGGATTTCGTTTGAACCCTCGAGTTCCATCTTGTGTGCGGCAGCCATTTTGTGTGGTTGCCCTCACATAGGCCGATGACTATGGCCGAACGAGTCCTTGGGACACGTACACCTTAGCTGACTTCTGTGTGACCTGGCCGAACTGACTCCCTTGCCTGAGGCTGACCTCGCTGAGCCAGTTCCTTGTTAAGCAGCTGGTCAGATAAAGATCAAAGAGCAGGACATTGCTGAGTTTATGGTACATGCACACACCCTTCTATCTTGTTGGGTTGAGGTCTTTATGATGGGTTTGTCCGGCCTGATCGAACAGGAAAGTTGGAATTTGCTTGGTCATTTCTGGTGGGCTGGACAACGGAAAGTGGGATTGTCGTCATGCGATATGTTTGAAATGTCTTTTGTTCATTGGGCAGTTTGTATGTAATTGATGCTAGCCAGGAATGTGATTTTGGGCATAAAAGACGATGCTCCGCTCTATGAATTTGTGCAGTCTCTAGCGAACCACCCGTGTTGTGCTTCGTAGACCTCTGTTCCTGGTTGCAGCCAATAAAATTTGGTCTTTGACGTCATCAAGAAGTGTCCCGTGTCTCTGTTTGCCGAGGCAGGGGAACTCGAAGACATCGGGCGTTATCCCTGGCGCCGCTGGGTTCTAAAACCCGGTTCTTCAGTTGGCGCCCAACGTAGGGTGACTTCAGCGGTACCGGTCCAAGCCTGAAGATCGTGAGGAGCTTCGTGTGGAAATTCTGGAGGAAGGCCTGCCACTTCATCGACCCCTGTATGTCATCGTGGTCCGAAAGTCTTTGCTGCGAGGTTCCCCGCTTTCCGACGGCTACGAAGGACTGCTTCCCTGACTGTCGCCCTGTCTTGGAGCCAATAGATGATTTGTAGAGCGAGACAATAGACGGGTCTTCTGGTGACGCCATCGACATTTCAGTTAAATATGAGTGGAGCGCCTCCCAGTCCTTAGTTTTGTTTGGTATCCCTTTGAGGATCGCTTTGATTTGGTACCTGCAGGCCCCAAAGCCGAGGGACTCGTGTATTCACAAGACTATCATTTTAAGATTTCCCTTGAAGTTTGAAGCTAGACTAGTGAGCGAAGATGCCTGGTCTTAGCAGACTTGGAAAGATATTTGGTTTTGGTTGTACTAGAGATTCCCGGTTGGAGGATTCGTGTCCGGTTTCGGACTATCTTTCACGGAACGTTGGGGATAGACACCATGAGCATAAATGAACATCGTTATATATGCCCAAATAGAACCATTGTAGCTGAAAGGCAAAACCAGGTACGGGATACCTTTATCGGTCGTATGGGGCATTAGGCCGCAAACCCAACAATTTGTCGTGTTCATAACTATTGGTGTTGGTGCAGAAGCTGAACAAAGGAATTGTTGGCAAATTCCAGTCTTCTAACGAGTTCATGTTCGGGCAGAGGGTGAAAAGAATGAGAAGAAATAGTAGGAGGAGGTGTAGGTTGCGTAGTGGGCATGAACGTCATTTGAAAAGAGAATGTAACATATCCATTTAAAAACATCATTAAGCTAAGCAACATAAATAAACACAATATTAAAAATCGCTTTCGGGTCATCAGTTTACAAATTTTGCTTTTAAAGCTTATTCTTTCAACAGGTCTCTCCATTTCGAAAATCTCCATCCTCTCTAATTTGCTGCTCGCGGTGGTAGGGTGTTCTATGCTAAGGAATGCTTCTGTCAGCCCAGGGCAACTTCCTTAGGCCAACCAGAACCGTCGACCTAACGTCTTCGGCTTGCACTCCAAAGACTTCGGCAACCGCGACCCTACAGCTGAACCCGGATGGCGGTTCGAAAAACAAAAATCAAAGTAGTTCCTCGGAGGAGAGTTTAACCTGCAAAAATCATAAAAAGAAAACTTTATATTTTTATTTGTCCTGCGACTCTCGGTCGCAAATTATAACGCTCTTTGCCAGCCAATGTCTGTTCACGGAAAAGGAGCTCAGGTTCAACAGTGTTCAAACGGTTCAATGGAGGTACAACTTCTTGGAGAAGATCGTCACTTTCTTGCTCAGTGTTCGTCCCAATCAAACGGGTATCGCTGAATGGCAGAAAACGAGGCACGGTCTCAGTCTCCGAATCAGGAAGTCCTTTCTGGACCCACCGGTCGTATGGCAGAGGCAAAGGAGCCCTTTTGCAATGTACGCCATGGATCCAGTTCTTTTTACCGTGCACTCGTACTGCAGAACGGGTAGATAACAAAACTAGGTAGGGTCCTGGCCAGCTCGTAGGGCTGCTCGTTCTTGGTTCGCTGAAAATTCTTCACGAGCACCCACACGCCAGGTTCAATGGCGTGCCCTGGATCTTCAGAAGCCTGTGGCAATGAATCATGAACCTGTTGATGCAAAACACGCAATTTAGCCGTCAATTCATACAGGTAGTCAAGGAACACAGGATGTTCTATTTCACTACATTTTGTCGGCCTCGGCACTCCCCAAATGTTCGCGGGCGACCAAACACTACCTCGTATGGACTCAAACCCATTCGTGAATGCACAGTCATTCTAGTGGACAAAAGGGCTAAAGGCAAGGCATCTGGCCATTGTAAACCAGAGCTCGCTTGAATTTTGGCTAACTTCAATTTTAGAGTGCCATTATAGCACTCAACTAAACCAGCTGATTGGGGGTGATTTGCAGCGTGAAACTTCTGCCGGATACCTAACCCATCACATACTCTCTTCATCACTTGACCCACAAATTCACTCCCATTGTCACTCCAGATCATTCTCGCCAAACCGTACCTAGGGAAGAATTCCTTAATAAGGGCTTTCGCTGTGGACAAGGCAGTATTGTCCTTCAAAGGGTAGGCTTCCACCCATCTAGAAAAATAGCAAACAACCACTAACACATACTTTAGGTTGTTGCACCTCTCCATGTGGATGAAATCTAGCTGCAAAGCCTCAAACGGATACGTTGGAGGAGCAAAATGACCAGCTGGAGTTGGAATTCCCCTACCAGGATTATGCATCAAACACACCATACATTTCTTAACCAGATTCTCTGCACACTTAGGAATTCCAGCATTCTGCCAAACCGGAGCCAACAACTTACAAATCCCTTTCACGGTGATATGAGCCAATCCATGAGCCATTGTAACCACTGGAAGCACATACGCATCGGGTAACAACCATCTCTGATGCTCTGACAAATCAATCCAACAACCATTCGAATACATTTTACCCTTGCTCTCTCTCCATTCATTCAACTCTTTCTCTGTAGCTTCAGCTTGGATGGATTTCACACTCTCAATCGTATCTTCACACATACTTCCATCTGGAACCTATCTCACTGGACCTGCAACATACATTCAACTCATCACATTTCTCGCAGTTTCTTTCGCGACTTCATCCGCAAACGCATTATCACGACCAACATCATCTGTAACTTTCTTATGCGCACTGCATTTCACAATCGCTACTTGCAATGGCAAAGTAAGTGATTCAAGAAGTTCATCCACCAACTGTCCATGCTGAATCTTGGTCCCTTGCGAAGTCAGGAACCCACGCTCTCTCCACAAACGTCCAAAACTATGAGCCACACCGAATGCATACTGGCTGTCAGTATACACAGTCACTCGTTTTCCTTTCGCCAACACACACGCTCTTGTTAATGCAATCAATTCTGCTGCTTGTGCTGAATTATGTGGGATACGTGCAGCTTCAACAATCGTATGCAAAGTCGTAACAGCATATGCCGCAGTCGTATCACCATTCGGAAGCTTGAAGCACGAACCATCAACCCATAAGGTACCATCATACTCTGGAAGAGGAGTATCCCTAAGATCTATCCTCCCTTTCGTTTCTTCCTCAGTTCTAAGGAAACTCATGCTGTTCGATACCGTCTGACTCAATTGAAATCGGCAACAACGTGGCTGGATTCAACGTGTTGCATCTCTTTATATGCACATGACTCGCTAACAAGGTCAATTCGTAACCCGACAACCGAGCACTAGTTAAGTGCTGTGTCTTGGTACAATTCAACAAGGTGTCCACTGCATGTGGAACCATCACAATCAGTGTGTTGTCCATTACCAAACCAGCAGACTGTCGAATCGAAACAGCCGCTGTTGCTGTAGCTCTCAAACAACTCGGCACCGCTCTAGCTACCGGATCCAAGGTCGATGAAAAATAAGCACATGGACGCTGCTTATCGCCAAACTGTTGAGTCAAAACTGACAATGCACATCCCTCTCTCTCGTGGACATACAATGTGAAAGGCTTACTGTAGTCGGGGGTACCCAACACAGGAGCCGAACACAACGCATCACACAATTCTGAAAAGCTCTTCTGACATTCGTCAGTCCATGGAATAGGATTTGGAGTATCCTTAACAGTAAGAGCTACCAAAGGTTTCGCAAGCAACAAAAAATTAGGGATCCACTGTCTACAGTACGATGTAATACCTAGGAAAGCACGTACTTCTCTCTGTGTCGTAGGCATACTAATTTTCGCAATCGCTTGAATTCTTTCTGGGGTCAGTTTCCTTCCCTCCTTTGATAAGAGGTGACCTAAGTAGATAACTTCTTGTCGACAATATTGCAACTTCGAAAGAGAAACCTTGTGATGGAAATCAGTCAAATGATGTAACAGCGACAAAGTAGCCTCTCTACAAATCTCTTCATTGTCAGCAGCAACTAACAGATCGTCAACGTACTGAATAAGAGCAGCACCATCAGGTAAAACCAACAAATCCAGTTGCGTCTTCAAAGCTTGACTATAGATCGATGGACTCTCACAATAGCCTTGAGGAGCGCGCTTAAAGCGGAAACTTCTTCCTCCTAAAGAGAAGCCAAAAATATCTCTACTTTCCACGGCAATCGGGATGCTGAAGAAGGCATTCTTCAAGTCAATCACCGAAAACCATGTGGCTGTAGCCGGGATCAAAGTCAGTAAAGCGGTGATATCAGGCACGACAGGAAATTGCGGAACGATCTTATTCACCTCACCGAGATCGATCACAAACCTATATACAGGAGGCTGTGAAGAATCAGTTCTCTTCAGAACAGGCAAAACCGGACTATTGCACACATTACCTCTCGTTTCCTCAATCACACCTTTCTCAATCAGATCATCAATGATTGCCAAAAGTGCCCTTTCACCATCACTAGAGATGCGATATTGTGGAATGCGTGGTAACCTAGCATTCGCCTTCAACGTCACAACATATGGCGGAATCTCTAAAAGACCCACACCGTTCAGACCAGTAGCCCAAAGAGAATCAGGGAGAGAAGACAATTCAGGTGGAAGTTGATCTTTGGACAAGAACATCGGAGAGATCACTCTCTTACCCAATGTAAGATGTACTCCTGACGGAGAAGAACAATTGTTACTTACCTGTAAACAGGTGGTTCTCCAGTATTGGTGTCTTTCATAGATTCGCATGCTTGAATATTCCCCGTCGTCGGAGTGGGAGTCCCACTGTAAATAAAATAGCAATAAATACTAAATATATAATAATATATAATAAATATATACATTACATAATAAGGAAAAACCTAAAAAATGCATAAAAGAAGCATAGGGTACCTAACCAAAAAGTTCTACATAGGAATGCATGGGAATATAAAAGATCCAATGCAGCCTATCCTTGTCATTATGTTAGTCCAAACTGCAGCCAATCAGGCGCCAGCACCCCTCTAGAACCTTCTCCTCAGAGCTCAAGCCCTCAGATTTTCGTAGCACAAGAGTGACCACAGAGTCTATGAGGAGAAGAGAGCCTCTGAGGGGAGGATGGGAGGGTCGCATGTGAATCTATGAAAGACACCAATACTGGAGAACCACCTGTTTACAGGTAAGTAACAATTGTTCTTCTCCAGTATTGGGGTGTCTTTCATAGATTCACATGCTTGAATATAGAATAGTTAGCAGTCCGTATCCCAACACAAAGTTTCCAGAATGCAATGTATAGACAAAAGGTTGGAATCAACAGGTGTAATAACCCATGCCATAGAAGTTATACAACTATATGTATACATAGAGAAGACATAAATAAAACTGGAAACTGTAGGAGGAGGGCAGAATAGAGGCTCACCTTATTGAAAAAGATTACGGAGCACAGCTTGTCCCACTGCGGTATCTCCTTCAGCCATGGCACCCAGATTGTAGTGCTTTGTGAACGTGTGCCTGCTGGACCACGTGGCTGCTCTGCAAATCTGATGCAATGGAACTCCGGCAAAGAGTGCAGTCGAAGAGGCCATAGACCTGGTAGAGTGGGCCCGTACTGCAGTCTGTAAAGGCTTTCCCGCTTTCTGATGGCAGAAAGCAATCGCCGAAGCCACCCAGCGGGCTACTGTAGGTTTGGTGACTGGTCGCCCTTTTTGAAAGCGGCCATAGACCACAAAGAGCTGATCCGATTTTCGGAACTGGGCTGTTCTGCTGATGTAAAACTTTAAACATCTTCTAATGTCCAAAGAGTGCAAGCGTTGTTCCGCAGGAGATTGCGGGTTTGCAAAGAAAGACTTCAGGATAACAGGCTCATTAATATGGAAGTCTGAAGGCACTTTTGGAAGAAAAGTAGGGTTAGTGCGTAAAAGCACAGAATCCGGTTTAAACTGTAGAAATGGTGGTTTGATCGTGAATGCATGCATATCACTCACTCGACGTGAAGACGTCAAAGCAAGTAGAAGCGCGACCTTCCAGGTGACATACTTGAGGTCTGCTTTATGGATTGGATCAAAAGGTGCAGTCATTAATTGTGACAGGACAATATTGAGGCGCCACTCGGGAGGGGGACGCCGAACTGGAGGAAAAGTCCGAAGAAGTCCCTTGAAAAATTGACGTATTAACCTGGATGAACAGAGGGAGGCGGAGCCATCATGGCGGAAGCGTGATATTGCCGCCAGAAAAACTCTTAAAGTAGCATGTGACAAACCCGACTGAGCCAGTTGGAAAAAGAAAGGGAGGAGCTCAGCGGGCGTGGCACGCAAAGGATGTACTCCGGCGTCTGCACACCAGTGGCAAAAGCGTTTCCATTTCAACTTATAGGTCTTTATAGTTGATGGAGCCCTGGCCTGAGCAAGGATGTTACGACACTCCTGAGGGATTGTTAGATGTGCAAATTCACAGTGTTCAGGTTCCAGGCTGATAAGCTCAGGGAAGAGGGGTCTGGATGGTAGATTTGACCCCTGTTCATGGAGAGAAGATCCATTCGAGGATGAAGAAGAATGGGCTTGCATTGAGATAGGAGGAGCAGCTCCGAGAACCACACCTGTCGTGGCCACCTGGGAGCAATCAGAAGGATGTGGCAGGGTTCTCTCCGAATCTTCCAAAGTACTCGTGGCACTAGAGGGATCGGAGGAAAGGTGTAGGCGAAGAGATTCGACCAATCCATCAAAAGGGCATTGCCTTGGGATCCTTTGTGGGGATGCCAGCTTGCGTAAGCGGGGCATTTGCGGTTCTCTGGCGCTGCGAAGAGGTCGATTTCCGGGAATCCCCAACGACGAAAAACCATATCGAGTGTTGGCTGGTGGAGTTCCCACTCGTGGTTGGATGATCGGGATCTGCTTAGGGAATCCGCCAGAAGGTTGGACAACCCCGGAAGATGAACTGCGGTGATTGTGATTTGATGATTGATGGACCAGTCCCAAATCGCCTCTGCCAGGCGGGATAACACCGGAGACTTCGTTCCGCCCTGCTTGTTTATGTAATGCATGCAGGTTGTGTTGTCCATTTGTATGAGAACCGACTCCCCTTGCAGCACTGGTTGAAATGATTTCAGGGCCAAAAAGATAGCCATGAGCTCCAATTTGTTGATGTGCCAGGTCTTTTGATGCAGAGTCCATTTCCCCTTGACGGAAAGGTCCTGGAGGTGAGCTCCCCAGCCCTCCAGAGATGCGTCCGTCGTTAAAGTTAGATCCGGGGTGTTGAACAGAAAGGACGTGCCTGCCGCAAGCTGATGTGGTTGTGCCCACCATCTGAGCGCTTTCTTCATGGGGACGGTGATAGTAACCTGATCGGTGAAGGAACCGGTGACTTGACGCCACTGTTTGTCCAGTGCCTGTTGAATAGGTCGCGCTCGTAGCCTGCAATGAGGGACAAGAGCGATGCACGACGAAGCCATCCCTAGAAAGGACTTCAACAACCGGACTGAAGTGCACCTCTTTGCCAGAAGTAGTGAAACTAATCGGAGAATCCTTTGCTGACGTTCCCGGGAGACAAACGCCTTTGCTAGTTTGGTGTCCAGCGTCGCTCCTAGGAAATCCTTGCAAGTTGTTGGCTGCAATTGAGATTTCTCCAGGTTGATGGACAGACCCAAGGAACGGAATACTGTCTGACAAATGGAAGTATGATGTTGGAGTTGTGAGCGGGATTGCGATTTCAGGAGGCAGTCGTCGAGATAAGGAAATATCTGGATGCCTTGGAGACGAAGAAAAGCCATGACCGGGGCCAACATTTTTGTAAAGACTCGGGGGGCCGACCGGAGGCCAAATGGAAGTATCCTGAATTGGAAATGAAGGTGCCCCACCTTGAAGCGCAGGAACTTTCGATGACCTGCGAGTATTGGGACATGGAAGTAGGCGTCTCGGAGATCGATGGTCGTCATGAAATCTCCGACAGAGAGTAAGCGCAAGATTTCTGTAAGCGTTAGCATACGGAAGGTCTGATCCTTGAGATAGTGATTGAGTGCTCTCAAGTCCAATATGGGTCTCCATTCTCCGTTCTTCTTGACGACAAGGAAAAAACGGGAATAAAACCCCCTTCCCTCTCTGAGACTTTGGTACTACTTCCACCGCACCTTTTTGAATGAGAAGGCGAACTTGATGAAATAGTTCCTTGAGGTGCGGAGGTGGTGGTCCGGAAGGTGGCGTTGGAGGAGGTACCTCGACAAATTCCAATGCATGGCCTTTTTTCACAATGTCTAGTACCCAACGGTCCGTTGTAATGGAGGACCATTGAGAACCAAACAGAGAGATTTGCCCTCCAATCCTTCGTTCGACAGACAAGTCATTGACGTTTGTTGGACGTTCCCCTGAAAGTGGACTTTCCTCGATAATTTCTGGCAGGTTGCTGACGGGAAGACTGCTGACGGTTTCCGGTGAAACGTTGGTTACCTTGGTTAAAGGACCGATACTGACTGCTTCCTCCACGAAAAGTGGATGTAGTGCCACGTCCTCGATCACCCCGAAAGGGCTGCTTCTTAACTTGAAGGGTACCCAAGGCACGTGCAGTGTCCGTGTCCTTTTTTATGGATTGCAGCGCTTCATCAATATGCGCTCCAAATAATGATTCGCCGTCATATGGCATATCCAGGATCCTTGTCTGAACTTCCTGTCTAAACGAAGTTGAGCGTAGCCAACCTTGTCGACGTAGGACAGCCGCTCCAGCGAGTTGGCGAAAACCAGTGCAGGCCACATCCACTGCACAATCAATGAGTTCCTCTGAAGTTCTTTCTCCTTCTTGCAGAATCTTCTGCGCTTCTGCCTTGGAAGCATCCGGAAGTAACGCCACATAGGCGGACATATCAGCCCAAGCCTGACGGTCATAACGACCTAAGATAGCCATAGCGTTAGCTACTCAAACCGTAGTAGAGGACATGGAGGAAAATTTACGCCCAATTGCATCTAGGCGACGGCCCTCTCGGTCTGGAGGAGCGGTGATTGTAGATGCTGGATTCTTCGAACCTCTTTGAGCTGCCTGCGTAACAACAGAATCGGGCTTAGGTTGACCTGTAAGGCATGCTGGAAATCCCACCGGAGCCTTATATTTCTTTTCCAACCTCGGTAGTTGTGCTGGTAAAGAGTTAGGCGTCTTCATTAATTTGACTCCTTCAGTCCAGATGAAATCTATAATTGGAACTGTGTGAATCTGTTTAAATGGTTGGTTCTTGAAATCATAAAGGAAGCAATCTTCCTCTCTGTGGGCTCGTGGTAATTTGAACTGTTGCGCCGCCCTGTCCATTAATTGGTGGAAGCTTGCAATATCCACTGGAGGAGAATCCCCTGGCGGCACCTGAGAAGGGGATGGAGTCTGAGCACGATAGTCATCCCACTCCGCTAAATGTTCCTCAGCATCCCCATCTACATCCGAAACTTCTCCATCCTCACTCTCTGGAGGATTCTCGTCATCATCATCATCAGGATAAATTGTTGTGTGAACTCGAACTGATGTACTCCTGTGAACAGTAACAGGCGGCGCCGGGTGTGAAGGAGCCAGTGTCGGCTCTGTAACTGGGTTCAACACTGATGGTAAAGCGGCAACCTGTGGAGATGGTGGGAATCGTCGATTGTAATCTTCCAACATACTTTGGAGATTCGATATCATTGATATAGGTAACATCGCAGCTGGTACTTGAGGGTGAGTTGCTTGATGTTGGCCATACTGTTCCTCTTCATCGTTACTGAAGTCTTGGCACTTTATGTTCAAGTCCGAAAGACTTTGAGCTTGGTCATCAGACTCTTGATCCGAATCAGTAGCAAACAAAGGAGACGGAGGATTAACCATTTCTCCTTCAGTGAAAGTCCCGAACTGGATAGATTTGCTGGACTGTAGAGGCAATAAAGGCATTGAAGCAAATGAAGAGGCTGGCGTGGAAACTGTGTCCTGCGTACGCGTCGACGGCATGACATCAGTCGTCTTCTGCGAGGGAACTGGTTTTGATGTCATCGTCGATGAGGAGACCGTCGACGGAGTAATCTTCATGGACATCAGCGTCGCCGTCGTCGACGGAACCTTCAATCTCAAGGTCTTCGTCGACGGAGCTGTCGTCGACGGGGCGGTCGTCGACGACCGCTCCGTCGACGGGACAGATGAAGCAGGCTCTCTCGTCGACGGGACAGCCGTCGACGATAAACTCGTCGTCGAGGGCGTAGATGCACGCACAGTCTTCGATCCTTTCGTCGACGACGAACGGGTCGTCGACGAGTGAACTTTTTCCGTCGACGAAGATGAGATTGGAATTAAAGAAGAAACAGTCTTTGAACTGAGAACCACTCTCATCGACGACGAAGACGTCGACGCCGAAGCTGACGACGATCCAGAGGCCAGCGTCGTCGTGACTGTCGTCGTCGACTTTGATCCAGAGACAGCCATTCTCGTCGACGGAGCTGAAACTACCGTCGTCGACGAAAAATCAGTTTTCTTCACAGAAAAACTGGAAATTGAAGCAGAAGGAGCCTGAGAGCTATGTCTCGTGGGCCCAGACGTGGTAGGTAACGGTGAAGACACCGCAGGGGTTAAGGCGAGGGATAGTTTCCTCTTTTTTAGAAATGGGGAAGGCACCTCCTGCACACTACCATGCTTTGAAGCTGCTTTAGATCGGCCTGAAACAAGACTTTCAGCATCAGAAAGTATATTGTCTTTATCTTTCAGCCTTTGAAGCCAAACCAGTAAGCGGCCTTCTCTATCCTTAAGAGTTTTCTCTGAGAATTTTCTACAGAGCTTACAGGTTCCCACTTCATGGTCCGGGTATAGGCAGTAAATACACTTACTGTGAGGGTCGTCATGAAATAATCTTAGCTTTCCACAGGATGAACAAGCTCTGAAGAGAGACTTCTTACTTGAAGACATTGTGGAGAACTGGAAAACACTTGAAGAGAAGAAAACTGAGCAGAGCTCAGGGAGCCTCCCTAACACACGACGTGCGGTAGAAAATCTGAGGGCTTGAGCTCTGAGGAGAAGGTTCTAGAGGGCTGCTGGCGCCTGATTGGCTGCAGTTTGGACTAACATAATGACAAGGATAGGCTGCATTGGATCTTTTATATTCCCATGTATTCCTATGTAGAACTTTTTGGTTAGGTACCCTATGCTTCTTTTATGCATTTTTTAGGTTTTTCCTTATTATGTAATGTATATATTTATTATATATTATTATATATTTAGTATTTATTGCTATTTTATTTACAGTGGGACTCCCACTCCGACGACGGGGAATATTCAAGCATGTGAATCTATGAAAGACACCCCAATACTGGAGAACAATATAGCGTCGCATACAATCTCTTTAACAAGTCCAATCCCCCAATAAGTTCTCACCACAACCAGTCGTCAGAATGAGGGGTGCTTCGAATTCACGAGGTCCAACAGAAATAGACAACGGACTAGAAATCGGATTCGTAACCGGGGCGCCAAAAAAACCTACTGAAACATTCTTTAAGCCAGACAAAGGTGCGCCAGGGAGTTTAGAGTGCATAATAGAACTCTTCGCAGCACCAGTATCCAACAGAAAAGGCTCTGACACACCTGATGCAATCACTTCAACATAGGGTCCACTCTGATCTACTGGAACTGAAACAACTCCCTCTCTTTGTCTATGGCTGTCCTAGCAATCATTACCCTCCATATCCTCACCTTCGGCGTAGTAATCGTCCGCATAGTACTGTGGCGTCCTACCAGACGCACCATTCTGTTGATCAAAGCTATTCATAGAGTTCTGTGGAGGCAAAGGACGCGCATTCTGACCACGACCTCTACCTCTAGGAGCTTGTTGAGCACCTCGACCTCTCACACCAGAAGCACCATTCGTGCGCTGTAACAGAACCGGACAACTACTCTTGAAATGACCCTCTTCTTTGCAATATGCACACTGATTAGGACCTACGGGAAAACGCTGTTGAGAAGACTCGAACCTCTGCGAGTTTCTCTGATATTGCTGAGGTTGCTGATAATCACGCTGATTATTACGGGGCGGATAAGCTTGCTCTAGAAGAACTTTAGTCTTCAATTCTTTAGTCTTCCTATCTGCTTTCTCTATCTCATCCTTGTTCCTATTTAAAGTACTGGGCAGTAGCTAAAATCTGCGCTGACGTAGAAACAGCCCAAGCACTCTCAGAATCCTTCAACCTATTGCACAATTCTGGAAGCAAATTATGAACAAATTTGTCAGCAAACAACCGTTGTCCACCTTCAGTACTCATGTCCTGACCACTGTGGTCAACAAAGGTCTCTTCAAACCGCGTGAAAAAGTCGGACACAGTTTCGTCTTTTTTCTGCTTGCATGCAGACAACCTGTCCCAATTAACACGCAAAGCAGGCATCAGAGTCTTCATATAATCAATAATCCTACCAGGTAGTTCGGCAATTATATCTTCGGGCTTAACACACCTACTTGTCTAGTATCTGCGGTTCTAAGATTATCCCATGTATCACCTAATTCCTGCGCATGATCTGAATGACGAATCTTTCCCCAAATAGGCTGTGGAACAACATTCCCAAACAACATATCTATGTCTGCAAGATTCATAATACCTTAATCCGCAGTTTGAGATAGCTCCTTATAAAACCCTGCTGGATTCTTGCGCGGATCAGGCAAAGTCTGCTTTAGGGCTAAAACTTCAGCACGCTTCCAAGGAACATGTACCCAGACATGCTGAAAGTGTGGCGGAATATTCGGAACAGCATTTGCATCACCAGGTCTCCAAACTGGAGGAACCTCACGCATCGGATATTGACGCGCCTTTCTCCTAACCGACGAATCAGGCTCAAACAATCGCTGAGAAGGAGATTCACTCCTAAACTACAACAACGTCGCAACTGCTTTCTCAACCTCGAGACCCACAACGGTCCCTTTCGCAAACTCAGAACATATACGGTACAACTCAGGCGGAGTTTGTCCTACCTCACTATCTTCCCATTGTTCACGAAGGAAAGAACACATCATATCAAAAACATATCTTTGTTTTGGTGCTTCCCATTGATGGAAAACATCCATAACACCCTCAAGATCATAGTGCGAAGGATACGTAACCCATTTACACGCTAAGTGATCTAACACTGTCCGTTCATTAGCATCAGGCAATTGGCAACGCGATTGCTTACGCTCGACAACAGGAGACATACCCAATGAACCCAACAGAGGAGAAAAGATACTAGCAACCGCATCAGTCATTCTCTGTCAAGCAGAAGGGGAAGGTGACAAAAGAACAGGAGACGGAGCAGAATGAGAGGAAACCAAAGTCGGAACAGTAACAGGAGGAGTAAACAAGACAGGCGTAAGAGTAGCAGACGAAGGAGGTAGCAAAATCGGCGGCCCTTGAGAAGGCTGCACCAAAGGAATAGGAGCCAACGGAAGAGGAGCTGGCTGTTGAGGAATCATAGGTGGCAAAGCAACCGGAGGTTGCGCAACTACAACTTGTGGCGGTTATGTTATGTTATGTTATAACAATTTATTATGCGCACAGCGACTCCAGCGAAGGAGCATCCCGGCGCAGGAGCCGCAGGTGCCGTAGCATTCTTTGCATAAGGGGGTGGCGAACTCAATAGATGCGACATTAAAGGATCTTTCACAAGATCTTTCTTCTCTTCTTGTTGTTGAGGTGGCAAAGCTGGGTAGCACTTATCTACCGCTAGTTTACGCTGCCTAAGCATCTGTTCGCTTTCTTGTTCTTCTTCATTATCCCTAAACTGTATAGCAGCTTGCACCATTGACATACCTCGTTCATGTTTATTTTTCTTCGCTAACTTAATTTCTTTCTGTTTGGCTTCCTTTCGCCATATGCGGAAAGAGTCAACATTGCCGGCCGGGCTTTCTTTTTGAACAATTCAACTTCGAGATTGTCTAAAATCTCTGTTTCAAAGCTACCATAACGGGGCCACTGTAGGACACCGTCTTTCTTGGTATATTTAACCCATATTTCATTATACGCGATGGGGCCCACTCCATGTATTTTAGAAGACCGCATAGAGTGGTGCTTCCATAGTCCATTCTTGGTAGTACTAGAGCTTGAACTGCCATTTTTAGATCAGTCTGTGGGAGGAAGGGTTTAAGTTTCCTTAAGATGCTCAACTGAAAGTTGGCTCCCTTGGTGGCATTGTAGACTTGTTCCTGCATATTTAAATGTTTGTCAAGGGTAACTCCCAGGGATTTTGCAGAGTCAATGATGTGTGGGGCGCAATCAAAGGAAGTAAGATGCTTCAGCCATAAGTCTATCTTGGGTGTGTGATTGGGATGGGAGATGAGGAGGAACTCGGTTTTCTTGGTATTGATCATGAGGTGGATGCCATTGAGCCAACTTTGGGTATTATGAAGAATGGCGTTGAGGGAGATGAAGTCCTCTAGTGAGGAGATTTTCATATATAGTTGAGTGTTGTCCGCGTATAGGTGATATAGAATGTTTGCAGAACTAATCGCATTAGCAAGGGGTTCCATGAGTAGATTAAAAAGGATTGGTTATTGTGCTGATCCCTGTGGAACTCTTTGTGTGACCATGGAGGGTTGAGAGAATGATTGCTTCAACTTGATTCTTTGGGCTCTGTTGCTTAGGAAGGAGGTAAACCATTGTAACACCGGACTGGTTTGGCCCATCCTTCGTTCAAGTAGGGACAGTAGATTGTCGTGTTTAACTGTGTCGAAAGCGGAAGATAGGTCAAGAAGTATCAATAGGCACGATTCGTTATGATCTAAAAATTTTAAAATGTCATCCATTATATGGGTGAGTGCTGATTCAGTACTGTGACCTTGACGGAAGCCAGATTGGTGTTTATGTAGGAGGTTGAAGTTCTCGAAGTGGTTGCAAAGTCGAATTTGTACACATTTTTCCAATAACTTTGCCAGAGTGGGGATGCTGGATATAGGGCAATAGTTTTTGAAGTCTGTGGAGTGGGAGTTGGCTTTCTTTAGTATAGGTGTGGCCTGCCCTATTTTAAGACTGTCCGGTATGGAACCTTGCCTCAGAAAGGCGTTGACAATTTTTGCCCATATTTGTAGAATAGAGGTCTTTATCATTTTGAATACAGATGGGGGTAGGGGGATCAGAGAAATGATTGGCAGGGTTGTTCGCTAGCAGGGTGCTATAAATTTTGTGTTCAGGGATGGGTGAGGAGTGCCAGTTAGCATTGTTTTTTGGAACTTCGATCGGCAGGCTGAAAAGGTCCTTGATCTGTGAGTAAAGAGTAGACTCTTGGTCAGTAGATAGTTGGGGTTCTTTCTTGTATTAAATGTCATTTTCAATGGTTCTAGTCTTTTCTAGGAAGAATTTGGCAAGCTCGTCACAATTAGGGGTAGCCGGGTTGCTTAGCTCCACTACATTTGTTAGGCCATTGTTGTTTTACGATTTTGAATAGTTTTTTGGGATGGTTAATGGCTTGGTTCTGTGTTTTGAAGAAGTCTGTTTTAGCTGTGAAGATTTTTCTGTTGTACGTGTTTCTTAGTGCTCTAAGTTGGTATAGATGATCAGTGGAGGGTGCTGATTTCCATGCTCGCTCAGCTAGTCTTACCTTGCGCCGGTCTGAGTTAAGATTCTCATTGAACCATGGTTTGGAGATTTTGGTGGAGAATTTTTTTTCTTGAAGGGGCGCTGTGGTATCAAGGATTTCAAGCATTGTAGAAGTCTGTAAGATCATGGACGTCATCCATGTCTGCTGATGGGATCAGGGCGGAATTGCATTGGGATATCAAGGCGTTGGGATTGATATTCTGGATATTCCTTTTCCATTGTTTTGGTTTTGTAGGTTGGTTTCGTTTTGGAGTTACCTCACTGTTGATAGAGAAGAAGATGCTGTAATGATCAGTCCAGTCACATGGGGAGATGGATTCTAGTGATATAGTGTTTCTTTTTGCTAGGATGAGGTCTAATGTCTCCCCCTTGTTATGGGTTGGGCTGTCACAGAATTGGGACAGTTCCTGGTCTGCCAGAAAGGATTTGAGACCGCTTACATCATGATCGCCAGTATTGTTCCAATGGAGATTGAAGTCTCCCAGAAAGATCTGCGGTACTTGTGAGTTGGCGTTGGCTGTAATGACTTCCATTAGCTCATCAATGAACTTCAGATTGTCACCCGGGGGGTGGTATATTATGTGAAGTTGGCAGATGATGCCCTTGTCGTTAGAGATGTTGGTGCAGAGATATTCACTGGAGGATAAGGAGATGGAGTTGCATGATTAACTGTGATTGTGTTTCGATAGATGCAGGCTAACCCCCCTCTGGGTTTCTCAGTTCTATCCATGCAAAATATATCATGACTAGGGGGAACCAGTAGGTCAAGGATAGGAGCAGAGGAACTCTTTAGCCATGTCTTGGTGAGGATGATGATGTCCAGATCATTCGAGAGAATGAGATATAAATGTCTGTAGCATGTTTGTTAGCCGATCTGCCCTTGATTAGTGCACACTTTAATTTGCTAGTCGGGTGAGTGAGGGTAGATTGCATTATATTGACTTTTGTGGGGTTTTCCCTAATTATGGATCTGTAGTTGTGAGTTCTCTGTAGGGGTCGGGTTAGATGGATTGGATGGTGCCATCTAGAGACTTGCTGCTGTCATTATGGCTTGTGTATAAAATGAGAAGATCAGGTAAGTCATTGTCAGATAGACCATCCATTGCCCTCGCAGGACGATCCGCATCATTGGGGGAGGGTATTTTACTCCGTGTTGTATAGTCTGGGTGTGGATTCGTGGTGAAGTACCTGCTGGTGTGCTGACTAATTCGGTTCACAATGGCGCTAGTGGCTTTATTAGAGTTTAGGAGTTCATTAGTGATTGATGATAGATTTTGCATTTCATCCTTGAGCTGGGCTAGATCTAGGGTTAACTCATTGAATCAAGCGGTCCAGTCATGGTTAGGACACTTAGTTAAGTGTGTGGGCGTGTGTGCCCTTATAGTGGCAGTTCCTCCATTATGGCCCGGTAGCGTTGAGATCTGGGTATCAAATCGGGTGGGGATATCATTATTAGTTTTTGATGGGGTTAGTTGAGTAAGGAGGGTAATAGGTGGGTCAGAGTAGATGTGAGGGATGGTCTTAAGAGGTGTTAACTTGCGAGGGGGTGCTACATGTGAAGGGGGTATTGTCGCTGAGTGTGGAGTTTGGGTGAGCGGGTAAGGCATCGAAGGTGTTAGGGGTTGACGGGGGATCAATGTGTCGGATCACAAGAAGATTTGTCAGATAGCTCGCCTGCTAGTTGGGCAGTTGGAATGTCAGGTGTGTAGTTTCGATTGTTGCTTTTTCCATTGGTCAGCCGGTGACTCAGATGAGTGTATGCATTGTGGAGGTAGTTATCAGAGCTTATGACTGTCCGAGTTGGACCCGTGGGCCCTTGTGTTGTTGAGTCAGTTGTGAGGGACGTGTAGGGATCATAGGGGTGTGGTGCTCATTATCTATGCGTATGGCTTTCCGAGCTGGACCTGTGGGCCCTAGTGTGGTTGAGTCAGTTGTCAGGGACATGTGGGGGTCGATGAGGGTTTGGCGAGATATAGGGTCCCTTGGAGTCATTAGTGGATTAAGTCGCAGAGGTTGCGTGTCTTCAGAAAAAATGGGAGTTGTGTCAGGGAGAGAATTTTTCTTGCTGTTCGCTGCTCTTTTAAGAGTAGGAAAGATCTCGTCTAGGAGTGCTAGATTACTATCAGGAGCTTGTATGAGGATATTACCATTATTGTATATGGATATGGTGGCAAGCAGGCTGGAGCTGTCTGGTGAAAGAGACACTGGTGGGGCTGTCAAGCCTTGTACTTCAGACTGGAGGTTTCTTCCTAGTTTCTGTAGCTTTCCTTTAGAGATTTCTTGTTTCAATAAGACCTTTAAAAATATGCATACTTTCACATCCCATCCTCGTCGTCAAAAAATCTGTTGTAACTGACTCCAGGTAGCCGTGATATAATTGAGATAGATTTATTGAGTTAGTTACAAGTAGATGAGTTGTAGAGATGCCGCCCTACCAGGAGCAGTCTGCTTGCTGCTCAGCCCATACTCCAACTGTCACACTCAAGCATCCAGGCATCCAAAAATTCCATTCAAGACCATCACACCAACATATCCATGCATCACATTCACACTGGCTGTGCAGCTAGGGAGAAAGTAACAGAGTAATCAGATAAATATAATACAGGTTACAACACAGTCCCAGGGACTTTAGGGATGCTAAGGATGGGGGCCTCATGCACCCCCTCCTACATATTTACACATGCCTGGGACCTGGCCCATCCGGAGCAGACACTAAATGAAGCACGGTACCCCGCTCTTTGTTTTCTTTTCCCTGACTGTATCAGCGGATCCGGCTGAAAAGAAAAAAAAAATGAAATGCTTTTATTGGCCCTGGTTGTTTCTAGCCTGCCCCTTTTTCTTTTTTTTACATTTTTTGTGGGACACGGTTCACCCGAGTCCCAAGATGGCTGCCAACACATCCTGGCTGAAGTGTTTAAGGCAAATAAAATTTCAGTAGGGTCTCAGTAGGCTTTTGGGCTCAACCCTATGTTCCCCCTCGCACTCTCCGGTCTTCCCAACTGGCCCTGTTATCCACTCCCAGATATAATAGGAAGAAACATGGCGGGCTCAAGTTCTCCTATCTGGCCCCCACCTTTTGGAACTCCCTCCCTCTGCCCCTCGGACTGTCCACTCCGTACCCCAAATTCAGATCTTCTCTCAAAACTTTTCTTTTTACTGAATCTTACCAATAAAACGTCCTCTGCTGCTTCTTCATCTGCTCTCTTCACTATGGCGCCAAGAAACCTAATGGTGTTAGCTGCGCCTTACAAATCTCTTTAACATAACATAACATATATCTATATTTTTTAAACTTAAATATCTCTGAAACTACTGAACGGATGTACACCAAATCACAAAAAGAACACTTTCTGGACCAACATCTAGCTTTCTGCCAAATTTGGTGCAATTCCATTCAGCGGTTCGGGCTGTAGTCGTGTTCAAGAAATCCAAAATCCCCATGGACATAATATGGCAAAAACGCATTTTGGGACACCCATTTTTCTCAGCTCCCAATTGATAGATCACTCCCAAACTTTCAACACACCATCTGAACTTAAAAGGGGATGTTTTTGAAAGTTTTGTTACGTTTCATCAAGTGGCGCCAAAGTTATTGACAAAACAAAAATGCTTTTTTTATTGAAACGATAACTACCTACTGGCAGGTACAGAACACCCAACGCGTTTCTCCTCCACAAGAGGCTTGATCAAGTGTAAACCTCTGCCTTCACCTTGCCTCGTGATTTAACACTGCAGTTTGGTTTTCTTCCCGAGTGCATTGTCAAACAGATGTGTCCTTTTATTTATTTCCTCGAACGGCAACAGCATGTTAAAACTTTATTGTTCACTTTCACAAACATGCTGCCATCTGTCTTTGAGTGGGGACTGTCTGTCAATGCAAAGTTGATTTTGTACTTGTTTTATAGCAGTTTTGTCTTTCATTCACAGCATATTCGTTCCCTCAGCCAGCAAGTAGAAAAAAATCCTTCTAGCGCTCTTACCAGCCGTCCTTTGATTTTCTTCAGGAGTATCTCAGTTTTTTTATCCTTGGGAGTTCTCGGAGAACCAGGCTCATGGAAATTCAAAAGCCACCGTATTTGCATCGGAAAGTGAGCCCACATGCTCTGCAGGGCGGGTAAGTGCAACGGGACCGGTGCCCTCCGTTAAATATCCTAACACCACCACACGGTCATTTATTTATTTATTTATATATATATATATATATATATATGTGCATTTTTAGCACAGTGATGAATTACACCTTCCACTATAGCGTTTGTACCTATCTGTAGGTTGAATAATGTTACACTGCATGTGTTTTGAGTTTGTATTATGGTTTATATTTACCATTACAAAATGGAGCTCGCAGTTGATGGGAGGGAAACAGTCCTCTGTCTATGCTCACTATTATGATGTCACCCTTACACGAATTAGATGTTGATATATATGTACCTGGGATGTGCGTGTGGACACTCACACTGAAGAAGGCAGATCGCCGAAACACGTCTGTGGTGTAGCTTTTTGAAAATAAACTAACTCTGTGACGAGGAACCTCCCGAGTGCTGTTTTCACTCTTGGTGACCAGCTAGGAATTGACGAGCGCAATATATATATATATATATCTCAAAACAATACCCTTTCAGGCCAAGAGTGACGCATAAATTATGCAAAAAAGAACCAGAGACCTCTGGGTAGTTCTCAAGTTTAGGTGGAAAGCAGCTCCGGTATAAAGCACTCTCAACACTGGCAACACTGTAGATCTGCTCACTTCAAATGTCTGTTTTCTATCAAAGTCTTTAAGCATAGGATTAGCACAGTGCTATCTATGCTGAGACAGAAAGAGACAAAGTCTTTTGCCATTTCTACAGCAAAGTCTTTAAGCATAGTGCTGTCTATGCCAAGCTGTAAAATGACAAAAGCCTTTTACCACTTGAGATATAGTATTACAGCTTTGAATTGGTAAAATACCAACCTAGCCAACCAAAATGAATCAAAGCAACCCCTGACACGTGTTTTGCTGATGAAAATGTTTGCTAATGAAAAGGTCATGTATATAGTGCGGGTAGTATTTTTCTTTAAACATGGTTTGTTTAAAATTTAGAAGGACCAATATTGCAAAATGCCCCGAGAGTCCATGTACTAGCTTCATTTTAAGTGTAACTTTTTTTGGTGACATGCTGAATATATGTTTTAGAAGCAGAAGTATTTGAGAAATGATGTAGGTATGCATTTTGCAAAACGGTTTGCGCTTTGAAAAATGTGAATCTATTTTAGAAACTTACTGGTGTATGTGCACGCTCAGTAACAAAGCAATGTATGTTTCTAGAGGGCCATGTATGCAATTATATATCAAGTGTGATACCTAGATTTCACTCATGCATAGCTCAGAAGAAAAGCATGTATACAGTAAAACAGGTAGTTTGATATTGACAGGAGATAACCAACGATTCAGAGTTTTGTGACAACTGTTATATATCTAACAGCAATAAAGGTACTTTCTCAGTCAGGCAGTATTCAGGCACTCATGGAATCACCCAGCCTCTACAAAAGCAGTCATCAAATCAGTGATTCAGTATCCATGGATTTATTCAATTATCCAGAAACTATACATGTAATCTTGCAATCAGGCAGGCAGAAATTATCTAGTCATTGAAGTATGCAGGCACTGCATTACATTCATCGAATCACCTAGGTACTATCTATTGAGTTATGCAATTAACAAGGCTGTAACTATGCAACCATTGTAACATATCCACAGAACCTATGCAGCCATCTAAACACCCACTTTCAACCCAAGCGGTCATCGAAATACTGAGGCACTTGTGTGCACTGATAAAACACTCAGGTTCTACTCTTGCAATTACATAGAGAGTACCATTATAGTAGTTACATAGAGAGTACCATTATAGTATTATAGTAAACCGATCAGCCATCCAGTACTTATGTAGTCATTTAATTACTGAGCCAATAGTTTTGACCAATACAATCACCCCAGCAGTATGCTTACTCTCATCCAATCTCTCAAGCTTTAATGGAATCATGCAGTCACGCAGACACTAGCCAGGCACTCATCTAATTAGGTAGGCACTACTGATGCACATATTCAGTTCTCCAGGCAATACCCATGTAGCTATGTAAGTATGCAGGCACTACCTGTTCAGTCAACCAAAAAGACATGGGCAGTATTCAAACACTGAAACATCCACTCATCCAATAGGCTAGGTGCTATGCATGGACTTAAACAATCATGTATGCAATATCCATGCATTACAAATATCACCTCTATACTATGTATGCACTCTTGCAATCATCCAGGTATTAGAGTTGCACTCATTTAATCATCCTACCAGTACAAATGCATGTATTGAATTATTGAAGCATTAGTCACGCACTTTTCAAATCATTTACTCTACTCATTTACTCTACTCAGGCAGTCATTCAAACACCCAGATATTAGTGGCATACTTGTGCAAACATGCAGGCAGTACGTATGCAGCTATAGAATGACCCATGGAGTTATGACATAGTCAGGGAATAATCTAGGCAGTAATTGAATCCTTACGGAATCATCTAGGCACTACCTATGCACTCATTCAATCATCCAGGGAATAGTGGTTTATTCAACCACTAACCCATGTATTTACAAGTTTTACTGAGGAATATGTAGTCTTTCGACAATATGGGTAAAATGTTTACTGCAATGGTATTCTCTACATAATTACATGAGCTAAGCATGAGTGTTTCATTAGTGCACACTTACACCTCAGTATGTCAATGCATGCATGGGTTGTAAGTGGGTGTTCAGATGGCTGCATAGGTTCTGTGCAAATATTATAATGATTGCATAGTTACAGCCTTATACATTTAGTGTTAAATGTACAAAAGTATAGAAGGAGAGATGGAGTAAAACAGAAAGAACAAGTTGTGAGAGTAGTTGATAAGGCCTTTGCTTTGGAGAGGAAGCTTTTCATTTTGATTCTAAATAGAATGAAGACTCTTGACAAAATAGTGTTTTGCATGAGACAAAACTAAAAGAAAAGATTAGTGAACAGAAGTAACTGTTGTACAGTTTTTAGTGGACAATAGATACATACTTCTTGTACAGAGGATTTCTTTAATGAAGAAAGCTACATCTAGTATAACAAATTAGTTCATGCTATTGATTAAAGAGGACGATGTTATCAAGTGAAGAATGGTAGTCCTACAGCAAAAGAAGTGATGGTATCTAGAAATGTAGAAGGTATTGCAGATGAGGAAGGCATGGTCAGGGTACTGTATACAAATTGAATTGTAGTAGTGTTTCTAGTATTAGACAGGAATCCATCAATATATTACGGAAATTCCTATGTATCTTTCCAAGGGGGAGTTTAAAACACACAATAAGTTATACCACTTAACAATGCCAACTTTAGCTAGGAGACTGTATTATTTGAAAACTCCTGCTTTATGTTTAGGAGAAATAAGTAGAGTACTTTTGCATGGCAGTGTGGCAGACGTAGAAAAGGTTTCTGGTGATGTGCAGTTTCATTTCTTTGGTCCAAAGCAGGATTCTAGGGAAAATGAAGAGTTGTTAGGAGGAAGAGCTGCAGAACAAGACAAATATGTTACAGTTGACAGTTTAAAAAAAGAGGATACAAAATGTAATAGAGTGTTCTGTAAAAAGCAGAGCTTGTTTGTATATGTTGTTGATGCACTAAATAGGAGATTTAAACACAGACCATTGATATATTTAAAAGGTGGAAAAGTAAATTATGATAACTGGCAAGCTTTAGCTGTGTATTTATTTGTAGATGGATGGTTTGACTTGTGCATACGGCACGTTATATGTAAGTAGTGTTACAACAAATTGGAAGATAATAAAATGAACAGATAGTTATTAGATGCCCATTTTGTAAGATAAAGAAATACATGCTAATATAGAAAAACGATGTCAAAAATAAAAAAAAACATATCAACATTTATTATTCTTTCCACCATTACGAAGGGCGGTTAGGGACTGCTCTCCAGCACGAACTACAACTCCACAATCTATGCAATATGATGCCATCAGGAAAAAACGTGGAGCCAAAACTTGTAGTCGAGATTAGACTTTGAATGGACTTTGAATGGACTTTGCTTCGGTGTTGTTGTGCTGTTATTGAAGTTGAGGAAAGTTCAGCCTTGCATTGCCTTCTTGTTGCTCACTTGAACTCCTCTTATGAAATGTGCAAGATAAAAGGGGGGGGAAAAATACCATGTCTGATTTTTGACAGCATTGTGAATACTTGTAACACACTGCTCACCAGCACTTATAACAACACTACAGTAGAGAGGGTATTGTCAGACATTGTGCATTGCACTACTTTTGAAGCAGTTCTCGTTTACCCATAAAAAAGGATTCTTTGTTTTGAAGTTATGCTGTGTTCATGTATTTAGATGTTGAAAGTAATTTTTTGAGACTTGTTTTTTTTACAAATATGTTGTTAAAATAAAGTTAAACCAATATGTTTCCGAACAGCTAGACTCAAACTTTGTGTAAAATATCTATATCTGTTTATACTTTTTCATTTGTATTTGTGACTGCTAATATCATTGCAACCTCAGGTATTGCTCTGAAGAAAATGCATTTTTGATGTAGTTATTTCGACAAATGAATACAAAGGGGAAAGTTATATTAGTATCTTAGTAAATAGCTACACTAAAACTTTATGTAATGTACGTTAATATATGTGTTTTACTCTTTGTCAAAAACACCCAGTATTCGCAGTCTGTCCTTAGCAATGGCACTCATAGAATCATACAGGCACTACCTGTGCAATCATCAAGGAAATCCTTTCTGTATCACTCTGCAAACGCGCCTCCTGGCATAGTACTAGTTGGGGGATAAAGTCCTGTTGGCTATTAAAGGTATTTGGGGGCTAGGTATCCCTGTTGTTAAATCCAGCAAGTTGTACACAGTCAGTTTGCTAAGAGGTGTGCTGAGGCCACACACCCCTTCTGCACCACTCTGCAAACACGTCTCCCGGCACACTACTGGTTGGGGAATAATGTTGTATTGGATGCTACAAGACCTTGGGGACCTAGAAACCCTCCTGGTACTTTCTAGAAGTCCTACTCAGCCAGATTTTTGAGAGTTGCTCAGAGGCCCTGTCTTCTTTTCACAGCATTCTTCAAAAGACCATTGCTACTTAAAAAAAAACATGGAAATTCACTGAAAATAACAAAGGTTACAGGTAAGTTATAGTGAGGAGTTAGCATTTAAAACAAACCTTAGGAATTCACTGATAAATCCAAAGGTTACAGGGCTATTATGGTTAGGAAATAGAATTTAAAAAACTTAGATATTCACTGAAAAAACTAAGGTTACAGGGACGATATAGTTAGGCCGACATTTACAAAACCAGAGAAATTCAGCAGTTCTAGTTAGCTGAGCTAACTATAACTCGCGTCCCCAGAAGGTACTGCTTATGACCTCACATATTACATCACTCATGACTTGGTCAGTGACATCGCTGATGATATCATCCAGAGACTGGGTTTTTAAAATATTTATGAGTGTTAAATATATATATATGATGAATCAGTGGGTGAGTGATTGACTGTATAAGTGAGTGATTTGGTGTCTCAGGGTATGCATGGGCAAGTGACGATCTTAAATGACATCACTGATGACATCAGCCACAGATTCACAAACAGATCAGCTAACACACCATACAACAATATACATATACACCCACTCCCACACAACCACTACCATACCCATTAACACACCCATATAAGTATTCACACACCTAATAAGTGATCCATACAGCCAGTCACACATCAACTTACACAGCCACTAAAGCAACCACTAACTCACATGTACAGTCACTCATGCAAGTGCCGATTGACCGACCCTATTCAATTATCCTGGGGTCAGGGTCATTCTATCCTGACCCTTTCAATACATTTCTTTGCTATCATCCATGCCCCGGGATTGGCTTTCCTTCTTAAAATAGCGGTTTTATTCTGTAGGGTCGTGCCTTCATTGTGACCTTACACAGAGGGTTGGGCTGAGGTCACAATGCCGTCCACATGGTAAAACAAATTATAATTGACTTTCTAAATTGATTATAAATACTGTACAATATTATCCTGGGGTCAGGGTCCTCCTATTCTAACCCCTTTAAACAATTTCTTTCCTATCATCCATTCCTTGGAACCGGCCTTAATCCATAAAATGGCGTTCTTATTGTGTAGATTCGTGCTTCCATCGTGACATTACACAGGGGTTGGGGGGGGCTCCGTCCACAAGGAAAAAAAGTTATTATAATTGACTTTATGAACTCATAATTAAGCCACTTAACTGTACTACAGTATACCCCTGGGATCAGGATCCCCCTATCCTGACCCCTTCTTTTATTTTACTCCTTTCTATCCATCTCCGTCTCTGCTTCATAAAATAGCGGCTTCGTAACTGTACGTTGGAGTTGCGAACCCTTCGCCTCCCTATATATCAAAATTTGAATTTTATTTAATTTCTCAAAATCTACTGAATGGATTTACACCAAATAACAAAAAGGCACATACCTAACCCAACATCTACCTTCCTGCCAAATTTGGTGTAATTCCATTCAGCAGTTTGGCTGGAGCCATGTCTAAAGGTCATAGGGGAATTAACATGGTGAAAACGCGCTTTTAAGCACCCACTGGGACCACTCCGAAATGTTCAAGGCAGCAGCTGAACTGAGTGTCCTATCAGTGATGAAAATTTCGTGGCGATTCGTAAAACGACAATAAAGTTATTGGCAATTAAAAAAAATTCTTCCTATGGAAACTGAGTCCTAACTATAACTACCTAGTAGGTAATCTAGATATATATATATATCTATATACATATCTCTCTCTATATATAGATATATAAATATATCTATATAAACACCCACAATAAACTAACTACACAATGCTCCAAATCCAAACGGGTTTAGAAGAAGCATCTTCTAGCCCTATCAATGGTTTAGAGTAGGGAGACCAACATCATAGGGGTGAAAGGCAGCATTACTGATTTATGAAACTATGCTTCATATTGCTAAAACACAAATGTTGTGAGTTATATACTATTAAAGGAGCATAGATGCCCAATTCCAATAAACATTGACTTTATTGAAAGTTAATCTGCAATGATACAATAAATATACAAACCCCTAGACTAAAGGCATGCCACATTAGATTAAACAACTTGGTGCTTTTTAACAGAACAAGGATATTGGAGATTATTTTCCTGATAGCAAAGATTATATTACTCATTGACAAAATATACACCTGTTCAACTGGTGGATAATACCAAGCTCTAATTTACAAGTAGGTCACAGCTCACAGGCAATTCAGTGCTTAACTGACATATTTGCAAAAAGTTAACCACAGAATAATGTTGAAAAGTAAAACATGGAGGCTTTATTTAAAATAGATGGAAAGAATTAATTAATTAATTAATTGTGTGCTTATATAGCGCAGGACTCACTCCCGAAGGGGTACCTCCGCGCTTCGACCGCTGCGAAACCCTTCCTGGCTTCCCTGAGAGATGGTCCCTTAATGGGTATCTCCAGGGTGAGACCAGGCATCCCCGGCGGTCTGGTGGGGCCGTTAGTGAAGATGAGGCAAGCTAGTGCCCAGAGTTGCCGAGTGTGATCGCTGATCAGAGTGGGCACCGAGGCGAGAGAATTATCGAGTCCGCTGACCCTGGTCCGGAAACCTGCCGCGTCGGGAATCGAACCCTGGTCCCGGGCCGTCCTCTGCTCTCGGGTCTGCCGCCTCTAACCAGTGAGCCACACTACTTCAAGAATGAGGTGGTAACTAATTAATACTTAGTTAATTTTCAGAAAACCTAATCTCAGCCTCCAATAGCCAATTAGAGAGTTCAGGCTTCTGACAGAACACAAGAGGGTACTTGGAAATAACCATAAATAATTTGAGAGTACACAAATTGTAAAGATATGGATTGTTGCCATGCAGTGATATTCACATGAATGTCAAGGAGTGTAAATATTTGAAAACATATCTTTCCCCATAGGGATGAAAAGTGGTCTACGGTACCGCCACATACAATGAAAATGAGTTTGCATCCCTAATGCTATCAAAAGTGCCTACAAGTCCTTCCCAGTATTGGGAGAAGAAGGCAATACTACTGCAGTGGAATCACCAGGTTTCAGTCTGAAAGGATAACAAATATAGATAGATGCCCACATTCCATAAGAGGTGGTGGGTCAGAAGACTTCTCAAGCCAATACTGCCAGTTACTGCGTGCTTATAAGCCTTATTGAATTAAAAATATGATCTGGGCAAGGCTCATCCACTGACCACGATTTAACTATTTTAGATGTTGGCTGCCTTGCCTTTGGAAACTAGTCTCAATTCAGAAACCATCTGGTCAGAATCTAAATTCAGGTCAAGGGAAGCTACTTTGGGCAATTGTGTTAAATTCAGAATTTGGATAAGGAATTATAGGCAGCAATAGATGAATGACAGGCTGTTTGATGCTATCTTTTAGATGTTCTAACAATGTAAAACATTTAACAACAGGCATGAGCAAGTAGGACACAAAACACTCCAAAAAGCGCATCGAACCTAAAATGTTCAGTTTCCGAGTGTGCTTTTATATCCTGTTTTTGCACCTAGGAGATAACTTCTCTTGAAAAACTTAGATTATTTAGATTCAGTGAAGTTTAGTGTGCACCAAGAAGTGACTACATTTTTCTGACAAGATGTAACGCTCACACTGTGGTAATCAAGTCTAGCACAACTGAATTTCATGATTGACATTCACATAGTTGAGCAGGGCACCTTCATCAAAGTTGCAGAGAGAGGATTTTAATATAGCACCAATGGTTGTGAGCTTATGATCCTTTAACCAGCAACTGGAAGAGGGAATATTGTGCATGGGGAAAGAAAGTAGTTTCCCCCAAACCTTAGTAGGGAAGTGCAGGCCAAGTGTTGTAGTGGTCAGGTTTTGAGGAAATAATTTGTCGGTTTGTGTTCAGCAGGGGCTAGAGTTGAGGAAGAAAGTGTGTGGTTTAAACAGGTGGAGTGTTGCTTGAACTTTTCTGATCAGAATTAAAGAATGTGGACAAATCTTGGTGTTGCGTTTTGTATTTGCAGTAGGGCTAGAATACCAGTCCGATGATATAACAAGGTCTGCTTATCTATGATTCGAAGGTAACCAGTTGTTAGTGGTTTACTGAGGTGAGCATGAAGAGAAGCTTTGTGTTTCTTCTCACCCTGCTCCCCCTCGCTGTGTGGTGCATGTCGGGATCAGGGGCATATTCTTGTTAGTAATGTAGAAGTGGTCATGTTATTCTTTTAAGAATAGACGAAAAGTAGTTGGTGATGTGTGTTCCAATTAATAAATACTTAGGATGAGAGCTGTTTGTTGATTCCTCTCATGATAGGGGCATGTATCTGTGTGTTATTCATCTAATAAAATACTTTAAAAGAAGAACTGTTCGAAAAATAAACGCAGAAGCTGCCTATATCTAATGCATACCTTGAGCTGGAACATTCTATGACAAACTGACTTTCAGTTTAGAAAATAAATATAAACCTCTCTTCAAGAAGTATTTCATCCCTCTCCAAATAGAGAACGGATATGGTAGGAAGCCAAACTATGCTTTACCATATGAAGTTATCTTGACTATCTTGGAGGACCACCTTGTGTTTGACTGATGGTTCGGTATGCTAAGTATGCAGCTGGTCTACATGGGAAACCCCTGTTCCTGTGAAAGGAAGTGGCTCAGAGGGCTTGGCTAAAGTATTTTGAGTTTCTCACAATGTACATTGCATAAGAATGGTTAATTTAGTCCACTAACACCTGCTCGTGCGAACACTTCCTAGGGTAAGGAATGAATGGAAGCAGGAGCTCCTCTGTTTGTTTTGTAACAAGGTTAGAGGGGCTTGACATGTCTCTGCAATATCTATGGGTCTCAATAAATGGATTTTATGGCATTGGCTGCAGGACAGTCTAATGATGTATTAGTGTCTGCATCTAATGTACCTTCCATGCTGCATAAATGATGTGGTACCAGAGTGTGAAATACTGGGCGTAAGAGACTGGGCAGCTGTGAACTGACTACAGGGGAGGAAAGCTCTCGTATGAGGCATGACTTTTGCTGGTCCAAAGAGTTGATATCCTCACTGGACTATGTTGGTGTCAGTGGGGCTTGACAAGGAAAAATTGGAAGACCCACTTCATGCCTTAATGTGGGAGCTAAACCTGGACTGTAGTGTTGTCTCTATGATAAGTATCTGTTAGCCCAATTGCAGAAAAACCTAAAACTTTCAGAAACCTGAAATACAGCAGCAAAATACAAGCTGCTAAAATAAATGCCAGGTTTGGAGTTCCCTGGAACATTATACTCAACAGAGTGCTGAGGGGACTAACTTGCTAGATGTGTTAGGCTTTACTGGAAAGAGGTTACCTCAGCGGGATTAACAGGGGTAAATCATATGTGGTGCTCTACAAGATTAAGAAAGTAAAATAGGAACTTTTCCATGGTTTTTCTAAAACTGAAGATTGAAATGTGAATATATATTTCACTAATGTTTTTGTAAGGCGCATGCACCACTATGCAGAGAGATAGAGGAAGGAATTTCAGATTTTAGGAGAAGAACAAGTTACTAACCTTCGGTAACTCTCTTTCTGGTGAGAACTCTATCTAACCATAGATTCCTCACCTATATCCTCTCCGGGCACCAGACTGGATCGAGAAACTTTTCTTCAACAGTGCTCCTACGTGCCTCTAGGCGGCACTGTGTGACTCCGCATTGGCTCCATCATCCCGGAAGTGACTAATCTGAGTTGCCTGTAAGTGCTACCAATGCGCTCTAATGTCCATTGATTTCCCTTTCTGGTCCTTCCGACATGGAGCGTGAATAACTGATGGCACCAGTGTGTGTCCTCTAGCCACTCCATAGAACGTGGAGGTGGGAGGGCAGTAAGGGATCGGCAGTTATATAGAGTATCCAGCAGAAAGAGCATTACCAAAGGTAAACAATTTGTTCTTCTCATGGATACTCCTAACTGCAGGTTCCTCAAATAAGAATAGACTCCAAAGCAGTATTGTAACAGGTGGAGAGTCTGTGGAGTGGACTCAAACCAAAGAGTACTTCAGGACCGAGGTGACAAAATATCCATCCCTCCGGTTCTGACCATTAAGGCAATAGTGCTCCATGAACATATGCACTGGCATCCACATTGCAGCCTGGCAGAAGTTAAGAACAAGCACTCTGTGAGTCAACTCAGTCATAGCCGACTTCACCCCAGTGAAATGGGCACTTGGACATTCAGGGGGCTGCTTCTTGGCCACTGAATTGATGTGATGCAGAGGACCAGCCACCTTGAAAAGGTCCTTTACTGCACAGTCTTACCTTTCTTTGCCCCTTAAAAACCCATAAAAAGCTGGCCGTCCAGGTGTCCCTTGGTACAATCGATGCAAAACCTCATAGATCTTCTAGGGCTCAGTTGATGGAGCATTTCATCTTCTTTCCAGGGGAGAGGGGAAGCAAAGAAACCAGGCAGGTTGATGGACTGCCCTACATGAAAGGGAGCCATGACTTTTGACAATAATTCCACAAGAGCCCTAAGCACAAACTTGTCTGGGAAAAAGGTGGTGTATGGCGGCTGCACTGAAAGTGCCTGAAGTTCACTCATGCGACGAACTGACAATTGCGGTGAGGAAGATATTCTTCAATGTCAGGGGATGCAGCAAGCAACTATTCATCAGCTCAAAGAGCACACCCATCAGAAATGCCAAGAGCAAGTTAGGGTCCCAGTGTGGTCTCACAAATGGCTTGTGAGGGAATGTGTGTCAGACCTTTAATAAATGCCATCACAACAGGTAATTTAATCAAGAACGGTTAGTTTGGAGAATGTAGATAGACTAAAAGGGCAGACAGATGACCTTAAATAGTGCCCACTGTAAGGCCTTGATTGGATAAATATAGAACAAACAAAAGGACATCTGATAGATTTATCTTGTAAAGAATCAATATTACGAATGTCACAACAGGTTACATTAGTCCCAGTATAAATGGATTTTGTGGAAGAACATCTGGTGGTAAGATTGACATTGCATCCTTATTCTGTTTTACTAGCAATTCAATTTTGTAGCTGTAATCACTCTTATTTCCAATCCTGTAAACAATTGTCAAGAGCTGAGAGGCAGACTGGAGTGACCAGCAGCAGCAGCCAGGACTGTCACTGGACCGGACATGCCTGGCCGAGAGAGGACTCACTCAGGAGGCGGTCCGCAAATGGTAATTGAGCAGCGGCTAACGGCCTGAGCCTGACTGCCTGCAAGTGACAACAGTTTTGACATGAACCAAAGAGAGAGCACCTTGAGCAGAAAGATTTTTGTGAAGACAAAGAAAACAACCAGTCCCAGGACATAATTTGTGTCACGGAAAATAGAAAAAAGGTGCCGGCTGGGACAGAAGCTGGTCCTGAGAATCAAACAAATGGCCCTGATGAAGTCCCTGAAAGGGATGACATGCATTGGCTGGATCTGCCAAAAAGTTTGGAATTGAATAAAGGATCTTTATATACAATTCAAGGTTTGATGATTTACTTTAAAGATAAAGATAAAGAGACTTTGTTTACAAGATTGGAAATAAGAGTGATAACAGTTACACAATTGAATGGCTTGTAAAACAGTATAAGGATACATCGTTGCCCTCCTATCTATGGAAAGACTTTTGCTTGAGATTGAGTTCTGGGAGCAGTCGGAATTCTAGGAGTTGGCACATTATCTTGTGATAGTGTGATTTTGGCTGGTGCACTCCAAGGATCACTACTGCTAAACTTGTGAAAAACAAGAATGACATCAACCACCTCAGGCAGTTAGTTGCCGCTGCTCAGTCACCACAGATATAGTTGTAGAATGCACAGATGTCAGTGGATGACCCTGCTCATTTACTTGAACAGAAAATCCTCAATAAGTAGTAGCCTAATCAAAGTACACATGCCCAGAATTTCCAGGTACTACACTGGCCTGGCCCAATCCAGAGCCACTAGGATGACTTGGCCCCAGTCGTTCATTTTTTTCAGGACTCAGGGCAGGGGCAGCGGCAGAAATGGTCTACGAGTCCCGCATTCCATTCCAGCCGTAACACATCTCTCAACAGAAACTCCATGTGAAACATTCAACATTATGTGTTCTCAATGGTGTCAACAATATATAGGGTTCTCCCTACTGTTGGAAGATGTCCTGGGGTACCTTGGGACATAGATGCCACTTGTGATCTGCCAGATGCCACCTGCTGAACCCGGCCGCTCTAGCATTCGGGGACCCTGCCAGGTTGCTTTGATCAGGGAAATATCCTGGCACACTATCCAACTCCAGAACAGAAGCTCCTAGACCTACAATGCTGCTCTGCCCTGTATGTTGTAATACCACATGGCAGTGATGTTGTCTGTGAGAATCTGCATCCGCCTCCCCTTGATGGATGGCAGGAAGGGCATTACAGTATAGAAAAATGGCCAAGACAATAATATGGAGCCAAGCTTGAAGACCGTAGTCCTCTGGCCCCCACCTCCCACAGATGCCCTGCAGGCATACGCCTGTCGCCACTGCCAGCTCCGGTTGGGGAAGAGAGAGGGGCCCGCCAATGGACAAATTCTGTTTGAGCAGCCATCACTGCAGATCGCATGCTGTATCCTCTGAAATCTGGGCAACATTCATCAGATTTTTTTGATGATGGGTCCACTGGGACTGCAGATTCCACTGCAAAACATGCATATGCCACCTGGTACAGCTGACAGGAGGATGCAGAAGACTAAGAGGACAAGACATTTTTTTAGAGCTGCTCTCAACCGGATCCAGGACCAGACTGAAACATCTGGATATAGTCTGAATGTACTGCACTTGTTGCAGTAGAGAAAGCCTCTGAAGGGCATGTTCATCGTGAACCCCAACAATGTTAGGAGGAGGTCTTAGACAGACTGCTGAGAGCACAACCTTTAACAGCCAGTCGTTGAGGAAGGGGGAAGACTGGTATCCGTGACCTCCGAAGATGGACTATTACCACCGCCATTAGTTTCGTGAACACCTGAGTGGTGCTACTGAGGCCAAAAGGAAGCATAAAACCCCCACAATTCTCCTAGCCAACCTTGGACCGCAGGTAACGTTGGTGCGACTGCAGCACAGGTATATGTAAAAACATGTCCTACAGATCCAAGGACACCATTTAATCACAGGGATCCAGGCCAGACAGAATTCAGGCCAGCATGAGCATATAGAATTTGTCCTGCAGGAATACATTCAGAGATTTAATGTCTAAAACAAGGCCTGGAACATCCTTCTTTTTTCATTATATAAGGAAATAATAAGAGTAACACCCTGAAAGAGTAACACCCTGAAACAGTACCATCCTTCCCACCTGCAGAACAATGGACAGGTGCTCTTCTGAAATTCTCTAATGTGGGAGCGATGTTTGGTGGGGCAAAAAGGGATGGCACATCCATGTTAAACATTTTGTATGACCTGTTTCACATGACGGATCGTCACACTATCCCTCAGTGGATGGACATGCACCTCTAAGGTTTGGTGGCTATTGCAGGAGGGGATGGTTAATAGGAAGGCTAATGGCCTGCACGCTACCTGCCAGACCCATGTCTCGAAAGGATTGGGTGTGATTGGTGCACTGCCTGGAGAGACTGTCTTTGCCTATATGCCAACCCTTTGGTGTTGCCTCGGAACTTTTTGAATATGTGTGTAAACTGTTTGACAGGGTTAACAGACCAGGGAGGACACCATGGCTATTCTTTCCTTGTAGTGATGTATTTTTGCCTAACAGGCACAAGACATCAAAAGGTATATCCAGAAGAGACATTTGTACATGGTCGGAATATTCCATGGATCACATCCACACATGTTGGCAATGCACAACACTGGTGCTAACTGCCCTTCCGAGGAAATCAATAGTCTGACCAGAGAGTAAGCAAGGTCTTCCAGGACCACTGGAAAGATCTCACTGGCCACGTCCCATAGGGCAAGCATGTAGCAACCCAATACATGGAAAGCATTACCAGACTGCAATGCTAGACTGGCAGAGGAAAACATATGCCTACCAAAAGCAGACTCCCTATCTAGAGGAGCCGTGGGAATAAACTGGGACTCACTTTACTAGTTGAAGCCAGAGTTACAAGGCTCTCAGAAGCCTGATGTTTAGTAAAAAATCAGGATCGCCAAGAGCTGGTCTGTGCAGTCAGGCTACCTGCCTAGTCACCGGTGGGCCAGAATAGTTTTGACCAGATGGCAATTCAAGATATGATTGAGAGCCATTTTAAAAAGGGTGCAAAAGCTAAGACATATCAGGCCAAAGCTGCAAAATTTCTACTATAATGTTTGTCTCAACTGAGGGCAACTGCTCTCCAGTCCAGCAAAGCAAAGGAGGACCTTCTCCCATTGGTGGCCCAAGTGGCGAGTCAAACCTCGCGTCAGGGGAATTATCAAGCCCATTGGCTTCTTGTAAAGCCATGTAAAAGTTATCATTTGTTTAAGGAGGGGGTGAAAACCATCTCCATCCTCATCATCCTCATCCCGATTTGTCCCTTGTTCAGAGTCAGACTCAAAAAGATAATGGAGCCTCTGCTGGCGTGTACACGTTGGGAGAAGCACTAGGTCAGAGTCAGAATGTATGACGACCGGTTGTGCTTTTGTAACCTCGTAATGTGACATCGGTTGAGATCGAACTGAAGTAGGTTCACTGTTTGACAATGGATCCTTGGTATCTGCATCAACGTGGAAATGCTTGACGCAGGTCTTGGTGCTAGAGTGGAAGCTTGTACCGGAGTCAGTACAGGGCCAGAGTTAGTTCATAAGGGGTCAGACTGCACGAGAAAGTATCTGCCAGAGGTAGCCCAAATGGGGCCCCTTTGGGTCTGTGATACCTGAAGTCATGCTACATGAAGCCAGAGATACACCAAAAATCTACAGCATGGTCTCCATAAAGACATCGAACTGCTGTGTCCCAGGAAACTGGTTGTACACCGGGATGAGCTAAGGAATCTGATCCGGGACTGGAAACCTCGAGGGTGAACGACTCGCATCATGATGCCTTCTTGTCTTCTCTTTCAGTTCAGAGTGGTGAGATGTTGTTGAGTCCTGCTTCGCTTTTTTACTGGTAGTGCTTAGATGTGTTAGAGGACTTTAAACACAAAGTTGACAGTTCGTCGACATGGCCTCCGCAGCAGGATCGACTCCGCAACTGTGACCTGAAGCGATTGCAAAACTTGTATGTATGCCACAACTTTTTCTCGAGTTCGGCGACATACAGGTTCAACTAAAGGTCTCTATAACCTTTGGGTGGATGAGGGCCCATTTACTGCACAACTTTATGTAGCGGACCAAGTCTAAACACCATAGAGACACCTCAATCAATCAATCATATCATTTGTTAAGCGCACTACTCACCAGTAAGGGTCTCAAGGCGCTGGGGTGAGGAATGTTGCTACTGCTCGAAAAGCCAGGTCTTGAGGAGTTTTCTGAAGATCAGCAGATCTTGGGTCTGCCGTAGGTGGATGGGGAGAGTGTTCCAGGTTTTTGCGGCGGGGTGGGAGAACGATCTGCCGCCTGAGGTCGCTCTTCGGAAGCGGGGAACTGTAGCGATGGCGAGGTCAGCGGAGCTGGCCGGGTGGGGGTGTAGAAGCCGAGTAGTCTGTTGAGGTACGTTGCTCCGGTGCTGTGGAGTGCCTTGTGTGCGTGGGTGAGGAGCTTGAAGGTTATCCTCTTGATGACCCGGAACCAGTGCAGGTCTCGCAGGTGGTGTGTGATGTGGCTGAGGCGAGGGATGTCGAGGGCCAGGGTGACTGTTCTTCTTGTTTCAGTGGGGATCCACTTGTAGACCCTATGGAGCATGCAGAGGGTGTTGAAGCAGGAGGAGGAGGAGACGGCGTTGATCTGTTTAGTCATGGAGAGGGTGGAGTCGAGGATGACCCCTAGGTTGCGTGCGTGGTAGTGGGTGTTGGAGCGGTTCCCAGTGCGGTCGGCCACCAGGAGTCGTCCCAGGCCGAAAGGTTGGATCCAAGGATGAGGACCTCCGTCTTGTCCGAGTTCAGCTTCAGTCGGCTGTTCCTCATCCATTCAGCAAAGGCCTTCATTCCTTTGTGAAGGTTGGTTTTGGCGGTGTGGGGGTCCTTGGTGAGGGAGAGTATCAGCTGGGTGTCATCGGCGTGGGAGAGGATGTTGAGGTCGTACCGATGGGCGACGTGGGCGAGTGGTGCCATGTAGATGTTAAACAGAGTTGGGCTGAGGGATGAGCCCTGGGGTACGCCGCAGATGATCTCGGTGGCTTCGAAGCAGAAGGGGGAGGGAAGGCGGACGCTCTGTGTTCTGCCGGAGAGGAAGGAGGTGGTCCAGTCCAGGGCCTTCTCTTGGATCCCAGCGTTGTGGAGGCGTGTTCGTAGTGTGTGGTGACAGACCGTGTCGAAGGCGGCTGACAGGTCCAGGAGGATGAGGGCCGCTGTTTCTCTGTTGTCCAGCAGGGACTTGATGTCATCGGTGGCAGCAATGAGGGCAGTCTCGGTGCTGTGGTTGCTGCGGAACCCAGACTGGGAAGGGTCCAGGAAGTTTTTCTCCTCAAGGGAGCGGGTCAGTTGTACGTTGACGTCTTCTCGATGACCTTTGCCGGGAACGGGAGCAGGGAGATGGGCCGGAAGTTCTTGAGGTCCTTGGGGTCCGCCTTGGGTTTCTTGAGTAAGGCGTTGATCTCTGTGTGCTTCCAGCTCTCTGGGAAGGTTGCTGTCTTGAAGGAGGTGTTGATGACTTTCCGGAGATGGGGTGCGATGGATGTGCTGGCTTTGTTGAAGGTGTGGGCATGGATCTGGCGGAGATCCGGAGTGGTTGGTGTTCATGATTTTGATGGTGTCATCGTCATTGATGTTGGTCCAGTAGAGCAGGCGATTGGTGCGGATGGTGGTCGTGGGGGCGGAGGTCTCAGTGGTTGTCGGGGCGGTTGTTGCGTTGAAACTGTTGTGGATGTCTGTGATCTTGCGGTGTAAGAAGGTGGCCAGCGAGTCGCACAGGTCTTGCGAGGGTGGGACGTCGTTGGTGTTGGAGCTGGGTTTGGAGAGTTCCTTCACGATGTTGAAGAGCTCTTTGCTGTTGTACGCGTTGTTGTCTAGGCGGTCTTTGAAGGAGGCCCTTTTGGCGGATCTGATGAGGTGATGGTGTCTGCGAGTGGCATTCTTGTGGGCAACGTGGCTGTCCCGTGTTCGTTCCCGGAGCCAGATCTTCTCCAGCTTTCGGCAGGTTTGCTTGGAGGCCCGGAGGTCTTCAGTGAACCAGCTGGCTTTCTTGTTGGTATGATTGCTGGAGGGTTTCTTGATCGGGTGAGGGTGTTGGCGCAGTCGTTGATCAACTGTCTGAGGTTACGGGCAGCGGTGTCGGGGTCGGTATGGTCGGCGGGTGGGCTCTGGGCGAGGGTGGTGGTTAGCTGGTCTTCGGTGACTTTGCTCCAGCAGCGGTGAGGCATCTGTTGGGTGCGGTGGCGCGTGGTGGGTTTCTTGACGGTGAAGTGGATGCAGTGGTGGTCGGTCCAGTGGAGTTCGGTGGTATGGTTGAAGGAGACGTGGGGGCTTGCGGAGAAGATGGGGTCAAGCATGTGACCGGCGGAGTGGGTGGGTGTTGTGATGAGTTGTCTGAGTCCGAGGTTGGCTAGGTTGTCGATCAGGGTGGTGGAGTTGGTGTCGTCATTGTTCTCAAGGTGGAAGTTTAGGTCCCCGAGGAGGATGTAGTCCGTGGAAGCGAGGGCGTGTGTGCTGACGAAGTCGGCGATGGAGTTGCTGAACTGTGGTCGGGGTCCGGGCGGTCTGTAGATGAGGGTTCCTATGAGGGTGGTGTTGGGGTCGATGTGGATCTGGAAGTGCAGGTGTTCGGCGGTGCTGAAGGTATCATCGGTGTTGGCCGAGACTCTGAGAGTGTTCCTGTGGACGATGGCGATGCCTCCTCCCGCTCTGTTGGTGCGGTCCTTGCGGGTGATCTTGTAGCCTTCCGTGATGGCTATGGCTATGTCGGGTGCTGAGGCGGGGTTCAGCCAGGTCTCCGTCAGGAAGGCGTCGTCTGGGGAGGTTGAGTCGAGTAGGTTCCAGAGTTCAACAGCATGTTTTTGGGCGGAGCGGGTGTTGAGAAGGATGCATCGGAGGTCGTTGGGTTCTTTCCTGGTCGGCAGCATGGTGGGGCGGATGCTTGTGAAGCTGCAGTTCCGGCAGCTCATGCAGGTCCATAACCAACTTTTGTTTTTTGCAGCCATGGCATGGAGTTTTAGGTGTGGACACTGTTCCCTAGCACACTGGCATTCAATGTAGAAGTAATCGGAAGACTGACATAAAAAGCAGAGCTCAGGGCCCTTTAAGCAGGTGCGGAAAGAAGGGAATTGAGGTCCGTGAGTACGAGTGGTGCCTATATGCAGCTCCACTCCATCACTGCTGGGGTGGTACAGAGCCAACACGGATACAGAAAAGCTCTCCTCCTTTTCAACATTAGGCCGTCTCCAAAGACACTGGGCTACTGTGTATAAACGAGGCAAACTGGTCACACTAGACTGGAGGAGAGTTACAAAAGGTTGGCTTGGAGACCTCCTAGAGAATCTTCTTATGTGACTAGCAGGCTATCCTGTTTGGGGTTGTCTATCATCACAATGTGAAAGCAGAAGAAGCACTCCTTGATGCAAAGCCAGCTCTCACAGCTACTGCCAATAGGTACACATGTGACAAGTGTCCCTGGTTTCTAGTTTCAGAAGATGGTTGTGTTGACCTCAGATGATCCCAGAACTGGTAGGAAAAGCTTTCATGGGAAAAAAGACTGCTCTCAGTTGCAATATGTTTAGGCACAAGAATGCTTTGGTGTTGCTCCACAAAGGCACTGAGAGAGTGCCCAGCAATGTACCCTCTTGCTCATAATCTGAAATGCTTGTGGTGTCCTTTAGTGTGTTAGGAAAACGTTGGGAGTATATGTCACTATTAAAGCATGTGCATTCCAAGGTGTTACATCACATACACCAAGGGGAGGGATGCATGCAATAATTTTGACCCCTGGCAATCACTCAGGTAGCATTCCATTCCACTGTTATTTTGCCCCACTATGCCATCTCAGATTAGGCCCAACCATATGCAAACCAGTCTTGGTTCTCCTGATAGTAGCTGCCCAGTCCTAGCTGTCAAACTAGGTCCTCTGAAGTGCAACACAAGCAATCCAAGACCAGTTTCGTCTTGATTGGGCCACTTCAGTTGAGTGTATCTTGGTTCCAGGGTCACAGTGAGCTATAGGACTCGGGCTACATCCTAATAGCGAACCACAAGTAGGGCGAAACCGGTCGGGGCTTGCTTGTGGTCCCTGCTTTAGGTGACCAAGCCAGGCAGTTCAGGACAGACTGCTCCAATGAGAAGCTGGATCAGTACTGATTTCCATAAGCCGGGTCTTTATCCAGAGTAGCCCAATGTGCAAAAAGAGGTGGCCCAAGTGATTGCCAGTGGCTGAAATTAATTCAATCATTTCATCTGTAGCAAATTGGTGCTGACCATTTATTCCACCAAGATTTTTGGCTTTTGACTACCAGGTTGACTATTCAAAAGTAGGAATCAAGGATGTAGACAGGTATGCGCTTCAACTGGTCTTCTCTTAGCTGGTTCCAGTGCGCCATCAAGGCATGCATGAAGAGTTTGGTGTAGCATAAAACCCCTCTTCAGAATGTAATGACTCACAGAAAACTCTATACAACTGGTTGTTTGCATCTTATTGGTCAAAATTATATTACTGGGTTATTGATGGGGGTTAACCTCCCTGGGGACGGTAGAGTCCATAATCACCTCTTCAAACTGAATTCGTTTTGGTAAGGAGGGCTAAGAGCAGTTCACCAAGAATTCAAACTGGTCTTGAGTTTCACTACTAGTCCAGACTATGATTTTTCCTCTGTTACTAATCAAATGGTAGACTTCGACTGCAGAGGACTTTTAAGGTCACGGGATGGCTGCCACCGTAAATAGGAGTTTGCTAAAGATCAACAGGGACAGCACTGAGAACAAATGACAGAATCATGTGCTGTAGTCTCACACAAAGTGCTTCCTGTGTTTCTTCATGATGGATATGTGAAATCTGGCATCCTGATGGTCCAATCAGCAAATCTAGCCAATGCTCGGGACCGCTGGCAACACTTAAACTAATAGCATAACTTATGGAGGTGATGGAGGAGTGGTGCAGAGCCATTAGCCCTCTTTCCTTATAAAAAACACGAGCGCCTCTTTTCTGGGGTGGGGCAGGGGCATGGGCATCTGGCTATAATGCTCCGAAAACAAGGAACCTCTCTACTTTTGCAGAATTTAGGGAAACAAAATGGGGCAGAAACTGCACATAAGGTGGTTGCTGTGGCAGCTGAATAGTATAGCTGTTCTTCAACACAGAAGAACCAGTCCATATTTGGGGAGTGATGTCCAATGTTGGGAGTCGAGGAGAAAGCTGGAATGTATTAGACCTTAGGAGATGGTGACAAGAATGGGTTGATTCACAGAAAGGTCAGTGAACATCCTGGACACTGAAGAGGGAGTTGGCTTATTTTTACCTTCGAATCATCTTATCACTGGTCTCCTTCTAGTGGAAGTTCTTTGCTAGCTGGGAGAGACAATGGGGGTCACAGAAGTACCACCTGGATGGCACTAAAGTGACTAGCAATGACTGTGCCCATATTTCATTGATGGACAACTTAATCTGATGAGGCAATAAACACATTCCTTCTGATAAATCCAATTACTTTTTCCTGGGTACTTTCATCAGCTCCAATGACCTGATCCACAACTGCTGATGCATGGCCAGGACAAAGTTCATGGTCCTGGTGGGTATGTTAAGGATCCGTCTCTGGACATCATCAACTTCTACTACGCAGCCTCCTTTTTAAATTGTGCAGAAATATAGGCCATAGTATGGAAGGAAGAAAGTGTATTAGTCAAGCTTTCGCCAAAACTGGAGACCAAAAGGTGATCATGTTGATGTTGGCCTGTATAAGGGAGATACCAGTGTACTAGTAAAACCTTAATCTCATACATTTCCAGAAGCTTTTATTTTCTAGTCTCTGACAAAATATGTCCGTTTGCCTTACAGGCAAGCAACCAGTTGGGGGATTTCCAGATACAAGGCTGGTACTATCCTTGAGGACCGAGTCATTTTTGTGCTACTACTTTTTTGATAACCCCAGAGAAAGGCTGTCTCCAAATGTCTTGACGTGACTTGAGATCCTAGGTTTATATGACTAGGGCGGGCCTTGATAGAAGAGTAGTCGCAGCAAACAAGGAATAGTTGCCCACATACTCCAGTAGTCATTAAGATCTCGATAGACTAAAACCTTGGTATTAGTAGCTTCCTAGTATCTGGTTTGGTGCAGCTCCTCACAAGTACACATACTGGTCTCCGTGTCAATGGCTCGATTAACCCCTTCGGTGCTCATGACGGAACAGTTCCGTCATGAGCGTCGGTTGGCCTGTGCTTATGACGGAACCGTTCCGTCATGGTTCCATAAGCCCAATGGAACGTTCAGCACAGCGCGAAAATTCGCGCCGCGCTGAAGGGGTTAATGTCTAGCTCTCACAAACAAGCCCTCTTGTGAGAAGGAGGGCATGAAAGTGACATTAATAGGTGCAGTCAGGCAGAAAAAGTGCCTGGAATTGCTGGATGCAAAGATAGCTTTGCCTTGGATTGGTCCCCTGGCTCTTAGCGGTACAGCAGGGACACAGGGTGCCGGAGGTACATCAGGAGGTAGGGCCAGGGGAGGTACCCTGACCTTCAACATTGCACTCAAAGCATGCAGGAAATAATTTGTGGAGCTAAACCTGCACCATATACGAAGGGAGTTGGGAGGGCTTTGTCAACTTCTTATTCAAAGACTTGTCTACCTTGCAGTCCACAGCCCGAGGTAGGGCTTCCCAGGAGAGAATCCATGTGGGACTGTGCCCTAAAGAGATGGACTTCAAGTACCAAGACAGACTCCTAAGAGCCCACTTGCTGTGCTGAGGAGATGACATTTTGCTCTTCCAAGAAGTGGGGCAACAGAAAAGGGTCACTATCTAATTGACAGGGTGCACCTCTCAAAAGAACTGGACCAGGTCGATTTACAAAGAGGCTAGATACGTAGGTTCCTGTGCTTCTGCTTTTTCCTTACGTCACCTTTGTTTCTGAGAGAATTGGACTGCATCCGAACACTTAAAAAGTCCAGTGACATGCTTAAGTGGCCCTCTTTCTCAAAAGTCACAAACACAGCGAGACAGCCAGACTCAATAATGGGGCAAAGGAGGAATCACAATATTAGACTAATCAAATCAAACAGGAACTGCAACAGAGACAGTCCACGGTGCAAGAAGCTGGTATCGACTCAGTTCACATCTTCAAAGTCTTCTGTGGTTGAGGCTTAGTTCCTTGATCAGCTCCCTATGAGGCAAAGCGGCTCAACATTTTGGTGCAACAGACCTGCAATACTATATCCAGAGAGAAAGGGTGGCTTGAACATCCAGTGTAATGGAAGCTTGGGATTATCACACACAGTTGAAAAGCAAGTCTCAACTCAACAGCTCAACAGAGCCTTTGTTCATGCCTTGTCACTGGAAAGGCAACATCAGGTATTAGAGGACAAGGAGGGAATGGTCTTTGACTAGGTACATCTTCCTTTAGGATTACTCAGACAACTGAGTAGGGTGATTTCCACAAGGGAGTAGGGCAGTCTGTGGAGAAAAACGTTGCTTCCTTACCACATCGGTATCACACCAGGTGACCAAGCCCATGTGTGTATTTACGCCCCTTTTGCTTCTCCCTGGTGATTTAATCTAACATATTTTAAGGTTCTGGGTGTCACCTAACTCTGCATGTAAGCAAGTTAGTTATGCAGGAATCTTATTTTGATAGTGTTACACAGATGACTGATGTACACTGGCTGGTACTCTAAGCATTAGTTGCAGAGTATACAAGAGGTTAGTTGCTTTTCACAGCGGATCCCATCAAGTGCACAGCTTGATGTCAGAGCACTAAGCCTTAAACTACTCATTCTTCCACAAGAATGAGATTGCACAAATGAGTCAAAAAAGAGACAAAGTGTTTGGTCTAGGCCCCATGTAGGATAATCGGTAAGTGCGAGAATAAGCAAAACTGTCCTTAAACAGACACAGAAGCAATTACCAGTTACAAGTCCAACCAACATGTGGCAGGGATACCCAAGGACTGAGAATGTACAGGAACCAGACACGTGGCAAAATAACATTACAGGAAACCAATCCAGAGTGGATAGCTGATCCTATGTATACATGCCCTCTATTTATTTAATAAGGGGATAGATTGTATCCAATTGAATCATGCCTCGCAACTTGTAAAGCCTGATCTTAATCACAGAAAAAATCTGGGGCCGTAGTTGCATTTCAGCATCTAAAATATTCCTTTTATACTACAGCACCTGGGAACTATAGCTAAAACACAATGTTATGTGGAGGCAGGGTTTTGAATTTTGGGCCAAACAAAGCTACTTACAAGCCAAGTTTCCACAAGGCTAGGGTCCGTAAACAAGAAAACAAGATGCGTCTATTAATCATCTTTTCCTGTGAAATACACACATAGCTGTGTTTATGGAGTAGACGTGACATAAAAAATGATGGATATATGCGCAACAGTCACAAAATGTAAGTAGTGAACAGCAAGAGAGTAGTGGTGCTGGGGTACTAGAGTCACACAGGCGAACAGGAACTACACTTGATCGAGATGCAACATGTTGTAACATGTTGCATCTCAAAACAGGTTATCCCAAAGAACCCATCATAGAGTATGGATAAGACACTTAAGATCATAACATGGAATGTTAAGAGGTGTGGCGCCATTCGAAAAACGACAGAGAGCATAAGGTACCTTAAAAGATATCATTTTGCTATTGCCTTCCTCCAGGGAACACATGTATGTGGTATTGTATCTCAGCCCTACAAAAAAGGTGGAGGGGGCAAACATACACAACATTGTATTCAGAGTTTGCTAGAGGCACGTTAATATGGGTGGCCCCGGGAACTTCATTTCGTCACACCGCGCATGTGGTTGATTTTGAAGGCTTATGTAATATTTACTGGAACACTAGATTGCCGCGACCTTTGTTTAATCTCAGTCTATGCCCTGAACTTGGATCACGCCCAGTTCTTTACGGCTATCCTCACGGCAGCAACACCACACCTGACAACTAACATTATCCTTGCCGGTGACTGCAACTGTGTACTGGATCCTGTCCTGGACATGGATCCCCCCTAAGGCAAACAAAACCACATATCCAAATAACTGAAAAATATATCCACCACTCAAATTACTTTCATATTTCACTATACTAATGTTCAACACTAATCCTTTATGGGTTCCGGAGTAGTGTGCTACTCGCCAATAAAGGGCTTACCCCATCAGGGGTAACAAGCACTATATAAATGCAAACATTTTTCCCTTTTCTATCCCTCCCCTACCTTTCTCAATCCAAATAACTAACATATCCACCACTCAAATGACTTTTCATATTTCACTATACTAATTCCACACTAATCCTTATGAGTTCCGAAAGTAGCGGGGTACTCGCCAAAAAAGCGCTTCAAAAACCCATCAGGGGTAGCAAGCGCTATATAAATGCAAACCTGTTTTCCCTCTTCTATCCCGTCGCTACCCATCTCTATCCAAATAACTGAATAACATATCCACCACTCAAATTACTTTCATATTTAACTATACTAATTTTCAACACCAATACTTTATGGGTTCCGCAGTAGCATGCTACTCATCAAAAAAGCTCTTCAACACCCCATCAGGGGTAACAAGCGTTGTATAAATGCATACCTTTTTTCCCTCTTCTATCCTTCTCACTACAAATAACGGACTAATATTCCACCACTCAAATTACTTTCATATTTCACTACACTAATTCACCACTAATCCTTTATGGGTCCCCGGAGTAGCGTGCTACTCGCCCCCCAAAAAAGTGCTTCAACACCCCATCAGGGGTAACACACGCTATATGATGGCAAACCGTTTTTCCCTCTTCTATCTTTCGGCTATCCTTGTGAATCCAAATAATTGACTAACTTATCCACCACCACTTAAATCACTTTCATATTTCACTTTACTAATTCAACACTAATCCTTTATGGGTTCTGGAGTAACGTGCTACTCGCCGAAAAAGCGCTTTGACGCCTCGTCAGGGGTAGTAAGCACTATATAAATGCAATTACAAAACAATATAATATGACTGCATCTTTCCGGACACTATTACAATACCTTGGCCTTTGAGATGTATGGAGAGAAAGGCATCCTACTACCAAGAAATTCTCCTGCTATACACTGGCATCAGGTACTCCTAGTAGACTGGACTATTCCTTTACTACCGCCGCCATTGCTACCCTAGTCACTGAAGCAATGTACCTAGCCAGATGACTTTCAGACCACTCCCCCTACTGCTGACACTGATATCCAACCGTCTGCATGCGGCACTGCCGCAGTGGCAGTTACGAGCAGAGGCAGTGACTGACCAGCCCCCCCTCTCCCCCCCAAATCCGGGTCACAAGTAAGAAAACACTTGCTCATTATTTTCTTGAAAATTAGGGCACTTCAACAACGAGAGCTCATGACTGGGAGGCTACAAAGTGGTCCTTAAAGGAGTGTGCAAGAACACTACTTACGGCGTTAGAAGACGGCTAGAGCGTGACCAGGAACGTGATGAGTTCAGACTACTGGAATTAGAACGAACACAACCTGCTAGATTTGAGGACTGGCGCCAATTACGAAGCACAACACTTGAAGATTGGCACAGGCTGGAAAAATACACTAATAAAGCACACAGGCAACGTTGGTACTCAGAGGGGGACAAAACAGGAGTGCTACTAGCTAGATGAACAAAACAGTCCCAGTCATGGGACCGGATCCTGGTACTGCGCGACGGAGGGGGGCACACCCAGTACCTCACAGGCAGCCATAAACTGATCACACACCATCTCAATGAGGTCTATGCGCTAAACCCCACAACCACTGCACCTGTAATACAAGACTTCCTAGCTGGCCTTGAGCTCCCAAGCCTGTCAGCGAAATATAGCAATATATTAGAAGCAGACTTGACGGGGGAGCAAATTCACCCTTCATTTAAACGTCAAAGACCAGTAAAAACCGAGGGAGGTGATGGCTTACCCACTGGTTTATCATAAAACTGCAGGTACACTCACAGATAAATTACGGGAGGTTTATAAAGAAGCTTATAAAGTAGGACGCGTCCCTGATACAATGCAAGAAGCGTTGGTAGTGTTAATACCAAAACTAGACGAGCCTTTAGATGAGGTAAAATCCTACAGGCCTCTTTCAACGCTCAATGTCGATGTTAAAATACTTAGTGGACTGCTGGCGCACCGACTTCACATTTTTACCTACACATGTACACCAAGAACAGTCTGGATTTGTACATAAAAGAAGCACGACATTTAATCTTCATAGAGTCTTCATATTCTACAGGGGCCTGAGGTTCAGACAGGCCTGCATGTGCTCGCTTTTCTCGACGTAAAACAAGCATTTGATTCAGTGAGGTGTGACTATTTATGGTAAGTTATGGAAAAACTAGGGTTCGGACCCAAATATATAAAATGAGTGAAACTTTTGCACTCTGCCTGACAGCCCAAGTCCGTACGGGTGGCCATGTGTCGGAGTCCTTCCCACTCTGCAGAGGCACCAGGCAGGGATGCCCCCTATCCCCATCGCTCTTCACGATGGAACCATTAGTGATGGTACTTCGAAACAGAATAAACCACTGGGGAATTGTAGTCAGAGGTTCCACTCATGTGGTTTCACTCTACGCTGACATTTTGGTTTATCTACGGCACAGTTTTCCAAACATTTCATGTTGGGGACACACTTTTTGGAGATGCATCATTTTGGGACACAGTAAGGCAATCAATCAATCAATCAAAACACTTGTATAGCGCGCTACTCACCCGGAAGGGTCTCAAGGCGCTTGGGGGAAGGGGGGCCGCTACTGCTCGAACAGCCAGGTCTTGAGCTGTCTCCTGAAGGTGAGGTGGTCCTGGGTCAGCCGAAGGTGGATGGGGAGGGAGTTCCATGTCTTGGCCGCCAGGTAGGAGAGGGATCTGCCTCCGGCGGTGGCTCTTCGGATGCGTGGTACGGCGGCGAGGCTGGGGGACCGTAGCTGGCAGGTGGGCGTGTGGAAGGTCAGGCGGTCATTGAGGTACTTGGGGCCTAGGTTGTGGAGAGACTTGTGTGCGTGGGTGAGGAGCCTGAAGGTGATCCTCTAGTTGACGGGGAGCCAGTGCAGGTTCCTCAGGTGGCTGGAGATGTGGCTGCGTCGAGGGATGTGCAGGATGAGTCGGGCTGAGGCGTTCTGGATGCGTTGGAGTCTTTTCTGTAGCTTGGCTGTGGTTCCGGCGTAGAGGGTGTTTCCGTAGTCCAGCCGGCTGGTGACGAGGGCCTGGGTGACCGTCTTCCTGGTTTCGATCGGGATCCAGCGGAAGATCTTGTGGAGCATGCGGAGGGTGTGAAAGCAAGAAGAGGAGACGGCGTTGACTTGTCTAGTCATCGAGAGGGAGGAGTCCAGGATGAAGCCCAGGTTGCGTGCGTGGTCTGTCGGCTTGAGGGCGGTGCCCAGGGCTGGGGGCCACCAGGAGTCGTCCCAGGCGGAGGGTGATGGTCCAAGGATGAGGACTTCCGTCTTGTCTGAGTTCAGTTTCAAGCGGCTGTTCTTCATCCACTCAGCGACGTCTTTCATCCCTTCGTGGAGGCTAGTTCTGGCGGTGTCGGGGTCTCTGGTGAGGGAGAGGATCAGCTGGGTGTCGTCGGCGTAGGAGATGATGTTGAGGTTGTGTTAGCGTGCGATGGCTGCGAGATGTCTCCTGTAGATGTTGAAGAGGGTGGGGCTGAGTGAAGATCCTTGCGGGACGCCGCAGATGACTTTGGTGGCCTCGGAACTAAACGGGGGGAGGAGGACTCTCTGTGTTCTTCCAGCGAGGAACGAGATGATCCACTTCTATGCCTTCTCTTGGATGCCGGTGTTGCTGAGGCGTTGGACTAGGGTGCGGTGGCAGACAGTGTCGAACGCGGCGGAGAGGTCCAGGAGAATGAGTGCCGCTGTTTCCCCGTTGTCGAGAAGGGCTCGGATGTCGTCGGTGGCTGTGATGAGGGCGGTCTCGGTGCTGTGGTTGGCTCTGAAACCGGACTGTGAGGGGTCGAGGGATCCCTTCGTCTCGAGGAAGGAGGCAAGCTGTCTGTTGGCGATCTTCTCAATGACTTTGGCAGGAAAAGGGAGGAGCGAGATGGGGGGGAAGTTTTTGGGGTCGGTGGGGTCCGCTGTTGGTTTCTTCAGTAGGGTGCTGAGCTCGGCGTGCTTCCAGCTCTCCGGGAAGGTGGCGGTGTCGAAGGAGGTGTTGATGACGTCTCGGAGTTGGGGTGCGATGGTGGAGTCGGCCTTGTTGAAGACGTGGTGGGGGCAGGGGTCAGTCGGAGATCCGGAGTGGATGGTGTTCATCGTGCGGGCTGTGTCTTCGATGGTCACCGCGGTCCAGGTGCGGAGGGTCGTGGTGGCTTGCGTTGGTTCGACGGTAGGGTGCGGGGATGGTGTGCCGAAGCTGTTGTGGATGTCGGCAATCTTGCGGTGGAAGAACGAGGCGAGGGAGTCGCAGAGATCTTGAGAAGGGGTGATGTCGTTGTTGCCGGTGCTGGGGTTGGAGAACTCCTTGACGATGCTGAAGAGTTCCTTGCTGTCGTGGGCGTTGTTGTCCAGTCGATCCTTCAGTGATTTCTTCTTGGTGGTGTGGATGAGCAGGTGGTGCTTGCGGGTCGCGTGTTTGAGGGCGATCATGTTGTCAGTGGTCCGTTCGAGGAGCCAGGCTTTCTCGAGGGTGCGGCAGGTCTTCTTGGAGTCCTTGAGTTCGTCGGTGAACCAGGGGGCCTTCTTGCTTCTGGGTTTGCTTGGGGGGTTCTTCAGTGGTGCGAGGTCGTCAGCGCAGGCTGTCAGCCACTGCGTGAAGTTGCGGGCTGCTTCGTTGGGGTCCGGTGTGCTGGCAGGTGGGTTCTGGCTGAGGGAGGTGGTGAGCTGGTCGGCGGTGATCTTGCTCCAGCTTCTGTGAGGAACCTGTTGCGGGTGGTGGTGGGTGGTGGTTTTTCTGAAGCTGAAGTGGACGCAGCTGTGGTCGGTCCAGTGAAGTCCGGTGGAGTGGCTGAAGGCGATGTGCTTGCTGGATGAGAAGACGGGGTCAAGCGTGTGGCCGGCGTAGTGGGTGGGGGTGTTGACCAGTTGCTTGAGTCCGAGGTTTGCGAGGTTGTCCAGCAGGGTGGTGGTGTTGCGGTCCTTGTTGTTCTCCAGGTGTAAGTTGAGGTCCTCTAGGAGGATGTAGTCGGCGGAGGGGAGGGCGTGTGGGCTGATGAAGTCCGTGATGTCTTCGCTGAATTGTGTGCGTGGTCCCGGGGGTCTGTAGATGAGGGTGCCTCTGAGGGTCGTCGTGAATCTGGAAGTGGAGGTGTTCAGCGGCGGTGAAGGTGTCGTTGGAGTTGGTCGTGATGCAGATGGTGTTCATGTGGACGACGGCGATGCCTCCTCCGGTCTGGTTGACGCGGTCCCTCCTGATGATCTTGTATCCATCCGGCATGGCGATGGCGATGTCGGGGGCTGAGAAGGCGTTCATCCATGTTTCGGTGAGGAACGCAACGTCTGGTGATGTTGTGTCGAGCAGGTTCCAGGGCTCGACGGCGTGTCTGTGGACGGAGCGGTTGTTGAGCAGAATGCACTTGAGATCGCTGCTGGGGTTTGGCTTTGCTGGCGCGGTGCATGTTCGGAGGCAGGTGAACTTGCAGGTTGTGCAGGTGAAGGGTCCGTGGAAGCGTTTCGGGGGGCTCGGCAGCAGGCGGGGTTTCGGCCGGCGTTCAGTGCGTTGAGGGCGGCGGCGTTGTAGGTCTGTCGGGTCGTCTTGCATCGTCGGTGGGGGCCAGGGGTCCTGGAGCTGGGCGCGGTCCAGGCGCGGACGGGCGCAGACGGGCTTACCTTTGGCGCGCCTTCGGCGCACAATCGGCACGCCCGCTGCGCGTGATCGCTGCGCGTACGCACGGTCGCCATTTATGGCGAAGTGGGAGGGAGGAGCAGCTGGGAGGAGGGAGCGGGGAGGGCACAGAAGGAAAAGGGGGCGTGGCCGCTAGCACGGCGGCGGGGAGCAGGGAGGGCTAAATACAATACAAACACGGCACTGGGGGTACAGAATGCAAATGGAAAAACAATAAGGGGATGAAAAGGTTAAACAGCAGAAAATGGAAAAAACTGTGATTATACGGCACAAACGGTGAAAATACAAACAAAGTGATGAAATACGGCACAACAAGGGGAAAAAGAAATACAGCACACGCAGTTGCGGCGAGGGTTGGGATCAGCGAGGCAGAGGGTCGGGGTCAGCGAGGCAGGCTCTGCGAGCAGCAGAGGGAGCGAGGAGCACACGCAGCAGCTGGTGGCCGTGCAGCGCGGGGGTGTCCTGAGACAGGTCACACTCACCTGCGCCGCGCGGTCGCCATTTATGGCCAAGTGGGAGGGAGGGAGGAGCAGCTGGGAGACGGGAGCGGGGAGGGCACAGAAGGAAAAGGAGGCGTGGCCGCTAGCACGGAGGCGGGAAGCGGGGAGCGGGGCGGTCAAATACGATACAAACACGGCACTGGGGTTACAGAATGCAAATGGAAAAACAATAAGGGGATGAAAAGGTTAAACAGCAGAAAATGGAAAAAACTGATTATACGGCACAAATGGTGAAAATACAAACAAAGTGATGAAATACGGCACAACAAGGGGAAAAAGAAATACAGCACACGCAGTTGAGGCGAGGGTTGGGATCAGCGAGGCAGAGGGTCAGGGTCAGCGAGGTCAGCGAGGCAGGCTCTGCGAGCAGCAGAGGGGGCGAGGAGCACACGCAGCAGCTGGTGGCCGTGCGGCGCGGGGGTGTCCTGAGACAGGTCACACTCACCTGCGCCGCGCGGTCGCCATTTATGGCCAAGTGGGGGGGAGGGAGGAGCAGCTGGGAGGCGGGAGCGGGGAGGGCACAGAAGGAAAAGGCAGTGTAGCGTAGCGAGCCCAAACAACCTAAGGGGAGTTCCGGGGGGTTCCCACTCACACTGTCTGTCTCCCTCTCTCTCTCCCTCTGTCTGTCACGGTCTGTCACCGTCTGTCTGTCTCCCTCCCTCCCTCTGTCTCGCTCTTTCTGTCTGTCTCCCTCTGACTGTCGCCCTCCCCCTCTGTCTGTCGCCCTCCCTCTGTCTCCCGCCCTCTGTCTGTCTCCCTCCCTCTCCCCCTCCCTCTGTCTCCCGCCCTCTGTCTGTCTCCCTCCCTCTCCCCCTCCCTCTGTCCCCGTCCGTCTAGTGTACCTCCCTCTGTCTCGCTCGGTCTACCTCCCTCTGTCTCGCTCGGTCTACCTCCCTCTGTCTCGCTCTGTCTACCTCCCTCTGTCTCGCTCTGTCTACCTCCCTCTGTCTCGCTCTGTCTACCTCCCTCTGTCTCGCTCTGTCTACCTCCCTCTGTCTCGCTCTGTCTACCTCCCTCTGTCTCGCTCTTTCTGTCTTGCTCCCTCTGTCACCCTCCTCCCTCTGTCTGTCTCCCTCTGTCTGTCGCCTGCCCTCTGTCTGTCGCCCGCCCTCTGTCTGTCGCCCGCCCTCTGTCTGTCGCCCGCCCTCTGTCTGTCGCCCGCCCTCTGTCTGTCGCCCGCCCTCTGCCTGTCGCCCGCCCTCTGCCTGTCGCCCGCTGCCTGTCGCCCGCCCACTGCCTGTCGCCCGCCCACTGCCTGTCGCCCCCCCACTGCCTGTCGCCCCCCCACTGCCTGTCGCCCGCCCTCTGGCTGTCGCCCGCCCTCTGGCTGTCGCCCGCCCTCTGCCTGTCGCCCGCCCTCTGCCTGTCGCCCGCCCTCTGCCTGTCGCCCGCCCACTGCCTGTCGCCCCCCCACTGCCTGTCGCCCGCCCTCTGTCTGTCGCCCGCCCTCTGTCTGTCGCCCGCCCTCTGTCTGTCGCCCGCCCTCTGTCTGTCGCCCGCCCTCTGTCTGTCGCCCGCCCTCTGTCTGTCGCCCGCCATGTCTGTCTCCTGCCCTGTCTCTGTTCCTCTGTCACACTCCCTCTGTCTGTCTCCCTCCCTCTGTCTCCCTCCCTCTGTCTTCCTCCCTCTGTCTTCTTCCCTGTCTCCCTCTCTCTGTCTCCCTCTCTCTGTCTCCCTCTCTCTGTCTCCCTCTCTCTGTCTCCCTCTCTCTGTCTCCCTCTCTCTGTCTCTCTCTCTCTGTCTCTCTCTCTCTGTCTCCCTCTCTCTGTCTCCCTCTCTCTGTCTCCCTCTCTCTGTCTCCCTCTCTCTGTCTCCCTCTCTCCCTCTCCCTCTCTCTGTCTCCCTCTCCCTCTCTCTGTCTCCCTCTCTGTCTCGGTCTGTCTCCCTCTCCTTCCCTCTGTCTCCCCCTGACGGTCTCCCTCTGCCTCTCTCCCTCTGTCTCCCTCTCTCTCGGTTTCCCTCCCTCTGTCACCCTCTGCCTCCTTCTCTCTCTCTCTCCCTCTCTGTCTGTCTCAGTCTCTGCCTCTATCTGTCCCTGTCCCGGTCTCTGCCTCTGTCTGCCCCTGTCTCAATTTGTCTCTGTCTGCCCCTGTCTCGGTCTGCCCCTGTCTCGGTCTGCCCCTGTCTCGGTCTGTCCCTGTCTCGGTCTGTCCCTGTCTCGGTCTGTCCCTGTCTCGGTCTGTCCCTGTCTCGGTCTGTCCCTGTCTCGGTCTGTCCCTGTCTCGGTCTCCCTCCCCCTCTCTATCTCCCTCCCTGCCTCTCTCTATCTCCCTCTATCTCTATTCCTCTATCTCTCTCTCTGTCCCTCTCTACCAGTCTCCCTCCCTCTGTCTCTCTCTCCCCGTCTCCCTCCCTCTCTCTCCAAGTCTCCCTCCCCGTCTCCCTCCCTCTCTCTCCCCATCTCCCTCCCTCTGTCTCCCCGTCTCCCTCCCTGTCTTCCTCCCTCTCTCTCCCTCCCTATCTCCCTCTGTCTCCGTCCGTCTCCTGCCCTGTCTCTCTTTCTCTATCTCCCTCCGACGCCCTCCTCCCTCTGTCGCCTCTGTCCCTCTGCCTCCGTCCCGCTCTGCCTCCGTCCCGCTCTGCCTCCGTCCCGCTCTGCCTCCGTCCCGCTCTGCCTCCGTCCCGCTCTGCCTCCGTCCCGCTCTGTCTCCGTCCCGCTCTGTCTCCGTCCCGCTCTCAGTCTCCCTCTATCACTGTTTCCCTCAGTGTCTCCCTCTCTCACTGTCTCCCTCTCTCACTGTCTCCCTCTCTCACTGTCTCCCTCTCTCACTGTCTCCCTCTCTCACTGTCTCCCTCTCTCACGGTCTCCCTCTCTCACGGTCTTCCTCTCTCACTGTCTTCCTCTCTCACTGTCTTCCTCTCTCACTGTCTTCCTCTCTCACTGTCTTCCTCCCTCTGCCTGTCACCCTCTATCACCTCACCCCAGCTTACAGGGCAAACACACAGCCACACCGGAGTACTTCCTAGGTATTTAAAAGACCATTTACTTGTTAATGGGACTTTGTTGTGAACTGCCCAGCCCTCATAGAGCAGTGTCTTGGAGTCCGCGCTGCTGCAGCAGACTCCGAGACACTCTTTCAAAGGAATGCCTCTTAATTAGCAGCAGTTATGTGCTAAGTGCCCTTAATACCGATGGTGTCATCCTGCGACACACCACCACTTGCAGGCAACACAGTACTGTGTCGGGACACACAGTTTGGAAAGCTCTGATATACGGGAACCAGATAGGGCAAAACCAGTACTGCAGACTGCACTTTTTGAATTTATAGCAGACTTGGCCTATTCGTGAACACCCAAAAGTCACTAATCATGCCACTCGGGACACTAGCGAGTCTAGAACCCATCAGCCCAACCACAATTTTCTCTCCCTTTGTGTCGGGAAGGGACCTGCAATTTAGTTATAAAACTTACCCTAGATAGACAACGATTCCTGGAACTAAACTTGGGCAAGGTCCTGACTGGGTTGCATGCCTCGGTCCAATTCTGGAAAGATCTCCCGCTGACGAAAGGGTAGATCAACCCAGATTACAATGGTGCTTTTATCTCACAGTTTTGTATGTTAAGCAGAACTCCCTATATGATATTCCCAGATGATATGTCTGTGAATTGAATAGACTCATAGTTGATCTACTGTGGTCCACTAAATGGAAACGAATCAGTTTAAAGATGCTGCAGCAAACATGGGATAGAGGGGGCGTGGAACTTCCCAATTGAGAATGTTACTATTTGGCTGAAAATTTGCAAAGCACGGTCCACTGGTTTGACAAGGACGAAAACTGGGAACAAGCATTTACAATGCAATGGTTTCGCCCTTTGAAAGGTTTGAGCTATTGGCATTGTAAATGACAAAATTTGTATTTATATATTGGTTTTGAAAACAGATAAATAAATGGCATTGTCATTTACAATGCCATAGTTTAACCTCAGCCTATGCCACACAAAAACACACAGACCCACACACACGCACACAGACCCACACACAGACACATACAGAGACACACACAGAGCCATACACACAGAGCCACACACACAGAGCCACACACACACCCAAAGCCACACACACCCACCCAGAGCCACACACACCCACCCAGAGCCACACACACCCACCCAGAGCCACACACACCCACCCAAAGCCACACACACACTCAGGAGAGCAAGCACAGCGAGGGGGCAGGGAAGCAAGCACAGCGGGCGGCAGGGAAGCAAGCACAGCGAGGGGGCAGGGAAGCAAGCACAGCGAAGGGGCAGGGAAGCAAGCACAGCGAGGGGGCAGGGAAGCAAGCACAGCCAGGTGGCAGAAAAGAGATTTAATAAACAGGCTCCAACGTTTCCAGGTATCAATTAATAGAAGTTATTCACTGAACGGGTCCTGAAGGGAACTGGAATATGACATATCATCAGTTTTCAGGGACTATTTTGAAATAGTTTCATTACTGATAGGGGAGGGTTTATTGTGTTGCAATGTGTAATACCTTCTTAAACATATGCGTCTTAAACCATCCTTGTGTAGAGTTGTGCCATTTTTACTCTTTTTTTTGGAGCAAATTACTCTTGTTATTCACAGAAATGAAGGGAGTGGGAGTTGGGCTTCAATGCATAGGTTCAATGCCTGCGCAGCTTAGAGTTTAAGTGGCCCAGGCCTAAGTTCACTGACTGGCCCAGGCCTAGCTCCACTGAGCGGCCTAGGCCAAATTTCACTGAGTGGTCTAGGCCTAATTTCACTGAGCGGCCCTGGTCTAGCTTCACTGAGCGGCCCAGGTCTAGCTTCACTGAGCGGCCCAGGCCTAGCTTCACTGAGCGGCCCAGGTCTAGCTTCACTGAGCGGCCCAGGCCTAGCTTCACTGAGCGGCCCAGGCCTAGCTTCACTGAGAGGCCCAGGCCTAGGTTCACTGAGCGGCCCAGGCCTAGGTTCACTGAGCGGCCCAGGCCTAGGTTCACTGAGTGGCCCAGGCCTAGGTTCACTGAGAAGCCCAGGCGTAGGTTCACTGAGCAGCCCAAGCCTAGTTTCACTGAGCAGCCCAGGCCTAGCTTCACTGAGCGGCCCAGGCCTAGCTTCACTGAGCGGCCCAGGCCTAGCTTCACTGAGCGGCCCAGGCCTAGTTTCACTAGTAGCCCACGCGTATTTTCACTGAGACCAGACCAGACCCTACTTCTGCTTTGGCATAAAAAACAAAATAAATTGTCAACATGGAGCGATGTGGGCAAAGCAGTCTTCCGGCGTCGGTCGACCTGGAGAAATGACCAAAAACAACCTTCGAAGGGGCGGGACAACACACACATACTGTAGACATAATATTTCGCCTGCACGAAAAGCTGCGCAGTGCGACACCTAAAAAGGAGGGTCGTCTTAAGACGACCACCCCAGTAAGTAGCTTTCCCCTACTGTGACAAACAGGCACTGAACTCAGCACCGCGTCTGCAACTCTTTATGTAACAAAGCTAACAAGGGGCAGAATCCTGAAAACGCCCGTAACATATCCAAGAAATACAGCAGGGCAAAGACCCCAAAAGCTTGGAAATGTATGTAGCACAACCACTCGCACCCAAGTCTTACAAATAACCCAGTATCATGGTGGACAGTATGCCAGGGTCCTTGATGCAAGGAAGGAACTAGGCAACATGGTTGCGGTTTTAATTAAAAAATAAAAAGGTCCTTCAGGCATCTGTTTCGGCGCTACTGCACCTGCTGGACTAATGGAAACTGTGCCCCATAAATAGCCATCATATTTATCAAGGAAGCTCACAGGAACCATAAACATAAAAGGGACCAGAAATTAACAAATTCGTTTTTCAAACCACTCCATGCTGCGGTTCCACTCTATATTTATGGCATGCCGTATGAAATAAAGGCGTATATGTTCCCCTCGCTGGTCCAGGCAGATGGCACAGACAGCAGTCACTTCCAGCTGCGCGCCCGCTAAAGAATACCAGAGCGGACCAGGGCTATGGCAGTGCCCCGGAGTACCCTCCAGGGGGCGCCAGTGGGAGGACTCAGCGCAGCCGCCGAGACATCAAAGCCGAGCACATCATAACAAACACTGGAAGAGCCCCGCGGAGGGACGCCTGGACACACACGTGAGCAGCTGCGGGGCGAGCACTCTGATCGCACGTTTAGCAGATACACGAGGACTCTGATGTCGGCTTTGACAAATAAAGAGCTGTTTAGTCAAACCAAAGCGAAGTCCCACCAGAAAGAACCGTAGCGACGGGTCATCCTCCCTGTAGTTTTAGTAGATTCAGTTTCCCCACTTTTAGCCAAAGGTGTCACTTCCATGTATGACGTCCAACCCCCAACTCCCCCCCCCCCCACCCACCACCACGCAGTGGGTCCAGTCTCCGCTGGGGTGGAGGGGGCGAGCGGAGACGGGACCCCCTGCGTGTCTGCAGCAAGTGCCTGCCTCACTCCCTGTGCGTTTTTAGCCTCTGACCTTTCAAAAGATATACAACAGCCCCGGGTACTCCACATCTGCTGCCGCCTGGTTTCAGCCAGTGACCTCCAACATGCAGGCATGTACCCAGACATCACTCCACATGTGTCTGCAGCCAGTACACCCCCCTCGCCCCCCGTCTTTCCCTAGCATGCAGCCAGTGATTTACTCCCTTGGCTTGTTTGCATCCACTAACCTTCCAAACAAGTATTTCACCACATGCATGTCTGGAGCCAATGAACCTTACCCGGGATACTTGTAGCCAATCATGCTGGACTGTCAACCGACAGTCACTGCCACAACAACTCTGCCACCAGGGGCCCCCGTACCCGCATGGCTGATCGACAGCATTAATTTCCAGTGACCCCTTGCATGTCTGCAGCAAGTGAAGTGACCAGTTTTCCTCCCTGCCCATCTGACTGACTGGCTCCATACATGTCTGAAGCCAGGAAAAGCTGTTGGTACAATAGCGGGGTCCTTCCTTTATACATGCGGCCTGCCGCTACCTGAATATAAGCATTACGCGTCCCCTGCATGTATGCAGCTTATCCTCAGCCCTGCATGCTTGCACCAAGTGCCTGTTTGTGCACATCTTTGTATTTTGCTCTGCACTTTTTCAGCAAGCGTCCGCTGCATGTACACAGCTTATCCTCGGTCCTGCATGCTTGTAGCAAGAGTCTTCTGCATAGTTGCTGCGTATCCTCAACCATGCATTCTACCTTCAAGAGCTGCCTGTTTGTGCACATCTTGTATTTTGCTCTGCATGCTTGCAGCTGAGCTAGCGTCCCGCAAGCAGTGCAGTAACCAACTAAGTAGACTATATCACATTAAATACCACAAACGATCTTGAAACACATCATGAAAGCAGGTAATGGCTTAACTGTCTAGCGATGGCATTTAAATTACAGATTTTAACAGCACACGCATTAACCGACAGAACTGTCTTACTGCGTTCAGGACGTTTCACCTATCGAGCACACCTTAGCTGTACGTGTATCAGGCATATTAATTAACGAACCTCTTTCTAGGTTTATGATTTGTGCCAAACAAATTACACACAGCTTCCAGCAGTACACATTGGCAGGTATCTGGCTGTGTTTGAACACGTGACCCTCGGGGGAGACGCACATTTTTCTGCAGTAGGAACGTTTACCTCCGGAGCTATGTTGATGAGACGGGAGCATGTGACCTGTAGACTGATACCCATAGATTTCTGTGGCATGCCCGGAGTAATGTTGGTAGGACTGGAGCACGAGCGGTGCCCTTCAAGTTACCCCCTTTCCCACCCGCCCGAACCGGCGTCCCCCGCATTTCTGTTGCAGCGCATTTACCCTGCCATCCCTAAACTGAATAACAAACAACACGGCGCCTTGTGAATTAGGCTGCCCCTTGCTTTAGTTTGTATCGTGTCTAGGTACATAAAAGTTGTTTTAATTGAAATCTGTCTCCTAACATCGTTTTTTAACACCCACAAACGAAGTAAACAAATAATACACACACCTACTACGTACAGGGGAGGGGAAGGGACAGCGGGAGGGGGGAAGGCACACGGACAGCGGGAGGGGGGAAGGCACACGGACAGCGGGAGGGGGGACGGCCTCACGGACAACGGGAGGGGGGACGGGCTCACGGACAACGGGATGGGGGCGGGTTAACGGGCACACCGACAGTGGGAGAGGGGGCGGGAACGGGCTAACGGACAGGGGGAGGGGGGGCAGGAACGGACAGCGGGACATTGCGCAACCTACCCCTGCAAACAACACTTCCAAAATGGCAAAGACAAAGCATTAAAAAAAAAAAAATAACCTCCGCCCACCGCCGCATGACGACCGCAAAGGGGCGGGATGAGTAAAAATCGCGGGAACGCCCACGAATCTGCTCGCAGAATGACGAGCAGATCTCTCTTCTAATGGCTAGTCTCCATTTATGGAGCTAGCCAATGGAAAGAGAGGGCGGGACAACACACACATACTGTAAGCATTAGATTTCGCCTGCGCCGAAAACTGCGCGAAGCAGCTTTCGATGAGGCGAAACCTAAAAACGACTGCTGAGGACCTTTGAGGAGCAAGTAAGCTTACCCGGACTCCTTATGCTGGGAGTGTGGGTTCTTGACAGGTACTCCTCTTTGATTCAACTAATTGGGCACATATGGGAGAGGGTGATTACGACAGTCCTTTGAAAGGCCCTGTATGCACGAGATATGCCCATCTGGATACTTAAAACCTTCAAGGATATTGAAAATACTATGTCCATGTACAAATGGAAATCCGGAGGTTGTGAGATTCTGGGAGACCTCTACCTAGGTGGTCAATACAAAACTAAGGATGATGCCATTGACTCCTTTGCGTTAGGCACAATATAATAAAAACTAGCTACAGCAAGTGAAATCTGGTCAGCTTTCCAAGATTAACCTATACCAACCGAGATTTTTACCAGACTCCTAAATATGTCAGGGGGGCGAAAACTCATTACACACCTTTACAGAGCCATAAGGGATTAAACCCCTGTGATTACCCCAAAAGCACACTGTAGATGGGAGGAGAGACTAGGAATAGCCCACCCAGCAAGAATGGCAAAAAGTTCATGAGGGGACACATACAGTCAGTAAGAACGTCCGATTTAAATTAATTCAATAAAAAGTTGTTCATCAACTGTACCTCACCCCAAAAACACTACACAACATCTACCCCACCTGAAGCTGAATGTGCGTGTTGCAGAAATCCCAAAGCAGATTTTTTCCATGTGGTTTGGAAGTGCACATGTATTAAGGCGTACTGTCAGGAGATATTAGACAAACTCACACGAGCAACAGGGTGAGATTTGGAAGTCGACCCAATAGAACTACTATTGGGACTGTTGCCGGCACCAATTGAAAAAAAAGTAGTTGTAAATTCTTAGCCTTGGACTGGTACTAGCGAAACGCTGCATAGCTATTAGATGGTTAAACCCAAGCCCAACGAATTTTAGGGAATAGTTACAAGACATGATGGAATGGGCCACGGCTGAGGAAGTTAGGATGAAACAGGTCAGACGTGGTGAATGGCTGTAGGATGACTTAAGAGCATGGAAACAGATTATATCGGAGTTGAATACAGAGGGTGACACACCTACCCCGCAGAATGCACCTGAGTAAATAAAATGGTGCCCAATACTCTCTGTTATTTGTCAGATAAAGAACAATGCACGATGAAGTAGGATTAGAAGGTGGAATAAAATGCAAAATCACTCAAACACAACTGGATACATGTTTTACTTGTCATACATCTGCGCGTTGCTTATCTATTAAACTTTTGAAATAAGTTCTTGATTATTAGACTTTTCTCCTGTGGGGGTGGAGGGAGGGACAAGAAGGGAAAAGTTTTGTTGTATGTTCAATACCAAACTAAAAACAAATTGCATGTACCAATATATGATGTTACAAGAGGTGTCATTATTTCCAGACATCTGATGCTGCATATCAATAAAAAAACTATCTTTTTAAAAAAAGAAAAAAAAAAAGAGTAGTGGTGCAGTCTGTAAAACAGCAAAGGGTTCTTCCACATGTGTTACACCAGCAGGAATGTCTGCAAACAAACATCAGTGGAACTGGTCCAAAGCACAAATGGATAAAAGTTTTCAAAATTTTGGAAGATAAACTATTCATTGGGTCAAAAAGAGCATGAAGAACACGAACTGAGCATCAGTATAGTCAACGTCATATCAGTTTGTTACCAATACACCGATTCTATGAAACAGCAAAGGTCAACTGAGTGGGGTTCAACGGAATACCATCTTCTAGATGATTGTAACCGCTGCTAAATTGAAGGACTTGAAATGTAAGGGAAGGGTGGTAAAAGGAGTCCACTGATCAGCCTACTGTGTACAAGGATTGACTATTCTGACAGTGGAATCAATTGCTGTTGCCTCTGTTAACTAGAAACATGGACTCAATTTAAAGACAAGCCTTTTAACATAATATTACTGTAGCAGAGTGAGGTAGCCACGCTAGTTAGTGACCCTCGCCTGACTTATGGGACTCAGCCATAGGCCTGGGCACATAAGCAGATTATGGGGCATTAGAGAATGGTAATAAACAGCTACTACATCAGTAATGATCATTGTATATAAACATGAGCTCTACAGCCACCACCTTTTTGTATGCTTTTAAAATTAAACAAATAAAAAACACAGTTGTCAGTTGTAAGAGTCACAGCCCGCACAGCCCATAACAGTAATAGTTAGGGAATGCACTCTAAGTAATCTGACTGGATGCCCCATTCTCAACATTCCAATGACCGAGACATGGGGTAATTTCTTTTCTTTACAAGGTTATTTTATCACATAGCCACAGACTGGATCAGAGAATGGATTGGGATGAGAGCGTGTTCATGAAGGTGGTAAACAAATCCACTGTGATTTTATTAAATAAAACATGTATTGTGGGCTGACTATCTTAGCAATAAGACACACAAGTGACAGGCAATCAACTGCCTGGTTTATGGTGGAGTACGTATCAATAAAATGATTTAAACTAGTCAGTCTCAAGCCAGTAACAATCTTGAGAATGTCAAAAGAACAGTAGTAGGCGAGAGGCTTTCAATATAGCCTTATAGCCCGCCGTAGAGGGCTATACCGGCTATTAAAGGCCCTCTCTAGCTTTAAAGGCCCAGAGCCGAAGGCGAGGGCCTTTAACAAGGGAGAGGAACTTTAATAGCGGTATAGCCCATCTACGAAGGGCTATAAGGCTATTAGAACATTCTGTCACTAGAGGACAGAATGTTCTAACAAAAAAACAAAGCCTTTTGGGAGCGCGAGGAGATTGGAATCCCCTCAGGCTCCCTGAAGCCTTTGTTCACAGCCAGAGCTGTGAAGAAAGAAGCATTGGAATGTTGGAGCTCCAGGCTTATACCAGCCATTAGAAGCCCAGAGCACTTCAATGGAGCTCCCAACATTCCAATGTTCTAATAAAAGTTAAATACGTCTCACGTTCAGCTTTTGTATCTCACCTTTTGATTTAGTTTCACATTTTGAATTCCAAATCTCTTCATAAAGGTCTATTCTCATTTATTTTACGTTAACATTATTCCTTGTACATACGCCACCTTAAGCTGATACTAGTTATTTATTTGTGTTCGCTTTTTTGGAGTTTCTTTAACTAGGACAATCGGGTGTGTTTGAGCACCATTTTAAAAATACTTGGGCCACATTACCTATTGAAAAACACAGTCTTTCTACAGAGCTAATCGGGACTTGGTGTAAAATCACAATGTAATTAATGTAGAAAACAAATGTTGGGGCTTCTATGAGCGAATTTCTGAAAATGTGAATAATCACCACTAGGAAGCTACCCACCTGAAGTTGCAGCTCAACAATGACTGGATGCTTGCTTCTACCAAAAGTGCTTCTGCTGAAGAGAGGCACACCATTACGCAAAGTATTAATGCATGGACAGAGCATTTTATTACGAAAGCTACAATCAGTGAGAGTGACATATGTGAAAACAACTAAAGCCCACACCATCCCCTCTAACTTAGGAGCAATCTGTGGCAGTGAAGGACGCATTGCGTGCTACATGCACCATTCAATACGCTGAACACCACCACATGGCTCCCATTGTGCATGACAACAGTGCCAACAATAAATATTCCTTTGCCCTACCCACACAAAGAATACAAATTATCTGCAAATGGTCATAAAACCAGATACACATTGTTGCCTCAGTAAACATGATACGAAAATGATGGAAATCAGAGGATAAGAGAACCAATACTGAAAACCAATCACTAACAATCCACAAAAATGGGATTTACAAAGATGCCTCTTAACGATTTGTATTGTTGATTTTCCCAAAGCAAATCGGACATAAAGATGATCATATGAACGCATTACGACGTCAGATAAATATCCTATTTACTCTGCTGTGAATAAGTGTTAACAAATCAACAATATGCAAAATGTTTCCATTTGAAAATTAAAGAGAGAATTTTCAAAATATGTATTAAAATACTGAATTGAAGACTATCACTATGTGACTTAATGCACTCTTCAAATGAAAAAAAACTGGAAATGTCAATGTAATAAAAACAAAAAGCAGAATGTAAAAGGGCACATGTTAAATTAGAAGTATTAGGGAGTGTTTAACATTTATATTTCTCAAGGAGAAAATGTAACAGATATACTCAAAGTAAAATTGGAAACTATAATTTTTCTAGCTCCGCTTTAAACCACGGATGACATCTTGGAGTCAACTATACATTGCAAAAACACAGACACATTCTACGGGAAAAAATGCATTTGCACCAACGTTGTTTCAGAATAGTAACAGGCGATTACTACATTCAAAAACAAACCTGATCAGCAGTGCAACCAATTACCATTGCCTTGATTAAAAAATTCAACAGAATTCATGCCAACTTACAGGTTTAGGACATACCTAAATAATTTTAAAAAAAGGAAAATAAAATATTCAAGCAGCGTATATTTACATTATGCTCTAATGTAATTCTCACAGCTCACAGTAGTTATCAACACCCTATCAAAATGGTGCCCACCAAATAAAAACTCTCGCAGAACGTTGTCGTCTTTTATCCAGAGACTAATAGTGGCAGGCGACAAGCCTTCACAAGTACTTTAACCCTGCAGGTTACAGCCTCTTTATAAGGATGTCAGTAGAACAAACTGTTTCACAAAAATAAGTATATCAGTTATGTTGATCGCAAAGTGGGTGATATAAATTTCCAAAACACTCCTGACAAGAATCCACTGAAATAAAGGTCCGGCAGAATATATGAAAAAACAGTATGTATTTAGCACACCTGTTGGAGAGAAGTGGAGCACAATCAGTTCCGTCTGATCACAGAAATGTACAGAAAATAAAGATATAAATAAAGCAACTGATTGAGCCCATGCACGGGTAAATATGGAGGGTAAAGATGTGCTGTGCGCTGCACAACACTAATCTTCGAGTTAGTGCTCTGGGGTGAACCATGTACAGTCGCAGAGAAATATTCCTATTGCCCAGGCTCGTGGCGGCCATGTTTGCTCGGCTCTAATTCCCCTTGAACGCGTTCTGGGCCGCGCTCGTTGCTGCTGTGGAAGCTGCATTCGCTGCTGCCGTCTGCACAGTTTTGTTGGACATTACACCTGTTGCAAACTCTTGCTGAGCTTTCTCGAAACTTGCCCCTGTGGTCCGGTACAGCCCGTGCACCTGCAAAGAGCGAAATGAGAAGAGTGAGGTTAGAAGGCGGCACGTTGTTAAGCTAACAACATTTTAAGAAGCATGCGATTGCAGATGACCTGATAAACAGGCTTTAAGACTAATAAGAGTACACGGAAATATTAAATTACTGTACATCCAAACAGTTAATGTGTCTACTTATGAAGTTCACTTTTTATCTAGGCATGAGAATATAATCCAAATAAAGACAAGTAGGGGAAAAAGAAAGTTAATATTCACAGAGACTCTTACAATGGCAATCTGAAATGCCCTCAGTCCACGCTCTTGAACAGCAGCATGTTTGTGACCAGCATAAACAGATTTACCTGTACAGGAACCGATAAACGTCTTGCCATCAAATGGAAGGTTGTGAACATTCTCCCAGAGCTTATGGGTCACATGGAAGAACGCACATGCCCACCTGACTCCTGCAAGGTGCCATAAGGATGCAGCAACAATGCCTTAAATTGCCCAGCTAGCATAATTTGGAGTCAGTTTAAGCATTGTGAGGCACAACATTTAAACTCGTTGGACTGGAAAACTCCCTTAAACAGACATCTTGTGGAGGAATCAATATGTGATGCAGAACTCACAAAGCACAAAGAGCACCCCTTAAGGGCAGACCTGCACTAGGTGATGATCTGAAGAGGACAAGAAGAGCTGCAGAAAGATGGAAGCATTAATTAAAGAGAGGAAGGATATAGAAACCGGACTTTTGAGATGCTACCCATGAATAAGAAATTTAGGTTGGTCTTTGGGACCCAGGGACAAGCAATTCCAAACCTTGGGTGAAATGAAAGGCTTGGCTTCTGTGGTGAAAACCATGGATACCTGCCAAGGTCAACATTTTGGCTCAAGCTGATAGACAGCAGTGAGGAGAAAAGATATTAAGAGCAGATAGTGAACAGAAAAGCTGTAAAGTCAATGTGAATGACTTTGGACTGCATAAAATTAGATGGGGTGGCAGGGTGAGAGTGGTAGAATGTGAAGTCAGTAGGGAAAGCGAAAGGGAGAGCGTTGAAGGGAGTGAGATTGCTGACTCTAAAGATATGCCATCAAAACCTCTGGCTAGCAGACCGGGTTAGGCCATAAATTGTCAAGGCAGTCCAAGGATAGAGCAGACAAACACAAATCTAAGAGTTGGGAGATAGTACTGACTTTACTAATTAATTAAAATAATGTCAGTTAATGCTTCAGAAACTCAAAATCGGAATGAATGGATGAAGGCATTACTCAGTCTTCCTTACTAAAACTAACCAGTCCACCTCCCATTTGTGTAATGGGTTCAAGGCATGCTATATTATGAGTGGGGAGAAATTGCTGTGGTACTATCTGGGACAGAACAATCAAAGATTGTGGCATAAATTCTGAGGCAAGCATAGCAAAATGTCGGTAATCTTCACCACTGTGTCCATTGAAGAAGAAGCCAAAGCTGTCACATACCCTCTTACTGAGAGGTTTCCATAAACAACATACTGTGCTGGGGGGACTTTAAAGTCTACCCAACAAGCAGCATGCTGGAGACCTTTACTTTGGAGAGGTGATATTGCTCCAATGCCTCCTCATCCATCAGTACCAGGAACAGGACCATCTAAGCTAAGGCATCAGATAAAACCGGCAGGGGAAGAGTAATCAGCATCAACTCGTCACTAGTAAAGATGGGTACAGAATGGTCATATGTTGCTTGTGCATTGCTTAGCCCCTGAAAGCATGCTTGTGCAAAAATCTAAAATAAAAAGGTGAGAGGAACTGATGACACTGACTATATTTGGTAATACTATTAGGGAGCTCGATGATTGCTTTTCAGATTGTGTGTATTGTAGTTACGAGATATGCTTTCTTTCAGAGAAAACAAAAATAAGTGAGACAACCGAAATACTAGATCTGTTATAAAACAAAAAGTATTAAAGCGTAGATTTGGGACGTTACATGATGAACTGCTTAGAGACCAGGTATTTGAGTATTTAAAGAATAAAGATATTCAGGAAAAGTTATGGATTGAAGGGGATTCACCCTTAAAGGATATAGCTTCCTTGGTAATGAAACAAGAGCTATCAGAACATTGTGCCAAAACAACTTTAAACTCTGAGAATAAACCAGTGTCTAAATCAGTTGATAAACTAACTTATGGAAAAAACAAGGAACATGATAGAAACAAAAGTGGTTAGTCACTGGTTCCTACAGAGATGGATAGCCAGAGACGTCATTGTTGTGACAGAACAAAGTACGCTTCAATATGTATTAAATGCTCTTCTAAAAATGCTTAGCACTTACAGTGCAACAAAAAGACTATTGAGGTAAAGAGGAATACAACTAAGCTTGAGGATGGCAGGGTCCAATATAGGAGTTATATTACTGTGGACAGAGGAGGCAATTAGAATCTTGAGGATGTCTGTTTCCAGGAAGAATTATTGGTGGGTGAGCAATATTGATGTTGACTTAAATGGTCATTTAATGGAGGTAGGATGGAATCAGGTGTAGATATGTGTCCATGAACTTTTGAGAGAATTGCCAGTGCCCACATTCAATTGGAAAGTGTTTGCAATGCTCCAGTCTCAAAGAATCCCAATTAGTCTGTGGATATGGGTAGATGTGTGACTGACACATGTGAGTGACACATCGTTTTCTGGTGTAGTGTGTGAAAAAGCGATTGTTGAGACGTTAGCTGGATGTGCTGGCAATGACGATAACGCAGACACGTTTGGGTGAAAGTTCAAGATATCCAAGAGTCTTGAGATTCACATTCCTCATACCTTTATTAGCGTCTATGTGTATTTCAGTCCATAAGTGTTCTTGCAGTTTAATTCATTTTTATCTCTGATTTCCATTTATTATATGCTGAACAGTAGCTCTACTGTATTTTTACATCTTGTTTTTGCTTAATTTGCTTAGGTTTCAATTCATATTTATTTAAATTTGGAGATTTTTGTTTTGGTGTGGGGGAGAGTAGAGGAGATCTTGTAAGTATTTGTAATTTGTCATTAATTATTTCTTCAATGCTACTTTTAATATGTTGCACTATGGTTCTACCACAGATATATGGGAAGGTCTGGATTATTTCGGGTCAGAGTGGAGGTAGTTGGAGAGCTTGCAGGATCAAGCTGTGCAATTGCTCTCGTGTCACAAGGATGGTGGGCAATAAGGAATCTTTCCTCCTTCATCAGTGTCAGAGAAGTATCTACAGGGCCCAATAAGCAGTACAGGTATCTGGTGATGTAACAGCGAAGCAGGGTAAGGCCTAGGTGGTGGGACGCAAGATCTGCTAGGCTAAGACCATTGCTACATTAACGCAGGAGCCCGGGAAACCCACTGCTGGGGCATAATCACAAGGCCGGACAAAGCGTGCAAGTGGTATTTACAAAAGTGGGGTAACCAATTACCATGCCCTGCAATCTATTTGTCAGGTAGGGCTTTAGTGTTCAAGGTAGCCAATACGTTTAGAAGGACAAGGCAGCAGGAGTTTTCTTAATTAAAAAAAAGATTTAAAGTCTCCTGAACAATTATGGAGAGTGAGGTTCTCGTGTTGCGTCTGGGTTGGACACCATCTTTAGCAGTGACTCAGAGAATATAATTGCCCACAAGGGTAATGAAAAGATGATCTTAAGACCATAACTCTTTGGCACTATTCAGATAAAAGCGCAGTAAAAGTTTGATGTCCATCATGGGGAGCTCAGCTGAGGAGCATGGGCAGGTTATGAGATTAAAGTCAAGAAAACAATTTCTTCTTTCAGGATGAACTACAATGCTTTTATAATGAAAAAGTTGAGAATGACATGTCTTTGTAAAATGTTTTGAACCACTATGTGGCACAAAGTTCCTGATGCTTCATTATACAAATGGCTTATTTTAGGGCCACCTGGAAAGCAGTTTTCCTTGAATAAAGCATCAATTTGCAAAATGCCATTGGCTCAAGAGTTCTGTGCACTCGCCTGGTGAGAGCCAAAGAAAAACTGAAGGAGGTGGCAGGATGCCATAAGAAAGGACACAAGTAAATTAGCACTGGCCAGCTGAATTTTACCCTCTTTGATGGCTCTTGAGAAGGCAGTTTCTTCAAGCCCCAATGCCCTTGAATGCTGCCTTGAAAAGTGCCACCTACATTTCTGTCTCTGCCAGGTAATGCAGAAAGGGCATTAAACCCTTTAATAAACCTGTCAGCAAGTTGGTTTTCCTCCCCCAAATCCAGTGAACAAATCACAGCCACTTTTACTTGGTTCTAGAAAAGTAATTTCTGGCAGCAGTTAAGATCTCAGAGAGGAGGCCTATATGTTAAAAAGTCAACTCCTCAGAAAATGCACAAAAGCTGAAGGTGAATGGTAGGGAATGCTCACTCGTTCCATGAACAGGATATCTGTCCCAAATTAGAACAGGCCATTGTGTGTTTGCAGGACTTGGAGCTGATCAGAGTACCATACCTAGCAAAGCCAGAATAGAGTTACTCGAATAACTGCACCGTCTCAAGTTACACATTACATAACATGCATCTATAAAGCACACATTCACCTTTTGGGCATCTCGCGTTGAAGAGCAGATGTTTTTATTACTCAACTCAATGGTTCTCATTTTATTGATCACAGAAGGATGAAAAGCTGAGTGGAACCACCAGGGTTCATGTCTATTCCTGAGAATCCTATGCATGCATATGAGTTCTATACATTGGTAGCTGATGACCACACCTCTGGTAGGTTTTGCCGTTAGTTAACTTCAGTGGTGTCATTCACTGTGATGGTGTCAGAGTCATAGGTCATGGGACATCACTTCTTGTGACATCACTTCCTGTGATGGAATCAGGAGTTACAGACCTGTGATGTTACTTCTGCTACCTCTGGCATTTTGGTGAACTGATATCAATGGTTGTAACCTTTCAGGTAAGAGGGAAGGCCATGTCAGAATCCTTCAACTTGGAACCACAAAAGGCTTTTTAGTCGTTAATTGAGAACCCAAGCTGTTCTCAATAAAAAAAGGCTTAATTGGACTCAATGCCCACTCTGTGCACCATATAAATGAAACTGACATCTAGAGAGAAGTAGCAGTGCAGTCTCTGCTGTTGTAGAAATCCCACCTTTGGGGACAGGATTTTACCAAAAGCCTGAGAGGTGTCACTGAAAACGAAAAATACAATCCTGTATCCGTAGTGCTGATTTCGGATTCTGAACCATAAGGTACATTTGGTACTCATTCAGGATGGGCACATGAAGGTAGGCATCTGAAGGTCCACTGAGAACATCCAGTCAATGATCTGTAAAGCTGCCACTACTCAAATAGAATCTTCGCATTCTGAAAGGGAGCAGCTCAATAAGATTGTACAGATCCAGGCTCAGAGTGCCCCTTGCCTGATTTCCTCACAACAAAATTATGAGAAACCCCCTCTCCTTCATGCAGACAGCAAGATTTCTCTTAAGAAGAGCAGCCTTTCTACTTACTACCTGCAGACATTCATGGTATACAAACTGTGGCAGAGGTGACAGCGGTGGCAGTTGTGGAGCATAGTAAAACACATCCCAACAGGTAAAAGGATAGGTTGATAATACTGTAAGACAGGATCATATACTACAGTATACGAGAAAAACATTACCTGCAGCTTGCAGTGTTACATATCACATGCTGTGCACTTTCCTACATCTGGTGCTGGGTTCGCAATATTAACAAAATGTTTTCAGTTTCATGCAAGTGGTAAATCACTTGTGATAAACCACAATGTGGCACATTAGACTTCACATTTGAATGCATGCTGAGCGTGTGCTGAATTCAGGGAGGTAGATTGGTACATTAGAGTCAACAATGCTAGGAGCTGGAAGAGGGCCCTCTAGCGCACACCGGGGTTGGTGCTATTAGCGTACTGGGATGCAAATGCAAGAGATGATACTTTTTAGCTGAGGACCATCGAATTGTTTTTTTCCTTTGCTTTTTATTTTTTTATTTGTTTGATTGGGTTAGACGGCAGGCCAATCCGATAATCTCATTTTGGCCTGACTGAGTGAGGCACACTGGCGGGGGGTGGGGTACTAGGACTGTTGGGGTAGAGGACATTTATGCGGACCTTGTTTGTATTTCTGATTTTTTTCCTGACGAGCCATCTGCGTAATGGCAGTGAATGCAATATTTCAACGACTAGATATGCATGTGGAGAAACTCTGTTTGATTAATTTAGATCATTGTATTACTTTGTGTACATATATCATCTTTTTTGAATTCGTGAAATATGCTGATTTGATATATGAAATATTTTGTACAGATTTTATTATTGTCACACTTTGTCTTTTTATATTCCTGTATCCTGTCTTTTTCTGATTTTTTAAAAATCGAATAAAAGTGATTGACTGACTGATGTGGAGAAAATCAATAAAAATCGGTTACAAAAAAACAATGCTAGGAGCTGGAAACTGAGTGTTTGAGGTAAATAATATCTTGTGTTTGCGCCATGTGTTTCTATTGACTACATGCTGTGCACCGACTGTTAAGCAGTATACATCCCTCCAAGGTGGTGAATTGCGGTAGATGTGGAATTAAATAGTGCCTTAAGATCAGTTTGTTCAGATTGAGGTTCCCCTCTGGTATGTATATCAAAACCATAATGCTTTGTGGATGGAGGACCACTTTGCATCTGTTCATTATAGTAATGTTGCTATCCCCAAAACTTTTTTTGCCCCTTTTATTTATTTATGTATGTGATTTATATAGCGCCTGACGATTAGAACTGTAGTGAGAGAAAGGCCCATCAGTGGCTAGATGGGAATAGCCAGGTCTTCAGCTTTTTCCTGAATAGAAGTTAATTTTTCTGCCCTCTAAGGTCCAGCGGAAGAGCATTCCACAGCTTTGGGACCAGGTGGGAGAAAGAGCTACCTCCCCATCTGGATTTTTAATTCTGGTGGTGGGGAGGAGGCGAGCGTGGAAGAATCTTAAGGATCTTGAGGGGGTGTAGCACGAGACCAAGGATCTGAGTTTCGGTGAGCCTTTGTTATTTAAAGCTCTGTGCGCGATACAGAGCACTTTACATTTTATTCCTGACGCTATAGGAAGCCAGTGGAGTAGTTTCAAGGATTCTCTACCTGACGCTTGTCTATGGAGTTTGAGCAGGAGCGAGGCCCCCGCATTTTGCATCGTCTGGAGCCTCTTGATCACTTACTTGGGAGAGTCCAGATATAGGGAGTTCCCATAGTCCAGATGGAAGACTATCAAGGATTGCACAACAGTTTTCCTGAGTTGCTCCGGAATCAGTTCTAACATCTTTCTGAGCATCCTCAGGAGCCCAAAGCAGATGCTTGACAATTTATTTGCCTGTTCGCACATTGAAAGTGAGCTGTCGAGCCAATTACCCAGATTTTTTTTATGACCAGTTTGGTGACTGGAGGCTCACCCATACAAGGAGGCCAATTGCTTAGGGGTCTTGGGATGGCCCTGTTGCCCAGGATCAGAAATTCGGTCTCATCACCGTTCAATTTTAAAAAGCTATCTGACATCCAGTTAGCCAGTTTTTCCAGGCAGGGGCCCAATAAAGAGTCTCCCTGATGGTCATCCTGGGGCAGCGCGAAAATCAACTGGGTGTCATCATCATCATCATCATCATAATTTTATTGTGTGATTAATTAAAATCTTTACAATATTTGCAAAAAATAAAAACAACACAACAGCAAATACAAAAGGCTAGTATAAATGAAGAAAAGTCAGAGTAGTCTGTCTCAGAAAATGTCCTCTCTATGATCATATATCTTGAATTAAAACATTCTGAGTCTGTCCGTATCAAGTCTTTTGCTAGATGACCTTTATCACCTAGTGATCAGTCCCTGATCTACATTTTGTTCGGGGCGGCAGGCGCCTTTATCTATTCCGTGTCTTGTAACAGCTTTGTTACCTTCGACCCATAAATTTGACTCCCCGGCATGAAAGAATAGGTGAAACACCACTCAGCCAGCATATCACTGCCTGCCTGCAGGTACGGATCTTCAATATGTTGAAAATTGCCCGTAGATATCTTCTTCTTAAAGCCTGCAACGCTGGGCATACACATAGCAAGTGTGTTACTGTTTCCTTCTTGTATCCGCATAATCTGCAGTTAGTGCTTTCGAGTTGTTGTTTCCAAGAAGGCCTTAGATCTTTTGAGTGGTGCATGCCAAGTCGATACGCAATCAAAGATTTTTTTAGATGTTGGCAGTAGTGTAAGGCTAGATAGACTAGTGGTTTTAGGGTGGTGTATGAGTTAACTACTGTCCAGGCATGTCGCCCTTTAGTTAAGGTTCTTTTGTCTTTAAGGAAAGAAATCCTTTTTGCTGATCTGTTTACTACTTTGCAGAACTGCTTGTGGTCGATATTTTTTTTCCACAATTCGTGTAGGCCCAATGTTGACAAACTCGTGCTGAGGAAAATTCCCCATTGGGTGGTGTTGGGCTTGGCTTCCTGAAAGTTTATTTCCTCCCAGCATAGATTGTCCAATGACTCACTAGGGGCAGATCGAAGCTTGTGGCAGAATTTTACAAATGTGGACATCGACCTGATTTCTTGGTTTTGCAAGCCAAATTCTAAGCGAACTTGGGCTGTGTACGGCAACCCAAACTCAACTTTGTATATTTTGTTTTGTAAGTTGTTTAGTATCATTGATTCGCCTCCGAGCCATTAAATTAGTCCATATGACAAAGTTGGTATGATTTGTGCAGCCATTACTTTGAGTAAGTGCATATAGTTTGGACCTCCCATTGTCTTTTGCAGTTGCCTATATGCGTAAATTAATGATTGCGCCTTCCCTCTTAATACCTGTATGTGCTTTTTTTTTGTATTTCCACGCTCAATGGTCATCCCAAAATATTTGTATGAGGCCTGCTCTTCAAAAACGGAGTTGTTAATTGACCATCTATATTTTAGATTCTTCCCCTCCACAATTCGGAGCACTTTTGTTTTATCTTTGTTCAGCTCCAGGTTTTCTTGTACTAAATATGAGGCTAACATGTTTACTAAGCGTTGCAGACCGACTGGGATTTTGCTTAGTAAAACTAGGTCATTGGCGTACTGCATTATGGGCACAGGAACGTTGCCAAGTTTCGGTGCGTGGCTTTCCGTTGCATCTAAGTTGCGTCCAATGTCAGCAAGATATAAATTAAAAAGACTGGGGGCAAGGACGGAACCTTGTTTTAAACCGTCCAGTGTCTCAATTTTGTGAGTGAGGCTGGTGCCGTTCCCTAGTGTAACCTTCGCCCATGTTTCACTGTATAGGCTGGTTATTGCATTTATTAACACCTTGGCTGCTGGAGCAATTTTGCTCCGGTGCTGAATTATCGGAAAGCCCCTTGAGCATGACGAGCTCAGCTCGTCATCAGCACAGCTCCACTGTGCCTCATGACGAACTGAGCTCGTCATGAGCATCGAAGGGGTTAAGTAATTCGGCATCCCCCACTTTCTTAGTTTACTCCAAAGCCTTTGTCTGCTTACGTGGTCGAAAGCTGATTTTATGTCGACGAAGCAACCGTATAGTTGTTGTTTTCTTTTTTTGGCGTTTTCCGTTAGCAGGCCCAGGGTGACCAGGTTAGTGGTTGTCCACATTCCTAGTCTAAAACCAATTTGAAACCTAGGGATTATGTTGGTCGATGTTTCCCAATCCTGCAGCTCTTTCAACAGGCACGAGGCGTACAGCTTGGCTTCGACATCTATTAGGGAAATTAATCGGTCATTTCCTGGCTCTTTCCGGTCCCCTTTCTTATGGATTGGATGGATGATGTTTCCTCTCCATGTTGCCAGTAGAATTTCATTTTTCAAGATGTGATTGAATAAGGTTGCTAAAAGTTCGGCCCAAAAGTCTATGTTTGTTTTGTAGACTCCTGTTGGGAGACCGTTCGGACCCGGTGCCCCCTCTGGTTTTAATTTTTGGATTAGCCTTTTTATTTGGGCCTGGGTGATCAATACTTCTTCGAATACGAGGTTTGTTTCCGGAATTACGCTATCGTGCCGTCTTGAACTGTCGGCATTGGTCTCCATTGGTGTCCCTTGTTTTTTTTCTGTTCTTTGGGGTTCCTTTGTTAAGTAAAGGTTCTTCACATGTATCCCCCATTCCTTGTTGCTGATTCCGGGGTCCTGTTGCAATGCCGCTCCCAAGTTTAGTTCGTTAATGATTGCCCAGAACTCTCTGGAGGATGCTTTTTTACTTGAAAACAGTAGCTTTACCCAAACCCGTTCTTTGTGTTGGGCTTTTGCTATCCATAATTTTTTCCAGGATGCCTTTCTCATGCTTCTGAGCTCTATGTTGTATAAGCATTGTCCCTTTACGGCCGATCTTTGTGCCCTGGCCAATATTCTTTTTTCTTGTTTTAGTTCTGCATTAAACCAAGGCGCTGGCTTTCCTTTTGGATCTCTGATTGCTCTCGGCTGGACTGAGTGTTTTTCCTTAAGTTCCTCCAGCAAGTTTTCCCAGATGATTACAGGCTCTCCGTTTTCTAGGCTCCCAAGTTTTAACATAAAGTTACTGGCTGTGGTCAAGATTTTCTGTGTTTCTCCACCCCTCCATTTTATTTTTCGCAGATTAAATTTTTCTGTTTGTTGATGTAATGAGCTTATTCTCTCTGCTCTTGGAACTTCGATAGCCATCCTGGTAATTTGAGGGAAATTATTGCTTTCCAAGCGCTGAACTATTAAGTATTCCACTATTGAATTTGTCAGGCTCTCACTTACCAGGGTGAAATCTAGAGTCGATTTAACGTTGCTGCTCACATAGGTAGGGCATGGCTGAGAGTGGCCATTTTTTTGCTGTTTAATATTGTTAAGCCCATTGAGGTTATCTTGCCCCATTTGGGGTGATTGGCCCCGAATTCTGCCCTTTTTTCCCTGTTCGATCCACCCCTAACAGTGCTGAGTAGATTAGAGTTAGTCTCCCGAAATGATCATGGAGCTTTGTTTGTTGGTTTTTTGTAAGGTTTTAATAAGTTTGAATAGTATTTCCAGTTTTTCCTTTTTTGCTTTACGATCTGGGTGTATGTAAATGTTTAGAAGTAACAATTGGTACTCTGACTGTATTGTAATTTTTATTGCTTGAACCCAATTTTGCCCAACGTCCAATATTTCTTGATTCCAATTATATTCTTGAGAAACGAGGATTGTTAGACCTCCTCGTGGGTGCCCATATTTTGCATGCCTCTCTGCGAGTATGTGATGGTCCGTGAAACCTGGAATACCTAGATGATTCAAGTTCCAGGTTTCTTGTAAGAGTATTATGTCCAGTACATCAAAAAATATTTGTGTTTCATGGTCCTGCTCCATGCTGCCAAAACCATGCACGTTCTAAGAGCATAAGTGAATTGATTGCGCAGTTGTTTCTTCCTTCTGCCAGAGTTTTGGTCGTTCTCTGGCTGTGGTTGTTATATCTGTTCTAGGAACACTTTTAGCTTAGTGCTGACGGGATCCATGACCAGTCTTGATTACTGCAGTGAAGCCGATATGTGATTGTCTGATTTTTTAAAATGGTTTTTGTTTCTATTCTTTTGCCCGGGGATGTTGCTGGGGATGCCCAGACGTGGGTCCCAGGCACTCCACACCACTGGAGTCAAGCTAGCCGGGCTGATGAGAGGTTTTACCTCGAAACCGGTCCGGTCCTCGGATGCTTGATTCCGTTCTGGGAAGGACATGGATTTTGTAGTTCGGACTGGACTGTTCCCATGGGGCACAGGGTCAGAGCTGATTTGCATATCGCCATTGTCTAACCCAGGGTGGTGTGGAGTGCAAAAAAACGATGGATTTGGGCCCAGATCTTTGGACTGGGGTGAGTGTGTGACATTGATCCACATTCGGTCCATCACCTGTTGTGTTTGCATATTCCGCCCTAAGTGCGCTGGGGATGCCCAGACGTGGGTCCCAGGCACTCCACACCACTGGAGTCAAGCTAGCCGGGCTGATGAGAGGTGTTACCTCGAAACCGGTCCGTTCCTCGGATGCTTGATTCCGTTCAGGGAAGGACATGGCTTTTGTAGTTCGGACTGGACCCATGGGGCACAGGGTCAGAGCTGATTTGCATATCGCCATTGTCTAACCCAGGGTGGTGTGGAGTGCAAAAAACGATGGATTTGGGCCCAGATCTTTGGACTGGGGTGAGTGTGTGACATTGATCCACATTCGGTCCATCACCTGTTGTGTTTGCATATTCCGCGGCTGCGTGTAAGCATGATTTTGTCTTGGGCCTTTGGGGCTCCGCGTCCTCATGGTGATCTAAATTGTTGTGGAGGGGGTAAGAGTATCTCGGTTGCTTATGTTGCTGTAAGTTGATTCCCCAACTCTCGAATATTGCTTTGTGAGAGTAGATTTTTGCTGCCAGCTCTTTCGATTTCCAGGTGATGACTGAATTTTTTATTTCTGGCCTAGCACTGTTTTGCTGGAACTCTACTGCTTCCATGTCTTGCGAAGCTATTTCACTGAGTTCTGGGATTTCCTTAAGCAGTTTTAGAATGTGTTCTCTATTGAGGATGTCCTGCCTTCCCTTTGTTACATATTCTGGGATAAAAGCCACTACAGGTTCGATTTCGTCTGGTATTCGTATTAGGTTGCCCACCTGATTCGTCAAGTTGATTTTTGTTCTAGATGGCCCTTTGATTGGGTTAGTATCTTTTACGTGAGCTGTTGGTGTCTCAATTCTATTTTCTGACTTCTTTACAAATCTGGTTTCTGTGTATTGTGCTGGTTGCTCAAGTTCAGGGGGATTGAGGTTCCGTGACGATTGTAAGTGGTGTTTTCGACTCGCACGAATATGGTCGAGTCTAGTATCTATGAACCGCAAATGACGAGTTTTGTAAGTGTGCGCAGTTTCGCTGTGCTAACTTAAACCGTTCGTTTGTTATGTGGGTTTGTCATCTGTACCCACGGGTTCCATCTTAGATACGGCATCCATTTTGTCTCTTGCCCTCAAGTAGCCAGCGAACGGACGCTGTCCGCTTTGCGACCCTGGGACTCCCAAGATATGGCGGAAGACGCATGTTCTTTGTAAGTGTCTTTATGACGAGGGGGATGCTACTGTAAGGCAGATGGCGCCGCTCGAGGCTCATCTTGCCGCACGGGCTTATTGTCTCAGTCGTGCATCTCATTAGGCACGTCCCTTTGATGCCTGTATCTCGTGCTTCTCGACACTCCCCTTTTTACACCCTTTCCGATCTCCCTACTGTCTCCGTCTTCCTCTGCACCTGTCTTCGTTCCTATTTCGATCTACTTTACTGCTGATTGGAATTTGCTAATGGTGGGAAGATGGGTTTTTACAGTTGGGAATCGCCAAATGTTTCCGCACTTATGTTCCGGATCTTGTGTGTTTCAAAGTGATCTAAGCGACCCCTCTGAGAGCGACTTGTGGGAACCAGGTTGTAAACTATTGTGTATCATGTTATCCTATGAGTAAAAACTGTATAAAAGGAGCGATCCACAAATACAATTTGAAGCAGTCTCCCCGAACTACACTCGATGTACTTCCTGTGACTTCTGTGTTCCCTGCAGTAAATAAACCTTGACTCTTTGACGCCGAAGGAAGTGTCCCGTGTCTCTGTGACTTGTACGCCGGAGCAGGTTACCCACGAAGGTTTCAGGTGTTGTGCCCTGGCACCGCTGGGTCCAAAGAACCCAGTCCTTCAGTTGGCGCCCAACGTGGGGCTGCATCAGTGGTACCGGTCCAAGCCCGACGATCGTGAGGAACTTCGTGTGAAATCTCCGAGGGAAGGTGCACCCCGCTTCATCGATCCTGTTGTCGAAATAAGTGGCCCGAAGACTTTTCCCGCGAAGATTCCCGCCTCCTAACGGCTGCGACGGACTGCTGCCCTGACTGTAGACCTGTTTTGGCGCCTGGCGTAGACCTTGGTATAGCGAGACGATTGACGGGCCTTCCTGAGGACGCCATTGATCTTTGAGTTAAGTATTTGTGGGTCGCTCCCAGAATCCTTGGTTGTAGACACTTTAGCGAGTGTCTTTGTTGTAAACACTAGTGGTTTGTTGTTGTTGTACACGCTGTGTGAGTGTTTTTGTCGGTGACACTTTGCTAGCGTAACTTTGTTGTTGTATTTGTTTGACGACTGCAGCCGCCAAAGACCGAGGGTTTAGTTCTTTGCTGGGACTTGGTAAATCCCGAAATCCCGTAACCCTTGAAGTTTGTGAAACTCGGCTAGCGTGCAAGATGCCTGGTCGCAGTACTTTGTTCAGTTGCTTTAGACCTTGTGGTGCGGATTCCCTGCTGGAGGACTCGTGTCCGATACCTCCGGTAGGAACTCCTACTTATGACTTATATAGCAAACATGGGCTAGGCCCGATTGCTTTTAACGATTATTGGATCAAATATACAAAGAAAGACGGCGATCTTCGTTGGCCACCTCACGGTAGTTTCGAAGCGTCGATCTTAGATAATTTGGAAATAAAGTTGTTCGAACGTAAATCAAGGCCGGCCATGTTTGATGCCTTTCGGTTCTGGCGCAAAGAAGCCCGACAGAAAGAGATCAGACAAAATAAACGTAGTCAGCGAGATACTGTTGCTACTATAGTGAAGAAAGCTGAGCAGTTTCAGCGTGATAAGGAGGATAAGGATAAGGAAGTGTTTGAGAGATTGCAGCGTATGTCCATAGACAAATGCTATCCTGTTTTGCCTACGGAGTCGGATAAGAAGGAAGAGGCAGTTGAGGATTCTTTAATGTCCTATCTTATGAAGTCGCCACCTCCGTACGTACAGGGTACCGCAGCTCCTGTGGTCCCTGCCGTACCTGTTCTTCCACCTGTAATTCCTCCATCAGTTCCTCAACCTGCACCTGCTCTTCCGACTGTTCCTGCTCCTTTGCCTATTTCTATTCCTACTGCTCCTCCGCTTCCACATACTCCTGTTCCCGCTACTGCTCACGCTACTGCTCCTGTGTTGTTAACCCCTGTTGCTGCTAACGTCTCTACTCCTTCTCTTGTTAGTCCTGTGTCTTACTCTTCTCCCTCTACTCGTAATCGTGATTCTCCCCTTGCGACAAACTTCTTTCAGTCGCTCGGACCTGTTTTTGGGTCTGCAGGTTCTGATGGTCCACAGAGACGTAGCCAGCTTCCTGGTAATAGAGAACGTGTTGCGCTATACAATATGGCGATGGGTTGGATGATAAACCCTGTTAGAAATCCACCTCGTGTTGTCCTCGAAACGTTTGATCAATTCAACATACCTACTCAGAGATATGTGTTTGATGAAATGTGCAAGTTCTTACATGATCAGATAGCGGCCAATGCGCCTGACGAGGTGCTGACCGCCCTGTCTGAACTCCGGCTTCAGTTCGCAACTGGACTGATAGTCGACACTAATGTCCGACGTGCTATTGAGCGGTTGCTATCTCTTCGTCCCGCTCCTATTCCTCATGCATTGTTCGTTGAGGACATTGAACAACGAGATGGGTCTGGCCAATATCCTATGCGTGAAGTTCCGCCAGTTTGGGTACCCGCTGATAATACTAATGCTAATGCTCCAATACCAGCACATTTCCAGAGAGTGTGGATACACCTCCCTTGGAAACGATCGGAAGTGCTTCAGGTGAAACAAACTTTGCCTGATCCTCGCAAAAATCCTGCGGGGTATTACAAAGAATTATCGCAGCTCGTAGACGCTACGATAATGAATCTGGCCGATATCGACATGTTGTTTGGCAATGTCGTACCGCAACCGGTATGGGCCAAGATTCGTCACCAAGATCACGCGAATGAATTAGGTGGTGATTGGGCTGCCATTACAGCGGCAGACGCTGGACAAGTGGCTGCTACTAAACCCGATCAGTTGATTGAACTTCTTCCCCAGCGAATCATTACGTTAATGAAAACGCTTATGCCAGCTATGAGGGTAAATTGGGACAAGTTGTCAGCCTGTAAGCAGAAGAAAGATGAGAGTGTTTCAGACTTCTTTACGAGGTTCGAGGAAACATTCGTCGATCATAGTGGGCAGGATATGGGTACTGAGGGTGGACAGAGGTTGTTTGTGGATAGATTCGTATCGAACTTATTGCCCGACTTGAGCCATAAATTGAAAAATTCAGAAAGTTCATGGGCCGTTTCTACCTCAGCTCAGATATTGGCTACGGCACAATATTACGAAAATAGAGAAAAAGAGGAAAATGACCGTGCCGATAAAAAGACGAAAGAGCTGAAAACTAAAGTGTTGTTACAACAAGCATATCCGCCGCGTTCTAATCAGAATGCGCCTCAGCAGAATAGATCGCAGTCGCAATCGAATCAATCGCAGCCGCGTAATGATTCATCTTTTCAGAGATCTTCATTAGGGTACAATCAATGTGCTTATTGTAGACAGGAGGGACACATTAAATTCAATTGTCCTGCTTTAACTGACCGTAGTGGTGGTAATTCGTCTAGAGGAGGTCGTGGTGGTGCACAGCACGCATCACGTGGTAGAGGTCGTGGTGCTCAGAACGACCGCTCTGACAACTCATCAAACTCTAATAATTGTTTCGATCAACGTGGATCATCGCAAGGACGATCTGCGCAGTACAATGTAGACGATTATTACGTCGATCAGGGAACTGACGACAGTAATTACTAGGACAGCCAAAGACAAGGAGAGGGAGTGGTATCAGTTCCGGTTGATCAGAGAGGGCCTTACGTCGCAGTTGCTACATCGGGCGTCGTTGAGCCTTTTCTGTTGGACACTGGTGCAGCGAAAAGTTCTATCATGCATTCGAAACTCCCTGGCGCACCTTTGTCTGGCTTAACAAATGTTTCCGTTGGATTCTCTGGCGCCCCCGTTAGCAATCCAGTTTCGCGCCCTTTGCCCCTTAAAATTGGGCCACGTGAGCTCGAAGCTCCATTGATTTTGTCTACTGGTTGTGGCGAAAATCTTTTGGGTCTGGATTTGCTTAAACGTTTGTATGCAACTTTGTATTGTTCTCCTGCGGGTGTAAAGCTTACGTTCGGAGAGAAAGTAGTCTCTCCCATGTACTTGTCCCTCGATAAGCTTCCACCGGAATTGAGTTCTCTTCCTGCATCTTTGTGGGCGACGGGTCCAAATGACGTGGGCCTACTTGATATCTCCCCTTATGTTGTTCAGTTGAAATCGAATGTGCGATTGCCACGTATTCCCCAATATCGTATCTCCCTTGATGGTGAACGAGCTTTGTTAGCGATCATCTATGATTTGATCGAGAAAGATGTCATTGAAGAAACTCGGGGAAACGTGTGCAATAGTCCTGTACTGCCCATTCTTAAACGTACTGATCCTACCAAACCGCCTGTTTATCGTTTTGTTATCGATTTACGGGAGGTAAATAAAATTGTGGTTCCTCAATTCCCTGTTGTGCCTGACATTACGGCGCTACTGACTCTGATTCCAGCTACAGCTTCATGGTTTTCGGTGATTGATTTGAAAAATGCGTTTTTCAGCATCCCGATTGCCGAAGAGAGCAGGGACCTTTTCGGTTTCTCTCTTGGTGGACGTAGCTTCCGGTTCAAACGCGCTCCTCAGGGCTACTGTGAAAGTCCATCGATTTACAGTCAAGCTTTGAAGGGTCAACTAGATGCGTTTAGGTTGCCGGTTGGTGCGGCTTTAATCCAATACGTCGACGACTTATTGGTGGCTGCTGATACTCAGGACATTTGCAAAATTGCTACAGTGTCGTTGCTGCAACATCTCTGTGAGTTAAATCACAAGGTGTCACCTTCTAAACTCCAATATTGTTGTCAAGAAGTAACCTACCTAGGTCACTTATTGTCAAAGGAGGGAAGGAGATTGACCCCTGAGAGAATTGCAGCGATTGCGCGCATGGCTGTGCCACAAACCCAAAGAGATGTGCGTGCCTTTCTAGGTATCACATCGTACTGCAGGCAGTGGATTCCTAATTTTTCATTGCTGGCGAAACCATTGGTGGCTCTTACGTGCAAGGATGTTTCGACTCCTTTACCATGGACGGAAGAATGTCAGAAAAGTTTTTCTGAATTACGTGATTCATTGTGTTCGGCTCCTGTGTTAGGTACCCCTGATTACAGTAAACCGTTCACGTTATATGTTCACGAGAGGGAAGGTTGTGCTTTAAGCGTCTTAACGCAACCTTTTGGTGGTAAGCAACGTCCATGTGCATATTTTTCCTCGACCTTAGACCCAGTAGCTAGAGCATTGCCGAGTTGTTTGAGAGCAACTGCGGCAGCTGCGGTCTCCATCCGACAATCAGCAGGATTGGTCATGGATAATATGCTTACGGTGATGGTTCCGCATGCAGTCGATACTCTTTTGAACCGTACGAAAACTCAGCACTTGACGAGTGCGAGGTTATCTGGGTACGAATTGACGCTCTTGGCAAGCCATATTCAGATAAAACGTTGTAATGTCCTAAATCCGGCAACTTTGTTACCAATTAGTGCAGAGTCAGATGCAGTAACAGAACATGACTGTTACTTGCGGACAGAGGAGGAAACAAAAGGTCGTGTGGACCTTAAAAACACCCCATTGGAAGACCCGGATGGCATCCTGTATGTGGATGGGTCATGTTTTAAATTGCCGAATGGTGATGTGACTACTGCTTATGCTGTGGTGACATTGAATACTGTTGTTGAGACTGCGAGATTGAGTCAGAATTCTGCCCAAGCTGCAGAGCTGATCGCTCTTACTAGAGCATGTGTATTAGCAAAAGGTAAACGTGTGAATGTGTACACCGATAGTCAGTATGCTTTCGGTGTAGCGCATAGTTTCGGACGATTGTGGCGAGAACGTGGTTTCTTGACGTCACATGGCACGAAAATACAGCATGGCCAGCTTGTGAACGATCTTTTGGATGCATTGACTTTGCCTGCTCAAGTTGCAATTGTTAAATGTAGTGCGCATCGTAAAGTGACGGATGATGTTGGTCGTGGTAATGCGTTTGCAGATAAGATTGCTAAGGAGACTGCCCGGAACCTTAGCACTCGAATGTATGTGACGAATTCGGTTAGGTGGCCTACAGAATCAAGTATGTGTGAGGATACTATAGAGAGTGTGAAAGCAATTCAGAATGAGGCCACCGACACTGAAAAGATGAAGTGGAAAGAAAGTACGGGAAGGTTGGATGTGAATGGTTGCTGGATTGATTTGTCAGATCAGAAAAGATGGATGTTACCGGATGCGTATGTACTAGCCGTTGTGACAATGGCACATGGGTTAGCACATATTAGCGCGAAAGGTATTTGCAAGTTGTTGGCTGATGTGTGGAAGAATGATGGTATTACGAAGTGTGCTGAACGTTTGGTGAAGAATTGTATGGTGTGTATAATGTACAATCCTGGCAAAGGAACCCCAACTCCCCCTGGCAGTTTTGCTCCTCCTTTGTATCCCTTTGAGGTGATCCAATTGGACTTCATCCATATGGAGCGATGCAATAACCTGAAATACGTTTTGGTTGTGGTTTGCGCATTCTCCCGATGGATCGAGGCCTATCCCCTCAAAGACAATACTGCTTTGTCTACTGCGAAAATCCTACTGAAGGAATACTTTCCTCGGTATGGAATGCCTAGAGTCGTGTGGTCAGATAACGGAAGTGAGTTCGTTGGAAGTGTGATGAAGAGTGTGTGTAAGGGCCTTGGAATAAATCAGAAATTCCATAGCGCCAATCATCCCCAGTCAGCTGGATTGGTTGAAGGGTACAATGGCACCCTTAAACTAAAATTAGCGAAGATTCAGGCTACGACTGGACTTTCGTGGCCTGATGCTTTGCCTCTAGCATTACTGTCAACTAGGGCGACTGTACACTCCCGAATAGGGCTCAGTCCCTATGAAATAGTGTTCGGCCGTCCTGCGAATGTGTGGGGGGTTCCTAGGCCAGGAATATTCTCTGATCTTGAGTATCCGATGTTGATTGACTACTTACATGACTTGACTGCTAAACTGAGGTTAATTCATCAACAGGTTTACGACGCCTTGCCGACGCAGACGGAGGGTCCAGGCCACCAGCTCCAGCCCGGTGATTGGGTTGTCACCCGTAATTTTTCGCGCAAGAAGAATCTGGACCCCCGTTTTGTTGGACCTTACCAGGTGCTCCTGGCCACGAGGACTGCCGTTCGTCTTGAGGGGCGGAAAAATTGGGTACATGCTACCCATTGTAAACGAGTCCCTATTCCTTTGCTGGCAGACCCGTGGGTGAGGAAAGGCATTGCGTCGACAGAAGCAGAGACATTGCCGGCGTTTGTACCTTTTAGCGACGCACAGCTTGTTGGTGAACACTCAGCGCAGCAGAAAGCCACTGTTGGAACATTGTCAGCAAAAGATTCCAGACCAAATCAACAAACTGATCAGCAGGACGCTGTCTCTTCAACGGATCCTTTGTTCGACGTGCAGACACGTCCCGGGAAACATCGATATTCTTTGCGATCTCACACTAAGGACAAATAAAAATTTGCTTGCTTTGCTGAAATTGATAACTGCAATATCTTCGTTTCCCATGATCAATTTTGAACATTCGTATCATTGAAAGAAATTGTTTTGTATATATATATATATCAAGCTTCTTCCTTGTATCCTTTTCTTCCACAGCGGAGAAATATTGTGCTAATATATACATATTGTGTATTGAGGGCCGTAGGGCCGCACGCGTACTTCCTTCTGGACAGTAGGTCTTGACACTAGGTTAAAGACCGTCGGTTCCTAGGAACTCCTGGGGATTGACTATTGCTGCACAGAACGAAGTGCGTCAAGAAACGTTGCGGACGGTCGTAGGGAAATGGCATTTTCGAAGCTGAATGATTTGGAAGGAGCTCAGGCATATAGAGTCAAGCTGCAGAAACTAAGTCGTACGAAATGTTTTGTATCCCAGTTGTTTGTTTTGTTTTTAACTGCTTCTGCATTTTTGGCGGGTGGGGTGTATTACACTATGTCTTACTTCTTACTTCCTACCCCTACTCCTACTCCTTACCCTAACGTTACTTCTACTGCTACTACTGCTTCTCCCCATTCCTTTCATATTCTACCGGAACACGAACAGGCTAGACGTGCAGAATTCCGCAACAATTCCTTTATCCAGCTCCTCCATCAGCATCAGTTAGTGGTTAACACTACTAATTGTTGGGTGTGTGGGTTGATGCCACATACTACGGGTAAGGGAATTCCATATCTGGTGTTACCGTATAGTTCCCAAGGGTCAGTTCGAGCATTCCAAACAATGCTTCGAAGCGCACTAGGTTTCCACCCCTCTCCAGAACGTTCCCCCAAACCGGGTCCTACCTCGTGGCAGTGGGTGGTATCGATGATAATACAGGATTTGGAAGATGAGATCTATGATGCTTTTCTCATCCCTAAGGCAGAGGTACAAGCCTATAGGGCACCGGATAGAGGGGAATATAGTACGTTCACTAATGAAAAGCAGCTTAAAAGCTCGCCTCCGATATGGGTCGTACCCCACACTGGTAATTTTTGTATCGTGGGTCGTGGCTCGCAAGCCTCACTTGGAGTAAGTGCTTGCACTGAAAGTTACGTTCTGTCAATGTCCCCGATCCCTGTGTTTCTGGCTGCCAAGGGTACGTACTTCATCTGTCATGATCGTGCATATACATGGTTGCCCGCAGACTTCATGGGCTCATGTTTTGTTGCAAATCTGTTGCCTCCGACGTTTACTGTAGATGCCGATTATCATAAGACTAGAGTTGTACGAGGCGTAATTAGCGAAGAGGATACTGCCGGTCAAGAGGCAGGAGACTTTTTCAAGGGTTTCCTCCCGTTTTGGGGACCTATGGTTAATAGTAGGAACCTGAGACATTTGACTCGAGTGGTAGAATTGGCAGCTAATGTTACTGCCAGTGCCCTTGGTAATATCACCACAGAACTTCAGGCGGAGAGACTTATGACATTACAAAACCGTATGGTTTTAGATGTCGTCTTGGCGGATCGCGGTGGGGTATGTAAAGTGATCCATTCGAGCTGTTGCATTTTCATTCCAGATAATGCTCCTACTGTCTATCAAGCCATCTCGAAGTTGCACAAGATCTCCGAATCCATACACGTGGATGTAGGGGATTGGACGCTACTTGGTTGGTTTTGGGGCCTGGTGTCGACTTGGGGTTGGAAGATTCTGACGATCATCGGGGTTGTGGTAGTGTTCCTGTTCACGTGTTGCCTTTGTGTGCAGTGTGGTCCTGCCTTATGTGGCCTCTGTGCTACAACGTGTATGAGACAACCATCTGTTACCAAGGGGACTCGGTTGGACAGAGCTATGCTACAACGACATCTTGATGGTCTGATGAATATCAAATATGATTCCGACTAGTGCTTGCCTACATGAGGGCAAAAGGAGCGTCTGAGGTTCCGTGACGATTGTAAGTGGTGTTTTCGACTCGCACGAATATGGTCGAGTCTAGTATCTATGAACCGCAAATGACGAGTTTTGTAAGTGTGCGCAGTTTCGCTGTGCTAACTTAAACCGTTCGTTTGTTATGTGGGTTTGTCATCTGTACCCACGGGTTCCATCTTAGATACGGCATCCATTTTGTCTCTTGCCCTCAAGTAGCCAGCGAACGGACGCTGTCCGCTTTGCGACCCTGGGACTCCCAAGATATGGCGGAAGACGCATGTTCTTTGTAAGTGTCTTTATGACGAGGGGGATGCTACTGTAAGGCAGATGGCGCCGCTCGAGGCTCATCTTGCCGCACGGGCTTATTGTCTCAGTCGTGCATCTCATTAGGCACGTCCCTTTGATGCCTGTATCTCGTGCTTCTCGACACTCCCCTTTTTACACCCTTTCCGATCTCCCTACTGTCTCCGTCTTCCTCTGCACCTGTCTTCGTTCCTATTTCGATCTACTTTACTGCTGATTGGAATTTGCTAATGGTGGGAAGATGGGTTTTTACAGTTGGGAATCGCCAAATGTTTCCGCACTTATGTTCCGGATCTTGTGTGTTTCAAAGTGATCTAAGCGACCCCTCTGAGAGCGACTTGTGGGAACCAGGTTGTAAACTATTGTGTATCATGTTATCCTATGAGTAAAAACTGTATAAAAGGAGCGATCCACAAATACAATTTGAAGCAGTCTCCCCGAACTACACTCGATGTACTTCCTGTGACTTCTGTGTTCCCTGCAGTAAATAAACCTTGACTCTTTGACGCCGAAGGAAGTGTCCCGTGTCTCTGTGACTTGTACGCCGGAGCAGGTTACCCACGAAGGTTTCAGGTGTTGTGCCCTGGCACCGCTGGGTCCAAAGAACCCAGTCCTTCAGTATCACTCTTTGTTGTAACGCTTCTGCCTGTTGCGTTAGTGGTACTCATTAAAACTCTCTGATCTAGTTCATGTTGAGAGGTTTTTAGTTCCCTTGTGTCGCTGCTTAGTTTTTTGCTCCGGTACCTATTGGTGGGTTTACGTGAATCCTCTACTTCTTTTCTTTGAAGTGGGGGCGAGCTTGCCTCTGTGCTGCCGTCTTCTTCATGTATGTCCGGGTCCTTATCTAGTTCGTTTAAGCCATTATCCACATAATCTCTTATTCGTGCTGTTTCTTTCGTTAGACATCTGGGAATAGTTGGGCCATTGGTTGATTGTTTGAGTTCCCTTTGCCCGTTGAAGGTTTTTACTTCTGATTTATGTGTTGACTCCACAGTTATAGAGTTCTCAAACAAAAAACGAACCCTTTCCAAATATTGTTGGTCCTGTCTACTGTTGGGAGATTTCAGCATATCCTTATTTATTTCGAATCCTTGACTTACGTTCTTTATAAAAATTGTAAAGATGTGTTCTGGGGCAACGGTGTTTTTCTTATTTTCTTTGGGCCATGCCTGCCTGGCTCTCTTTCGTTGACGTTTTGTTAGTTTGTCCTGTTGATCAGATGGAGGGGTAGACGAGCCTTCGTGGATTGTTCTTCTTGGCTTTCCGTCGCCCCTACGTCTTGACCTGTGGTTGTTTTCTTCCGAACCCCTTTGTTGGATTGGTCCGGGATTTGTCGTTCAGTTTGGGCATTTGGGATTTCTTCATTCTGGGTAGTGTCCGTGTGCTCCCGATTTCCTTTTTGTTCGCAAGTAGATTTCACTGCTCCCAGGATGTCATTTAGGATCTCTGGGAGGGTGGCCAGTTTTTCAATTATACTACCACAGTTGCAGCGACTAGTTTTAGCGTTGTTTTTGATTTGTGTTCTATTTCCTGGAGTTATCTGGTCTATGTTTATATTTGTGTTTTTTTCCGCGTTTTCCTTTTTGACTAATAAGGTCATTATTGTAGCTGCCTTGGAGCTTATGTTTGATATGTGCTCTGCGATGATGTTTATTAGGTCTATTTGGACTTCTATTTTATCCGATTGGAAGTTTAATGCCCTTATTGCCTGATCCAATGTGCTAATTAGGGTCTTCCCCCAATTTGTATTGTGTTGATAACTGACTCCGTTCTCTAAGTTTGCGCAGGACTGTTCAATCCTGCTTGCCGATGAGATTAATATGGGATCCAACTGGGCATGCTTGATTGCCTCACTGCCAACACTACTGGTGTCGTCAATCAGAATTCTGCGGCTGCTACCTCGGTCCTCTAATTTTCGCGGTGTTGATGCCACTAGCTCTTGAGTGTACGCCTTTATAGTTGGTTGTTCCGTTGTAGATTGCCCGAATTCTAATGCTCTTTTTGTTTTTTTCTTAGAGATTGCAATCGTCTTTGGTGTTGGCTTTGGAGTATTTGTGGTTGGAGGGAGATCTTCCATTTCTTCCTCCCCTTCGGGTCTCTGGCTTGTCAAACCTCCTAAGTCTGCCCTTGAGGTGTTTTGTTGCACTTAGTATAGTCTTTGTGGCTTATGTTTTGAGAGCCTGATTTAGCCAAGATATTTTCAAGCGACTCTAAAGCCTGTGATGTTAGTAGGTAAGATGCTGGTTTGTGCGTACCCTTTGTGTCTTGAATGCTTAATTGGGTTGAAGTTTTGATGTGCGCTTCCTTTGTGGAATCCGTGTTCTCAGGGGGCCCAGTTATATTGTGCACTTGGGCCTGCACAATTTCGGTCTGTTTTTTTCATAATGTTGGTTTGCGCTGTCTGGCCTATTACGCCTGGTAGGTTTTCAGTGCTCTTGTGTGGACGCTGGTCCATTTGCTTTGTTTCCTTGTTAGAACCCCCTGGTGCAAGTGACGGTTTGATCATGTCTGGCAGGATTGGGCTCGGGAGGTTATGCGCCTCCACTGTGGCAGCCAAGATCGCCGAGACCGGGTCTTTTAGAAAAAAGAATTTGTTAATTTTTTGCTGCCATTGTTTACCCGTCACTGAACCGGGATTCTCTGGTATTGCCACCAACTTTTCCATATCCAACCTCTCCCTTTCTCCCTGTGCCTCGGACTCGCCGTCAGATGAAGACATAGAGGCATCTTTAGGGATGGGTTTCGGGTTAGTTTTTTTTGCTTTTTGATGGGAGCAGTTTGCCGTTTTGTGCCAGATCTCATTCTAAGTTTTTTTTATAGTTATATAGGTAAATAGTTAAATCTTGTTATGTGTGTGTTTCCTGGGGATGACTTGGGCCTCACCTCCTTTGATCCTTTACTCAGCCATCCGCAGTTGCAACATACTTTGTAGGGCTCGCACTCCAGGCTGTCTCTGCCCCAGTGCTTGATGTATACCAGCAGAGCCCCCGCAGAACGGCACAGGACCTGCCGCGGCCTGCTGTCTGCTTCTGTCTGGTACGCACCTCCTCACCTCACCTCGCCCGGCACCTGGGCGATTCAGTACCAGGTTCAAAAACTGCCTACCGACCCCCGTCTGGAGCCGGGTCTGGAGGGGCAGGGGAGACAGCAGCAATGGCAGTAATGATGCAAGCAGTGGAAGTGGCGAGGACTGGGGAAAAGGGGAGTAAGGTGTTCAACATTCGCCTCTCTCACCCTCACAGCACGCCTCCCTCCAGCGTGCTGCTCTTGGGACTCCTAAGAAAATCTCTTGCGGCTCTGACCGCCAAAAGACAAGTAATGCTCACGGCTCCGGCCGCCCAGGTAAAGCGTTCGCAGGCTCTGGCCGCTGGGGGGAAGCGTTTGTGGCGCCAGCCACCCAGGTATGGCGTTCGCAGGCTCTGGCCGCTGGGGGGAAGCGTTTGCGGCTCTAACTGCCAAAAGAAGTGATGCTCATGGCTCCGCTGTGATAGAACGTACTCACGGCTCCGGTTCTAGCAGCCAGAAAGCCCCCCCCCCCTCCTCCTGCTGCGGCGGCAGCGTTGTCACAGCGCTCCACTCACACTGCCCGCGGCTCACGGCTCTTGGCTCCTCACTACAGCGTGGCTCGGCTCAGCTCGGCAATCTAGCTCCCAATGCAGATGACTGGATGTCATCTGCATACGAAATGCCTAGGCTGTAAACTTCCTGCATTATGTTGGCAAGCTGCCTGACATAAATATTAAATAGAGTGGAGCTTAAGGAAGAGCCCTGTGCCACTCCAGACTTAATGGGCAGGCTGTCGGAAAGGCAGTCCTGCTCCATGACTTGGATCGACCGGCCATCAAGAAAAGAGAATAACCATTCCCAGGCTTTTCCCTGGATGCCAGTTTCCCTCAGTCTATTTTTTGGCAGGGCGGGATTGATTGTGTCAAACGCCGCACTAAGGTCAAGTAGTAAAATAGCGACTGACCCTCCTCCTTCAACTAAGAATTTAAGTTCCTCTGTGACAGCCAGAAATGCTGTTTCGGTACTATGGATGGCACGGAAGCCCATCTGCATGGGATGGAGAAGTTTGTTCTCTTCCAGGAATTTGACCAAAGATTGGTTGACATGTTTTTCCACAAGTTTACCCAGGAGAGGTAGAAGAGAGATGGGACGCAGACTGCTCAAAGTGTCAGGGTCCAGACGTTTTTTTTTTTTATGATGAGTTTCATTATAGCGTATTTCCAGGCCTGGCGAACCAACCCAGCTTGAAGTGATTTATTGAGGATATTCATTAGGGAAAGGAGGACCTTAAGAATAGCATGTGGGGGTGGAGAATCCAGCGCAAAGCCAGATTTGGTGGATTTGAGCAGCTTGAGAGTGGCTTCCTCATCCAGGCCAGGAAAGTGTGTAAAAGTAGGGGAGGAGGCTGGGACACCAACCACGGGGGACTCCTCTAGAGCCGGCTGAGGAGTATTTTGAAAGAGATCATAGATATCAGTCACTTTTTTCAGGAAGAAAAAGGCTATTTGATTGCACCTTGCTATCAAGGCTTTTGGGGGACCGTTGGTTTCTTGCGGAGAAGTCAGGTTTTTACCACTCTAAAAAGTTCTCTGGGAGAGTTAAGGGCCTGGACGATTTTTCCTTCATAAAATTTGCCTTGAGCCAGTTTTAGTTCTTTATGGTAACGTCTAATTGAAGCTTTGTAATTCATTTTTTTATCCTTGTCAAAGTCTTTTCTCCAGTTCCTTTCTGCTCTCTTACAAAGCTTTTTGAAGGGCAGCAGCTGTTCATTAAACCACGGGGCTTTCTTGGTCCTTTTGGAGCACAGGTTGCATGTGGGATAGTTACAAATGTAAGCTTTAATTTATCATATCAAAACTGAATGAATTTAACAATCTAACTTGAAATACCTGCTTTTGAAACAAGATTTCCAAATTGTGGGCGGAATTTGCACTTTTTTAATCTTTTGAACTTAAAATGCTCAAGACAGCAGAAATTAAGAATCCTTCTAACATCGAAGGTGTGCAGCCAGCACTCTGCCCTGGTCTCTGAACTATTTAAAGATGACAGCAATTCCATAGATTCACAATACTTAGGTCCCAGAAGGGGCTGGCGTGAATCTAGGAGGTGCAATTCTTTTTCAATCCCTTCATAAAATCCTGGGACTTAAACATGGGATTTCCTGTGCTTTGTAAGTATGCTGCTAATGTCGCTAAATACATTTTATCAACAGTATGTCCCAGCTATGATTTTTGTATCTGCAAAAGGTGTTGGATAATATTTTGGACAGATATTGAAGTGGATTTATCCTTATCCTTATCCTTTTGTGTTCAGTTGTAAAAATGCTTCCATTTTGGTGCATCACATGCCTTGGGTACTTAAACGTCTAGCTTCTCTTAGAACTGTCTTAGAACTGTCTTAGAACGGTCATACACTTCTCAGTAAGTTGACGGTATCCAAATTCTAACTGCTAAATTGAGGATTTAAGGATTTCCACGTAAGAGTCTTTTGCTTTGCTTATGGACCCATCTGGGATAGGTCAACCATGGGCTGTGGTAGCCCTTGTTCGCTTGGAGACGTGGCATAGGAAGGGATGATGAAAGACTAGAGAGCAATAAGTTTGAACCCTATAGCTACTGAGCAGAGGATCTCCACTCCTAGAAGTGCAATAGATCACATCCCCCCTTTAGTGATCAAACACACAAAAGGTGATGGGAGACATACTTGCTATAGAGCTAACCACTGGCAATCGCTCAGGTTGGGGTTCCAACCCACTGATCTATTGCCCATCATGCTGCCCCAGTTTAGACCCACCCATATGCAAATCAGTCTAGACACTGCTGCAATAGGAGCAGTCCAGTCCGAACTATCAGGCCAGATCCTCTCTAAACTGAAATACAAGCAACTCAAGGCAGTTTTGCCCCAACTGTGGCTCTTCAGTTGCTTGTAAGCTTGGTTCTAGTGGCACAGTGATCAATGGACCCATGTCTGCTTGTAATACGTCTAGAAATCACCTCGTTATTTTGTTCACTATGCCACCTCAGTTTGGACCCAGCCACATGGAAATTAGTCCTAACCCTGCTCTTACAGGAACAATGCAGGCCACACAGCCAGGCCTGGTCCTCCCTGCACCCACTCCTTCTGTCCCTCCTCCCCCTTTATAGAAACAGATAAGTCATAATCAAAGTTCAAAATGGGAGTTTATTAAGGCAGGCTTTTTTCTTTCTTTTTTCTTTATAGACATTTGGCCTGAGATGTAAAAGATGCAATTCTTGCCTGTGTCATTTTCTTTACTGTGTTAGGGTTTGACAATCTACACAAGCGCATGTGAGATTCATTTGATCTCTAAAATTTGTAGCACCGTGATTTCATTGAAGGTTTGTAAAAATAGAACAGGTGACTGATTTATCAATTGTACATGCTATGTTGCCCAAAATTGTGGAGGTCATCAACGCTCGATGCAAAGAGAAGCCCACTGTGCTGTTAAATTGGGAGTCAAAGACTTGTTCGGGTGCCTTGGACACTTGAATCTCAATGGTAACTCCCAGGGATCCAGGACAATGAAGGCTGTGTCACCAGAGCTAAATAGCAAGCTCAAAAGCAAGAATGCTGCTGGATTGTCCTTACAGTCCACCCTGGAATCATTGGGTAGCTCCTGCTGAAAAGTCAGTCAGAGTTCTTTCTGGCCTTGAAGTCTACATCTGTACAGATTTGACTCCATGTTAGTTTGTTTGAAAGAAATAGGGAGGTTTTGAAAGATTCTCACACCACCAAATTACAGCCTTTTTCCTAAATTAAAAGAAGCAGCTATTGCATCTGCTGAAAACACGACTTTGCAGAAAGGTGAGGGAAACACACAAATGACTCCTCTAAAGAGACCCAGCACTTGTTTTTAGGTCGAGGACCGCAGGCTGCGCTTGCGCAGTCTCCGGGAGATTTAATGATTTTGAGTATGGGGGCTTGAACCCGCCTCTCTCCTCCATTGGCTGGCTTCCTAAAAGGAGGCAGCCAATGGAGTCACTCCGGTCAAGCCCGTCTCTTTAGGATTCGGGCGTGTTTTTTTGCGTTCTTTCGACTGTGACGTCATCAGTCACTCAGAACACCAAAAACACGCCCCCGAATCCAAAATTTTCGGTTGTTTGCGGCCGCCATTTTTTTTGGTGCCGTTTTTTCTTGGTTTTTTTGCGAGGATAATTTGTTTTCTCACCCCTCCTACAATATCAACCCCAGCGGGATTTGTTTTTCTGGGTACTGGCCATTAATGCGCGTTTGCTTGCATACACCTCAATAACGTGGGGCAGCCAGTGTAACACACCATGAAACGTTCCAAATAAACGTACACCGAACAAGTGACTGAAATCCCCATGGGTTGCTGTTGCGGTTTCAGACCACCCCTCGACGGTCAATGAGCCTTTGTTTTCTATTTTGGGGTGAGCGGCTGTTGATCGTTCATTTCCACTGATTATACCCGGGTGGAGGGAGAGAGTAGGTGGTGTACCCCTGGCACGCATATCATGATTTAATGCCCTCTTTTTCTGCGGCTCTCTCCATTGTTTTTTTTTGTGCCAATGCCGATGCAATAGGAGGAACAGGGTTCCAGCTAGAACGAGGCAAGCACACTTGTGGGATGTGGCACATTGCGTGTGATTCATAAAATCATGAATGGTCCAACCTGCGAGATATGCAGTGTGTGTCCGGAGGGCGAGGGAGGGGGCGATGATGCTGGTTTGTTTTGCACTGCTCTGGAGGTGCGTGGGTGTGTTGCACGTCTGTTCCCCCATTGCCCAAATTCCTCGGACAGTATGGGTGTTAATGCCAGGCACTGCTTGCCTCAGAAGAATAGATCTATGAACACATGTGGGCTACAGATATGTGACCGCGTTTTCTCTGTGTGCTTTATTTCACCCTCCCCCCGCCGATTCACCTCCTGGATTAGTTGATGCACTTGGTGGCTTCATGGAGGCTCCGCACGTCTAGGGTTGGTCTCCATTTTTGAGGCGAGAGAAGCAGCTTTGACAGGCGTGAGGGGGGACCATGCCTCAGGCAAAACAGAAACACTCCAAAAACCTCAGAGGTAAGAGGTCTTCGTTTGTTTTTGGGAAGGGGTGCTGCTGCACTGCATGTAACTCAGCTGTGGTTTGGAATCGGGGCGGGCATTCGTCCCCCTGGCACCCGCTGCTGACAGTTAATGTGAGATTTCCCGCCACCAAATGTGATAAACGCATGCAGTCACAGGGTGATGCCCTGCTACATGGTCGCATGATGATGTGATGGTCTGTGAAACATGGAGGCTGTGCTTCGCCTTTCAGTGGTGCGGCAGGTGGGCTGGCGTTGCTTGAAAACATTGCCTGTCTGAGGGTTGGCTCCGATGAGCCTTTGTATCCTGCAATAACACTGCGGCGCCTTGCTTGCCCAAGTCCTCGAGCACTGCAGACACATCGCCTTCATTTAGTAGCGCCACAAAGTCCTTTATTGTCCATGGGGCAGTTTGGCGCGAGGTCGAGAGTTCAAGGGCGCGAGGTGCGAGTTCCTCGAATAGCTGGCAGGTTATTGGATTTTCAGCAGTTACTTGTATGACGAACAGTTAGTTGTTCACCCTGTCACCTTAGCAAGTAAACACCAAACACGTAACGCTGTGCGAAGACGAGGCGCCTTGGACCCCAAAAGTGACATGCCATCACCTAAACTTCTTGTTCATAGCATCGCGTTGCAACCTAAATACGTACTGTTTCACACACGTCAAAGCGAAAAAAAATGTGAGCGACTGTCATTTTGCAAGAAAGGTGACATTTTATTGGAATGCCCTAAGTATTGACATATATATCCACTTTCTGACCACTTTGTTTGAAATAATTGTAGTCCAGCATCGATTTTGATAGTTGGAAGGCGTTTTTCAAAATGTCATTGTTATACATCATGTAATTTTGGGACAATATACACAAACATTGCACATAGAGCAACAGGTTTTGCCCAGGAATGCTCGCGCAGGATGAACCATCCTCCAAGAGTAAAGTTTCTTTGTATTTGACTGTGTCAATAGTATTATGATGGTGTTTTTAAATGAAGTTGTTTAATTACGTTGAATCAAGAGAACACATGCAGTTCAGTGCCCCTTTGAGTGAATTATGCAGTGTCTCTTGTCTTACAATCAATGATTGGTTTGTGTTGATTGAATCCATATCTTCAAATTTAAATACACTTTTCTAAAACATTAATGGCATAGTTCTGCAGTCATTTTGTACTATGCCCTTTCATCTCTGGGTTTGTAAGACACTCTCCATTCTCATTTTATATTTGCTGTGAAAGCATCATAATGCACCAAGATGTAGCCCTCTATACATTGATTCATGGGCATTACATTTCCCTACCGCGGGAAGGTTGTCAACTGGTTATCACTCTTCATACGTGTATGTATCATTCATTCTAAGTGGGCCGATATGCTTGCCTAATAAATGTGCACACTTCTGCAGGGTGCAATTGACCATTTTTGGTTTGGAAGGATTGGCATTTCTTTGACCTTGTGTGTGTGTGCATGTATGTGGTTTTTTTCTTTTTTTAGTTTGTTTGCTTCCATTGGCGTAGGACCTGCCACTATCAGTTGCAAAAGTTGTAGTGTTCAATATTCCTCTTAGGTGGCTCTGCCTTTAAGGGATTGTATGCTTGTGATGGGTGCATTCACACGTCATTGGGTATGAATCTCTTCTATAGTATTCAAATAAAAACAGGGAGCTCAAATAGGCAAACAATTAACAGATGGCAAAATGGCTTCCGTTTCTGTATTCAGAATGATTCACATATACTTACTTTTTGCTTACGTTTGTATGTGTCCATAGATCTTGGGAGTCAATCCACGTCTCAAGCACTGATCCAATTACACTGACTTCCTATATGTAAACGGATTCAGTTTAAGGCATTCTGCATTTCCTTCAGAGCACAACAAGGCATTGGCCTGATTATCTGATACTCTTTCTGCGTTCATCCACTAGTGGAAATCTTGTATTCCCTAGGTTTAAGAAAATCAACTAGGGAGAGAGAGGGATTACCGTGGGGCATGGGGGGCCACCAAGTACTGGGGGATGGTGGCTCTGTGTGTGTGTGTGGCTGTGTGTGTGTGTGGGGGGCTCTGTGTGTGTGTGTGGGGGTGGCTCTGTGTGTGTGGCTGTGTTTGTGTGTGTCTCTGTGTGGATAGCTTTTTTTGAAGGTGGCTCTATGTGTGGGTGGCTCTGTCTGTGTGAGGGTGGCTCTGTGTAGGTGGCTCTATGTGAATGACTGTGTGGGTGGCTTTGTGTGTGTGACTGTGTGGGTGTAAATGCAATAGGTCAGGCATTTGCGAGCGATTAAGCTACTGGCTTTGTAAATGACAATGCCATTTATTTAACGATTAAGCTATTGGGATTGTAATGACAATGCCATTTATTTATGATGTAAAAAAAAAAAATCATGAGCAATGTCAATAACTCTACCTTTAATAATGCCGAGACCATTGCATTGTAAATGCTTGTTCATATTTGTAGCCAATACACTCTGGGCCAAGCCAGGAGCTCTCAGCCACCGCCTGTGCACAGTGCCGGTGGAGGCCAACTCTAGCTTGCCGCCCACCCCGCACCACAGACGCTATTGTTATGCCACTGAGTATTATCACCTTGCCGTGTTTACATACAGCAGCGTGCCCTGTTTGCGGACGTTGGGGGAATCACAAGAGAATACGACGGGGTGGAATCGAGGTGCCCTTAGATGGAGCTGTGCTGCTCGCTGTAATTACACTACTGTGAAAACAGCCAGGTAGTGTTCAGCAAGTAAAGAATACCAGTTCACTGGCTAATACATCAGCCATGGTCGGGAGTCAGTAGTTTAACCACCTGCATCTGAGCAACAAACTGAGCAGAAAGTTCTTTCTGTTTGTGATTCTGCCAAGCCGGGTCATCGGAATGGCTCTGCTGTCATCCTGTTCACCATGGGTGCAACTAGACTTAAACTTCGAGGGTGGGGACTAGTAGGGGGTGGGTGGATGGGGGACATCATAAGAGCGGAGTTAAAATTACTTGTGGGGGCTCCCTTCGCTTTTCCGATGTAGTACGTAAAACACTGAGTCATTGTTGGAGACTACATGTGGCAAAAGTGCATTTTAAAGCACAGTGGGTCAGTAACATTCTCGGCATAACATGATTTTTGGTCTCTCAAGGAATTTTAGCACATGGAATGACAAATGTTCTATTTTAACACACATTAGGCCAGTAAACTTGATGCAATGTGAAACACCAGATTCTATTTAACATCACAATCTCGGGCAAATTGTACACTCAAACACTCTGGGACAGTTTTGTCAACCTGACTATTCTTAAAAAAATCTTTTACAAGATATTTCACCATCCATCCAAAAAAGGAAGGTTTTGAAAATAGTTAGCAAATAATGCAGTCTAAGCACATTTATTTATTTACTGCTCTGTTCACGCTTCATTTGCCTACACACAATACTTTTATGTTATTTTATTTTCTGCATATGATGTTAGTATAGTAAACAGCTTTGTAGCTGTTCGGAGGAAGCTGCCACAAATCCTAGCTCTATAGCACAAAGAACGTTGAATATATATTATTTGGTACTTTGTGACAACTCTCACCAAATATTTTTGAATTTGAAGTGCTTGGGTAGCCATTTAGAAAGAAATACAACCCAGGTTTGATACATTAGGGATACAAACTGAGCACATAAACTTGGCTATAGATCATACCCCCACTTCACAGATGGGTGTTAATCTGGGATTACCAAGGGTAAGAGATGTTGACCTAGTTTTCCATTTAGCACTCATCTCACTGCACTCAGTACCCTTTGTGTAAGTGAAAGGATCAGAAAATAAACAGAGCTTTAAAAGTCTTATGTGTTTTTTACATTCCAGTCCCTCTACCTAGCCACTGGGCAGCTAATAAGTAGCTGCTGTAGAGCTAAGCATGGGTAAAGGGATCAACTTTGGATGCCACTACAACTATTGCTGCCATTTTAGCAAATAAATGCCATGGCACCTCAGGGCTGACATTCAAAACTGAAACGTACCCCTGAACACAAATGGGAGCGGATGATAAAATGTCAATACCATTTGTGAAAATAACTTGCAATGGTACTGGAAGAATGAGAATGTATTTACTGATAATATTGTTTGCAGATTTCTATTGAATTCTTGTGCGAGGCAAATGACATATGAAATAAGACTACTTGGGGTGGAAGCTTAGTAGCAGTATGACACATTTATCCCAGAAATAACTTTGGATGCATGAGTCTGTCATCTAATAAGAATGATGGGGCTAAATTAAAACAATTGCATAACATTTTGGAGTAATCATAGTGTGAGAAAAAGACTGGACTGCAGATAAACTCTGCACTGTTGGGGCAGGCAGGAAATTAGGCACAATTGCTAGGCACTACAAACTTAATCCCAACCTCATTTGAGTTGTCATATTAGCTCATACGAGCAGGAAGCAATTACTGCAGAGACAGAAAATACTTTCACAAAGTATTATCCATTTTAATCACTGCCCCTCCTGCTAACACAGACTTCCTCCCTATAAAGTATTGCAGCCATGCTAACCTCTGTCCTAAATAAGTCATCTCTCTCTTCCACATTCCCTCCTGCTGTCTCCACAACTAAATGTAACTAGTATAGTGAGGATCATGAGTGGTCTACCTTGAGTCCCTATGAAGAAGGCAGGCAGCTCCTGCTTCCAAAAGGCTATTCTTGGCCTGCCCTGGTATCTCCTGCTCTCGAAATACTTGGTCAGTTGTTCTTCTTTCAAATCACTTTTCATTACCAACAGGGGAATCTAAACACATTTCACTGAAACATACAGACTAGAACCCTGGCCTCAAAACTGGCATCCCAGCCCTCTGTGAGAAGTTGGCCTGATATGTGATGTCCACTATTCTAGTGGGCACCCTGTATCAGTCCAAGCAACTCTTATGGTGATGGTTGTAAAGTCAACCTTATAGACCAGCTATCCTAGAGGTAGCATGGACAAAGCAGTCAAAGGCTAAAACTACAGAGGGCATGTAAAGCCAGCTGTTTTACCATCTGTAACTCCTTGAATATCAAATGAAAGGACACCACATAGGTTATATATAAAATATATATGTATTTATTACTAAAACAACCCCTCTGAGCTCTTTATGAGATCAGAGGCACAAGCACATAACAAGATACTCAATTTTCATACAATAAGTTGCACAAAATACAGTAGGGCCCTAGGGGCACGCTAAACCATAAGAACCAAGTGCATTGCGTTTATTTTTGACTGTTAAAACTCTACCCAGTTTCGATTTTGGCCTGCAGCCATCTTGCTGTTGTTTTCCCTCCCTGCCCGGACCTCCACCCCGCTACCGCCTTCCCAGGTGCTCCTCCCTCCCACTGATACTAGAGGCTTGACTCGGCTGCTTTGAAGCTGTGACCGTCCTGATAGCCTCAGAAGCGGTCGCTCCCCACGCAACTGCCAGCACTGTACCGGTATCTTAGAGCTGTAGCACGGCCAGATTACCTTAGTCCTGCTTGCCTTTAATAATTTCAGCGTAGCGCTTTAATTATTAACGCGCATTTGTGCCTGCCTGCTGCTCTGTTTAGTAACTTTGTTTGTAGCGCTATATTTCAATTGCGCGATTCCATTCCATCAAGACTGTATTTTGGTTGACTGTCTGCCTCAAGCTGCTGAATTGCCTTTGTGCATAGCGTTTACAATAGATTGTATTTCGTTTTGTGCATTGCGTTTATTTTTGACTGTTAAAACTCTACCCAGTTTCGATTTTGGCCCGCAGCTATCTTGCTGTTGTTGTTTTCCCTCCCTGCCCGGACCTCCACCCCGCTACCGCCTTCCCAGGTGCTCCTCCCTCGCCCCTCCACCATCCATTTATGACAGATGCTTTTGCGCGCAGCGTTCACGCGCAGCGGACGCGCCCCATGCGCGCCGAAGGTGCGCCAAAGGTAAGCCCGTCTACGCCTGTCCGCGCCTGGACCGCGCCCAGCGCCAGATCCCCTGCCCCCCGCAAAGCGCACTCCTCCAGCAGAACATATGACGCCGCCAGCCTCCTTGCCCTTAACCCCGGACGCACACTTCTATGCTGCGTAGCTGGCCCAGGACTCACCCATGGACCCTTCGCCTGCCACTCCTGCAAATTTACCAGCATCAAGACCCACACCACACCCACTAACCCCAAACACAGCTCCGACTCTAACCACCTGAAGTGCATCCTGCTGAACACCCGCTCGGTCCACAGGCACGCCACCGAACTCTGGGATCTACTCGACTCTACATCACCGGACGTCGCCTTCCTAACTGAAACATGGATGAACGCATCATCAACACCCGACATCGCCATAGCCATAGCCATCCCAGACAACTACAAAATTATCCGAAAAGACCGCACTAACCAAACAGGAGGAGGCATCGCCATCGTCCATAAGAACACCATCAAACTCACGACCAGCTCCAACGATAAACTCACAACCGCCGAACACCTTCACTTCCAGGACCACACCGACCCTAGAACCACACTCAGAGGCACCCTCATCTACAGGCCTCCAGGAACCCGTAAACAATTTAGCGAAGACATCACTGACTTCATCAGTCCACATGCCCTCGTATCCGAGAACTACATTCTATTAGGAGACCTCAACTTCCACCTGGACAAGAAAAACGACAGCAACACCACCACCCTGCTCGACAACCTGGCCAATCTCGGCCTCAAACAACTTGTTGACACCCCCACCCATGTAGCCGGACATACGCTCGACCCAATCTTCACCTCCAGCAAACGCATCTCCTTCGATCACACCACAGCTCTCCACTGGACGGACCACAGATGTGTTCACTTCAGCTACAAAACCACCTCGACCCTCAACCCCCCACAACCTATCCCCCCGAAGAAAATGGAATAAAATCACCACCGACCAACTCCTCACTTCGCTCAACCAAAACCCACCCACCCTCACATCGGACCCAAACCAAGCTGCCATCAAATTCAAACAATGGATCACTCACAGCGCTGACGAATTAGCACCCTTGAAAAACCAACACACCAAACAAGACAACAAAAAGGCCCCCTGGTTCAACGACGATCTTAAGAAATCCAAAAAGTTATGCCGCACTCTCGAGAAAACATGGAGAAAAAACCTGACCACCGCCAACATGTCCACCTTTAAGGCAGCCACCCGTAAACACCACCAGCTGATCCGAGCCACCAAGAAATCAGCACTCAAGAATCGACTCGACAACAACGCTCATAACAGCAAGGAACTATTCAACATCGTCAAAGAATTCACCAACCCCACCGCTGCCTCAAACGACATCACTCCCTCCCAAAACCTCAGCGATTCGTTATCCTCCTTCTTCTACAACAAAATTGCCGACATACATAACAGCTTCGAAAACAATTCCAACAAACACTCCTCTCCACCACCCTCAGAACCTAAACCGCCCTCTAACAACCTCAGCGCATGGAACACAATCACCACTGAAGACACCATCCGCCTCATGAATTCCATCCACTCTGGCTCGCCAACCGACCCATGTCCTCACCACATCTTCAACAAAGCAGACTCCATCATCGCTCCCCATCTCCGTGATGTCATCAATTGCTCCTTCATCTCTGCCAACTTCCCCGAAAGCTGGAAACATGCCGAAGTCAGCGCCCTCCTGAAGAAACCCACAGCAGACCCCTCCGAACTTAAAAACTACCGCCCCATATCCCTCCTCCCATTCCCGGCCAAAGTTATTGAGAAAGCCGTCAATAGCCAACTCGCCGCCTTCCTCGAATCCAACAACTCCCTCGATCCCTCACAGTCCGGCTTTCGAGCCAAACACAGCACTGAAACCGCCCTCATCGCAGCAACAGACGACATCCGAACTCTACTGGACAACGGAGAAACAGTGGCCCTCATTCTACTCGACCTCTCCGCCGCCTTCGACACTGTTTGTCACAGCACCCTCATACAACGCCTCAGCAACGTCGGCATAAAAGGAAAAGCCTTGGACTGGATCATCTCGTTCATAGCCGGGAGAACTCAAAGTCCGACTTCCCGCCCTTCAAATCAGAAGCCAACGAAGTCATCTGCGGTGTACCACAAGGATCATCACTCAGTCCCACCCTCTTCAACGTATACATGAGCCCACTCGCCTCCATCGCACGTCAACACAACCTAAACATAATCTCCTACGCTGACGACACCCAACTGATCCTTTCTCTCACCAAAGACCCCAAAACCGCCAAAACCAATCTTCACGAAGGCATGAAAGAAGTAGCCGTATGGATGAAAGACAGCCGCCTTAAACTTAACTCAGACAAAACGGAAGTGCTCATCCTAGGATCATCCCCCTCTGCCTGGGACGACTCATGGTGGCCTTCGGATCTAGGGCAAGCACCCATACCCACGGACCATGCACGTAACCTTGGCTTCATCCTAGACTCTTCACTCTCGATGACCAATCAAGTCAACGCCGTCTCGTCCTCCTGCTTCAACGTACTTCGTATGCTCAAAAAAATCTTCCGCTGGATCCCCGCAGAGACAAGAAAGACTGTCACCCACGCACTGGTTACGAGTCGGCTAGACTACGGAAACACCCTCTACGCCGGAATTACAGCCAAATTACAGAAAAAACTTCAACGCATCCAAAACGCATCAGCAAGACTCATTTTAGACATCCCTCGCCAATATCACATCACCGGCCACCTGAAAGACCTCCACTGGCTTCCCATCAACAAGAGAATAACGTTCCGTCTTCTCACCCACGCACACAAGGCCCTCTACAAACTAGGGCCCGAATGCCTCAACACTCGACTATCCTTCTACACACCCACTCGCCAACTAAGATCATCCAATCAAGGCCTAGCCGCAGTTCCTCGTATCCAAAGATCCACCATGGGAGGTAGATCCTTCTCCTACTTGGCGGCCAAGACCTGGAACTCACTCCCCACTCACCTCCGCCTTACATAGAACCACATCTCCTTCAGAAAAGAACTTAAAACCTGGCTATTCAATAAATAATGAACCCCCTCCCCAAGCGCCTTGAGACCCTCTGGGTGAGTAGAGCGCTATATAAATTCTTGAACTTGAACTTGACAATGGATAGGCCTAGGGCATTGCTGGGGCTACGCTGTACTATCAAAGGATAGGAAGCAGGAGGCCCACAGGAGGCGTGTGCAGTGTCTTTACACACACACGCGAGTTACCATAGAGTTAGAACGAAAGAGATGGAAACTAGTTCTTTTAGGACACTTCCGGATGGACTAGGAGAAAGCTACTGAAAACTGGGAAACTAGGATAGTCAATACCCACAGGAGCACCGGAGCACTCGTTACCTCACCCACAGGAAGCGGGTGCAAAGGTGTCAAAGTGTGTCGGGTTTTGTCGCTCAATCCTATGGAGCCTTGGAGAAAGATGCTGCAGGCGACCAGGAGAGAAGTGTGTGGGTGGATCCAAGGGCGGATCGAGGATGAAGAGTACCTGAAAGCAGAAGGGACAGAGTCTGGGTCACTAGCCAGTGACGAGGAAGGAACCAGGTGATGTCGTGAGGCAATCAGGTGATGTCGTGAAGCTTGTCTCTGCAGCCACGTGGACCAGGAGGTGTTGACGACGACCAGGAGCTGGGCACAGACTGTCCCACGAAGGATCTCACTGTCGACGGTGTCGGCTTCTGGATTGGAGTCAACAAGCCTTGGCAAAGGCAACCCACGCAGGAATCGAAGATGGCTTCTGGATCAGACCGGCAAGGTTTGATGGGCTTCTCCTTTTCAGGGAAGCAAGGGCCAGCCTGGAGCAACCAGGCCAGCGGTGGAAATTCGTAGGTTCGTCGTCACAGAGGCCACTAGCCAACGGGCAAGTGACCGGACAGACGCGTCGAGTACAAAAACACTAGCAGGCCCCACGCGGCACTCGTGGAGTGTGGAGGGCTGCACGTCGGTGTAGAAGGTGCTCGGGGCTGGGGCTTCTCAAACCTCAATGCACAGCTTTGAGGGTGCCTCGGGAGCTGCGCAGGTAGCAAAGTGCAGGTTTTCCAAGATGGCCGGTCCCATGTCTCTCGTCACCTCCACGGGTCTCAGATTTGCTGTGGCTGTGGATCGAGCTCAGGGAAGTCTGGTTCTTGTCAGGCTCTGTGATTGGGCTCCGGCGGGAGCAACGATAAAGCAAACCGCAGATCGCTGGATGGTGCCCGTTTGCACAGGGTGGTCACTCCTTGACCACAAGGGAGATTCTTTAGTCTTCTATCTTCAGTAGAACGTCGAAGGTCCAGAGTTTAGTTTCAAGTTTCAGTTCAGGATAAATCTAAAGTCTCTTGACTCAGCTCCTACCTATATACTAATCTGAGGGGCTGGATTACCTGCTAGGTCCCTCCTATGGGTGGGACCAGGGAAGGGGGTGGTTACACACCTTTCCCTTTGTCCAGTTTCGCGCCAGAGCTGGAGCTGGAGTGCCCCAGCAACTGGTTTGAACCGGGCTATGCAGGAGACACCTTGTGTGCCCCATGCAGTGTCTCATTTCATTCAGCCCTCCCTGCCCCAATACACTATGGCCTGTCTGGGGTGGTGCTAGCACCTCCCAAGACAGGAAACCTATAGTCCGAACCTCCCTCGCTGGAAGGACTCCCAGCAGCAGGAGGTCAGACTTGTGTCTGTGGCAGCAGCGTCCATTTTGTGATGCTGAGGCTCTGGTTAACTTTAACCGGGTTTAGTGGGAACAACATGTCTTCTCCCTCTAGAAGGGTGGAATGCTACCCCCGTTGCCAGAACTGGCGAGGGGTAATATTCCAAAGCGTATGACACCTTACACAACATGTTTTGATAAAGCCAAACCAAAGTTAGCATTCAACCGCGAGGATGTTAATGCACTTAAGAGTATATGGTATGGCTATATCATTCAACAGCTATAAGGACATGGTTCTGAAAGCTGCAGACAGGCTCAGCTCATGCTAGAGCCTCATCTCACATAAAACCAAGCACTCTGCCTCCAGGATTGTTAAGGCCTGCCATAGGAGTGACCTATAGGTATATATGTGTCTATATGTAAAGGTAGGTATAGGGATACTACACCTAAGCAAGGGGTGATTACACGACCTTGCCCCAGCTGAGTGATCAGCCAGTTGTGTCAATGTGAATGGCCAGCCAGGGGTGGCATAATACATGATGCAGCCCCTGGTAGGCCTTGGATGCACCTATGCCCTGGGTACCTAAGGTACACTATACAGGGGCTCATAAGGTGACTCAATGTCCAAATGGAGATGTACCTAAAGTACATGGAGTCCATTTTACAGTGAAAGCAGATAGCCTGGGGCCTGATTAGCAGGATCCCAGGCCAACTAAGTCGAAAACCAGCTAAACACTAGGCAAAAAATCTGGGGTAACCATAGTCTGGTATCCACCTTCCTACACCCTCATTCATTTCCTTCAGGAAGCTACACACTGATGGAACTTCTTTCTCTGTCCACAAAGCAGCATTTTAAAACTCACTCCCTGCAAAGATAAGTAACATCCAAAACCACTTCAGATTCAGGGAAGGCGACACCCCTACAGCAAAGCAGTCCCAAATCCTAACAACCCCACAAAGTTTAGTCAGTCACCTATGTACTGGTGGTAGGTATTTGCATCTCACTCCTCCTGGCTCCATTCCAAGCTTAAGTGTATCTAACCATATTGCATGCATGTATCTTTTCCCAAAATCACATTGAAAATTATGCTCATTAAGACTGCACAATTTTGTAGTGTGAACTATGTAATTCTACTTAGGCCCCGATTACACCTGCCTTGGAGGAGAGTGTGATATCTATTGCACATGTTAAGTTAGATACTACTAAGAGGGGGTCTCAATTTATCCGGTGTGATAAATAGCATCAATTGTGAGTTTTGTCTGAAAATGGGACATAAGATACAGATTTTAGTGTTCTCTGCACCAACACCTACATGCTCGGTTATTTAGAAGGCAGTAATCCCCCAGCAAAGTATTTCCCAGGTACATTTTGGCAAAGGAAACCTGTTGAAATCTACCTGGAAAATGTTTTGTGGTTGTGGGGCTTGCGATGTGGATATGTGCTGTACCAGGAGCTACCATACATTTCGAAATTATTTTGGTCAAACATAATAAGTGGCTTTAACCACTTAAGTTCATATAACACAAAGTTTTAAGCATGGTACAAAGGTAGGCACTACAACACTTAAACAAGCATTTGCAATGCAATAGGTCTCGCATTTGCGAGAGTTCGAGCTATTGGCATTGTAAATGAGGCTGCCTTTTATTCATTTGTTTTGAAAACCTACAAGTGGTGCATAAACACACACTTTGTACGTATAGTCCTTGCTTACGAGAAGCAAGGCTGGAGGTAAAGGAGACTATCAGCCTTGCTTCTCATAAGCAAGGACTACAAGTACAAATTGCTTGTTTAGGCACAGCTTGCAGGTTTTCAAATGCATAAATAAAAGGCATTGTCATTTACAATGCCAACAGATCAAACTCTCGCAAATGCGAGACCGATTGCATTGCAAATGCTTGTTTTTTTGTGTTACGAGCCCCGATATATTTTTTTGTCATGCTCGCCTGCATTCTAGAAGCTTGTTAAGGGATTGGAGGCGGCGGGGACGTACTGATAATGGTAGCGCCTCAAATACCCAATTTGGCCCTAAGCTCGGGACTGTGCCTAGCATGGTGAGCAGGCCGACATGTATAATGCCGTTTCTGTCATTGCATCCAGATATATGCTACACGTAACATCGAACCTACAACAAGTCAGCACTATTGACTTATACATGGCTGTACGTTGCAGAAGCTGAAAAAGCAGTAACGATGGCTTGTATATAGATAGAGAAGCTACCACTTAAAGCTCTGGTTGATATTGTTGCTGCTTCCCATGTGTAACAAGGGAAACAAGTCTAAAACAAGCTCTTGGCATTGCTGTGGTGAGGGGGGGAGGAGGAGAAATGCGAGACACGGCCTGGCGGCCGTGAAAAGTGTGAAGCAGTGGGCGGGGGCTCGGATCCCTTTGAAGTGATGCTATCGGAGGCAGGCGGCTCGGGGAGCAAATGGTAAAAAGCGCGTGCACGAGCACATGCACTCGAGGTAATCCGCGATGGTTTCAGAGCTTGGTTGAGCCTCTATACTCTCGTCCTATTATCGCTTGCGCGATTAATAGGACGAGACCTAAAAATATATCACAAACGTTTTGGAAAAGCATCATTGATGGTGCTTTTAAAGCTGTACCTAATTCTGAATGACTAACCATTGCCTCACAGAACACAACATAATTAAGATAGCTGCAAGTGCTGTGATTTTATTTTTTTAAAGCAACATAACTGATGCCCATCTGTACTTTTGAGACTTTTATTTATAGGGTTTCTAGTACACAACATATTGTAAATTTAGCATTGCTTGAAAACTGTTTAAGGTAAATATATACATTTGTGTTCTACATTACACAGGCTACAGGATATTTTATAGTTTTGCAGTATTGGGTTAGTATTTTATCGATCCCAGAAGGATGATGGAATTCAAATACAAAACCATGTCTGAAGGGCTTTAGAGTTGGTTGAGTGACTGAAGGATCAAGTCAGGCTCAAGTCAGATACCTTGCTCTGGCTCACCTCGAGGTCCTCTTAGAGTCTTAAGACCAAAAAGAGCCAGGTTGGCTTGAGGCTTTTCACTGCAACTCACACTCTAACCTCATGCAGCAAGAATTAAAAACAAAGCATTGACCTGTGATGTAAAACAGGAGAAAGTAATAGCAATCTAGTGTCTGAAATTCACAAACCAGAAAAACTGAGTTCAATCCCAGCTTCCTTGCTTGACTAAATGGTGTGATCCTAGGCAATATTTAATTTCACCATACCTCCTTTTATTATTGCACATGGCAGTACCTCGAAATACGCGAGCACTGTATAAAAACAGAATGCAGCACACATAGAAAGAGGAAACAATGAGGAGAAATTAACATTTTTCTCATTGTCACGCATCATCTTGTGAAGCGTACAAAATAGGCGCTTCCCCAAGTTTACATGACTTTGTAAATCTGGGGTAGCATCAAATTCCTTTGGTGCCACATAGGAAAACCCACTGCAACACAAATAGAATGCCTCCGGGGCGCAGAGTAAGGCAACGCAGCTATGTGCGTTGCATCGCCTTAGTCATGATTTATGAGGCCACTCAAAGTAATGCAAGGTGGCTTTGCGTGGCATCTCAATCGAAATGAGAGCTACTCATCTGAAGTATGTACAGCAGGGTGTCTGAATGCGTTACATCACACACATATAAAGAGACAATGACTCATGAATTTGAAAGTCATTGTGAAAGTAATGTTACTTAAGACATGGAGGGCTACAAGGTGTAGGAGTCAGATGTCATCCATACTGGTAGGCAGTGGCGTTGCGTGCGTGGGGCCACAGGGGTTGTTTCCGTGGGCACAATTTTCTTAGGGGTGCAAAATTTTAAAAGAAAAAAACATTTGTGGTGGAAGGGACTCGAGTCACGTCGGTGCTGTTGTCTACAAGTGCAGGTTATGTTGTCTTTCCTGCCTTTCCCCGCCAGAGGGCTGCACTGTGCCCTCATGCATCTCTCATAACCTCGGGGCAGGTGGAAGCTGCTCACACCGTTTCCCGGTGGCATGAGAGTAGCGCAGCCCAGTGGCACAACAGTGGAACATCTCTTGTGGTAGCAGGGCGCTGTACAAGGAATTTGTTTCTGCTCTTTGGCAGGCAGAAGGAGCATTTCAAGCCCAAGTTCCGTGCTTGCTGCTGTTGTATGGCGTTTTAGATTCAGAATTAATTTTCCCGATTCATGCCATTATTTCCATTTTCCATTTTATTGCATTTGTATCGAGCATAAATCACCCGAAGGTCTCAGAGCGCTAGCAGGCAAAGGAAACTCCTGTCCACCGAACCAAAGAGAGCAGGGGGAGCTCATCTGGCTAGAAAAGCCATGTTTTTAGCAGTCTTCGTAACTTCACATGATCAGGCTCTAGCCTGATCTGAATGGGGAGAGAGTTCCAGGCTTCGGGCGGTTTTACTGAAAGCTCTATCACCATTTCCAACTGTCCGAACTCTAGGTACAGAGAGAAAGGCCTTGCTGGAAGAGCGTAGCGTTCTGACTGGGACGTGGGCCTTGAGCTTGTGTTCAAGATAAATAGGTCCATGACCATTTACAGATTTATGGACTAAGCAGCATAATTTGAACTTTATGCGTTTTTGTATGGGTAGCCAGTGCAGAGTCCGAAGGCAGGGGGCTGAGGGGGTGCGAGGGGGTATATAAAGTACTAGCCTGGCGGCGGTGTTCTGAAGGACCTGCAATCGATTCAGTAATGTTGAGTTAAGAGCATTCCCATGGTCTATCCTGTTAACAATAAGGCTTGGACTAGGGGCATACGTGCTGAAAGTGGGATCCATTTGAAGATCTTCCTCAAGCTGCGCATCAGGCCGTAACTGGTGCCCACGTTTTTTTTCTGATGTGCTCAGACATGGTTAGCTTATCATCCATGATTACTCCAAGATTCCTGACAGAGGGCTTGGGGGCTGGGCAGGGACCGAGGGAAGCTGGCCACCAGTCTGGCGAGCAGATTTTGTCGGCTTTGCCGAACAAGTTAACCTCTGTCTTTCCCGCATTCATCATGAGGTAGTTCCTGGTCATCCATTCATGTATGTCGACCATACAGTTTTTGAAACTCCTTTTTGTGTCGTCAGGGTTCTGATTGATGGTGATGAGGATTTGAGTATCGTCGGCATAAGATACGGTTCCAAAACCATGTGCTCTGATGACCTTCGCAAGGGGGGAGACATATAAATTAAAAAGGGTCGGGCTCAATATAGATCCCTGTGGAACACCCTTGTCATTGTCATGGAAAATGGAAGAGTACGAGCCTATCTGGACCCTGGACCGCCTGTTGCCGAGATAGCTTGTCAGCCATTGAAAAGCGGCGCCTTCGACACCAACCTCCGCAAGGCGCTCTAACAGAACGCGATGCGAGATGGTGTCGAAGGCCGCAGAAAGGTCCAGCAAGATCAATATAGCCGATTGTTTGGAGTCCAAGGTCAGTCATATTGTCCACGACCTCAAGCAGGGCCGTTTCGGTGCTGTGGAATGCCCTGAATCCGGACTGGGAAGGGTCAAGGAGTTTGTTGGACTCAAGGTGGGTGAAAAGCTGTTTATTTATTAGAGCCTCCATAATTTTTCAAAACAGTGGTAGAAGGGAGATTGGTCGATAATTGACTAGTTGATCTGGGTCGGCTGTAGGCTTTTTTAAATAGGCCCGATTACTGCCTCCTTCCAGTGCTTAGGGACGGAACAGTGAAGTAGGGATTGATTGAGGATATTGGTTAGGACAGGGATCAGTGCCGGGGAGATTTTGGATAGAACTTGCTGAGAGGCAGGGTCTCCAGACTTCATTTTCAGCAGGGTTTGGTCCACCTCATTTTCTAGGAAAGGTGAGAACTCTCTCTTAGCGTGACAATATGATGGCTGGGGTCGTTGAAACTATTGGCGTCTGGGGCAGTAGTCTGGTCTGTTATCGGTGGCTGGGGGGAGCGTTTATGAATGTCAATGACTTTCTCATCAAAGTAAGAGGCTACAGATTCTACCCAGTCCTTGGTATCGGAGGGCACCAGCTGCGAGCCTGATGGATTTGTGAATTCTTTAACGATGTTAAAGAGTTCTCTTTGTGAGTTGGCCGCTGACGAGATCCTGTTGCCTAGATATACTTTTTTTGCCTCAGCTATTTCCTTCATATACTGCCGATGTGCAGCTTTATATGTTTCCCTATCTTGGACACTTTTTGTGTGTCGCCATTTCCTTTCTGCCATCCTGGTAGAGTATTTTATTTGCTTCAGATCTGGCGCAAACCAAGGTGAATTGTTTATGGGGGGTTTAGATTCTCGTGCAGGGGCTATGCCATCTAATGCAAGAGTGATTGCTGATTCAAATTTCAGGGCAGCTAGGCTGGGGTTGGTGCTCTTAGAGATCGTAGGAGGAGAAAAGTGGGTGGCAAAGGCAGCCAGGGTGATCTTATTCCATGGCCTGCTCTTTTTCAGCTTGGTCGGGCGAGTTGCCAGGGCGCCGTTGATGGCAAATTTTATGATGAAATGGTCCGACCAAAAGACTGGGTTGATCTGTGTGATCACAATCTTTGGAGAGTTGGTACAGACAAGGTCAAGAGTATGGCCGGCTACGTGGGTTGGACCTGTTGGTAGTAGACGTAACAGTAGAGCATCCAGGTTGGTGATTAGGTCTATGGTAGGAGGATCAAGGGCTTGCTCGAGATGGTAATTAACATCTCCTAGCAGAAGAAAGTTTCCTGTGGCAAGAGCATAGGGCGCTATTGCTGCCACTAGTTTCTCCGGGAAATGGGTCTTGGATCCAGGGGGCCTATAAATAAGGGCTATCTTCCATGATTCTTTATTGCCCACAGTCATAGAGGCAATGAGCATCTCGCCCCAACATTCGAGGTAGGAGTCATTTATATGGATTTTCATAGATGACTTGTGAATTATGGCCGTTCCACCCCCTTTTTGTTTTGCCAGGGCGGTCAAGCCTATGTATTGTATACGCGGGGGCAGAGCTACTGTAATGTCTGCCGCGGATGACTCCTGCTGCCAGGTTTCCGTTACGAACAACGCGTCTGGTTTGGCTGAATCCATATGCACAAATCGCATTACCCTTAGATATGGAATAGAAATCAAGCCCTTATTTAGGCATAGCCCATGCTACCCAAATACAGGCATGGCTACTCCCATCCATTTATCAATGTCACAACGATTTCTTGGAAAACCAGACTCTTAAGCAGAAGGGACTTCCCCTAGCCTGAATATTGATTTCCTCCAAGAAACTCATTTATTATGCATGAACAACTATTCCTTGGGGATTCATCCATGATGTTCATATGCCTGGCTTTACGTCAAAGCTGGCATTCCTAAACACCTTCAAGGTATAAATATACCTTCACTTGCTATAGCAAAGCACAGTGTGGTTCGGTACATTCCACTACCTACTTGCCCGACGCAGCTCGCTACAGCAAGTGCCGAAGGAAGCAGACTCTCCAGCTGACACACTGATCAGAAGTTGTCCTCTTCTGCCGAGAATCCAGCTCCAGTGTTTCTGACTCCCCTTGCGGGGTTTTGGGAAATCGAGATAGAGATACCAACCTCTTTCATTCTAAGGTATAGAGCTGATTAGAACCTAGAGAAACCTTTGGCAATTCTTGGCAAAAACTAAAACTATGCTAAAAGAACATACATACTTCTTCCCTTGTACTAGACCTAGGTCAGGTACATTGGGGTAGGTGTATTTTAGAAGCACCAGTTGAGTATTTTAGCCTGTGTTATATACGTATTGTTAAAGCACTAGACAATGCTATTACAGTATTATTTTATAATACTATTCGCGCTGTACGCATTATACTTTGCCTTCTGTCTAACAATTGTAGCAGTTCACCTCTCTTGCATGAGAAAGAAGACTGTTCAATAAATCCTTTTATTGAAAACGCCCGTCTCTCTATTTTCTCTGCAACTCTGTAGAAACGAAGCATGCACGATTGACTGAGTAAAATAGTTATCTATTGTTTCCAAGACTCTGAAGATATTTGTTCCAGTCCTAGGAAAACAAAGTTGTCATGTTTATGCAGTTGCCAGAAACTAATCCCTTCTTGTGTATTCGAGAAAGTTTCTAGTGACCTCTGAGCTGCCTGGCACTCATAATTAAGTTTAGTATATTCGATAGAGACAAACTGACCTCAGTACTATGTCACATCTATAGGATATATTATTCCAATGAGCAGAGCCTATTGGGAATATAGGAGCTACACTACACTGCCTGAAGTCATTTGTCGGTTTGGGATAGTGGGTTGAGTCACCCGGGGGTGAGGCATCCACTCATTCCTTTATTCCTTCCTTCATCCATTATTCAGGCTTTCATCATTCATTCTGTCCTTCCATCTGTGTGCCCATCCATATCCAAACCTATTCAACCATTATCAAACCTATCCATCATCTATCCTTCCATCCATCATTTCACTCATCCATCCCTCCATCCACCCTTTCACTCATTAATCCATCCATCCTTTCACCCATACATCCATTCACTCATCCATCCAACCAACTACCCTCTCAGCCATCCAACCATACTTTCACTTACTCATTCGCCCAGTCACTCATCCATCCATCCTATGCATTCTGTCACTCATCCATCCTTACATCCTTCTTTTCACTCATCCATACACCCATTCGCCCATCCATCCTGTCAATCATCTCTCCAACCTCCTTTTCTCTCTCCACCCCCCTTTCACTGAGCCATTCTTTCACCCATCCATCCACCCAAAAATCCATCCATGCTTCCCCTCATGAATCTATCCATTTACCCCATCCTCCTCCATCCCATTCTTTCTTTCATCTACTCTCCCTTTCACTCATCCACCCATCCTTTTGCCCATCTACCCTCCCTTTCACTCACTCACTCATACATCCATCCTGACATCCACCCTCTCTTTGATCCATCCATCCTGACATCCACCCTCTCTTTGATCCATCCATCCTTACATCCACCTTCTTTGATCCATCCATCCATTCACCCTCTCACTTATCAATACATCAATCCATCCATCCGTCCATCATTTCACTCATCCACCCGTTCACTCCCCCCTCATCCATCCTTTCACTCATCCATCCATCCTTTGGCCCATCATCCACCCTTTGGCCCATCCAGCCACCCTTTGGCCCATCCAGCCACCCTTTGGCCCATCCAGCCACCCTTTGGCCCATCCATCCACCCTTTGGCCCATCCAGCCACCCTTTGGCCCATCCAGCCACCCTTTGGCCCATCCAGCCACCCTTTGGCCCATCCAGCCACCCTTTGGCCCATCCAGCCACCCTTTGGCCCATCCAGCCACCCTTTGACCCATCCAGCCACCCTTTGGCCCATCCAGCCACCCTTTGGCCCACCCATCCACCCTTTGGCCCATTCATCCACCCTTTGGCCCATCCATCCACCATTCCAGCAATATATGTATTTATTTACCCTTTCTCTCATGCATCCTTCCACTCAATCATCCATCCATCCTTTCTCTCATTATCCATCAAGTCACTCATCTATTCATCCCTCCATTAATCCTTCCAGCCATTCGTCCATTCCTTCACTTACTTACTCACCCACCGTTTCACACTAATAATGAACTGAGCCTTTGTCAGCAGAGTTGCAGACAGAAGAGGCCCATCAAGAACTTCACCCCTGGTGTAGGTCCTAAAGTAAGTGGTGGGGTGTGGGAGGGTTCACTATGCCCCTGCACATAGGCAATCTGAAAATGTGGAAGTCATGAGTCATGCATGATGCAATGCCAGGACAAGAGGTGACTGTGACATGTGTTGTTTCCAGGGCTTTAAGTGGGTTGAAAAAACCTGGAGGTATCTCCAAAGTGAGTGTCCGATGTAATTAAGGGCGTGGCTTAAAATACGGTAGCTAAAAATCTGTGCTTAGCATAGTGTGCTGCCCGACTGGTATTCTGCTACTTCTGTTATTACATCCAGATATAGAATACACCACACCTACAACAAACCAGGACTATTGGCTTAGTCAATGGTTGTTAGTTGCATAAAATAAAGCCGCAACTATGGCTTCCTTGTATATAATTTTGAAAATGCTTCAGTTCTAAAATGATGAGACTGTGAAAGAACAATAACCTCTTCTTTTTAACTTCTTTCGCTTTATTTCATTACATGAACTGGATTCTGCACATTTCTTTCATTTTGTGAGATGCAACATTTTTCTTCAGGTACTGTAAAAACAAAATGCCCTGCCCTAGACCGAGCACTGATAGGGGGGTGCAGGTGCACACCTGTATGTAGACTTTTACTGGGTTTCTAGTTTCTTATGAGATATTTGGTGGGTTTGTAAGGAATGTGCGTGCAATTCCCGGTGGGGAAATGACCCTAATTCCCCAAGTTAGAACAGCAAGGTAGGCTGTGGGAGAACCCACAGTTAGGGGAATGCACAGCTCAAAAGACAACAATGTCTAAAACAAATTTATCAATAGCAGTTTAGAATTCTTATGAAAAGCTCTGAAGCCAACCATTATATGTTTCATCACATATGTTTTACTGTTATCGCATTTTTCAAATCACAGCACAAAAACATTATTAGCATGTATAGGTATACAAACTGTTTATGTCACATGTCAAAATAATATCAAGTCAACAATGCGTTTAAGTACTTAAGAGATACATAACATTCTTATTTCATCCATCCCAATGCATTTCGGGTTACGTGGAACCCTTCGTCAGGGGAAAGCGTAAGAGGGTGAAGTTTTCTCATTCAATGTCGCCACTGGAAATTAAGAACACAACAACATGCAGTAAAAATACTGCTCGGCTATTAGGATTTGCACCCCAAGTTGTGCATAGAGAATAAAGAGTGTTGGAGATAGGCCAGTATAGTAGTTAAATGAAATGAATCCTCCAAGTAAGGAGAGTGAGAAGGGTCCAATCACCGTAATATGGAATGAAAATAATAGTAATAAGGAGATAACGTCTAAGTGGTACCTTGCAGAGAGTGTTGATCCGCAAAAGAGATCAGGTGCTGAGGGTTTAAGTGCGGGGCACTGCTGTCTGTAATTGCAATGATATAATAGAGTATTATAATGGAGACTGTCCTATGACAGTGAAGAGACCGTAAATAAAACGAGACGTTATTATGCTCGCTTACCGGAAATGTAGTTTTGTAAGCACTAGCGAGAGTGCTGGTAATCCGGAGCGATAGGGAGAAGGAAAACCCTCGATGTATATCGGCTGCAGGTCACCGTGTTCTAAAAGTAGATATTGGAAGTCAAGTTAAACTCCTCCAATTAACGAAGGTTTCACTATAGACATAGCGTCTACTGGAGAATACGAAGCGGGATCTACATACCGGAGGCTTGCCAAGTTCTCGGACCGTCAGTTTCTTCAAACGCTGGGAATGGGAAATAATCCAGGGTGCAATGCGCGACCGGGGAGATTCTATACCAAAGGCAGTGGGAGGTCTACAATCCATAAAAATAGACCCAAGGGTGCACAACGATGTAGAAAACGGAATGGAGCAGTATCTCCAGGGAATCGGAAATGAAACGAGGGAACAAGTGTATAGGGGATCGAGATAATTGTGAAAATGAAATAAAGGAGTGAAAAGAACATAATATATAATGAGAAAAATAAAAACAGAATCTAAAACGAGATTAATTATAGGGAAAGACATGTTTTTTTAAAAAAAGAAGAGAGATGAGTCATATGTGAACAAGCAGTCAAAAGTGGAAAACAAGATAAGAAATGGGTGCAGATCCTGTACAATATTGAGCTGAAAGGGTTAACTTATAAAAAACACAGCATCTCATAATGGTCATTGAGCCCATTTGGGGCTATCGTTCTCAGTGTTTTTATCCAATGTGTTTCCCTACGGGCTAATGATGTGTTGATGTCAGTACCTGACACCTTCTTGACTCTTTCTAGTATTGTAAATCGTAATTGGGGTATGGTGTGACCCGATGTATCCCAGTGTGTTGCCAGTGGGGATGTGGTGTTCTTGTTCCGAATCCGGCTTTTATGCTCTATAATGCGAGTTTTTATCTTTCTGCTTGTTCTGCCTACGTACACGAGGCCACATGGGCATTTAATTGCGTATATCACTTCTTCAGTGTTGCAATTTGACGTGTGATGAAGTTTTAGTTTGGTGCCCGTTTGTGGATGCATGAAAGTGTCACCTGTGATTACATTACTGCACTGTCCACAGTTGTAACATTTAGTCATTCCCTTGTAACCTCCTATGGGTTTGTCTTCTTGTGGTTTCAAAAGTTCACGAAGATTCTTCGCTCTTTGGTGTGCAAATAAAGGAGAATCTAAGAAGATACCTTGAAAGTCTGGTTCATTTTCAATGATTTCCCATCTTTTCTTGATGATATTTTTTATGCGAGGATTCATTTCATTTAACTACTATACTGGCCTATCTCCAACACTCTTTATTCTCTATGCACAACTTGGGGTGCAAATCCTAATAGCCGAGCAGTATTTTTACTGCATGTTGTTGTGTTCTTAATTTCCAGTGGCGACATTGAATGAGAAAACTTCACCCTCTTACGCTTTCCCCTGACGAAGGGTTCCACGTAACCCGAAATGCATTGGGATGGATGAAATAAGAATGTTATGTATCTCTTAAGTACTTAAACGCATTGTTGACTTGATATTATTTTGACATGTGACATAAACAGTTTGTATACCTATACATGCTAATAATGTTTTTGTGCTGTGATTTGAAAAATGCGATAACAGTAAAACATATGTGATGAAACATATAATGGTTGGCTTCAGAGCTTTTCATAAGAATTCTAAACTGCTATTGATAAATTTGTTTTAGACATTGTTGTCTTTTGAGCTGTGCATTCCCCTAACTGTGGGTTCTCCCACAGCCTACCTTGCTGTTCTAACTTGGGGAATTAGGGTCATTTCCCCACCGGGAATTGCACGCACATTCCTTACAAACCCACCAAATATCTCATAAGAAACTAGAAACCCAGTAAAAGTCTACATACAGGTGTGCACCTGCACCCCCCTATCAGTGCTCTTATATCGGACCCACTCTTAGCAGGGCAGCACCCACAGAATTTTCTCAAAATGTCTTGGAAAGATATAGCGGACATAACTACAAATCAAGCCGCCACAAAAGCATATACCTCAGAGGAAGCAGAGTCAATATACTCACTTATAAGAGAAGCACGCGATTTTGGTGCCTCCACAGGAAATATTTCACAACAACTGAAACAACTTGAATACTTGCTCAAAAAAGAAATAAATCAGCGCCTCCACGCCACTACTCTCATTGAGTATCACAAAGTCAAAAGAATCCCTAGAGGTCTACGAATAGCCTTAAAACCCATGCTATTTAAATTTAACAAAGATTTCATGTCACGCTGGTACGCTATACTGAACAAATGTTCGCTGGACTTGATACTTCTCATCATAGAAGAAATCTCTACTATCCTGGCTGAGCTGTCAAAAGACATAGACAAACTGAAGGATGATCTTTCACAAAAAATGGATTCTGATGATTGGGATAAGGTATTGGAAAACATTAATACCAATTTAGACAAACATGCAAAAGAAGTGCACGAACGGAAGACCAGGAAGTTCCGCAGGGACACCATAGATTATAAACTGGATGAGGTTTACTCATGGGCGGAAACCTATGCCCAGAAACGTTTCTTCAAAAAACCCAACTCTAATTCTTCTGAGGAAAGTCTGGTACCTGATCAAGACCTCACGGTTCAACGTCCGAAACCACCCTCTACCACACCCCAGATCCCAACAACAGAAGGGGAACCATCAACATCCAGCAATCAACAATCTTTTTTAGAGAGTGGCCCACCGACCAAGGGACCTCCAGACAAAATAACACCACAACCAGAACCCGCAACAGAAGGGGACAAAACAAAAAAAGCACCCGAAACAGGAAGACCACAAAGGACGGTGAAGAAACCGAATCCCTAGTGATGAATATCTCCTCCAGAACTCTCAATCCAGTGGAACTTAACACCTTGAACAAAGGCATCTCCTTTGTGCCCACATACTCATCCAATGAATTGGAAACTGAAACCGCAATGTTCAGATTCATGCGCAAATTACGCCTGAGGTGGTTTTTTTCAACCTTGTTTAATGTTGAAGATCAAAGCCCAGAATCCAGGAAATTCCGTCCCAAGAGTAAATTTATGGCTCCTATCACCCATAAATCACTTGACACCTTCGAACATCTGGTCAAGAAGGACCTTGCAAAAATCCAATATACTAAACCCTCTCATTCTAACTTGACTGCAAAGGAACAAAAAACTTTAGGATCTCTCAGAAGAGACAAGTCCATTACTTTTCAACCAGCTGACAAGGGCGGCGCCCTTGTAGTACTAGATACCACATTTTACAACCATAGTGTGGACGCCCACTTGGCTGACACTGATACTTACTTGACATTGGATAAAGATCCCACGGATGATCTATTGACTGTATTGACTACTATAGTCACTAAAGCTGTAGAGGCAGGTACTATTGACACACCTACTGGCAAATTTCTTGTAAACTCAACACCAAAAGTCCCACATATATACATGCTTCCAAAAATGCATAAGGACTCTTTGAGACCACCCTTCAGGCCCATAGTGGCAGGGTGCAATTCGATACATGAAGCCATTGGGTACTTTGTGGACCATCACCTCCAGCCACTAGTTCAAACTTGGGGCACGTACATACGTGACACCACAGACTGCCTCACGAAACTACAAGCCATTGAACACCAAGTGAATCAAGACACTTTACTATGCACGATAGACGTCGTGGCTCTGTACACATCCATAGCACATGACCAAGGCCTAGAAGCAGTGGAATGGAGGTTGCTGACCTCATCCAAACCACCTGAATTATCAATTTTCCTTCTTGAACTACTTCATTTCTCATTATATCACAGCTATTTTATTTGGCAAAATCAATTCTACTTACAGAAGACGGGAACATCCATGGGCTTTCCCGGAGCCCCTTCGTATGCAAACACCTATATGGCTCATTTTGAAAACCAGCATATGCTTACCAACCCCATCTGGATCAATAATGCAATAGCCATCTTTCGCTACATTGATGACATCCTGGTCATATGGAATGGTCAAAAGAGTACATTGGAGGATTCCATTAAGACCTTAAACCTGCACAATCCGAGAATTCAATTCACCTATGATATTCAAGAAAATAAGATACATTTCCTGGATATAGAAATTCAAAAAACAACCACAGGCTTGAGTACATCAGTCTACACTAAACCCACAGACGTGAACAGTGCATTACACTTTACCAGTGCACATCCTATTTCTCTTAAGAAACATCTCCCGATCTCGCAGTTCATGCGCATAAAGAGAATCACCTCGGACAACCAAGAATGTACCCACAAAATCCAAGAACAAAAATGCAGATATCAAACAAGAGGATATCCAGTAGAAATACTTGATCAAGCTGCAGAACAGGTTGAAAAGAAACCAAGGAAGGATTTGTTACAAACCACAGTAAGAACGCCATCCCGCAGAGAGGTATTTGTACTGAAACACTCCACACAAGCTCCTCGCATAAAAAATATCATCAAGAAAAGATGGGAAATCATTGAAAATGAACCAGACTTTCAAGGTATCTTCTTAGATTCTCCTTTATTTGCACACCAAAGAGCGAAGAATCTTCGTGAACTTTTGAAACCACAAGAAGACAAACCCATAGGAGGTTACAAGGGAATGACTAAATGTTACAACTGTGGACAGTGCAGTAATGTAATCACAGGTGACACTTTCATGCATCCACAAACGGGCACCAAACTAAAACTTCATCACACGTCAAATTGCAACACTGAAGAAGTGATATACGCAATTAAATGCCCATGTGGCCTCGTGTACGTAGGCAGAACAAGCAGAAAGATAAAAACTCGCATTATAGAGCATAAAAGCCGGATTCGGAACAAGAACACCACATCCCCACTGGCAACACACTGGGATACATCGGGTCACACCATACCCCAATTACGATTTACAATACTAGAAAGAGTCAAGAAGGTGTCAGGTACTGACATCAACACATCATTAGCCCGTAGGGAAACACATTGGATAAAAACACTGAGAACGATAGCCCCAAATGGGCTCAATGACCATTATGAGATGCTGTGTTTTTTATAAGTTAACCCTTTCAGCTCAATATTGTACAGGATCTGCACCCATTTCTTATCTTGTTTTCCACTTTTGACTGCTTGTTCACATATGACTCATCTCTCTTCTTTTTTTAAAAAAACATGTCTTTCCCTATAATTAATCTCGTTTTAGATTCTGTTTTTATTTTTCTCATTATATATTATGTTCTTTTCACTCCTTTATTTCATTTTCACAATTATCTCGATCCCCTATACACTTGTTCCCTCGTTTCATTTCCGATTCCCTGGAGATACTGCTCCATTCCGTTTTCTACATCGTTGTGCACCCTTGGGTCTATTTTTATGGATTGTAGACCTCCCACTGCCTTTGGTATAGAATCTCCCCGGTCGCGCATTGCACCCTGGATTATTTCCCATTCCCAGCGTTTGAAGAAACTGACGGTCCGAGAACTTGGCAAGCCTCCGGTATGTAGATCCCGCTTCGTATTCTCCAGTAGACGCTATGTCTATAGTGAAACCTTCGTTAATTGGAGGAGTTTAACTTGACTTCCAATATCTACTTTTAGAACACGGTGACCTGCAGCCGATATACATCGAGGGTTTTCCTTCTCCCTATCGCTCCGGATTACCAGCACTCTCGCTAGTGCTTACAAAACTACATTTCCGGTAAGCGAGCATAATAACGTCTCGTTTTATTTACGGTCTCTTCACTGTCATAGGACAGTCTCCATTATAATACTCTATTATATCATTGCAATTACAGACAGCAGTGCCCCGCACTTAAACCCTCAGCACCTGATCTCTTTTGCGGATCAACACTCTCTGCAAGGTACCACTTAGACGTTATCTCCTTATTACTATTATTTTCATTCCATATTACGGTGATTGGACCCTTCTCACTCTCCTTACTTGGAGGATTCATTTCATTTAACTACTATACTGGCCTATCTCCAACACTCTTTATTCTCTATGCACAACTTGGGGTGCAAATCCTAATAGCCGAGCAGTATTTTTACTGCATGTTGTTGTGTTCTTAATTTCCAGTGGCGACATTGAATGAGAAAACTTCACCCTAATAGCCGAGCAGTATTTTTACTGCATGTTGTTGTGTTCTTAATTTCCAGTGGCGACATTGAATGAGAAAACTTCACCCTCTTACGCTTTCCCCTGACGAAGGGTTCCACGTAACCCGAAATGCATTGGGATGGATGAAATAAGAATGTTATGTATCTCTTAAGTACTTAAACGCATTGTTGACTTGATATTATTTTGACATGTGACATAAACAGTTTGTATACCTATACATGCTAATAATGTTTTTGTGCTGTGATTTGAAAAATGCGATAACAGTAAAACATATGTGATGAAACATATAATGGTTGGCTTCAGAGCTTTTCATAAGAATTCTAAACTGCTATTGATAAATTTGTTTTAGACATTGTTGTCTTTTGAGCTGTGCATTCCCCTAACTGTGGGTTCTCCCACAGCCTACCTTGCTGCCCTAGACCGAGGCAGGTCAGGCCCGCCACATGCTTTAACAGCCCATACTGGCCCATTGTCTTGCTGTATGTGACAATCAGCCGCATACAAATTGACAATGGGTGGGGTTGCATCACGTGCTACGAGTACGAGGTGGCCATATCAGGGAGTTAAGGCTTCCCGCAGGGGGAACAGTGCTGTTCGCCAATGCCTAAAATTACGGACAAAAGGTGTCCGTAAAAGGGATCATCACGGACAATGGACGCGAGATCCAAATTAAGGATGGTCCGTGAAATTTATGGACGGTTGGTCACCCTACTTGAATGCCAGGGTGGCAGCCCAGCCAACGGCAACTGACGGGGAGGGCGCGCTGAAACCCATTCTTCCCAATGGGTGTTGCGCACCTGCTGTTTACGCAATCTGTTTCTACAAAGCTCCTGTGAAATAAGAAGATGAGTGAGCATCGCACCGTCAGGTCTCGTCGTGCAGGACATCAGGGGTTAACAGTCCAAGTACAGCTGAGCGCCATCGACTTGCGGCTTGTTCCTGCAACTGTGCGAGGAGAGAGAGGATGTTGTGAGCAGGCTCTAACAGCATCATCTGGCCAGAAATCATGCCTACATTTGAACTGAAAAGAAAAACTGCACCGCAGTCAGCTGGAGGTAGAATGGACAGACTCATCTTCTGATACCTCATCAAGGTCTGTGGCTCGAAGAAAATGAAACTTTAAATCTGGACCCTCTCTTTTCGAATTTTTCCATCATTTTTGAGTGAATGTTTAACTGTCTTTTTGCACAGCTCATTTTCTTTCAGTGTCCAGTCCAAATTCAAACCCTAAGCATCTGGGTATAGGTTTGATGCCATGTCAGGACTGGGTGTGTATCCACTTTTAAATTAAGATGAAATGCATTCCCTTGCATTCTTATGATGAAGCAAATGATCCGCGATAATCCTACGATTAGCAAGCTGCCACAAGTTGCAAAATGGTGCTTCCTTCCATTACAACCGAGGTCAAAGCATGCATGGCAAGAAAGATCTTCGTGTGTTACATTGCAGCAAGCACTAAAGAGACCCTACAGCATTTCTCGAAATAATGGGGTTTCATTAGTAATCTCTGTGCTTGTCCACTATATGTAGTAAAAGGAGAAGTGAGACTATGTGGAACCTACTGCAGTATTGTGCAAAGTGGAAAACCTCCTTTGGGAATAAACTTGAGACAAAACGTAACCCTTATGACGACAACGCCAGCCGCGGCCCGTGCAGATAAGGTCAGTGGGCCTGGTGGGCTGTGGGATTTCGATGGATGATGACAGGGAAAATTAAATAAATAATTAATTTTCTCTCGTTGTCTGTCGAAGTCCCTTCCCCACCCAGCCCCACCACTCTTACCTGTAGGGGCTGCGGCTGGACAACGCAATCTCTTTTCTGTTTTTTGAGCACATACATTTTGGAAAGTGGCAGAAGAAGTTGCCAAATGCTAAACTGCTCAGAGGGCCATGAATGTCTTGCCTTTGACTAAAAAGGAATTCTTGAAGGGTGGGCCAGTCACTGGGGCCTACCTTACGATCCTCGGCAGAAGTGGAGGTGAACCAGTTGTGGCACTTTTTGGGATGGGCTGTGCTATGTTAACAGTGCCACGTACAAAGACACTGCAGCGCTATTGTCGCGCACACTCATCAGTTTTTAGGTCTCGCTAAGCCAGCGCATACGCTACTTTGAGACATTTAGTAGGTGAGTTTTCAAAGTGCTACCCCACACTTTGGCTAACCTAGCGCTTGGTTTCACGCAAGCGCGCACGTGCGCAGCCATCTGTCTTTCACACGTCATTAAGTGCACCACTCGGCCGGACGTCTAGTGGCTGCTGCCAGGTCTGCTTTTGACCCTGCTTTCTTTCGCCCTCTAGCTATCTTCCTCGCTTTCTCCTACTCCCACTCTCTTTCCCATTCGTCTTTCCTCTATTTCTCTCCTCTCCCTTTTTTCCTCACTGTTTTTCTTTTGATCTGTTTCTTCCTCTTTCTCTTTTCCATTCTTTCTCTTTCATCGTCTTTCTACCTCTGTGTTGATCCCGCTCTCGTTTTGTTTCTTCCTTGTGCTTTCTTCCTCGTCTTCCCTTATTCTTTCCTTCTTCTCCCCTTTCCTGGTCTCTCACATTCTTTTTCTATGTTTCTTGCTTCTGATTTTTTTTCTCCACCTCCCATCATTCTCTCTCAAGCAAAACACACCTCCATTGTTTTTTCTATCACCTTAAATTCTATGTGGCAGTTTGACAGCTGAGGTGAAGGGACGTGTTTACGTCAGTGAACGCATAACATCTTTTACAATCTTCTAAATGATTAACACAGATCATGCGGTTCTTGAAACAAAGTATTTTAATCCCTTTTTATAAACACACAAAGACATGGAGTAACCTATGTTGATAACAAAGTAAAACACTTCCCAGGATAACTTCCGTATTCCAAGTCCAGCCTCAGTGACGCGCGTGGCCACCTAACAAGCACGCATCCATCACACGTGCGGATTCCTCGTGAACCCTTGTGGGAATTCAAACAAAGCTGGGCGGAACAAAGCAGAGCTGTAAATGTTGTAATCGAGTTCTGTTTTTCAGGCCACAGTGTTTGCAAGAATTGCACAAGCAGGCACTTGCTGAGGGGACAAGTGTTCAAATGAGCAGCGTTGCCTCCGTGCGGTTTTTGTACATCAGTGACTTGCACTGCTCATGATGACCGTCTACTGATGCATCTAGGTCTGGACCCAGAAATGGTAAAGACAGCCCTGAGCACTTATTTACCTCTTTCCCACCACTTAATTGAAATCTGCTATGAAAACCCATATTTGCATGTCTGATTTTTTTGCAACTTGCAAGCGGTCTCCTGAAACACACCTCCCCTTTTAGAAACCAACCTACTTCCTTAAATAGCATTGTAATGAGGTTTCAACATTTATAGAAGATCAGTGATTTTGTTGTTTCCTCTTTTTTTCTTCTCTTTTCTTCTCCTATGCTTGAGTTCGACGCAGTGCTTTGCTCTTTCTTCGCCCCTTTGTGTTTGAGTACTAAAGTACATTTCTCCCTTCATGGATGTCAATTGATCAAAATGCCTGGGGTAGTGGAAGTGAAATCACACGCCCTTTGACCTTCACGTTCATGTACGCCCACGTTTACACATACACACACACTCACTCACATAAACAGTGAACAATGTCATAAAGTCCACTAATAATGTAATAATAAAATGACAGAAAACAATGACAGGGAACGAACCTCAACCAATCTGCCGCTGTCTCAGAGGCACTGATTTTGCCACTGCTGTAGTCAGAAGAACAAGCATTGGCATAGCTAATAGGTCTCACCTTTGGTACCTCATAAGTGTATAGCCATGCAACACGATGTGTTGCACCAAGGATATTGTGCTGGATAACTAAACACTTATAAGGTCCCAAAGGCGAGACCTATTGGCTATGCCAATGCTTGTTAAAGACATTGGTGAAGCTTACAAGAAAAAGCAGAAGGCAGGGGTGGATCATTCAACTGCACCTCCCAAAGTTCAAAGTTGTAGAATACGGTGCGCTCTTCTTCCAATACCAGTCGTTGCATGGTATTGCTGCAGAAGCAGACAAAGTCTTGAGAACACTAAAGAGTGAAATGGTGACCCGGAAGCAAATTAATCAAAGATTCATTCAGTTCATTTGGAAAGTTTCAGCTTTATTCACAATCGTAAAATCCAATCATAAAAAAAACATTCCAGCCAACATGTTTCGTTCAAACAGTGTTGAACTTAATCAGGGCTTGTATTTATATATTGGTGAGTATCCCTATGTACTAAAAATCGTCCATCAGTTATAATGAATATTTTTTTTAATTTATTCATTTATTTCATCGTCGTGAATGAATGCCACAATCACGGAAAATGCTCCAAGGGGACAGTTATCCTTCCCTCAGTCCAATACCCGAATCCGTTTTGTCTACCGAAAACACTGCACTTCGTTAGGAAAACGTCCCTGCTCCCTCACACCGGCGGCATTTGGTTTCCTACAGCAGATGGCTCAGGGACTTGAAACCGCTAGCCCCAAGTCAGCACAATGCCAAAGAAAACAGAATGACTAGCAATCCTGTGCTATCGTGCTTGGCAAAACCTATGAACCAGAATGTTACCACAAAGGAGAAAATAGCAAACAAACACTTTCAGACACTTTACACATGCCTATTTCCAAGTAGAATACTCTGCTAAAACAGTTTCCATTGATGTAATGTTGAAAATGAATGATTATGAGTAAAATAAAGTGTTGCAATAAAGCCGCACATTTTTCATTTTTATGTAGGAAAATCCATTTTTGTGCAACAAAATTTGAAAATCTATGCCGCAATATCCTGGGGGTCTGCTTAAAAGGGTCTGTGTCTCCCAAGCAGCAGCGCCAACATAGTCACATCCAGGGCCGGACTGGTGTTTTCGGGTACCGGGCAATCCCCCGGTAGGCTGGATGGGGTGGGGGCCGGTTTTCCGACAGGGGGGGCGGTTTTGTGGCTGGGAGGCCGTTTTCAGTCCGACCGTTGTACCGAGAGTGACGTGGGCGTTGGGGCCGATGGTGACTCATGCTGTTTAAGCAGGGCCAGTGCCTCTTCAGTGATGGTGGGAGAGGTCCCTTCGAAACAGTTTCTCATTCAGGAGTAAAAGTTGCGGGCCGGAACAGCCATGTGTTCTTAATAAAACTCCTTGCTGCTAGAGACTGTGCCTGATTTCATTCCCTTTCACCGCAGTGTGTATTTCGTCACCTATTATGCGTGCTGGGAGCAATCTCTCTCCAGCATGATTACTTCATTGAAAGTGCATGGCCTCGTCATCACCATGGCTAGTGTTTTACTGGATCTCTCTCCTCTCCATAACTTTTGCTGCTGCATATTTGGCCGTGAATGTAACTCCTTCATGAATTATTTCAGTGTGGCGTCAGTTGTGACCTATAGTATTGCATTGCCTGACGTGTGCTTTTTAAAGCTCGGTTTTAATTTCATATCCCTCCTGTGTCAAGAGATGTGTTCTAATTCATTACGTACCCTATGATGTCATACCTGACATATATAACTGACTAACATTTTGATTTGCATATAGCCAGGTTCTGAGCTGGGATGGTGCAGTGAGATAAATAACGGTGATGGATCAAGCCCTGATCTTTGGACTGGGTAAGAGTGGTCTGCTTAATTCAGACACTCTGTTCATCACCACCCCCCTTTTCTGTAACATTTTGAGTGCCTCACATCCTTTTCCTCGACTCAAGACTGACTGTTTCCGGTGTTCCTTCACTGGGTATAACCGGGTATATCAGTTAATCAATACCCCAAATAAGGACTTAGGGACATTATGTATTCTCTGTAGGTCTAAATTTCCGGAACCTGACACACAGCATCTTCCCAGCATAAAGGTTTGTAACCTTTAGTACGTTACATTTTGCCAGCAGGCAATGTTTTGCAGTGGTGACAAACTTCACAACTTGGTGAAGTTTCACAGTCTGGCACCTTTGCACAACTTTGCCAGCGGTTTTATAGTCTTGGACACTACTAATTTGTTCTCTAGGCAAATTTGCCGATATTTTTACAGAGAATAATTACCATAATTTTGTGTGTATTTAAAAAGTTTTGGCACAAATAATATTTTTTGTTGACATTGAAAGACTCTTCAGGAATCTTGTAATGTCCTTTTAGTACCACGTTCCTAATTTCTAATAAGTCACTTTGCAATCACTCCTACCAATACCATGGGATCTCACTTAAACCTAAATACTCTGCTGATCAGAGAGACAGTCTGGTCAGACGTGCTTTTGAATCAGTTCGAAGAAGCAAGCAACCATTAGCTAAACCAAGATGTGCAAGAGCCAATCATTTGCAGCGTGTTTTTTAAAGCTCCGTTTCAATTTCATATTCCTCCTGTGTCAAGAGGTGTGTAATTGATGTACGTACCCTATGGTGTCATACCTGACATATATAACTGACTACCATTTTCAGTGCCTCTCATCCTTTTCCTGGACTCAAGACTGACTTTTTTAAAATTAAAGTCAGTCTTTAACAATCGCCTCAAGTAGTTCATTGCAGAATCTAGCAGTGCCCTTCTGAGAAGGGGCAGGGTATTATCTTGAAGTTTGGGGTATGAACTAGGGGTTTAACCAACCCGACCATTAAGTTCTCTTGTGCCTAGCCTGAAATCTTGAGTATATGTTTTGAATCGAGGAGTGAACTGTGAATGCTTAGTTCATGGGATGTCCAGGGTGCACGTCTGCAAAAAGAACAATTGATGGACAGAATGCAGGACAATGCCATACATTCACTTCAGTACAGAGAACTGGGCCTAAATCCATCGTTTTTGTGCTCACCATGAGAATCCAGTCTGGACCCAGCCATATGCAAATCAGTCTTAACTCTGCGCCAAATTGGAATAGTCCAGCCCGAACTGCCAAGCCAGGTCATCCATGGACTGGAAACAAGCATCCATGGACCGGTTTCAGGCTTTCAACCCTCATCAGCCAGGATAGCTTGAATCCAGAGGCATGGAGAGCACGGGACCCACGTCTGGGCATACCCGTCCCCCTTTGGGTGACAAATGCAAAAAGAACAATTGAAGAACATAATGCAGAACAATGTCATACATTCACCCCAGTACAGAGATCTGGGCCTGAATCCATTGTTTTGGTGCTCACCGTGCCATTCCAGAACAAGCATCCTAGGACCAGTTTCAGGCTTTCAGCCCTCATCAGCCAGGATAGCTTGACTCCAATGGCATGGACAGCATGGGACCCACGTCTGGACATACCCGTCCCACTCAGGGTGACAAATGCAAAAAGAACAATTGATGAACAGAATGCAGATTTAACCCAGATCTCTTGACTGGGGGTGAATGTTTTGATTTGTTCTGCATTCCGTCCATCAATTGTGAGTCTTTTGCTTTCTTGCCCTAAGTGTGCCAGGTATTCCCAGACATGGGCCCTGGGCTCACTGTGCCACTGGAATCAAGCTATCCTGGCTGAATAGGGGTGAAACCCCAAAACTGGTCCTAGAATGCTTGTTTCCGGTCCAGGGAGGACCTGGCACGGCAGTTCGGGCCGGACTGTTCCCATGAGGCACAGGGTCAAGACTGATTTGCACATAGCTAGGTCTAAACTGGGGGGGCATGGTGAACAAAAGAATGATGGATTTAACCCAGATCTCTTGACTAGGGGTGAATGTTTTGATTTGTTCTGCATTCTGCCCATCAATTGTGTGTCATCTGCTTTCTCGCCCAGGATGCAAGTCTAGCATCTTTTAAAAAAAATATATTTCTTTATTGACATTTGTCATTTGCATACAGGATACGATATGACAAACAGCACAATGCCCCTTACAGTAGTACAAATATAAAAGAAAGGCTAATGCTCATACCTCATAGTAATGCAACAAAAGGGACTGTGTTCAGGAGAAGAAACCAAACAATGCCATAATCAATTGGTCAAGCGTCACAGTATGTTACAGCACAGTGCATTATCCTAGTTTCAGCAAAGAAATATAAAAAATGGCTTATTGTATTCTATACATCAAACATAATTATCAGTGAATAGTTCTGATGAAATACGTATCCCCTCCCACCCTCATCCACCCCTTTAGCTTCCATGTAACTGATAGTTCATACCTCATGAGTAAACCCCCTTGCAGCCTCAGCCCATTTCGTATAATTCTTCATGCATATTTTATATATGTTAGGCCACAAATGGACAAATAGTCCCATCCCATCTTAGCGTCACCTTTCCATGTCATTCAATTGATAAAGTTGCGTCTCACTAGGGGGCTCCAGCAGAGCCCCTGTCATTGCACTCCAGGCAAGCAAGGCATTTTGTGCCTTTTCATCACTCCTGGTCCTCCTCATATGTCCATCTTCTGCCCCTGCCCATTCCAGTAGATCTTTCTCCCACGCTTCCTGTGTCGGGTTGGGAGCCTAACCCATGTATTGATATGTGCCTTTTTGCCATTATAAGGCCTAATATAGTAGAGCGTCTACTCAATCGCCGCTTTGGGTCTTCTGGGAGAGGACCCAGCAGACACTTATTAACTGTATGTGGGACATCCCACCCTGACGCGCGCTTAAACTGGGCCAAAATCTCAAACCAATAGGAAATTACAACTGGCCAATACCACATCATGTGTAGGAAGCCGACTTTGACTGTCTCGCATCAGGGGAAGCTCGAATCTCTTGATGCATATATGGTGTGCAGTCATTTGGAAGAAAGGTAGGTCAAATGAACAACAGTATACTTTATCTGTTTGAACACATCCGCACACAGGCAACTTCCGGATGCCTTCATGAATCTTAGCACAGCCCTTGAGCGAGATAGGTTTTATCGCTTAGGCGCTGCCATGTTTCCTCTATGTGTAGCAGCCTAAAATGCCTATTAGTACGTAGTGCTTGATAAAGATGAGATATGAACCTACGACCTCCTGCCATTGACAGCATAGTTTCAAGTGTTAGTGCGGTTTCAGGAACCTCAGAGAATATGGACCCGTCTTGTACACTTTTTCCTTTGAACCTTTGCACAATTGTTTGAAGTTAAGTGCGTTTTTAAATGACTTTATGCTGTTTTATATGAAGAATCAATTGTTTATATTTAAATTCATGTTTCGTGCTCGACATTTCCTTTTTTAGTGTTCTCTGTAAGAATGTCTGTGATTTATGACTGGGTATCCTGGTGCTCCATAAGGTAATCATTTACTATGCATGAAAAGTTAATACAATCTAATATGCAAGGAAAAATGTGTTGAAAAATTCTTTGCTTTGGCCTTTCTGTCTCTAATTGTCTTGAAGGACAACCCCACAAACTCCCCCTAGTAGTGGTTGGTCACTGCGCTTGCTTGCTACACACCATGCGGGGGCTGGTCTCACTTTTACTTCTCTCTGATTCACTACTTGTGTTCATTTTTGGTGCTCTCTGAAAGAAGGTCTATGGGTACATATGACTTGGTGGGTAACCAGGTGCTCTTTAAGGTTATCATTTACTATTTACTGTGCTTTGAAAGTTGATCCAATTGAATATGTAATGAAAAATGTGCTCTAAAATTCACAATTTTTGACTGTCTTTTTCCAAACCCCCCCCAAGTAGCGGTCGGGCTCACTCGCTCAGCTCGCTCACAGCGGGCCGGATGGGGGCTGGTCTGGAAAAATTTGCCAGGGCTGCTTTCAGTTCCCAGTCCAGCCCTGGTCACATCATCCCGAAAAGCTGTCTAAACGACATCCCTCTAACCTTCAGGTCACAAGGAGATCAGAATTCCAGGTATTTACCAGGCAAGATACATTTTAGTGTCCAGGAAATATATACTCGCCAGAATATAGGTGAACAAATGCATTATCATGCACTTACAGACCTTTTGTTATACTGATAATGATGGACGGTTAATGCTAAGGAAGCCTGCAGAAATTAAGGCCCTAATAGCAGTATTGCTTTATGCTCTAAATAATAATGCGAACATTTAGATAACGGCACAAAAAAAGCGAAAGAAGACAATTAATTACACTCCGGGATATACATTTTCACACGAAAAATGTCATTACTCAACAGGAGGAAAACCAATTCTGCTGGGTGGGGAAACTAATTACTGTTACAATCCCAAAGCAAACCCCTCAAAAAGCATTCATCCTGAATAGGTTTTTTTTCTCCATTAAAAGCATTGCCACATCCCCGGTTTTGGAAGTCACCCGACGAACTAAAGAGGCTTACCTTTTTGAACATAACTAGCGACATGACTGCAGACACTGTGAAAAGGGCGGCTATGATTAGCATCATAACTCCAACAGTAATACTTTTATTCAGGCCAGTCAGGGCGGAAATCCATCCACTGAAACACATATTTAGACACGTTATTAGAGGTGATCACTCTAAACCCATTCATTGGATTTTACATATTCAGAGAGGAAACAAAATGTAACACTAACTGTGGTATTTGTGCAAAATGTGTGAAAAGATCTATAAAAAGGAATAAACACAATATTAAATCTTGACAGATTACAGCAATTATTCGTAACAGAAGGGGATAATTACAGCATTTCCTACTTAGGAGGGGTTCTTTTGATTTGGACTGATAGATAACTGATGTTTGCTACCGAACACAGAGGCACTCAGTCATCGACACTGGATGGACGAAAGGCGGAGTTGATCAGTTGGAATTGGAACCTATGACGACCACCTACACACCGATCCCTGCAGTGGCTTTAGTCCACCGAGCTAACTGAGCCCCCAGCATCTTCATTGAAGAGAGCTGAAGGTTGGAGAGGGATCTCCGGCACTTTCTGAGGACAGGTGGATTTTGGTGTTATAACTTGTGTACCCTTCCTTCCCCTGTTTATTTATTTATCCACTGGGGACGATATTTCCATAAAAATAAATGGTTCCTTAAACGTATGCACTCACGACGCTCGGAGAGGGGATTCTAATACTTATTAGAACACTGGAATGTGGAGCACTACATTGAAGACAATGGAATGCTCCGTGCTTCTACGGGACTGTAAAGGCCCGCAAAGCAACATTCCAATGTTTTCACAAAGACCTCTCAGAGCCAGAGGGGGATTTAAACCCCCTTGGGCTCGGGAGGCCTTTGTTTTATTTGTTAGAACATTCTGCCCTCTAGAGCCCTTGGTAGCTGGGATATACCGGCTATTAAAGTCCCACTCCCTTGTTAACGCTGGAGCGGACCTTTAATAGTTGGTATAGCCCGCTACGGCAGGCTATACGGCTTTATTAAAGGAAGGCATGTTAGAGTGAAGACTTCATTCATTTATTGTTCTCTTCAATACTTTTCAAGTCTGATCTGAAGGGCAGTGGCTCATACGGGAAGTGGGAAACAGGAGGAGAGAAAACATGTTCTTACCTTGTATATTCGGGGATTCTAATCTGAAAAAGCCTCTAAGGTTCTGTGATTTGTAGGACTCTCACTTAGGTTTTACTCTAGTCTTATAGCCCGCCGTAGCGGGCTATACTGGCTATTAAAGTTCCGCTCCAGCGAGGGCCTTTAACAAGGGAGCGGGACTTTAATAGCCGGTATAGCCCAGCTACGAAGGACTATAAGGCTATTAGAACATTCTGCCACTAGAGGGCAGAATGTTCTTACAAATAAAACAAAGGTCTCTTGAGCTCGAGGGGGTTATATCACCTCTGGGTTCCGAGAGGCCTTTGTGAAAACATTGGAATGTTGCTTTGCGGGCCTTTACCGCCCCGTAGAAGCACGGAGCACTCCATTGTCTTCAATGGAGTGCTCCACATTCCAATGTTCTAAAAGTGTATCTACCCATGTAGGAACATCTGCATCGCGCAAAGCTAGCTGAGGAGCAACAGAGGGCTGAACAGAAGTAGCGCTTACAGAGAAGCAAGTAGTGTTGGTACCCGGAGGGTCAGGACTTGGTACTTTCAGTTTCTTTCTGAACAGCAGGAGGACAGGAGCAAAGCGAAAGTCATTCATTATTCCTGTCTGTACCCCATTCAGTGTGTATTGGTTTACAAATGTATGTGGTCGGGCGTTAGGATTCATTATCACACTTCAATCTTTAAAAGTGTGGTAACATGAGGATACACAGCACTTGGGTGAAATTACCAACTCAAAATACAGAGGAATGCTAAAGGTAGACCGCTTGCAGTTATCTAAAGGATGCATTGTAAGAACGGTATGTTCATAGCTAGATGCTGGGACCTAAAGAGCATGGGGACCCCTTTCTCCTCCTCCAATTATTCGATACCTTCAGGAAACTAAACGGCTTAAAGTTTTGTTTGAACACTTGGCCTTTTTCAGGGTTACAGTAAAAATATAGAAAATAAATATTATTCTGCCTACATGCATGCAAAGAATCAAGCACAAAGAATGGAATATCTATTTCACAATTATTCCAGAACTCACAATATATAAAACAAGAGTAAACTAAATTAAATTATTGCTACCAGCAGAGAAAACGTTATTACAATACACAGTCATAATCAGAGACAACATTTTAATAAGAATAAAGCATACCGTGACTGATCTTCAGATAATCTTATTTATGTATTAGCTATGATATTATTACCAGAGTACAGCTTGCATAAATGACAAATTCTTGCTTACTGCCTCACAAATACCATGTTACAATACATTTATAAAAGTTTAATACCTAGTACCATTCTCATAAACCATAAACACATTTAATGCATAGTATTCTGGAGCATGCAAAAAAATCTTTGTAAAACAAATTCTACACATGAAAGCATCATGACACAAACGATTTATTCAGATCTGCGGTGAGTAATATGCTCTATGCATCATGCCTTTCTCAGTACAACCATGGTAGTATACAACACTCTGCGCTTGGCGCATCGGCATGTATATATAAAAACATACAAAATATATCTTGGTCAAAGCATATGACAAAGGTGGAGACCGAATCATGGATAGGATCCAATATATCAGGGAAACAGAGAGACAGATATCAAAGATCACTACATAAAAAGATTGAAGGAGGACTCAATGCAAGAGATTGTGGACGAGTTCTTCCGGAGGTTCCTCAAGTAGAATGAGGGGAGGCTTTCAGAAGAAGAAAAATACATCCACTTAAAAACACATCACCCAGAAGCTCCTACAATTTATTTCCTGCCAAAAGTATGTAGGAAGTTTTTTTGTAGCCTGTAGTTAGATTGATTGGGTCTTGCTAGGAACAAATCTAGATGTTTTGTTTCCCTATGTGCTACAATTTAAAGCAGAAACAATTAAACACGCTCAGAAGGTCCACAGGAAGAAAACTGCTTCCAATAGCATTTTAGAACCAACAGTGGACATCGTGGAGCTCTCAAATTGAGAGCTCCTTACAGGAAGCTATTGCTAGCTAGAAGGGCTTGCACCAAGAATGAGAATTTAGAGAAGAAGCACATGTGGTACGGCTGAATGATTGGAAAAAAGTGCATCTATTAGTAGTTCTGGAAGCTTCCCTGAAAACAGCAAGAGGGAAACAAAGATCAGCTGCTCACTCCAACAGCACACAACACGTAAGCACAGGGCTCAGAAATACATTCAAAAGTTTAGAGACATTGTGAAATACAATAGAGCATATACGATTATATAGAATGTTTTACGACAAAAATGGATTATGTTAAACAAGAAGCTCCTTAAAGATATTATTGGTGAAGCCACTCAGATAGATAGATAGATAGATCTTTATTTGATTAATTCAAATCTTTACAAAAAAACAGCAAATTCATACAATACTAGATTATATACATTTGAATAACAATAAATGCATTTTCGATAGCAATAAATCTTTAAAATTGTATACTTCCTATATTAAAAACGGTTTTATTTTTTTTTCTAAACAATTAGTATGTTAAGGCTTAAAAGAAAGTATAATCATTATTAGTGTCCAATTTCATGCTGTTCTAATTTTTTCCATACTTTTGTTAAGAATTTTGTCAATGCAGAGTTATTGAGAACATCATCTGAACAAAGACATTGGCTCAAAGCCTGCCTACATGTCTTTATCCCTCTTTCATTAAATAGTCTTTTTAGTATGGTTAGTCTTTCATTTTTTAGTTCTAGACGGAGACACAAGAGATGGATAATATTTTCTTCTCCGGAGTTACGCAACCTAAACAATATGTTGTTTTCAAGTTTTTTCCATGGTGGTGCTTGGGATTCGCCCGGCCATACTCCAAATCGTGCTTTAATGAAAATCTGTTTGCTTTTCAATGACCATGCCGTGACCAAATATTGCTGTACCCTCCTTTTTGTGTAGCTATTTATTATGGACCATGCATGTTTCCTTTTGACTAAAGTCGCCTTGTCGCTTATCAATGATAGATAGTCTGTTTTATTAACAACTTTTTAAAAAGATTCCTGGGTTATGGAAGAGGCCCAGATCTCCCTGACCTCAAATTCGTCAAGAGCCCCGTCCAAATATCTCCAGGCAGATGATTTATTATTTCCTTCAATTTCTTTCCACAATAGTTGCAACATCAAGTTCTCCTCGTCATTTTTCACTCTATTCCATAGTTTGATTACATGACCCTTTTGTTCATACAGCTGATTATTCAAACCGAATTCCAGCCTAACTTGGGCTTGAGAAGCATTTTCTGGAAGTTAGAATAGAGATCTAAATGTTTTTGAGATAGCATTATTAATGATACCTGCATCTATTCCATTTAAGGCCTCACTGCCGTAAGTTAGAGAGGGAAGTAGTTTGGAAGATATCGCCTTAAGTAAAGGTTGATAAGTTAGGTTACTTGTTGATTTTTGAATAATCCTAATGCAGCTGTTAAAGCATTTGCTTTCCTGTTGATATCAAGTTTCTGTGGGGTACAATTACCATTGTCATTGAATAGGACTCCCAGATATGTATAGGTTTCACTTGTTCCAAGTTCTCCTTTCCCAGAAACCATTTGGATATATATTTCTTACTTGAGTTTTTTGTGATGACCATAACTTTAGATTTGGTTTAATTTATTACCATCCTATTTTCTGTGGCATACTCCAATGTGCGTGGTATTAAACTTTGCAGGCCCACCTTTGTATTGCTTAAAAGAATCACATCATCTGCATCATGCAAATCTACTCTATGCAGATGATGTGATTCTTTGAAGCAATGTGTTTAATCGGCTAGCTTAGGTGCGTTAGCATTTATGTCATTCAAGGCCTCCATCAAATCTGCTAAAAACAGATTAAAAAATAAAGGAGCCAGTACACACCCTTGCTTCAATCCGCCGGTCGTTTGTATTTCATTGGTAAGTGACCGACCATTCCCAATACGTACTCTGACCCAAGTGTGTATATGCAGAAGACGGATCAGGGGTAATAACCAAGGTGGAATCCCTTGTGTACATAGTTTTTCCCACAATCGTTCTCTATCGACACAATCAAACGCGGATTTAAAATCAACAAAGCATGAGTACAAATGTTTGTTTTTTTTTAATTGCCTTGCCGATTAAGACAGATAGAGCTAAGATGTTGGTAGCTGTTCCTAGGCCTTTAACAAAACTGGTCTGATTAGGCGGGAGAATGTAATTATCCTTTGCCCAGTCAGATAGGATTGTCAACAAAATCCCTGCAAATACTTTTGCATCAGTGTCCTGTAGGGTTATTAAACAATAGTTCTCAGGCAGGGCCCAAACTACTTTTTTGAAGATGGGAGATATTAGGGACCCTCTCCACGTTTCAGGTATCAACCCTATCCGGACTACTTCTTTGAAAATTTTGGTGAGGTGTTCTGCCCATATATCTGGATCCTCCTTATACAGTGCAAACGGAATACCGTTCGGGCCTGGTGCTCCATCTTTTTGTTTTTTTATTAACTTGGCAACTTGTTCTTGAGTAATTTCACATTCAAGTTACGTACTTTGGATTAGAGGTTTCCTTTCATGTATAGTTGCCTTCATTTTCAATTTTCCTGGAATCCGAGTTTAAATGGAGCGCCAGAAATTTCACCCATTCAGTCTCAGTCAATACAGAGGAAACTACAGCTTTATCTGATCTTGTTAAGCTGTTTATCATCTTCCAAAATTCCCGTGAGTTTCCTTGATTACAGGCATAAAAAAAATCGAGGCCTAGTGGTCATTGTTAGCTTCATTTTTTTCATTCCAGATGAATTTCCTTAGGTTTTTATTGAACACCTTTATATTAGTTTTAGTTTCTTCTTTGTTAGGAAACTTTAACAGCTCTTTCCTCAGTTCATTTCGAGTCCGTTTCAATTTCTGTACCGCATAAGGTTGAGGTTAGTTACCTTTTTATCAGTCCGAGTTACATATCGGTCTTTAGATTCGATGCGGTTAGCATGTTGGTTAAGTAGGTAAGTAGTTTGCATATAAAGCTTGCCCATTGATCAACTGCAGATATATCCGGTGTTTCCAGGAAGCTTTCGACAACCAGTTTTTTTTTTTTACTAAATCACAAGTCAGTCGTATGTTATTTGGTTTCCAGTTTAATTTCCAGTAATTAATGGTTCCGATCTGACCTTGCGTTGTTAAATACACTTGGTATTTTGTATTCTTGAGCGATGTAGTGATTATTTGCTGACAGTCATCGCTCACTGGGACCTTTTTTTTAGGTAATACGCGGTACAGTTATTGAAAATATTCAGCGATACCATTGTATAGTCTATTCGAGATTTTGCATTGTGGGAGTAACAGGACCATGCTGGATGGGAATCAGTTGGGAACCTACCATTGAGTATTCGTAGACCCAAAGCTTCCATATCCTACACTAAATTTAGGCCACATTTATTTTGTCTTAGTTTAGGTGTGGTCTCTATTACTTGGACGGGAATTAATCATTGCTGATCTTGTGACTGTGTCACATCCTCTCTTGTAAAAGGTATTAACAGGTTTAAATTAAAGTCTCCTGTTAATATAGGTCCCATGAAGGGGTCCTCTATCCTCTGCTCTACTAGATAGGTGGAAAGAGTAGCACACATGGTCTTCCTTGAGGTAAATGTTGGGGGGATGTATATATTAACCAACTTTAGCGATTTTTCTTGCTGTTGTATCTTGTATTTTCACTTTACCGTCTGAACATTACAGCTGTTCGTAACCAATTGCATGTGTTCAGCTTTAAAATCAAGTGAGATGAATATTGTGAAACCCCCACATGGGCGACCGTAGATGCTTTGCTTAATCGCAGGCTCGAAATATCCTTTATATCTATCAATACTAAATGGAGCAGTTGCCCGGTCTCTTGTAGTAAAATTATCTGATAAGGCTTAAGTAGTTGAGTTATATTATCCATATTTTTGCCTATTCCATTTATGTTCCATGAGCAGATTGTTAAAGTTTCATTGACATTTTTTTTAGGTATTTGAATGTTGTTTTTTGATTTCCTTGTCATTGATCATCATTTCCATGTAAAGCCATCGTAATCCATGTTTCATTTATCCCATTGCCCTTCTCTGTCTTTTTGTCGCTAGACGGATTTGCGACACCCCTATCTAGTTTTTGTATCGGAATTTTTAATACAGAGAAGGTAGGTGACCCCTTTTTTACTTTTTCAAATGTTAACATATTTTCTGTATTTATCAATGGTGTGGGATAGTCTATCGGTACAACTTTACTAATCATTATTCCCGAACTACGAAAAAGGTCTTGTTCCTTCATAATTTGTTCTACTACAGATGGGGATGTTACCGTTATTACTGTTAATGGCAGTGATCCCTCTGGGTTTTGTAAAAAGCCAACACATTCAATTCTTTTGTTGACACATTAGCTAGTGATGGAACCGATTTAAATAGGCATCAGAGATTACCTCTATTTAGCGTATCTTGTTTCCCTCTGGACTCATATACTGGTTTGAAAATGTATTGTTCCGTCCTTTGGGTTACCAGTTCCCTTTCACTGCTATGGTTTAGTTCTTCTTGGACTATATTTATACATCGGTTATTATTACCATTTCTTACTATTACCAGCTGATCCAGTTTTGTTGATTGGGTTCTATCCTCTATTAGATCTGTTGCATCTGATAGTTTTGCTAGTTCATTATTAGAATAAACATATTGGGTAGAAAGGTGTTTTGTATTTGAATCCTTATTAAGATTTCTCGATGATTGTTGTTCCGCAATGCCCCTATTCAATAGTCCTGGATCCTTTTTATCTTCTACCGTTGTAGTTATTTCTGAGTTTGACAAACTCATTCTTTGGTCGGTCTTTATTAACATTCCATTTTTGATATCCTTCTTGGGCCTATTTTCTACACAGCCAATTCCAGAATTATCATACTCCCTTAGTTGGAAATTTGTCTCGCACTTCAGGTGAACTATCAAATGTGCAGTCTGCGGTATTGCTTACAATTGCTTTATCTATTGAGGTCTTCCTTTTCCGGTCCTTTTTTGAGAATTCATATTGTTTACAGGTTTAACAAAAATATCAATACTGAGTTTTTTTTGCAATGATTGGTATTGTCGGATCACTACTTGTATCCATTTTTATTCCAATTGTTTCATTCAAGAGTAGTTTTCCCTTATAATTCTTATTTTGTTTCATTCCCTCGAATGACTCTAGGTCTGTTCGATCCTGCGCCTTAGCTTTATATCTTGCTTTGCATAGTTTTTTTCTATGCCTTTTTGTCATTATAAAAGGTGTCGAAACCAGATCCAAATCATCTTCAACATCTTTATCATCCTTAGGGTCTTTCACAGCTTGATCAGTTGATTTGACATTTATAGATTTCTTAATGTCCTGTTGTGTGTTTGAGATTGTTGGGGTGAAAGATCGATCTTTAGTGTTTAAATTGCTTTGAACTGCTAGATCATCCATCTTGGTGAGCTTACTTTTTATTGTAAAACATATACATGAAGCCACTCAGTATAACATACAAATATCACCCCTACTGCTGACCGCACTACAAAGAGCCATTTTGATCATAAATGGAAGCAAAGAGAAGGCATTTAGTGGCCAATAGATAACAATAGTTTTAAAAAGAACATCTAATGTGAGGTATGTCCCAATGGGAAAAAAACATGTCTAAACATACCAAACAAAGCCTGGAATGGCAAGTTGATGGATCTAAAAGAACACATATCCTATGAAAAAGATCAAGTAGCATATGTACTGGAATGTACACACACAAATAAATGCACAGGAAATACTACAACTAACATTGAGCTCAGACTCTTGAAACATCTGAAAGTCATAGAAAATGCAAACCTTATCCAAAGGTCAAACATTATCAGGAAAAGCAATTAATTAGAGAACGTTTAAATACTAATTTATTAGGGCATAAAGTACATAAACATATGAGTGAGGTGTAGTGTAGTTCCTATATTCCCAATAGGCTCTGCGCATTGGAATAATATATTCTATAGATAGGATGTAGGACTTAGGTCAGTAGGTCTCTATCGAATATACTAAACTTAATTGTGAGTGCCAGCTAGCTCAGAGGTCACTAGAAACTTTCTTGAATTCACAAGAAGGGATTAGTTTCTGACAACCGCATAAAACATGACAACTTTGTTTCCCTAGGACTGGAATAACTATCTTCAGAGTCATGGAAACCATAGATACATATTTCACTCAGTCAATGTTTCGTTTCTACAGAGTGTGCAGAGAAATAGTGAGACAGGTGTTTTCCATAAAAGGTTTATTGAACAGTCTCCTTTCTCATGCAAGAGAGATGAACTGCTACAATTGTTAGACAGAATGCAAAGTATAATGCGTACAACGAGAATAGTATTATAAAATAATACTATAATAGCATTGTATGGTTTCTAAGCCATATAAAAATACAAACATAATTAACACAGGCTAAAATACTCAACTGGTGCTTCTAAAATACGCCTAACCCAATGTACCTAACCTAGGTCTAGTACGAGGGAAGTAGTAAGTATGGTCTTTAGCATAGGTTTAGTTTTTGCCAAGAATCTACCAAAGGTTTCTCTAGGTTCTAATCAGCTCCATACCTTAGAATGAAGGAGGTCTGGTATCTCTGTCTCGGGACTCGATTTTCCAACACCCCGCAAGGAGAGTCAGAAACACTGGATCTGGATTTCTCAGCAGAGGAGGGCAGCTTTCTGCTCAGTGCGTCAACTGGAGAGTCGTGTTCCTTCGGCACGTGCTGTGGCGAGCTGCGTCGGGCAAGTAGATCGTCAAACTGCTCCGAACCACCGTGCTTTGCTATAGCAGATAAGGTATATTTATACCTTGAAGGGGTTTAGGAATGCCATGTTTGACATAAAGTCGGGCATATGAACGTCATAAATGAACCCCTAAGGAATAGATGTTCATTGTAAATCTAACGGAGTTCTTTGAGAAATCAATATTCAAGCAAGGGGAAGTCCATAACGGCTTATGCTGGTTTTCCAAGAAATCGAATCGTTGTGACGTTTGATGAATGAATGGAAGTAGCCATGCCTGTATTTGGGTTGCACGGGCTATGCCTAAAAAAGAGCTTGATTTATATGCCTATATAAAGGGCAACGTGAATTGTACCTATATAAGGGCATGAATCAGAAAAATCCATTCGGAATCTAAAATGCCATACAATGCAGGCCCCATGTAGGCTTATACCCTGACAAAGGAGCGAACCGCTTAGTGCATTTTCAGTTTTTCCCGCTAAGAAACACTTCACGACCCCCCACTCCAACATCTGTGTATGTAAGGCAATTCCCAGGATGTCTTGATGTATTCTTTACCCAACCCTTCATATGTGACTGCTGGTATATGTTTTAGGCAATACTGAAAATGGAAAATTGTAACAGGCAGAGTCATTGTTCCGTGTATAATCCATTCAGTGGCTGGCTTTTCAGAGACTGTAAAGCACAAGTTACTTAGCTTCGGTAACAATAAATCTGTAAGAAACAGTAGATAGTGTTAGATTCCTTACCTTAGAATATCCCCAGGCGTCAGACTGGATACGGAAAGTTTTGCGTAGCAGTACCCCTGCGTGTCGGTAGGTGTGGTCTGCGGCTCTGCGTCTGTCGTCTGCTTCGTTGGCGCTGGGGTGACGTCGGAGTACTTAGACGCCGCCCCCGTGCGCTGACATCAGTTCTTATACACCGCTTTTCTGCGTCAGAAACACAGAGCCATGATAAAAACCAACACTGGTGCCATGAAACTAGGGCCCTTAAAGGGAAGAACCTTAACCCTAGATATAGGTTTGCAGAACGGGGAGGATGGGTGGGGCGGTAAGGAATCTAACACTAACTCCTGTTTCTTACAGATATAGCGTTACCGAAGGTAAGTAACTTGTGCATCTGAAAGAAACAGGTTAGTGTTACATTCCTTACCTTAGAACAGATACCCCAGCAATAACAACCGCGGTGGTGGGTCTGCGAGCCAATGATCACACCAGAAAGTCCTGGAGAACAGAACGGCCGAAAAAACCATCTCTCCGGACTAGGCTGTCCAGGCAGTAGTGTCTAGCGAACGTGTGTAGCGAAGCCCACGTAGCTGCCTGACAGATGTCCTGCAAGGGGACTCGCCGAATCAGGGTAGTAGTAGCCGCCGTAGCCCGAGTGGAATGGGCACGTAGCCCCACAGGAGGCTCCTTTTTAGCTAGTAAATAACAAGCATTTATGCACAAAACGCCCCATCGAGAAATGGTTTGTTTGTGCACCGCCCATCCTTTCTTAGCGCCCTCGTAACCAACAAAGAGCTGGTCGTCCACCCGGAACTGGCGTGTGTGGTCCAGACGGTGAAGCCTCTCTTCCTCTTTCGAGGGATGCGGAGGCGGAAAGAAGGTGGGTAAGGTGATGGACTGCCCGATGTGGAAGGATGTGCCTACTTTGGGCAGGAAAGAGGGACACGTTCTCAAGACAACTTTGTCTGGATGGACAGAGAGGAAAGGAGGTTGAGAAGATAGAGCCTGGAGCTCACTCACTCTCCTGACAGAGGTGATGTCAACCAGGAATGCAGTCTTAAGAGTAAAAACACGAAGGGGGCAATTGTGAAGTGGCTCGAAGGGAGCGCACATCAAATAAGTCAGAACAAGGTTCAAGTCCCACTGAGGCATCACGAAAGGAACAGGAGGAAACATGTGAGTGATGCCCTTCAAGAATCTATTTACAACAGGGGACTTGAAAAGAGAAGGCTGATCAGGAAGCCTTAAGAAGGCTAAAATGGCAGAGAGGTAGCCTTTGATAGTGGCCAGAGCAGAGCCCTGCTAGGCAAGAGAAAGAAGAAAGAGGAGAACCACTGAAAGGGGGCAGAAAGGGGATCCACAGCATTTGCGGTGCACCATGGAACAAATGTGTTCCACCTGCAGGCATGTACCGATTTTGTGGAGGGACGCCTGGCTGCCAGAATGACATCACAGACTTCAGGAGGCAAGTCAAATGGCCTCAACTGTCTCCGCTCAATCTCTATGCATGGAGGTGGGGACTGGACAGGTTCGGGTGGAGGACTGTCCCCTGCTGCTGCGACAGAAGGTCCTCCTGAAGAGGCAGACGAATCGGGGGATCGACTGACATGCTGAGTTGCTCGGGATACCAGTACTTTCGTGCCCAGTCTGGAGCCACAGGATGACTTGGGATCGGTCGCACCTAATCTTCTTCAGCACTCTGGGCAGAAGTGGTATAGGCAGAAAGGCGTACAACAGACCGCAGCTCCACTCACGACGAAAAGCGTCTCCGAGCAAGTGCAGCCTTGGAAATTCCAACGCGCAGAACTGATGACATTGCGCGTTCTCTTCGGTGGCGAATAGATCTAACCAAGGCTCTCCCCACTGCTGAAAGAGACCTTGCGCCACGTCCGAGTTCAGACGCCATTCGTGATCCATCATGCGCCGAAGGCTGAGTTTGTCCGCCCTGGCATTCAGGGAACCTGCCAGGTGTTGAACCACCAGGGACACATCCTGGTGCTCCAGCCATTGCGCAGAGCCTTCTGACAAAGGGTTCACGACCCCACCCCGCCTTGTTTGTTGCAGTACCACATGGCGGTGGTGTTGTCCGTGAACACCTGCACTACACATCCCTGAACAGAGGGAAGGAAGGCTTTTCAGTACAAGCCGGATCGCCCGCCGCTCCAGAAAGTTGATATGGAGCCGGGACTCCGCCGGAAACCAGAGACCTCTGATCTCCCTCTCTCCCATGTGGCCCCTCCCATCCCAGGAGGGACGCATCTGTCACGACTACGTGCTCCAGTTAGGGTAGGGAGAGCGATCTGCCGCTGACCCAATCGCTGTTTGTGAGCCACCACTGCAACTGTCTCGCAGTGCCCTCATAGATCAGGACGTGGTCGGACAGGTTGCCCTGATGCTGGGCCCACTGAAACTTCAGGTCCACTGCAGAGCCCGGATCCGCCACCTGGCGTGATGCACCAGAAGGATGCATGAGGCCATCAGCCCCAGAAGCCGCAGCATCAACCTTACCGAGGCTCGGGATAAAGGCTGAATGATCGGAATCAGAGCCTGAATATCCCGAACCCGCTGTTCGGAAGGATAAACCCGAAACTGTGCCGAATCCAGAACCGCTCCGATGAAGAGGAGCTTCTGAGAGGGACACAGGTGTGACTTCGGCACATTGATGGAGAACCCCAGCAGGTGCAGGAGGTCAGCCGTAGTCTGGAGGCGGCTGACGACTGTCTGGGGTGAGCCCGCCTTCAACAACCAGTCGTTGAGATAGGGGAAGACTGACACCCCTAATCTGCGCAGATGAGCTGCGACCACCCCCATCACTTTTGTGAACACCCGAGGGGAGCTGGGAAGGCCGAAGAGAGCACGGTAAACTGAAAGTGCTCGTGGCCTACCGTGAACCGGAGGTAACGCAGGTGGGCCAGCAGGACGGGGATGTGAAAATACGCATCCTGCAAGTCCAATGCTACCATCCAGTCTCCGGGGTCCAGGGCAGCTAAGACCTGAGCCAAAGTCAGCATCTTGAACTTCTCCTTCCGGAGGAAGCCATTGACGTTCCGCAGGTCCAAGATAGGGCGTAGGCCCCCTTAGCCCTTCTTGGGAACCAGAAAGTAGTAGGGTAGGAGTAACAACAACACCCTACTTCTGGCCCAGGAACGCGCTCGATGGCTCCCTTGGCCAAGATGGCCATAATTTTCTCTTGCAGAAGTTGCAAGTGATCCCCCGACACGCGGTGGTACTGCGGTGGCATAGCTGGAGGGGTCGCCTCGAGGGGAGGGAGTAGCCCCTTCGGACGATTTGCAGCACCCACCTGTCTGATGTGATGGTGCGCCAGTGGAGGAGGTGATGGCGAACCCTGCCCCCCACTGGCGTCAAATGGGCCTGAAAGCTCGGACTAGGAAGGCTTTGAGGCAGATGCAGCGGGGTGGATGTGGACTAGCCTCGCGGCTGTCCCCTGGCACCGCCACGGCCGTTACCACGTCTGCCACCGCGCTGGATGTTAGTCTGCGCCCGTTGCTGGCAGGACGTGAGGAGCGCCCCTACCTTGGCCACGAAAGGAGCAAAAGGCAGAAGTTTGCCGACAGGCTCAAGGACTTAGCCGTGGCACTGGAGTCCTTGAAATGCTCAAGCGCACTGTCTGCCTTGTCGCCAAAGAGGCGTCGGCCATCAAACGGCATGTCCATGCGTGTGTTCTGGACATCAGCCGAGAAGTTGGCGGACCTCAGCCAGGCGTGGCGGCAAACCGCCACCGTCGTGGAAATCGCCCTGCCTAGCGAGGTCCACGACGTGGTATCCAGCCCACATCGAATAGAGTACCGTGCTGCATCTCGCCCTTCCGCAAGGGCTTGAGCGAGTTTTGCCCGGCCTCCTCCGGGCAGTCTGGCAGCACGTCCGCAACCGTTTCCCACAGAGAGTGGGTGTAACGGCCCAAAAGGCAAGTGGTGTTGACCGACCGCAACCCCAAACTAAGAGAGGAGAAAAGCTTCTTACCGAACTGGTCATACCTTTTGGATTCCCGATCAGGAGGGGCGGTCTGGGAGTTAGAGGCCTGGATTTCCAGGCTCTCTGGGTGGGGTGTGTGGACAGGAAGCTAGGTTCACCCGGGCGGTGGCGTCTGGTCACGTTCCGATCTACAGGGGGGCCTGTAGCGGGCTTGGACCAGGTACCCAACAGAACGTCAGTAAAGGCCTCATTAAACGGCAGTAGAGGCTCTGAAGAGCATGCCTTCGATTTGGGGACCTCGGTGAGGAGGTTAGTCCTCATGGCCGTGACGGGAGCTCAAGAGCCAAGGCTTCGGCCGCCCTCATCAACACCATGCTGTAAGCAGCCCCCCTCCTCCGTAGCCACGGTATGAGGGGAGACCAATCCAGTGTCGGGGAAGTGTCCGGGCGACTGGCCTCCCCTAGCTCAACTGCCCAGTCCTGATACGACTGGCACTCCCGTGCCAGAGGGTCCTCAGACCCCTCCCAATCCTCCTGGCCCCCCATCTCCTGATAGGTCCAAAGGATGGGGCCGGATCATAGCAGAATTGCTCTTCTCTCGGCGTCTAACTATGCCGGATCCGGACCGAGGGGGGACCGGTGACGACATTGTCCGGGAAAGGCATCGAGGGCGACACCCTGGGGGTCGGTGCCGGCAGAGGGGTCGTAAGGGCGACCAGCGGTGACCCGGATCCAGTGGGGCCCTGCGGCGTCGGGACCAGAGTCGTCAATGGCTTGGGGCCCAAGCACCCAACAGCACCGGGGCTGGAGTCACCGGCCCGCTAGGGCACCCAGACGGGGAGCAATTTCTCATGGCCACGAGGAAGGTGCTGATCTCCGGCGTCTGGTCCGGCCCAGGGACCGGCGGGTATGGAGCTGGGCACGGCGCCTGTGGCTCTGGCGGAGCCGCGGGGGCAGTGTCGTCCGAACCCCCGGCCACATCGCACGAGCGTCGGAAGAGCGGTGTCGTCTCTTCGACATCTTGTGCCTCTTACCTGAGGACTTGGAGCCAGACGAGTGGTGTCGACTCGCCGAGCTATGATGACTGTGGCCCCGCGACCGGTCCCTCGACCTCCTCCTGGACCGGGAACGGCGCGGGGCCGACTGCCGGAGCTCGAGGCGCTTACGGGACAGCTCCCACCGTAGCCTTCGACGTCAAGGCCCGGCAGTCAGGGCACGATATGTCATCGTGGTCGGCCCCAAGGCAATAGAGGCACCGACGGTGGTGGTCGGTAACAGACATCAGGCGGTTACAGTCGGCACAGGGTTTGAACCCGGGCATCCCTATTGGCACAGAGAGTCGTATAGACTCGAAAATGCATCCAAAAGAGATCGAAAAAGTTAGTCAAAAATTGACTAAGAAGGGGAGGAGCCAAGCTCGCGACCGTGATGGCCGCACTGTAGCTCGGCTCCGTCAATCTTCTTGCCTGAAGCACATATCCTGTACCTCATCCTGCCCCGAGGAGACACAATCGACTAAATATGGGAAGGTGAAACATTGCTAGCACCTACCGTCCGTCTCGGGGGCCCCTGGGTGCTGTGGATCCGGAGTTGTGCCCTTGTTTGTTCCGGAGCCTCCGCGGCGTGCAGGTCGTGGACTCGCCTGCGACGGTCGGCCGGAGTGGTGTGTCGACGCCGGCCCCCGGTGGTGGAGAGGGGTTGGCTGAAGAGGCCGTTGTGCGGTTGTTCCGGTGGCGACTGACCGGGCCCGGTCTGGTGGCCCGAGGGCTCTGTGGCGGGGCGCAACCCGCCTCGGACTGGGGTAGACCGTACAGGAGGCTGGTCCCCCCTTTGTTGCCTTGTCCGGCCATCTTGAAGCCCTTCGCCCGGACTCGGCGGGCGGCGCCCGTGAGGCGGTGGCGCCGGCGACCCCCGTTTTTTGGTGGCTCATCTTTCTGCACCAAGATTGCCATTGCTGGGGTTCGAGGAGACTCCGGTGGGCCTTATTCGAGAGCTCGGTCCAGAAGTTAAGGAGCGGAGAGTCCCTGCTGCACTGACAAGATGGCCGCCGGCAGCCCGGGTCCCGGACCTGCCTGGGGCGGCGAACCTAGTTTGTTGAACCACACGATGGCTGAGGCTTGTGGGCGTGAGCCCACGATCGGTGATGTTTTGGCCGCTCTATGTTCTTTACGTGCGGCCATGGCCATCAACGCTGTTCTGCTAGACAGCGGTTCTGCCGCCATGCCTGTTGACCCGTCCCCCATGAGTATGGCTCGACTGATGGTGTGTGCTGATTCGCTCCCCTCGGCTGCTGCGAAGAGCGATGCCGCCGTGCACCCACGAGACTATGTCAGCGGCCCTGACTCTCCAGGAAGCTTTGGCTGTGGCGAACAGGAGCGGGGGTCCCCACGTTGGGGCCCGTCCACCCCGGTCTGGCCGGGGAGCCCGGCAGATGTTTGATTCGAACTGCTTTAGTGAGGTCCCGTGGATGCCTTGCAGGGGTTACCTCGCTGTTTTGGACGGCTGAGCCGCACCCAGTCTGTTTGCTGCTCCTGATATTGCTACTTGACAGTCTGGTTTATCGCAGCCACTACTTGCTTTGCTGTTTGAGACTGGGGTCCTCTAGACTGCACCCTTGGCCTGCCTTGTTTCGATCCTGTGTGCATTCCATGCCGAACTGCTTGCTACCTACCACCTTACTGCGCACGAAAGCTATGATCAGGAAAGGACAGGGGTGAGACAGGATTGCTTCGGCTAACTACTGGTTAATGTACGTGGACGAGGACTATCCGCAGTTGGGACAATATGGCCAATTCCTTTTCCTGTTCCTGATGTTTGGGGTTGTGTCTTTCTCGCTTTGATGTGGGTTTCAGCTGTGTTAAGGCGGGGGGTAGGAGCTGAATGTCCAACTACAGATCTCCTCTCCCACTGGATTCCTTTCCCCTTTCCCTTCTTTTCTTTTTTGGTCTGGTGTGTTCTTTTTCTTACTTTCTGATTCTTCTATATTTCGGGTTCTAATTAGGGCGACAGGCACGCTGCTTGGGCGGTAGGCCGTAGCCTACTGCAGGGGTGCAGGGTGGTGTGGGAGGGATGGGGTCTTTCTGATGTTGGTTTTCCTTTTTCTTTAGTTCTATGGCTCTTTTGTATCCCTTTATCGGGGCGCAGTGTCTGCGCGCGTCTTCCATGGGACGCTAGCGGGTAGTAAGGAGTTGCTTTCCCGCTTCTACGATATTGACTGCACATGCAACATTTTTTACATTACTTGCCTGATAGCGGGTCCTCCAGCTTTGCGTGCTTTACTCGCCGTGGAGCGAGTGCAATGGCGCCGCGTTCTTTCTTTCCCTCTTTCTGACATTCTCCTTTCTATCCCTCCCCTCTTTTTTTCTTTATTTGGGTTAGTATAGTGGATGGTTATTACGTTGCTGCTCTGACTCTTCTGATCCGTGCCAGCTCGCATTCAGGTGGTGACGGGTGTGTGGCGGGCCGTGGTGGGAACTGCTCTGAAATGGGACGATCATAAGTTGATTTCGGTCAATTGCTGCTAGTATTTCCATTTATCAAGGCCCCTTTGTATCGATGCTTTACCTATTGTCCGCCATGGGAACTTGGACGTCGAAAGTTGCAACTGATCCTACTATACTTCCTATTATATTTAAAAATTAACCTTATTTAATCCTGCTTCTAGCGGTTACACTCGACCTCTTCATCTTTAAATGCTTGCTTATGTACTATTGGTTGACTGCTGGGGAACTTAAACGTTGACTCTTGTGCATTCATAATGTGTAGTGGCCGGCCTGATTGGTTGTAGGCCCGTATTTGTATGCTTCTATTCGCACAATAAAGGTTTTAAAAAAAAATAAAATAAAAAATAAAAACGGCTAAGAAGTACTGCTTTTTCCGGATCTGCGCTTGCTGGCGCGGAAAAAAGAAGAAGAACTGACGTCAGCGCGCAAGGGCGGCGTCTAAGTACTCAGACGACGTCATCCCGGCGCCAACGACGGACGAGGAGCCGCAGACGACGCCTACCGACGTGCAGGGGTACTGCTACGCCAAACGTTCCGGATCCAGTCTGACGCCTGGGGATATTCTAAGGTAAGGAATCTAACACTAACCTGTTTCTTTCAGATTGGCAATCTTTCCAGTTTTTCAATGCTCAGCACCGTATAGTCTGCTCCCTTTTGCGCCAATTTGATCTGTTTATCTGTGAGATTGAATTCTGAAAACAGTGACGTAGTATTGATTAAACGCGAAGGGACATAGCCTGAACTAAGCTTTTGCAATGTCCAGCCTAATAGCATGATAAAACGTAATTGCGACTGACCATGTTGCAAAATGACCAAGGCCTGTTCTATGATGTCTATGGAAGAGGATACTATGCTGTCCAAAGAATATATCCTTCGACGACAGAGTCGTTAACCCATTGTCAACTACAGAGAGAGTTTTCTCTAAATTAATATAATCAATTTCTCGTATTCTTTCTGCAGTCTCTGCTTACGTAATCTTCCATGCTTCATTATAAGCAGCATAGATACCGGCATATAAAAAACGTTTATGACGCGGTTTTCCTGGTCCTAGCAAGAATTCCATAAGATCAGCGGCATCTTTAAGGAAAGATAAGTGTTGTTTTACATCCTTAAGTGTAGATCTATGTAGCCAATCAAGGCACATTATCCCTAAACTGTATGTTGTTACTACTCCTGGATGCTGTCTCTGAACATATCTTGGATCTGGCCTAGTTAATGTGAAACCCTGTGTTTTATTCAGGAATCTATCTTGACAGCTGTTTGTGCCTGTGGGCAAGATTAACAATTTTTTCCAATCTGGATCTGTTCTGTTGTGATGCAAAATAGTGTGTACATCGACCTCCCGCTCTGAAGTGTTATCACTAACAGGTGTAGGTATGGACCAATTGTTTAGGTCTTTTATCTTGGCTACCCCAAGAGAAGATGTCTGTTAGATCGTGCCATTCAAAAACATAATTTGCCCTGGGATGAATCAGGCTCTAAATAAAGATTCTATCCCCTGCACTTGCCAATCTTTTGTGCCTCAGACAGTTTTTGTCTCAATGTTGTCTTTCCTGAAGTCGAAACCTAGTGAAGACAGCTGAGCATAAAAGGCTGCAGAATAAATTTGCTTGGTATTTGTCAACATACTTTCCATTCCTGTTAAAGTAAAATGATTGTGGATTGGAAGTATTAAAACCTGAAAAGTACGGAAATTTTCCCAAAAATGTTTTTGAGCTATCCTATGGTGGCGTAGGACAATGTTCCCAACATTCTCGAAGTCCTGTTGACAAGTCTCTTTGTTCACAATGAGATGATTTGTGTGGCTTGAGTAGTAAGTTGATGTTCTTACTTGCTGTGTCCTTTTTATCATATCTTCCATTTATCAGCATTCCCGAAGTTATAACCATTGTCAACCAAAGTAGAAGAAAAAGCACACCCAACACAATCCAAAGTTCAATCCATGGTGAAACCAGATAATATTTTCCAGGTGAAGATGTTGCTTGTTCTTTGAAAGTTCTTTTTAGCTGGCGTCGTTTCAGGCTCGCTGGGATCCTCAGAAAACGTATCAAAGTTAATGAAATAGCCAGAGGCAGTTCTGTCAATGGTAGGGATTACATCAGAATTCGTTGAAATCGCTGAAACCTCTTGATCAGCGAGAATAGTATTATTAAATAATACTGTAATAGCATTGTATGGTTTCGAAGCCATATAAAAATACATACATAAATAACACAGGCTAAAATACTCAACTGGTGCTTCTAAAATACGCCAACCCCAGTGTACCTAACCTAGGTCTAGTACGAGGGAAGTAGTAAGTATGGTCTTTAGCATAGGTTTAGTTTTTTGCCAAGAATCTACCAAAGGTTTCTCTAGGTTCTAATAAGCTCCATACCTTAGAATGAAGGAGGTCTGGTATCTCTGTCTTGGGACTCGATTTCCCAACACGTCAGAAACACTGGAGCTGGATTTCTCAGCAGAGGAGTGCAGCTTCCTGATCAGTGCATCAACTGGAGAGTCGGCTTCCTTCGGCACTTGCTGTAGCGAGCAACGTCGGGCAAGTTAATCGTCTAACTGCTCCGAACCCCTATGCTTTGCCATAGCAACTGAGGTATATTTATACCTTGAAGGTGTTTAGGAATGCCATGTTGGGCATATGAACGTCATGAATGAATCCCTAAGGAATAGATGTTCATTGTAAAACTAGCCAAGTTCTTGGAGAAATCAATATTCAAGCAAGGGGAAGTCCATAACGGCTTAAGCTGGCTTTCCAGGAAATCGTTGTGACGTTTGGTGAACGGATGGAAGTAGCCATGCCTGTGTTTGGGTTGCACGGGCTATGCCTTAATAAGGGCTTGATTTCTATGCCTATATAAGGGCAACATGAATTGTACCTATATAAGGGCATGAATCGGGAAAATCCATTCGGAATCTAAAACGGCATACAACAGAGGAAGTAACCAAATTAAACTGTAAAGAGCTGCATCAAGGTTAATATTGCTCCTGGGAACAAGAGTCCCTTGAGTACCGTAGGAGGATGTCAAATGAACAAGTAACTTTTCTTCAGTGCTGCCTTATCTGGTAGAGGCGCTATCTAGCCGCAGATTCCGTAAATTAGCTGAGAATGATCCTGAGGAGTCAGACGGAATCCAGAATTTTCCAAGCAGTACCCCTTTTTGGCTGTAGGTTCTACCGCTCGGCTCTGCATCGGTGTCTGTGCCAGACACCGATGCAGTGTCTGTGCCAGATGTGAAGTGCATGTTGCCTATATAGGAGCACCCCCAGTGCCCTGATGTCAGTTTCTTTTTCATAACTTTCCACACCAGAAGCGTAGAGCCACAAAGAATGTAGACATATTGGTGTGCATTACTAAGGCCCGTAAGAAATATGCAGCCAGCTAGAGTCTCTACCAGATATGGCGTTACCAAAGTTAAGTATCTTGCTCATCTGATAAGGAATCGGCAGCTAGAAGTCCCTACCTTAAAACTGTTACCCCAGCAATACCTCCCCGGTGGGGAGTTTGCAAACAGATTAGACCAAAAAGTCCTTCAAGACGTAACTGATAACGTGACTATCACGACGGACAGGACCATCCAGGCAGTAGTGCTTGGTAAATATGTGCAAAAATACCCACGTTACTTCCTGACAGTTTTCCAGGACAGAGACTCAAGAGCGCTAATGCAGTGATCGCAGCCTTGGGTCTGATGGAGTGCTCAAACAGACTTTCAGGGGGTTGCTTTCTGGCAAATGCACAGCAGATTTTTAGGCACAACACTACCCATTGTGAGATCGGTAGCTTCTGCACTACAGTTCCTTTCTTAGCTCTAACATATCCTACAAAGAGTTGATCGCCCACCCGAAACTCTCCTGTGTGATCAATGTGAAACGACAATGCTGTTTTTGGGTCCAGGTTTTGGAGTCTGTCTTCTTTAGAAGGGTGAGGCAGAACAAGGAAGGTAGCCAAGGTAATGGTTTGGCCTACATGAAAGGGTGTCAACCTTTGGGAGGAAGAAGGCATGGGTCCTCAGAAACAGATTGTCTGGGTGGTATAAGGTGGGTGTACAGAGAAGACCTGCAGTTCGCTGATCCTCCTGGAAGATATTATGGCCACTAGAAAGGCCATTTTGATGGTCAGCAAGTGAAGTGGGCAGCCGTATAAGAGCTCAAAGGGAGCGCACATGAGGAAGGTAAGGACCAGGTTAAGATCCCACTAGGGAATTATGAATTGCCCAGGGTTAAAACGTGTTTTAGTCCTTTCAGAAACCTAGTAACCAGAGGTGACTTGAACAAAGAAGGTAGGTCCGGCAACTGGAAGAATGCCGAAATGGCATACATAACATTTAATAGCGCCCAGAGCAGAGCCACCCTGTGCCAAATAGGAAATAGAAGAACCTGTGACACACTGTCTTGGTAGAGGGACGTCTGGCTGTCAGATTAGCATAATAGACTTCGGGAGGAAGGCTGTAAGCTGTCAACGATTGCAGCTCAATCTCGAAGTATAATGGTGGCAAGCGAGCAGGTCTGGGTGCGGAACACTCTCCTGTGGCTGTGAAAGAAGATCTTCCCAAAGGGTACAGCCTGACCAGAGGATGGATGCTCATGCTCAGAAGCTCAGGATATCAAACTCTCTGTGCCCAATCAGGAGCCACATTGGTCATTCCTGATTTTTTTGAGAACTCTGGGCAATAATGGTATTGGCAGAAAGGCGTAAAGGAGGTCGGTGTTCCACATGAAATTAAAATCATTTTCAAGCTTCAACTGCCTGGAAACCTCCTGTGCGCAATCCTGGTGACATGCACCACCTGATGGAGAAGCCATTTTTGATCTGCTAGGCATCGACGGCAAAGTTAGTCTGCCATAGAGTTCAGAGAGCCCATTGGGTGCGGAACCACCAAGGAAATGCTGTGACATTCCATCTATGCCCACAACCTCACCCTGCCCTGTTTTATTGCAGTACCACATGGCAGTAGTGTTGTATGTGAACACCTTCATCGAAGGAAGAAAAGCTTTCAATGCCAACTGGAACACCCGGAACTCCAGCGGGTTGATGTGAAGCCTAGACTCCGCCAAAGACCAGAGTCCTCTGATCTCCCAGATGGTTGCCCCAGGCCAAGAGTCACACATCTGTCACTACCGTCATCTCTGGGTGGGAAAGGGAGAGGGGTCTGCAGCTGACCCAATAGTGGGTTGTCAGCAACCACTGCAAGTCTTGCAGTTCCATCTGAGATCTAGACCAGGTTGGAGAGGTTCCCCTTGATGCTGTGCCCACTGGAACTTCAGGCCCTACTGCAGAGCCCTCATGTGCCAATGGAACGTGTTACAGGAAGGATACAGTGGGCCATGAGGTCCAACAACCTCTAATCTAGGACAGAGGCTGAAACATTTGAATCATAGCCGGAATATCATGGACTCTCCTTTCAGAAGAACAGGACCAAAACTGCATTGTGACTACAATGGCTCAGATGAAAGGCAGCATCTGAGATGGAGTCAGGTGTAAATTCGGCACATTTAATGTGAACCTCAGCAAATTCAGGGGGTTCGCCCTAGTCTGGAGGTGGGAGGTGACTGCCTGGGTCGAGCCCATCTTCAATAACCAATCATTGAGATAGGGGGAAGACTGGAACACCTGACTTACACAGATGTGCTGCAACCACCGCCATCAATCAAGGGGCACTGGTGAGCTCGAAGGCAGCACAGCAAACTGGAAATGCTCTTGGCACACCATGAACTGCAGGTACCGGCTGTAGGCCGGCAGGATGGGTATGTGTAAATATGCTTCATGCAAGTCTGTTAGACCTGACCTTTGTTGGCATGGTCTCCCCTAACCTTTTTGGCTGCTGACCTCATGTGTTAATCTTGTTTTGCTTGTTTAGGACTTGGGTGCGTTTGGCACTGCTGTGCGGTGCCAAAGTAATGTGCTCATCATGTACTTACTGCAGAGCGGTGTATACATGATTGGCTGATTCGAGTTAGCAGTAAGTCCCTTGTCATGGGGTTAAACCTATACCATGGGCATGTATCTCGAATGTACCTCCATGGGCCTGCTGCACTGGTTGTGCCATCCACGGAGGTAGCTCATCAATTGTGCCACAGGGTTGCCATGGTGGAGCCTGTGTGCATGGGTTACTGTTACTTGACTTGGCCTTTTCAAAGCTGTGTGCCAAGGTTCTGCCAGGCTGCTGCTATATTGGAGTTCTCCCTGGAGACAGGACGCGGTGTAAGAAGAGGTTGGGCAGGTGTGTGTATGTGTTACCTGAAAGAGTCGTGAATGACACTGGGTGGTGTGTTCGGTACGATGGGGAATGCTTTCCGCATTGGATTAGCAGGAGGGGATGTAAGGAAAGGGTGTGTAGCATTATTTACTACAGGCAGAATAGCAACAGTATGAGGTTTGGTATCTATGAGTTCGTAATGGCGAATCCTCTCCGCTAGTGGGAGTTAGTTCAAAATTACGGTGATGGCAATGTCATTCTGAGAAAGTGAATATTTTGATATGCTTGGCTATGTGTGCCTGGCAGCCTGCCTCCTAATTCACAACTGGGTGCTAGGAGGATAGCCACATCTTGGCATTCCTGATAGAGAGCCTTGAACTAGGTGTTCATGGGAAACTGCGGAACTCTGACTCTGAAGGATCTTTAAGGGACAGTTATGTGGAAGTGGAATTGGTACCCCACTAAAGATTGTGATCAAACATCCCGGGGTAGGATGGCAGACAGGTCATGATTTAGAGAGGGTTTGAACATTTCAAAGGTGGCCTATTCAACTGATCGTATTTTCAAAGGCCATGATGTGTATAACTACTGGGGCTTAGGCGCCCTAAAGTAGAGACACTTTTGGATTGGGACCATACTACAATGGTTCGATACTGGGACATTGACACTAGGAATCATTAGGGTAGGAGGGACTGTAACAGGACTACCCACAGACTTGTGGGGTCTTGAAGCTTCTCGTGTTCCAAGAAGGGACCTATCAACAGGTGGATTTTGCCTGGATGTTACTGGCCTGTAGCCAACTGTTCTGTGCCGGGTTAGAAGTACTCTCCGAGGGCCGGTGAGCTGGCCTCCTGTCCACGAGATCCCACGGACACAAAGGATCTCACAGTCTCAACAAAATAGTAAAGACTGCACTGGGTGCAGTGGAGAGAGGTGCAAGTGATTGTGGTTGGGACAAGGTCCGCTCTGACATATACCATTATCTCGCTGCGCAACCGGAGGGTGTGTGCAAAGACAAGAAGCCGTCTGAAGTGCAGGGACATGAGTCCGAAGAACCCTTGAATGCAACCAAGGGGACCTGTGCTCATTTGTGCTCAAGATTGTGTGGTGTCCGAGGGGTGTTAGGGCAACCTGAGCCAGGACAGTCTTCACCCTCCAGACCGCAGCGGAGACTGTCTTCACCCACCTTAGTGGGAGGAAGACAGTGCTTGACATCGCTGCCTCTGTCTGAGGTCGTTGGCTCCCTCTCCCAGGACTCACACCATAGGGTGCTTTGTTTTGGAAAAAATTGTGACGAGACTGGAGGGGTTTTGTGTGCTCATGTATGCACCTGCCGCTGACTGATGGGGGTCTACGGCAGGACACACCTTCGCTTAAGGGGAAAAAAATTCTCCAGACAGGGAGCGCACCAGCTTCCTGTGTCACAACCTTTTGTCTACGGTGGGTGGCAGGGGGGGGCAGTGAGTGAGAGTTGGGGGAGATCGTAATCCCCACCCTTGTGCAGGTGCATCTAACCCAGAAGGACGAAACTAAGTAACAGTTTACTTCCGTGTTAGGTGGTTCTGACTGTCTAATAAGCAGGGTGCCAGCAGGAGTAACGTGTATTGTTGGCTGGTAGAGTTGACAGACTGAGCAGCTGGGTCAAAGACCAGATTGTTTGAGCTTCCTGCAGTGGGAAAGTCTGACCATTGTAGAACTGTAAAGTGTATGTACAATGTGTATCTCGTTTTCATTTCAGTGCATGTGCAATACAAAGACAAGTGTTTTTATACATACAGCGTGGAGTCTTTTTGTGGCGAACTCAGTGTGTTGCGAGGCGGGGTGTCGTTTACACTCGAGCCCTGAGGATAAGCCTGACTGCTTGGTGCCAAGCTACCAGAGGGTGGGCACAGGTTACCGGACAAGTGTATTGTACTCATCTTATTTGGAACAGTGTGTTCAGACTGGCTTTGATGTGTCATAGCCAGCCCAAAAACCTCTGGGTCTAACAAAGACCAATGCCAACATACAGTTTCCAGGTCAGACCGGATCTGAGCTATGGTAAACATTTAGAACTTCTCTTGTTTAAGGAAGAGGTTGAGATGGCGCAGGTCGTGAATAGGAATAAAGGCTCTGTCCTTTTTGGGCACTAAAAAGTAGTGAGAATTCCAACCACAACATACTTCTGATGCCAGCTCCCTCTTGATGGTGCTTTTGGCCAAAAGAGTAAACACTTCGTGACAGAGCAAGGAGATGGTACTTCGTCAGCCAGTCATAAGTGAGTGGTATGGGTGGAGAAGTTTCCAGTAAAAGGTTGGAGAAGCTCTCTGGATGATTTGTCAAACCCATGTGTTTGTTAATTTCCATTGGACAAGTGATGGAGGATCCTGCCTCCCATTGGGTGCACATGCAGGTATGAGCTTAAAGGGTTTGGATGCTGCGGCTGCCAGTGGATTGGTGGACTGACCCGACTAAAGGCTGGTAGTCCCACATGATCTGTGGGAATCACATCCATGGCCACAATAGGATTGGGACCCCTGTTGCCATAGTGGCTGGGCAGAAAAGGATGCAGTTGGTAGCCCACCGTAGCCACGGAAGGGGAGAAAGGCAGACTATGGTTATCGAGGGGTCATGGATAGATCCAAGAACCTGGCTGTAGCTCTGCTGGCCTTAAAGCGCTCCAGTAACGGAGTCTGCCTTCTCACCAAAGAGGCGAGAACTATCAAAGGGATATCCATGAGTGAAGCTTTGACATTATCCAAGAAGCCAGTGATTCTCGGCCCAGGCGTGGCGTCTCGGTGCCACTGACTATGAAATTGCTCTGCCCAGCGAGTCAGTTGTATCAAGCCCACATCTGAAGGTGAACTTTGCTGCATCTCTCCCATCATCAATAGCTTGAGAGAGTATGGTTTGGACCTCCGAGACCATAGGTAGCACTTGCACAAACGAATACCACACAGTGTGTTGGTATAAGCCCAAAAGGCATACTGGGTTCACCAACCGCAGTGCTAGGCTGGCAAATGAGAAAATCCTCTTACCGTAGGTATCCAGCCTTCTGGATTCTGTATCCAGTTGAGTGGTAGGGAATGCACTAAAACTGATCCTAGAAGTGGAAGCTTTGACCACCAAGCTCTCCGGGGTGGTGTAGTGGGCGAGGAAACTGGGGTCCACAGGAGCGGGTCAATGGCAGATAATTGTCCTGTGCCCAGGTGCTCGTGTGTAGGGCTTGGACCAGGCGCCAAGGAGGACATCTTTAAGGGCTTCATTGCATGGAAGTAAAGGTTAAGAAGAGGCAACTCCTGGCTGAAGCACATCTGTCAAGACGTTCTTCTGGACTGCCACTGTGGGCAGCTGAAGGTCCAGGACCTTCGCATCACCATTGCAAATGAGGCACTCTCTGCTGTAGCCACAGTAGGGGGTCAGACTAGGCCAGTGTCTTGTGAGGTGTCCAAACCACTGGCATTCACCAGCTCCTAATACCACTTGTCCTCCGTATCATCCAGAGGGTGGTGGTAACTATAAGGGTCCTCTGACCACTCCCAATCATCACCTTCTCCAGGTCTGTGAAAAGACAAAGGCCTTGGCTCCATCCCGGAAGGCATAGTACTGGTTGGCATCGGAGTAAGCATCAGGCAACACCCATCCAGCTCCATGTCAAGTCTAATGTAATTATGGGGTTTGCACCACCGCAGGTCATCAACGGCACTGGAGCGGGAACTGGGAAAAATCAGTCTCTCAGATGGCGGGGCTTTGGATCCAGTAGTGAACACATGGGGTCCAACTGGTGCCAAGGGTGAACCGGCCGGTGTAGAACCAGTAAGGGCCCCAAAAGTGCTTCAGATCGGTCAGGCCTCCCAAATAAGAGGTGCACAGGCTCTTAACAAATATGAGGTGCACAGCCTCATAACACTCCGGCTCCGGAAACCTCAGGGAGACACAACCCCAACCCTGGCACCGACTTTATTGTGAAGCAAGGCCTAGAATGCCGATGTTCCGGTCCGAGGACTTGGACTGGCATGGAGAAGTCAAAGAGCGCCTCGACTTCTAGATATCTTTTTCTTATGTGACTTACCTGACAACCGGGATCAAGACGCAGTCTGTTTGGTGCAGCTACAGGAGAGGTCTAGGGTCATTCTCCGCGACATGAGCATCACAGGGTTGTCCAAAGTCGGGCGGCAAGGAGCTTGAGGGACTATTCCCGCGATAACTCTTGCAGGTCTGGGAGCCGTGGCCCCGCTCCAAACACCAGAGACAAACCAGATGCTGGTCTGTCACAGACATCTGCCATTTAACGGGCACTACATGGTTTGAAGCCTTTGGGCATCTTTGGAGACATTCCAAGCACACCAAGATATACAATCTCGAAAAAAGCCTCAACAATTTTTTTTTCAAAGTCTGTCAAAAAAAGACTGGGGGTAGCTCTCTCCAGATCTGCACTGACTGCCGCAGAAAGAAAAGAAATGACGTCAATGCACTGTGGTGGCACCTATAGAGGCACTGCGCATTTCAAATCCGGCGCGGACAATGCTGAGACAGAGCTGAACGATGCCACCCACCGGTATGCAGGGGTACTGCTTGAAAATTTCCAGATCCAGTCTGATGCCTGGAGATTATTCGAAGGTAAGGTTAGGGTGTGTGGTGAGAAGTCTCTATCAGATTAGATGTGCATCTGTAAACTGGACATACATGATTATACAAACAATTTAATCAATATGAGCCATTAATTCATAGACCAGTTGTCAGAGTGAAGAGTCATAATGGAATAACAGATTAACGGACATTTAAATAACTTAACAACATAGGCAACTACTACATGACAAATATATTTAACCTCCACTCTGTGCAATATTTTTCCTTTTTTACATTCCACATACCACATGAACTAAAATTAAAGGTATTTCACAGAAACGCATCTAACTATAAATCTGTGAAACGTAATAAATAGGCAATTAAAACTCCTGTCTTAACACTTCCCTAAAACAGGACTTAAAATATAGTGTCACGCATCAAGCAGACTACAAGACCCTATAAACTACTGTAATTATGGTATTCTCTTTCTTTACCATTATTATTCTGCCCAACACACCTTACCACACAGGTGTATTAATCTTTTCCTTGAACCCTAAATATCATGCGTCGCCAAGATAATACAGGAGACATTTTCAACTATGGTAGTGACCAATTCGGGAGTGAACAATGATAGTTTAAAAAATAAAATTTTTAAAAAACACCCTTTCTCCAGAATTACTGAAAATTGCAAAATGGAATGAATAATCTTGATGCCATTGCATCACAGACTGTAAAAGAACAGATACCGCTGACACCATTAAAAGCTGCGACCCCTGGTTTGTTCCCCGGGCCCCTGGCACTGCCTTTGCGACCCCTGGCTGCAGAAGTGCCAAAATCAGTGTCAAGGAGAAAGGGGTGGCTTCAATCTCCTTGTTTTTAGTACCTTTTTAATTATGGTAACCGTGAATAATAGTTATATTATACAGAGTAATGTCATAAAAACTGGAGCATCCGGTAACTAAACATTTTTTTAAAATCTATGTTGTGCAATTACGGGTGAGTGTGTGTTTTGTGCGAGTGTGAGAGGGAGTGCTGTGCAAATGTGTGTGCATGTGAGAATGCATGAAATAGTGGATGTCAGTGATAGGAGTGGCATAAATGAGATTCAATATCAGTGAGCATGAGTGAATCAAGGTGAATGATGGAGTGAGGGTACGAAGTCAGCGTTAGTGAGTAGCTGTGAGTTAATCAAGGTAAGAATGAGTGACAATGTGTGAGTGAGGGTAAGATTTAGTGCAAGTGACTGAGAATGAGGGAGTAAGAGTAAGTAGGTAAGAATGAGTGAGAGTTAGTTAATGTACATTTTCATAAGTGAGAATTTTGTATGCTTCAAGTCTGCTTTCAACACTTGCCAAACAATTGTATTTGCATACTTGGGGCAATAATTAACAGGCATAGAAGATATAATACTTGATATATGGGGTATCCATGGCAAACCGCTGGCGCAGGCATACTGGAGGTAATTTTTGGTATGGGCCACCCAGGCACAATGCTTGCGCTAGCATGCTGGAAGTAATTCTTGGCTTAAAGGATAACAGCCGTGGAATATAGGGGAACAACATGACAAAATGCTGACTGTCAGAGGTAAATTGTGACACGTGGCTCACCCATGGTACATGGATAACAATATTAGGAAAATTCCAGCACTGGCATAATATATGTGATTGTTGGCATAAGAGGGCGTCTACGGCAAAATGCTAGCCCTGGTACAAAGGGTATTTTTGGTATATGGGGCACCCACTGCAAATTCTGAAAACAATTAAAATACAAGCATTTGCAATGCATAAGGTCTCGCATTAGGAAAGTTTGAGCTATTGGTATTGTAAATGACACATTTTTTATTTATGTGTTGGTTTTGAAAATAGCAAAAAGAATAGCTTTGTCATTTACAGTGCCAATAGTTATAACTTGTGACACCTATAGCATTTGTAATGCAATATGTGTTGTATTCACGTGACTTAGATGTATTGATATTACAAATAACAATGGCTTTTAATTTTTTTAATAATTAAAACTTAAATAAAAGTTATTGTAATTTATAATGGCAATAGCTTAAACTTTTGTAAATAACTTTTGTGAAGAATATGTTCAGTGTATTTTATTGTGACGAAAATCCAAGAACAGAAGTGAAATACTAACCTCTTTTTGAGACATTTGTAATAAAGCTTGAAACAAGCTTGAGAGAACATATTTGACCCAGTTGTTGTTGAATGGTTGCACAGATTGATGCTGTGGTGGCGCTGAGTGATGTTGTGGTGGCGACTAGTGATGCTGTGGCATTCAATGATCCTGTGGTAGCGCATAGTGATGTTGTTGTGCCCCTTAGTGATGCTGTGGTGGTGCTGAGTAATGCTGTGGTGATACGATAGAGTGAGGGCGATAGATAGATAGAGGGAGGGCGATAGATAGATAGAGGGAGGGCGATAGATAGATAGAGGGAGGGCGATAGATAGAGTGAGGGCGATAGATAGCTAGACAGATAGAGTGATGGCGATCAGTATCTAGATTAATAGATAGATAGAATGATAGATAGATAGAGATAGAATGATAGATAGAGATAGAATGATAGATAGAGATAGAATGATAGATAGATAGAGATAGAATGATAGATAGATAGAGATAGAATGATAGATAGAGATAGAATGATAGATAGAGATAGGGTGATAGATAGTGAGGGTAATAGATAGATAGATAGAGATAGGGTGATAGATAGTGAGGGTAATAGATAGATAGAGATAGGGTGATAGATAGTGAGGGTAATAGATAGATAGAGATAGGGTGATAGATAGTGAGGGTAATAGATAGATAGAGTGAGGGGGATAGAGGGATAGAGGGATAGAGGGATAGAGGGATAGAGGGATAGAGGGAGAGAGGGAGAGAGGGAGAGAGGGAGAGAGGGAGAGAGGGAGAGAGGGAGAGAGGGAGAGAGGGAGAGAGGGAGAGATGGAGAGATGGAGAGATGGAGAGATAGATAGATAGATAGATAGATAGATAGATAGATAGATAGATAGATAGATAGATAGGACCTAATTCACAGAATGAACTTAAGACAAACTTAAGACAAAATCCTAACTTCTGTTAAGACAAACTTAAGACAAAATCCTAACTTCTGTGAATACCAAAAGTAGTAAGTTCATTCTGTGAATGCCAAAAGTAGTAAGTGCATTCTGTGAATACCAAAATAGTAGTAAGTTTATGTTTGAGTCTTAAGTTCCTTCTGTGAATCGGGCCCATAGATAGATAGAGTGAGGGCGATAGATAGATAGACAGATAGATAGAGTGAGGGCGATGGATAGAGTGAGGGCGATGGATAGAGTGAGGGCGATGGATAGAGTGAGGGCGATGGATAGAGTGAGGGCGATGGATAGAGTGAGGGCGATGGATAGAGTGCGGGCGATGGATAGAGTGAGGGCGATGGATAGAGTGAGGGCGATAGATAGTGAGGGCAACAGATAGATAGATAGAGTGAGGGCAATAGCAAGATAGAGTGAGGGCGATAGATAGATAGAGTGAGGGCGATAGATAGATAGATAGATAGATAGATAGATAGATAGGTAGATAGATAGAAAGATAGATAGACAGATAGATAGAGTGAGGAAGATTAGATAGATAGAGTGAGGGCGATAGATAGAGTGAGGGCGATAGATAGATAGACAGATAGAGTGAGGGCGATAGATAGATAGATAGATAGATAGATAGATAGATAGATAGATAGATAGGTAGATAGAAAGATAGATAGAAAGATAGATAGACAGATAGAGTGAGGAAGATTAGATAGAGTGAGGGCGATAGATAGAGTGAGGGCGATAGATAGATAGACAGATAGAGTGAGGGTGATAGATCGATAGACAGATAGAGTGACGGAGATAGATAGATAGAGTGAGGGCAATAGCAAGATAGAGTTAGGGCGATAGATAGATAGAGTGAGGGCGATAGATAGATAGATAGATAGATAGGTAGATAGATAGATAGAAAGATAGATAGACAGATAGATAGAGTGAGGAAGATTAGATAGATAGAGTGAGGGCGATAGATAGAGTGAGGGCGATAGATAGATAGACAGATAGAGTGAGGGTGATAGATCGATAGACAGATAGAGTGAGGGTGATAGATCGATAGACAGATAGAGTGAGGGAGATAGATAGATAGAGTGAGGTCTATAGATAGATAGATAGATAGATAGATAGATAGATAGATAGATAGATAGATAGATAGATGGATGGATAGATAAATAGATAGATAGTTGTGTGTGCGGTTGTGTGTGGTTGTGTGTGTGTGGTTGTGTGTGTGTGGTTGTGTGTGTGTGGTTGTGTGTGTTATGCTTTGTTTTGCTATGCTATGTTTTGTTATGCTATGCTATGTTTTGTTGTGTTTAGTATGCTATGCTATGTTTTGCTAGGCTATGATATGTTTTGTTATGCTATGTTTTGTTGTGTTTTGTTAAGCTATGCTATGGTTTGTTGTGTTTTGCTATGTTTTGTTATGCTATGTGTTGTGTTTTGTTATGCTATGTTTTGTTATGTTATGCTATGTTATGTTTTGTTATGCTATTCTATGCTTTGTTTTGCTATTCTATGCTTTGTTTTGTTATGCTATGCTATGTTTTTTTGCTATCCTATGCTTTGTTTTGTTATGCTATGCAATGCTTTGTTGTGTTTTGCTATGATTTGTTATGCTATGCTATGTTTTGTTGTGTTTTGCTATGTTTTGTTATGCTATGTGTTGTTGAGTTTTGTTTTGCTATGCTATGTTTTGTTATGCTATGCAATGTTTTGTTATGCTTTGTTTTAATATGCTATGCTTTGCTATCCTATGCTTTGTTTTGTTATGCTATGCTATGTTTTGTTGTGTTTTGCTATGCTATGCTTTGTTATGCTATGCTATGCTAGGTTTTGTTGTGTTTTGCAATGCTATGCTTTGTTTTGCTATGCTATGTTTTGTTATGCTATTTTTTGTTATGCTATGTTTTGTTATGCTATGTTTTGTTATGCTATGCTATGTTTTGTTATGCTATGCTTTGTTATGCTATGTTTTGCTATGCCATGTTATGCTATGTTTTGTTATGCTATGCTATATGTTGTGTTTTATCATGCTATGCTTTGTTTTGCTATGCTATGTTTTGTTATGCTATGCTATGTTTTGTTGTGTTTGATATGCTATGTTTTGCTATGCTATTATATGTTTTGTTTTGCTGTGCTATGTTTCGTTGTGTTTTGTTAAGCTATGCTATGTTTTGTTGTGTTTTGCTGTTTTGTTATGCTATGTGTTGTGTTTTGTTATGCTATGTTTTGTCATGTTATGCAATGTTTTGTTATGCTATGCTATGTTTGTTTTGCTATCCTATGCTTTGTTTTGTTATGCTATGCTCCGTTTAGTTTTGCTATCCTATGCTTTGTTTTGTTATGCTATGCTATGTTTTGTTGTGTTTTGTTATGCTATGCTATGCTTTGTTGTGTTTTGATATGCTATTCTTTGTTATGCTATTTTTTGTTATGCTATGCTTTTTTGTGTTTTATTATGCTATGCTTTGTTTTGCTATGCTATGCTTTGTTATGCTATGCTTTGTTATGCTATGCTTTGTTATGCTATGCTTTGTTATGCTATGCTTTGTTATGCTATGCTTTTTTATGCTATGCTTTATTATGCTATGCTTTGTTATGCTATGTTTTGTTATGCTATGCCAAGCGTTGTTTTGTTAGGCTATGCTATGTTGTGTTTTGTTATGCTATGCTATGTTGTATTTTGTTATGCTATGCTATATTGTATTTTGTTATGCTATGCTATGTTTTGTTGTGTTTTGTTATGCTATGCTAAGTTTTGCTATGCTTTGCAATGCTATGTTTTGTTATGTAAGCTATGTTTTGTTGTGTGTTGTTATGCTATGCTATGTTTTGTTGTTTAGTTATGCTATGCTTTGTTTTAAGTTATGTTATGCTATGCTTTGTTATGTTATGCTATGTTTTGTTCTGCTATGTGTTGTGTTTTGTTATGCTATATTTTGTGATGTTATGCTATGTTTTGTTATGCTATGCTATGTTTTGTTTTGCTATCCTATGCTTTGTTTTGTTATGTTATGCTATGCTATGTTTAGTTTTGCTATCCTATGCTTTGTTATGCTATGCTATGTTTTGTTGTGTTTTGCTATGATTTGTTATGCTATGCTATGTTTTGTTGTGTTTTATTATGCTATGCTTTGTTTTGCTATGCTATGTTTTGTTATGCTATGCTTTGTTACGCTATGCTATGCTTTATTATACTAGGTTTTGTTATGCTAAGCTTTGTTTTCTTATGCTATGCTATGTTGTGTTTAGTTATGCTATGCTATGTTTTGTTGTGTTTTCTTATGCTATGCTATGTTTTGCTATGCTTTGCAATGCTGTGTTTTGTTATGTATGCTATGTATTGTGTTTAGTTATGCTATTCTATATTTTGTTGTGTTTTGCTATGTTTTGTTAAGCTATGTTTTGTTATGCTATGCTTTGTTTTATGTTATGTTATGCTATGTTTTGTTATGTTATGCTGTTTTGTTTTACTATGCTATGTTTTGTTTTGCTATTCTTTGTTATGTTATGCTATGGTTTGTTTTGTTATGCTATGTTAAGTGTTGCTGTGTTTTGCTATGTTTTGTTATGCTATGCTTTGTTTTATGTTATGTTATGCTATGTTTTGTTCTGCTATGTTTTGTTGTGTTATGTTATGCTATGCTATGTTTTGTTTTACTATGATATGTTTTGTTTTGCTATGCTTTGTTATGTTTTCTTTTGTTATGCTATGTTTTGTTATGCTATGCTATGTTTTGTTGTGTTTTGTTATGCTATGCTATGTTTTGTTTTGTTGTGTTTTGTTATGCTATGTTTTGTTTTGTTATGCTATGTTTTGTTTTGCTATCCTATGCTTTGTTTTGCTATGCTGTGCTTTTGCTATCCTATGCTTTTGTTTGTTATGCTATGCTATGCTGTATTTCGCTATGCTATGCTATGTTTTGTTATGCTATGCGGGTATGTGAGGGTGTGTGAGGGTGAGTGAGGGTGAGTGAGGGTGAGTGAGGGTGAGTGAGGGTGAGTGAGGGTGAGTGAGGGTGAGTGAGGGTGAGAGGGTAAGTGAGGGTGAGAGGGTGAGTGAGGGTGAGGGGGGTGAGTGGGGGTGAGTGAGGGTGAGGGGGGTGAGGGGGTGAGGGTGTGTGAGGGTGAGGGTTTTTGAGGGTGATGGTGTGTGAGGGTGAGAGGGTGAGGGGGTGTGAGGGTGTGAGAGAGTGAGGGTGTGTGAGGGTGAGAGGGGGTGAGAGGGTGAGGGTGAGAGGGTGAGGGTGTGTGAGGGTGAGTGAGGGGGTGTGAGGGGGAGGGGGTGTGAGGGTGAGGGGTGGTTGAGGGGTAGTGAGGGTGAGGGGTAGTGAGGGGGGTGTGAGGGGGTGTGAGGGTGAGGCGGTGTGAGGGTGAGGCGGTGTGAGGGTGAGGGGGTGTGAGGGTGAGGGGGTGTGTGAAGGTGAGGGGTGTGAGGGTGAGAGGGTGTGTGAGGGTGAGAGGGTGTGTGAGGGTGAGAGGGTGTGTGAGGGTGAGAGGGTGTGTGAGGGTGAGAGGGTGTGTGAGGGTGAGAGGGTGTGTGAGGGTGAGGGGGGTGAGGGGGTGAGGGTGTGTGAGGGTGAGGGTTTTTGAGGGTGATGGTGTGTGAGGGTGAGAGGGTGAGGGGGTGTGAGGGTGTGAGAGTGAGGGTGTGTGAGGGTGAGAGGGGGTGAGAGGGTGAGGGTGAGAGGGTGAGGGTGTGTGAGGGTGAGTGAGGGGGTGTGAGGGGGAGGGGGTGTGAGGGTGAGGGGTGGTTGAGGGGTAGTGAGGGTGAGGGGTAGTGAGGGGGGTGTGAGGGGGTGTGAGGGTGAGGCGGTGTGAGGGTGAGGCGGTGTGAGGGTGAGGGGGTGTGAGGGTGAGGGGGTGTGAGGGTGAGGGGGTGTGTGAAGGTGAGGGGTGTGAGGGTGAGAGGGTGTGTGAGGGTGAGAGGGTGTGTGAGGGTGAGAGGGTGTGTGAGGGTGAGAGGGTGTGTGAGGGTGAGAGGGTGTGTGAGGGCGAGGGTGTGTGAGGGTGTGTGAGAGTGAGGGGGTGTGAGGGTAAGGAGGTGTGTGAGGGGTCAGGGGGTGTGAGGGCGAGTGAGGGGGGTGAGGGCGTGAGGGTGAGTGTCTCCAATGAATGTCGCTGCTTCGCCTTCTTTGAAAATGTTCAGTGCTGCAAATAGAGCATGCCGCGCTAATTATCACAGAATGAGGCCCCAAAGTGATAATTATCACAGCATGCAGAGAGGCGCCCCACACTGCTGGAGCACTCAACTGCACATTAATTATAGTTGAGTGCTCCAGCAGCCTGGGGCGCCTGTTGACATGCTGTGATAAGTGGGGTCTCATGCTGTGATAATTGTTACTTGCGGTGCACAAGCTGTTCCACTGTGAAGCTCGTTCACAGACCTGAATCGGCTCCTGCCCATACTACAATAAAAACGGGGCGGGAACAGGATACTGAATCCCGCCCCTCCAGGACTCCCTGACCTGCCTCATGGTTGCCAAGGCAATATTTCTAAAAATATTGTCCTGCTACCGTAAAGCAGGTCATGGAGTCCTCGAGAGGCGGGATCCAGAGCAGACAAATCTGCTAAACAGGAGCTTTTTCCAATGGCAGGCCTCCGTTTCCAGAGGCCTGCCAATGGAAAAAAGGGGCGTGGCTTCATGCCATACTGAAATCCCCTGCTCACAATATCTCTTTGCCTGCAGCAGGGCCATGCCCTGCAATGCAGGCTTCGACCTAAAAAGGGGGAGATTGTATTGGCTTGATTTAACAAGTGCTCTTTCATAGCCCATGGCTTTTTAGCACATTTATGTGAAAAGTTTGCTTTATAAGGCACTATTTTAACCATTTTTAGGTCTCGCATAGTGTTGCGGCGCACATGCGCTGTTCGCTTTGCGAGGGCTATTGTGATCGAGGAGATTTCAGAAGGGGACTTGAAGCCCTGCCCTCAATTATCATTAGCTGGCGTCATCGTTTCTGTAAAACGGGGGCCTCCGATTGAAACTGAGGCTTTTTTGTTTACGCCCTGTCTCCTTTTCATCCAGCCCATCGGGAATGGGCTGTCTGCTTGCCAACTGTTGTTACTGAATTTCTTTTCTATAGGGGGTGTGTATGTTGAAGAGTTAGTCTTACAGGTAGGCATATTTTTTTTACTGTTGCATGGATGTGCTTTTAATGATATTTTACTGGCTTTTTGCTATTGCGTGGATGTGCTTTTCAATTATGTTACCGGCTTTTTGCTATTGCGTGGATGTGCTTTTCAATTATATGTTCCTGGATTTTTGCTATTGCGTGGATGTGCTTTTCAATTATATGTTACCGGATTTCAAATGTGTATTTTCTTTTATGTCTGTGGAGCACGTAAATGTTCTGTTTTTACGTTCAATTTGTGGACTGCTAACGAGGGTAGAGGTGGGGGCTAGTTGGCAAGAGGCGTTACACTCTCCATCATTTCTTGTTGCCATCAAAACTTAAAGGCCTGATTCCGTAACAGCGAGACCATGGTCACAAAGAAAGTTCACCAACTGCAATAGTGATAAGTTAATCTATCTAATTATTTGCCCGTGCCAGCTCAAATATGTTGGCATGACCACTCGCAAAATCAAGCTCAGGATCGCCGAGCACAAAAGCAAGATCAGACGTAGGAAACAGGCCACGAAAATGACGAGCCATTTCTTGGAAGCAAAACATGATCCGTCAGATTTGTACTGGACAGTGCTAGAACAGCCATTCATTCCTGATCACGTGACAGATTTATCAAAATACCTACTAAAGCGAGAACAGAAATGGGTGTTCAAGTTTGGCAGTGACCAGACAGGACTCAATGATACCATCCCATGGTCCACTTTGTAGTTTATCCACATGGTTTAGGTACTATCCAGACTAGTCCTTTTCTGTCTCTCTCACTCTCTTTTTTTGTAGGCAGGAGACATCTATTGATCTTTCACAATATGCCTGAATACATATATGCTTAACAGGTGACCCTGACTCGTTTCAATAATAACATATCATCCATCTCCTTTAGACTCATGTCATCTTTTTACACGTGAGATGTGATGACACTACAACTTTTTAGGGCACTTTGAGGTCTAGTTTCCCTCCCCATAATGTTTTCTATTGGGACTGGTTTGTTTCGGGGACTGCTTTATTCTCAAGACAATCAGTATTTTCCACAAATTTGCCTCCGTTGTGCATTTAATCACTCTTAAATAATTGAGATCCTGCGAATAATTCATCTTTTAAAGACCTCGATAATAGAGCATCTATGGCGGTTAAAAGAACACAGAGCGTTTAGTTATATTGATAACATGGCTTGTTTACTGTTTTTAACCCTTGCTGATTTGATCGGCATATAAAGTGAACTACATATCCCATCAGCACTTCGAGAGACTATACTCTCGTTAGACTATATTTTTTTGGTGTTTTGTTTCTATTTAATTTCGAGTAATAGTGATGTCATCATCATCATCATCATCATCATCTTTATTTCGGCAACGTATTGCCATAAAAGATACAAAGAAACATTACATTGAAAACATCTAAAAATAGTAAGATAAGAACATTATAAAACCAATTTATAAAATGAGGACCAGCCTCCTACATATAAACATTATTACTATAATAGATTAATAGTGATATGTAGCAATAGAGTGTGCCAAATAACTTGACAATAATGCCTTGTTGGGTTTTACTTTTGCCGTCTTGATCGGTATATCATGTGAACTACGGATCCCATAAGCGGTCTGAGTCTATATTCTCGCGAGATTTCTCATGTTTCCGTATAACATTTTATCGAGATACTCAGCTGTCTGCTTGATTATTCATACTATTACCATACTATCGTTGGTTGCCCCAGACAATGGTCCAAACACGGTACGTTTTTCAAAGATTCATACCATATTTACGCTGTTCTCGCTGTGGCGAAAGCCATCAGATCATGTGCCATTGTCACGTGCTTCTAGGTTCTCCAATCAGATACTTTATAAATAAAAATGGCAGCCTGCTCTCCGTTCGGTACCTCCCCAGTCGGCTTGGACGCCGGTGTGAAGTACCGACGGATAGGTAAGCGGGCTCGTGGGTGCTTTACTCATCTTCTGTGGAGATGTGGCTGCTCTGCTGACTACAACTGTACTGGTGCCTGCATTGGGTATCGTTGTGCTGCTCGCTTTGCCTTGATTTGTACTGGCTATAATTGTACTGGTGCCTGCTTTGGGTATTGTTGTGCTGCTCGCATTGCCTTGATTAGTACTGGCGCCTGCATTGCCTCATTGAGTTATCCTGCCACTGCATATATTGCCCGCTTCGCCTTGCGTAGCGCTCGCATTACCTGATAGACTAAAATTTTATTCTGCCTAATTGTGATAGTGCCTCTGCCCACAGCGTTATTACTGTTGTTGCCCCAACCGGTTCCGGTTTCGCTTCTGCTGCCATTTTGTTGTTGTTGTGCCTCGGAGCCCGTCCTCTCCAACCCGCTCCGGCCTCCCAGCTGCTCCTCCCTCGCCCCCGCCCCTCCACTATCTACATATGACAGATGCTTTTGCGTGCAGCGTTCACGCGCAGCGGAAGCGCCCCATGCGCGCCGAAGGTGCGCTAAAGGTAAGCCCGTCTACGCCCGTCCGCGCCTGGACCGCGCCCAGCGCCAGACCCCCTGGCCCCCGCTTAATCCACTCCGCCCGCATAACGTACGACTCCGCAACCCTCTCAGCCCTGAACCCCGGCCGCCCGCCCAACTGCTACCAAGCCGCCCCAGGACACACCCATGGTCCATTCACTTGCCACTCCTGCAAGTTCGACTGCAACAAGTCCCACACCAAATCCACAAACTCCAAACAGAGCTCTGACACTAACCAACTAAAGTGCATCCTGCTCAACTCCCGCACGGTCCACAGACACGCCATTGAACTCTGGAACCTGCTCGACACTACATCGCCGGATGTCGCCTTCCTTACAGAAACCTGGATGAACGCCTCATCAGCACCCGACATCGCCATAGCCATCCCAGACGGATACAAGATCATCCGAAAGGACCGCACCAACCAAACAGGAGGAGGAATTGCCATCGTCCACAGAAACACCATCCGCATCACGACCAGTTCCGACTACTACCTCACAAACGCCGAACACCTTCACTTCCAGATCCACACCGACCCTAAGACCACACTCAGAGGCACCCTCATCTATAGACCACCCGGACCCCGCACACAATTCAGCGATGACATCACTGACTTCATCAGCCCACACGCCCTCCCCTCCGAGAACTACATTTTACTGGGAGACTTCAACTACCACCTTGAAAAGGAAAACGACTCCAACACCACCACCCTTCTGGCCAACCTGGCCAACCTCGGACTCGAACAACTTGTCAATACCCCCACCCACTATGCCGGACACACGCTCGACCCAATCTTCACCTCTAGCAAGCACATCTCCTTCAATCACACCACAGCTCTCCACTGGACGGACAACAGCAGCGTTCCCTTCAACTTCAAAAAGACCACGACCCACAACCCCCCACAACCTATTCCCCGAAGAAACTGGAACAAAATTACCACCGACCAGCTCTTCACATCGCTACACCAAAACCCTCCTGCCAAATCATCGGACCCAAACCAAGCAGCCACCAACCTCACACAATGGATCACCCACAGCGCAGACGAACTAGCACCCTTGAATAATCATCAAATCAAGCATGGTAACAAAAAAGCCCCCTGGTTCAACGATGACCTTAAGAAATCCAAGAAGTTATGTCGTCCCCTCGAAAAAGCCTGGAGAAAAAACCCTACCACTGACCACCTTCAAGAATGCTACCCGCAAACACCACCAACTGATCCGATCCACCAAGAAATCAGCATTCAAGGATCAACTTGACAACAACGCCCATAACAGCAAGGAACTATTCAACATCGTCAAAGATTTCACCAACCCCACCGCCAGCACCAACGACATCACTCCCTCCCAAGACCTCTGCGATTCCCTAGCCTCTTTCTTCTACAACAAAATCGCCGACATACATAACAGCTTTGAAAACCAGTCCGGAGACCAGTCCACTGCACCCACCCCCGAACCAACACCCCCCTCTAACAACCTCTGCGCCTGGAACCCAATCACCACTGAAGACACCATCCGTCTGATGAACTCCATCCACTCAGGATTGCCAACCGACCCATGTGCCCACCACATTTTCAACAAAGCAGACTCCATTATCGCACCCCATCTCCGTGACGTCATCAACTGCTCCCTTAACTCCGCTACCTTCCCGGAAAGCTGGAAACATGCCGAACTCAGCGTCCTTCTGAAGAAACCCACAGCAGACCCCACTGAACTTAAGAACTACCGCCCCATATCGCTCCTCCCATTCCCTGCCAAAGTTATAGAGAAAGCCGTCAACAATCACCTCGCCGCCTTCCTCGAAGCCAACAAATCCCTCGACCCCTCACAGTCCGGCTTCCGAGCCAAACACAGCACCGAAACCGCCCTCATCGCAGCAACAGACGACATCCGAACTCTACTGGACAACGGAGAAACAGCTGCCCTCATCCTACTTGACCTCTCCGCAGCCTTCGACACAGTCTGTCATAGCACCCTCATACAACGCCTCAGCAACGTCGGAACACAAGGAAAAGCATTGGACTGGATCAGCTCGTTTCTCGCCGGAAGAACCCAGAGAGTCCGCCTCCCCCCTTTTAGATCGGAGGCCACCGAAATCATCTGCAGCGTTCCACAAGGGTCATCACTCAGTCCCACCCTCTTCAACATATACATGAGTCCCCTCGCATCCATCGCACGCCAACACAACCTCAACATCATCTCCTACGCAGACGACACCCAGCTGATCCTCTCCCTCACCAAAGACCCAAACACCGCCAAAACCAACTTACATGAAGGAATGAAAGTCGTCGCCGAGTGGATGAAGAACAGCCGGCTAAAACTGAACTCGGACAAAACGGAAGTCCTCATCCTAGGATCATCCCCCTCCGCCTGGGACGACTCATGGTGGCCACCGGCCCTAGGAACCGCACCTATACCCACGGACCATGCACGTAACCTGGGCTTCATCCTGGACTCCTCCCTCTCGATGACCAGACAAGTCAACGCCGTCTCTTCCTCATGCTTCAACATCCTACGCATGCTCAAAAAAATCTTCAGATGGATCCCCACCGAAACAAGAAAGACGGTCACCCACACACTGGTAACAAGTCGACTGGATTACGGAAACACCCTTTACGCCGGAACCACAGCCAAACTACAGAAAAAAACTCCAACGCATCCAAAACGCCTCAGCTAGACTCATACTGGACATTCCCCGTCAAGCTCACATTTCCGGTCACCTGAAAGACCTCCACTGGCTTCCCGTCAACAAGAGAATAACGGTCCGTCTCCTCACCCACGCACACAAAGCCCTCTACGACTTAGGACCCGAATGCCTCAACACGCGACTGTCCTTCTACACCCCCACCCGCCAACTACGATCATCCAATCAAGCCCTCGCCGCAATTCCCCGCATCCATAGATCCACCATGGGAGGAAGAACCTTCTCCTACTTAGCGGCCAAAACCTGGAATTCTCTCCCCACCCACCTCCGCCTTGTACAGAACCACCTTTCCTTCAGAAAACAACTTAAAACGTGGATATTCAATAAGTAAAATACCCCCCTCCCCCAAGCGCCTTGAGACCCTCTGGGTGAGTAGTGCGCTATACAAATTCCTGAACTTGAACTTATTATAGAGACTTTTGGAGTTCCTTTTACTGTGGTCTCAAACGGGCGGGCAGAAGCCGCTTCAGGGCTGGTAGCGTTTATATTCAGCTTGGCGTTTTTCAGGCTAGTATCATTGTAAATGGGCTTATGCGGTAGGCACCAGCTTTAAGAGAATGCTTTCTATTATTTGGAGCTTTCCATTTTTCATCGAAGCCTCAAAGCATTATGCACTGCCACAGACTTCTATACAAGTCTTGATTGATCCTCTGCAGTGGAGTTATTTCTGTCGGCAATCACAGAAAGTTAAGATATTACAAAATAAACTCTCACAATTTTGTATATATAGTTGATCTACCAATTACCTCATACATCATGATATAAGATTTGCTATTTCCATGAAGACATTTAACATTACAGAGGACACAAGGTACATTCACTGTCGTTTTTGTCCCTTCTCCTTTGGTTTTTAGAGCGGTGCTTCCTCTCCCTGAGCCGCTGCCAGGTGAGGTGAGGCTCATTTCTCCTGCAGAATAGGTAAGCAGGTGTTGTGACATCAAATTGATAATCTAAGTTTATCTGATAATTAATCTAGCATGTTCAAACCTTTTGGTTGGCATCATGATTCTGACATTTTTGGTGATACCGGATTTATTCTCTCTTACCTTTATGATGCTGAGCACTATTTTTCTAAACTCTTGTCTATTTGTTTTGTTAGTGACAGAAACTGTCCTGTCCGCAGGAAAGAAAACAGACACCTAGGATATTAGGTGCCCACGTTCTTTTTCTATCATTATTTATTTTATTTTCCCACATTATTTGCAGTAGCACCTAAACTTTGGTCCTGATGAAAGCAAGGCCCACTTGGTCCACTTAAATTGCTGAAACATGTCGACCTACATACAAATTGAGTAGTTATATTTTGCAAACTGCTCTTTTGCTACTTTGTTTTTAGTATTGGAGGATTGAGCAAAATAATAAAGGACTATTGTTCACTCACCCAATTTTAATACACTTTTCACTTTCGCATGCACTGCAATTCAGTTACTCTCTAGTTGAGATACAAAGTTAACATCACTAGGGCCCCCCCATTGAGTTTCTGTGCATGGTGGACATTCCATCCAGTCCTCATCCATTACACAGATCTCAAGGAGTGAGGTCCATGAGGAGTCCCAAATGATGAAGGGCGATTCCGAGTGGTGACTGATGGGTACTCTCATATGCATAGGGACCTACTGTGATCAGACCTATTTACATCCATAGAAAATGTCTTTTTGGAAGATCCTCTGATCCTGTCTTAGTGTAGTCTCTCAGCTGTATCATATAGGGTAAGAAAGTTTGTTTTTCATGGTTCCAGACCCGTAGACATTGGTTGTTTTTCAATTTATAGGGGATACATATGGGTTCTCTGCCACCCCACCATTGTTATCATGGTTTCTTCCCCACCCATATGTCCATGATCACCATACTTAACTTAAACGTCTGGGACTCGACGCCCCAGTAAAACGCCATGCACTCTTAGGAATCCTAAGTGTGATATATGGCTTATCCAGGAAACCCACCTGCTTAAAGTGGGCTACAAATGTTTGAGATCCCAGTTGTTTGACCGCCAATACTTCTCCTCGGGCCCAGGGAAAAAGGTAGGGGTGGCGATTCTCCTGGATATCCATTTCCTGGGAACAACCATATACAGAACCACCGGGCAGACTCTTAGTGCTCCAGATCAAACTGAAGGGACACACATTTACACTGGCAACCATTTATGGCCAGAACAAACATCAAGAAGTCTTTTTTAAAGAAGCAATAGGCCATGTTATCGACACCATAGACTCTGATGTGATCATAGTGGGAGACAATAACATAATGACTGATTCACAGTTAGATAGATCCATCCAGAGAATGGGTCATACTGGGGCTCTTACTCCGGTGTACAAACAGTGGTTGGCGGAGTTAGGGTTAGTGGACACTTGGTGCCATACACACCAGACCACACATGCTTACACATTATTTTCCGCAGCACACCAGATTGATGTCTTTCTCACATGCCCCTCGATTACTAGTGTGACCACAGAGGTAGATATTGTGTTGGATGCCCTTTCTGATACCTTTTCCATCGACATTAGTTGCTGACTTCCTACCACAGCACCACCCCCACACCTGGCACCTTAACGGCAAACTCCTCACATATGCTGAAACAGTTACTGAGATCACAAACACTATCAACTCTTTTAGCCGATAATACACCCCGGCGACACCTATGGCACTGCTATGGGATTCGCTAAAGGCAGTGGTATGTGGTCTGTTTATAGTTATAGCAGCTCACCTCAATAAGAACAGGCGCACCACCTGAACGCACCTAGACACCAAAGTTAAAGAATTGGAAGAGGTCCATAGGCTCAAAGTCTTGTTTGCAAAGCGGTGCTAACTTACAGCGGCTCAGAAGAAGCTTAAACTCTTGGACATAGATAGGGCAGAATATTCCCTGGTTCGCACCAAACAAATATTACAGAGGGAAAAAAATTAGGCCACCTTCTGGCACACTTCCTTCGCTGGCAGAGTGTCCACCACTGAGTGGGGGTGCTAAATGGCTGGAATTGGACCACTATCCATTTTGAAGACTTTATTGTAAGGGAGTTTGAGCGCTTTTACGTTGCTCTCTACACAGCTGAAGAGCTGGACACAGGGCACATTAATTCCTACCAGTCATGGATTCCTCTGATCCGAATCCCAGAGTGAGACGCCTCCACCTTAGATAAATTCATTACTCCCAACGAGGTCCTCATGTTTATACACAAACCTCCAATCAGGCAAGGCTTCTGGGCAAGACGGTTAAAGCTCAGATTTCCATAAAACTTTTGAGTCATTGCTAGCTCTCATACTGGGTCGATTATATAAACACCTTTAGCACCACTGGTACCCTGACAGATACTATGCAACTTGCTGCGATCACAGTAATCCCTAAGCATGGTAATGACACGGTGTACTGCTCTTCCTACTGCCCTATCTCTTTAATTAATGTAGATGTCAAGATTTTCACAGGCATCCTGGCACATCGTCTTGCCCCTATATCTAGTGGATCCTGTTCAGACTGGCTTCATTTCCGAAAGGGGATGTTGCGAGAACATGAAACTTATTAGCCACTTGCTGGGCAAGACGAGGCGCTCCTGTATCCGTGCCCTCCTCTCTATAGATGCAGAGAAGGTCTTTGATTGAGTTCACTGGCCATACCTTCACTCCGTGCTGACTCATATTGGCCTGGGCGCACGGTTCCTTCAGTGGATCCAATGTAGTTATACTTCACCCAATGCACTGGTGAGGGTTAACGGGCGGACCTATCAGTCCATCAACATTTCTAGAGGCACCCAACAGGGCTGTCCTCCGTCCCCCTAACTGTATGCTTCCATTTACAGAAAAGATACGTAACCACCTAGGCATCTCAGGAGTATATATGGGAGGAAGGAATCACAAAAGCATCTTATATCCAGCGATGTTCTACTGCTGGTGTCAAACCCAAAGGCCTCTCAGACCACTATGATGGGAAAATAGGGAGCTTTTGGGCTAGCTTCTGGGTTTAAAACAAACCTACAGAAATCTTCTGCACTGAACCCGATTAGCCCAAGGAGTGAGCAAGTATAACTTGAGCATCGATTACCATTTGTCTAGTCCTCACAGGGGATTGGGTACCTGGGATTATGACTGCACGCCACGACTGAGCGCACTGTCTACCACAACTACGCATCGATCTTGGCTACTCGCACTCTGATCTATCCAAATGGAAGAGCTATGGTGTCTCCTGACTAGGATGCTTAGCGGTCTTCAAAATGACGCTTCGGCAAGAAATTCTTTACATCACTTAAACCCTGCAACTACAACCTCCAGCGCAGGTATCAAAAAGCTACAGCGCCTTATTAATGATTTCATATGGGATAGGAAGAAGGCGCACATGGCTTATTGGCAGACGTATTTGTCACTATTGGAGGTGGGCTGGCTATCCCTAATTTATTATGCAACTACCAAGCCCACAACTGTGTTGTATGGTAGCACCGAAAAACATTGGTACTTTATAGATCAAGCATTGGCAGGTATTCATATTTAGAAGGTCCCCTGACTCCCAAAACAACTACTGCCAGCCAGGGTTTATGTCTCACCGGTGCTCTGGGCTACAATGGGAGTCTGGGACAGAATGCACGTTCCCCGGAAATTATACAATAGAATTTCACCTCAGATGCCAATTATAGGGAACCCAGATTCCCCCCTGCACTGCTTGGCTCTGCCATCACTCAGTTGCAGAACGCTAACTGCAAGAGGGTGGGCGATCTGTTTGAAATCAATGGGCTTATGGATGTTACTCAGTTTAATTTTGCCTACGATCTCCCAGCAGCCGTGTATTGGTAGTATACAGCCATCCGCCACTGGGTCTTGCAACATGCAATTCATCCCCAACATGGTAGAATCCCTGACATCCTTTGAAAAATGGCTCATTATGCGCTCCTCAGACAAGTGCATTCTCTCCAATATCTATACATTTCTTAATACTCAGTAGACTTACTCAAATCCACAGCACAGGGTAGATGGAGGAAGGACCGGAACGTACGTTCACCACTAACGAATCCTGTGACATATATTACATAGAGCCTGTGCTTTTGCCCATAGCACTTCCGGCAAGGAAATGTTTATCAGAACAGCACACTATTGGTACTAAACACCATCATGGCCGCCCAATGGAAGATTGGGGGGGGGGGGGGGGGGGGGGGGGGGGAGACCGCACTTCTTGGCAACACTGTGGACATACTGCCACCCTCACACACATTCTTTGGCACTGCCCCAAAATCAATTCCTTCTGGTCAGAGGAGTTAGCAGCTGTGGACGAAATGTATGACACTGAACTCCCTAGATGTCCTTGCTACATCTTGTTAGGACTGCCAAACTCCCCGATATTCCCTTTAAAATCAGCCACGGAACGCGCCAATACCTTAGCGCTTAGTGATGCTGAAGCAGCTTATCTCGCCCACTGGGGTTCAGATACAGTCCAGATGAAATCGGACTGGCTGCACAGACTGTGGGGACTCTTGGGACTGGAGAAATGGACAGCGGCAGTCACACATACACTCCCACAATTTGATCAAATGTGGAGGCCCTGTATATGATACTTTTCAGATTAATTTAGAGAACAGACTTGCCCAACATATCTATGTGTCCTCCGCTTTACGTACTCGAACATATCCACCAGAAGTGGTTTCGGCCATAGTGTCCTTAGTCCCTATTACACCCTTCCTTCATTCTTCCCTTATGAGTGGTGGCTCATCTCCTTCAGGTTGTCGACATAACCCGCCCCCTCCTCTTACCGCTTCACCAATTAATGTCTCCCTCCAGCTTTTCTTGGTGTTTTCCTAGGTATTGCTCTTTTGTTGCCCCCCCCCCCCTCCACTGGTCGAGGGATGTAGGTGGGATGATTATTGTACACTGTTCTTGCAAAACTTACCAATAAAAAGATTTAAACCATAATTAGTCCCAACTGTCCTTATCCAACCACTGCAGAGTTTTGCCTGCTCTGTGGAAGGAACTGCAGCACGCATCTGCCTCTCTCTCATTCTTATGGGAGGAGACACACTGATTGGGTGCCCTGAGACTGGGGTCAAGACCGCAGAAGGCCGCAGCGGAGGCTGCCAACCAAAGTCTGTGCAAGATCTGGCGTCATCGAAGGTACTTGGCTGGTTGCAAGCCCACTGGGCTTCAGATGAGGTGGGGTGGTGAACTGAGACGTCGAGTGACTAGGCACTTCAGCCAGCAGCACAACACTGCCATATTTCAGAATATTGGGTTAGGTTCATAGTCTGCCCAGATGCAATTCAAATTCAGAGTGCACAGCTTCACGATGTTGCAGCTGCACAGTCAGCTTGGGCTCAAGTTCACAATGTAACAGTATGCCCGGCAGAAATTTACCATGTTGCAGTGTCACTGGCTACTTATTGGGAGAGACTCTTCTTCATTCCCTACCACACGCAGATGGTTCTCTGTTACCTTCCTGGGTGGATGGACCCTCAAGCTTCATTTCTCGCTGCTTCGGGCTCAGCCCGGACATTCACACCTTCTACAGGGTAGACACGTGTTTTCCCTTTCTCAGCAGTCAGGTTGGCATCTAGGTGCTTAAGAAGAGTCTTCCTTCCTGGTCAGAATCCAGATGTTGTCTCCTCACCTCTGGCAAGCTGGTTGTCAGGCATTCACCAGCTCTGGTTGCAAGCAGGCCCTCTGAGTATTGTACAGTGGTCAAAGACAGCTTGGGACTAAAACCACGAGTGGGTTAGTAGCTCCCATTTTTAGACAGTCAAAACAGTCTGGGGATGTGAATTCTGTCTGTGCTTCTAGGATCAGGTCAGTTATTTTTGCATCTGGCCTCTGTTCGCTAAACATAAACTTTGTGTAGAGTGAAGCTCCCTAACAGCAGGGTAGTCTCCAGCCTGGAGTACCCACAATAGAGGCACCAAGAGGTGTGAGCTTTCTGCACCTGGCTATCAACAGTCACACTGAACAGTGATATGAAAGGAACACACCGATGCCCTCACCTAAAGGACCTTTCACACTCTGGACAACAGAGACTGCAGCCTCACTCTTTCCCCACCATCTCCTAAATGGTGGTGCACAGGAAGCGTAGTCAGCAGCCCCTCTTAACAAAAGGACGTAAATCCTCACTTCAGTGTCTAGGTCTCCACGCTGCTCCCCAGGAATGTCAGCAACACACTGCCAGTGTCTAGGAAAACAAGCTCACCTCCATCTTGTGCACAAAAAACAGGCCAGGAGCTTCACAAATGGAACCTGCAGGCCTCCAATACTCTGGTTCACTCATACATACAATGTATGTACTACACAGGGCACAAAAGTTATTCATAACAAATACTTAGATTGCTAGACCTACAATCTGGGATTACACACAGGAAAGGAACTTTGTAGGATGGGCCAGTAGGCCTTCACTCCAGTGATGCAGGTAAGAAGGTAAAAAAAAACACTAGAAAAAAACAATTCAAAAAAATTCAAAATACTGAAGAAAAAGCTAACATTTTATTCTCAAACCAACAACCACTATTCATGTGCACACGTGATCTTAACACTCAACACACTAAAGCTATCAATTATTAAAGTCCAATGGAGGTTGTTGGTTTTTTTTCCTTTTACTCCTGTGTGTGTGGGGCGGATTAAAGGATGACTGGATAAGATTTTTTGTTACCCAGGGATCAAAAATAAAAAACACTGTAGAGTGTATAAGGCCTGTCCTTCCTCACAGAACTTACCTAGTGAACTTCAATAGCAACTCATTAGACTTGAGGCACAGGAAAAGGGAGAAATTAGGCGAAATCCTTTCCCCTCGCCTTTTCAAACAACTATCAAATAACCTTGTTACTGCTGCTGCATTTCAGTACTAGCCCTTCTAGAGACTAGAAGGCACACCAAGAAGTATGGTTTGTGGGCAATGAGGTATTACACTAATCCGCCTTCCTGCGACCCCAACAATGACTCAAGAGTAGGACAGAGTAACCCATTGGGGATGAGACAACTCTCTCAAAGAGTTGTCTGTATTTCATGAGACTAGCAATCGATTGGAATCTAAATCATTCCATTTGTTGAATGGAAAAAATACAGGAACTGAGAAGGAGAGAGGGCTATGCCTGCACAGAAAAGGGAAAAGAGCATGGCAAATGGAGGATGGGAGGGGGGGTGCAGGGGGAGGGGGTATTGTGGTGTCCGTGTTGTGTATTTCGGTGCTAAGTGCTCCACAGAAAGGGATATTAAAGTCACAGTCTGGAGGTAACTCAAAAACAGAAAATGTCAAGAACATAAATATTAGAAATAAATGGTTTGGGAAAAAAACAACAGAAGCATTGGAAAAGTCAAAAAGACTCGCCTTTCTGACCTACTGGCTGTGACAATGGTTTTCAGTCACACTGCACAGCATCCAGGATGCGGATTAATATGGCTAAAGTACATTTAAAAGAAAAAAAAAAAGTTTGAAGCGACTGTGATTTTGTAGATCGCACAAATGATAGACGGAATGCTGACCAAATCAAGCATTCAACCCTAGTCACAGATATGGGTTTAATCCATCATTGTTTAGCTCACCACGCAACCCCAGATTGGACCCATCCATATACAAATCAGGCTTGAGCCCGCTTCCCATGGAAACAGTTCACCTCAAACTGCCAGGACAGGAAACAAGCTTCCTGGGACCAGTTTCGGGGTATCACCTCTCATCATCCAGGCTAGCATGAATTCAGTGGCACAGTGAGCACGGGACTCTCATCTGGGCATACCCTTCCCACTTAGGGCAACCAAAGCAAAAATAACAAATGGTGGATGGAATGCCGTACAAACCAAACATTCATCCCCAGTCACAGATCTGGGTTTAATCCATCGTTTTTGAGCCATACACACCACCCCAGTTTGGACCCAGCCATATGCAAAACAGTCAAAAGCAACATGGGGCAGTGTGGCAGGGAATGCCAAAGTTGCATGGGAGAGGATGCGAAAGCAAAGAGGGAAAGCTAGATGGGATGCAAAAGGAACATGTGAGGGTAGGAGGGAGGCAGAAGAAGCACAGGAATTGTGGGGAAGCAACACAGAGGGTGCGCGTGGGGAGAAGCAATGGCCATAAACGTAAGAGGGGGCATGGGAAAAGCAGTGACAGGGAACACACAGTCTGCAGGGGGTGAGACTTGCACAAGGGAAAAAGCTTGAAACACATGCACTCTCATGGAGAGCTCAACTCAGAAAGAAAGTAGGTCTTGAAAAGCAAGCAGTGGAAGCATAGATAAGAAACCAGCCAATTCAAGAGATTGTAAAGAGCAATGCTCCATGGTAGGGACAAACACAATATTGAGGGCTACTAACGAAGAAGCAGACAAATGAGTGAGGAGGAATGCCAAAAAAAATGGTAAGCAATGGACGGGCTCCAAGCCCCTCTATGTTCTTGATAAGCCGTAATATGTCTTGCAACAGACAGATCATGGGCTGTTTACTACTGTGGACCTAAATAGCAGGATCCCTGATATCTCAGTTTGGCACTCAGGGCAGGGGAACGCAACTGTACACCATCCAGGAGATAATCCCAACACACCTCTTTTCCACTTGATTGCGGTCTTCATTATTTTTCTTATATTGTATTACTACCTTTGTCCCTTTATTTCTTTCTTCTCAATCTCATTTTATCTCTCAGCCTTTGCGATATAAGCATTTTTTCCTCGTGTTGTTGCCCCTTTTCTATCCCCTTCTACCACTCTCTCCTAAAGCTGTTCTTTTCCAACAGATTATTTTTTATCTCTTTAACGGCCTTTTTTCTTTATTCTGCGACAGCTTACAAGTATGGCTCGAAGAAAATGAGTGAGGAGCATAGATTGGCAAATTAGAAATTGCCAGCAAAATTGAGAAACTCTGGAGCCAATAAGAAGAGTTAGCCACCACGCACTTTAGATAATTAGCATACATACTGTTGTTGGTGTTAGAAAATAAAGATGTGATAATGAAAACAGCAAAAATAAATGAATGTCCGTAAATCTGCGTACAAAAACGTAACACGAAGATAGAAAGTTTCAAACAATGACATTTACCATAACAATACTAATCAATCATGTATTTTGCTGTTAAAACCAATTGTTAAAAAAGCAACCAAAACACAAACAATTTTAACATTTTTACAGCCAATCACTCACCAGTTGCCCCAACTTTGTAATCCTAAAGCCTGGAGTACATGTACACCAAACTGACAAATATATACAAAAAAGAAGACAAAGAACCGGAACGAACTGTCACTCCTGGAGGGGAGAAAAAAACGAATGCATATAAGATTTGAAAAATAGTACTTGCAACACAAATAATAAAAACAACTTCACAATCCTACGCTATGCAATGGAAAACGCAGTTTGCAATGCAATGTAATTATTTTTTTAAATACCCAAAACATGAAATACGTATTGGAATTGTGCAATATATTTCTGACACAAGCAATTGACCAAGAAAATAGACTCATTTATGCCTTCGTCACGTGAACAAAAAGAAACAATGTTACGTTTGTATTGTGAAAAAAGGTTGTGCCAATCTCTATACATATACTTTAAACAGGGACCTTAAGTTATTAATAGCATCAGTTCAAGCATCCCTCACACACAGAACAGAGAGAGCATGGGCAGAAGGACAACATTCTTAACACAAACCTCACTGCATGGACAGCTGGAATTCAAGAAAAACACACGCGATGTAGCATGTACAGCCAAAGCCATAACGTCTGGTGTTGGCTCTCAGCCTTATAGCATTGTCTTGTTATAGTTGTTGGAAAACGTTACCATTGGGGGAAAGTAGTGGGCTCATTTAAAGACACATTGACTAAAAGCCAAAGTATCTTTTAGTCTAAAAAAGCACAAACTGCAATTGTAGCCCCTGGCACATTGTGCGTCTACGCTCCTCATGAAAGAGCAGAATCCCACTACTCACACTGAAGTATGCCAATGGCTGACGTGGACTGCCCCACTGTCCCATGATTTACTCTGCAGTGGGTGTATAAAAAACGTTAATGACAATAGCAGACCTGTGGGTGAAGAGAACTTACTGAATGTCCCTTTAAGTACAGTGCGCATATACATTTTGTAAAATCAAAAGCTACTGGCTAACGCCATACCTAAGAAGAGACCCCAGCATCACAAGCGTTGTTGCAAACAGAACAGGTATGGTAAAGGCAGTAGCAGACCAAGGACCAGGTCCACAAAGCAGGGGCAGCACCCCGATAACATTCCTTCTCAACACAACACATGCACCAAAAGAGCTTCTGACGCAGAATATATTCCTTCCTAATGCATCCATATGTCAAAGAAAACCTGTTGTAGTGCCCAATCAAAGATGTGGGAGGTTAACTTAAAAGAACGGTAGCAATTATTGCAGAGCACTTTTTAGTAGTTAAATTGGTTTGGTTGCAACTGATAGCAAATAAGTAAATTTTTTAAGAGCTCCTACATAGTTTAAGCCTCGTACGAATCCAGGGAAACCACTACAGGACTTAATTTACCCAAGGGTTCACATGTTTACAAGGCATCTATGTCCACAACATCATTTCCAGGTCTTGCTCTATTTGCAACACCATGAAGCTTACAAAAGTAGTACTAAAGGGAGAACATGGCAGCCAGCTGTCAGCTTTCCGCAAACTGACCGGAAATAAAGGGATATGTTCCCAATGTGAAGTGGCAAGAAAGAAGATTTTGATTGTGCGGAGCACTGAAAAAACTCTGCTTACAAGCGGCTTCTTGGGCAGGGAGTGGTGTGCAGAGCCCGGCTTGGGGAGAGACCAGCGCGGTGGGAGAGCGCACGGCAGTGAGTGTGACCGGCGTGGTGCGTTGGGAGGCATCCGGAGATACCGTGGAGGGTAGTGAGAAAAGCCCGTAGGCTCATTTCCAGGGTCGTGTGGAGGGGGAGAAACTGCTGTGTCAAGACAGTGCAGGCCTCATGGGAGTTGCAGAACTCACCACCTGTTTTGCTGAACCTTTCAGAGACCATGGGAGCTCAGGAACAGCAGACCAATCAGCTTTGTTGCGGTGCCTGCAGATGCAGGGGAGGGACTCCTTCACTCCAAGGGAGATTCCTTCGGTTGTCTTGGATGTCCACAGACCTGTAGAAGATCCTGTATATGGCACAGGTACAGACAACGCAGAAGACTGGCAGGACGACGAGACCAGGAGCAGCAGGAGTCTTCCCAGTTATAGTAGTTCCCAAAGCGAAGTCTGTCTAAGTCCAAAGTGCCCAGATGACTGAAGATGAAGTGGTTTCGGATCTGAATTTTTTGTCCCACAACGAATCTAAGGCACCACCCACAGGTAAGCCCTTAAGTTGGGACGATTCAGGGATCCCTCCACCAGAGGGGCTGAAAAGGGGGGAGGATACTCCCATATCCTCTGTCCAGTATCCTGCCAGAGCGGGAGGCAATGGCTCCATGAACTGGTTCCAACTGGAGTATGCAAAGAGAGCACCAAATGTGCCCTTCAAAGCAGTCTAGTGGCGCTGGCAAGCGCCCCCACCCTGGCCGAATACACCAAGCCTAGTCTAGGAGTTGTTCACACCTCCCTGAGACAGGAAATCTATTGTCCTGCCTTACCCTGCTCAAGCTTGGCTCAGCAGCAGGGTATCCCTGCAGGAGCAGGACACCCCTACAATCCACGGAGTCCATTCTGCTGGGTTGTAAGTGCATCCGCCATTACGATAGAGGGGCCATGCATCATTAGGCAATGTCTAACTCTAAACTGACCAACGAAACCTGGCATGTGCTGTATCAAACACGTTGGAATCATACCTCCAAGATCATAAACATTGTTGGAGGTATGATTCCATGCTCTGTAAAGCTCCTCCTGCAGGCCCTCACTGCTCCTGGTACCATTCTTCTACAACCGGACAGCAAACTATGGCTCTGGAATTGTGTCTCTGGTCTGCAGCAGCCATAGTTTGCTATCCGGTTCTAGAAGAAGGTGTACCTATGCCCTGGGTACCTTAGTACCATATACTAGGGACTTACAAGGGTACAACAGTAACCAACCTGGGGGTTACCCAAGTACTCGCCATGGTCCAATTTAGGGAAGAAGCACAGAGACTGGGGTCCTGATTAGTAGGATCCCAGTCAGACTAGTCAGAAAGCCATAATGACACCATCAAACAGTGGGGGTAACCATGAAAGCAGATCCTACTTTCCTAGATAGCTGTTTGAGGGACACAACATGGAAGTCAAGACCCCCTTTCCATAATGCGGTTTTCTCAAAGGTTTCCTCTAAAGGCAGACCACTGAGGCAGAGGGGAAGCTTGGAAGTCTCAGTTGGAAACAAGCATGGCAAATGAGGACAATTTTTTTTAAACACCTATTATCGGTTAAAAACCATAAAAAGACAAATACATAATACAGATAAAAATACACAATTCCAGCTAAAAATGAGGATATTTAAGAGATAGTACATTACAATCCTAACACAAAGCAGATTCATAGAATGGTAAAAAAAAATCATAAAAATTGTCATATTTTAAGATTCTGAACCTCCCTGTAGTCCCTAAGTCCCCTGGACTTACAAAGTTAGATGATCCATTTAGCTTTTGCCTTAGAGTAGGAGGGGCAGAAGAGCAGAACGTGCAGATCTGTCTCTCTGCTCCTCGCACACCCTGGGCAAGAACTCACAGTATGTAAGGCATTTGAGCACTTGTGTGTTACGGCCCTAAGAGGCAATGAACCATGTCTAAACTGGATAAATACTTTCTTAGCCAGGGGAGGCTGGATGTCATCCAAAAATTTCTCAAAGTGAGGATGGGCCTTGATATCCAGAAAAGTATTGGTCAGCCTACCCATGGACAAGTTTGTTGTTATAAGTTCCATTCGGTAGCGCTTAAGTGCCAAACTCAATAATTTCTTGGAATACAGGGCACAGGTCTCCTCAGGGGACGACCACATGTCCCCCCCCTACCTAGAGCGTGGCAGAGTTGCTTAATGTGGTTTAGCCAGGGGATTTTTCCCACGCCCCCCCCTGGACAGAATTTCCCCCAGGTCCTCCCTAAAGCTCAAGAGCTCGGGGTGGACCAAAGACGCCTCCAGTACAGCAGGGGGCGATTTGAGACAATCGCCCGGATAGGTACCAACCCTAAATCCAACCGTAGTGGGGTCAGGGGAGTGCTCATGGGGAGTCTCAGAAGACGCCTAATAAAGCTATTCTCGGTGAGGGATAGGGGGGCAGCACTGACATAACCCCATAAATCTGCACCATAGAGTGCACCCCCTCTCGCCTGGGCTTTATAAATTTCCACGGGCGGACCCAGCAATTTAAGAGAGGTGTCGTTAAAAACCTTCAAGATACCGCCAGATGATTGGGCAAGCTTTAGGTTAGCCTTAACCATATGAGATCCCCAATCCATTCTGTCGTTTAGTGTAACCCCCAAATAGTCTACGGTAGACACTCGATCCAACGCCGTTCCATCCAAGTGGGGGTAAGGACAATTGGCTAGTTTGGTGTTATAGACCATGAACTTGGTTTTGGAGAGGTTAATCTCCAAGTTCCTCAGTCTGCAGAAGGAGCAGAATGCCTCTAATGTAAGCTGTATGCCCGTAGATGATTTTGACAATAAAAGAGTATCATCAGCGAACATTAGGGCAGGTATCTTACGCCCCGCTAAGCTTGGAGAGTCCGGGTCTCTTGTTCCCAGTAGGTGGTCTATCAGCCCGTTAAGGAAAAGGGAGAAGAGTGTGGGGGCCAAGACGCAACCCTGCCTCACTCCCCTTTCCACCGGGAACGGAGCAGACAGCTCCCCACTCCTCTCATACTTCACACTTGCATATGTACCTTGGTGCATACGTTTGAATAGATGGCACAAGTAGGCCGGGGCACCCATCTCCAGCAGTATTGCCCAGAGCTTATCCCTTTGGACCAGATCAAATGCGGACCGAAGGTCCACAAAAATCGGGTACAAGCTACCAGCCCCAATAGAAACGGTCTTCCAATAGAGCAGCTGTAATCTAAACAGTTGGTCGATGGTGGAGACCTTTGCCCGAAAGCCCGCTTGGAGGGAGGATAGAATGGGATGTTCGTCCATCCAACTCTGCAACCTTGTTAAAAGAAGGCGGGCAAATAATTTATGGAGGTCGTCGATCAAACTAATGGGTCGGGAGTTGGCCGGGTCGAGAGGGGAAGCTTTTTTGTGAATGGGAATGATTTCAGCTCCCAACCATGTTGGGGGGGGATCTCCAAGCCCTGTAGGATAGCATTAAAATAAACCCAAATGTAAGGAACCCAAACCTTTTGTTCACTTCGATATAAATCGCTGGGGATCCTATCTAGGCCCGGAGCTTTCCCCAGCGTCAAACTTCTGAGGGCCGCCTGAACTTCAAGGAGGGTACAGGTTGGGCAATCAAAGCCCAAGGCCTCCGGGTGCACTGGATCAGGTGTACTTATTTGGGCCGCTAAATCTACTAGGGATTCAGGGTTGCTGAGTGAAAAGAGGGGCTTGAAGTGATCTAGCCAAACCTCTTAAGTAAGGTTAGGAATAATGGCTGACGCCCCTTCAGCGGACCCATCTCGAACAAGGTTCCAGATAGACCTATAGTCACGAGCTTCCAGGGCTACTTTGATACTTTTTCACCTAGAGGCCTCCCACTCGGACCTAGCCTCCTTAATCAAACTTTTACATATTAGCCTCGCATTTCTAATGCTTGACTGGGACCCCGATTTTACCTCCTTTATCAAGGTGTTTTTAGCCAGCCTACAATTTTTATTAAACCAATGTTCACGCTTGTTTACCCTTGGCCTCTTAGTGTCTGAAGTATAAAAATAACCGGCCAGGGAACAAAGCTTATTGTGAATGCGCTGCAAACCCTGAAAGTGGAGATGGGGCAGATCGCAATTGGGACTCAAAAGGTGAGAAACCTCTGTTAGGGAGCGTGCGATATGGCGGTATAACTCAGCTAGCTTATCAGGCGCTAACCCGACCTTCGCCCACCTGATTAGTCTTCCACCTGCCGCTATAACAAGGTTTGAATTATTGGTAATCTCAGCTCCCCCCCAGTTCATTTTGGTGACCCAAAGTATTTAGTAATTCTAGTGACAAATTATGGTCACTATCGACCCTTAGGATGACAGAGAAAGCTCTCAATCGTGCCCAGAATTCTACATTTACCAGGATATAATCTATAGTTGTGCTTTTCCCTGGTCTATTAAAGGTGCTTGTACCCGGGACGTCTGGAAGAAGTCTGCCGTTACAGGCCCAGAGGGAGTGTGATACAACCAACTTGTTGATCACAAGGGCCAGGGGCAGTAAGCGCTTTTCCGGGTACATAGTACAATCCGGAATCAGCCAATTTTCATCCTCGTCTAAGGTTACCGAGGGGATCCCCAAGAGCGGTTCAAAATGACAATTAAGATTGGCGTCAATAATTTTATGATACGACGAGGGTAAAGAGTAAAGGAGGACCTCTAGGGCATCCAGAATAGATAAACCCAACTGGTGTGGTTGGGGACGTAGATAAATATTGATAACTGCAGCAACAGACCATCCAGAAAATTGAGTACAATGCATAGGATGTCCGGGCAATGAGAATCTATTATCTTAACTGAGCAACCCAGATGCTGAGCAACCCAAATACATAACCCCCCCGAGGGTCTTCCCCTGGGTCCCTGCACAGCCAGTGAATGAAAGGACTCATAACCAACCATAACGGGAGCAGACAGCAACAAGGCCTCTTGGAGCAGACATATGTCATAACTACCCATCAGCTCACCCCATTAGTTAATGGGGGTCAAAATTGTGGGAAGTTGTTTTTCTCAGCGCAGCCAAAGTCATAAAATGAAGATGGTGAGCACCCTTGCCAAAAGCAATCCAAATCTCTTTGTTCCAACTGCACTCAGAAGAAAAAGGGCTGTAGATGTACATGTGAACAGGAAAAAGCATATACACCAAATGTATTGGTCGTGGCACTTGTCTGTAGTGACAACTAACCTGCCAGAGATGTTCCAGTGAACGACAGAAGGTAGTGTTGTTACTAGTCTAAAACCCTAAACCGGATTATCTAGTTCAATGACCAAAGACAACCGGGCCATCCTTAGTGTTTTTGTCTGTTATACTCATTGCGTGTTGACGTTTATGCAAATATACATATCTGGCACCGTAACAACATCTCACATTCTCATTGAAGCCCCTGATGAAATGTGATCTTGTAGTCCTATTCACTATGGCCTGCCCCTGTTTCTCTCTCTCGCTCTCTCCACATACATACACACAACAAAAAACTCCACACACAAAAAAACTTCAAATGGACTTGTTGACTCATTCTCCAGTCATCTCCCAGAAATACCTTTTTCTGAAGAAAAAAAAAAAGTACGATTTATCCTTACCTCCTCTTCTTAAAAACTCACATTAACATGGAGAAGGGTGGGAGGGAGTTCAAAAGAGGACGGGTCAAAATCATATTAGTCTGTAACAGTACTTCAAATTCAAATTTGTCAAACCAAACACCGGGTAACAGTCATAATCCCCCATAGATGAAAGTCCCAACTGCAAAGGCCCTATTATAAAATGTGGTAAGGAGAATTTTCTTAGCGGGCAAGAGGATAGAGAAAATACAAGGGAACAATCACAAGTTAGTGTTTGGATATGGGCATCACAAAAGTACAGGAATATCACTTCTAGAACTGGCATGGCTAGCAACGCGTCCATATTTCTTGATGACAAATCCCTGCTACCCATCCCTCTCTGAGGCTTCACTGGTCTCAAAGAAATTACTTCCAAATTAAACCACTCTCACAAGCCTCCTATTCAGAACACAGACACACACATTCTTAGATTAGCTTACTGGCTATATGCACCAATTTGTTACCAGCCTCAACGGATTAGAATACAAGACATATTAAAAAACAGGCCCCATAAGGCTAACCTCACTTTCACAATGACACTCATCCAGTATTTCTCCACTACAGAGAACAGATGATCCCAAAACCTGTACAGTCTCCTTCCTTTCTTCTACACTGGCACTTAAAAAAAAATGCCACAACGCTGTAGAGTGGAAGGAATTGGAGGGACAACTGATGGTTGTTCTCATAGCTGTGCCTGCTCACTTAAATGCTTACCAAAAATTTCAGTAGAAAATAAACAGTCTTTGTTATCAGATGAGCTCAAAATAAATGAGTCAACATCTAACAATGAAGGACACTGTCCCCACACTTACAACCAACTCTTCTTGAACGCTATGCCTACGAGATAAATCACCTAGCAAGTCCTCCTTTAGCCCAGAGGCACTGTCCTATAATCATTTCCTGCAACTGTCCAAACCAGCTTTGTACAAGTCTTGTGGCAGATAACAGGCAAACGAGGACAACTACATTTACTCTGGGTCTTTCACCTAATAGTTCAGATGCCTAAAGGTCTTCAATTTGAAATGACACACAGCATCGGCAAACTTCTAGTTTGCTTTCTCAATAAATGTGGTGAAGCAGCACAAGCTTATCTCCGCAAGATACCAACATAACACAACCATAACAAGATCAAGCTGAGCTATAGCCAAAAGGTAGGAGAGCAAATTGCTGAATTAACACTTAGACCACAGACCAACTATCATCCCCATCTGCCCCGAAAACCCCCCACTATTTCTGTGTCTCCTAGCATAAACCATTCTAATGTTATCAATTTCCCCTTCATTCAATTTCACTACTAGCCCTTAGGATTGCAAAAAACAGATGTTGATTCACCATAGCGGCATAATGTAGGAAGCAGACTCTGATTATACTATACCAAAGTAAGGTATAGTGTGCACAGAGTTCCAGTGGAAGCCCAGAGATATATCCGAGGCTAAAGTAGATAATACGGGACCCAGACTCCTAGAGTGAAGGTAAGGGCAAAAGGGGGCCCAGGTTGGTACTGAGTCCACACCACCAGCCACGCAGGGGCGGACGGGTGTAGGGTCCTCGAGTGGTGTCTGGAGCCCAATGCTTTTCAATGGAGGACGTAGGTCGCAGTAAAGGGTTGTAGGCTGGAACCAGAAGACTGGTGAAGGGAACCAATGACTGGAGTATGAAGATCAAGAGTTGCCGGACATCAGGACACCGTCTGTCGAGCACCTCAGGAGCTGAGGGTGCAGGGGTGTCCTGTCGGATTCTTCTCAGCAGTTCCAGTCGCTGTTTGGAAGATCCTTAAGGATGTGGCTGCAGGTGTCAAGGAGAAGGTTGGCAGAGGTCGTCCAACGTTGGCACACAGGTCAGGATTGCCGGGCGGACCTCACTAGGGTGTTGGCCACTCAGACTCGGGCCGGTGGCAACAGGTGCATACTGGTGAGGACTTGTGGATCCGGCTGGATCTTGAGTCCTGACTTAGGTTGGTGTTGGACACGTCTACAGGAGATGAGAATTCTTTAGTAGGGCAGGTCCGGGGTTCGTGGAGGCTGTTGGCTACAGGGGTTCAGAGCAGGCGACAGGTTTGGTAGGGTTGGGGCAAAAGCAGTTGTTGTCATCCTCATCCTCCTCTTCTTCTGCAGCACGGCTCTTCGGTCCTTCTTGTCACAATCAAATCTGAAGAAGCAAGGTTCAGGGGTACCTCTATATGCTAGTTTATGGATGTTGCAGGGGTGCACAGGCTGGGACCAAAGGGTCCCTTCCCTGGGGTGTCTCCACTACCTAGTATGCCACCGTCCATTGGGAGGGGGGCATAAGCCTCTTCCTGGTTGGAGGGGTCCACCCATCTACAAGATGGCAGGGACTGAGATGTGGGCTTCACTTCGCTTCCCCCACCCGAGAAGTGGGGTTGGCAAAGGTGGGAACACTTCCTTTCCTAGCTATGTTTTCCCGCTGGTTCTAATGCCCAAAATGAGGGTCAGAACCGGTAGGAGTCAGTTGCTAGTAGCAGTAAAAGGCTGGGGGCAGCTAATAAAGGTGGCGGGCCTCTGAACCTCCATCTTCGAGCGCCCTGCCCATCCTGTGGGGAGGAGGCATGACACCTCTATACAGGATGTGCTCAGTTTCCCAGAAAGCGGGGCTCTCCACCCAGGGGTCCAAAAAACTGTCTGGTGGTGGCAGACGGCTGGGAGCTTGTCAGGAACCACAACAGAGTTTGTCATTCTTCAGGGGGCATATTTTAGATGACCTCTGTGTGCATTTTTTATTAAATCCAACACTGGCATCAGTGGGGGTTTAATGTGCTGCGAATTTTGATACCAAACTTCCCAGACCTCAGTAAAGCCATCATGGAGCTGTGGAGTTCGTGATGACAAACTCCAAGCCATGTACTCAAAATGGCTTCAAAGGGCTTACAATGTCTGTGCATGGTACAGACACTGTAGGGGCATATTGCTCGTGCAGCTATGCCCTCACCTAGATATGGTGCACCCTACCTTTAGGGCTGTAAGGCCTGCTAGAGGGGTAAATTACCCATGCCACAGACCATGTTTATGGGCATCGCACACAGGGAAGTACGCCATGTTGACTCTTTAGTTTTGGTCTGCACGAAAACACGTAGTATGCAATAGCAGGGTCGGAATGCTAAGGTGAGGGGCCTCAGGGGGTGGCATAATAAATGCTGCAGCCCTCAGAGGCCCTCTCTGGTCACAAGACCCTTGGTACCAGGGGTACCTTTTACATTCCTTCTCTCTCTCAGGGGATCTCCATGAATAATCATAAGCAGTGAATAGATTTGCAAGCTCATCCCAAGAATTCCGCTGGGGAGGAGATGAAAAAGGAATAGTACAATCAGGCAAATAAATTCATCAGAGAGACTTGCCCTATTTGAGCATCAGCCTTAGCATCTGACTCAAGACAATGATGTCTTTTAAATGTGTGACCCGATTTCTAAGTTGCAGCTATGCAAATCTCGGTAAGAGGGATGTTTCCAGGTAACTCAGCAGTAGCTGTCTTGCCCCTGGTGGATTGGGCTCCAAGTCTACCAGGCAAGGTTTTGTTAGCCTTCGGAAAACAAAGGATTGGAAGACGATCCATCTAGACCAGGATTTTTCAGAAATGGAAAATCCAGTCCGTAAAGGACCATAATCTACAAAAATGTGTTTTCACTTTCTTAAATACTTTGTTTTATCTTAATTGAATTTTAAAACCCTCCTAACATCATGAGTATGGAGTGCGCACTCTTCAGGAGAAGAAGGAAAAATGTAGGTAATGTAAAAGTCTGATTGGCATGGACATCCAAGACTTCGTTGGGAAGGAATTTAGGATGGGTTCTCATCACTGCCCTGTTGCTATGGAACAAGTTCAAGTATAAATAGGGCCTGTATCTCACTAATTCTATGAGCGGAAGTGATGGCTACCAAGCAGGAAGCTTTCCATGATAACTGTTGGACATAAGCCTTTATGAATGAGTTTAAAGGGAGGACCCATAAGGCGAGAAAGGACAATATTAAACTCACATGGAGGAGGAGATCTCCTGAGAGGAGGCTATATCTGTTTAATGCCTTCCAATAAATGTTTAAGTAACTACAGGCATTCTGAAAAAGGTCATTTGTGAAGGAAACATTTGGTAACCTGTGATTGCTGCAAGAAGTACTCAGATAGAGAATTAGGATTTTGCTTTAGCCAAATGGAGGAGATATGAGAGAACAGGCTCCTCCTGACACTTAAGAGTTCAGGAACCATGCAGGCAAGTTCAACAAGTGATGGTTGGGATGCTTAATCTGGCCTACATACTTCTGAAGATCCAGTCTGTAAAGGCAGATTCCTGTGTGGGCACCAAGAGATAAAGGACATTTTGAAGCACCACTGTAGGGGCCACTCCAGAGCAATGAGGATTATTCTGGCCTTTGTGTGGGACCATTTGATGATCACTAATGGCAGAAGGTGGATCTGGTGGCGAGCGTCTGGTCTGTTTTATACTCAAGGAGTGGTGATAGGCTTCGTCTGTGGCTGGGGGGTGTGTGTGTGTGGGGCGGGGGGTCCCCATCCCCGGCGTCTGCTGGGCCGAGGCCCTCGCTCGCGGTGGCGTTCTAGCCTCTTCTCCCAGAGAGACCCGGCTCTCTGAGGAACCCGCCCATGCTTGGAATCGAGCAAGTGGAGACTGATCGGACGAACTGTGAACCGCCCTTGAAGACCGTAATGGCTGCCATCGGGGCACTTCAATTGCATCTGGAGACCATTGTCCATAAAATGATCGCTGGTGACATCGAAACTGGGCGACCGAGTCTGGGCTCTGTTCTTTTGCATGACTTTCAACGAACTGATTCTCCCACAATGCCCATAGTAAAGGAGGATGAAGAACCCGTGCGCGATAAAGTTTTGACGCTATTGACCGGTTTGCAGAATACTTGCGGAATTGATTCTCTGGGGGTATCGCTGCATTCACCATCGCAGCCGATTATTGTGGAGCTACCTGGTTCTTTACTCCTTGAGACTATGACTAGCAAAAACCGAAAGTCACTACCGTCCCTTCCCGCCCTTGTGGTTCTTTTACATCTACGGAGGAAAGGATATCTGGACTGCATATCGGTGAGGGAGATCTTACCGGTGGCAGATGCTTGCAGAGCCTCAATGTGTTAGACTGGTCTCATATTAATCTTAATTGAACTTCCTATGAACTTTGACTCTCCTGGGGCGGTGATGGTGCTACCGGACCGAGTCCGCATGAAAGATTGGAGGGGTCAAGGATGAGACTGTTGGTCTGGGTCTGATTTCGGGGCTTTAGAGGACAAGGGATTCGCTAACGTAATGCTTGCAGGAGGTTGGGCGGTGTTCAACGTCTCCCCTGTCTGGCTCCGTCTATAATATTTTTGAGTACGCTGTGGTCTTTGGACAGGGGTTGTTCGTTTCAGGCGGGGGGGAAAGGTGACCGGGAGTTTGTATGACATTCTCCTCCTCCATTCTTCTTTTACTTTTTGTAGTTTAGTTAGTCGGGCGACAGGCACGCTACTAGATGGAGTTAGGCGAAAGCCACATGCAGGGGTGCAGGGTGGGGGGATGGGTCTATACTTTTGTTAGGTAGTTTAGTTTCTATGGTTCCTTTATCTCACGCTTTCCTTTCGCTCTCCTTTCATAACGTTGGGGTATTATCCTGATTTCGTATGTATTCCGGTATTTGGTAACCGTACTTCTTTTTCTATCTGTGATTATCCTATTTTGTACCAGCTCACTTTATCATCGTGTTTGAATGTATGTCACCAGATATATCTGTTTCTTTTTCCTTGTATTTTAGTTTGGGGGGGGTAGGGGGGGGGGGGGGGGGTTAAACATAAAATGAAACCTTCTCTTATCCTGTAACGTGTTGTGAGTTCAATACAATGTTTATCCTGATTCGCTGCCGGACCTCAGGGTTGTCGGTTGAAGAGCTGTGTCATTTGATAATATAGTGGGTCTTATTCTTGTGTCGCGGTCGGCCCCTGCGGTTGTTGGCCCGTGCTTGGAACTGTACAATAAAGGTTTAAAAAAAATAAAAAATAAAAAAAAGAAGAAGATCTCCCCTCCCCAAAGTATCCAGAAGCAGGTATTTCCCCGCAGCCGCTGTTTTCCTTTTGTTTCAACACTAAATATTTACTGTGGGCCCACTGAGACATATTTTGCTTCCAACAGCCTAGCGATGGTGCATGATCCGGTGAGGGCCAAATCTAAAACCCATAACTAGCCCTTTTCGTTTTAGGTCTGGCAGTAATTCCTAACACGCATAGCTCGAGGGCATAGTGGATCTCCCTCCTAAACACTATGCCAAGCACATCAGGGGCACCGATCCAAAATCCAGCATTTATCCTACAATTCCATGCCATATGCATGAAATCAGCGTTACAAAAGGGGGGGTGATGGACGGAGCATCTGAACCAATCAAACACTCACACCCAGTCAACAGATCTGGGTTTAATCCATCATCGTTCTTTAGCCCACTCTGCCACCCCAGTTCAGACATGGCCATATGCAAATCCGTCTGACCCTGTGCCTCATGGGAACAGTCCAGCCCGAACTGCCAAGCCATGCCTTCCCTGGAAACAAGCTTCTGAGGACCGGTTTCTGGCATTTCAGCCGTCTTCAGCCTGGCTTGCTTGAATCCAGTGGCAAAGTGAGCAAGGGACTATCCATCATCCCCTTTTGTTTCGATATGCATGAAATCAGCATGAACTTGATGACAACGTGAACATTTTTGCGTGGTTCTCTTAGCATTAAGTTGAGCCGCTTAGGTATTAGGTAAGTTGCATGAAAACAGTTAAACTAAATGCACTTAAGTCTAATATTTCAGGAGGCCCGCTCGGTGCTCTCCATGGCTGTCTCCTGTTCCTACGTTTGTCATTTGACTTTAGCATTGAAACGTTTGCTGTTCTTTGTAGGCAAGATTTCTTGTTCAGAGTTCTCTATTCAGCTGAATATTTAGAGAGTCACAATCAGGGTGGAGCCATATTATATTTACACTATATAAAGCTATTGCGCTTCATCAACACACCACCATGCAATCGATAGGTGACTTCAACTTTATACCATAGAAGATCAGGATAATGCGAAATGCTAGCAAGCACTATATGATTTTCTCACACCTCAAACGTAGAGCAACGCATACCGCATTCTTGCAAGAATCGCGCACTACTTATAGAGGTAGTAGACTCGACTCATTTTATCCCCACCTCCCCACACATGATCACCATGACAGGCTCGACCGGGTGGTCTGCTGTGTCGCTCATTTCCTTTATGACCTTTATGGATTAGCTGGGTAGGGTGCTGTCCAGAAGCAACCCACTGTGGATGGGCACCTCCCCGCAACCAGCAATACAAGAGCATCAAGCCATTCTAGGAACCCTATGTGAAAATCACACTTTCACTTGGAGCATAAATCAAAAGACTACTTCCTCTTATGCAACAGGGCGGAAGGCCTTGAAGGCTACAATAAGAGGACACTGAATACACACAGTTATAGAACCTCAGAGAACACGGGATGCAGAGATCAAAGCATTGGATCAAAACCTGGCAGTTTGGGTTGGACTGTTCCCATGAGGAGCAGGGTCAAGACTGATTTGCATATGGCTGTGTCCAAACTGGGGTGACGTGACGAGCAAAATAACAATAGATTAAACACAGATCTGTCCAGCATTTAATTTTGAGACTCTCTTCCTCACCCAGAAACGCAAACGTTATTGTATATAACACACGTTGAGACTCTTAGAAAGGCTCACACCAAACACAGACTGTTTTTTGAGTGCCGTTGGTGTATTCATTTTGCTGAATATGCAATAAAGACACACTGAAGTGCAAGGGTTCCTTACTAGCCTGGCTGATAAGTAAAGAGCACGCGCAAACACCCCCATCCCACACATCAGAATCGACCCAAGCAATACTGTGTGCACCTAAACTGAAAATCCTGATGCTTTTACCTAATATTACACTACATTACAAGCTTCCACCCATGCTTGCTTACCTCCCAACAGGCGAATTTATTTAGAGATATACAAGCCCCACAAATTATGTCTGAACAGCTTTGGAAATAGGAAAAGCCTATAATGTGGTCCAAGAGTGGGGAAGCAATTTGCACACTTGCCTCAGGTAAAACCCCTGGTCCTCATGGACTACCAATATAGTTTTATAAGAAATACCCTGACTTGTTAGTTCCGCACTTAGAAAGCATATATCAGATAGCAACTCCAGACTTGAGTCTTCTCCCTTTGCTCAGAGATGCTCTACTCATTACTATTCCAAAGTGTGGTAAGGACACAGGTGACTTGGCTTCCCATCAGCCTTTGGCTAGTCTCAATTCGGGCTATAAAATATTCAGGAACATTTTGGCAACTCATCTTTTGCCACTGCTTTCTTCACTCATCTAGATCGACCAGAATCACTTTGGGCCAGGGAGGAGCACTTCCTTTGTAGTGTAGTTTCTATATTCCCAATAGGCTCTGCACACTGGAATAATATATCCTCTAGATGTGACGTAGGACTTATGTCCACTAGGTCTCTATCGAATATATTAGACTTAATTGTGAGTGCCAGCTAGCTCAGAGGTCACTAGAAGTTTCTGACAACCGCATAAACATGACAACTTTGTTTCCCCAAGATAAAACTGATCTTCAGAGTCGTGGAAACAATAAATAGATATTTTACTCAGTCAATCGTGCATGCTTCGTTTCACCAGAGGTGCAGCGAAATAGAGAGACTGGCGTTTTCAATAAAAGGATTTATTGAACAGTCTTCTTTCTCAAACATAAGAAATGAACTACTACAATCGTAAAATGGTTGCAAAATATAATGCATACAGTAAAAAGAGTAGAATAAAATAATACTGTAAGAGCATTGTATGGTGCCTAGACCATAGATAAATACATACATAAATAACAGACTAAAAGTACTCAACTGGTGCTTCTAAAATACGCCTACCCCGATGTACCTAACCTAAGCTTAGTATGAGGGAAGTAGTAAGTGAGGTGTAGCATAAATGTAATATTCTTTGCCAAGAATCTGTCCAAGATTTCTCTTAGGGTCTAATCAGCTGCGTACCTTGATTTGGACTGAAGAAGGTCAGGCTCAGGACTCGATATCCCAACAACTCGCAAGGGTAGCTTGGAAACACTGGAGCTGGATTTCTTGGCAAGAGAAAAGACAGCGTCTCTCTCCCAGTGCGTCTGCTGGAGGGTCGGCTTCCTTCGGCACTTGCAGTAGCATGTGGCTTAGGGCAAGTAGATAGTCGAACTGCTCCAAACCACCGTGTGTTTGCGATGGCAAGGGTGGGCATATTTATACCTTGAAGGTACAGAGTTTGATGTAAAGGTGGACATAATAACGTCATCAAAGAGTCTCAGTTCTTTGAAAACTCCATGAGTTCTCTTGGACAAGTCAGTTTTCGAGCAAGGGGAAGTCCCTAGCTGCTGAGTCCCAGTTTCCCAAGAAATCGTTGTGGATTTTCAGAACTAGTGGTAGTAGCCCTGCCGTATTTGGACTGCATGAGCTATGTCTAAATATGGTTATGATTATTATGCCTATTTAAGGATATGGTGATTTATACCTATATAAGGGCATGAATCGGGAAAATTACAATAGGGTCCTAAAATGTTATACACCAACTCCACGTTATGTTCAACTAAGTTCAAGCACTAAAACATATAATCTAGAGCATGTGTTTACAATTCCACCCAAAAATACATAAAATGCATTTGAAAATGGTTGTACACAAAAAATGAGCATTTGTACAGTATGCATTTTAAAAGCAACTGTTTCATTGTAAGCATATGATATGATATTAGCAATGCTAACCAAATGAATCACGAAAATTACATTTATGAAATGGCTCTTAGTTACCGAAAAAAAAAAAAGAAAATTCTCGAGACCATCCCATAGCAGAATATACAAACTATTCTGGTTTCGGTATCTGTATTAGACCATTATTATTCTTAGGAAGTGTTCAAAGAATTCTTGTTCTCTAAGAATAGTTCTACTTTAAGCAGACTGCGTTGTGCCAATGTTCATTATGTTTTGGAAAAAAGTCAAATCAAATCGTAGAAAAATAGAGTTCCAAATTTAGAAGTTTTTTGTTTAAAAAAAGTGAATGTCAAATTTCAAATTTCAAGGAAGGCTGTGTGCGAATTTCAAAAGTTATTTTTGGTGTCAGGAGAAAACATTAAGTCGTCTAGGCTGGCAAATAAATTGTCTACCACAGTAGATGAAAGTTGAACCACTTCATTAAGAAGGTAAATTGTACACAGATGTGAAACATCGCCGTCAGCGTCAGTCGCATAAGCAATGTTCGCAGCAGATGGTACCTGAGTGCCTGTTGCACAAGTTACTTAGCTTCGGTAACGATATATCTGTAAGAAACAGTAGTTAGTATTAGATTCCTTACCTTAGAAATACCCCCAGGCGTCAGACTGGAGCCGGAAACTTTTGCGTAGCAGTACCCTTGCGTGTCGGTAGGCGTTGTCTGCGGCTTCGCATCTGTTGTCCGCGTCGTGGGCGCCGGGATGACGTCGCCGGAGTAATTAGATGCCGCCCTCGCACGCTGTCGTCAGTTCTTATACACAGCTTTTTCAGGGCCAGAAACGCAGAGCCATGATAAAAACCAACACTGGTGCCATGAAACTAGGGCCCTGAAAGGGGTTGACCTTAACCCTAGATATCGGTTCGCAGAACGGGGAGGATGGGTGGGGCGGTAAGGAATCTAATACTAACTACTGTTTCTTTCAGATCGATCGTTACCGAAGGTAAGTAACTTGTGCATCTGAAAGAAACAGGTTAGAATTAGATTCTTTACCTTAGAATAGATACCCCAGCAATACCAACCGTGGTGGTGGGCCTGCGAACCAATGATCACACAAGAAAGTCCTGGAGAACGGAACGGCCAAAAAAGGCATCTCTCCAGATTTGGCTGTCCAGGCAGTAGTGCCTTGCGAACGTGTACAGCGAGGCCCAGTTAACTGCCTGACAGATGTCCTGCAATGGGATTCCCCGGCCCAGGGCAGTAGTAGCCGCTGTGGCCCGTGTGGAATGAGCACGAAGCCCCACAGGAGGCTCCTTTCGAGCCAAAAAGTAACAAGCCTTGATGCACCAGACGACCCATCGAGAAATGGTTTGTTTGTGCACCGCCCGTCCCTTCTTAGCACCCACGTAACCAACAAAAAGTTAGTCATCCACCCGGAACTGGCGTGTGCGATCCAGATAGAATGAGAGCGCACGTTTTGGGTCCAGACGATGGAGCCTCTCTTCCTCTTTCGAGGGATGCGGAGGAGGAAAGAAGGTGGGCAAAGTGATGGACTACCCGATGTGGAAAGCTGTGACTACCTTGGGCAGGAAAGAGGGATGCGTCCGCAACACAACTTTGTCCAGATGGACTGAAAGGAAAGGAGGCTTAGAAGAAAGGGTCTGGAGCTCACTCACTCTCCTGGCTGAGGTGATGGCAACCAGGAAAGCAGTCTTCAGAGTAAGGAGGCGAAGAGGACAGTTATGAAGTGGCTCAAAGGGAGCACACATCAGAAAAGTTAGAACAAGGTTCAAGTCCCACTGAGGCATCACGAAAGGAACTGGAGGAAACATATGAGTGATGCCCTTCAAAAACCTATTTACAGTTGGAGACTTTAACAAAAAGGGCTTATCAGGGAGCCGTAAGAAGGCGGAAATGGCAGAAAGGTGGCCCTTGATGGTGCCCAGAGCAGAGCCCTGCTGGGCAAGAGAAAGAGAAAGAGAAAGAAGAAAGAGGAGAACCTCTGAAAGAGGGGCAGAAAGGGGATCCACAGCCTTTCCTGTGCACCAAGCCACAAATTTGTTCCACCTGCAGGCGTATACCGATTTTGTGGAGGGACGCCTGGCTGCCAGAATAACATTTCAGACTTCAGGAGGCAAGTCAAATGGCCTCAACTGCTGCCGCTCAATCTCCACGCATGTAAGTGGAGACTGGACAGTTTTGGGTGGAGGACCGTCCCCTGCTGCTGCGACAGAAGGTCCTCCCGAAGGGGCAGACGAATCGGGGGATCGACAGACATGCTGAGTAGCTCGGGATAACAGAACCTCCGTGCCCAGTCCGGAGCCACAAGGATGACTTGGGCCCGGTCGCGCCTGATCTTCTTCAGCACTCTGGGCAGAAGTGGTATAGGCAGAAAGGCGTACAACAGACCGCAACTCCACTCGCCACGAAAAGCGTCTCTGATAGAGTGCCGCCTTGGAAATTCCAACGCGCAGAACTCACGACATTGCGCGTTCTCTTCGGTGGCGAATAGATCTAACCAAGGCTCTCCCCACTGCTGAAAGATGCCTTGCGCCATGTCCGAGTTCAGACGCCTTAGTGATCCATCATGCACCAACAGCTGACATTGTCCGCCCTGGCATTCAGGGAACCTGCCAGGTGTTGAACCACCAGGGTCACGCCTTGATGTTCCAGCCACTGCCAGAGGCGCAGAGCCTCCTGGCATAGGGGCCACGACCCACCCCGCCCTGTTTGTTGCAGTACCACATGGCGGTGGTGTTGTCCGTGAACACCTGCACCACACTTCCCTGGACAGAGGGGAGGAATGCCTTCAGTGCAAGCCGGATCGCCCGCAGCTCCAGAAGGTTGATATTGAGCCGGGACTCCGCCGGAGACCAGAGGCCTCTGATCTCCGCCTCTCCCATGTGGCCTCCCCAGCCCTGGAGGGACGTGTCCGTCACAACTACGTGCTCCGGTTGGGGTAGGGAGAGGGATCTGCCGCTGACCCAATCGCGGTCCGTGAGCCACCACTGCAACTGTCTTGCAGTGCCCTCCGAGATCAAGACATGGTCGGACAAGTTGCCCTGATGTTGGACCCACTGAAACTTCAGGTCCCACTGCAGAGCCCGCATCCGCCACCTGGCGTGATGCACCTGAAGGATGCAGGAGGCCATCAGCCCCAGAAGCCGCAGCGTCAACCTGACCGAGACTCGGGATAACAGCTGAAAGATCGGAATCAGAGTCTGAATATCCCGAACCCGCTGTTCGGGAGGATAAACCCGAAACTGCGCCGATTCTAGAACCGCTCCGATGAAGAGGAGATTGTGAGAGGGACACAGGTGTGACTTCGGCACATTGATGGAGAACCCCAGCAGGTGCAGGAGGTCAGCCGTAGTCTGGAGGTGGCTGACGACTGTCTGGGGTGAGCCCGCCTTCAACAACCAGTCGTCGAGGTAGGGGAAGACTGAAACCCCCTAACCTGCGCAGATGAGCTGCGACGACCGCCATCACTTTCGTGAACACCCGTGGAGCGCTGGTAAGGCTGAAGAGGAGCACGGGAAACTGAAAGTGCTCTTGGTCTACCATGAACCGCAGGTAGCCCCGGCAGGACGGGGATGTGGAAATAACCGTCCTGCAAGTCCAACGCCACCATCCAGTCTCCCGGGTCCAGGGCAGCTAAGATCTGAGTCAGTGTCAGCATCTTGAACCTCTCCTTCCGGAGCAAGCCGTTGACTTCTGCAGGTCCAAGATAGGGCGTAGGCCCCCATTGCCCTTCTTGGGAACCAGAAAGTAGTGGGAGTAACAACCACACCCTACTTCTGGCCCAGGAACGCGCTCGATGGCCCCCTTGGCCAAGAGGGCCGTAACTTCCTCTCGCAGAAGATTCGAGTGATCCCCCGACACGGGGTGGTACTGCGGTGTCATGGCTGGAGAGGTCGCCTCCAAGTGGATGGAGTAGCCCCTTCGGACGATTTGCAGCACCCACCTGTCCGATGTGATGTTGCGCCAGTGGAGGCGGGGATGGCGAACCCTGCCCCCCACTGGCGTCATGTGGGCCTGAAAGCTCGGACTAGGAGGGCTTTGAAGCGGATGCTGTGGGGGTGGATGTGGACTGGCCTCGCCGCTGTTCCCTGGCACCCCCACGGCGGTTACCACGTCCGCCACCGCGCTGGATGTTAGTCCGCGGCCTGTGGCTGGCAGGACGTGGCCACGAAAGGAGCGAAAGGCAGCAGATTGCTGGCGTGGGGCCAACAGGCCCAAGGACTTGGCCGTAGCACTGGAGTTCCTAAAGCTCTCAAGCACACTGTCTGCCTTGTCGACAAAAAGGCGACAGCCATCAAACGGCATGTTCATAAGGGTGTTTTGGACATCAGCCAAAAAGTTGGCGGACCTCAGCCAGGCGTGGCGACGAATCGCCACCGTCGTTGCCATCGCTCTACCTAGCGAGTCCGTTGTATCCAGCCCACATCAGATGGAGTACCGTGCCGCATCTCGACCCTCCGCAAGGGCTTGGGCGAGTTTAGTCCGGGCATCCTCCGGACATTGTGGCAGCACGTCCGCGCCAGTGTCCCACAGGGATTGGGTATAACGGCCCAAGGGTCACGCGGTGTTAACGGACCGCAACCCCAAACTCAGTGAAGAGAACATCTTTTTGCCATACTGTTCGTACCTCTTGGATTCCCGATCGGGGGGAGCCGTCGGGAATGCGGTCTGGGAGTTGGAGGCCTGTATGATCAGGCTCTCGGGGTGGGGTGGGTGGACAGGAAGAAAGGTTCGCCCTGAGCCGGGCGGTGGCGTCTGGCCACGTTCCTATCTACAGGGGGACCTGTTGTGGGCCCGGACCAGGTGCCCAAAAGAACGTCAGATGAGGCCTCATTAAACGGCAACAGAGGCTCTGAAGAGCTTGCTTGCGGTTTAAGGACATCAGTGAGGAGGTTAGTCCCCACGGCCGCGATGGGGAGTTCAAGGGATAAGGCCTTGGCCGCCCGAGTCAACACCACACTATAGGCAGCCCCCTCCTCCGAAGCCACGGTAGGAGGGGAGACAAAACCAGTGCCTGGCGAGGTGTCCAGACCACTGGCGTCCCCTAGCTCACCTGCCCAGCCCTGATAAGGCTGTCACTCATGTGGCAGAGGATCCTCAGACCCCTCCCAATCCGCCTCGCCACCCATCTCCTGGTACTCCGGGCCGGGTCATAGAAGTAGAAATCTCCCATCGGCATCGAGAGCGGCGCCGCGGCCGGACCCAGATAGAGGGGAGGCCTGGGGCGACACCCTGGGGGGCTGGCGCCGGCGAGGCCGTGAGGTCGACCGTCGACGACCCGGATCTGGAACCGGATCCGGCGGGGCCCTGCGGCATCGGGACCGAAGTCGCCGACGGCACCGAGGCCGAAGCCCCCGACGGCGCTGGGGCCAAAGCACCCGGCCCGCTTGGGCTCCCAGTCTGGGCCGTTTGGCCCAAAGGCGCCGCGGAACCCGACAGAGGAGTGAGCGACCTCATGGCCGTGAGGAACGCCTCAATCTCCTCCGGCGTCGCGTGCTGCCCAGGGACCAGCGGGTATGGAGCAGGCCACGACTGCTCCGGCGGAGCCGCGTGGGCAGTGTTGCCCAAACCCCCCGCCGCGTCGGACGACCGTCGGGGGGGGGGGGGGGGTGAAGGGGTGGGGAGTCGTAAGAGCGATGTTGCCTCTTCGACTTCTTGTGCCTCTTACCTGAGGACTTGGAGCTCGAGGAGTGATGTCGATCCTCTGAGTCGTGATGACTCCGGCCCCGCGACCGGTCCCTCGACCTCCTTTCGGACCGGGACCTTAAACGGCACGGGGCCGACTGCCGGAGCTCGAGGCGCTTGCGGGACCGCTCCCGCCTAGCCTTCGACGTCAAGGCCCGGCAGTCGGGGCACGACTGGCCATCGTGGTCGGACTTCGAAAAATGATCCAAAACGATTCAAAAAGTTTTTGACTAAGGGTAACACTGTTCCCGGATTGGCGCGTGCTGGCGCGGAAAAAATAGGAATTGACGTCCGCGCGCGAGGGCGGCGGCTAAGTACTCCAGGGCCGTCATCCTGGCGCCGACGACGGACGCGGAGCCGCAGACGACGCCTACCGACGCGCAATGGTACTGCTACTCAAAAGTTTCCGGATCCAGTCTGACGCCTGGGGGTATTTCTAAGGTAAGGAATCTAGTACTAACCGGTTTCTTTCAGATGGTCCACGTATCTCACCTTCAGCTGGAATTGCCAGTGAGATCTCAATGAATGCCGTCATCAGGATTGGTAGCCGTTGGGGGCAACACAATACATGAGCCGTTACTGGACCCAGTAATGCGTCAACATCCGTTGGCATTGCCGATGGAAGTGTTAGAGAGATATCGAACACGCATTCCTCTCCACAAAGCAGGCATCGTAGAACAGGTAAGATGTAATTTTGCCAGATTGGTCTGAATGACCGGAACCATGTGGTCTTCAGATCTCTCAAACGAGCCAAGCCAAGGATCTGTGTTATGCGCTCACGATACTGCATGGCCAGAAGAGCATTCTCAATGGTCATTTGGGTATCGCTGGTGGCCGGATTTGCCATAACGGAGCAGGAGGAATAAAAATAGGATCCCTGCTACGAGTCCCAAGATGAGAGGCAGGCCGCCGAACACAGAGTGCACGAAGTTAGGAAAAATGCCCAGGACTGCTTCAAAGGGGTGCTAACAGTCTCGAAAAAATCGTCTTAAATATATGTACAATACCGCTGGTATCAGACATGTTTAAGATACGACCTAACATTTCTGCGAAATGTATGGGGCAGTTTGTTGATAACAGGGCATGTATCTCCGCAGAGGACCTTGCAACTTGCATATCATACGTCTCTTTGGACGAGGTCAGTGACACAATTTTTTGTAAAAGAATGGCTTTCATTCTGCTTAAAGTATCAATTTGTATAGAAGAGATGTTCAGTGAAGGCCATAGTGGCGACTCCCCGTCTGACTTAGTTTTTGGAAACAATACTTGCATACAACAAGTGACCCTGGCTGACACACTAACGAGATAGGCAGCGATCCTTCAGCATTAGGTAGCTTCCATTGGAAAGCTGCCTAAAAATTGGATCTATCACTGCTGCCGGGGAACCCTGCAGGTGGCATGATAAGTTGTTTGAAGAACCCTCACAGGCTCCATGTAAATTAATGCCTTGTCACAGAAGTGTACCGCTTAATGTGGTTTTACAGTTTCTACCACTAAGAAATACTTCCTTTTCCCCACTCCAACATTTGTGTGTGTATGGTAAATCCCAGGTCGACTTTATGTATTCCTTACCCAACCTTTCATACAGGCCTGCTGGTATGTGTTTTAAGCAATATTGAAACTGGAAAATCGTCACTCGTATCGTGATGGTGCCATGTATTATCCATTCAACTGATGGCTTCTCATCAACGGTTAATGGTAATCTTTCCAATGCTCAGCACCGTATAGTCTGCTCCCCTCTATGGCAAAGAGATTTGTTTATCTGTAAGGTTAAATACAGAAAACAATGACGTGGTGTTCATTAGGCGCAAAGGCACAAAGCCAGAACGAAAGTTTTTTAACATCCAGCCTAACAGCATTATAGAACGTAATTGAGACTGGCCATGTTGTAACATTAGTAAGTCCTGTTCCATTATGTCTATGGTAGAGGATACAATGCTGTCCACAGAATAAATTCTGGACGACAGAGTTGTTAACCCATTGTCAACTACAAGAGAGTGCTTTCTATAAATTAATACGGTCAATTTCTCGTATTTGTTCTGCAGTTTCCATTTGCGTGACTTTCCATGCTTCATTGCAAGCAGCGTAAATACCGGCTTATATGAAACGTTTATGACGTGGTTTGCGAGAACCAAGTAAGAATTCTCGTAAGTCAACGCCATCTTTAAGTAAAGTTAAGTATTGTTTTAGTTCTGGAAGTGTGGATTTTTGTAGCCATTCAAGGCACAGTTTTCCTACACTGTAAGTTGTTATTATCCCTGGATGTTGTCTCTGGACATATATTGGATCTGCCAGAGTTACTGTAAACCCTTGTGTCTTGTTCAGGAATCTATCTTGACAGTTATTCGTGTCTGTGGGCCAGATTAACCATTTTTTCCAATCAGGATTTGTTCTGTTTTGTAGTAAAATATAATTTACGTCTACCTCCTCATCTGTAGTTCTATTACTAACAGGTGTGGGCTTAGGTATTGACGGTTTGTTTAAATATTTTATCTTAGCCAGGCCAAGACAAGATGTCTGTTGAACAGTTTCATTTAAAAACATTATTTGTTCTGGGATGATGCAGGCTCTGAACAATGTTTCTAAACCTTGTACCTGCCAGTCTTTTGTGCCCCAAACTGTTTTTGTCTCAATGTTGTCCTTCCAAAAGTCAAAGCCTAATGTGGACAATTAAGCATCATAGACCGCAGAAAAAATCTGTTTAGTATTTGTCAACAAGCTTTTCATGCCTGTCTTATTAACATTTTTGAAGTAAAAGCTTTCTGGGTTTGTGACATTAAAACATGTAAAATATGGAAATTTTCTATAGAATGTTTTAGAACTACCTTTTGGAGGTGTTGGACAATGTTACCATTGATTATAAGTTAAAACATTTCTAGGGTTTGCTGATTTATGCAAATAATGATGACAAAAATTATTAAAACAATACATTTCTTCATAATTTGATGAACCTTCTAAGTATTCATGTTTTGCAAATTGTGCTGACATTTCTAAGTCTGTCATCATGTTATTAACAGTCTCAAAGTCCCAACCATCAGAAAATGTACTATTTTATTTTATTTATTTTACGAATTTTATATAGCGCTGCTAGACCCGGAGGTATCAGAGCGCTTTACATGAGGAATTTAGCATTTAGCATATTACAAACGTTACAAAATTTACATGAAAGATTGTGGCGAGGAAGAGGAAAAACAAGGTTATACAAATACATCTAATGATTAGATCATTACAAAAACAAAAGATATTAAGGTGCAATGGGAGCGAGGGAAAATAGGGGTCAGGGAAAAGGGGGAGAAGAGAAGGGAAACATGGGAATGAGTGGGAGCAGGGAGAAAGGAACGGACTAAGGACGGAACAAGATGGCAGGTCAGGATCAGAGGAGAGGGTGAGAAGGAAGATGGGGACAAGAAAAGGGATTCTGAGAGAGAGAGAGAGAGGAGGTCATCGGAGGAAGTTATAAAGAGACAGCAGCGAAAGGACGAGGAGTGCCATGCACCAATGTCCGGCTGGGTAGGGGACGGCCGCGGGCGCCAGACTCCTCTATAGCCGAACCAAGCGGCTCCACCGGGCGATGGCCATGTCGTCCCAACGGCTTTACATAAGGTTCCAAAAAACAGATGAACATGAAAATCAAGATCAGAAAAAACGGGGAAAGCTGGTAAGCCACAGGAGGAGACAGTAGCAGGGAAGAAAACGAGACAAATGACCAAAGTCCGGCTGGGTAGGTGACGGCCATAGCGGTGTGCCAGAGCCAGTCTCCCCTATAGCTGTCGGAGCAGCTCCTCCAGGAGTCGGTCATGTATGCGTTTCGGACTCCGCCAGAATAGAGTGAGGATCAGGAGGTGGTCAAAAGTCTAGTCTTTGGGGGCGCGACTGGAATGGTTATTGGAAGTTTCTGAGGCAGCCCCTTGGGTCATTGCACTGGGTTTGCCCATTTTGTTGGCTGGGAATGCGTGAGCGCGGTGGGTATTGGTGTCAGGATGGAGTTCTGCCTCGACCGACGTTGCGTCTCCTGGCGTTGTGACCAGTTGTTGTATGGTTTCTTTTGTGAATGGAAAAGACTCTGGAGGGAGACATTGCCTGATATGTCGATTATGTAGTGTACCAGGTTCCAGAAATTTCTGTCAGGTGGTGGGTAGGCGCAGACATCTAAAAAAATTCAGCTGGGGAGCCTCAAGCTTACATAACAGGAATCTACCCGGAAATATGGAAAAAGGCAATTATTAAACCTCTCCTCAAAAAACCATTCCTTGACCCCGGTGAGTCAGCCAATTACATACAGATTGATTGTCTTCCCTTTCCTGCTAAAATATTTGAATCTCTGATGAACCAACAGCTGTCAGAATTCAATGACACGTACCATCTCCTGGATGACACGCAATTTGGTTTTAGGAAGGGCCACGGAACAGAAACCACCCATATAAAAGCCTCTGACGAAATCAGAATCATCTTATACCACGGTGGGGCGGCAGTCCTCATACTTTTAGATCTGTCCGCCGCCTTCGACACGGTTGATCACTCCATCCTGATCAACCGTGTCGCAGCCTTGGGGGGTCAACCATTCGGCCAAAAACCTGCTCACTTCCTTTCTGGCCAACCGCACGCAGGCGGTCAGATTTGGGGGGAGTTTTACTCACCCTTTTTCACCTTACCCTGCGGCGTGCCTCAGGGCTCATCGTTAAGCCCTACGTTATTCAATATATATGTAGCGGACCTGGCGAGAGTCATAAAAGCGCACTGACTGTCCATGACCACCTACGCTGATGACACACAGCTGGTGCTGGCGGTGCACAGGGACGGACCAGTAGTTGCCTCGAGATTCCAGGAGGGGATGTTAGCCATTTGCTCCTGGATGTCGAGGAACTGCTTGAAATTAAATTCGGATAAAACCGAGGTTATGAACTTTGGCACCCTCTCACCAGACTGGTCCCCCATCTGGTGGCCCAAGCAAATGGGGCCCCCACCAGTCCCGGTGGCCAAAGTCAGAAACCTGGGAGTCATTTTTGACGACAAACGGTCATTTAATCATCATGTGAACTCTGTGGTCTCTTCCTCCTTTTTCATGCTGAGGAAAATTAAAAAGCTGCTTCCATATCTGCCAGCCTCAGCAGGTAAAACTCTGATCACCACCCTGGTCTTCTCCAAAATAGATTACACCAACGCGCTATTCCTTAACGCGCAAGAACAAGTCCTAAACAAGCTGCAGTCTATTCAAAACGCGGCAGCCAGAGTCCTGCTCGGCATCCCCAAACACCATTCTACCTCCCTGGCAATACGCCATCTCCATTGGCTAAAAGTCAGGAACCGGATCAAATTTAAGGCACTTTGTATCGCCTATAAAGCCATACACGAGACTGGGCCTCGCTTCCTTAGGAATGCATTCCAGATCTATGCCCCAAAAAGATCTCTGCGATCGGCTTCCACATTCCTACTATCAGTCCCTCGCACCAGAACCTCAACTTGGGGAGACAGACGTTTTCTGGTGGCGACTCCCAAACTCTGGAACTCTCTGCCCATATCGATCAAAACCAGTCCCACTCTCATCGCCTTCCGAAGATCCCTGAAGACCTGGCTATTTGATCAATGATCCCACCTGCTGGCTCTTGTCCCATGAAGTTCTAAATGCGCCGAGACACCCTAGGGTATTTGTTGCGCAATACAAATCTCGTAAACATAAACATAGTTTGAAGACCTCTGCTCAAGGCACATGTATTCGCTACAACAATAAACAGTTTATCAGTAAATAAGTAGTCAAGCAGGACGAGAGGTGGTCCAAATGTTCATAGATAATTTAAGAAATGGGTGCAGCTGCCTACTCATGAGGAATGGGTGTGGCTTGAGCTACATCATGAAGACTTCTTGTTGAAACACTGTCCTCAACCCTGCGTTGATGTGAAATCTTTAGCAGCTCGACAGGGCCATAAATGTCATACTCAGTTCTATCCCATGCTATTCCACCAGGTAGAGGAACCGCTGTGATGTTTACTGATGACCGGTCTCGTTGTTCGCGATGAGATGATTTGTGTGGCTTCAGGAGCAAGTTGATGTTCTTACTTGCTGTGTCCATTTTAATATGTTTTCCATCAATCAGCTTTCCCAAACTTAAAACAAGAATGAGCCATAGAGGTGATAAAATACACCTAATCCAATCCAAAATTCAACCCATGGTGAAACGAGATATGCATTTGCAAGTTCTTGACCAAGTTCTGTTAATTATTCCTTGAAAGTTTTGTTTTTTGGCGCGGTTTCTTGTTCACTGGGATCCTCAGAAAAGGTATTGAAGTTGATGAAATAGCCAGAGGCAGTTCTGTCAATAGTTGGTATTGCATCCAGATTATTTGAAAATCGCTAGACAGGAGTTTCTTGATGAACTGTTTGGGTTTCAAGAGGCACATGTTCCATGGCTCTATTGCATAGTCCTTCTTTTCTCACTGCAGAATCTTCAAAGGTGATGAGTCTTTCAGTTTGAACCTCTTGGATAGTAGCAAGATTTGGTCGTCTGCTACATCTTGGGAGTCCACTGGGCCTACTACTTATTATCGGCCGCATGGTGTGGTTTTACCAGGTCAATTGATACGGACCGGTTCTCCTTTCTTCCAGCAAGGGGCGGCAATAACACTGTTCTTGACCCGTGGATTGCTAGTACAGGTACTGGTTTTCTGTAAGAAGGCCCAAACTCCTTCTTATCCGCTATTTTCTCTCTGAGCAGATCACCAATCTTTGGAATCCAGACAGGTCTTGCTGGGACAGGCGGTTTTTCTTCAGTGGTCGTTGACTTTTGGTTGGTGTTGCTTAGACTTCTTGTTTCGTTTAAGTCCTGTAAGACAGCCAAACGATCTTTGATATCAAAGGGTTTTTGTTCTACCACTGATGTATGACGGTCGAGGTCTTCAACCATCATTCTAGTACCAAAAAGGATTTCATATGGAGTGATTCCACCCAGAGAATTTCTTGGCAGGTTATTAAGACTACGTTTGACAGTTATTAGTTGTTTAACCCACCCGTCACCCGAACCTAATACCCTAGCTGTTATAGGAATCAACGATGGGAGCAAACTGCTAGCCTCTCCGCCGGATCGCCCCTCTGCATTCTGGTATATTCAGTGCGTATGACTTGAAGAGTTGAGAAAAAGTTTGTGAGTGTTTCACCAAGGTTGGTGCAAGTAAGTACTTGGTATTTCCAGCATCTCTAGACAAGAGACATGGCTCGTGTTTCGGGAAAGTATCCCTCATCAGTAGAGAAAAGTTCTGGGGTGGCAGAGAAGGCCGCCAAACAACAGTCACAGGCTTCGTTGCCTCTCAGGCGCGCAGGTGCGTCTCCAAAAGCTTGACAGCTTGGGGGCTCACGGGAGCCCTATAACAGGAATCAACGATGGGAGCACACTGCTAGCCTCTCCGCCGGATCGCCCCTCTGCATTCTGATATATGCAGTGCGTATAACTTGAAGAGTTGAGAAAAAGTTTGTGAGTGTTTCACCAAGGTATGTGCAAGTAAGTACTTGGTATTTCCAGTATCTCTAGACACGAGACATGGCTCGTGTCTCGGGAAAGTATCTCATCAGTAGAGAAAAGTTCTGGGGTGGCAGAGAAGGCCGCCAAACAACCGTCACAGGCTTTGTTGCCTCTCAGGCGCGCAGGTGAAACACTCACGAACTCAGGAAACGAAGCATGTGACGGTTGTTTGGCGGCCTTCTCTGCCACCCCAGGACTTTTCTCTACTGATGAGGGATACTATCCCGAAACACGAGCCATGTCTCGTGTCTAGAGATACTGGAAATATCAAGTACTTACTTGCACCAACTTTGGTGAAACACTCACAAACTTTTTCCCAACTCTTCAAGTCATACGCACTGCATATACCAGAATGCAGAGGGGCGATCCGGCGGAGAGTATAGCAGTGTGCTCCCATCGTTGATTCCTGTTATAGGGCTCCCGTGAGCCCCCAAGCTGACGAGCTTTTGGAGACGCACCTGCGCGCCTGAGAGGCAACGAAGCCTGTGACGGTTGTTTGGCAGCCTTCTCTGCCACCCCAGAACTTTCCTCTACTGATGAGGGATACTATCCCGAAACACGAGCCATGTCTCATGTCTAGAGATACTTGAAATATCAAGTACTTACTTGCACCCACCTTGATGAAACACTCACAAACTTTTTCCCAACTCTTCAAGTCATACGCACTGCATATACCAGAATGCAGAGGGGCGATCCGGCGGAGAGGCTAGCAGTGTGCTCCATCATTGAACCCTAGCTGTTATAGATTGCTTTATGTCACGGTTTTTCTCTCCACAACCGAATATCCCTCAGGATGGAATGGACTCGAAAACCGCAATGCAACTCCCAAGCTACCATGGACTCTTTATAAGCCCGCGAGCTAAAAGCAGGACCCTGGTCAGAATGTAGCATGCCGATTGCATATGTGCCGATAAAGACTCGCAAGTCTTATATAACAGTTCGGGCGTCAGGCGAGCGATGAGGACACATCCAAATGAATCTTGTGCAGGAAGCAACTGCGACCATGATGTATTTATAGTTACCTTCCCTTTGAAGGGGGCCACAGTGGTCCAGGTAAACACATGCTAATGGTTTATCTGAAATTAGAAGGGGCTTCTGCGCCGGGCACTTTACTGTTGAAACTTTCATTTTCTGGAGATTTCACATTCCAAAACATAACTTCTGGTTTGTTTCCTCATGTGTGGCCACCAGTATCTTTGTTTTAATAATGATACTGTAGCAGAAACACCAGCATGTGCAGAGGCAAGCCCTTCATGTGCTGCTAAGATTAGTCCTAACCTGTGTTCCATGTTTGGGATTACTCTATTCCCCACCTCAGGGATTCGAGCAAATGGAACATTATTTGCATCAGTTATATAGGAGTATTTGAGTGGAAAGCCTTTTTGGTAATGTTTTACCACTGTCTTTTATTGAAGCAGTGATAGCTTGCATTATTTCGCTGTCTACTTTTGTTTTTGAATGAGTGATTGCAGCTACGGAAGCCATTTATACTGCTGCCTTCGCGGCTTCATCAGCCAATTAATTCCCTGCAACGTGAATGCCATCACGCTGATGACTCAGTGTATGGATCATGTGAGTCTTTTGTTGTTCTTGCTGTAATAGAACTACTTGTTCCCAAAGCAATTTACGCTTGATTGTGCCACCTTTTGCGTCTTTGAAACAGTTTTTAACCCAGTTCTGCAAGTATTCATTGTAAGACTGGACGCAGTAATACGAATCTCACACTATGAGTGTGGGGAATTCGCGATCGGCATTTTCAAGCGCCATCTTGAAAGCCTGTAGTTCGGCTGGCTGAGCTGTACAGTCTCCTAGTGATTGAGTTTTTGTGACAATCGGTCTAAATTTACCATCGCGCCAGCGACCTTTAACAATCGCGCACGCTGCACTATAAGCTTGTTTACCCCCAATAGCAGGTTGTGCTGATCCGTCTGTATATATTATACATCCGTAATGTTCTAGAGGCAGAATCTCAGTGGGCAGAGGACATCCTTGTTCGTATTGTACAATTTCTTGAGTTTTCAAATAGGGGTCAAAAACGTATTCAACGTCTGTTGCAGCAAGAGAATTAACTCATTGTGTATCCATCTTGGATGTAAAGCTTTTGCATTCGGAATGCTTGCCTCTGTCACTGCCTCTAAGGTAGGTACAGGAGTAACGATTTTTATGTGTTTTCCCTGCGCGAGGGCTCTCTTTTGCTACTGCAGTTTGAACTGCTGTCAGAGTTTTTTCTGTTGAATTGAATTTCATTTCAGCTTGTGTGCACAAGTGTGATTTGTAAGCTATTGGTACCTTTTCACCTTGATTAAAGGTTAGGTATGTGAATCCGCATCTCCCTTGGATGATTCGGATTACAAGGTTGCGTTTCTTTACACGTGTCTGTAAATGGGTTGTTGCTAACATGTCTGTTTGCACTGAACGCAAAGTTTGTGTGTTTTTTAGTCCAATTAGTAGGTTTGAAATCAGGTTTGATTAATTCGTAGAGAGGTTTAACCCTTTCTGCGTAATTTAGAATGTAAGTTCTTCCAAAATTCAGGAATCCTAAAACTGACTAAATTTTTCAGCGTTTTTGGAGGTTGGAGCAGCGCACATTTTTCAAACAATTTGCTGCCAGGCTTTTGCCTTCACTTGAAAGTTCATATCCTAAGAATAGGACGTTGAGGTGGGCAATTCTTGATTTTTTTAAAGTTGAATTTATACCCTTCAGAGGCGAATCCAATTATTATGGTGTAAACCCTGGTCAAGTGCCTGTCAATGTCATCATTTGTAAGATAGATGTCATCGACGTAAGATAATGCCTCATCATTGTACGTTTGTAGTAACTCAGTTACTCCAGCTGAAAATATCCCAGGACTGTCCTTGAATCCCTGGTGGAGAGGACAAAAGTGTTGTTATGTCCCCATTATTGAGAAAGCTGTCAAATACCTGCTTTCAGGTGCAATGTTTTGACAGAAGAAACCGTTTGAAATACCTAATGTAGTTTTATATTTTTTTCGCCCAATGTTATTCATCAGTGCTGCACTGTGCATTTTGTACTGCAAATGTTGTGCAACAGGAATTTAAATGTCTGTAGTCCAAAACCAGACGATATGTATTGTCTGGTTTGGAGACAGGAATCAAAGGATTGTTCAAGGACTAGGTGCATGTTTCAATCACCCCTTGGTTTTCAAGTTGATCTAGGATCTCTCTGACCTGTTTTTTAGATTCTTGTTTAACCGGATACTGCTTCTGAGCAGTTGGTTGATTTTTTAACTGGATCTTATGGTGAGGAAAATCCTCATACCATCTCATATTATTTTTATATAATGCTGGAGCCTGGGCCACAGTCAATTTTCCTGCATAGGTGTATTTTTTATGAATAGGAATAAGATTTTAGAAGGCTGGCATGATGATCTCACCGTAGGTAAGACTAGCCAAACGGTTAGTCCAATCATGCACGGTTCACTCGGTGTTTTCCCACACCTATTCTGCTTTAAACTTTAAATTAATTCATAATACCATCACTATTCATGCTTTTTAATTTTCCTTGATTTCAACAAAATTCATATTGTGTGTCACAAATCATAAGTTCATCTTGGAGAGAAACGTAACGGGCAGGAATATGCTGAATATGATTGAATTGCTTTCCACAACACTAATAGCCAAGACAGCAATGCTCATATCAGGCCCAATAACAATTCTGAGGGGTACTAAATAGGGTTGTCTGCTCTCGCCTCACCTTTTTACCCTCACGATGGAGACTCTGGCTATCAAACTGCAACGTGATGGAGAGGATTAGGGCATCCAGTTGGGCGAACAAACGTACTCAGTATCCCTATAAGTCAACGATGCCGGTGTACCTTGGAGATGCCACTGCACTACTGGCTAACATAGCACTATCGCTTAACACTTCTGCTGTAGTGTCAGAACTAAGGGTTTATTGGCGCAAATCATGCCCGTTTCCCCTTCTATTAAACACCCCTGTGATACAACTTTTCTCCACGGTAACAAGTGTCTCCCCCTGGTTCTCCTCTTTTGCGCACGGTACATCAGTGTTTTTAAAAAACTCTGAGTATTACGATTAAAGCTACTCCAAATGTGGGGGGCGCTAGAGGGCGCACAAGCGGAATGGCTGCCTGATAGCATAGCTCCCGCTCCTTGGCCAGCTATCCGAAATTTATCCTAAGTCACGGGATGACCAACCGTTAAATTTGCCCACCATCTGCTGCAGACAGCTGCCCTCTCCACTCGACCGAAGTTTGTGGCCGCCTGGGGTGGCCGGAGCCGGAGTAATTGCCGACTGAAGTTTACCCGACGGCCCCCGCGGAGACCACGAGCGGAGGGGCTCGTCCGCAGTGGACTGCGCGAGCCCGAGGCGTCACACGAGGGATTAGGCCCGGGTTGCGTTTGTGCGCTTGTGGCCTGGGTCGGATCTGCCCGGGGTCCTGGGGCCGACGTACAGCGCTGCGGCCCCCACTGGCGCCTCACTTCTGGCTGAAGGGTCGCAGCGGGCCTGCCAAAGGGCCAGTGAGAGCTGCGGACTGCTGAGACTGCACACGGAGTGGCGCGGAGACGGCGAGCACGGCGGAATCGGACCGGACATTGGCCTCTACCGGCGCGGGACATAGCGAGGTGAGCGCTGTTCGCGCCCAACAGGAAGCGCCATCCCAGTGAGAACTGCAAGTGGTGCGGGACCGGGAGGCCGGCCTACCTTTACAGTTGGGCGGCGGGGGGCTCCCTGCCGCTTCCGCGCCCGGGCGATCTCAGCCCCTGCCTGTTGGAGAAGAACCTGCCTCCATTGCACACGCAGATTAGGCTCGCAGAAACCAGCTTTAGCTCAAGCCTGGACCGCGGTGTATAGCTGTTGGCATTGGACGCTACTTTGCTTGGCTGTTGTGCACATGACTCCTGCTACTTTGCTGACATACATGCTGCAGTGTTGACCTCTGACTTTGCGCCACTGCGTTGCGGCCGTGGATGTGCCGTGGTGCACGGTGCTCACTGTTGAACATTTCCTCTTGGGGAGCTTCTAAAAGCGAAGTGTGCAAGTGGCCTGCTCCATTCCAGGGGACAACTAACGGAAGCTGGTAGTGCCATAGCTGTGCTGGACTAATACAGGACGACCACGCTAACGCTGGTGTGAAAGTGCACATTACCCCTTGATAGACACTTGGCTGCGCGGCTGCGGTGGAACGTGGAGCGGCGGAGGGCCGCTCCTAGCCGCCAATATGGTGCGCCCTGAGAATCGCCAAACCAAATTGAGTTTCGATGGCGCCAAGAAAGGCGCGAAGGGGACGCCCGCTGACCCTGGCCCCAGCGGCTCTACCGCGCGGACCGGTGCCACTCCTAGTAAGGACTTGGATTTGCACAGCCTGTTCCAGGAGATGAGACGGGGGTTTGCAACGGTAGTAGAGAAGGTGGATGGTGTGACTGCATGGCTGGACGCCCTGGTTCATAAAGTGGATCGCCACGAAGAACGCCTAACGGACCAGCGCATCTCTGATACCGATGACATCACCTCGTCCCACACCACGCAATTGGCCAGAATGGACAACCTGCTTAGAGTCATAGCGGCCAAGAACGAGGACTTGGAAGCCCCTAGCCGACGCAACAACATACGCGTCACGGGCGTGCCGGAATCCACAGACACGGGCAGAATGGAGCTATATGTGGAAAAACTTCTCAAAGGCTCGATTGGAGAGGACGCATTCTCACCTCAGTTTATAGTTGAGAGGGCACACCGATCACTGGCGCCAGTTCCCAAGCCCTGACTACCAACTAGGCCGATAATTGCCAAATTGTTGAACTATAAAGGATCGCGGCATCGCACTGCGAGCGGCCCGATCTAAACAGAATCTGCATTTTAATGGCGTTAGCTTCTCTATTTACCCGGATTGCACCCCGCTGGTGCAGGAAGAGAGACGCAAATTCATCCCTGTAAAGAAGAAACTGCGGGAGGCTAAACTGGATTACGCGTTGCTCTATCCGGCTAAACTGCGGATTACGCACCAGGGAAAACAACGCTTCTTTACCAACCCTCAGAAAGTTGAGGATTTTCTAAAAATCGATTTGCAAAGCCCGCAGAGGAGAAAGGAATGCGGAGGCACACCCCGAGGACGACGACCTATCATCGGCAGCAGAGGAACATGGAGCACCTGCATCTACCAGATCTTTTACTCTTTCATGATGGCACTTACTGACTAATGGCTCGAGTGTGAGAGGAGCAGCGATCACGCACGGTTGATCCACGTGGACTCCTTTCTCCTGTGGTAATATATGCCAAGGACCACTCTCCTGACCCTGGCCTCCACCGAGGTTAGTACAGTCTTGGAGGCCAGTGGCGGGCGCAGTGGCTGTGCGACTTTGATGCTGTTTCCCTATTGGGTGTTCCCCACACAGAACTTTGTGTTTTTGAAGTTGAAAAGGGTGGGGGGGGGGGGGATGATGGCTGCTGGCATGATTGGGATGCAGTAGTGGGCGGGGGGATGGGTTGTTTTGAAGGGCTGAGGGACACACGTAGACTGTATGATCGTCGCACTATCTTCTATGCCACACGGACTTGTCTGGGCAAGTGGACTGCTGAGATTCCCCGATTATATGGGGGGGGGAACACATTGTCACTCCATTGGTTGTGGCGACGTTAGGGGTCGAAGCTCAGTTTAACTGCATGTCATGGAATGTGAGGGTGCTCAATGATGCTAAAAAATGTCGAAATGTGATAGCATACCTTGATAGACATAATGTTCATATTGCCATGTTACAGGAAACGCACCTCTCACCACAGATACGAACATCCTTTGCCAGCAAAATGGGCGAGATTCCGCACATTCTCTTCGTACTCCACGTATGCAAGGGGAGCCGCCATCCTTTTCCGGCGCAACATACCCTTCCAGAAGGGCGGCGACCTGACTGACCGGGAAGGCCGCTACGCCTTATTATGGGGACGACTGGGCCGTGACACGGTCACGTTTGTTAATTGCTATGCGCCTAACACAGACGTGCCTGCTTTTTTGACTGTGCTTTGGGGCAAAATAGTGGATGTAGGGTCCCGCCATGTCATCTGGGGAGGGGATTTCAATTTGGCACCCGAACCTCACCTTGACAGGGCAGACAGAGAGACCCAATATAAACCTAGGGCTCGCGAGGCGCTGAGAGGCATCATTGCGGAGGGAGCGTTGGTAGACACATGGCGCCACTTCCACCCCACAACTCGGGAAGGTACGCATTTTACATCACAGACTGGAACATGGGCACCGTTAGACTACTTCCTTACCAGCAGAGAGATTACACTGGGAATGCAGGGGGTTAGACATTTACCGAGAACATACTCAGACCACAGTCGTCCTAATGCACACACAGATCCCTGGGTGGGATAACCCTAGACCCCAATGGAGGTTACAACCGGCGGCATTGTTGGACGGACTATTCCGGACCGAACTGGGTGAGGAAATAGCTGATTTTTTTCCTAGAAATAAAGGGTCAGTGGAATCGGTAGAAAACATCTGGGAAGCTTTCAAGGTAACCATCAGAGGCTATTGCATATGTAAAAGCTTTGGGGTCCTACGAGACATACAAAACACTATACGCACGCTACACAGAGACCTGAGGGCACTGGAACTTAGGATGGTAGAGACTGACAATCCCGAGATACATGCTGAATTCCGGATCAAACTATCGAAATATGAGGAGGAGGCTCTCAGAGAGGCGAAGTTTAGGGGGAAGCACTGGCAGGCCAGAAGGTATTGCGAGGGAGATAGGCCAGGGAGAGCCCTTGCGGTATTAACGCGCCCCCCACGAGATCACAACACCATACTTGAACTCACGGATGAACTAGGGCACACGATCAGGGACTCAAATGCACTCCTTGACGCTTTCACGACTCACTACCACTCCCTCTACACTACTAATGCAGCGGCTGATACATCCTATGCAGCATTCCTAGGAGACGTGGCTGACGTGGCTCTCTGTTGGCTCAGTGATGGAGATAGGGCCTTCCTGGAAGCCCCTTTCGAGCTAGATGAAATTCGCGAGGCCATTATGTCTCTTAAGAACGACAAGGCACCTGGGTTGGACGGCTTACCAGCCGAATTTTATAAAACCTATATAGATATTATGGCCCCGGTTCTTCGGGAGGTGTATGAAGAATCACTTACTGATGGCGTTCTTCCTAGCTCCATGCGAGAGGTAGTCATACACTCACTCTTGAAACCAGGCAAAACACCTACTTCGTGCAGCTCGTATCGCCCACTCTCCCTCCTCAACTGCGACATAAAAATCCTCGCAAAGGTCCTTGCCACCAGGCTTTCCTTACTCATGACCAGACTAGTACTCCCCGACCAATCTGGGTTTGTCCCCGGCCGGTCCACCTCACATAATCTGCGAACTCTGTTTTCTTTGCTTCGCACCATTCACCCTGATCTCCCGGTAGCTGCAGTTTTCCTAGATGCCACCAAAGCATTCGACTCAGTGGAATGGCCCTACTTGTTTGCTGTCCTGTCCGCCATGGGTTTTCCCAGACTTTTCATCTCCTGGGTACAGCTACTCTACACTCAGCCTATGGCGAAGGTCCTCATCAATGGACGCTTGTCCCAATCCATTGCCATCACCAGAGGGACGCGCCAGAGTTGCCCACTATCTCCTCTACTATTTGCAATAGCGGTGGAGCCGCTAGCCTGTAAGCTCCCCCAACTGCATAGAGAGGGCGCGGTACAGTGTCTCCAGAGACAAATAGATGTGTCATTATATGCTGATGATATTACACTCTATGTCTAACACCCTGACGTACATCTGAACCCGCTCTTGAGGGAATTTGTATGCTTTGATAGGTTTTGCCATGTCCCATTTCTGGACACTCATCTGCAGGGGAGGGGGAAGATTGTTTTGAAAAATTAGCATTTCCCATTTTAACTCCTATAGAAAACCTGTCTCTCTACTTCACAACAACATATTGAATAGAATGACACCAAATTTGGCAATAAGGTAAAAACTTTAGTCATTACAGTGTTTTTACCTGGTTTGGCGCATTTCCATTTTCTGTAATTTTTGATAAACTTCATTGAAATGAGAAATGTACTAAGAATAAAGCTTTTTTAGTTTGGTTTAATTCGTTTAGTAATTTATCAAATATTTTTGTTACAAAAAGGTGTAAGCTGGGCTTCGAAAAGAAAAAAACTTTGAACAACTGTACTATTAGTTTGAAGCCAGTTTATAAACATTAAAATATACTTTTGAAAATATTTCTATTTAATACAAAAAGGAATCTACACCAACACGTAGCCTCTCCTTAGCAAAATGACTTCCACCAAGGAAAGTGAACCATGCAACATATAAATAGAATTGCCACTTTCTGAGCCAATGGAAACAAAACCATATCTGTCAGTCTTTAACTGTGTTTTTTTGTAGTATTTCAGGACACAAATGACATCATGAAATTAAATAAAATCCCGACTAGACATCCGAATGTATGTCAACTGTTAAAGTTACTAGATGCATCTCAAACCTAATGGCGAACAATGCCGCAATGTCCTATTTCTCCACTACTCTTTGCGGTTTTATGAAACTATTAGTGATGAAAGGTTAAAGAGCTTCCCGTTTGTCTAAAAGTCACCTAAGTCAAGATGCTTGTTGTTCATTATAAAAAAAGGGAAACCCAAACTCACTATAAATGTAACTAAAGAAGTTGTCAAAGAATTCAATGTGTGAACTAAAAAACAAAGTCTGGAATATCCTTCAATGATTACATTTTATTTCTCACGCTAGATTTTTATCATTTTTTAACTTTCTTCACTAATGTGCAACAATGTTCCAAATAGCATTCTTTGATTATTGTTCAATTTTCTACTGATCGCTCACAGTACAACCTTTATCGAAACATGTTCCTATTCATATCCTTTTCTTGCCCCAGAATCTTGGAACTTTCTTAATTTTTTGCCATAGTCTAGTTCTAGATTGTCTGCTTACCTTCATTAGGGTAGATCACACCTGCTTGTTTCTCTCTTGCTAACTTTATATGTACCAGGATAGGTTTTTATCGGCATTTGATCATTTTGTAGCTCTTGCAACATTAACTTTGCACACTGCTTTAGCAAAAAACGCTCTATAAATAGAGCAAACTAAAACTCAATACTCCTTATGAGGAACAGCAGATAAATAAATTAACAACTAATCCTAATCAGTTGAATGATTAGTTGAATTGAGGCTTTTAACAAAATGCCAAAATACATCAATATTGGTCACTGGATAATACACTCACAATTTTAGTAATAACACATTCTATCTATTTAGAGACAGTCCCATTAATATTTTGATAATTATTCCGAGACTCACCTTTGCCACTTCTAATTTTGTTACATTTTTTTTATTAAATGTTTTTATTAAGTTGAGCAACATATAGGCAACATAGACAGCAATCAGACACCCTTATAGCATGATTAGAGTACTTATTTTCAAATATAGTATCCTTAAAATTGCAAAATTACATTGTATATCTCGTAACAGTTCCCTCAATACCTCTTTCCCTTCCATAATCTCCCCTTACTCTGAATCCTCATCCGAACTATCTACATCAGGTTCTTGCAGCGGATCACATATTTCACCTCTAAAAGTATTCCAGGCAGCCCAGATTTTAGTCCATTTCCGGGAGTTCCCTCTCGTTGAGTATACCGTTCGTTCTGTAATCAAAGCAAGATCCACGTCTCTACACCAGACTGTCAATGAGGGCAACTCCCCTGCCCCGCACTTCTGTGCTATATTCCTTTTAGCAATCATGAGGCCCAACGTGACCCATATCTGTCCGTGGCGTGAAAGATCAGTGGGTTCCCATATATTAAGTAGGCATCTACGCGGTTCCGGTAGGAGAGACACCTCCACGGTCTGTGATATAGTGCGTAAAGAACTAGTTACTTACCTGTACACTATGGTTCTCCAGTATTACCTTTCATACATTCACATGCTTGTATCTTCCCAGTCGTCATGGTGGGAGTCTCCCGGTAAATAATAACCATAGCAGTAGAAGAAAAAACTGCCTGGAAACCATAGAGTAGTAAAACCATAGGTAACCTCTCCTCCTCATTATGTGGCCTAAACTACAGCCAATCAGCTGCCAGCACCAGCCTACACCATTCCCAGCAGAGCCACCATACCTCAGATTTCCAACAGCCCAAGAGTGAGCTATGCAGGAAACCAGAGATAAAAGGTGGTCTACTTAGCAGAAACTGGGAGGTGGGCGGGCGCATGTGAATCTGTGAAAGATAATACTGGAGAACGATAGTGTACAGGTAAGTAACTAGTTCTTTCTCCAGTATTCAATCTTTCATAGATTCACATGCTTGTATCAGAGTAGATAGCAAACTTTGTTGTCAGAGCGTTTCTAGGCTAGACCCCCTTTTTTCTCGGGGCTGTGTGCCATAAACTCCTTTTAGAAAAAGAACTCCTTAAGAATCAAAAAAGGTACGAACACGCGACCTTTGTCATTACAGTCATTTGTGCAGAAAACAACATTATAGAAAAACAGTAGAAATTCATAAACATGTACCTTATTTAAAAAGATGTCGCAGAACTGCTTGTCCCACTGCTGCATCTGCTTTCCATTCTGTGTCCAGACAGTAATGTTTGGTGAATGTATGAACATTCGACCAGGTTGCTGCTCTGCATATGTCTGGAAGAGGTACTTCTGCGAGCAATGCAGAAGACGTTGCCATCTTCCGTGTATCGTGAGCACGGACTTTCATGTCGAGAGGTCTTCCTGCTTTCTCTTGACAGAAGACGATGGCGGATGCAATCCATCTAGAGATGGAGGATCTTGAAAGGGCCAGGCCTTTTCTGGGCCCTGAGTAAGAAACAAACAATTGGTTTGATTTGCGAAAGGATTTTGTCTTTTCAATGTAGAACTTTAGACATCTGCCAATGTCCAAAGTATGAAGAGCCTTTTCAGCCGCTGTAGAAGGATTTTTGAAATATGTAGGAAGGATCACCGGTTCATTTAGATGAAAGGAAGAGGGTATTTTAGGAACAAATTTCGGATTAGTTCTTACCATCACCTTATTTGGCCTGAATTGTATGAAGGCATCCTGTATTGAAAAGGCTTGGATTTCCCGGACTCTCCTGGATGATGTGAGTGTCAGGAGTAATGCTACTTTCCATGACAGGAATTGCAATTCTGATTTGTGGATTGGCTCAAACTGAGCTTTCATGAGTTGTGACAAGACTGTGTTAAGCTGCCATGGAGGTGGAGGCGCTTAACTGGAGGAAACCTTCTGAATAACCCTTTTAAAAATTCCTTGATTAATCTTTGGGACAACAGAGATGGGCGACCTGGAGATCTTCGGTATCTGGATATTGCTGCTAGATGGACTTTAATAGAAGAATGCGAAAGTCCTGATCTGGCTAAATGCAGCAAATAAGGGAGAATTTGCTCAGGTGAAGACGAGAAGGGATGCACTGTATGAGCAAGGCACCAATTACAGAATCGTTTCCATTTCGCAGTATATGTCTTGTTGGTAGACAGTGCTGCGGAACTTTTCAATATTTCACGACATTCCGGAGGGATATCTAATGACTGGAATTCGTGCTCAAAAGGTTTCAAGCCGACAATTTTAGAGAGGTCAATTGTGGATGAAGTACTTGGCCTCTGTTCATGGAAATCAAATCCCTGATTATTGGGAACTGTATCCTTGGTTCCACTGACAGTTGGAGAAGTTCTTTATACCAAAACTGCCTCAGCCAGGCTGGGGCTATTAGAATTATTTGGCAAGGTTCCGATCTCATCTTTCTTAATATTCTCGGAATTAGGGGAAAGGGAGGAAAGGCATAAGCAAACATCCCTGTCCATCGGAGATGAAGAGCATTCCCTCTCGAACCCTGCTGAGGGAAACTGCTGGCATAATGCTTGCACTTTTTGTTGCTCTGAGTTGCGAACAGGTCCAAACTTGGCTTGACACACAAGTTGAAAATTCAATTCAGTTGGACTTGACATAGTTCCCACTCGTGACAAATGTTGGAAGACCTGCTTAACAGATCCGCTTTTGTGTTTTCTATCCCTGGAACATGTTCCACTTGCAGAGATATTTTGTGACGCAGAAGCCAAGTCCAGATTTTTTGTGCCTGTGTCGATAAGGGCTTTGATCTTGTGCCACCCTGCTTGCGAAGGTAAAACATTGTTGTAGTGCTGTCCGTCCGCCCTAAGACCGATGAACATTGGATTCTGGGAAGAAAGGCCTGAAGGCCCAGGGAAACAGCTTTCAATTCCAAGAGATTGATGTCAAGTTTTGCCTCTTGGGGAGACCAAAGGCATTGAATCTCTAGGTCCTGCAGATGTGCTCCCCCACCTCGTAATGAAGCGTCTGATGTCATGACGTAACTTGGAGATTGTGGTTCGAATAACAGGCCCTTTGTCAGGTTGCTCCTGATACCCCACCATGACATTGCTTGTTTCATCTGACAGGTTAAGACCAGCTTGTCGTCGAAGGAACCCAGAGCTTGAACCCATTGTTTGTCCAGAGCTTCTTGCAGTGGTCTTATCTGCAAACGGCAGTTGGAAATCAATGGGATACAGGAGGACATTATTCCCAGTAATGACTTTAATATCCTGATGGAAGTGAACTTTTTTGATGTCAGAGATGAAGTCATATTCAGGATTTTTGTTACTCATTCCTCTGATGGGTACGCTTTTACTTCCTGAGTTTTTAAGATTGCTCCTTGGAATTGTAGGGAACTGTTCGGGAGAAGAAATGACTTCTCTGTTTATCCAAAGGTCTAATCTTTGAAAAAGATCCATGCAAATCCATAAAGATCTTTGTGTTGTTTGGTACGATGGTCCTTTTATCAACCAGTCGTCCAAATAAGGGAAAATTTGAAGACCTTGCTGCCTTAGATGTGCCGCTATTGGAGCCATGCATTTTGAGAATACTCTGGGGGCAGGCTTCAGGCCGAAGGGCAACACCTCGAACTGGTAATGGTGCCCCGCCACCATGAATCGAAGATACTTTTTGTGTTTTTTGTGGATTGGAATGTGGAAGTATGCATCCAACAGGTCTAGAGAGACCATGTAGTCTCCCTTGCGAAGCAGTAGAAGAATTTCCTGTAAGGACAGCATGCGGAATGACATTTTATTTATGTATTTGTTCAGATCTCTGAGGTCCAGTACCTGCCTCCATTTTGAAGAATGCTTTTTCCTTATTAGGAAGAAATATGAATAAAAGCCTGTTCCCTGCTGGTCTGATGAGACTTCCTCTATCGCTCCTTTCAGTATGCGTGATAAGATCTCTGCTTTGAGAGCTGCTAGATGTTGTTGAACTCTGCAGACAGGTGGACGATTTGGAGGTTTTTGTGAGAATTCCAGGGTGTGACCCTGTGTAATGATGTCTAATACCCACCTGTCCGATGTTATGGACTGCCAATGCGGAAGAAACAGAGAGGTAGTGGAACTGGTTGATCTGAAACAGTGTTGGAGGCGCCTGAAGAACATCACTGTCTGCGACCAGAGTCTTGTTTTCCTCTGGCAGCAGATTTTCTCCTTCTTTCCAACAACAAGGAACTATTCGAGGACCGATACTGCTGGTTGGAGGAGTACTGACGGTATCCCTGCTGATTGTACGGTTGGTACCTATTAGATTGGTAGGAGGAACGCTAATGAAAATGTCCTCTGGATCCTCTTCCCGCGAAATGACTGATAGCGGCCTTGCTGCAATGATCCCAAGGATCAGCAGTGTCAGTGTCTGCTTTAATCCCCTGCAGCGCCTCATCAATATGCTTACCAAAAAGGCTTTCGCCATCAAATGGCATGTCCAAGATTTTAGACTGGACCTCCCGTCTAAAGGATGTGGCCTTGAGCCATCCTTGCCTCCGTAGGGCTACCACCCCAGCCATCTGGCGAAAAGCAATAGACGCTATGTCCATTGCTACGTCTATGGACTCCGACGCTGCCCTGGCTCCATCCTGCAGAATGAAATATGCCTCCTCTTTCTTGTCATCCGGAAGATGCGACAGTAGTGGTGCGATGTCAGACCACATCTGTCTATTAAACCGGCTCAGAAGGGCAATCGCGTTAGCCGCTTTGATTGATGCTGCTGCCATGACTGCAAAGCGTTTACCTATGCCGTCCATTTTCTTGTCCTCCTTTACCAGGGGGTGCAAAGCATGTTGCCATTGGGTTCTTGGAGCGCTTCTGCGCTGCTTGAGTCACAACCGACTCCGGTCGAGGATGACCAATAAGACATGCTGGAGCCGTTTCTGTAGCACGATACTTCTTATCCAGCTTGGGTATAGATAGAGAGTCTTATAATGCGCAACTAAGCCCGAGGGCGTCAAGGCGCCTAACAAAAACAATATAAACAAATGAAAAGTATCTACGGGTACGCCTTTGCGAACAACCAGGCTTTCAGTGCTTTACGAAAAGCGGGGACGGAAGCCTGAGAATTTATGTCGCATGGAAGAGTATTCCATAACTTAGGGGCAATTGAAGAGAAAGCCCTTCCACCCCATCTACTCTTGTTATGTTATGTTATGTTAAAATGTGTTTATATAGCGCTCGGCTACTCTAAAAGAGTGTCCCGGCGCTTTCCACATAAAGCTACAGTGTATAACAACATAACAAGAAAAACAAAAGCCCAGGAGAGAACAAAGAAGAAAATCCACCTAAACAGAAAGATTAAAAAGCCAAGTCTTCAAATTCCTTCTGAATTGAAGCAGAGTGGGAGTGCTGCGAAGTTCAAGTGGAAGCGAGTTCCACAGCTGGGAGGCCTTGAGGCTAAAGGAGCGCCCCCCAATCCGGGCCTTCCTCACGCGAGGAACCACAGCCGTGAAAAGGGATTCCGAACGCAATGAGCGGGTAGGGCGATAGAAAGCCAGTCTCTTCTGTAGATATCCTGCGCCTGAGCCAAACAGAGCTTTATGCACCAGCGTCAAGGATTTGAACATAATCCGCTTACAGATCGGGAGCCAATGCAGCGTCCGCAGAAGGCCAGATGCCCGTGCGCGTCTATGCAGACCAAAGATTGCGCGCGCTGCCGAGTTCTGTGTCACCTGCAGACGCTGGACCAAGTACTCTGGAAGACCCAGGAAAAGAGCATTGGCATAGTCTAGCCTGGATCCGATAAGCGCCTGCACCGTAATCCGTCTATGCTCTGCAGAAAGAAGTGGAAGAAACTTGCGGAGCATTTTCAGAACGCCGAAACAGGTGCCAACCTGGCCAAGAACATGAGATCTGAGAGAAAGCTTGTTATCAAGCTTAACGCCAAGATTTTTGGCCACCAAGGAAGATTGTGCCGGAGGACACATGGCGGCCGGCCACCACTGCCGCCACTCGGGATCGGTGACACAGCCGAAGAATAACACCTCCGACTTACTGGAGTTGGCCTTTAGACTGTTCCGCTGGAACCAGCCAAAGACCATATCCAGACAGTCCCGAATTCTCTCCCCATCAAATGGCTGGTCTTTAGCACATGTGAAAAGGAGTTGCGTGTCGTCGGCATAGGACACGATCTGGGCTCCGTAAGCCTCCACCGCTGCCGCCAAGGGGGACATAAAGATGTTGAACAATGTCGGGCTCAACACAGATCTCTGTGGAACCCCAACTCCCAATGGCGGCATCTCGGCGGAGCTCTGGGAAACCCAGACCGTCTGGCGGCGGCCCTCCAGAAAAGATGAAAACCATCTGAACACCGTCCCCCTTAGGCCGATGTCATGAAGCCTAGCGAGAAGCGCCTCATGAGGGACGGTGTCGAAGGCCGCCGACAGGTCCAACATGACTAGCATGGCCTTGCCACCCACATCCAAGGTCTCCCTGATGATCTCAGAGACCTCCACCAACGCCGTTTCCGTACTGAAGTTCGGACGGAACCCGGATTGGGACGGATGGAGCAATCCGGAAGCGAGGGACCACCAGCAGGTTCTTAGCGGAGGAACGTAGAGGTCTGCTTGAAACATAAGGTAGCAACAGTTTCTTGACCCCCCGCACCCGTCCGAGAGAGTGCACTGTGGGTCAGGCAAAGCGTTTTGAAAGTGATCCTCGCTTCAATGGGAAGCCAATGTAAAGCCTTCCTGGCTGCCGTTGATGAAGCCAATCTAGGAGCTTCAAGAACAAATTTGGCCTCCGTATTCTGAGCAGTTTAAAGACGTTGGATTAAGCTCTTATTCATGCGCTGTAGAGGGCGTTACAATAATCCAGTCGCGATGCGACGAGTGCTACCACCACTTGCTTCCGCGCCTGAGGGGACAGATAATGTTTTATTTTACGGAGTATTTTAATAATGCCCCAACAGGTGGCAACAGTTCTATTAACCTGCAGGGTCATGGAGAGGGCAGGTTCAATCAGCACCCCCAAGTTCTGCGCTGATCCCGAAGGAGTGGGATATGACCCAAACGAGGGCGGCCACCATTCAGGTGACCAGATGTTGTTAGAGCCAAACACCAAGATCTCAGTCTTTTCCCCGTTCAACTTTAGAGAATTGTAAATCATCCACTGGGACACTGCTTGCATGCAGTTCCTAAAGTTGGCCGGGGACGGGTCACCAGAGTGGGAGAGGGACACCAAGATCTGTGTGTCGTCCGCATAGGAGACTACCTCCATCCCGAACGATCTAATTAGCCTGGCAAGCGGAGTCACGTAGATGTTAAACAGGGTCGGACTTAATGCCGACCCTGTGGGATCCCACATTGCACAGGTAGGGATGGAGATAGAAACTCTCCCAGCTTGACCCTCTGTAACCTCTGGTCTAAAAAGGAGGCCAACAGATTCAAAGCCGCCCCTTCCACCCCTATCTCCCTCAGGCGAGATGTTAAAACCGAGGGAGATAGGGTATCGAAGGCGGCTGTAAGGTCCAGAAGGACCAGGACGGTGGAATGTCCCTGGTCTACCTCGGTACGGATGTTATTCAGTACGACCGTGAGGGCTGACTCGGTGCTATGGTGTCTCCTGAAGCCATGTTGGGATTGGTCTAAGAGACCCGAGGAATCAAGAAATGCCGCCAGATGATGATTCAGGTGCATCTCCAGCATCTTTGCCGGTGCAGGAAGCAAAGAGATAGGGCGGTAATTCTTAAACACCTCGGGATCTAGAGTAGGCTTCTTTAGAAATGGCTTGACCACCGCGCTCTTCCATTGAGATGGAAAAATTCCCTCTCTCATGGCCCTATTCATGATATCAAGCAGGGGGGGGGGGGGAGAAGGGGGTCTCTGCATTCCTTCAGGACTTTCAGGGGGCAGGGATCAATGGAGATCCTGACCTTGTCTTATTTAAGAGCAGGTCAAGCTCCTGATGGGACAGCGACGGAAACTCTGACAGATTTTTAGAGGTGTTGGAAAAAATCTCCTCCGTAATAGGAGAAAAAGGGACAGGCGGAGGCGGGGTAACAGATCTTTGTAATTCAAGATCCCTATATATGTCCGCGACCTTAGAATGAAAGAATCCTGCGATCTTATAGCAGAATTCCTGGGTGCTTACTACAGGGTCCTGCGTCTGTAGCGTACAAAGCGAGTCCACTATTTTAAAGAGATCCCTGGGAGAGGAGAGAGCCATTGTCAGGTTGGCAAAGTACTCTTGCTTAACTCTGATAATCTCAAGCTTATACTACTTGAGGAGTCTTATGTTTTTCCCTCTCCTCAAGGTTCCAACTCGTCCGCCAGAGCCTTTCTTGCTTCCTGCACCCTTGTCTCATGAGCCTAAGGGGCTCCGAAAACCAAGGAGAGGAAGGTTTCTTTCTCACAGAGTAGCAAGAGGAAAGAGGAGCCAGCACATCAACTGCTGTACTGATTGCTTTAGAGAGTTCTGAAGCAGCTAAATTGATATCCTCAAAGAGGGCTGTTTTATAGTTCTGCATCAGGGGGGCCAACGAGGTACTCGTAATATTCTTCAGATTCCTCCTAAGAATAGTTTGAGTAGGGATGTCCCTCTTTATAGGGTTAGAAGCAACCGAAAGTTCCAAGGGGACAGCAAAGTGGTCAGACCAAGACAATGGGAAGGGATCTTCTGTTTTGAGCCTCTCGTCATTAGAGAAGACCGCATCCAATATGTGACCCGCCTGATGGGTAGGGTGTTTAACCAGTTGTACGAGATCACATGCAGATAATGAATCCAAAAGGTCTGCGGAGACCTTAGAATCAAGATTATCTAGATGAAAATTTAGGTCACCAAGAACTGTCAAATTGGTAGCACCAAAATAAGGTTCTAACAAGTTAAGTAGAGACTGACTAAAGTATGTCCTTGAACCGGGGGGGGGTCTATAGACCAGGATACCCACAAAAGGCGCGGAATCTGGGGATTTTATAAGAAAGTGCAGGGCTTGGAAAAGGTCGGAGGGCCTGGAAAGTTGAGTGGTGTGACAGGTGTGCGAGGTTTTATAAAGGATTCCAAGGCCACCTCCTTTGCGCCCCACTCTATCCAATCTAGCTAGGGATTACCCATCTGGCAAAGCCTCAACCAAGTCAGGTCCCGAAGACTCGGTGGCCCAAATTTCAGTAAGAAACACCCATGTGGGCTTTTGTGCTGTAATAAAATCGCAAAAAGTGATATTATTTTTCACTAGAGATCTAGTGTTGATTAGGAAGTCCGATTCCTTCAGGATAGGCGACCTAGGGAGGATACCGGACAAGGAGGGGGGCCTATGAAGGCAAGCTGCCGATGACTTACCGCAAGTGCTGAAACAAGTACAGTAAAAGGCCTCTTGTAGAATATCCGGTGCACAGGTAAAATGGTATGGGAGCCATGCTGGTCTCAACCTAACAAGGTCCTGGTAAGAGTATAAAGGCAAAGTCCGGGGAGGCATACCTCATACACCCAGGGACCAGAGTCTCCCGCCCTTAAGCCCAGCCTTAGCGCAGACGGGCTGGACTCTGGCGTGACTCCGGCGTTCCTACGGCGCGAATGCTGCGCGCGAACGCTGCGCGTAGAATGGCTGCTTTATATGCAGGTCAGCGTGTACTTGTGACACCTGGTCTGCTAATGTGTCCAAATGTCCCCCCAAGATGGCGGCCAAAGCGAGAGATGAGTCAAGGGACCCGCAAAGCGCAGTGTTTAAACAATTATAATGCAGGTGAGGGGAGGGTGCAGAACCTAAAAGCAAGGTAAATACAAATTAAATAAAATCAAATACAAAACGGGGATTTTTAAAAACGCTACCGCGTTAGTAACTGGTTCGCCCTGCAGCGCGCTATTAAGCTGTCAGGTCAGGCGTCCGAGTAGAAACTAAACAGGACAGCCCGCCTAGAATGCCCCCCTTATATGCAGGTCAGCGTGTCCCTGTGACAGCTGGTCTGCTAACCCCAAAAGGCCAAGCATCCAAATCTCCCCCCAAGATGGCGGCCAAAGCGAGAGATGAGTCAAGGGACCCGCAGAGCGCGGTGTTTAAACAATTATAATGCAGGTGAGGGGACGGCGCAGAACCTAAAAGCAAGGTAAATACAAATTAAATAAAATCAAATACAAAACGGGGATTTTTAAAAACGCTACCGCGTTAGTAACTGGTTTGCCATGCAGCGCGCTATTAAGCTGTCAGGTCAAGCGTCCGAAGAGAAACTAAACAGCTGGATTTTTCATCAGCTTAAGTCCTTCATCCCAGACATGTTGAATAATTGGAATGGCTCTTACAGACTTCCTAGAAGACTCTTTGAAGTCGTAAAGAAAACATTCGCTTTCCTTAACTGGCATAGTAAGTTGGAATCTCTTAGCCGCTTTTTCGATCAGATCGTGAAAGCTGGCTATGTCCTCTGGTGGAGAGCTTGCTTGAGGCAATGGTGACACCGGGGAAGTTGGAACAATATATTGGTCCCATTCATCCCCAACCACATCATCTTGAGGAATTTCTCCTTCCTCCTCTTGATCGTCATGATCGGAATCATTCAAATCATCCCGAATTGTAATAAGCTTTTGGACATCCGTTCGTTGAGGTGGAGGATGTGGCTGAACCAGGGGTGTTTCTTTCACAGGTTGAGAGGCAGTGGAAGAGGCTGTAGCATTATCTTCCGGAAAGCGAAGGTAATAGCTGTCAATCATGTGTCTTAAGCCTGATATCAAAGATACAGGCACTGACATAGCTTCTTCCCGAACAGATGTATCCACTTCCTCTTTGTCCTCATAGTGGTAAGCCTGATGAAAAGAGTCATATCTCTTTTGGCCTCTGACCGGGCGATCTTTGAAAGAGAAATGCTCCTGGAACTCTTGAAAGTCTTCCTCATCCGAGTCCTGGCTTTTAATATGTAGCTGCAAAGGACTATAGGCAACGCCATAGGGACCTTCCTCCTCAGATTCCTGGCAATCGAATATGGTAGAGGGAAGTAGAGGTGAAATCTTCGGCCTGGAAAACTCTCCTTTTTTGCTCGCCGAGGAGCCCGTCGACGGAGCAATCCTTTTTACCGAGATGTAGGTTGAAGTCATCATCGTTGGAGATGCAGGCATCGTCGACGATTTTCTCGTCGTCGCAGAACAATCAGCTGCATCGTCGACGGGGTCTGGTACTCACTGTCGACGGAGTCGTCGTCGTCATCGATGTCGACGAAGCTGTCGTCGTCGAGATTGTCGAGGTAGTCGACAGCCTCGTCGGCGATCTGACTAGAATTCCAGCAGATTTCGTCGACGGAAGCGACGACGGAGCCTTCTTTTCTGAGAAAGGCTTGAGAGGAGTTGGAGGGAGAGAAGAAGAAGGTTCACCTTCCTTGGTTTTTCCTGCTTTTTGTTTCTTCACATCTCCTTTTTCCTCAGAGGTGTGTCCCTTGGCTTCCCCCTCAGACTCCGTGTCTGTAGATTTTCTCTTTTGAAGCCATGGATGGATCTCCCAGTCGACCCCAGCTGAGTTGTTCCCCTCTCAGTCTGGGAGCTCCGGATGAATCTTCCAGTCGACCCCAGCTGAATTGTTCCCCTCTCAGTCTGGGAGCTCCGGATGAATCTTCCAGTCGACCTCAGCTGAGTTGTTCCCCCTCTCAGTCTGGGAGCTCCGGATGAATCTTCCAGTCGACCCCAGCTGAGTTGTTTCTCTCTCCCTCCTTTTGAGGAGTTCTGCAAACTGGCGCAGACTGTGTCATCAGGCTCCCCGCTGGATCCACTCCCGCACAAATTCTGGAAATTGTTCCAGAAATAACGTTGTCATCCACTATATTCCATCTGTCATCAGTCGTTTGCCACCGCAACTGTCCCGGAGAGCTGGAAGTTGGCAGTGGTTTCACCCCTCCTGAAGAAACCCACACTCGACCCCACCTGCTTGTCAAATTACAGGCCCATTTCCTTGCTCCCTTTCCCGGTTAAGATCATGGAGAAGTTGGTTACCCGATCTCTATCTAGATTCCTAGAGGATAACACCTGGTTGGATGTGGCCCAGTTTGGTTTCAGGCCAGCTCACGGGACAGAGTCTGCGCTGGTGGCCGTGCTGGACAATCTTCGTTCGCGGGTCGGGCAGCCTTTTTAGTGTTGCTCGACATGTTCGGGTCGGTCAGCCACTCAACATTTATCGTGAGGCTGGAGGAGATCGGAGTCACGGGATTGGCAAAGGACTGGTTAGTCTTGTATCTTAACAACAGGCAGCAGGTGGTGGCATTGCCGCCTTTTAGGCCGGATGTGCGGAGAGTTGGGCAGGGGGTGCCCCAGGGCTCAGCCATCAGTCCTATGATATTCAATCTGTACCTCCGCCCCCGGATCCAACTGATAAGTTCCTTTGGTATTTCGGTGTTTAACTACGCCGACGATACCCAATTGGTCTTTTCTCTGGAGGGTAAAGACTCCGTCTCCTTAAGAGACTTTTCACCGCTGTATGTCAGCTACAGCGGATTGGCTACGTTCCAACTCCCTCCAGTTTAAAGGGTCAAAAACGGAGGTGTTGCATTGTTCTAATGATTGGATTCCGCGTCCATTGCCAGATGATTTCTGGCATCCCTCCTTTCCTGGGGCAGTGACTGCAGCAGAATCTGTTCGCAATCTAGGGGTCATGTTCGGCCCCAACTTACAATTGGACATCTTCGTTAATAAAACCGTAGCCACTTGCATGATACTGCTTCGGATGTTACGTATAGTTCTACCATTGCTCCCAGTGCAGGCTAGGCCTGAGTTAGTGAGGGGTATCATTCTAAGCAGGTTGGATTACTGCAACGCACTGCTTCTGGAGGCGCCTAGCACGCTGGTGGGCAAGTTGCAGCGGGTACAAAACATGGCAGCCAAGCTGGCACTGTCTCGCTCGCGCACTGCCTCCTATTCCATGCCACTCATGGATTTACATTGGCTGCCGGTCCATCAACAAATCCTTTTTAAAGCATCCTGTCTTGTTTTTAGAGCTTTGCATGGACAGGGGCCAGTTTTGCTGCAGAATTTATTCTCATGGTACTCCACCCCTCGGAGACTACGTTCTTCCTCTGCGTATCTGGTGACGGTTCCCAGAGTTCAGAGGGTAAGGATGGGTGGTCGGTCGTTTAGTTTTGCGGCTGCTAGACTATGGAATTCTCTCCCGATATTGTTGAGGAGTCAGGGTGAATTTCTATATTTTAAGAGAGGTCTGAAGACCCACCTGTTTCCAAGAGCAGTGTGATTTTGCATTGGTGGTTTCGGCTTGCTGAATCAAAGCGCCAGGATACCCTCTAGGTGACAGTACAGCGCTATATAAGTATGCCAATACATACATACATACATAATAAGAGGCGAGCTTCTCTATCCTTAAGGGTTTTGGCAGAGAAGGTCCGGCAGTATTTGCAGTCCTTAGGGATATGCTTAGGGTACAAGCAGTACAAGCATTCCTTGTGTGGGTCATCAGAAAATAATCTGGCCTTGCCACAGGACTTGCAAGCTCTGACAAGTCTCTTCTTGGAGCCTTCAGACATTTTGAATGTAATAATCCTTACAAAACAGTACCTGACTTCCAACTGTGAAGGTCAAAAGTTCAATGTAGAGAGAAAAACTGAGCTGAGCTCAGGGAGACTCCTCACACAAAGGCGGTTGGAAATCTGAGGTATGGTGGCTCTGCTGGGAATGGTGTAGGCTGGTGCTGGCAGCTGATTGGCTGTAGTTTGGGCCACATAATGAGGAGGAGAGGTTACCTATGGTTTCACTACTCTATGGTTTCCAGGCAGTTGTTTCTTCTACTGCTATGGTTATTATTTACCGGGAGACTCCCACCATGACGACGGGGAAGATACAAGCACGTGAATCTATGAAAGATTGAATAATGGAGAAGACCTGGCGCCAGTAGTCTGCTATAGCGGTGCACTCCCATATGATGTGTATAAAAGTACCTTCTTCCCCACACCCACTAAGGCAATATGGGTGTTGTGCGCTCTGTAGTTTATGCAAGGTGGTCCTGGTGTAATATATTCGATGCAGGATCTTAAGCTATACCAACTGCAGTTTAGAGGAGATTCCCATCTCTTTAGGCGATGCCAGAGCTTCCTGCCACTCAGAGTCATCTATGTCTCCCACTTCCGTCACCCATTTACCCCTTAGTGTAGCGGTCGGGTCTGGTAGATTATTAAGTAGCTTCCTATATGTGAGTGACATGGCTCGTTCATGCATGTGGTCTGTAAGTAGCCGGTCTTCCAGCGGGGAGGACTCGGGGACTTCAGTATTTGGCGGGATCACTGGCCACTTCTAATTTTTATGAAGACCTATGAAAATATTACTCACAAGACTGAACTCTCTTGATATCTTACTTCATGAGCGCTTTCTAACATGAGGAACCATCGTTGGACATTTAAGAGAAGAGCTGTCCCAAGTCATTGGTACTCTTATTACTCTCCCAGTGTTGCAGACTCTCACCCTAACTTAAAAATTAGCAAGGATTATCTATACTACTATTATAAAGAGAGAACACAACACCCAATACAGCGTTGGAAAGGGCAGTTGCAGCAGAAGGACATAGGCTATGCAGACGCCTACCATATACATTTAAAATGTAAAAGAACCGTGCCAGCAAAGTAGTCCCTTGTGGGCGTGTCTGCATTGTGCTGTGGGTGTGTGCTGGGGGCGTGACAATCACTGGGGGCATTCCGTCACAAGTGTTGTTTTTTCTTCCCAGGTTCTATACATTCCTGCTCCCCTTAAAAAGTAATTCAGTGGAGGTCCCATTCTCTTAGAACCACCCCAAGCACAGTTATGGGGAAAAATACAACTAAAAGGCCCTGCAAAGCATTATGGGATAAGCTAAGCATAATTTTTAGCATTCATGAAAGGGTTTCAATGTTTTTGAATTTTACTCATCAGGGACATCTTGGGACCACGAGGTGAACTGCAGCTTGATGTATAATATTTTAAATGCTATTGCATTTGCCTCATCAGGGACATCTAGGGACGGCGAGGTGAACTGCAGCTTGATATATAATATTTTAAATGCTATTGCATTTGCATCATCAGGGACATCTAGGGACATGAGGTGAACTGCAGCTTGATGTGTAATATTTTAAATGCTATTGCATTTGCCTCATCAGGGACATCTAGGGACCATGAGGTGAACTGCAGCTTGATGTATAATATTTTAAATGCTATTGCATTTGCCTCTTGGGGACAACTGGGGAGAACAAGGTGAACTGCAGCTCTTTGTATTTGGATACTATAATATTCACTTCCCACTGCTAATCTCGTCCCATAATGGTTTGCAGTGGCTTGATCTCAAAATCATCACCTCTCTCACTGCTTGCTGGAAGCTAATTTCACTTTTGTGAAATTACTATATGCATTTTAGCATGTAGAAATACTTGTTATTTTACCTTGAATATGTGAGGTTTCTGTTTTAATAATTGGAAATCTGACGGAACGAAATATTGCAGATTTATTGTACCAAGTTTGCGCCAATTCCGCCCACCCCTACTTTAAATACCCCTGCACCCCATAATCATAACCCACCCTTACTCTATAAAATACCCCAACACCTTAAACACTAACCCATTTTAACCCTATAAATGTACCCTGTACCCCAAAACCCAAACCTATCCCTAAACCCTAAAAATACCCCTGTACCCCAAAACCAAAACCTAGCCCTGAACCCTATAAATACCCCTGTACCTCAAAACCCAAACCTACCCCTGAACCCTAAAATACCCCTGTACCCCAAAACCCAAACCTAGCCCATAACCCTTAAAATACCCCTGTACCCCAAAACCCAAACCTACCCCTGAACACTAAAAATACCCCTGTACCCCAAAACCCAAACCTAGCCCAGAACCCTAAAATACCCCTTTATCCCAAAACCCAAGCCTAGCCCTGTACCCCAAAACCCAAACCTAGCCCTGAACCCTTAAAATACCCCAGTACCCCAAAACCCAAACCTACCCCTGAACCCTAAAAATACCCCTATACCCTAAAAATACCCCTATACCCCAAAACCCAAACCTAGCCCTGAACCCTAAAAATACCCCTGTACCCCATAACCCAAAACTATATCTGAACCATTAAAATACCCAAACACCCCAAAACATATACCTCAGTACCCCAAAACATATACCACTATACCCATACTTGCCTTATCCAAACATTTTTTAAAAACATGCTTTTACCATTCATGCATTTACAACGAATTGCGTTGTAAATGTATGCGTGGTAAAAGCATATAAAATGTAATGCCATGCGCTATAATGGCATTGCGGAGTCATGGTACTTTCGTAATAAAAGTATGCAGAGTGATGGTATGCGGAAAGAAATTTGCGGAATAATGGGTGTTTACCCTCCCCGTAAGTACATTGGTGGCACGGCGGCCCACATCTCCAGCAACATACTCATATTTTTTCACCACCAATTGGAAAAATGCACAGGTTTCTCTCATTGATGCCCAGCACCGACATACACTTTTAGACACACCTCCCACCACAAGTTCTAGAATTGCGAACTTTAGAGATGGGGAGCTACGTTAGAATCTCGGCATCAGCTCAACATCCTGTGATTCCAGGCAAATCGCTTTGTCTCCCCGTGCCTACCACAAATCAATGTGTTCTTCTGTAATGTAAATTGTGCTCATGCCATGTTGTCGAGTTCGCGCTATATAATATTGCAAGGAAAATAAAGTAGGGAAACTCGAGTTTACACACTACTGAACGCGCACTCTTAAGTGCATCAGCAGTGCACTGTGAATCGGAGCGTTTCACAGGCCTGTCACAGATAAGAAATGCTATCAAAATGAAACCCTACGAAACAATATACCACTGTCCGGCAGCAATTCATACCCGGACAACGTCGGGACGGGCTGCTAGTATTTGATATTTTGAAACCCATTAATAATGCTCCAAAATATTTTATTGACTATACTTTTGAAATTCCTACAAATCTGATTGGGCATAAACAATGTTTTTAAAATCAGCACACAAGTAACTTTAAGTGTCGATCTAGAAAACCCCAGTTTTTTCCCCAGAAGTAATTGTCCTTTCTTTTGCTGGAATATTTCCAAGCATGAGATGACATGTTATTTAATTATCTGCAATTTACTTGGACCATACTTCTGCATAAATTATTTGCTTATCTTCCAAAAAGAAAATGTTAACCTGTACACATCTGTTTGTACTGAGTAGTGCTGTAGATTCACATGCTTTGCATATTCCTGCCATCTGGAGTTGGCTCGGACATTCCAGGTTGTTTCTCTTCAAAGGTGTTTCGAGTCACAAGGAGTAAAAGAACATCTCCCGTGGTCAACAAAGGGCACATGCTTTCGCCTCCACCCTTAGATTGTTTTCCATTTAGTGGGAACAGTGAGCATAAAACACAACACATTGTATCTACTGTAAAATATGTAATAATTAGAGCATATGTTAACAACTGTTCGCAAATGGGGAGGTGGAAGGATGTATGTGAATCTACAGCACTACATGCTACAAACAGATGCTCACGGAGCAAGTCACACTTCGGTTTAGAAGCATGTTTTGCGGTAGATACACATGCTTTGCATAGACTGTTACGTAGTATTCTCCTAGTAGTGGTTAGGGGGCAGTCATTGCAGATGTTTGAAAAGACGGTCATAAAACTGACTCAACATGGCCTGTTGTCAGCTAGTATACCCACATGTAATGTTTAGTGAAGTTGTGTGATGACGACCATGGTGCTGTTTTACAAATGTCAACTATGTGAATGTTCCCTCAAAAGGCCATTTTTGCCCATTTTGTACGTGTCTAATGAGCTCTTGAAGGTACTATAAGAACCATTTTTACTTCTGAGTAGTGGCTTTGAATACATTTCACAATCTGTCTAGCAATACCTGCTTTTGAAATTGCTTGCCCTTTCTGCTGCATTGCATATTCCACTAATAGTTAATCAGTTTTTCTGACTGCTTTTGTTCTTTCAATGTAGAACATATGGGCTCTTAACATCTAGAACACGTATTTCTCTTTCTGCAACGGTATTTGGTTAAGGGAAGAAAACTGGTAGCTCTATTGACTGGTTTAAACGGGATAGTGCTATCAAGCAATCAAACAAACGGGATAGTGCCGTCACTTTCAGTGAAAATATTGGATTAGTTCCAACTATACTATCTATATGAATTTGGAAAAAAGGTTCTTGAATATTGAGCACTTGAAGCTGACTAACCCTTTGCAAAGAGGTAATAGCTACCAAAAAAGGTCACTTTCTACGTTAAGAATTTTAAGTCCACCAAGTGTAGACATTCAAATGTAAATGTACAGGAATTTATATAGCGCATATCACCGAGCGGTTTCTAAGCGCTTGCTTGGGGGAACCCGTCCTGGTATTCCCCTGTGAGATAACCCCGGCAGGTTATCCGCAAGGTGAAAGCCAGGCATCCCGCCGCGAGGGCCTGTTGTGGAGATTAAGCAAGCTATTGCCCAGAGTCGCAGAGTGTGAACCCGTGAATAGAGTAGGCACCGGAGCGAGAATTGTCGAGTCCATGGACATTTTAGGACTCAAGATCCCGCCGAGCCGGGAATTGAAACCTGGTCCCGGGCTGACCTCTGCTTCCAGGTCTGCCTCCTCTAACCAGTGAGCCACACTTCTCCACGTTCTTCAAACAGTGGGGCCATTAGTCATATTAATACTAAATTTAGATTCCACATTGGGGCTTGAGTTATAAGTTGTATTATTCATTTCAGACCCCCCCCATGAAATCATTAATGAGTGGAGTTGAAAAAAAAAGAAATGTATATTCTCTATGTTGCTTAAATGAAGCTATAGCTGCCAAATATAACAGTACAGATGTGTAAGCTAACTCTGCCTTTTGTAGATGTAGCAAATATACAAGTATGTCTTGCACTGTTATTTGAAGTGGGTTGAGTAGGTTAGTAACACAATAATTAAAACGTCTACAACCAGTGAGTATTCTGGAAGTTTTAGATAATCAAATTATAAGACCTAAGGTGCCAACTGCAAGAAGGAGTTTACTGCGATTTTGATATCTGACAAGACCTTTGTGATGCTGTCTGAGAAGATCCACTCATAGTAGAAGTTTCTCGTGAAGTGATTTGGACATTTCTAGTAGAGTTGGGTACCAAAGGAGCCTGGCCCAGTTTGGTGCTAATAGAATCAGCCTCTAGTTTTGCTGTTGCATCTTCAGCAGAAAAGTGTATGCAAATATACCTGCCCAATTAATCCACTGTGCATTGCCTATGGACTGTGGGTGTGGATATCCAGCAGCAAAGCATAGGCATTTTGTGTCTTCTTTTGTGGTACATAGATCTATTGTTGGCGTGCTCCATTTTTTAAAGTACTTTTTTTAGGACTAGAATGTGGAGTTTCAACGGATGTACTCGTCCTGCTTAACTAGTCCGCAAAATTGTTGTCAACACCTGGAAAATGTTCCACCAGGAGGTGTATGTTGTGGTGAACGGCCAAGTACCAAATTTTCTGAGCAAGTTTGGAAGGGAGTGTGTGCCCCTTGTCTTTTTTCTTTTTTAATGAAATGCATTGCTGTTAAGTTGTCTCCTTTAATCAAGACTGCTTTGACCTTTATTATTGCACAGAATGCTTAAGTGCCAGAAATATGATCAGGAGCTCCAAATAATTGATATTTTTGGTCTGCTGGTTTGCATCCCATGTCCTTTGAATGGTTTGTTTCCAAGATATGTGCCCCATCCAGTAAACTATGCATTGGTGTTCACATGCATAGGAGAGCATAAAAAGAGGTCTGCGGATTAAAGGCTGTTGAGGTTCCACTAATGCAGATTGCTGTGTGTGGGCTTTATCAACACTATATTATCGAGATGACTCAGATTGTTATCACGTCCTGGCGATGGACTGCTGTAGCGGGTGCATGTGTAATGTGTAATCTGGCTTGTGGAACAATTGCTATACATGATGCCATCATTTCAAGCAGGCTCATTACAGGTCTTACTGATATTGGCTGAGTAGAATGAAAAAGAGGAAATAGCTGCTGAAATGGCAAAACCCTCTGGTCATCAGGGTATGCTGCCCCTGTGACAGTATTCAGTATTTCTCCTTGAAATGACTGGATCTCTTTAAGGAAGTGGTAAGATGATTTCACGTTGAATGTTTACTCTGAGTAATAGGTTTAGAGCCATCTGAGTGTGCTATGCATTTTTGTTTGCTGCTGCTCTTGATTAGCAAGTCAACTAGATATGGGAAGAAGTGGACACCACCTCTCCTAAGGTGAACTGCAACCACAGCCAAACATTTTGTGAAGACCCTTGGGGCTGTTAGGCCAAAGGGTAGAACGTTGAGTTGGTAGCTTTGTCCACTTATCGTGAATCTTAAAAAACAGTGATGTGCAGAATGAATTGGCATAGGAGAAAATGCGTTTCCGAGGACTAACACAGTCAAAGTCTGCAATTGCAAAGCAATGGGATGAAATCCTGTAGTGTTGTCATGTGTAAATGCTCTGACATGAATTGCTTTAATGTTCTGAGATCCAAGGTGGGTCGAATCGTTCCATCTGTTTTAGGAATGAGGAAGTACACGAGTATACACCCTGTCCTCTTTCTTGAGGAGGAACTATTTCTATAGCATCTCTTTACAGGAGAGCTTGAACTTTCTCTTGTAGCAGAGTGAAACTTTTTGGCTGTAAAACATGTGTTTTGGAGGTATATTGGGTGGGTTGGTGTAGATGTCAAGACAACATCCTCTTTGGGCTATTGGGAATAGCCACTGATCTGATCTCCTCTAAGTACAGATGAAAATCTTTTATTCACCACCCTACTGGTGTTGGGTGGCCTGGGTGAGCCAACGCTTGGTAGTTGTGCTTCCCTCTTAACCCTATATGTATTGTATTGCAATTGCATTTATATAGCGCTTACTACCCCTGACGAGGCGTCAAAGCGATTTTTTGGCAAGTAGCACGCTACTCCGGAATGCATAAAGGATTAGTGTTGAGTTTGTATAGTGAAATATGAAAGTAATTTGAGTGGTGGATAGGTTAGTCAGTTATTTTGATTCAGAAGGATAGTGGACGGATAGACGAGTGAAAAAGGTTTACATGTATATAGTGCTGGTTACCCCTGATGGGGTGTTCAAGCGCTTTTTTCGGCAAGTAGCACGCTATTCCAGGACCCATATGTGGTATTGCTAGCTCAGTCACTGCCCTTGAATAGCCCCGGTTGTCCGGGTCTTGAAAGGTTTGTTGTTGTAGGGTTTGAAATGTGTCAGTCTGTGTTGTTTACTCCGATTTGGGTGAACCTCTTGGATGGCACCTATGAAAAAATCCCCTTGTGGTATAGGTTTGTAGCGCCCCCATTGATTTTGCTGGACTGACCCACCCACTAGCCCTGTGATAAACCCGAAACTGTGCCATGTCCAGGACCGCTCCGATAAAGAGGAGCTTCTGAGAGGGAACTAGTGCAGTAGGTCGGCCGTAGTCTGGAGGTGGGAGACTACTGCCTGGGGTGAGCCGGCCTTCAACAGCCAGGCGTTGAGATAAGGGAAGACTGAAACCTGTGATCTGCGCAGATGAGCTGCGACCACCGCCATCACTTTTGTGCACACCGAGGGGCGCTGGTAAGGCGACAGGATGGGGATATGAAAATAGGCATCCTGCAAGTCTAATGCTACCATCCAGTCTTGCGGGTGAAGGGCAGACAAGACCTAAGCAAGTGTGTGCATCTTGAACTTCTCCTTCCGGAGGAAGCAATTGAGGTTCCGAAGGTCTAAGATAGGACGCAGGCCCTTGTCCTTCTTTGGAACCAGAAGTAGTGGGAGTAACAACCCCGACCTTCTTCTGGTGTCGGAACGCGCTCGATGGCCCCATTGGCCAAGAGGGCTGCAACTTCCTGTTGGAGAAGTACCAAGTGATCCCCGTCATGTGATGGTACGGAGGTGGCATGGTTGGAGGGGTAGTCTCAAAGGGGAGGGAGTAGCCCCTTCGGACTATCTGTAAACCCACAAGTCCGAGGTGATGTTGCGCCAGTGGGGGAGGTAATGGCGAATCCTGCCACCCACTGGCACTTGGTGGCCCTGAAACACCGGACTAGGAAGGTTTGAAGGCAGTGGCAGCAGGGGAGGTGGTGGACTGACCCTCCAGCTGGCCCCGCGACCCACCTCGGCAGGTCCCACGTCCGCGGTTGCGCTGAAACTGTTGCTGCTGCGCAGGCCTGTGGCTCTGAAACAAATGTGTTTCAGCGCCCCTTCCTTGGCCACCAAAGGAGAGAAAAGCAGGAGTGTGCATGCCAAAAGGCCTAAGGACTTGGCTGTAGGCTAAGAGTCCTTAAAACGCTCCAACACACTGTCTGCCTTGTCGCCAAGAAGGTAAGTGCCATCAAAGGGCATGTCCATCAGAGTGCTCTGGACATCCTCGGAAAAGCGAGTTGTGCTCAGCAAGAGTGGCAGCGTAGTGCCACTGTCGTGGAAACCGCCCTGCCCAGCAAGTCGGCGGTGTCAAGACCACAACAAATTTTGAACTTGACTGCGTCTCTCCCCTCAGCAATAGCTTGGGAGAGCACCGTCTGGGCCTCCTCCGGACACTGAGGCAGCACCTGCGCAACCATGTCCCACACAGAATGGGAAGAACTGCCCAAGAGGCATGCAGTGTTTACAGACGGCAGCCATGAACTGGCAGAAGTAAACATTTTCTTCCCAAACTGTTCCAGTTTCTTGGATTCCCCGTCCAGAGGTGCGGAAGGATATGTGCTCGGGATGTAGAGGCTTGCACGACCAAGCTCTCAGGGCTTGGGTGTTGCGAGAGAAAAATGGGGTCGTACGGGGCCGGGCTATGGCGTCGGGCCACATTCTTATCCACAGGAGCCCCTGTGCTGGGCCTGGACCAGGTGCCAAAAGGAACGTCGGAAAGTGTGTCATTAAAGGGCAGCAGCGGCTTCCGTGAAAAAGTGACTGGGGGTACTGCTTTCTACGGATCTGAGCTTGCTGGCGCGGAAAAATAAAGAACTGATGTCAGCGCACGTGGGCTTGTCCATGTAGCGCCAACAACGTAATCTCAGTGACTACGACGCCAACAACGTCCGCAGAGCCTCACAACGACGCCTACCGACGTATAGGGGTACTGCTGACGAAAACTTTCCGGATCCAGTCGGATGCCTGGGGGTAATTCTAAGTTAAGGAATCCATCACCAACGTGTTTCTTTCAGATCAAGTCTCTACCAGATAGGGAGTTTCCGAAGGTAAGTAACTTGTCCATCTGATAGAGACAACTATCCACAGATTCCTTACCTCTTACTTTTGAATAGATACTCAAGTGTACCAACCCCGGAGGAGGGACTCCAGGCGAGTTTAGACCAGGAAGTCCTGCAGGACAGAGCGTCCAAAAAGGCTGTCCCCTTGAACTTGACTATCCAAGCAGTAGTGCTTGGTTAATGTGTTCACGGATGCCTACGTTGCTGCCTGACAAATGTTGAGGAAAGGAACTCCACTTTGCAACTCCGTGGTAGCAGCCTTAGCTCTGGTAGAATGAGCCCATAGGCCCTCAGGAGGCTGCTTTTTTTCCAGAGTGTAACAAATGTTGTTGCAGGGGATAACCCATCGCAAGATTGTCCTCTACTGCAATGCATGACTGTTCTTTTTACCAACCTACTCCCCAAACAGTTGGTTGTTCACCCAGAACTCTTTAGTGCACTCAAGGTAGAACGCCAACACTCTTTTTGGGTCCAGACGGTGGAGTCGCTGCTTTTCCTGAGGAGCATAGAAAGTGGGCAAGGTGCACTACATGGAATGATGTTAACACTTTCGGGAGGAAAGAGGCCCTAATGCGAAGCACCAATTTGTCAGGACAGATTGTCAGGCAAGGAGGCTTTGATGACAAAAACTGCAGTTTGATCTCCCTCCTTGCAGACGTGATCACCACTAAAAGGCCTGTTTTGATGGTATGCAGCCAGTGGGGGCAGTTGTGCAGAGGTTCTAATCGAGCACACATCAGGAAGGTAAGAAAAAAAATTACGGTCCCTCTGAGGCTTAATGAAAGGGGGAGGTCGGAACATATGTACAAAGACCTTTGAGGAATCTACTTACAATAGGTGAATTAAATAAAGAGTGTTGGGGGGTCCAAGATGGCGTCTGTGTAGGAGCGCATTATTGGAGCTACGGCGTGCCACCTCGTTCCCTGGCAGATCCCGGGAGTTTGCTCTGCCCTAAAACCCCAGTGTTGAGAGCTGGCGGCTAGGAAATGTACATAGACCACTTCCTAGCAAAGAGGTGGTGCGGGCGTAGAGCAGTTTGACTTTACAGCCGAGAAGCCGCAGAGACAAAATGGGGACCAGAGAAATTGGAAGGGAATGGAACATCTCTTGGGACCCAGAGAGGCTGCAGAATGCGGTTTGCCCCCCACAGGCAAGTGACAGGTGCCTGCAGTCCCGGGCACCATCTGGATATACAGAGGAGTGCGAAGCGTGCCTTGCTGGGAAGTAGGCAGCACCTCTGGGGTGCGTACACACGTGTATACACACACGTGTGCACACACAAAACACACACACACACACACCCCTGCTCCTGTGCACGAGCAGGTGGACTGTGAAGAAGGGCCCACGTGAGACTGGTTTACGATCCAGGACCCGGAAGCGGCATGAGGCGGCCTTTAAGGTGACCGACATATGAACATAGACCACTCACCGGCGATCGTCTTCCATGCTCAGTGGCGGCCAGGGGGCCTCTGGCACTCATATCACTGACAGTAGGAGACAGCGATCTGGGGGCAGGACTTGGTGGCGCCGGCAGGGGTGGACCGTGTACGCCGCCGGAAAGGAGCAGCTGGGTCTCAGGCTTGGACCCCTCACTAGCAGCTGATTAACTGAGGAGGAGATAGTCCGACCATGGTAAGAGGTAACTATGCTGGGGAGCAGATGCAGGAGAGTCTTCGGGCGCTGCCCTGGGCATAAACGTGGGGTGTGGAGGGATCCTTGACCTGCCCTCTTGGACACACAGGCTGCCATAGACTAACCACTGCAGGGCCTGTCTGTGCATCCCCTCCCCAATAATCAACCTCTTCTGCTGGAGCTACCCTGATGGGAAGGGGATAATTACCACATCCCCCGTTCTATACAGGGTGGGGGGGTAGGGAATGAGTTGCCTGGGCCGGCCCCAGGGGCCTCCGAGAGACCGCATCAATGCCTGCCCCATGCCTGCCATGATGGAGGGCGGAACAGCGCTCTAGAAGAGTGGGCCAAACACAGTACCACGAGTAAGCCTCACTTCCGCCGCAGGGAGAAGATAAAATGACAAACACTAGGACCAAAAAAAGACTCTTACATTAAAGATCTCCAAACAAAAACTCCTTGCAAACGGGCGGGAGAGGACGGCACGGTCAGACGCGGCTTTATGGAGTCCCTTTCTAGCACACTGAGGAACTACATTGCGTCCCTGAAAACAGAGATGACCAAAGACATGAAGGAGATGCGCTGTCAAATGAGCGAGCTGGAACAACAAGTAGACTCTGTAGAAAGATTGGGAGAAGCCAGAGAAGAAGAGTTGGAGGCGTGTCGCAACAAAATTCCGGAACTCAAGGAATGTAACGCAGACCTCAACTATCATCTGGAAGACCTTGAAAAAAGGTCCTGAAGATCCAATATAAGAATCAAGTGCGTTCCGCAGCAGGCTGATGCTGGGCGCCTAGAGGACTTCGTCACACATGATTCTTCCTTCAGATCATTCCAGAGCTAAAGGATAATGAGATACCCCTAGATAGAACGCATAGAGTGGTCCTTCCATTTTTCAATCGCCCCTGGCCCAAAAGGACATTCTCACATGGCTCCACAATTATCGTCAGAAGGAGCTTATGAATGCAGTGCGCGACAACCCCAGGTCCTCTTTGAGGGGATCAAGGTGCATCTATTTCAGGACCTTTCCCTCATCACCCTTCAACGATGCCGCACCATGAAGCCAATCACAGATTTTTTGAGGGCCAAAGGGATGCGATACAAATGGGGACATCCGTTCCGCCTGGTCTTCCTCAGAACGGAGAAAAACACTCCGCCCGTACGCCCGTACACCTCCAGAGGCAGCGGTAATTTTGGGACTGAACTTGATGCACAATGGCCGGGCGGGACCTCGAGGCTCCTCAGCTTAACCCGGGGAGTGGCCGCCAGTGGCGCACCAAGTCTTGACCCCAACGGGTGGGAACAGGCCAACTGAAAAAGAAAGCATCAGGGAGAGATCAGCGCTTCTGCAACACATCACCAGAAGAGAACACTCACCTGAGCAACAAGACGAATTATTGCACTGGGAGCAAGTGATAATTTACTAACCCTGCTTCCCATGGCGATGTCTGGGGCTGATTGGGTACAGCCGGCTCCTGGCTGGCCTTGCCACATAGTGGTCGCAGGCCTGGACCCTGGATCAGCATGGACTCTAGATTGAACATTAGACGGCAGCAGTGGAGGACTCCACTAAGCGTCACAATCCCAGACGATCTATGCAGACACCCGATGACATGGACCACTACTACATAATTACTGTTTTTTCACTGATTGGTGAACCGGTTATTCATGTTTCTTTGCTTGTTCTTTTTGACACATGTTCCATGCACCACCCACACGCATTACTGTCTCGACCCATTACACTTTCGAAGCGGGAGGGCCTCTTTCGGCCTTCCGTCAGCCCATTACTGCCTTCAGCACACTACCCAGGCAATGGTGCGTGTAGTTAGCCTTAACGTGAGGGGCCTAAATTCGCCAGCAAAAAGGATAGCGCTCCTGACTCAACTGACAGCAACACAATGCGACATATGCCTACTACAGGAGGCCCACCTCCTAAAAAAAAGATAGGAACTGAATGAGGTCAAAGTGGTTTCACCACCAATATTGGTCAGCTGGTCCCAGTAAAAGGGCGAGGGTAGCCATTCTGCTAGCTGCACACTTTCAAGGCCAGGCTCTTCGCATGCAGTCTGAAGTCACAGGCCACATGCTATCTGTGCGGATCTCTTTCCACCAATACACATTCACAGTTACATGCGTTTATGCACCCAATGACCACCAGGACGGTTGGGACGATCCTCAACATACCAGACATCAATATTCAAATAGGGGGGACTTTAACATAGTGCAGGATGCAGCACTGGACCAGTTCGGCTGGAGCACTTACCCCACAGAGAATCAAGTGGCTTACGGACATGGGGCTGGTCAATGTATGGAGGAAGCTACACCCTTCCACAAGAACATACTCACACTTCTCATCCGCACACTGGTCATATGCCAGAATCCATTTCTTGTTAGTCTCTTCCTCCCTACTCTCCATCGTGACACAGACAGATATTCAGGTCGCCTCCATTTCAGGTCACTCCCTGTCTCGCTCACTCTGCGCTCCAGAATGTTGAGTCTTAACCCTAAATTGCTTTCCTATAAGCTCGCCATTAAAGAAGTTCAGGTAACTATCTCAGAATACCTCGCCACCAATGACACACCAGACACCCCAATCTCCACACTGTGGGACTCCCTTAAGGCAGTGGAACTTATATAGCTATAGTGACGCGGCTCAACAGGGAGCGTAGGGCTAAGCGCACAGATTTAGAGGGGGAGGTGAGGGGCATGGAGGAGGTGCACAGGCACACAGGGTCCCATGAGGTGCAACGCAAACTAACTGTCGCCAGGAAACACCTCGATGCCCTAGATATGGATGCCACAGAATATGTACTACTCCGCACGAAACAGAGCTACTACGCCGGAGAAAAATAAAGCTGGCAGGCATTTTGCACACAGGCTACGCACTCAGAAATACGCGCACCGCGTACAAGTCCTAGTAGATCTAAACCAACACCCCTTGACAAGAGACAGAGATTGCCACAGAATATGGTCGCTTTCATGCTAAGCTATACAAAGCAGAGCTTCTACAACCAGCGCACTGCACCTTGTATATGGAGCAGGTCCCCCTAACGAAATTGACAGAACCTGTAGCTGTGAGTCGAATATAACCATGCAGGTAGTCCTCGAGACAATAAGGCACCTGGGCAGAATGGTTTTACGACTGCTTTTTATAAAACGTTTGCTTAGCAGCTGTCCCCCATTTTGGCCAGGCAATATAACTCCTTCAGCTCCACGGGTACCCTCATGGATACTATGAAAACGGCCATCATAACTGTTCTATCGAAACCTGGGAAGGATCCACAGCAAAGCGGTTCTTACCGACCCATATCCCTGCTCAACTTGGACGCTAAAATATTAACCAGGATCCTCGCCAACAGGTTAATAAGGTACATGCCCGGCCATCAGGCTTCATTACGGGGCGCAGATGCAGGGATAACACAAAAAGATTATTTCATATAATCGACAAAACAAACCATTCGCAGACACCCACACTTCTTTTATCAATAGATGCTGAGAAGGCATTAGAATGGGTGCACTGGCCTTTCCTACGGGTGGTGCAAATAGGGCCCCCGTTTTCAATGGCACACACACTCCAAGATACCCATCTCAAGGGGCACACCACAGGGGTGCCCTCTTTTGCCACTTCTGTTTGCACTCTACATTGAGGAGCTGGCGGAGCGTATTCGTAGGCACCCACTTATTTAAGGGGTATGGATGGGTGGACAACCGCACAAGATAGCGCTCTATGCAGATGATGTGCTGCTTGCTGTTACTAGACCATGTCAGTCGCTGCTCCCATGGCTGGAAGAACCTGCAGCATTCGGGGAGGCATCGGGGCTCAAGATGAACGCCACCTAATCTCAGGCCGTCAACCTTACCATCCTATAAGATGAGCAGGCACACCTGGCTAAAATGTTCCCCTTTACATGGGCCACACAGGGAAGCTCATATTTAGTTGTCCATCTACTCCCCACTATTGAGGGGTCACTGGTGCACAATTACTCCTCACTAGTGTCTACCGTGCACGCACTTATCCAATTCTGGCACTGGGGAGCCATCTCCTGGTCGGGATGAATAGTAGCCATGAAAATGTACCTCTTGCCCATGATCCAATATCTAAACCAGGCGGTCCCGCTACAGCCTCCCCCCTCTGTGATGATGAAACTACAATGCATACTAGAGTCCTTTAACTGGGGCGGCATGAAAGCCAGCAGCGTGCATACTTCCAGAAGCTAAGTATGGGTTGGGTAGACCCCACCTAGCGTGTTACTATCAAACAGCGCAACTGAAATTCTTAGTGGAATGGCAAAGACCTCTCACAGAGAAACACTGGGGCTTTGGATCAGGCGGCAGCCGGCATCCATATTTGAAAGATGCCCTGGCTCCCCCATGAGTGTACATCTCTTCAGTGGTCAGGGCCACAGTTGGGACCTGGGACAGAGTAGGTGTCTCTAAAGGTCTCTCCAGCCGATCCCCCCCGCCCTACACCAAGCATAGGAAATACAGACTTTTGCATCAGCAATGCATAAATCAGGATACTCCAGGTGGCAAGAGGCCAATTGAAAAACGCATCCGGGATCTTTTTGAAGAACAGGGACTGCTGGACTTTGGACTTCCAGACTGAGTGATGGCGGTACGAAGCAGTTCGCCACTGGGTGACGAAGCCAACAGTGCAACCTCATGCGGGAAGTGCCCTCACACCATTCAAGTGATGGCTTTTGTCTCGGAAGGACGACCGACGCCTGCTGTCAGACATTTACACTTATTTAAACACTTCTCCAAACTCTCTACTATCACCAGCCTGGACAAGGTGGGAGGAGGAACATGAACAAAAATTTACAGATAAGGAATCGACAGGCATTCTGCTTAGGGCCCGCACGCCGGCATGCAGCACGGCCGGAAGGGAGACACTCCTTAAGCTAGTGCACTACTAGTACTATACACCCACCGATTGACTAAGTAGAAGAAGGGGGGCAGACGATAAGTACTGGCGTCACGGTGGCCATTCGGTACACTATCACACCTGTTGTGGCACTGCCCCAAACTACACCGTTATTGGTCACAGGTGCTCGCAGATGATAAAATGTTTGACACAGAGCTACTCCACTTCCCCAGCTACATCTTGCTAGGGCGTCCTAACGTACTCACATACCCACTACGTTCCCCTAAGGGGAGGGCTATCACACTTGCCCTATGCGCAGCCAAGCAAGTCTGGTTATCAAAATGGGGAACCGACACCACTCTCGCACACCTATAATGGACACTGTGACCTATTGGGTATGGAGAAGCAAACAGCAATAGCAAGCCAAACCCTACATAAGTTTTAAGGAAGACTTGGGTCCCCTGCCTAAAATACTTCAACACCTTCCGGAAACTCACCTGCCCCATTTATTTGCGCATTCTGCGCCTCACTGCAGGTGCACAACCAGACACATCAACCGCCCATAGTGGGCTCAGGGACAGTTCAGTCACTCGTTACTGCACACAGGAATGGCATGTATTGTTCATTGAAATTTTGACATCTTTAGTTAAAATGTAATGTTCTTCCCCATTTTCCCCTTCCCAAGCCTCTTTCTTCGCCGGCCCTTGGATGTAGACAAAAGACCTGTACACTCTCTTTAAACAAATTAATTTCTAAAACCCTAAATAATGAAGGTTGGTCTGGCACCCTCAGGAAGGCACATAGGGCCCAGTGCAGAGCCCTTCCTGGGCAAACGTCAAAATAAAAAGCAAACCCTGAGAGAGGGAGGCAGAAAGAGGATCAGTAGGCCTTTATGTTCAATATTTTACAAATGTGTTCCACTAGCAGGCATACAAGGTCTTAGAGGAGTTGCACAAGATGACCCTGCACACCTCAACAATAAGTAATACAATGTAAATGCTTTTTTACATATGGTCACAATAGCTCCAATTGTTCTCCCAAGAATTCCAAAGTCAGATTTCTTCTTTAAGCAATTCTTTTATTCACAGTTGAAGATTAAAACCAATAGCCAACGCGTTACGTCCATGACCGGACTTCTTCAGGGCTTTATTTAAATATTTTTATACGGCACAGCTTCAGATTGGTCTTCACACTTTAGATTAAAATGTTCTGTATTTAAATATTTCTATACAGCACAGCTTCAGATTGGTCTTCACACTTGAGATTCAGTCTTCGAGGAGGGCTGCAAGGTAGCCAAAATAACATTGAAAACTGCGGGAGGAAGGTCAAATGCTAACAACTGCCACTGCTTAATCTCCACACAAGAAGGCGTAGATTTGACAGGTTTGGGTGGAGAACCCTCCCCTGATGCTGTCACGTAAGATCATCCATATGGGGTAACCTGATCATAGGATAGATGATCAATTGGAGAGAATCGGGATACCAGACTCTTCTTGCCCAGTCCCGAGCCACAAGGATGACTTGGGCCCGGTCGCTACTGATCTTCTTGAGCACTCCGGACAGGAGTGGTATGGGCGAAAATGCATTTAGAAGGACTGAGCTCCACTAGAGACGAAAAGCATTTCTGAGCAGGAGCCGCCTTGGAAATTCCAGAGTGCATAAATGCTGACGTTGCACGTTCTCAGCGGAACAGATCTAACCAAGGCTCTCCCCATTGTTGAAAGACCTTGCACCACCTCCGAAAGAAGACGCCATTCGTGATGGGTTAGGCATTGACTGCTTACTTAGTCTGCCCTAGCATTCAGAGAACCTGCCAGGTGTTGCACCACCAGGGATACACCCTGCTGTTCCAGTCATGTCCAGAGATGCAGGGCCTCTTAAAAAAAATTAATAGATCTGCGACCCCACCCGCCCGTTTTGTTGCAGTACCACATGGCGGTGATGTTGTCCATGAACACTTGAACCAGCTTTCCCTTTGCTGAAGGAAGAAAGGCTTTCAATGCCAAGCAAATCTCGGAGCTCCAACAAGATGATGTGGAGTCTTGATTCCATCGGAGACCTGAGTTCCACCTCTACCAGATGGCCGCCCCATCCTAGGACAGACCCATTTGTCACTACTGTGTGATCGGGTAGGGGAAGGGAAAGGGGTCTGACTCTGACCCAATCATGGTCGGTCAGCCACCACTGCAGTTCCCTCAGAAGGGAGCGAAGGACCAGGACCTCAGTTGCCCTTCGCACCACCATAGCATATGAAGCTCCTTCCTGGAGAGGTATCCAGTCTGCTGGCCTCACTCAATTCCTCATACCAGTCCATTACTTGATAAGGCTGGTCTTGTGAGGGGTCCAGTAACCATTCCCAATTGTCATCCATTGCTAGCCCTTCAGAATAAGGCTAAAGAAATGGCCTAGGACCTAAGGGTTCTGATGGCGCAGGTTCTGCTCTGAGTCATAGGGAAATAGAATGGGGCTGGCGTTGCCAGGGGGCGCCAGCAGTGTCAAGTACAGGAAGGTTGCAATGGCACGACCAGCATCGGTCCTGGTCCATCACCTGATACATGAGGAGAGGGCAATTGGTGCTGGAGCCGCAGAACCCAATGGAGACCCCTCTGAGCCTCCGGGGCCTGAAGACAAGCCAGTAGGGTCAGTCCGCCAAAATATGAGGCTCATCGCATCATAACATTCTTTAAGCTGGACAGGGGTCGCTCTGGCTCCTGGAAAGGTGGGGAACCTTGCAGCTGACCCCGGTGCAGAAGAAAGAGGTCTAGAACACGGAGTCTCCTCCGTTGCGTGGACCGATGGATGAGGAGAAGTCGAAGCACGCTTCGCCTTCTTATGTTTTTTGTGCTTACCTGACAGACTCGATGACTACAAGTAGGTGGACGAAGACGTAGGACTCCTGGAGCGGTCAATCAATCAATGACATTTATAGAGCGCGCTACCCACCCGTGAGGGTTTCAAGACGCTGGGGGGGCTGTTACTGCTCGAATAGCCAGGTTTTGAGGTGTTTCCTGAAGGTGAGATGGTCCTGGGTCAATCGTAGGTGTGTGGGGAGGGAGTTCCATGTTTTGGCGGCCAGGTAGGAGAATGATCTTCCACCAGTGGTGGTTCTGCGGATCCGTGGGACGGTGGCGAGGGCGAGGCTGGCGGAGCCGAGCTGGCGGGTGGGGGTGTAGAACGAGAGGCGGTTGTTGAGGTATTCGAGGCCCATGTTGTAGAGCGCTTTGTGTGCGTGGGTGAGCAGCCTGAACGTGATCCTTTTCTTGACGGGGAGCCAGTGCAGGTTTCTCAGGTCTGCGGATATGTGGTTGTGGCGAGGGATGTGGAGGATTAGTCGTGCGGAGGCGTTCTGTATGCGCTGCAGGCGATTCTGAAGTTTGGCTGTGGTTCCTGCGTATAGGGTGTTCCTGTAGTCCAGTCGGCTGGTGACGAGGGCCTGGGTCACCATCTTTCTGGTTTCGGTGGGGATCCACCGGAAGATCTTTCGGAGTATGCGCAGGGTGTTGAAACATGAGGATGAGACGGCGTGGACTTGTTTGGTCATCGTGAGGGAGGAGTCCAGGATGAATTCCAGGTTGTGTGCGTGGTTGGTGGGTGTCAGTGTGGTGCCCAGCGCCGTGGGCCACCAGGAGTCGTCCCAGGCGGATGGGGATTGTCTGAGGATGAGGACCTCCGTCTTGTTGGAGTAAAGCTTTAGACGGCTGTGCTTCATCCATTCCGCAACATCTTTCATTCCTTCCTGGAGGTTGGTTTTGGCAGTGGCTGGGTCTTTGGTGAGGGAGAGTATCAGTTGGGTGTCGTCGGCGTAGGAGATGATGTTGATGTTGTGTTTGCCTGCGATGTTGGCGAGGGGGCGCATGTAGATATTGAAGAGGGTTGGGCTGAGCAAGGAGCCTTGGGGTATGCCGCAGATGATCTCGGTGGCCGCAGAGCGGTAGGGCGGGAGGCGGACTCTCTGGGTTCTGTTGGAGAGGAACGAGCTGATCCAGTCCAGGGCCTTTCCTTGTATCTCAGTGTGGTAGAGGCGGGTTATTAGGGTGCGGTGGCAGACGGTATCAAAGGCTGCCGAGAGGTCCAGGAGGATGAGAGCGGCTGTTTCCCCGTTGACCATCAGGGTCCTGATGTCATCGGTGACTGCGATGAGAGCGGTGCTGTGATTGGCTCAAAATCCAGACTGGGATAGGTCGAGCGAGTTGTTTGCCTCGAGGAATGTGGTCAGCTGTTTATTGACTGTCTTCTCGATGACTTTAGCCGGGAAGGGGAGAAGAGAGATGGGGCGGAAGTTCTTGAGGTCTTTGGGGTCCGCTGTGGGTTTCTTCAGAAGGGCGTTGATCTCCGCGTGTATCCAGCTCTCAGGGAAGGTGGGTGACGTGAAGGAGTTGTTTATTACGTTCCGGAGGTGGGCTGCGATGATGGTGTCTGCTTTGCTGAAGATATGATGAGGGAATGGGTCGGAGGGGGAGCCAGAGTGGATGATGTTCATGATGTGGGTGGTGTCTTCCGTGCTGATGGCGGTCCAAGCGCTGAGGATGGTGGTGGGGGTTGTTGGTTTGGTGACTGGAGGCGGGGTCTCTGGTCCAAAACTGTTGTGTATATCTGCGATCATGCGGTGGAAGAACGTGGCGAGGGAGTTGCAGAGGTCTTGCGATGGTGTGATGTCGTTGTTGCTGGCGCTGGGGTTGGAGAGCTCTTTGACGATGCTGAAGAGTTCCTTGCTATTGTGGGTGTTGTTGTCCAGTCGCTCTTCGAACGATGTCCTTTTGGAAGTGCGGATCATCTGGTGGTATTCGCGGATGGTGCTCTTGAGGGCTGTCATGTTCTCAGGTGACCGTTCATGGTGCCAGGTTTTTTCGAGGGATCGGCATGATTTCTTTGCGGTTTTGAGGGCGTCTATGTACCATGAGGTTTTCCTGTTGTTGGTCTTGCCCGGGGTGTTCTTTAGTGGCGCGAGGTTGTTGGCGCAGTTGGTGAACCACTGTGCGAGGTTGTGGGCTGCATCATTGGTGTCAGGGGTGTCGATAGGTGGGTTCTGGCTCAGTGACGTGGTTAGCTGGTCTGTGGTGACTTTGCTCCAGCATCTGCAGGGGTTCTGTTGCGCGTGGTGGTGGGATGTGGTCTTCCAGACCTTCCGGACCTTACATTCAACTGTGTCCATGAACAACATGAAACAGGTTTGAAACCAGAAGTCATCTTAGACATGATAGAAATGCCTACACACTAAAAAGCAGTCAACAAAATGGTTAAAAAAACTGTCAAAAGTGACAGGGTAGCTCTCTTCACAGGTCTGGACTGGCTGACGCAAAAATAAAAGAACGGACATCAGCTCTTCAAGTTGACACCTATATAGGCGATGAGAATTTCATAACACCACAGACTATGATGTCACGCGGAGCCGACCGGCGCCACCTACCAGCGAGTAGGGGTATTGCTTCAATAAAAATCCTACGAATCCAGTCTGATGCCTGGGAAATTCAAAGGTAAGGAATCTGCGGCTAGATGTCTCTATCAGATAGGGCCCAAAGGGAGCAGTGGATCTATAAGCCTTCTCTTGGCTATAATCAGGGCTGGACGCCAGACTTTTGGAGTAGTGTGCCTCAGCGACATATTTTCGAGTATTTTATCCCCAAAACTGGGGTCAGTACACATTGCCCTTAGCGCCTCCTGTGTAGGAGGTGCTGACTTCTTTAGTTCGAAATGTTCCTGTTCTTCATCAGAGGCCTCTAATGAGAGTACCTCTGGACTAGGTGATTTTTCGATGTGGTTTAGAAAGACCCAGGACTTCTTCCCCAACATCGAGAGGGTCTATTTCTCTGCAAATGCCTTATGTTTCTGACCTTTCCTGATTCCGCATTCTCGAATAAAACCTGTGTCTTTCTCTTCTATTTGTTCCAAGTCTTTTTACACCTACAAGCTTGCCAAAAGGTACTCTCAGACTCCAGGTGATTTGGACCAAGACAGGACCCCTCATGCTGATATATTATATATGTTATAGTGTGGGCCGAAAAGAAAGTCCACTCCATCTGCCCACGCACCTCAAGGCCAAGTCCTCAATATAGTCAACTTGGTTGTATGAAGCTATTTAATTGAAGACGTCAAAATATGATTTTGAGGTGGCTTCTCCAGTCTGAACCGGATGGTGGGAAAAAAAAGGGGAAGCCCAAGCAAGGAGTCACTACACCCATTCTGACTTGAAACTTCTTCTAAGAAAAACAACCTGTAATGTCCAGGCCCAGCACAATAGGGCTGGAGTATGCAAAGCATGGGCAGGTTTACTAACACATGCTACAAACATAAATTTTTGAGTAACTCTCCATTGGTGAAACAGTACATACAGCAGTGCAAATAAAATTGTCCAAGTTTTATCAGACAGTTTAAACTTATTCAAAGTATCATGTGGGAGATGGAGCATAGTGGTGGTTTACATACTAGATATATGGCTTTCTTAGTTCAATATACTTTTTCTACTGAAAATTAGCATAAATAATTAACTACAAATTCAAATATGTAAGGATAGGTGGGTTCTTTGTGTGTACGTGTGAAAGGAGTGTTTGGTGGATTGTGTTTGTGAGTATGCATGCACACACATCTAACTATGACTGTATGTAGATCAGGGGGCGTGGCTTGGGCGCCGATGGCGATGGTCGCCTGAGAGCTCGGCTCCGGGACTAAGCCCGAGATTATCCTGAAATTCGGAGGCTGCGGGGCACCCCAGACCCCGCATTCTGCTGAGCGTGCCGACGGCAACCTGCCGGGAGCCCTGGTGGAGTTTGGACGAGGGTAGCTCCGAGGAAATACCGAAGTTTGCGGAGTTGCGGAGTGCGACCCAACATGGCGCCCGGACTCCTTTGTCCCCTTGATCGAAACTACTGAGTTGAAGAGGGGGCGCGGGGGTCGTCTGGCGCCCGGCTCCGCCATCCTCCGTTATTTTGGACATTGAACTTTACAGGATTGGACCTTTTGCAGCGGATTTGGACACGGTTGGGAGGCCGGACGGGTGCCCGCGCACTAGAGGGCACCGGGAGCGGACGCCCTCTGATCCAAGCGGTGGCCCGCCTCGCGACTCCGCAACTGGCTACGTCTTCCTGGCCAGTCCAACTACATGGGAGGCGCGACACTCTGGCGCCACAGATCATCCGAAGGAGTTGGTGGCCCTCACCCCGGTGCTATTGTGGGTGAACGGGTCTGCCCGACTCGGCGACGGCTGTCTCCGCCCCCTCATCGGTGCCCTCGGACGCCGTGGCGGTGGCGTGAGCCGAAGCGGCGGAGTCTCCACAGGCACTGGAGAAGGAGATCGCCCATACCCGAACTGAGGACAAGCACCCGGGAAGGTCGTGATCGACGCCTGTGCACGGAGACACCCACTTCGGGACCTTCACGGAGTGCCCCTAGCAGCATGGGGAAACCTAAAGGGGCCAAGGGATCCACCCAGACCACTTCGGACTCTGAAGCCCAGGACAAGGAGGAGCACGGGGACCCAAAATGCTCTGGTAGTGCGCCACTGCAACAACAGTTCGACCGTGTCCTGCAGGCGATAGAGGCTACGAGGTCGGCCCTTCAACAGGACATTGCTCAGGTGGCGACGAGCCTGGGCCTCCTCAGGGCGGACCATGGCAAACTCTCAGACCGGGTCAAGGAGGTGGAGGGCACGGTGAAAACTTTGGAGCCGGCGCAGCGAACCTTAGCTGCGACGATAAAGGACGCCTTATCTCGAATCGAGACCCTCGAACGGAGGGCGGAGGATGCGGAAGGCCGCAACAGGAGGAACAACATCCGAGTGGTGGGCCTGCCGGAAAAGATCAAGGATGGAGACATGGTGCGATACTTGGAGACCTGGCTCCGAGACACGGTGGTCCCGGAGGGTCTGTCCTCCTTCTACACATTAGAACGGGCCCACAGAGTCCCAGCACGGCCCCCACAGCAGGGACGTACCCCGAGGCCGGTAGTGGCGCGGTTGCTGCATTTTAGGGACAGGGACTTGATCCTTAATGCCGCCAGGCACAATGGCCCATTCCAAGTTGCGAACAGTCAGGTGAACATCTTCCCTGATTACACTTATGAGACGCAGCGCAAGAGGTTCTCCTTCCTAGCGGTTAAGCGTGAACTCAGGAGCGAGGGCATTCAATATTCCCTCCTATATCCTGCAAGGCTCCGCATCATTGTTGACGACAAAACCCAGTTCTTCGACACCCCGGAGGAGGTCTGTGACTGGCTCGAACTGTACCGGACGGGGAAAGATGGTTTTGGCTCCTCGTCCCAACGGGCAGATGAGCCGGACCTAAGGAGGCGATCCAAAAGGGTCAGGAATCGTCGCGGCCGCACCGGAGGGCCATCGACCGAGGAGACATCATCGGAAAGGAGGGGAGTGTTGGAAGTACTGTCGGAACTGTCGGGAGGAAGAGACGAAGCCATCGAGGAGGAAGATAACCCGGGTACTCAGGGGGCACCGTCGGACTCGGAGGATTCAGTGGCAGATAGTACCCATACACCGGTGATCACACCGAAATCGGTGGAGGACCTTCTAGATGGACAAGGGTAACGGGGTATGCTGCCTTGTGTTGGGTGGGGGCCCGGCAGGGGGGAGGCGGTTGCCGTCCTTTATTGCTGACAAAGAGGGAGAGGGGTTTGGGGGGCCTCTGCTTTTGCCCCGGAAGGTTTTGACACTGGTTGGGGCTTGTTATAGTCCTGGTGGCCTGGGCGACGAGGGCCCACTGCCTCCGCCCAGCCCGCACCTGGCCCATAAGGCCTTCCTACGGTGGCGACCGTAGGACTAGTGGGGGGTTCTGGAGTTGATGTACGACGAGGTTTGGATGGGATCTAGATGGTGCAGTTTGGGTCCTGTTCTGGGGGGGGGGGTGGGGGGGGGGGGGGGGCTTTGTTGGTTCTTGGGTGGTTTGGTTTTGGTTGGGGAAAATGGCCGCCATCAGCGCTGGGAGGATCGATGCTTTTTCTTTGTGGGGACCCGGATGGGGGGACTGTGCAAGAACAATCTGGGACAATGGCTGATGTTGCTAATTTGAAATGTGTTACTTGGAACGTGAGGGGGCTTCACACTATGGCCAGGCGCCACAAGGTCCATGCTTATTTAGTGCGTAGGGGAGTGCAAATGGCGCTGCTGCAGGAAACGCATCTGAACAAGGCGGAAGGGGCGGCGCTTCAGCGTAGATGGCGGGGGCAGGTCTTTTCCACGTCGTACTCAGCGTATGCCAGGGGGGCGCTAATATGGATCAGGGCAGGGGTCCCCTTCCAGGTCACGAGGACAGTGTTGGACCCAGAGGGGCGTTTCGTGGCCATCTCAGGCACTCTAGGAGGGAGGGATTTGAACGTTTGCTGTGTGTACGCTCCTAATGTAAACCAGACTGCCTTCCTTTCCAGGTTATCGGGCTCGTTGGCCCATTTTTTTGCCGGGCCCCTCCTGTTGGGGGGAGACTTCAATTCCGTAGTGGATGTGGACATAGACCGCTCGCATCCCCCGCTCCCCGACTCCCCGGTCCGTCGCACGGCTAAGGGGCGTCAGGATTGGCAGACCCGCTGGGGTTTGACGGACATTTGGAGGGCGCATCACCCCGCATCCCGGGATTATTCATATTTCTCGAGCCTCCATGAGTTGCATGTCAGGCTAGATGGTTTTCTTGGCTCGCCCGAACTGGTTTCGGCAGCGGTCCGATCAGAGTATTTATCGAGGACCATCTCGGATCATAACCCCCTCCTGCTGGACATTCGCTGGTTTCCTGGGACGCCGGCGGTACCCACCTGGAAGATGCGTCCCGAGATCCTCGAGGACAGTGTCTTTAAGGCGGACCTGGGGGAGAGAATATCGGATTATTTCGCGTCCAACGGCGGTTCCGCGAGTACTAGGGCGTTCGAATGGGACGCTTTTAAGGTAGTGGTGAGGGGCTATTGCATCTCTAAGAAGGTGGGCATGAGGCGAGTTATCCTGGCTGATTTAGACACAGCGGACCGGGCACTCCGCGAGCTTGAAGTTAGCCGCCCCGGTCACCCGGAATTGCAAACACAAACGATGGAGGCGAGGGAGAGGGTAGCGGTGGAGGTCGAACGGCTCCGCTGTTTTGATTATAAGGCCTATACGGTCCGGTCTATCGCGGAGGGAGACAGGGCGAGTGCGTTGCTGGCCTGGTTGGCCAACCCTACGCGCCAGTCCCAGACAACGACAAACATGCGTGGGGCAGATGGGACCGAGGTATACACCCAACCGGAGATTCTTAGTTGCTTCCGGCATTATTATGAAGGTTTATACCGCAGCCGCTCCGCACGCGATCCAGTCCGGCTTGATAATTATCTTCGCCCACTGGAGCTCCGCACAGTAGAACAGGAAGTGGCGAAAACTCTGGGTTCCGATATCGATTTGGGGGAGATCCGCGGGGCCATCAAAAGGATGGCGAGGAACAAGACCCCGGGCCTGGATGGCCTACCAGTGGAGTTCTACGCAGCTTACGCTGACCTCTTAGCCCCTCGGTTACTGGTGGTTTACAGGGAGGCGAAGAGGTTGGGGCGACTCCGAGCTCGATGTGTGAAGCGTTGGTGGTTCCTCTCCTCAAACCGGGCCGTGACTCATCTGACCCGGGGTCCTACCGTCCCCTATCAATGTTGACGGTGGACTACAAAATATTGAGCAGCATCTTGGCCTCGAGGCTGCTGGGACATATGAGTTCCCTGGTGCATGAGGACCAGGCCGGTTTCATCCCACGGCGGAACACGACTATGAATATTCGAAGGTTGTTCCGCTTGCTTGGGGAACCATTTGTGGATGCCCCATCCCCGGTAGTCTTGTCGGTGGACCTGGAGAAGGCTTTTGATAGCCTAGAGTGGGACTACCTCTGCACGGTGTTACGGAGATTCGGCCTCGGGGAGGGATTTGTTCAGTGGACCGCGGTTCTATATGCTTCTGCTTCGGCCAGGGTCCGATCGGGCCCATTGATTTCGTCGCGGTATCCGGTGGAACGTGGCACGCGGCAGGGGTGCTCCTTATCCCCGCTTCTATTTGCGCTTGCGGTGGAGCCACTGGCGATGCACCTCCGCTCGGGAGCCCACTATACGGGCTTATGGACGGCTGCGGGCCCGCATTATGTCTCGCTATATGCGGACGACCTGCTGCTCTTCCTGGAGGACCCGGTCGACGCTTTGCGGGGAGCGGAATTGGCGCTTACGGAGTTCGGAGCGGTCTCGGGCCTCCAGGTGAGTTGGTCTAAGACCTGTCTCTTTCCAGTGCGCAGGGGCACCCCCGCCCCTGCGCTACGTAGGGAGATCAGATGGGAGCCCGACTGCTTTAAGTACCTTGGGGTATTCGTTTACCACGACCAACCGGACCTACTAGATGGGAACATTGCCCGCTGTATTCGAGCTCTCAGGAGGTAGCATGGACTTTTGGGCCACGCTGCCGCTCTCAGTGGCGGGACGCATCGCCCTGCTCAAAATGGTGGCGCTTCCCCGGTTATTGTATTACTTCCGGACTTTGCCGATTTGGATCCCACCGGCCACGTTTCGTCGCTTGCGCTCTATGGTGGTCGGATTCCTCTGGGGAACGGGCCGAAGACGGGTGGCCCTCAATACCTTGATGAGGCCGAAGGACGAGGGGGGGCTCGCTGTGCCGGACTTCGAGAAGTACTATTTGGCGGCGCAGCTCCAGACCTTCACCCAGGAGATAGCCAGGGAATTTAGGGGCCCGGAAGACGGTAGAGGGACGGGGATGGCCAGGCATGTTCTCTCCTTTATAGCGCTGCGACAACGCCTGGTCCTGCGGGACCTGTCGATGGAGGAGCGGACTATCCGACTGTGTTGGAATCGGGCTCACGCCAGAGGCCAACTAAGAATACCATACGCGCCTGAAATACCGTTGGGGATGCTGACGGCCCTCCCCCACGGAGGGGATTGGTCACGATTGGCGGCCTGGGAGGATTCCGGGTTACAGCTCGTCGGTGATCTATACGAGGACGGGGCGCTCCTGTCCTTTCGGGATCTCATTGACCGCTTCGGGATCCCCCGGGGTGACTTTCTGTTGCACTCGGCCATTGTGCGGGCGATCCAGGCGCACTGGCAGAACGGGCTGGAGGAACCCCACTTGTCTCAGGTGTGCCAGTACGTAATGATGTCGGCGGGCACGGTGAAGGCGGTCACTTGCCTCTATGGCAGATTGATTGCCGAGGGATTGGTTCCTCTCACCACATTGAGGACCCGCTGGGAGGAGGACATTGGTAGGGAGATCCCGGAGACGACCTGGGCCCAGTTGGTGAGACGTGCCTGGAAGGGCACGCGTAGCGCCCGTTTCCAACTGGTTCACTATTATGTCCTACATAGAGCGTACCTAACCCCGGTAAAGATCAGGCGTTATTTTGCCACGGCTTCGGCGGAATGCCCTAGGTGCCCGGCTCAGGAGGCGGACCTCCTACACATGTTATGGGCCTGTCCAGGACTGACGTCCTACTGGCAGGAGGTAGCGACGACTCTGGAGGAGGTGACGGGGAGGTGCTTATCATTCGATGCGACGGTGGGGCTCTTGCACTGGTTCCCCCATACCCCTCGGAGTAAAATCTCCAGTAAATTTATCGACCTGGGGCTCCTCCTTGCCAAGCGAGAGGTGACCAGGAACTGGAAGGCACGAACTGGTCCGGCGGGCAGCAGATGGCACAGTGAGCTTTTGAAATGGGCGGCGGGAGAGAGCGCGCTAAGATATCAGCTGGCTTGGAGGCAGGGTAATGAGAAGGCGCAGGAGGCCGCGTTGGAGTGGGAAATGCTAGTACAGGCCCTCAGGGATTATTGTGCCCCCAGCGACTCCGAAAGTGAAGAAGCGACTCGCCCCGAGTCCCGATGAAAGTCAGCACTGACAGTCCTATTACCTTCCCCGTGGGTCACGTAGTAGATCCTATGTTGATAAGCTCCCTGGCGCTGGTGGTGGGGGGGAGGGGGGGGGGGGGTTTCACAGTTAGTAGGTATTTTGAGGGGGGGGTTTGTTTTGGGGGTTTTGGGTTTGTTTGGAAAAGCAGATGACGGACAGTGTGTTATCCGGACCAGCTTCAGCATTCTTCTGACCCCTGTTGCATTTAGCCGCCCGACTCCAGGGTTGCGGACCAGTTGGCTGTGTACAGACTTTACGGAGGGGGGCCAGAGGGCTTTATTCTGTATGGGTTGCTTTTAATACAATGCTGGTCGTTACTGTACTGATTTACTGATTCCTGCAATAAAAATATATTTAAAAAAAAATGACTGTATGTAGATCTAAATTTGTACACAAAATGTAAACCCAGATATTTTTTGTTGCACCAATGTTTATGTACCAGCATTGTCATGGATGTAACCCACCCTCTACTTTGACAGTTTTGCTTTGATCATACTTTCTAATCATGATTTTCAGTATTAACAATTACAAAGCAATACAATGGACTCCAGGTTTTAATCTGGGTTGTAACTCAATGCTAAATGGCATTTACATGTTAGAACAATCACATAATAGCAAGATAGAGAATCCTGTTAAAAAAAGAAGGAAGGGAGTTAAAAAACATAAACAAACAGTGGAAATTAAGGTGTTGCAAGTAGGACAATAATATTTACCTGAAAGCTCCATATAGCGGTCTATACCAGCAGACAAATGAACATGGGGTTAAAAGCATGAACCACAGGATGGCCAATCCAAAATCCACTCCTCGTGCAGGATCCACACAGAACCAGGCCAGGCAGCCAAATACATTTACAAACAGTGTGACTGCATGGACTAAGAAATACAAAGAAACCACATTTTAATACATATTAAAAAAAACAAGTATAAGGACAAATATGTTTTCTTCATCATACAAAAGTTCAATCAAAATTCATCAGTGCATGACAATGGGAGATTTCTACCAAAGTGGGAGTTGAACACATTCGTCCTCTGTATTTTTCAAACATGCTGTTAACAAACGTGAACCTGGTGGAGTTGGAGAGGTGCACTTATCAGTTTTGCTTGCACACAGCATTTAACAACTGTTCAAGGAACAAGGTCAAAGCCAAAATGATGTATTTCAGTCATGGAAGGAACAAGAGTAGGTGGTTTCAAACTATGAATAAGAAGACCTATTGATCAACCGTAACCTTCATGGAAACTCACACTAGGAGAAAGAAAGCATAATATAACTCATATGACACCGTGCTCAGTAAGTTTAAATATGGTTGCCACTTTGCTCCTTTAGAAAGCATACAGTGCCATAGCCTGAAATACAACCAGGTAGGAGGGACGCATATGGAAGCACAAACTAAGCCTTTAGATACCTAATGAAGCAGGAGGGCTGGAACAGTTGCTCAAGTCAGCTTGTGGTCTGCCAATACCAGGATGCAGGGACAAAGCCCAAGGCATTGTTTAACCTAAGAGAAGAACTGCAAAAGGTTCTCATGGATGAAGGGTATATCTGAAAAGATCAAATAAATAAACTCAAAATTTAAACATTACCTTGCTGGATGTCACAGCATTGTTCAAGAGCTGATCTTTGTCATTAGCTAATGAACAGTATAAGAAATATTATGTAGGAATTCTAGCAGACACTAGTCGACATCTATATGGGTGAGAATCCAACCCATAAAGCAAGACGCTTCTACATTCTATGTAGATTGGGAGCATTTCCATTCCTGGAAGTTATAACCTCTTATATAAAACTTGGCTGCTGGAGATGAAGGTTGTCGTTTTTGTAGACAAGGGACTGAATCCATAAAACATCTTGTACTAAACTGAATGGCCTTATAAAAGAAGATGGCCTACTGTATTAGGTCACTGTTATACAGGTTAGATATTTTTCTCAATAGCACTTGGGAAGAAATGTTCTTCCAGTCATCTCATGATCAATGAGATGATCATTTTGCCATGACACTTTACCTAAACTATGCTTTAGATAGATCCAGAATTGAGGGGGGCGTATAGCCAAACAATACAATTTCCTGATCCGGATATTATCCATGTACTGTAGCTGTTGCTTTCAGTCCTTTGAGGTATTGATATCAATGCCAGAGTTCGCAGAGGGTAAAAATACAGAACATCTATGGATCCGGATGCTTATATTATAGTAGTCATGGGTTTATTATGATATAACGTAAATATATTTCTCATGAAAAAAAGCATAAATCAAAGATTAGGTTTATTAAAAGCATGCCTGGCTCTACATTCAGGTAGTATTCTTTAGATCCAGAAGATTCAAAGAGATATGGATGACAACAGGTAAGTACCATTTTTTTTTGTAACATCGTTTTTATTGCAGTACCAAAATAATTGCACAGACAACATATTGGTGAATAGTCGAGTAACATAGCAGTAAGGCACATATTCAATTCGACCCCTCTAACATGCTATCCACGTCTCCAGGTAGAAGACTGAGCAACAAATATAATGAGTCCATTTCCTGCTTCCTTGTCCAATGTCCATAGCCAGAAATACAGGAAGACGAGGACTGCTTTTAAAGTTTCGCCTCTCCCCCACCCCTATCAACCCCCCCTCCCCCCCCCACTCCCCACTCTCCCGAACACCCCCCCCCCCGGCAGCGCTATAGTAGAATCCTAGAAAAGAGATAAGGTCTGGTGTGTGCAAGGAGGAGTTAAACATTCGCTAAAGGTGTGCTCCTAGGTGCGCTACTGAGGTCGGCCGCTTCAGAGTCTGCATCCTCTCCTTCCTCCTCATCATTATCATCTCGAAGTGCCTGTACCATCATTTCCCATGCTGTTGCCCACTCCATGGCTTTCTCATCATCGGTCCTCCTAGCCATCTGGTATCGTAAAGTGCTTTCACAAGCTGCCCACCTCAGACATTCACCATACCAGCGCTTGTATGTGGGCCCCACTTTCGATTTCCAATTCCTGGTTATTTCCCTCTTCGCTAATATCAGCCCCATATCTATGAATCTGCTGGTATTCTGATTATTGGATGTGTGTGGAAACCAGTGTAGCACCCCCACTGCTTTGGTATACTGTATCTCCCTATCCGTGGCGTTATTTAAAGCTCTCCCAACTTCCTGCCAGTATTCCCCCAAGGTATGGCAATCCTACAGCATGTGTCCCAGATCCGCCCCCAGTGTGTTGCACCTAGCACAGGCCGCTTGTTCCACCCCAAAGTACTGCCGTATTTTCCCTGGTGTGAGGTATGCCCGATGAATAATATAAAAATGTATGAGTTGGAATCTAGCGTTCCTCGTACTCTTCCGCGCCCTCCGCAATAGTTGACCCCAAGTGGCGTCAGGAATCTCCATTTGGAGGTCCAGTTCCCACTTAGCTTTTAGAGCTGTGAGCGGCTGCAAGGCCTCCCGCAACATTCTGGAATACAGACAGGTTACCGCCTTAAAGGTTCCGGCCGCCATCATCGCATATTGACACGCCATGGAGGTAGCAGGTTCCTGCAATCCCTCCCCCCAATGGTCCTGCATGGCGCCCGTTATCGCCGCATGTAATAAATAATCGCCTCGTGGAAGGTCGAACCGCTCCTGCAGCTCTTGAAACTGAAGCAATACGCCGTCTTCATACAAATCGCCTAGCATCTGAACCCCAGCCTCTTCCCAACCTAGCAACCTCGACCAGTCTCCACCATGAGGCAGGGCTGTGATCATTCCCAGCGGGATCTCCGGAGCATACATGTGACGGATTCCCGCTCGTTTGCGTGCCCGGTTCCAGCAAAGTCGGAACGTCCGCTCTTCCACTGTCAAATCCCTAAGCAATAGCTTCTGATGCAGCGTGACATACGCCAGCACATGCCGCGGAGTGCCCTCGTCTCTAGAATGCTCCGGGCCTCGATACACCCTCGCGACCTCCTGTGTAAAAGTCTGCAGTTGAGCCGCCAGGTAATAGCATTCGAAATCAGGCACCGCCATGCCTTCCTCATCTTTGGGTCGCAAGAGGGTATCCAGTGCTATTCGCCGCGGACCCGTGCCCCACAAAAACGCTATGACCAGCGATCTCAGGCGCCGAAAGACTGAGCCCGGCACCCAAATCGGGAGAGTCCTAAAGTAATACAGTAGCCTAGGCAGTGCCACCATCTTAAGCAAGGAGACCCGACCTGCCAGTGAGAGCGGGAGAATAGCCCAGAAATCCATACACCCCTTCAAGGCATTAATACACAGAGTGATATTACCATCCAGCAGATCTGCTGCGGTGTGGTAAACAAACGCCGAGGTAGTGCAGGCAGTGAGGTTCCCATCGGAGTTCCTGCGCCGTAAGGGGGCACGGCTCACCCCGTCTCAGCGGGTACAGACAAGATTTGGGCCAATTGACCTTCAGGCCCGACATCCGCCGAATAGTTTCAGCAATCGTCTTGCCCCCAGCAACTCCTCCTCCGCATCGGCCAAGAACATCAACAAGTCATCCGCATATAACGAAATGACATGCGGCCTGGCCCTATAGGCCAACCCCTTATAATAGCGGCCGGATCTGGCCTCCGCTGCAAAAGGCTCCATTGCCAACGCGAACAAAAGGGGGGAAAGGGAGCACCCCTGCCTAGTGCCGCGTCGTACCGGATACTGACTCGAGATCAGTGATCCCACTCTAACTCTAGCCTTGGCCTCTGTATATAGGACTTTGGTCCAGTTAATATAGCCCTCCCCTAGTCCGAAACGCCTCATCACCTCATACAGATATTCCCATTCAAGACTATCGACGAAGGCTTTTTCGATATCTATGGAGAGTACGAATGGGGTAGCCCCCTCCGGTATCCGAGCCCCCAACAGCCTAGTCAGCCTGCGAATATTGTGGGTAGTATTTCGCGTTGGGATGAAGCCGCACTGATCTTTATGAATCAAGCCTGTCATGTGGGTTAACAATCTGTTCGCCAGGATTTTGCTCAGTATCTTGTAATCTGTCGTGAGCATAGATAATGGACGGTAAGATGAGAGGGCATCACTCACTCTGCCAGGTTTTAGCAACGGGATCATAAGGGCCTCGCACATTGATCGCGGGAGTCTACCTCGCGCCTGCGCCTCGTTGTAAACCAGTTGCAGATGTGGGGCCAGGTAACTTCAAGTATTTGCTATAGAACTCTATCGGCAGACCGTCAAGCCCTGGGGTTTTATTCCTGGCCATCTGTTTTACCGCACTTCCTATCTCCCCGACCGTTATAGGCCGACCCAACTCCTCTGCTTCCGATTTCTCTAACTGTGGTAGCTGCAACCCTCCAAGGAAGGTTTCCAGTTCTTCCGCCCCGCCCGTCAGCCCGCTCTCATACAGACCCTCATAATACGCTCTGAACCTATCCAGGATCCCGGCTTGGGTGTGGCAAAGCCCGCCCCCCTCCTCCTGAACCGCCATGATTGGAGCACCCCGCCTGATCGGGTTGGCAAGCCACGCCAGCATCGACCCTGCTTTATCGCCCTCCGCATGCGCTCTCGTCAGATATACCTTGTGGTCGAAGCTACGCAATCGCTCTAACTCCACCGCCAGCGCTTCTCTGGCGCCACTAACCCCCTCTTGGAGCTCAGGGTGATTCGGGCGCTCTCTCTCCTTCTCCCTCAACCGCCGCTCCGCTCTAAGCCCTAGTGGAGGCGGAGCCACTATTCTCCTCAAAATAACGTGCCACTCGCTCCCCCAAGGCCTCCCTAAAAAGCAGATCATCCAATGTATCAGGTTGCAGCCGCCATGTTGGGACACAGTTGACTTCCACCATCCAGTTCAGGGACAACAACAGAGGGTTGTGGTCCGACAGCATGCGGGCCAAATATTCTGCGCTTCCCACTGCTGAGAGCACAAGCGGAGAGCACAGAAACACATCCAACCTAACATGCAGGTCATGTAAAGTAGAATGAAAGGAGTAGTCCCTTGTGGTAGGGTGTAGTGCCCTCCAGGCGTCCCCCAGGTCCCAGCTCTCCTGCCAGTCTAGTCGGCGTTTCGCTACCCTGTGTACTGGGGAGGCGTGCAAAGGGGGATGGGATCTATCCAAATCAGTATCCACCACCGAATTGAAATCTCCTCCCATGACCATCGGCCCTGCCAAATAGCTCGCCAGTTTGCCCGAAAGCGTTGTCAGGAAAGCAGGCAAATCTACATTCGGAGCATACACACTACAAAGAGACACTATCCGTCCCCTAAGTCTCCCCTCCACAGCCACAAATCTACCCTCTGGATCTACTACTGTTTTAGTGACCTGGAAGGGAACCCCTGCCCGTATCTAAATCAATGCCCCCCTCGCAAAGGCCGAATACGTTGTGTTAAAGAGCTGCCCCCTCCACCTCCTCTGTAGCGCTATTCCCTCCTGCTTGGTGAGGTGCGTCTCTTGAAGAAAGGCTATATGCACACCCCCACGTTTCAGATATGCGTGGACCTTGTGTCTACGCACCATGGTATGGAGACCCCGCACATTCCAGGTCACACATTTCAAAGCCCCCGTATTAGCCATATCCCCCTGCACCCGCAGCCAGAACAATAACAACCATCGACCATGCGCTTGTGCCAACATAATGCTGCCCCCCCCTCCCACTCCAAACAAACGAACCCCACGTTCCCCCAAAACCAACCTGAGCATCCCCAACTACTCTCGGTTCCCACTCCCCCAGGACAGGCCCCCCCCGCAATTGTAAGTGAACCCATCCAAACTGTCTCAACCAAATAACCCCTCAAAGAAAGGCACTAATACTCGCAGTCTCCACTGCGATGACCTTAAGGGCCAGTAGGGCGCGGACCGTTGCCGAGAGAGTACGTCAAAACAAATCAGTCCCGCATATCCCGCCCCATGATCCCCCCATGAAAGACTCACGAAGTCCCATACAGTAGTAAACAGTGTACACGGGCACAGCGCCCCAGTGTCTGACCATCAGGTCGCTCCACCAATCCACCATTTCATGCCTCGAGTATCTCCCCAGACGTTTGAGGCGTGACGATGGGGCCCTTGGCTCCTCCGAATTCCGAGAGTCCCGTCTCTGATCCCGTGCCCTGCTCCTCCGAGTCCGTGCCCTTCCCGGACTGGCTCCTTGCCGTGCCAGAGAGGTCCACCACCGCCTGTAGGGCTGCCTTCCTCTCCGTTTCCGTTTGTGACACCGATGGTTTCCCAGTTCTCCGCCGATTCTTGCGAATACGTTGCGACTTCCTGATCGGCTGTTTCTCTCTAGCCTCCTCCGCCCTGGCCCTAGCACCGTCCGTACCAGCCTTGTACGTGTCCCACCAGGCCCAAGCGTCCGCCGAGGTAGTAAAGAAAAGCGACTTGTCGTCCACCACCACTCTCAACTTCGCTGGGAAGAGAAGGGAGTATTTTATGCCCTCCCCACGGAGCTCACGCTTGAGCGACAGGAAATTGGCCCTGAGTCTTTGGGTCTCAAAAGTGTAGTCCGGGAACAGGGTGACTCTGTGATTGTCAACTTGAAAGGGTCCTGCTTCCCTCGCCCTCTGTAGTAGCCAGTCTCAATCTCTGTAGTGAAGTAGCTTAATAACCACCGGGCGAGGCGGCAGGCCGGGGGCCGGAGGTCAGGCTGGAACCCTGTGGGCCCGTTCCAAGGAAAAGAAAGGAGATAGTCCCTCCGGCGCCACCTCAGTGCGTAGCCAATTATCGAGGTAGCCCACCATGCCATCGCCCTCAATTTTTTCCGGAAGGCCTACGAGGCGAACATTGTTGCTCCTACTCCTATTTTCCGCATCCTCGGCCCTCCTCTCCAGCACCTTCAGCCTGTCCAAAGCATCCGCCATCTGTACTTTCACCGCTGCATGGCCCGGGGCCAATTCCTGAATAGATATCTCCATATCCTTAACTCTGTCTTTGAGCTTGTCATGGTCCGCTTTCAGGAGACCTAAGCCCGTCACCACCTGGGCGATGTCCTGTTGCAGGGCGTCTTTCGTGGTCGTGATGGCCTCTAGGATACGGTCTTGCATGCGCTGGAGAGCAGATTGGTCTCGATCCGCTCCATCCATCGTTTCCGATTCAGCCGCTCCGTCCCCCTTCCCTTCCGGTTTCACCATCCTGGCTGCAGTAGGCACTGGTTCCTAGGACCCCCTTTGTTCTCCTCACTGTCTCCGCACTGCAGGGCCTCGCCACCGGATAGCCCCCCGGGCGATAGGATCAGGGATCTAAGACACCTGAAGAACACTGGACGCTGTTCTGATCGCACCCGTGGGGTCAGTTCCCGGAAGTCCTCTGCCACAGCGGGGTCTCTAGATGCCAGTTTGTGCGCGGAGAGTCGGGATCGTTGTCACAAAGCCGCCGCCATTTTGGGGCCTCCTCAAAGAATCAGCTTGCGGTCGTGTGTCCCCGTAGCTCGCCACCAAAGCGAGGAAAGGCCACCTGTGTTGATAAGGTCAGGGGAGGTCCTCCGGTCTGGTAATCACCGCCAGTACTGGATCAACAGGAGAATCAGGCCTCAAACCACCCCCGTCGACTGCGACTGTTGTGCAGGCATCAGGACGCCATCTTAGATCGATGGCAGCGCATCCAATGCATTTATTCGAGGTCGATTTTCAGGACGAGGAACAGCTCCAGGTCGTCCACTATGAGCGCCGCTGCCTCCGTGATGCCTTTAAATCACGGATTTTCCAATTTTCATTGGAATTCGCGTGGATAATCAGGATGATATTTGGGATCGGGCGCGGAGCTCCGGGCTCACGCAGCCTACCTCCTCGGCATCCAAGCCACGCCCCCCGACAACAGGTAAGTACCATGTGCAAATTTCCTACCGAGTTGTGACACGTCACACTCTATAGCCTGTATTATATGTAATACAGTAATCTAAATTCGGCTATAAACAGATTTACAGCTAAATCGGGATTCAAAGTACTTGATGAAACCTCCAAATCTGAATATCCTCCTGCACATTTTGTCAGGTAAAACTCCATGCATAAATCAGTGTGGAGACAACAACTTTCCCTGTTTTTACCCTATTACCAGCTACCGAATTTATAATATGGATGGATCACCGTAATCACAAACAGATAATCCCAAAAAAATAAAGCAAACATGTTACAAAAGAGAAGCAGAACCGAGACCGTCGTCGACCATTGCAGAGGCCCAGGACCCACCACAACCTTCCTGTCACAACAACACCGCACCCAAAGCCCTGCAATACATCCTCCCCAACATGCACTCCCTCCACAGACACGCCACAGAAATCTGGGACTTCCCCTTCAACACCAGCCCTGACGTGGCCTTTCTCACAGAAACCTGGACGAACGCCGCATTGGGACCAGACATCACAATCGCCATCCCCGAAAAATACAAGTTCACCCGGAAGGACTGTCCCAGAGGAGGCATTGCCGTCTCCCACAAATCCTACCTCCGACTGAGCACCCACACCGACGAGCCCACAAACCTGATGTAACACCTACACGTCAAGATACAAACCAACCCGACCACCACCCTCCGGGGCACCCTCATCTACAAACCCCGCGTACCTTTCTCCGATACCATCACCAACATCCTCCCTCACCCCACAAGCCATCACATCCACTGACTACACCTTGCTGGGAGACCTCAACTTCCACCTCCCTCCCGGGCAACCTCCTTAACATCGGACTCAAACAGATCATACTAGAACACACGCACTTAGCAGGACATATCCTCAACCCAATCTTCACAACGGAAAACTCCATCACCTTCAGCCTCACCTCTTAACCTCCATGGACAGACCATTGTTGCATCCACTTCACCTTCAAAACAATCATCACCCGCAAACCTCCACACCAGTTCCAATGGAGAAACTGGAACAAGACACTCAACAACCAGCTTACTGCCTCATTCAGTGGCTCCACTCCAACCACCACAGACAACGACCCTAACGCCGCAGCTCGAACCCTGCACAAATGGATCACCGACTTCACAAACACCCTCGCCCCCTCAAGAAAACCACCAACAAACACGCCAAGAGAGCTAGCTTGTTCTCCACCGAAATTGGAGAAGGCAGGCGAACCTGCAGACGCCTCAAAAACATCTGGACAAACTCAAAAAAACAACAGTAGCCCATGGCAACGTCAAAGCACCCACCACCGCCCACCACAAGCTCATCAGAAACACAAGGAAGAAAACACTCCAGGACAGAATCGCCACCGACACACACAACAGAAAGGAACTTTTCAGCATCATCAGAGTTCGCCCAACCAAACAGTGAGACTACAGACATCCCCCCACCAGGACCTCTACAACAAGCTCAGCTCCTACTTCCACTACAAAATCAAGACCATCTACAACAACTTCAATAACGAAAACCAACACACGGAACCCACAGCTCCCACCTCGAACACCACGCAGCAAACACTTGACAGCTGGACCGCTCCCACCACAGAAGACACCCTGTATACAATGAAGTCAAACCACAAACTTACTAAACAGCTATGGCCATCAGAGGCCTACAGAACTCACACTTCCCAAAGAAGCAACCTAGGCATCTCCAAAACGATGAACCATGTCCTTCCCTGGCGCACATAGGCCGAAACAGATCACTACACTCCAGATGGCACAATGGCAACATCACTTTAACTGATCTCCTGGAATGTCAATGGACTGGGAGACGAGATAAAAAGGGGTATTGTGCTATTGTCGTTCTTCTCCAGGAGACTCATCTGGTCGGCAATACTTGTAAGGCAATAGATCACTGGGGATACAGACTATTTGTTCACTCTGGCTTTACGTCAGGGTCCAGAGGGACAGACATACTCCTACGCAAGAACTTCCCCTTCATTGTGAACAACACCCACACAGTCAAGCAGGGCCGCTGACTGGCAGCTGGGAGGGAAAAGACATCAATATCTTGGGAGTCTATGTTCCCCCGGCACTATTCAGGCTGGCACTCGCAGACTTGAGTGCAATGGTACTAAACTTACCTGAGGGAAACCTGATAATAGGAGGGGACATCAATATGACGCTCTGTGATCAAATAGACAGTCACCCCCCTCTAGGCTTTCCACCGTCCAGAACACACTTGGCAGATTTCATGGCCGCTTTTGGACTGGAAGATATATGGCGCAGGCTACACCCTCTTACACTCCAATACACATTTCACTCAGGGGCTCAAAACAGTGTTTCTCCGAATAGATCAGATCCTCACACCAGCTGATCAACTACACAACTTCACAGAGGTGCGACATTTGGCACGAGACATTTCAGACCACTCCCCGATCTGGACACAATTAAAGCTAGGATTACTTACCGCTCGTAAAACTATCTCACTCAACCCATAGTACCGAATAGTCCAGAGTATTAGGGCCGGTCTGCTCAAATCCACCAAGGACTACTTTAGCGAAAACGTTGGCTCAGTGGATTCGCCACTGGTACTCTGGGAGGCCTTCAAAACGGTAGTGAAGGGGTAGGCGCTTTGCCTAACAGCAGGCCACAAAAAAGAAAAGACAAAGCAGCTCGAAACGTTGGAGAGAGAATTGCTTGCTCTTGAGCAAAGGCATATATATATACTCACAACTAGTACAAAAAAGACCTAGACTTTGTAGGCACTTGTGAATTTATCTTTTTTGGGTACACCATTTATTGCATTATCATTGCAAAACTTACTCCCCTTCCATTAGTTATCAGGGTAGTTGGTATAGGATTGTGCCTCCTTTAAACAATCGCCCGGTTCCCAGCAAGTAAAATTCAGTTGCGGGACAACACATAACACACACTTTAGTGTCAGACTGTGATGTGCAAAAACGAAAAAAAAGTGTGTGAGAGCAAGATGGCACCTCACGGGCGCACCACCAACGGGAACCTGGCAGGTACTCACCAGGATAGCCCTGTTATCATTGATTTGCATATAGCCAGGCTCTGAGCTGGGATGGTGCAGTGAGATAAATAACGGTGATGGATCAAGCCCTGATCTTTGGACTGGGTAAGAGTGGTCTGCTTAATTCAGACACTCTGTTCATCACCACCGCCTTTTCTGAATCGTTTTTGGCCACTATAGGTGTGGCAGGGTATACTCAGACATGAGTCCCTTTCTCACTGCACCATCAGGATTCAAGCAAGCCGGGCCGGCGACGGCTGAAATACCAGAAACCGGTCCCCGGTAGCTTGTCTCCTTTCTGGTGAAGAATTGGCTTGGTAGTTTAGTCTGCCGTGTTCCCATGATGCACTGGGCCAGGGACAGACTGATTTGCATATAGCCAGGTTCTGAGCTGGGATGGTGCAGTGAGATAAATAACGGTGATGGTTCAAGCCCTGATCTTTGGACTGGGTAAGAGTGGTCTGCTTAATTCAAACACTCTGTTCATCACCACCCCCTCCTTTTCTGAATCGTTTTTGGCCACTATAGGTGTGGCAGGGTATACTCAGACATGAGTCCCTTTCTCACTGCACCATCAGGATTCAAGCAAGCCTGGCCGACGACGGCTGAAATGCCAGAAACCGGTCCCCGGTGGCTTGTCTCCTTTCTGGTGAAGAATTGGCTTGGTAGTTTAGTCTGCCCTGTTCCCATGATGCACTGGGCCAGGGACAGACTGATTTGCATATAGCCAGGTTCTGAGCTGGGATGGTGCAGTGAGATAAATAACGGTGATGGATCAAGCCCTGATCTTTGGACTGGGTAAGAGTGGTCTGCTTAATTCAGACACTCTGTTCATCACGACCCCCTTTTCTGAATCCTGTTCTCATCATTGGCACCATCGAGCTCGAAAGGAAAGTGTCCAGAAAACACAAAAGAAAAGAGTTTTGTGAAAAGATGCAGTGAAAACAGACCAAGGGGTGACCAATAAAGTGTGAAACAACATATATAACCACACAACAACACAGATATGCAATTTTATTCTGTCTCTTGTGTTGGGTATGGAGGTTAAAAAAGGAAGTAGTCATGGCTACCAACTATCCAACCAATACTACTTTACTTGCCGACATGTTCCATTGCCAACGGAATTTTTGGCAATTTCTTCAGGGCGTCATGTATATTAAGGCCATTGCATATGGACAAATTAGTCTTCACAACCTCCTTCGGCCATCAGTGCTCGTACCAGCCGAGAGGGTAGAGTTCTCATAAAATGTAACCGCAAATGTCGGTTACCCTTCCTTCCCCTTCGATTATCGGATCGGTGAAAGGTATCTGGTGGTATACCACCATACCGCGGTATACCGCCAGATACCTTTTTGAAGGCGTCTCTGGTGATAGTGTTTGGGTCTTTTTTCCAAGCTTTCTCAAGGGAACGACAGAGTTTCTTGGATTTCTTAAGGTCATCGTTGAACCAGGGGGCATTTTTGCTGCCTAGCTTGATTTTATGTTTTTTCAAGGGTGCTAGGTTGTCGGCGCTGTGGGTTAGCCATTGTGTGAGGTTGATGGCTGCTTGGTTAGGGTTCGACGAATAGGCAGGGGGGGTTTTGAAGAAGCGATGTGGAGATCTGGTCGATGGTGATTTTGTTCCAGTTTCTTCGCAGAGTTGGTTGAGGGTGGTTGTGGATCGTGGTCTTTTTGTAGTTTAAGTGGACGCAGCTGTGGTCCGTCCAATGGAGAGCTGTGGTGTGATTGAAGGAGATATGCTTGCTGGAGGTGAAGATAGGGTTGAGTGTGTGTCCTGCGTAGTGGGTGGGTGTGTTTACAAGTTGTTTGAGTCCGAGATTGGCGAGATTGTCCAGAAGGGTGGTGGTGTTAATGTCGTTGCTCTTTTCCAGGTGGAAATTGAGGTCTCCCAGTAGAATGTATTCCTCGGAGGGGAGGGCGTGTGGGGTGATTAAGTCAGTGATGTCTTCACTGAATTGTGTACGGGGTCCTGGTGGCCTGTAGAGGAGTGTGCCTCTGAGTGTGGTCTTGGTGTCGGTGTGGATCTGGAAGTGAAGGTGTTCGGCGATAGCGAGGTTGACGCCTGAACTGGTTGAGATGCGGATGGAGTTCCTATGGACGATGGCGATGCCTCCTCCTGTTTGGTTGGTGCGGTCCTTTCGGATGATCTTGTAGCCTTCCGGGATGGCTATGGCGATGTCTGGAGCTGATGAGGGATTCATCCAGGTTTCTGTTAGGAAGGCGACGTCCGGAGAAATGGTGTCGAGTAGATTCCAAAGGTCGATGGCGTGTTTGTGAACTGAGCGGGTGTTGAGAAGGATGCATTTTAGGTGGTTAGTGTCGGGGCTCTGTTTGGGGTTTGTGGATTTGGTGTGGGTCTTGGTGCAGTCAAACTTGCAGGAGTGGCATGTGAAGGGTCCATGGGTGTGTCCTTGGCGGCTTGGTGGCAGTTTGGTGGACGGCCGGGGTTAAGGGCAGTGAGGGTTGCGGCGTCGTATGTGATGCGGAAGGTGATGGGTTTGCGGGGGCCAGGGGGTATAGCGCTGGGCACGGTCCAGGCGCGGACGGGCGTAGACGGGCTTACCTTTGGCGCACCTTCGGCGCGCATAGGGCGCGACCGCTGCGCGTAAACGCTGCGCGTCGGTTGTTCTGGCATAAGAGGGAAGTGGGGGGGGGGCGGAGCGAGGGAGGGGCCGCTGGGAGGCGGGGTGGAGAGAGGGGCTGGGAGGTAGAACAACAAAATGGTGGGAGCAGTAAACAAAGCGAAACAAAGCGAAATCCCCCTCAAAGTATGCACAGTGGGCTATGCGATATAATGCTAGGCTAATACACGAGGCACTGTATAAATTCTAAAAATGGTTTCAAAAACGCTACACAATAGTGAAGCGCTACTATACCAATGCGGCCAGGAGCAGTGAAGCGCTACGATGTCAGAGCAGCCAGGATCAGTGAAGCGCTATGAAGTTTATGCATATAGGAGCAGAGAAGCGCTATATTCAATGCCAGGGAGCGTGGGGAGCGACCGCTTCTGAGCCAGGCAGGACGGTCACAGCGCAGGATAGGGCGGGTCAGGTCAGTTCAGTCTAGTTAGTGGGAGGGAGGGGCCGCTGGGAGGCGGGGTGGAGAGAGGGGCTGGGAGGTAGAACAACAAAATGGTGGGAGCAGTAAACAAAGCGAAACAAAGCAAAATCCCCCTCAAAGTATGCACAGTGGGCTATGCGATATAATGCTAGGCTAATACACGAGACACTGTATAAATTCTAAAAATGGTTTCAAAAACGCTATACAATAGTGAAGCGCTACGATATCAATGCGGCCAGGAGCAGTGAAGCGCTACGATGTCAGAGCAGCCAGGATCAGTGAAGCGCTATGAAGTTTATGCAATTAGGAGCAGAGAAGCGCTATATTCAATGCCAGGGAGCGTGGGGAGCGACCGCTGCTGAGCCAGGCAGGACGGTCACGCGCAGGTGTGCCTTGACCCCGGCGGGCCGTCTGCGCCAGTCTTAGACCGGAAGAGACTGGGCTGGGCCACCCACCTTGGTTCTGAACACGGATGACGGCCTGTCGGAAGACCATGTAACCGGTCACTGAACCCAAGGTTAGTGCCCTTATAACCGATCTGTGCCTGTTTTCCTGCCAAGACTATTAAGGAGCTATTGTATTGCCAAGGCGCACCTCACAAGCAGTTATGGGCAAACGTACCCCTGTAGGGAAAGACTCCCCTACCCGGCAAACTATTACTTCCTTACAACCCACTGCAATTGATAAAATGTTGCTGAGGGCAACTGGAGCGGTTTCCACGTAAATCGAGCGTACAGAGGCGCCTCTCACTAAAACCGATCATTGCTCCAAGTCCTACCACTTCTGACTCTAGCTCCCCGCCCCCATCCTTAACACAAACTACGGCCTCAGATCCAGAGCCTCCAAGGACACGCGCACAGACCGGAGCGGGACATGCTCCCAAGACCCTTTCTGGGAACGGTGGAAAGAAGAAAGAGGGAAAACACAAATCTAGTACAAATATGGGAGCCAAGCGGAATAAACAAGTAACTGATATGTTAGCAAACAGAATTTTGGGGGAATCCGGTACCAGGGACTTGCTACAGATGACCCCAGAGCAACCATTCTGGGTGTCAAAGTTCGTGATGGACCTTAAAGCACATTTTAGATTTGCTGTAAAAGATTAACTTGATGTTTTAACAGATGGAATTGACAAACTATCGTCATTGGTGGACCACTGGGTGGGAAAGGCAGACTCGACTCTTAAGGTTGCTGAGGCAACTAAATCCCTGGTTAAACAGCTGGCCTCACTCCCAAACAAGGTAGCGCTATCAGCATCAGATACACTGCCCGTCCCAGTTAGGCCCAACATAACTAACTATGGGAATACAGCTCCCTGTCTGAGATCGCCCCCACCACAGAGCCTGGATCCAGTTATCCCCCCGCAGAGGCTCCCTCGATGCTCACCCCGAACCTGCTGTTAGGTTTCCTTTGCCTATAACAGGTTCATCTAATTCACAGCAAGCCGGCATAACTCAAGAGGCACGTGCAAAGATTGCACCACTCTCAAAATCCAGGGAAACACAGTATGCACTTCCATGTATCAATCTACCCGCTGCCTCTACTCCATATGTTAGTGGGCTATCAGTAGTACCCGAGTTGGAATGGGAGTCTGGGGAATCTCATTCTGAGCTCAAAAACAAATGCATTTACTGGTTAACCACGTATAGGCATTTCCTCTACATAGACTTAAATAAAATCATGTTTACAAGCAGGGTAAACTGCCTGTGATGGAGACCAAAGGATGTAGCAGGGGACTGTATAGTGATCAACTTTAGGGCTACACGGGCTGTCCAATACAGTCTAGATTGGGGTTATCAGATGGAGGCTGGGGGCATTACTTCTCTACCCCTGGAATATTTCTTCTCTCCAAGGCTTATGTCGCGCAATGAGGGAGGATTGGCCAATGATTGGGGATCGAGAAATCAGAGCTGGCCCATGCCTCAAATAGTCCTGGTCCATCCCAAATTACTTATATACAACCTCCCTGTCGCCAAAAGATTCAGCCCACTAGACTCGGTAGACCATCAGGCCTTCCCACAAAGGTCCCAGTGATAATCACGAGTCTGGAAAAAGACTAGTGTATCTGGACAGGCCAGCGCAAAAGGGTGGTTATGGAAAGCAGATGAGATAAGGAATTGGTCCCTGTGGGTAGCACAACAGATTCCACTCCTACTTTACTTTGCAATCCAAACCTGGCTAATGAATGCAGTACCAGGGGAAGGTTGGGGCCCAAAGACTTACACCATGCCCAATTAAGGGCAAGGTCTTAGGTTCCTTTAGTCAACGAAGCAGGACAATCAAGCATGCGGATATTATCCTGGAACATGGCAGGACTCACCTCGAAACTGGATTTTCCAGATGGGGGGCCTTCATAGACCAGCATGAGTTATGTACGTTCCAGGAAACATGGGCCAGGGTAGATGCACATAGAGAGGGCCACACGTAGTATAGTATCTCAGCAGTCCAGGGAGCTAGGAGGAGACCTTCTGGGGGGCCTGTGCACCAGGGTTGGCGTGCACCTTGGTTGCAGGGCCAAACAGATAGAGACTTCCTTATCTGATATTTTATGTGTCTTTCTGCCCTTCTCTACCTCAACTAGGATTGCTTTAATTAATGTAGATTCACGGCCGGTTTGCCACGGGCAAGTTTCCCCCACTCTTGACCACTTGACCTCCTTTCTCCCAAATATACCGGAGAATTATTGGGTCATTATAGGCGGGGATTTTAACTGTCAATTTGAGCCCCTGAATGGCTTGTCCACAAGCATTACAAGTGAGGAGGATTCGGTTTGGGCAATTCCAAATCCTAATATTCCACCAACATGGACATGGACTCCCCTGGTCCTACAAATGAATGCCTTTGTATTGAGCCACTCACTGAGGGACTGTAATAGTCGATCGGTATCTGATAGCCCCCGGAACTTTATCTTTAACAGACTCGGGCAGGCATCGATCTTAGATTATATCCTGGCAGACGCTAGATCATGGCACAGGGTCCTCGACTTTAAGGTTACTTCTCGTTACAAGAGTGACCATAATGCTCTGGTTTTAGAAGTATTCTCGCCGCTAGATCAAGGTAATCATAGGACAGCTTCAAAAGCTAATTCTGGCCTAGTATTGGCCAACAGAGGGAGAAATGTACGCTGGGGGGAACTTGCACAATCACAGGAGAAAGTGACCTCCCTATACCAACAAATCATTCCCTTTCTCGATGCTGCATCCCAACTTTGTGACTGGGGTGTTCTGGAGTGCAAAAGAACGATGGATTTAGGCCCAGATCTCTGAACTGGGGTGAATGTATGACATTGTTCTGCGTTCTGTCCATCAACTGTTCTTTTTGCATTTGCCACCCCGAGTGGGATGGGTATGCTCAGACCGGAGTCCCATGCTTTCCACACCACTGGAGTCAAGCTATCCTGGCTGAAGACGGCTGATAGCCAGAAACCGGTCCTAGGATGCTTGATTCCGGTCCAGGAAAGACATGGCTTGGCAGTTCGGGCTGGACTGTTCCCATGAGGCACAGGGTCAAGGCTGATTTGCATATGGCCATGTCTGAACTGGGGTGGTGTGGAGTGCAAAAAACGATGGATTTAGGCCCAGATATCTGTACTGGGGTGAATGTATGACCTTGTTCTGCATTCTATCCATCAACTGTTGTTTTTGCATTTGTGACTATCAGCACTTCAACATCCCAAACCAGAATTGCAAATAACCATCAGGATGTCCTGGAACCTTTTTTCTTTAATAGCAAAAGGTCTAGGTTGAATTCTAAACCAAGGCATTCATGGTTTAATAAACGCTGCAAGGTACCAAATCAAGCTCGGTTAGTCTCAAATAGTTCCAATGATAGGCTACAAATTACGGGAGCCATGGAATATTATAAAATTACTGTAGCTAATGCCAAAAGTAACTGGGAAAGTGAAAAATGGGATGCTATTAAAACCGTGCTAGACAATCAGGACATGACAGTTTTTTGGAATTTAATTGATACAGGCAAATGTAAACTGGCCATTGCGCCAAATCCAGGGGAAGAAGTTTGGAGAGCCCAATTTAAATCGTTATATACTAGGACAACTGAGGAAGTCAGTCAGGTGGAAACAAACCCTACCTATTCAGAGTTGCCAAATCAAGATGTGCCACTCTGCTCATTGAAGGAGATCACAGGAGCACTGGGCAAGTTATTACCAGCTAAAGCGCCAGGGCTCGATAAAATGCTTGGCAACCTTTTTCGCTCAGAGCCCGCAGTATGGGCACCCTACTTGTGGTCCCTTTTTAATGCCGTTTTGCAGGGCATGGCACTGCCCTCTACTTGGGCAGCGGCAGAAATCATACCAATTTGTAAAAAGGGTTCACCGCTCAATCCAGCCAACTATCGCCCCATAAGTCTTTTAGACGTTAGCCGAAAAATATTTGCACACGTACTTCTGGGGCGTTTACAATCTTGGATAGAAGAGAATAACGTATTAACACCTCTACAAGCAGGGTTTAGGGCCAAGATATCTACTATTGATCATTTATATTACAACTCATCCTCAGGAAAACTGTGGTCTTAGAGGGTGGCAGCCTCTACCTCTCATTTGTGGATCTTAAATCCACTTTTGATCTAGTCCAGAGGGATCAACTGTGGCGTATACTGCTGACCCTGGGAGGTCCAGAGTATCTCTGCTACCAGTTGAAACGCCTTCACCAAGATAATTATGCACGAATAACATATGGCAAAAATTGTGAACTTTCTTCCCCCTTCCCCGAAGAGAAAGGGGCGCGCCAAGGATGTGTCCTGGCCCGACACTCTTTTCTCTTTTTATAAACGGCCTAATAGAATCCTTGCCCGCTGGAAAAGATATTGATGCACCTAGGTTAGCGAACCGCAAAATTCCTGCACTTATGTTTGCGGATGATGCGCTTTTACTTTCCAAATCTCCTATGGGCATGCAAAGGGTTCTTTTTTTTATTTTATTTTTTTATTTAAAAACTTTTATTGTACAGTTCAATAAATTTACAAGCACGGGCCAACAACCGCAGGGGCCGGCCGCAACACAAGAATAAGACCCACTACATTATCAAATGACACAGCTCTTCAGCCGACAACCCTGAGGTCCGGCGGCGAATCAGGATAAACATTGTATTGAGCTCACAACACGTTAAAGGATAAGACGAAGGTTTCATTTTATGTTTAACCCCACCAACCTAAAAAGCAAGGAAAAAGAAACAGGCATATCTGGTACCATACATTCAAACACTATGATAAAGTGAGCAGGTACAAAAATAGGATAATCACAGATCAATTCAAAGGGAACGACCGAGGCGCCTGCGCTAGCACAAAACAGGATGTACGACAAAGCAATCTATAACCCAACACAGTCGCCCGCACACAGACCCCGCCCACCCATTGATGCCAGGATAGAAAAAGAAGTACAGTTACCAGATATCGGGGTACATACAAAATCAGGATAATACCCCAACGTTATGAAAGGAGAGCGAAAGGAAAGCATGAGATAAAGAAACCATAAAAACTAAACTAACTAACAAAACTATAGGCCCATCCCCCCACCCTGCACCCCTGCATGTGGCTTTCGCCTAACCCCAACTAGCAGCGTGCCTGTCGCCCCGACTAACTAACTACAAAAAGTAAAAGAAGAATGGAGGAGGAGAATGTCATACAGACTCCCGGTCACCTTTTCCTCCCGCCTGAAACGAACAACCCCTGTCCTAAGACCACAGAGTGCTCAAAAATATTATAGACAGAGCCAGACAGGGGAGACCTTGAACACCGCCCAACCTCTTGCAAGCATTACGTTAGCGAATCCCTTGTCCTTTAAAGCCCCGAAATCAGACCCAGACCAGCAGTCTCATCCTTGACCCCTCCGATCTTTCATGCGGACTCTGTCCGGTAACACCATCACCGCCCCAGGAGAGTCAAAGTTCGTAGGCAGTTCAATTAAGATTAATATGAGACCAGTCGAACACATTGAGTCTCTGCAAGCATCCGCCACCGGTAAGATCTCCCTCACCGACATGCAGTCCAGATATCCTTTCCTCCGTAGATGTAAAAGAACCACAAGGGCGGGAAGGGACGGTAGTGACTTTCGGTTTTTGCTAGTCGTAGTCTCAAGGAGTGAAGAACCAGGTAGCTCCACAATAAGCGGCTGCGATAGTGAATGCAGAGATACCCCCAGAGAAACAATTCCGCAAGTATTCTGCAAACAGGTCAATGGCGTCAACACTTTATCGCACACGGGGTCTCCATCCTCCTTTACTACCGGCATCGTGGGAGAATCAGTTTGTTGAAAGTCATGCAATAGAACAGAGCCCAGACTCGGTCGCCCAGTTTCGATGTCACCAGCGATCATTTTATGGACAAGGGTCTCCAGATGCAATTGAAGTGCCCCGATGGTGGCCATTACGGTCTTCTAGGACGGCTCACAGTTCGTCCGATCCGCCTCCACTCGCTCGGTTCCAAGCATGGGCGGGTTCCTCAGAGAGCCTCTTGCCTCTTCTTCGGGAGAAGAGGCAAGAGCGGAGCGGACGGCAACGGAGGGTGCATTATCGGTCAGCAGTACGCCACCGCAAGCGAGGGCCCCGGCCCTGCAGACCCTGGAGGTGGCGACTGGGTCGCCGGGTACGGCGACGGGGACGGGGAACCAACCCCCCCCCTCCCCCCAACTCCCACCCAGCCGATTCCTATCACTACTCCTTCAGTATAAAACAGACCAGACGCTCGCCACCAAAAACAGGCCAGGATAACCTCCAATGCAAGAGACCGGACCCTGTCTGAGTCCCATGGCCGATGTTATTCAACTGCAACCCGGCTGGGCAAGTACTCGAGGCCCCGGCTCAGAAGCTGGGTTAGGCCGAGATCTTAAACATGACACAACTCAGTCAATCTGGGCGATCAATTTCTCGGGACCGCACCGTTAGATTCAGCAACAGTTCATCCACTCGGGGGTCGGGCGTAAAATCAGGATATCTGGCAGGATCATCAAGCAGCAGACGGAGGTCGGCGGAGCCGGGAGCCTATGCGGCCATCTTGGCTGCTGCATAGGTCCTCCTACATGCAAAGGGTTCTTGATGTACTTAACACTTTTTGTAAAAGCTGGGGATTGAAGATCAATTTACAAAAAAACAAGTATATGGTTTTCAATGCAAACACTACAAACTGCTCAAATCTAAGATTAGATGGAAGAGACCGAGAGAGGGTGTATATTTTTGAATATTTAGGGATTACACTAACTGAACAAATTGAGTGGGGTACACAAATAAAGAAAGCTAGTCTAAAACTAACCCAGTCTACAAGAGGTATTATAAAGGTATACAAGAGCAGCACGCACAAAGTGATAGGCCCTCTAGCAGAAATTTTCAAGACACAGGCAAGGGTGCGGCCTTGTATGGGATAGAATTATGGGGCCACTGTTCATCTACCGCTTTATCACTGACCCAGAATTAATTTCTCAGGCCTCACCTTATAGCCAACGTAGAAATTATGTATTCTATGCATATTGAACAATTTCCTGCCACAGAATACTGAGCAGGCTTTGGGGAGCTTACTCAAGAATGAAGTTATGAATGTATATTTCTAGTGATTAAAAAAAATATATATATATATATATATATTTTCCAGGAATAATCCGGTGTAGCGCAGAGCTCTCAGCCAGCTGCCAAAAACGGACTCGAACCCAAAATTCAGTGCAAAGATGATTTATTCAGCCAGTGGTATTCCCCTAGTCATCACGACGCGTTTCGCGCTTCACAGAGCGCTTGATCACATGACATATATATATTACTGGTTCTCATTACGCCAGGTCGTGCACTCCAGCACGGGTGCGTGTTGCGAGGGGCGTGCCTCGCTAATATCACGGCTCCTTTTCTTTTGTTGAACTTTAAATACCCTCCACGTGATACATTGTAATTGCGATAGAAACAGGGCTACCTCACAACCATCTACGCCATATTGGAATGGTTAATTACAACAATGTAACATTATTTATAACACATTACGCCCTGGATATTTAAAATTCAAAAAAATGGCGCGCCAGTGTACCACTGACAAAGGCAGGAGCCGAAACGCGTCTGGTGCTCGAAGGGTCGAAATAAAAAACGCTGATCCTACTCCCGTGAGTGCTGATTTCTTTGCTTAAGACAAAAGAAAAGGAGCCGTGATATATATATATATATATACACATATATATCCAGCAACACAAAGCAACAAGAAATTGCTGGCGCACTCCCCTCCAGACAAAAAACGCTACCACTCCATTTCCAGTTTGCAAAAGTAAACGGGTTTATTTCTCCATAGTCATACGCATGGTAACACGAGCTGGATGTAAAACCCAACGCGTTTCGACGAAGGACTCGTCTTGATCACCCGTGATCAAGACGAGTCCTTCGTCGAAACGCGTTGGGTTTTACATCCAGCTCGTGTTACCATGCGTATGACTATGGAGAAATAAACCCGTTTTCTTTTGCAAACTGGAAATGGAGTGGTAGCGTTTTTTGTCTGGAGGGGAGTGCGCCAGCAATTTCTTGTTGCTTTGTGTTGCTGGATACACAGAAAGGGTGACCTTCGACCCTTGGGCGCACCGCTGTCCTGGTGTCCCGGCTACTTCGAAGGAAGTGTGGAACCGTATACACATATATATACACATATATAGTCTTTTACATGACGTGCTTATATTTCGCTATAATGTATAGTTTTGTTTTATGTGCTTTTATGACCTGTATAGCCAAAATAAAAAAAATTTGACTGACTGACTGATATTCACCCTTCCTGATTTACATGGATTGTAGGAATCTGGTTCTGTATATACTTTAACAAAGTAAGGTATAGTGTGCACAAAGTCCAGGGAGTCCCTAGAGGTAAAGCAGAGGCTAAATTAGGTAAGTACACACAGCTCTCTTTGTGGTAGTGTAGGCTTATCCAGAGGGTGTATTGTATGAGTTTCTTATCGTCAGTAACGATGTTTCTGGTAGAGACTTTGTCTAGCCTCAGATTCCTTAACTTAGAATATCCCCAGGCGTGAGACTGGATACGGAAAGTTTTTGCAGCTGCACCTCTGCGCGCCGGGGGATGGCGCCACACGACCCCGCCCTGATGTTGTCCTCGTACGTGACGTCAGTGGGGTCATATAAGTCCCTCCCGGGGCGCTGACGTCAGTCTTCTTCGGAGAAACTTTTCTGCTGCACAATGCGGAGCCACCAACTAAAAACTGTGAAAGTATGGAAACAGTGTGCGAGGAATGAAAATTCCATGAATAATAAAGGAGGCTGGTGGAAGGCACCATCTCAAAGACATAATAGACACCACCTACACATATAAGTGGAGGCTGCGAGAAAGAGCACCGCAGGCCAAACAGAGGCCCCTTCCCGAGTGCAACAAGGAAAGAACACAACAGACAGAAAGACGGATAGTGCCATGTGGAACTGAGCTGTTGACTAAGAACGGAACACAGAAAGAACAAAAGTCCACTATAGAAAAGAAAGAGAAGACTGGCATTTCCCCTCCAAAAACAGAGGTAGGAAAACAAAGCACAATCGACCCTCAGAGAGGATGACCACGAGGGGACCAGGACCCCGAGGCAGTAGAGCAGACTGAAGAGACTGGAAATGAAAACGAACCTTTCTGTGAATCAAAGACACCATGTAACAGAAAACAAGTCCATCAGCAGAGGTTGACTGTATATGGAAGCACCAATTGGAGTACAACAACCTGAACCCTCTGAAGATATAACCCAATGGCAACTGAAGAGGCCAGCGGAGAACACTACCAGATAAGGTCCTCGCAGAACAGGGAGGCTGGGTGGGTGTTAGGGCATCTGCGGCTAGACAACGTCTCTACCAAATACATTGTTACCGAAGGTAAGTAGCTCGTACATCTGATAGAGACATCTAGCCGCAGATTCCTTAACTTAGAATAGATCCCACAGCCATACCCCAAAAGGGAGGCGGGTCTGCTGAGGAACAACTGAAAAACACCAAGGTTACGGATAAAAGGGGGAAAACTGGGGCAAAACAGTCCGCCAGCAACCCCAGCAGCTCGAAGAGCAGAAGTCCCAGGATAGAAGATATCTTACAACATGCCAGAATGACGCCACACCGTACCAGTATAAAAATGAAAGGTAGAATGGTATGATCCCAGAAGAGAGAGAGAGAGAGAGAGAGAGAGCGAGAGAGAGAAAAAGACCACTGGGGATATTCGAATTTAAGGAATCTTTGGCTAGATATGGATTTTTTTTATTCACTGAATCAAGGCTGATGCACACACTCAGAGACTGAATCCAGGCCAATTGGGTAAGTATAAAAAAAGGTATACTTGTATTTTATTTCTAGAACCAAGTTGGATTAGGTACAGGTAGGTAAAATATACTTGGAATGTAGGATTTCACAATGAAATGCAGTTCTGATTACATTTTGCAATAGTTACAGGTTGTTATTGATTCATAAAGCAGTTTGCATTAAACATTTACTTTTAGAATACTTTTTAGTTACTTTTAGATTATTTTGAGTACTGGGGCTGGTATGCCTAGATTCCACACCTTAGGATCTCACAATACAAGGTAAGTAAGACTTTTTATAGTTTGCAATTTAATTATCTTTTCTCCATACAAACCTCAGTTAAACACTTAGAACATTTTAGGCCCACAATCTCATAATATGGGTTCCTATGAGAGAAAAAGTCTTAGCGGTTTTCAGGTAAATGCACGACTTACAAGTGAATTTTGGGGGTTAGGACCAAGGCTACCCATGGTCTAGATGGGCACTCGAGTTGCACCACCAGTGGCACTGGGGCAGCCAGGTGCAGAGTGCAGGGACCCATCGTTAGCTATTGGGGCTAAGGGAGCCTTCGGTTAGGGTCTGCTTATGGGCAGCCCACTCGGGTGTGGGAGCAAAGCTCCTGGGGTTAAGGTCTGCACTGCAGAGGCCAACGACCAGCTCAGGAGCTGCATCATCAACAGCACTGGGGCAGCCGGGTGCTAAAAAGACATCGAGGAACCTGTGCTTTTCTATGGAGACCTTCGGTTCGCTGAAGTTACTGCAGGCTCGAGCAGGGAGACTTCCTGAAGGCGACAAACAGCTCTAGAGGTAAGTTGGGATTTTGGGGGATGCCTGGACACCGTCGGTTGGGCCACCCAAGGCTGATGCAGGGGTGTCTTCTGGCGTTGGGTTTTCTTACCATCTCTGGTCACGTTCGGGGGGGGGAAGGGGGGGGGGGGGGGGGGGGAGTTCCTTCAGGTTGAGGCTGCAGGCATCTTCTTGAAACTTGAGGGAGGTAAGGAATTACCAGATCCTAAGTCAGGATCACTGGGGAGACATCCCCGTGGTGTTGGGCCACTCAAACTGGGACTGTGGGTGTTGGGTGCAGAATCTCAGACTCACATGAATCCGGATTCTTGCCTTGGAGTCTTTCTTGAGCAAATCCGGTGCTCACGGGACACAGAGTCTAAGGTGAGTGCAGGGCGGGTCCTCCGGGCTCGGGGGGGGGGGGGCGGGGGGGGGGAGGGGGCTGCTGAACATGCATGTTTCTTCGTTGTAAGCAGGTCGAGTCGGGACAAGCCGGTAGGGCTGGGGCCAAAGCAGTAGGTGTCCTCTCCTTCATGGATCTGCATGGTTCTTTTTTCTTCCTCGAATCTGAGGAGGCAAGGTTCAGGGTTGCCCCTAAATACTAGATGTTGGGGTGTTTGAGGGGATTACTAGTCTGGACCAATGGGCCCCTGAGCAGACGCGCGCAGATTCAATGTAACTGCAGATGTTGTATTGCACTTGACCTGTTTTTATTGCTTAACTTTTTAACATGAAACTTTGGGTAATCTTGTAATGCTCCTTGGTACTTTGCTGCTGCATTGCTTACTTTGTCTCGAGCCTCTCGCTCCCTCTTACCTCTCAGGGGGGCTTGTCTCCCTTTCCAGTGCCTTCCTAGCTTCGTCAGAGCCCCGTTCCACAGCGGATTTTCCAGTTTGTTGTGGAGCATGTGGGCGTACATCCAGGCACATTTCCGGTCGTTAGGGGGCGGAGACAGGGGAGTTTAGCGCTCTAGTCCCTTAGACCATTTAATAGGCATTGCCGGCTCGGCGAGCAGCGGACGCGCCAAAACCAAGCCGGTCTGCGCCAAGTCCGTGCCCCGTGCCGGAGATGCTGCCCTGTCCATTCCTGGCCAGCCAAGACAGATACATCATTCAAGAAAGGCACTGCTAGACCTATGGTCAGAATGGGCCCCTTGTGATCATTTTCTGGACCCAGAGTTTTTAAGCTACAAAGCGGCAGTTGTCTTGCCCAGGATGTAATGTTTCTTTTAAGCAGGTCGATAACATTCTTCCTGATAAAAATGTAATCAGACTGCCTTCTACAGAACAGAGTGCGCAGGGCTATTTCATTAATGCAAGATCCCTGATAAAAATAAGGTTGCTTTTAGAGGCATTGTCTCAGCAAGGAAGCCTACCTGGGTATTCATAACTGAAACCTGGGCTACGGACACCCCTGGCCCTGACCTTGTAGACGCTATCCCGAATGGGTACACTCTTGCTAAGATGGACAGGCTGGGGCGGCGGGGGTGTGGGCATTCCTTATAAAGAACCCTTGATCTGCTGCACTCATGCTTTGTCCGCTCCTCCTGATCTCTGCCAGGCCTTTTATTTTTCAATCAACCTCCAACCCACAGAAAGCTTCTCGGGCATCCTATGCCCGAGAGGCAACCGGTCTCTAGGGTTTCCTTTAGCCAGGAATTTAGCCGGCTGTTAGAACCCTACTGTGAAAGATCTAGTCTCACGCTCTTGGGGGATTTTAACTTTCATCTAGACAATACCCAATGCAAAGATTCTCAATGCCTTTTGGAAACCTTGAGTGGCTGGGGTTTCTCTCAATTAGTCAGAAAGCCCACCCATATAGCAGACCATATCCTGGACGGTGTCTTTTCTAATGAACCTCGTATAAGGGTGGGGGAACCTATCCCAATAGCTTGGTCTGACCACTTTGCCATCCCTTTTGATCTACACTTCATGGCATCAGCAATGGCTCTATCAGGCAGCAGGATCTCAGAAGAAAGAAGGAACTTTAGCCTCATCAACAAGGAGTCACTTTCTGATCTCCTTAATAACTTTGAGCTCTCTAAGTTACACAATGTGAATCTGGCAGCTGCGGAGCTTTCACAATATCTTTCGATAGCAATGGGCACCCTTGCACCTCTCAGTAAACACTATGTAGCTAGGAAAAAACCCTCTGCTCCATGGTTTACGGGGAGACTCAGAAAGCGGAGACAGGGCCGTCGCAAAGAGGAGAGGCTCTGACACACAGACCTAGAACCGGGAAGTAGGGAATTGCATTAACAGGGTCTACAAATTTATAAAACCGCAATCATGGAGGAGAAGAGACTATACTTTTCCAAGACCACTGAATATATGAAATCTTCTAGGGATCTTTTCAAGGTAATAAATCCCTCACCTCTCCTCATGTTTCTGACCCCTTAGAATTCTCCCAGGAGCATTGTGAAAACATTTCTAAATTTTTCCATACATATATCTCAGATATTTATTCCCTGCTCGAAGTATCCAATTCCATCGAGGGGGCGTCTGCTCGACCCTCCCCCCTTTTTATTGAGACCTCACTCAGGGAGGAGTCTCCTAGCCTCCTTTCTTTCCCTTGCTTGTCCTCTAAGGTGATTGATTGGCTCCTAGAAAGGTCAAATACGGCTCCCCACTGGATCCTTGTCCCCTCAAGGTGCTAAAAATTGGCCGTGAAGTCTTCGTTCCCCTTATTACCGATGTCCTGAATGTTGCCATTCGAGGGGGGCAATATCCCACTCAGTGAAAGACGGCGGTAGTGAAGCCACTTTTAAAGAAACCTTCTAACCTTCTTTGGACCCTGATGAACTGAAGAACTATTGGCCAATCTCTTTGTTCCCTGTTCCAGCTAAGATCCTGGAAACTCACTTGAACTTTCATCTCAGCACCTGCCTAAAGGATCACTACCTACTTCATGGTTCTCAACATGAATTTAGAAGCCACCATTGCACAGAACCAGCACTCACGGCTGTTTTCAACAACATTTGGACTCAAGTGAACACAGGGCATACCACTCTCCTTGTTCTACTTGACCTCACCGCAGCCCCTGATACCCTGTCTCTTCACAGGCTGATTGATCACCTTAGAGAGATAGGCATCGGGGGCTCGGCCTTGGGGCTTCTTGCGTGCTTTCTTAGTGAGCGGGCACAGATGGTGAAGCTTGGTCAGTTCTACTCAGCCCCAAACCCTTGTTGTGAGGGGTTCCTCAGGGCTCCTCCCTGAGCCCTACTCTTTTTAATATCTATGTCGCTCCTCTTGCTAAGGTTGTGAGATCCTTTCGGCTGGAGGTGCTGTCCTATGCGGACGACACCCAAATAATGGTGTCTATTATGCATAGTATAATTGATTCAGCCCTTAATTTCAGGAACTGAATGCAGGCAGTTTCCTCCTGGATGGTGGAAGATTTTCTTAAATTAAACGGTGAGAAGACGGAGGTCTTTATTTTTGGGAGCAAACAGGAGATCTGGTCCATCGACTGGTGGCAGATGAGCTTGGTGGCTGTCCCTGCCCGGTTGTCCATGGGAAAAACCTTAAGGTTATCGTGGACAATTCATTGTCACCAAGCCTTCAGGTTAGCAGGACAGTCTCTACCTGTTTTGGGATCAATAGGATCCTCAGAAAAATCTCCCATATTCTTTCCTTCGAAGCACATAAACAGGCCGTTATTGCTCTGGTAACGTCCAGATTGGACTATTGTAATGCCTTTTATTTGGGGAATTAACAAGGGGCTAGTGCGACGACTGCAGATGGTGCAGAATGCTGCAGCTAGGCTGGTGATGAATCTACCAAAGTTTCATGCTGTCACGGCGTCCATCAAGTTGCTACACTGGTTGCCCATGGATCGTAGTATCCTTTTTAAAGACTATGTTCTTGATTCACGTTGCCTATTACGGCTCAGGCCCTGAGGCGATCAAAGATTGTCCATCACTATGTTCCCAATAGGCGGCTCTGGTCTGCAGATAAGAATCTGCTTACTGTTCCGTGATTTAAGGAGGTCAAATGGGGAGGTAGAGCTTTTTCCACTGTTGCTGCTAAGCTATGGAACTCCCTCCCGGAAGATCTCTCAGGCCAGGCGTCTCTCTCTTTTTCGTAAAGCTTTAAGGACCAGGCTCTTTTCACAGCCCTTGGTATAAGCATGTCTTTCTGTCTGCACCCTTATACTCCGCTTACAGCGCCTTGATGCTCTTGGGCTAAGTTCACGGTCTACAAGTCCAATATTCATTCATTCATTCGGGTGAGTACACCCCCTAGGATGTCACCCTACAGTGGGAGGGGGCATGAGCCTCTCCCTGATTGGCTGGGTACCCTCATCTTCAAGATGGGGGGGGCGAGATGTGTGCTTCACCTTGCTTTCCCTAACTGAGGGGTGGGGTTGGCCAAGGTGGACACTCCTCTTGTTCTAGCTTGGTTTTCCCACCGATTCTCCCACCCAAGGTGGGGGCCAGAACTGGTGGGAGCCTGTTGCTGGGGCAGCAAAAGGCAGGGGCAGATTCCAAAGGCGGCAGGCCTTTGAAACTTCCCCTTCTTGGATCCAGTCCATCCTGGGGGAGGAGGCAGGACACCTCTTCCCAGGATGTGCTTTCTTTCTGGACCCAGAGAGTGGAGGCTCTCTACCCAGTGGTCCAGAAACCTGTCTGGTGGTGGTAAATGGCGGGCTGCCATTCAAGAACCACACTAGGGCTGGTCGATTTTCAGGGGCATCTCTAAGATGCCCTTAGAGTGGATTTTACATTACATCCCACACTGGCATCAGTGTGGGTTTAAAGTGCTGAAAAGTGTGCTACCAAACTTCCACGTTTTTAGTAAAATCATTATGGAGGTAGGGAGTTTGTAATGACCAACTCCCAGACCATACACTCTTTATGGCTTTACTACACTTCCAGTGTGCAATAATGGACTTAGATACTGTAGAGACCCAGGGATCAAGCCACTGTGCAGTCACCTGAGGACTAGTGCACCCTGCTAGAGGGGTGACTTACCTAGGCCTTACGCAGTGGGTTGCAGGCTTGGCACACACCATGTACAAAAAACAACAGTTTGAATGAGGGTCCAAGGGCAGGATTAATGACCAACAAATGTAGTCTCTTCACTTTTCTCTGCACCAAAACAAACAACCTGCACTGGCAGTGTGTGGGTGTTAAGGTACAGGGCTCCTAAGGGTGGCACAATAGGTGCTGCAGCCCTTAAAGGCCTTACCTGGTCACAGTACCCTTTGTATCTTTTACCAGGGGCTTACCTGTGGCCAGGGGTGTGCCAATTGGGGGTACAAAGGTACAGCTTTGGGAAAGAACACAGGCCCTGGGAACCTGTTTTGGCAGGGTCCCAGGGTACATCAAGTCAGGTTGCATCAGATGTCAGGCAAAAAGTGGGGGGTAACCGTGCAAAAAGGGACACTTTCCTACAGGGACTGAATAACAAATTTGGTTTTGTTAATGTTAAGTAAGCACCAGGCCAGAGCACCACAAAATCCTAAAAACAAAAACCTAAAAAAAAAAAAATATCAACTTTTACCTACAGGCCACACAGAGTTTTGGCAATTAGAAGCGTGTGGTCTTCAAAACGCACTGTCGACATTTTATGTGGGCCCAATCTAGGTGTATCATTGCCAGGAAAGTCAGTGCATTTACTAGATTGTTAATGTAAAGCATAAACAATGTCGATGCCAACACATACCCCTGGCAGATGCTCGTCTATATTAAAGGGTTCTGTGAGCTTGCCTTTGCTTTCAAATCGATTGCGGGCTGTGTTACAGGCATGCAGAATAAGTAGTACAGACAAGCGGTTGACAGGGGCACCCTTCTGCTTCAAAACTTCCCACAGCTTGGCTCTGGGAATAGAGTTGAACGCTGATCATAGATCAATGAAGACTACATACAAGTGGCCTTTTTGTAGCCTGTCCTGGAAAACTAATACTAGACAAACACAGGATTTGGTCCACTGCACCAATCCTATTTCTAAATCCTGCCTCCATAGCTCAAAGAATTGTGATCTCTGAAGCAAAACCATCAATTTGCCTTAAATATGACGGGAAAATAGTTTCCTCGATGTATCAATAAGGCTGACGGCCCTATAATTTTCTGGCTATTCTTTGCGGCCTTTTTTGTACATCGGGACAATCTCAGCGGTCTGCCAAGACCCCAGAATCGCGCCACCTTTCAGAATAGTAAGAAAAAGCAAGTACAAATAGGAAGCCCAAATGAAAGGTTCTGACTGAAACAAATTCACAGGTATGGAATCGGGACCAAGCGCTTTGTGGGGTGGGGTGGGGGGTCACATTTATCACCTCCAGAATATCTTTGAATTGGAAGGTCAGAGTGACTTCACTTACAGAGAGAAAAATAACTTCTACATCTCTAATCGTGCTTGGCTGCATAAATCTTCTGAAAATGGTCCACTCTTGGTCTGTGCTTGGAGATTGTAATCCGCACTATACCCCTGAATGATTTGCTGTCCCCTTCCCTAGCGTGCTTCCCCCTCTCTTCCTCCTTTTTCTGGTCAGGTTATGTCTCAGAGTGAGGATAAAGCTTGAGGGTGTAACCAAGCGCTTTGTAAAAAGCTTTATAATTATCTATAGTCCTGCCCAGTCCTGCACCATTTTTGGAAAAGAGTACATGATGCGCTACGCCAAGTCACAGAGCTCACTGATGTTCACACATGGGAGGTGTATTCTCTGGGCATCTTTAGACTGCCCAAATCTCCCAAGGTGTGCACTTGCTTCACCTCCCTGGAACTTCTTCTTGCCAAAGTACATTCACCCTGCACTGGCACTCCCCGGCGACTCCTCCTTTGACTGCCTGGTATGGTGCGGTCCGCAAGTAGGGCGCGGCGGAGGAAGACGCTTGCCGATATGAGGAGGTCCAGGGTCTCCGTAAGCAACCCATCTCCCCTCACTGGGCCACCATTCTTTAAAAGTGTTTGACACCCCCCGGAAACGATGATATCCCTCTGTAATGGCTCCTATGCTTTTGCTGCCTATTGTACCCCCCTTTATCTTCGCTCATCCATAACGTGCTGCGTCACTCCCTCTCCACTGATGGGCCCTGCCCACACATCCACTGTAACTCTGTCTCAGATGGCTTCGCTGATATGGATCCCGCCGTACCGCTACACCCACCCTCCCTTACCACCCACTACGCAAGATTGTACATTTTCCCTTTCGTTGAGTACTCGACAAAACCTTTTACAGCTACACAAGTGCATGTTGTATATTGCATGGTTCCCACTGTCCTTCCCTGTTGAACCTACATGCTATGCTTCCACTTCTTAACTTTTCCCAAATTAAGTTCATAGTCTATAATCTAAATGTACGTATTCTCAGGATAGTTGAAAATCTTATGTTTTAGGATTTGTTTTCAAATTCAACACATGTCAAATGCTCATAGGCCAAATACTGATTTTATAAATAAAAAAATATATATACATTTTGCTTTCTGAAGGCAATATGCCCTATGTTTAATTTTGTCCAGAATGGTTATAGTGTTGCTGTCATTCCACAGATTGCTGACATTTAAAGGATTAAATGATACGCAGACCTACTCTTATATTTTACTTAGTTTCATATACTTACACATCCACATGTAGTACATAATTTTTACTGTTTTCTGGAACTCTACAGGGATATCTACAGAAAAATCTTGGTAAAAGCAAGGTCCCACTGGAAAGTTCTGTGGTAGAGGAGGCCAATTGTTCTTTCTGCCTGCAAAATAAAACATCAAATATAAAAGGGGTAATCTTTGGCTTTTATTCAATGTGTACACACTTCTACATTCAAAGACCGCTATTAGAAAAGCATGACAAAAATTGAAATAATAGTAATTGCATTATGGTAAACAAAACACTCATTTAAGACAATGGGTACACTACATAATGTGCATCATGGTGCTGTTTGGCAAAACAAATGCTATAATACTGTTCTAAGACTGTGTGGACAGCATGCTACAGATCCATACTGCCCCTCCTGGGACCCAAGCACTTATTTGTCAAATAAATTATTAAGTGACTTATAGAATGGTCAGTACCAACCTAATTGTCTTTGGGGACTTTGTGCAACAGGCTGCTTTAGTAAGGGTAGGACAATTGCTGATCACTAGAGTCTTTACAGACAAGGCTCTTGAGGGTCTTTCTAAAAGAAACAAGGATTTGGAAGTGCCATGTCAGAGTTGTTCTATAGTTTCAGTACCTGAACCAAAAAGGGTGTTTTCCACAAACTTGAAAACGAGTCTATAGAGTAGAGGAAAGTCAGTCCGGGGCGTAACTATACAAGTTTTCACGTATCGCTGTGGCAGAACCTAGAAATGCTTGAACATTCTTTCAATTTAAAACATATCAAGTTTCTCTTTTCATTTATATCAGCCAGTAAATGTAGCAGCAGTCGGACAAGATGGTTTAGTTGCAAAACCACAGGTTCATAGTGTTAACCCAATTCTTCAAATAAATGCTTTATTCAATCACTAGCATCATAAAAGCAATGTGCAACAAACATAGGGAAGCGTTAAAATTATACAATGATTCACATCAAGATAAAACAAGATTAAACTAGATTTTTGAATTGCTAAATTCATAAGTGATTGTATGTAAATATAAGGATACTAGTAAAGGAAATAAGTCCTGGGTGAATTTTAAGAATTATAAAAACAAGGATGTATAAAACAATGGAGGGAGAGGCATTTAAGCACCACCAAGCAGTATTATGTGAAACGTGGGTATATAAAAACTTTACAAGAAACACTCACAAACAAAGAGAATGTATCTCAAAATAGAACACTGTTTTAAAAACACATGCATTCCTCCCAAAGGTTCAAAACTAGTGAACTCTCCAACATATTGCAATTTAAGCTAGGGGAGGAACTGCCATTATTACTTGTCACTCGACATATGAGAGCCCTTCCTTCAAAGCTTTTTGTCTGATAATCCAGGCAGGACTCAAAATCTTAGCCACCCCACAAGTAAAAAGCATACTTGAATCAGTTTTGAGAATGCGCAGGGCACATGTACCCATGGATTCGCAAATTGGTTTGATCTATTTGGACCTGGCGATAGAGTAAGCTGGGAAGGCAAACAAAACATGGGTCACGCTCTCTAGCGGAACTCTGTAACAGGGGCAGCCTTCGTTTTGATGTTTGTGCAGGCGACAATTAGATATTGTTTCATGAACCGGGAGTGTGCCTAACCTGAATTGGGTGTATAGCAGCCTATCGCATGTGACCTAGGTAATATCCAGGTAAGGCTCTAAGGCTCTGGACTGCTTGTGACTAAAAAACGAATCTGTCAATGTCCCCGAATTTGGTTTGCGCAGCTCATTAGAATCAACCCAGTTCCAATAAATATACTTGAGCTCTAACTTGTTGGGTGGGACTTGAGTGTCCCATGTTTCCGAAAGACCCAGATGTGTCAGCGTCTTTCTAACAATAGATATCCACTTGACCCTGTGCCCCACCTCTAAATTAATCACCTCAGTCAGGGCAGCAGCATAATTTGCTATCTCAGATGTGCGCATTACGCGTGCCCAAAAAAGCAATGGGCACAACTTAGCAATATCCCTGAGTGGCCGTCTACCCTTGTCAAACATTAAGGGGGGTTAGTGGGGTGTTACGAAGGAGCATCACCAGATCCCTCAAGAACTTGTGCTCGGATCTGCAGATATCCTCAATGTTGTCAAAGCCCCATAGCTCCGCCCCGTACAAGGCAGAGCTAACTGCTTTGGCTTCGTAAATTGCAAGAGCTGGAGCAACCGGCCTGCTGTACGAGGACCGGTGTTCTTTACTTAATGCCCCAACTACCCGCATGTGGTTCATGAGCATCTTGGCTAAGTGGGGCTTCCAATGCATTTTGTCAGAAAGCCAAATGGCCAAATAATCAAACAGGCTTACTCTCTCCAAATAAGTGTCATTTAAAATAAAATTATTTTTAAAAGACTTATGAGGATTAAAAACCATACATTTTGTTTTAGTGGCATTCATAACTAAACCCAGAGAGTCACAAAAGAGTTGATATCTGTTTAGCAGTTTTTGCAACCCAGATGGAGTTTTTGACACCAGCAGGGTGTCATCAGCAAACAAGAGGGGTGGGACTATGTCGCCCGCCGGGATTGGTGCGTCGGGCAAGACTTCCTGAAGAAATCTCACCACCCCATTGACATATGAGGAAAACAGGGTAGGGGAAAAAACGCAGCCCTGGCTGACTCCTCTGCTAACTGGTATCTTATCCGTAACCTCCCTTTGGGCCCCTATCGCACCTGGGCATAATTTTCTCTGTGTAAACAAATTAATAAATAAATTAAAAACTAGGGGGGGGGAATACCCAGGTCCCTCAACGTCTGCCACAGTCTCATCCTGGGTACGAGATCGAAAGCAGTTTTCAAATCAATGAATGCAAGGTAAAGGCTACCCTTGCCAATAACAACGACCTTCCAATATATAAGTAATAATCGGAAAACTTGGTTAATCGTTCCTGTGCTGGCCCTAAACCCGGCCTGCTATTGAGAAAGGAAATCCTCCTCTTCAGCCCAGGTCTGTATTCTCTGGAGGAGGACCCTGAGTACCAGCTTTTGCATAGCATTGAATAAACTTATTGGCCTATAGTTTGATGGGTCTTCCCTGTCTGCCTTTTTAAATATTGGGACCACCAACGTGCCTTTCCATGAATCTGGAATTGGGCGTCCGTTAGCTATGGCGCTGATCAAGAGTTGGATACAACGGGATAAGTTTTTAGGATCAGCCAGAAAAAAGGTCACCAGGAGGACCATCCGGTCCGGGGTTTTTTCATGGAACTATTTTTGTTATTGCCATTTCAATTTCGGCGACAGAAAAAAATGGCTCTCTAGTATTCCCTACCAGAGGGATGTCTGGAGTCGCGTAAGTCCTCCAGACATCCGTCAATAAATGCTAATTTATCATCCCCCAGGGCCTAGAGGCCTCTTTTCAGATTCGCTCAGCGTCATGCTGGAAGAAGGGCTTTGCGCAAACTCCTTCACGATAATGGGAGATTTTAACTTTTATTTAGAAGGTGCCTTAGATCTAGATAATAAGAGACTTATGGATCTCACGGGTGGAGGAGGGCTAGACGAAAGGGTGGTTGGGCCGTCACATAGAGCAGGGCATACCGTGGATGGCATTTTTTCTAACCACCCTGGCCTGGAAATAGTGGAAATTCTTCCTCTTTTTTGGTCAGATCATGCAGCCATCATCTTCTCGCTATCGCAGCTGCCTCACAATAAAGCCAATTCCAAGCGAAAGGAAGAGATTTCCATTCGGGCTTGAAAAAATAGATGGGGCGGAGATGGGCAATTTTCTGACCTCGAATAGTCCCAGTCTTCCCGCCAATGTAGATAAGGCAGAGGAGAGTTACTCAAGGTGGATTGAGAGCGCATGTGATAGATTTGCGCAGGTAAAACTTTACACTCCTAGGCGAGCACAGCCCTCTGCCCCTTGGTTTTCTGACTCTCTGCAAAAGCATAAATCAGATTGTAAGAGATTTGACAGGACCTGGAGAAATGGGTATAGCACTAACAATAAACAAAAGTACAAAGAGAGCCTTACCATATATAAGAAACTGATATCTGGGGCTAAAAAAGCCTATTTCTCAGAGCATATACTGAAGGCCACCTCTTCTTCCAGAGAATTATTTGGAACTATTTCTAAACTGACTATTCCCACTAAACCCAGGACACACTGCGTACTGGCACTGTGTGACGCCGTAGCCTCCTTTTTTAGGAATACCCTTTTCCAAGGCCCAAGGGGAGGTGGAGGTCACGGCAAACAACCTCGAATCAAAGAGGTTGCCTTCTGATAGATTGGAGGGTTTTAGTCCTCTACAGCTCACTGAAGTCCTCAATCTATTGTGCGTGGCTCGGCCAGGATCCCCTAAAGATCCCTGCCCAGTTGCCATACTAAAAATCTGTCCTGAGGTCATCGCAACCACTCTGACCCCGTGTTTAACACCATCATCAATGGGGGTGAGTATCCTAGGAGGTGTAAATTCGCCTTGATACTTCCCATACTAAAAAAGGCCAATTTGGATGAAAACGATCCGAACAATTACAGACCAATATCCCGACACCCGCTTCCGGCCAAGTTGCTGGAAAAGGCTATAAATCGGCAACTAAGCGCTTTCCTTCAGAGGACTAAGGCTCTTGCCCCCACGCAGTTTGGGTTTCGTGAGGGGTTAGCCCTTGTCAAGATCACGGAGGAGGTTAGAGTGGGGTGGACCAAGGAAGGATGGCTGTCCTGATTCTGTTGGATCTGTCGGCTGCCTTCGACACGGTCCACCACGGGGTGTTGATGGACCGGTTGTCGAAAGGCGTGGGTGGGGGTGGGAGGCTCGGCTTGGAGCCTCCTGAAATCCTTCTTGGCAGACAGAGTCCAAACAGTTGACTTAGGGTCGGACAAATCTAAACCTTTTGCCCTCCATTGCGGGGTGCCGCAGGGGTCCTCCCTGAAGCCCTACATTTTTCAATGTGTATGTCAGCCCTTTGGCGGCCTTGATAAGATCCTTTTGTCTGCGACTTACATCCTAAGCAGATGACACCCAAACTGTGTTTACCATTCAATAAGGGTCCCAAGAGGTTATGGCAGCGAGATGTCATGATTGTCTAAAGGATCTGGCTGGCTGGATGGACTCCAATTGCCTCAAACTGAATGCTGGGAAGACCGAGGTAATCATATTTGGGAACAACCCTAACTCCTGGACCCCTGATATGTGGCCTGAGGCATTGGGGATGCAACCAGTCCCCACGGGTAAGGCAAAAAACCTGAGTGTTGTCGTGGAACAGAATCTTGATTTCGGAGACCAGGTCAGTGGAGTGGTTTCGTCCTGCTTCCACATCCTTAGAATTACATTTTTTCTTCCTGCCGAGGGTTTTATGACAGCTGTTTCAGCCCTCATCCTATCGCACTTGGACTACTGTAATAGTCTGCACCTGAATCTGAAAAAAAAACATAGCTACAGACTGCAGTTGGTACAAAACGCGGCGGCAAGACTACTGACAGGGACCCCAAGGTTTGTCTCGGTACGTGAGGGACTTCGGCAACTGCATTTGTTTCCAGTAATAAGACGAGCACAATTTTAAAACGCTGTGCATTGTCTTTAAAGCTCTGATGGGCAGTGGCCCAGAGTTTTGAGTAGATGTTTCAAACGGTACATGCCAGGGAGAGCTTTGCATTCGGCCAAAGGCAGGCTAGTTGTGGTGCCATGAATAAAAAAATCCTAGTTGGGGAGGAAACAGCATCTCCTACGGTGCAGGTAAGGCCTGGAATAGCCTGCCGACTCATCTTAGGAATGTGTCGGAGCTCCTCTACTTTAGAAAGGGGCTTAAGACCTGGTTAGTCCGGGATTAGATCTTTATGTGCTCTAGGGAGTCAGTTTGCAGCGCATGGACGCCCTTGCGTACAGGTAAGCTTTATAAGCTCTTAATAATATTAATATTAATATTAATAATAATAATAATAATAATATAATAAAGAGTGGAGGGATCTCTACTATTGCCCTTACTCACTAAGGACCCACACTGGTTCTTATTTTTTTTCAAGGCTGGTAGCTTTCAATCTCTGCCAATATAATTAGTCCCACTCAATTTTTGCATGGTGAAGGGCAACCTTATACTCTTCTTGCTATTCTGACGAGATTGGGATTCTTTGTTCTGATCGCTGAAGCTAAGGCTTGTCTATTTAGTCTGCATTTCTTAGTAAACCACAAATGTTGTCTTTTTCGGAAGACCTTAGACCCCCGACCTCGCCAAAGGGCCGGATCGCTCCCCCTGCCGCCAACAGTTCCTCCTGTTCGCGCTCACCCCCGCTGCTGCCTCCAGTAGGGTTCGAGCCCCTGTGCCCTGCACAGCACTCTGCCTGCGGTTTGTTTTCTGTTATTGGTAATTGTGATTGTTGGTCTTCATACTCTGCCCACTGCTGTATTTTCAGTGTCCATACTCTGCTCACTGTTGCCTTGTTTTTCTCGCCGCTTCCCCCGTTACAGGTTTCCGCCGCTTCCCTCGCGGCCACGGCCCCTCGACGCACGCTCCCGCCTCCCCGCTGCTCCTCCCTCCTCCTCCGCCTAAAATGGCAACGCCATCCGGACGCGTGCAGCAGGCGCGCCGATTGTGAACCAAAGGCAAGCCCGTCTGCGCCCGTCCGCGCCTGGACTGTGCCCAGCGCCAGAACCCCTTGACCCCGCGCCCGCAGCAACGCCAGACTGCACTACGACTCAAGCACCCTCCACGCACTCAACACCGGACGAGACCACCCCTGCTACCAGGCCTTCCCGAAGCACACCCAAGGGCCCTTCACCTGCCTAAACTGTAGCTTCACCAGCATCCAGCCCGCCAAGCCACCAACCAGAGAACCCAACCACCTCGGATGCATCCTCCTCAACACCCGCTCCGCTCACACGCACGCCATCGAACTTTGGGACCTCCTAGATTCTACTGCCCCCGACGTCGCCTTCCCGACGGAGACCTGGCTTAACGCCACCTCAGCACCAGACATCGGCATAGCCATCCCACAAGGCTACAAGATCTCCCAGAGAGACCGCGCCAACAGAGTTGGAGGGGGAATCGCCATAGTCCACAAAGACACCCTCAGAGTCTCGCCAACACGGACGACACACTCACCACTGCCGAACACATGCACTTTCAGATCCACACCGACCCCAACACGACCCTCAGAAGAACACTCGTCTTCAGACCACACGGACCAAGACCACAGTTCAACGATACCATCGCCGACCTCAAACACCAACGCCCTCGCCTCCATGGACTACATCCGCCTCGGTGGACCTTAACTTCCACCTCGAGAACAACAACAACGTCAACTCAACTGCCCTGATCGACAATCTCGCCAACCTCGGACTCAAACAGCTCGTAACGACCCCCACCCACACCACCGGACACACGCTGGACCCCATCTTCTCCGGAAGCCCCCACGTCTCCTTCAACACACACCCCCGACCCCCACTGGACCTACCACAGATGAGTCCACTTCACCTTCAAGAAACCCACCACACACCACCGCACCCAACAGTTGCCTCGCCGCTGCTGGGGCAAGGTCACCAAGGACCAACTGACAACCACCCTCGCCCTGAGACCACCCGCCGACCCCATCGACCCCGACCAACCTCAAACAGTGGATCAACGACTGCACCAACGCCCTTGCCCCTCTCAAGATCTCCACAACCAACCACACCAACAAGAAAGCCGCCTGGTTCACCAAAGACCTCCGGACATCCAAGCGCACCTGCCGGAAGCTGGAGAAGAAATGGCTCCACGACCTAACACCAGACAGCCCACAAGAACGCCACCCGCAGACACCTCCAACTCATCAGGACCACCAAGAGGACCGCCTTCAAGGACCGCCTAGACAACAACGCACACAACACCAAAGAACTCTTCAGCATCGTGAAAGAACTCTCCAACCCCAGCTCCAACACCAACGACATTCCACCATCACAGGACCTGTGCGACTCCCTGGCCACCTTCTTTTACCGCAAGATCACCGACATCCACAACAGCTTCAACTCCGACAGCCCCGCACCCACCACCGAGACTACCACCCCTGCGACCTCCAACCGCACCAGCCGCCTGACCACCTGGTCCACCATCAGCGATGAAGACACCATCAAAACCATGAACTCTATCCACTCCGGATCCCCATCTGACCCCTGCCCTCACCACGTTTTCAAGAAAGCCAGCACAACCATCGCGCCCCACCTCCGAAAAGCAATCAACATCTCCTTCGAGACAGCAACCTTCCCGGAATGCTGGAAGCACGCCGAGATCAGCGCCCTACTGAAACCAAGGCGGACCCCAAGGACCTCAAAAACGTCCGGCCCATCTCCTTGCTCCCGTTCCCGGCTAAAGTGACAGAGAAGATTGTCAACAAACAGCTAACCCGCTACCTCGAAGACAACAACATCCTGGACCCTTCCCAATCCAGTTTTCGCAGCAACCACAGTACTGAAACCGCCCTCATCGCTGCCACCGACATCAGGACCCTGATGTACAAGGAAGAAACAGCCACCCTCATCCTCCTGGACCTATCAGCAGCCTTCGACACAGTCTGCCACCGCACCTTATCAGCACGCCTCCATGACGCCGGAATCCAAGAGAAGGCCCTGGCCTGGACCACATCCTTCCTCTCCGGCAGAACCCAGAGCGTCCGCCTCCCACCCTTCCGCTCAAAAACCACTGAGATTATCTGCAGCGTCCCTCAGCCCGACGCTGTTCAATATGTACATGGCACCGCTCGCCCACGTTGCATGACAACATAGCCTCAACATCATCTCCTACGCAGACGACACCCATCTGATAATCTCCCTCACCGAAGACCCCCACACCGCCAAAGCCAATCTCCACAGAGGAATGAAGGCCGTTGCCGACTGGATGAAGGACAGCAGACTGAAGCTGAACTCAGACAAGACGGAGGTCCTCATCCTCGGACGCACCCCATCAGCCTGGGACGACTCCTGGTGGCCCACATCGCTAGGCACCGCCCCGGAACCCACCGACCACGCACGCAACCTGGGGGTCATCCTAGACGACGCCCTCTCCAACACAAAGCAAGTCAACGCTGTCGCCGCGTACTGCTTCAACACCCTCCGAAGCTCCGCAGGATCTTCAAATGGATCCCCCCCCCCCGACACGAAAAAAAACGTCACCCAGGCCCTCATCACCAGCAGACTCTACTACGGGAACGCCCTCTACTCAGGAACAACAATTAAGCTCCTGAGACTACTACAACGAATCCAGAACGCCTCGGCACGACTGATCCTCGACGTCCCCAAACGCAGCCACATCACACCCCATCTGAGAGGTCTACACAGGCTCCGCGTCAACAAGAGGATCACCTTCAGACTCCTCATCCACGCACACAAAGCGCTACACAACACCGGACCTACATACCTCAACGACCGACTCAGCTTCTAGACTCCCACCCGCAGCCTCCGCTCTGCCAGCGTCGCCCTCGCCTCAGTTCCTAATATCCGGAAAACCACCGCCGGCGGCAGATCCTTCACCTACCTCGCTGCCAGGACCTGGAACACTCTCCCTACCAGCCTACGACAGACCCAGGACCTGCTGGCCTTCAGAAGACTTCTCAAGACTTGGCTCTTGGAACAGTAGCAAACCCCCCTCTCCCCCCCCAGCGCCTTGAGACCCTCACGGGTATGTAGCACGCTTTAGAAATACAGTGATTGATTGTGATTAGGAGTAGCTAGGAAAAAAGTACTCAGCTGCTCTATAGTGCGAGAATGGACTAAGGAAGCTCCTGAACAGAATTCAGTGGCCAGCAGGGTTGCCTGAAGCGCTAGTGTACTAGTAGTGACGAATTCCCTGATGCCAGCTAATTTCATTTCTTGGGAGGAAACCTTATGCCATTTGATATATCTTTTACAATTCGAAGGAACGATATCTATGATGGAAGTTGGAGCCCTAATAATCTGAGAAAAAATTGGTGGAGCCCAAGGAGATTTTAATGTCATGCAAAGGGGGTTATGAATACTATCAGTTGTGGCGCCCACAAGCATGTCTACCATTTTGTCCCATAATTTCACATCCACTGGAATGTAGTCTATGCACAGAGGGCAACCTACCCTATTAAAATTATTCACCCCCTAGGTGTACGAATGGGTTCTACCATTGGTTGCTCTAAGGTCATACTCAATAGTAAGTGCACTAAGCTGGATTGCGAGCGGGGTCAATTTACTAATTGGGGGGATATTTAAAAGGGGGACCACCCATTTTAAATCCCCTTCTTCTAGCTCCAACATATCCTCTGAACTCAGAGGTTCGAAAGTGCAATGAAAATCTCCTGCAACTATATTTCTGGCATAGGGCGAGCAACTGGATAAAGAATGTTCTAAGGTTGTGACATTAGGTGATTGTTGGCCTCGCCTAGTGCCTCTAATATAGACATTGAACAGCTATAATATACCCCCTCCCTTAGGTCCTTTAATAGTAAGTCTCAAGATGTCTGGGCTTAGAGTTGGTTGGACCGTGGTTAGGCAGCCAAAGAGTATGCTCACCCAAATAATCAGTCCACCTGATGGGCGCCATCTCCCCTTTGTGGTTTCTGGGATACAGTAGCAAGCGTTACCAGATTTATAGAGTAGAACCAGGCTCCAAGTCTCCTGAAATAGACACATATTCAAATCCTCGATCAAGTTGTTCCAATGTGGGAGTAGTAACTTATTTGATAACCCTGCCACGTTCCAGGAAAAAAAATTGTAACTGCTGTGGGCGTGAAACCAAAGCAACAGAAATGGTGCAATTCAAGGTTGGGTGACCAGATAGATCTAAGGAATAGGATGTTATTGTTAAGTCAGGGGACGCGTAAGGAACAATCTCAATTGAGCCCTGGAGGGGTATGCTTTGACGTGTCCCTCATTTCAATCAATGAACCTTTATTAATAGAAGAAGCAAAAGGTTCATATGGGCTGCAGTTATAACTTGGAGTCAGGACGCTTTGTTCTCTATGGTAGTTAGTTAGACTCAAGAAGCAGTCAATCAACTGATTCGAGTGCTGAGCCACCCTCTAGTTGGGTTTGCGGCCTAACCTCTAGGGGTGCTTGTGTTAGTCTAAACTGTATAGCAGTAGTGAATGGGGGAGCAAGTTCGAAATTCTAAAGCTAGAAGGTTCTCTGCCAAATCAACATTGGAAAAAGTAAGTTCAATACAGTCATAAGGCTGGGCAGGGACGGAGCATCTACATGCCCTAGTGATATCTTCACGAATCACTGAGCGACAGCCCCTGGTATGGCGTATCCAATGTATGACTTTGTTGGTCAAGGAATCTACACTTTCTATACCGTTGTTTGGACCACGTTTGGGCACATTCACCATATAGATGTTAGGGCCTTGCAATGGCGGTAGAATATATGCATTTCTCTGTTGTAGAGATTTCAATGGAGTATACATAGGCTGAGCAAGGTCCGTGACTCGTAGGCGGCCACCTAAGGTGGCATGGTCCTTGATTGGAGCAGCTACTGGAATAGGAGGTTTATTTATTGGCTTGGGGTTACTGGAGTTTTCAAATTTAGAACCAAGGGAGATGTGACTTATGGGAACTTTTAAAAGTGAAGGGACATCATGGCCCAAAACGACCCTTTCGTGCGAGTTGGCCCAGCCAGAGAACAAGTTTGCTGGTCTTGCTGATGTCCAAGTCGAGCCGCAGGAAGTAATGATTTAACCAGGAGCGGAAGGTCTTCGATCGTACATTTCATAGATATGATCTCGGATTTAAGGGAGTTAATGAGCCCAGATGAATCGAGAGATAGTTGCTCGACATTACTATCACCTTTCAAGATACTTGGTTGTGTCACTTGTTCAGTAGTAAGATCGGAAGAAACTGCGAGTGGGGCAAATCTATTGGAGCTAAGGATAGTGGGCTTCATGGAATTTGCTTCCTTACAGGTTATTTGGTCAAGATGAAGGACTTCCTTCCCTTGTTTCCCGGTATGGTTGCTCTCTTTATTTTTACTCAAGTTGCCATATCCTTTGCAAGTGTGTTTATGAAACATGGGAGGGACAGTAGGTAAACTGACAGGGCTTTTGGGATCAGAGGGGGTTTGGCTGCTGTTACTATGTGGCCCCGGAGGATCTGGCACTAGTATGTTCTCACACTCACTAATTAGCGTGTCTCTTCTATCAAGAACAAAATTACTGGCGGCATGTTTACGCGATTTCTTAGCCTTTTTCCCCTTGCCAACCCCACTATTCCAGGTGCCCCTACACCCTCCATAGTTTTCGGTTTACCCATGCTTAAAGTGCAAAATTGTTTTAGTTGCAACTATAAATATGCTACGGTTTACTCAGTTGCTTTGCAGGTTAATTAGCCCTAACAATAATTGTAAGTGGCTTAACAAGTCAGTTTATCTTGCTAGGAGGTGAGGGTAGTGTAACAGAATCTTTCAAGTCAAGAGGCAGTTAGTCCAAGGTCCGAGTCAACCAACTTAAATATGAAATCCACAGGAGTGACTAAAGAGAAGAACAGTACCTTTATCTTGATACTTGGAAACTGTTGAATGGTGGATGGAAGGGAGGTGGACCAGCCCTGCCTCTTCCTGGCAATGACGGGCAATGACGAGACCGCCCTTGGCCCAGGAGCGTCCCGCGCCGCGGTGAGGTAGGCGTGGCCATCGCGCTTATAGCGCTGCCTCTTACACCGGCAGCACCTGGTGTACAGGCTAAGGACCCTGGGACTTGAGGCTGCTGTGCAGGGATGAAGCGCTATAGATGCCAGAAAGAGCTATAAAGCCTGATATAGCCACTGGGACTCTGGTCCCCCTTTGGTCCAGCATGATGTTGGCGGTAGCCCCAAGCAACGGGGGCAGGAGCAACAGAACAGCAGCGGCGAGTCCCAAATACCTCGCTTTCTTTAGCAGCAAAAAAAAATATGCTAAGATTTATAATTAATATTCATAATCATGGGCATCCTCTCGTTTCGAATTTACAACTATCTTTACACTGAAACAGAACAATCCAGAGGAGTGGTATCAGAGCTACTCAGAAAGATTCATATAGGAAGATATTAATATTTTTTATTTTTCGCTGATGACTTAGGAAAACTCAAAATTGTTCTGATAGAGCTTAAGCGACAGCATACCCATACTTTATTTGGGTAATTTTTGATTACAGTGGCTTGGCTTTCTTGCATCTAAAGGTAAGCAAGTTTCACTAGCAACACGTTTACTGTGTGTTCCTCTTCTTTCAGTCTCTTATTTGGCAGATTTAGAAGTGTAAGGCTTTTAGCAGATTCTAGAAAACCTATACATACAACAGGACTTACCTGACTTACTCTTAAAAGGCTTCCAGATCTCATACTTCGTACAGGTCCAAGGGTAATTCTGCTTGTAACAGACCTGACCAATCTGTTATGAGATGCCCTCTGACAACTGTGATAAATTTATCAGTTTCAGCAACTTCTCTACTTTTTTTGACCAATTCAGAAAGCTTCATGCAAATCCACTTTCATCAGTTAAAATGAATCCATTAAATTAATGATTAAAACTATATTGGTCAAAGAACAAGAGTTCTATGACATTACACGCATGCAGAGTTAAAAAATGCTAAAAACTCGATAAAATATTAAAACAAAATAATAGAAGCATACATTATTCGCTGAAGAGAAGGCCGATTTTGCATCTCTGCAAAAATCTGAATGAAAGCCAGTCTGACAACCAAAATGAAGCTCCGACAATCAAAAAGCTGCCAGTGCAAGACATTATTTTAAAGTTTTAAACTACCTCTAGGTTTCAGTTTCAGTGTAATAGGAATTTAATGGCAGGGGTCCTCCATGACTGCTGTGTCAAAACTTCTGTAATACACAGGGAAAAGTAAGCTGCACATAGTAACATATCTGACATTCATCCAGAACTCATTAGATCCTATTAGTAGCTTGTCTAACTTTGTATCTGTCACACAATATTAGGTTTACCTACTAACTTAATTTTGTTACAATTCATTTAACAAAAAATCAGATGGCATTCAGAAGCCTTCTATGAAAGAGCCCATCGTTAGCCTTCCATAATTAGAATGAGGTGCTGCTAGACAGGTGTGCATCATTACTGATAGGAAGTGCCCCCAAAAACACACAAAATAAGAAACTTTGATAGTGTGGTCTGGTGCATTCAGGTTTGTGGTTACACATGCCTTATTCAAAAGCTAGCTGTGACAGTCTCACAATAAAAAGGCTGCTGCTGATCAGTCTGGAAAGGGCTGTGAAGCCAAGTCCAAATCGCAAGAATGTAATAGTTTCATGGAAAAACGACTATTTACATGTGGAGGGTGTTTAAGATAGTTGCCAATTTACCCATCAGTGGACGTTTTAGCAAATTCACCCCAAGAACACATCGTTAGAATGCCACTATATATTGCAAAGAACCTCAAAGCTGCATCCAGGAATCGGCAAGCCTCTATCAATAAACAAAAAAAGTAAAGTGTTTCTACTAATAGATTGCACAAGAATGGCTTTCGTGGAAGGGGAGCTGGGAGGAAATACATTTTCTAAAAAAAAAATTAAAAATAAAATATTGCTACATAGTTTAGCTGAGTAAAACATTCCCTGAATGAACCACAAGACATCTGTAAGAATTTTCTCTGGATGGACCAAAGTGGAGTTGTTCGGCAATAAGGTACAACATGTTCGGTGAATACCAAACAGTGCATATTGCCACAAATACTTGATACCAACCATCAAGCATGGTGGAGGAGTGGAAGGGGAGCCTATCAGCTGCATGAACTTCACACTTAATGGAGTCCAGCACAGATTCCTCGAAGTAACAGCACATTCTAGATGAAAATGTGTAATCATCTGTCCAACAGCTAAAGCCTAACTAAAAGCAGATCATGTGACAGGACACTTTATAATACACCATTATATATATGGCTGACAAATCGAAAAATAAAAGTTTCAGGATTTAGGAAGGGCCGAGACAATGACCAGACCTCAATCCAATTAAGATGCTGTGTTGTGACCTAGACTGAGTTGTACATAAACCAATGGCCCAAAACATCACTGAGCTTATGCAGTTTTGTAAGGAGGAGTGAAATATAGCAACTGTTATACACTTGCAGAAAATGTTTACTTCATGTTATTGATATTAAGTGGACTTTGTTTAACAGTAAAATCTTTGTTCATTTTTTCAGTCATATAAAGTTACTTTTACCCATTGCTATTGAGGAATAGACTACGGTCAAATAGGTCTTAACGTGTAAAATCATAAAACGTAATAATGTACTTTCTTTTTCACCAGACTGCATTACTGTAGATCATGAGCATTGTCTGGTACATAATTCTCAATTGGGTAGCAATTTAAACTTTATATGACTTGCACACAGCTGCAAGCCCCCTACCACTCCAACTGAGCAAGTTCAAATATTGATAATGTTAGTAAAGGCACAAGGCGTAGCTTCAAATGAACAAGTTACTTATCTTCAGTAATACCTTTTCTAGTACAGACTAACTGTAGAAAATTACCCAGGCATCGGACTGGATCCGGAAAATCTTGACCTGTACCCAAAGCACGCCGGTAGGTGGTGTCACTTGGTAACACGTCGGCATCTGTGTCAGAAAGGACAATGCGGTGCCCATAAAGATGCCACCCCGGCGTGCTGACATCAGTTTTTTTCGTGATTAGATCTTCACAAAAAACGCAGAGCCATGTAAAAAACAATGCTACTGATTTGCCCAGTGTGCAGAGTGTAAAATAATCTTTTGCGTAAAGAGCTCAGTTTACAGAGCAGGGAGGATGGGAAGGTAGGCGAGGAAACTGTGGTTAAAGTCTACCAAAAAATATTACTGAAGGTAAGTAACTTTCTTCTGATAAATACGTCCAACAGCAGATTCCTCACCTTGGAATAGATACCCAAGCAATACCTCACTGGATATGTGTATGCAGGCTGGCTAAGACCAAAAAGTCCTGGAAGATTGAACAGGCGAAATACACATCTCCACTGTGCGACGTCGTGAACGTGTAGAGGGACATTCAGATGGGAGCTTGGGAAATATTCAGGACTGGATCCCCTGATGCTAACACAGTAGTGGTGGCTTGGCCTGATGGAGTAGGATGAGAAGCCCTAAGTGGGTTGCTTCTTTGCCGGTACAAAGCAGACTTTTATGCAGAGTTCTATCCATCTGGAGATAGTTTCTGCACAGCCTTGCCTTTCTTCGCTCTGGTAAATCAAATGAAGAGCAGACCATCCACCCAATGATCTTTGGTGCAATCAATATAGAATGACCAAGCTCTTTAAGGGTCTAAACGGTGAAGCCTCTCTTTCTCTGTGGACAGATCAGGCAGAACGTAAAACACATGCAGAGTGATGCTCTGGCCAATATGATAGGGGTGAGGTGACCAACTTCGGGAGGACAAAGGCATGTGTGCAAAGCACCAGTTTCTTTGAGAAGAAGGTGGTGTATGGAAGTTGGTCCGCAGAGCTTGAAGCTCACTGACCCTCCTGGAAGATGAAATGGCCACCAGGAACACTGTTTTCAGAGTCAAGAGCCGCAAAGGGCAGCTGTGCAGGGGTTCAAAGGGAGAAAACATAAGAAAGGTTAGTACTAATTTGAGATCCCATTACGACATCACAAAAGGAGTAGGCAGGAAGAAATGTTTTAAGCCTTTCAAGAACCAAGTCACAACTGGTGACCTAAATAGGAAGGACTGACATGGAAGCCGCAAGAAAGCTTAAATAGCGGACAAATAACCTTTAAAAATAAAGATTCCCTGAGCAAGACCTTGCTGAACTAAAGAAAGAATAAACAGATAGCCGAAAGAGGTGTAGAAAGGGGATCCACATGGCATAAGTAACATCAAGCCATGAACTCATCCCAACAGCAGGCATAGACGGTTTTAGTGGAAAGACCTGTAGCTGCCAAGATAACATCAAGCTTCAGGAAAGAGATCAGAAACTCTCAAATGACAACACCGTACTTCCAAGGTGAAGGACCCTGCCCTGTTGCAATGACAGGAGATCCTCCTGAAGGGGTCAGCCTAACTGGAGGACAGATGATCATACTCAGGTGTTTGGATACTATACTCTCAGTGCCCTATCCAGAGCCACTAGGATGACTTGGGCCTGGTTGGTGCGCCTCTTGAGAACTCTGGGCAGAAGTGGTATAGGCGGAAATCTGTACAGGAGTCCCAAATTCCACTCAAGGCGGGCGCTGCTTTGGAAACTCCAGCACACAGAAGAGCAGAGATTGTGCACTATCGACGGTTCTCCCCAGTCTCGGAAGTGGCCTTGCATCACCGCTGGATGTAGACGCAATCCATGATCTGCAAGGTATTGATGACCGAGTTCGTACACTTCTACTTTCAGAGATCTCGCCAGTCACTGTTAGAGGTGCAGAGCCTCCTGGCACAGGGTCCACGACCACACCCTGCCAAGTTTTTTGCAGTACAACATGGCGGTAGTGTTGTCCATAAAAAGCTGAACCTGCCTTCCCTTGATGGATAGAAGGAAGGCTTTCAATGCTACGTGGATAGCTCTGAACTCCAACAAGTTAATGTGGAGCCAAGCTTATGCAGGAGACTAGAGGCCTTTAATCTCTACTTCTCCCAGAAGGCCTCCAACCCAGGAGTGACACATCTGTCACCACTGTGAGCACTGAATGAAAAGGGGTAGGGGGTTTACAATTACAGTTCATCAGCCACCAGTGCAGATTTTGTGTAGTACCCTCTGATGTCTGAACCTGGTCAGAAAGATTCCCCTGATGCTACGCCCAAATGAACTTCTGGTCCCACTGCAGAGCCAGTCTCATATGCCATAGAGCGTGTTGTACCAGCAGGACCTCAAAGTCAATCTGACTGAAATCCAGAACAGAGGCAAAACATCAGATCTATAGCCTGAATATAGTCGCTCTGGAAGATAGGCACAGATCTGCACGGTGTCCAGAATGGCTCTGAAGAAAAGGAGGAATCAGGTTGCCTGTTGAATGTGAACCCCTGCGAATGCAGACGGTTAGGCATAGTTTAAAGGGGGGGGACAACTTCCTGGGGCGAGTTCGCCTTCAGCAGTCACTCATAAAGGTAGGAGGAAGGCTACCTCTGCCTAACCTCTGCAGATGGGCTGAAACCACTGCCATCCCTTTCATGAGCACCCGAGGGGCACTGGTGAGGCAAAAATTTCCATCAAACTGGAAATGCTTGTGGCCCACTATGAACCACAGGGAACGCCTGTCGGCTGACTGGACAAGAATGTGGAAATATGCATCCTGCAGGCCCAGCACTACCATCCAGTTACCCGGGCAGACAAACAGAGCCCACATGAACAACTTGAATTGCTCTCTTTTCAGGAACAGATTGATAGTACGCAGATATAATATAAGGTGGAGTAAACATGTTTTTTTGTCACCAGAAAGTAGCAGGAATAACAATCTCGCTCGGCTTCTGGTGCAGGCCCTCATTCTATGGCTCCTCTGCCATAAAGAACCCGCACCTCCTGACAGAGTAGGGAGAGATGGTCCTCTGTCAGCCGTTTCAGGGATGGTGGGAGAGGCTAATGTGTTTCCACAACTGGTAGGGCACGATCTAGAGAAGCACAATCTGAAGCATCCACTTGTCTGATGTAATTGTCAACCACAGTAGTATGTGATGCCTGATCCTGCCGCCAACAGGTCTGCCTGTGCTGAATGGGGGCACGCTGAAAGGGTTTGGAGGCTGCAGAAGCCAGAGGGATGACCAGCACGTTGTGGCTGGAGTAGGGGCCAAAGGACTGCTGTTAAAGCTGGGTTGAGAGGGAAAGGCCGAGGAATCTGCCAGTGACCCTGCTCTTGCAAAAGCGCGCACGGACTGCATCTGAATTGTTGCCAAATAGGGAAAGGACATGTCAATTAGTGAAGACTGAATATCCCCCCAAAACCCAGTGGACCGTAACCAGGCACAGAGACGAGTGTCACAGTTGAAGCCTTGGCTCTACCCAGGGAGTCTGGTATCCAATTCACACTGACATTCACTTCATCCATGCCTTTCACCAAAGCATTTTGTAAAGAAAATGAGTTTGGTCCTGGGACGAAGGGGTAGCTGGACCGATTTATATGTGAACAAGAAAGAATTGCTGACCCCCACTCAAATTTTTTTTGTCTCAAGTTTTAAGAACGCACAGACACAGAAATTATCTTCTGTTTGTAGGGGTATTTTATTTAAACCCTTTAGAATTTTATCAAATTTTTATATTTTCATGAGTGAGAAAGACACTTATATTCAACGTTTATACATATATACAACTATTATACAACAAACATATATACAAATATAGACAGTTTATGTACAATCTTCTTTTCAAAAGCAGCGATTTTTTTCACAAATAATGAATCTTTGTGAAATATTTCTCCTCTGCAATTACCACAAAGTGAAATAGTAACAAAAAAGGCAACCAAGTTACTTTAAGAAAGGTCAATACCTTTCTTAAAGTAACTTGGTTGCCTTTTTTGTTACTAAAAAGGTTTAAATAAAATAAAATAGGTTTAATAAATAAAATACCCCTACAAACAGAAGATAATTTCTTTGTTTGTGCGTTCTTAAAACCTGAGACAAAAAAAATTTGAGTGGGGGTCAGAAATTTCACCAAAGCATGGCAGAGGATGGCACAGCCTTTCTTGGGCAGCATGGAAAGTAGCTGCGCAAACAGATCCCAAAATGCTTGTGAATAGCAGCCCAAGAGGCATGCAGTATGCACTGACCACTGGTCAAGGCTGATGAAAATAAAAGATGAAGTTTTACAGGCCCAGGGTCTCAAATAGGGCTTCAGGGATTCCTTTCTTTGCAGTTCGATTGCGCACTTCAACCCCGTAGCCACAGTTAAGCCGTTATCGCCAGGAATTTGATCTGTTGAAGTAATCACACCCAGCACATTCGCTGGTCTCGTTGCACCCGAGCAGCTTGGGCTCTCACTTCACAAATCAACCTCTGAAGAGGCTGATGAGAGACATTGTCTTTGTCTGCTGTGTGCTGCTTTGAGGCTGGTAGTGGAGAACCGGGACTCCTCCCTATTATAGTCGCTAGAAAAGCTGGTCTTCATTTCCTCTCCGTCTGCTTTGTCTCCAATTTTGCAGCAAACGGCTTGTGGTGCTGGAGTCCGTCATCAAGGAATTGGCGCCCTGTATAAAAACATCGAAGGCTCACCACCAACTTGGCTACTAGTCAGCTCCGCTCATCTTATTTAATATTTTTGCAATTTTTTGTGTGACCGGCAAAGTTTTGAGGGTAAGGCTATTACTTCTTGGAGGACGATACCTAGCTTTATTTAAATCTCTGAGGATCACAAAGGGTTAAACTCCTGGAGCTGGTCAACTCAAACAGTGACAGGATGACACAATGGATGACCGAAAGCTGCATCGAACTCACTGGAGTCAAAACATAATGTGATTTTGGAAAACTTGTTAAACTGAAAGCACTTTACCATCCCAAACCCATCATCATTGGAAATACCCCAGGACGCACATATATGAGAAGTATTGGCTTTGCCAATGTATTTTAGCCATGTTGTAGAGCACAAGTAGTTACCCCCGGTCATACCGGTCCATAGTTTACAAACAGATGGTCACTCTGTCTAATGTTTTTGGTCTTAACTAAGCACATTTTTAAGACCCATTTTACATCCAAGGAATGCAAGGTCTTCTCGAATGGAGAAGGGGGATCTTGGAATAAACCTTTAAGACCTTCTAAAAAGTCTGTTACTAGCCAGCAACTTGAAACAAAGGTTTGTACAGGGGTTTTCCTGTAAGTAGTATGGCGGCTGGTTGTACCTTAATAGAAGAAAACTGCAACCTATATGTTGCCAATTGTAGACAATATGGGAGTAGCACATCTATTTAACATCTCATTTGATGAAAGAGTTTGTCCTGGCACCAGAAGCAGAACTACTTCTATTTAAACAAACAGGATGTGCTTGTGGAAGAAAGTCTCAAGATGGACACAGGAATCTTCAGGCAGTTTAAATGATCATGCTGCAATAGTTCAGGATCTAGACCTCTTGGCTCACTGATGGTAGCTTGAAGTTCAGGATCCGGTCTGCACTGAAGCCTCTTGTGCTGTTGCTTCAATTAGTGTACGATGTATGGATCTAAATCTGTGAGTTGGAGATCCACCATGGAGTTTAGAGAAATGCCATGAAGGAAGCTGTCCACGGGAATGGTGATGCCTACTCAGACTTCTAGAGCACCTTCTTGGTCTGAGTATTGAATAACTCCAGAGTCTAACTGGTGCCATCAGAACATCAGTAGGATATTGAGGCATTGATGGTAGTATGAATGGACTTAGCGCAAATGGAGGACCTATAGGCGCTATAGGTTAAGGAGATGTCCGATACACAGAAGATATTGGTGCTACAGAAAGCGAAACTATAGAGGTCACATTGTCCAATGTGTGAGAAGAGGCAAACGAAAGGGATACTTCATTAGATAGTGATTTGATTTTGGAGTATGGTACACATAGAACATTTTTACTGTTTAACTTCCAAACTCGCCCAGCAGAAAGATAGAAGTATTTGCTTGATGAGGACTCTCAGTCAAACGTCATCTCTCCCTCAACGTCTTGCATCTTTCTCAACACAAATAGTCCTCAATGTCAACCTATCCCTCCTCAAAGTCGAGCCACCTCTTGTCAGAGAACAAGCTAGGATGGACCCTACCTTTGACATTATAGGCCTTGATGTCAACCAGGTACCAGTTTGTCTTTTTCTTTTGAGGGACCTCTCCTTGTATCTCCCTGCATGGTATCCTCAGGGACAGTCGAAGGAGAAGAAGTAGAGATAAGCCCATGTCCATGTCGTTCAGGCTTTCTGGGTGACTTTCCACAACTCTGCTGATCCTCCTGAATCCCATGCAGCCTTACTTTCTGTCCCTTTCAAAATTCTTATTGACATCTTACAGAGGTCCAAGTTAAGAGAAGAAGGTAGGCAGACAATACAGACAGTATAATGGTCTATTTAGCCCTTTTATCTGCAGAAAATAGAATGATGACCTGTCAGGCCCTACAGACACAAAGAAGTTCTTTATGTAAGTTTAGAAAGGTTTCCAAAGAGAACGAAAATCTTTAAAAAGCCGATTTCAGTGTTCTGAGATAATGTCAGCAGGAGCCAGAAAATAAAAACTCCACTCCTGCCTACAGGACATAATGAAATACTGGTAGAATGCCAGACCTTAAAGGAGAATCACCAGTTTTCGCAGCCTTTCAGGCCCCAGGCAAAAATGTTAAATTGTTCGTATTTTCTCATTCTCTTCCTTTAAAAACCACGTGAAAGTGTTTTCAATTTACTGTTTTCTCTAGTGACAACTTTTTTAGTAAATTATTTAAATTAATGCTCACAATCTGACCAAGATAGCCTTTGACATTTACACTATTTTCCTGTTCCATGACAAAAAAAAATGGCTTTTTTTTCCTATAAAAAAAAATGAACCATGCTAGATTGGTTAAAAAAAAGTGCTCACGGATTCCAAACATGGGTGAAACAATTCAATGCTTAGTACTATTAATAAATACCACCTGGATGAGAAATCTATATATTTTTCACCGACCGTGGAGCTTATGTATTTGTGCAAAGACGACGAGTACCTTGAGGACTCCTTTGATGGGCTTTTATTTGAGTTATCCAATTTCTCTTCTTGGATTTGACTCTCACACACAAACAAATACATACATACAAAAATGTATCCAGGCAGTTAATTGAACCGAGCCAGTAACATCTGAGCACCGAGGCACTGTGCAGAGCTAGAAGGCGAAAAATAATAATCAAGGTATGGTTTATTCTTTAGAAAATATTTCACTTTTTATGGTACACAGTTCATTGCATAGAAATTCACATCATTTTATTGATCTTTATTTTTCAAAGAATGCTCTTGACATATCGCAATTCAAATATGACCGTTTATTGCTATGAAAATATGTTAAATAAAAAGGGGGTCTTAGAAGATGGTTATGGTTACACGAATTGTGACTGCAGGAGCTAACACAAATTAATTAATTAGTAAAATAATGTAAGTTAACGATAGGCCTATTGTAAGCTGCAGAATATTCAATGCAGGTCACTTTAGGAGATTGCCTTCTCAGCACAATACGGTTGGTTAATTAAATAAAGTGCGCCAGGCATTGTAATTTGAAACCGAGGGGGATCAGCGCACAAACGACTGCAGGAGGGCAGAGCACCTGAAAAAAGTAGGAGACTTGTGACAAAAAAATGGTATATAAAACTGTCGGAACTTTGAAATAACAATACTGGATTGGATACTTTTCATCTATATATTTTGCCACGAAGATCATAGGCCACAATTATTAATGGGGGAAACGTCTGTATTTCATATTCGGATGTGTCACAAAATTATTCCATGGATAAAGATTACCGTTTTAGATGCTGTGAATGGCTAAATGTGAATAGAAGTCTAACGTTGTTAGATGCCTAGCAGTATATTATGGAAGATTAATGAAATAGTAAGTACAATAGGAAAAAGCCTGTCAAGGATGACTACTCGACAGGCAGATTATTAAACAAGCATTGGCAAAGTCAAGGGGTCCTGCCTATTAGACAATAGCTGTAGTTTTGTCAATGTGTAGCCATGATGTACAGCAGCGTGGCTGTCGTGTGGAAAAACCATCGGTTATCGTCTAAGAGAGCTGTTGGCTTTGGAAAGATTTTGTAGCCATGTTGTACAGAGGCGCGTACACTCTGCAGCATGGCTAGAAATAATTGAAAGGAGCGATATGATAAAGCCATGGCTAATGTACCTTTTCAATAAAAGTGCATTAGCGCTGGACGCAATATCGCCCTTTAAAAAATATATATTTTTAGCTATGCTGCTATACAGCATGGCTACAAATCATTGCCAAAGTCAGCAATTGCCATGCTTTACAGCATGACCAAAAGGCTTTGGCAGAACCAATGTCTCAAAAGCAAAGACTAATGGCTTTGCTAATGCTGCTTTTTTTGTAGGGGGTTTTATTCCGGTATTAGAAGGTACTTGTAAACAACATAAGTTTTTAATATGCTGTACCTGTTGTAATTGTTTGTCATTTTTTGTGGAAGGCTTTGAATTTGTGAGATGATTGAATGTGAATGCGTCTATCGCGCCAGGATACTCTGTAGTAGCAGAGCGCGTAATAAAATGTTTTATAACATAACATAACATAACATGTTGAAAGTGTGGCGGAAATTAAGCAGTTCTATACTGAGAATCTAAAAACAGAAATGGCAATAGGGATCACATTCATTATTATTATTGCATTGTGATCAGAGGCCTATCCGTAAAAGGTGTAGCACGTGCACTGTACCAGAGTCCATAAATCAAAGGTTAATGATGACCGTTAACCTCGTCTATGTAGAGATCTAAGTGCAAGTTTCTGTGTTGAGCATTGTGTGCTTAATTAGGAGAAAGATGTCATGGGCAGGAGATGTGGAGAAAGATGTCATGGGCAGGAGATGTGGCGTAATGTGCAAATCAGTCAACTTTGCATCAGTGAACCTGGGTTGACTACCAGAGGTGGCACAACACCATGTGATTCTGAGCAAATCACTGAGCCCAGGTCTATGAATGAATGAATAATTGTATTTCTTGGTGTAAAAACTGGGACCCCCAGCTCTCCGAGGGGTAGCATGGCTCGAGCTGGAAGGCAGCCAGGGGCCTGCGTGTAAAGCAGCTACTTAACACACTCATCCAATGAGATACACAGTGGGCGCAATAATGGAGACCACACCAGTATTTGTAAATCAAGTTCTTTTATATAGACTTTGGATCAAGCAAGTAAAGCATTTAGCTAATCATTAGTATTTCATTTAAGCATCTCATTAGGCAGTTTCAGTAAGACTTGTCATTAAAGTAATAACCAGCTCATCTGAGCAGTGAAACATTAAATAACACAGCCTGTCGCATCATACTCTTCAGCAGGCAAAGAGGGTACTTTCATAAACATGGAGGATCCTACAAGAAGAGACCATAGCATTGCAGTAAAGTACCACATTAAACCTCTCATGGACGCCTTCTAAATTGCACTTCATAGAAAGTGATAAAACATTTCATCAAGTACTTTCAGTACAACAGATAACTTCAAAGAACACAGCCACAAGCATTTCTTCTTGTGAATACTGATCGTTTTGCGACCCAGAATCAGATCATCAGAATACCATTAGAATGAATCAATAAATATCGCAGTTTGATCCCTTCAGGATTCCTTGAAGCCCGCCCCTGCAAGGGAATTCAAGACACCGTGCAAATCCCCATTTCAATTAACAGGCTTGTAAATATGGTCCAAACAGAAGCCCTACAGGCCAGAAACTGGCAATATGGCAATTCAACATAGGGGTGTCTGTCCCCCAAGCCTCCAAACTCTCGAGGCACACTCGGGGGGGGGGGGGGGGGGGGCAACGGGGCCCAGACACAGTTCACCCCGGGGGAGGGGCGACCTCGGGCCTCACCCGGCCTACCGCCCTCCTCCCCGGGGGTTACCTTGTATTTTCGGCCCTCCGGGGCCCTTGCGCAGTCACCAGGCGAAGGAGAGGGGTTCCAACTTTCCCAGAGCCTCACTCGACCCGGCACGGTGCAGGCACGGCGTGTGGGGCCAAGCAGAGGGGGCTCTTGTGGACTTCTCCCCCTCCCCCCCCCCCCTTCGCGGTGAAGAACAATAGTTACTTACCTGTAATCTGTGGTTCTCCAGTATTGGTGTCTTTCATAGATTCACATGCCTGAATCATTCCCCGTCGTCGGAATGGGAGTCCCACGGTACATAAAAAAGCAGAAATATGCCATAATTACATTGGAAAAAACACTAATCCCCAACCAGGAAGTAAAGTAGCCCAAGCTACCACCTTCGTGACTATCCTAGTCATTATGTATAGTCCAAAGTCCAGCCAATCAGGCGCCAGCACCCACCAGAACCTTCTCCCCCGAGGCTCAGGCTCTCAGATTTTCTCGCAGGAGTGTAGGTAAAACCCTTATAGCCTAAAAGCCTCTGAGGGGAGATGGGCGGGTTTTGCATGTGAATCTATGAAAGACACCAATACTGGAGAACCACAGATTACAGGTAAGTAACTATTGTTCTTCTCCAGTATTAGGGGTGTCTTTCATAGATTCAAATGCCTGAATCAGAGTAGCTAGCAGTACATATCCTTGCTAGGCAGACGCTAATGAAGCCAAGCTTGTCAGTAAGTAACGCATATAACAATGCAAAGTGAAAATACACGTATCGTATTAAGCATAACATGATGCAATCATGGAAATATGTGTGAACAGAACATAAGAAGCGTCTGACAGCAGAAACAAGGAGGTGGGAAACAGAGGCTCATCTTAGTGAAACAGATTCCGTAGAACAGCTCGACCCACAGAAGTATCAGCCTCGTTGATCGATTCTAGCACGACTCACGCACGCACACAAAGCCCTCTACGAACTTGGACCTGACTGCCTCAACACGCGCCTTTCCTTCTACACTCCCACCCGCCAACTGCGTTCGTCCAACCAAGCCCTCGCCGCTGTTCCGCGCATCCACGAAGCCACCATGGGGGGGGGAAGATCCTTCTCCTACTTAGCGGCCAAAACCTGGAATTCCCTTCCCATCCACCTCCGCCTTACCCAAAACCACCTAGCCTTCAGAAAACAGCTTAAAACCTGGATATTCGATAAGTAAACCCCCCCCCCCCCCTCCCTCCTCAAGCGCCTTGAGACCCTCTGGGTATGTAGTGCGCTATATAAATTTTGACTTGACTAGACTAGACTAGACAGTAATGTCTGGTAAAGGTATGGCGACTAGCCCAAGTAGCCGCTTTGCAGATCTGCTGAAGAGGGACTCCAGCAAATAAGGCCGTAGATGAAGAGACCGCTCTTGTAGAGTGCGATCTAGGCGCTGACAGTAAAGGTCTCCCAGCCTGTGCATGGCAAAAGGCAATGGCAGCAGAGATCCATCTTGAAATAGTCTGTTTTGAAACTGCCTGCCCCTTACGAATCGCACCGTAGGTAATGAACAACTGGTCAGAAGTGCGTAGAGTAGATGTTCTTTGTAGGTAGAATTTAAGAAATCTTTTAATGTCAAGCGAGTGTAACGCTCTTTCCGCAGGTGTTTGCGGGTCTGGAAAGAACAATAGGTTCGTTGAGATGGAAATCCGAAGGTACTTTCGGAATGTATTTTGGATTTGTGCGAAGTATCACAGAGTCACTTGTGAATTGCAGGAAAGGATGGTGCACAGTGAAAGCTTGGATATCACTAACCCTCCTGGAGGATGTTAAAGCCAAGAGCAGTGATACTTTCCACGAAAGGTACTTCAAGTCGGCCTTGTGGATGGGCTCAAATGGGTGACGCATGAGTTGAGCTAGGACCACATTTAGATGCCACGAAGGAGGCGGACGGCATACAGGAGGGAACATTCTAAAGAGGCCTCTGAAGAATTGTTGGATAATCCTTGCTGAGTACTGAGAATTGGTCCCATCCTGTCGATATCTGGATATTGCAGCCAGAAACACCTTTAAGGTAGCATGAGACAGACCTGTTCGTGCTAACTGCAGGAAAAAAGGAAGAATTTCCTCAGGTTTTGCTGAAAAAGGGTGAACCCCTGCTGAACGGCACCAGATGCAGAAGCGCTTCCATTTCAGACTGTACGTCTTGATGGTAGCAGGTGCTCTAGCCTTGGCCAACACCTCTTTACAGTCCTCCGGGATGTTTAGGTGTGCGAACTCACGGTGTTCAGGAGCCAGACCGCTAATCTCAGAGATGCTGGGTCCGGATGGAAGACTTATCCTTCCTGAATGCTGAGCAAGTTCGGGATTGGATGTAACTGAATCGGCTTGCACTCTGACAGTAGGAGGAGCTCTGTAAACCAATATTGGCGCGGCCATCTGGGCGCAATCAGGATGAGTCGGCAAGGTTCCTTCTTCATCTTCCGCAGAACCTTGGGGACTAGTGGAATTGGTGGGAAAGCGTACGCAAACGTCAGAGACCAATTGATGGAGAACGCATTCCCCAGAGAGTTCTTGTGGGGATGCCAGCTTGCAAAACTTTGGCATTTGCTGTTGGTCCTTGTCGCAAATAGATCTAGGTCCGGCCAACCCCACTGATGAAATAGGTGTTCCACTGTCTCCTGGTGAAGCTCCCATTCGTGGGTGGTGACCGTTGTTCTGCTGAGCGCGTCCGCGAGGACGTTTTCTGTACCCGGAACATGCACTGCTTGCAGATTTACATTGTGGTGAAGAGCCCAAGTCCATAAATCCTGCGCCTCTTGAGACAGGAGAAGAGATCGTGTTCCTCCCTGCTTGTTGACGTAGTGCATGCTTGTTGTGTTTTGTTTGTTCGTATCAACACATTGGCATCCTGAATGATGGCACAAAATGCCTTGAGTGCAAGAAAAATGGCTCTCAGTTCTAAACGGTTGACGTGCCACCGTTTTTGCTGCGCAGTCTATTTGCCGCTGATCGTGAGGCCTTGTAGATGAGCCCCCCAGCCCTCGAGGGACGCATCTGTAGTGATGGTTAGACTCGGTGCTTCTTGAAGGAACGCGCACCCCTGCCTCAGATGACTCATCTGTGTCCACCAGAGAAGAGACTTCTTCATGAGTGGCGTGATTTGAATGAGGTCCTCGAAAGTGCCCGAAACCTGTTGCCACTGTAAGGTCAGTTCCTCCTGAAGCGGCCTCATTCGGAGCCGGCAATTTGGAAGTAATGGAATACAAGCCGATGCCATCCCTAGAAAAGACTTGTACAGTCGGACTGAAGCTGACTTTCTTTGCATCAGATCTTGTGCTAGCCGACTTATTTTTATCTGTCTCTCTTTTGAGACGAAAGCTCAGAGTTTTTGAGTGTCTAGAGTCGCTCCTAAGAAGGCCCTTCTTTAAGACGATTACATTTGGGATTTGCTGAAGTTGATTGTCGGGCCTAGAGACTGAAATAGGTGCAGACACTGTTGTAAGTGTTGATGAACGGTTTCGTGAGAACTGGCCTTTATAAGGCAGTCGTCTAGGTATGGGAAAATTTGTATTCCCTCCAGCCGGAGGTGCGCAGCCACTGGAGCTAAAACATTCGTAAATACTCTTGGAGCTGACCGTAAACCAAAGGGAAGGACCTTGAATTGGTAGTCCCTGCCAGCCACCCTGAAGCGAAGGAATTTCCTGTGACGAGGTAGAATGGGGATGTAGAAATATGCATCCTGGAGATCTAAGGTGACCATGCAATCTCCTGCTGCTAGAAGATGTGATATCTCCTGAAGCGACAACATTCGGAATGTCAATTTCTTTAGATATTTCTTCAGAGCACGAAGATCGAGGATCGGGCGCCACTCCCAGTTCTTCTTCTTTACCAGGAAGAACCTGGAGTAAAACCCCATTCCTCTCATCTTCAAGTTGAATGTAACCACCCCTGTCTGCGCAGGACAGCAGCTACTGCTAACTGTCGAAATCCTGTAGATGCGACATCTATAGCTGAATCGATAATCTCTTCAGAGATTCTTTGGCCTTCTTGAAGAATTTGAAGTGCTTCAGCTTTGGATTGCTCAGGGAGGAGATCGATAAATGGTGCGATGTCAGACCACATTTGGCGGTCGTACCGGCCCAAAATGGCCAATGCATTGGCAGCACGAACAGTTGTTGCAGCCATGGTGGAAACACGCTTTCCGATTGAGTCTAGGCGTCTGCCATCTCTGTCCGGGGGTGCCGTAACTGCAGAGGATGGATTTCTGGCCCTCTTCTGGGCAGCCTGGACAATTACTGAGTCAAGTTTTGGATGTCCAATCAGACATGCAGGCGATTTTTCAGGAGCTTTATACTTTTTATCTATGCGTGGCAAGACCGGAGGTATGGAGGCCGGCGTTGACATTACCTTAATCCCTTCTTGCCAGATGAAATCAATGATGGGTATTGTTTATATCTGTCGTCTGGGCTGATCCTTGAAATCGTACAAGAAACAGTCTTGCTCCGTCTGTTCCATCTGTATATGAAAGCGTTTGGTTGCACGCTCCATTAGTAAATGAAAACTAGCCACATCCACCGGAGGGGAGGCCGACGTAGTCTGAGGAGATGTTGAAGGAGATTGTACTTGATAGTCATCCCACTCCGACAAATCGTCCACTTCTCCTTCTTCCCTTTGGTCTTCATCCTCCGAAGACTGAAGGGGCTCCTTCTTGAGTAGGTTGTGATTGTGAAGACGGACGCACCGGTGGAAGCACGGGTGGAGGTGATTCAGAAGTTGGAGTTGTCAGCCCAGAACCTGCTGACTCTGATGGTGGGAACCTCCTATAGTAATCGTCCAACATATATTGTAAGTTGGATAGCAAAGCCATAGGCACTTGAGCAACAGGGTTATCTTCCACTGGTGTCGATATATGAACAGGAGATTGAGAAGCATCATATTCTTCTTCTTTAAGTTTGATATGCAACTCTGATGGGCTAGTTGCTTGTCCAAATGTATTCTGGACCAACTCATCCTCACTTTTAGTGTCCAAAAGTTGGTCTGGCACTTCAGAAGACACCTTTTGAGGTGAAATACGAAGGGGTGAAAACTGCATTGCTGTTTTACGCATTTGCCCCGATGCTTGTTGTGGTGTTAGAAACACTGTCGACGGAGACCAAACCTGTATTGCCGTGCATGATGATAATTGCGGCGTCGACGGAGGATTCCCTTCCGATGGTTTTGTCGTTGACGAGGCATCCTTCGTCGACGGTTCCTGTTTCGTCGACGGGACACCCTTCGTCGACGGGACACCCTTCGTCGACGGGACACCCTTCGTCGACGGGACACCCTTCGTCGACGGGACACCCTTCGTCGACGGGACACCCTTCGTCGACGGGGCACTCTTCGTCGACGGGGCACTCTTCGTCGACGGGGCACTCTTCGTCGACGGGGCACTCTTCGTCGACGGGGCACTCTTCGTCGACGGGGCACTCTTCGTCGACGGGGCACTCTTCGTCGACGGGGCACTCTTCGTCGACGGGACACCCTTCGTCGACGGGTCACTCTTAGTCGACGGTGTTACCTTAGTCGACGGATCAATCTTCGTCGACGGCGTTACCTTCGTAGACGGTGTGGAGCCCGTCGACGAGCTCGTCGACTATTTCTTTTCCGTCGGCGGTAGAGCCTTCAGAGGAGTCGACGACGAGGCGTCAACGACGGTCGTCGACGGTACAGGCCTCACAGAGACAAATACCATAGTAGGAGACGACGTCGAAGATGACATAATCAAACGAGGTTTAGGTGAGGAAAAAGTTACCGTCGATGTCACTGTAGTCGTCACTCTCGTTGACGAGGAGGTTGAAGTGGACATCGCCGTTAGAGGAGATGAGGTCTGTGGTAAATTCCTCTCAGATGACAGAGGAATCTTGATGGTGATTCCCTTTTGAAGGTCAGAAGTGCTCTCCATGCCTTTGCTTGTGGGGACAGCCTTGGATGTTGAAGGCTTATCCAGTCCCTTAGTAGGTGGTTGTTTTTTAGTCACCTTTGCCTTAGGTGATGACATTCCTTCAGGCGCAGGCCTCTTCCTAGAGGCTGCAGTTGAACCAGAGGCAATGCTCCCCACCTCAGATGCAGGATTAGAAGAATCCTTTAGTCTTTTCAACCACAGAAGTAAACGACCCTCTCTATCCCTGAGAGTCTTTTGAGGCATGGTTCCGCAGATCTTACAGTCAGAGGCCTGATGATCTGGGTATAGGCAATAGATACACTTTTTGTGTGGATCTTTCTCAAAAAGCCGAAGCTTACCACAACAATCACAGGCTCTGAAGAGAGACTTCTTAGAAGACATCCTAGAAAGTAGTTCAAATTGAAGTTAGAGTTGAGAAAACTGAGCAGAGCTCAGGGAGACTCCATTTCACACGACGTGCGGTAGAAAATCTGAGAGCCTGAGCCTCTAGGGAGAAGGTTCTGGTGGGTGCTGGTGCCTGATTGGGTGGACTTTGGACTATACATAATGACTAGGATAGTCACAAAGGTGGAAGTTTTTTCTATGGTAGCTTGGGCTACTTTACTTCCTGGTTGGGGATTAGTGTTTTTTCCAATGTAATTATGGCATATTACTGCTTTTTTATGTACCGTGGGACTCCCACTCCGACGACGGGGAATGATTCAGGCAAGTGAATCTATGAAAGACACCCCTAATACTGGAGAACTAGAGCTTCCCCCGGGTGCGGGCCTCGCTGAGACAGGCCTGCGGCGGCCGACCAGTGGGTGCGTGTCCTGGGCAGGGGCGCGGCCGATGACGCGGCGGCGCTCCTGTCACGAGGTGCGGGCCCAGGAGGCTTTGGGCTCAGTGCGGCCTGGTGGCTACGATGCGGCGGCCCTCTCCTGACACAGGGGGCCGCCGAGGGGGGATCAATGACGCGACCCTCCACCGGGGCGCCGGGGCAGTCTAAGGAGGATGATTTCCGGCCCAGCGCGGCCTCCAGGGTTTCCAGCGGCCCTCTCCTGGCATACGGGGGCCGCTGAGGGGGGAGATTCCTCGACGCCTCAGGGGGGCGCAGACGGCTCCGGGCCGTGGCGGTGAGTCAACCTGCGCGGTGCACTTCAGTCCCAGACCGCTACGGGGGCAAATACGCGGCCAATGAAGCGCGTGGGTCAGAACAGCGCCGGGAAGCGCTCGAGGCACTCTATGAGGGGGGCGCTCCCAGGGGCACGGCAGCGCTCAGGACAATAGCGCTTTACAGTACAGGCAATCCCAGATGCCAGATGCAGCGCTGGACAGGGGGCATTAGATCACGCTCTTCACACAGTTTAGTAGAGACTGCACAGGGAGGACAGAGAGGCCCAGATGAAGGCGGGGAGTGCGCAGGGCAGCTCAGTCCAATACCTGGCCGATCCCCCAGCAGTCTCTGGTCAAAGGAAAGTAATCTTCTTGGCGCTTGGAAAGGCATTACGAAGGGAACAGGTGGGAAAAGATGAGCAATGCCCTTAAGGAAGCAATTTACAACAGGGGACTTGAAAAGAGAAGGCTGATCAGTAAGCCTATGAAAGGCTCAAATGTCCCAGAGATAGCCCTTTAGAGTGCAGTGAGCAGAGCCCTGCTGGACCAAAGAAAGGAGGAACAAGAGAACATCAGAAAGAGGGGCAGAAAGGGGATCCACAGCCTTTGCTGTGCACCACGCCACAAATTTGTTCCATCTGCAGGCGTATACAGTCTTAGTGAAGGGACGCCTGGCTGCCAAAATAACATCACAGGCTTTGGGAGGAAGGTCGAAGGCTGTCGACTGTCGCCGCTCAATCTCCATGCAAGGAGGTGGAGACTGGACAGATTCAGGTGAAGGACCATCCCCCGCTGCTGCGACAGAAGTCCCTTCCGAAGAGGCAGACGGATCGGAGGATCGATGGCCATGTGTAACGGCTCGGGATACCAGACTCTTCGTGACCAATCCGGAGCCACAAGGATGACTTGGGCCCGGACACGCTTGATCTTCATCAGCACTCTGGGCCGAAGTGGTATAGATGGAAAGGCATATATAAGAGCGCAAATCCTCTCGTGACGAAAAGCGTCGGCTGGCGAGTGCCGCCATGGAAATTCCAACGTGCAGAATTGTTGACATTGCACGTTCTTTTCGGTGGCGAATATATCTCACTAAGGCACTCCCCACTGCTAAAAGAGACCTTGCTCCACCTTAGAGTGAAGACACCATTCGTGATCCCTTATGCACCTGCGGCTGAGGTTGTCAACTCTGGCGTTCAGAGAACCCGCCAGGTGTTGAACCACAGGGGTTTATGCCCTGATGTTCCAGCCATGTCCAGAGACAGGGAGCCTCTTGAAATAGGGTTGACAGCGCCACACCACCTTGCTTGTTGCAGTACCACATGGCATTGGTGTGGTCCGTGAATATCTGCACTACTCTTCCCCGGGCAGAGGAAAGGAATGCCTCCAGTGCAAGACGGATCGCCAGGAGCTCTAGAAGGTTGATGTGGAGCCCGAACTCTGCCGGAAACCAGAGGCCTCTGATCTCCGCCTCTCCCATGTGCCCGCCCCAGCCCAGAATTGATGCGTCCATCTCCACTGTGTACTCTGGTTGGGGAAGGGAGAGGGATCTGCTGTTGACCCAATCCTAGTTTGTTAGCCACCACTGCAATTGTCATGCAGTGCCCACAGATATTGGAACACAATCGGACAGATTCCCCTGATGCTGTACCCACTAGAACTTCAGGTCCCACCGCAGAGACCGCATATGCCACCTGGCATGATCTACCAGCAGGATGCAAGAGGCCATGAGGCCCAGCAACCTCAGGGTAATTCTGACCGAAACTCGGGATAGAGACTGAAAGATCTGAATCATAGCCCGAATATCCCGTACTCGCACCTCAGGAGGATAAACCCGAAACTGCGTCATGTCCAGAACCGCTCCGATGAAAAGGCGCTTCCGAGAGGGAGTCAGTGACTTTGGCACGTTTATAGTGAACCCCAGCAAGTGCAGGAGGTCCGCCGTAGTCTGGAGGTGGGAGACAACTGCCTGGGGTGAGCCTCGCTTCAACAGCCAGTTGTCAAGATAGAGGAAAGACTGGAACCCCAGATCTGCGCAGATGAGCTGCGACCACCGCCATCACCTTTGTGAACACCCGAGGGGCACTGGTAAGGCCAAAGGGGAGCACAGTAAACTGAAAGTGCTCGTGGCCCACCATGAACCATAGATAACGCCAGTGGGCCGGCAGGACAGGGATGTGAAAGCAAGCATCCTGCAAGTCCAAGGCGCCCATCCAGTCTCCAGAGTTGAGGGCAGACAGAACCTGACCTAGAGTCAATATTTTGAACTTCTCCGTCCGGAGGAAGCAGTTGACATTCCTGAGATCCAAGATAGGACACAGGCCTTTGTCCTTCTTGGGCACCTGAAAGTAGTGGGAATAGCAAACACAACCTACTTCTGGGGCAAGAACTCGCTCGATGGCTCCCATGGCCAAGACAGCGGTCACTTCCTGTTGGAGAAGGGCCAAATGATCCTTTGACATTAGATGGTACTGAGGTGGCATGGCTGGGGGGTAGTCTCGAAGGGGAGGGAGTAGCACCTTCTGACTATCTGTAAAACCCACGTGTCCCACATGATGATGCATCATTGGCGATTGGTGGCCCTGAATGGTCGGATTAGGAGGGTTTAGAGGCTTCTGCAGAGGGGGCGGTCATGGACTGGCACGTTCGCTAGCCCCCATACCCACAGTGGACCCATTGTCCTGCCTAGCGAGTCAGCGGTATCCAGTCCACATTGTATGGTAAACTTTGCTGCGTCACTCCCCTCGGCGACCGATTGGGAGAGCACGGCCCGAGCCTCCTCCGGGCACTGTGACAGCACCTGCGCTACTGTATATCACACAGTGGGTGTAACGGCCCAACAGACATGCAGTGTTCACCAACCGCAGTCCCAAGCTGGAGGAAGAAAATCTCTTCTTCCCAAGATGGTCCAGCTTTTTGGATTCCCAGGTTGTGCGGTAGGGAATGCACCTTTGGACATTGAGGCTTGGACCACCAAGCACTTAGAGGTGGGGTGTTGAGAGAGGAAAGTGGGGTCGCCCGGGTGGCATCGGGCAATCATTCTATCCACAGGAGCCCCAGTGTTGGTCCTGGACCAGGTGCCCAATAGGATGTCAGTTAGGACTTCATTAAACGGCAGCAGGGGCTCTGAAGAGCTCACTGCCGGTTTAAGCACCTGTGAGGAGACTTCGGATTTATTGTCCAGCAGTCTGAACACAACTTGGGATCATGGTCGCATTTAAAGCACCACAGGCACACGCGCTGCGGATCAGTCACCGACGTCAGCTGCGGCAGGAACCGCAAGCCTTGAAACTGGGCATCCCTAACGTGCACCAGGAGTACAAACAGTGTCGACAAAAGTCGCAAAAAAGTCAGTAAAAAAGTGACTGGAAGTACTGCTCTCTCCAGATCTGCGCTGGCTAGAGCGAAAAAAGAAAGAACGGACGTCAGCGCGTAAGGGCGGCGTCTAAGTAGCTGCTGAGACATCATAACGGCGACCACACTGCCAACAACTAACGCAAAGCCGACCAATGCCACATTTGGATGTGCAGGGGTACTGCGGCCAAAAAATTCTCAGGATCCAGTCTGACGCCTGGGGGTAATTCACAAGGTAAGGAATCTATACCTAATTGTCTCTTTCAGATATTTAACATGGTAAGGGGATTTCACAAGAAGTTAATAGTTAGGTTCACAGGTTTATTTACTTTTTTGTACAGCTCACGCACAAGTAATCAGTAGCATCAGTGCCTTCGAATTAAAAAAAGAAGGGGGAGAAATGCATGTGAATTAATATAGGCTTCTTTTATTTGTTTCATGGTGAGGAGGCAGGGGATTATACAGGTTTGAGCCTTAAGAGTGTAAGGACATTTTCACCAGGTTACCAATATCTTAATGAGAACAGCCCTTGGCTATTTCAAGACACCAACCTTATGTGACCAGATGTTTGTTAATGAACCACCAATATAATCAGGTGCGGCACTGGGCAGAGCCTTTGCACCAATGCAATGTGCTTTGAAGGCAACACTGCTTTACTAGCAGCCCACTGAGCACCTGATGACAGAAAATGAAAAAAACTGGTCTGTTAGAAGATGGCTAGCAGAATAGTCTACATTTGTAAACTGGTTTCAATAAAAGCAAATGCACAAGAGTGAGTCTTTGTGTAAAAATGTGTATTACTATCTAAATATACTGAGCACCAAATAAAGAAAACTTTTAATCATCCTACCTACACATTGATTTTTTGAAACAGCATTGAGTTAAGCCAGTGAACTAAAAGCACATGAACAATGTACCAAATCTACTTTGTAGGCAGAAACTGATATTGCCCAAATAATTTCTTACAGAACTACATCATCATGTTTAATGCTAACCCTTATGATCCTACCTTAGTGTACAATGTTGATCAAATTGGGATACATTTAAATATTTAAAGACACCCCATAACACATACTGTAGCAAAACTGATATAATTCTGGAATGCAGAGACATTTAAAAAAATTGTATTTAACTTCATGTCATCACTTTAACAGTGTCTATTTGGCAACTCTCTAGCATTTTGCACACTTCCTATATTTTACAGTAAATTCATTCGGTTCAAAACTATGCTTTAAGAAACCTGTGGAAACAAGAGCAACAGGAAGAGTCTCACACTTTGTTTACAAGGCTCGCATTATTAGATATTTTTGACTTCCAATCATCAGTTTCTACTATAGCATCTTGGATAAACTGGCAAAGTTCTCATTTAGGGGCCGATTCTGATCTGGGTCGGAAAGCACTCCGACCGAGCCGGATCTGGGGTGTTTTCCGACCGATCCGGACTCCTGCAGTCCGACCGAGCGAGTACGATGCGGCCGTATGCTGTCGGACTCGGTTCGGACGGACTCCCATAGAAGTCAATGGGAGCCGGTCGTACGACGCGTACATGGGCTCCCATTGACTGAATGGGTACGTCGCGGACAAGTGCACCTCCTACAGTGGGTAATCGTCGATGCCATCCGCACCGTACATGCCGGTGTTGGGTAGACCAATGGGTCTCCCCCTGTGTCGGAGTCGTAAGGCTGTGGGTAACAGGGGGTCAGACGCGGACCCCTGAAGTCCAACTCGGGAGCTATTGCGAGCCAGACGGTCCAACTCGATCCGGCTGTCCGAATCGATCATCGTACTAGCTCGGTGGTGAAACATCTCCATTGCGTGCCACGGTTTGCATGTGACAGTCGTACGGAGCGGTTCGGAAACTATTCGGACAGAGATTTTGCTCTTGTTCGCATCATACTTCGACGTTCAGACCTGTGTACGACTCGGACAGAAATTCAGCCTCCGAATCGGAACCGCTAATGTCGAACCCGATTCGGTGCCCTACCGACCGAGATCAGAATCGGCCCCTTTGTTATCCATTGTTTTCTAGACACCACTGTAATTTTGTTTGTGTTTTATTTAAAGTTAGATTAAATAATCTTGGATCGTACCACCAGGTTGATTAAGACTCTGCATTTCCCTTTCTTTGCGATCCAGTTCTGCTGCTTTTCTTTCTAGTTCTTCCTGGCGCTTAAGGAGTTCAGCTTGAGCCAGAGCATGCTCCTGAAATAAAAAAAGATAATTTTGCAGACATTTTATAGCGTCAATTAACTAATACTATTTATAAGCAGAGACTAAATTGTAATCGATCTAAGAAATTGAATCTTGCTCTTTGAAACCATTTGCTGTATCCATGTCATATGTATATTTTTTACCTTACTTAGTACTGCTGGTTAGGGTATTTAAGAAAACACTTACTGGCCAGCCACTGTTTTATCCTGCAACTGGAGGTGGAATCCACATTAGGAGGCCTGCACCTTTTGCTTCAGCTCCCTCCCACCAAAAGTTCTTAAGTGCAATGCGGCCCTGCGGGGCACACCAGGCCACCCAGGTCAATGGCGGGCCCGTCAATGTCCATCAGAGCTTAAGACTGAGCTTACAGAGTGGTGGCTCCCCATTGAGGAGGTAAGACGGTGGACGAGCACAGTCTTTAAACGCGCCAGCAGCCTCAGGTCATGCCATGTTTTAAAAATTGTACTTGATCTTCTTGCTGTGAATCTTATTTGCATAACCCTTCACCTGGTCCCTGCCGACGCGCGCTATTTTGTAAAACGCGCTAGTTGCCCCAGGTGACGTTATGTTTTAATACTTTGCCCGGTCTTATTGTTTTAAAGATTACCTTTGAGTGTGGCTTTCAATCCCCTGCTCCTGCTCGATAATCCAGCCTCTTCCCAGTCACTTCCGCCCCCTACCCCGGTCCACCACGGGCTTGCCCGATTGTTGTGGAGGGTAGGCGGGGCGGCCAATCACGATCTCTGGACGCTGGGAGGGCGGAGTCTGTGGTCAGCACACCAGCCATTTAAGGCGATGCACTTTAGGACGCGCGCAGCGGGTGCGCTACTGGCGCGCCGAAGGCGCGCCGAAGGCGCGCCTAATGCTAGCCCGTCTGCGGCCGTCCGCGCCTGTGTCGCGCCCAGCCAGGCAGGCTGCAGGAGGATTTACAATAGGGCAAACACGCTGGCCCAGGGCACAGCTACGGGCCATGAGACCTCAGACCGGTAGCTGCAGCGTCAAGTTCAATCCCACTCAGCTACTTGTTGACCATTTCGTATGCAAAGACTGTGGCTTTCCCTTGGAAACTCCTACCAGCTGCCTTATTAAAGAAAGAGCCGCCCAGGGAGGTCAAGGCGTGTCTCGTCAATTGCCGCTCCCTACCACGCCATGCAGGCGATCGAATATGCTACTTACCAGTATGCATCTGTTCTTGGCATGTAGGGCTGCTGACATTCATATCTGTGCATAGATCGCCGCCTAGTGTTGGGTCCGGATGATTGCGGATGTTGTCCTGGAAGAGTCTTCGAAGTATCACGAGATAGGTGGCTCCTCCCCTGGACTACAGTGCGCATGGGCATCCACTCCATCCTCCGATTGTATTTAGCCATTGTGGCAGAGATGGAGTTTAATACTGTAAGTGATGACCATGCTAAGAGTAATTCAGAGTGCTGCAGCCGCTACAGGCGCTGGGGAGGAGGGCGGGCGATATGAATGTCAGCAGCCCTACATGCCAAGAACAGATGCATACTGGTAAGTAGCATATTCGGTTCGAGGCATGTGGGCTGCTGAATTCATATCTGTGCATAGAATATATAGCAGTCCCTCTATTAGCGGCGGCCGCCCGTGCCAGCTGCAGTGTTTTTAGAACAGCCTGCCCTACAGCTGCCTGCTGTTTGGAGTGCACATCTACGCAGTAGTGTTTTGTAAATGTGTGTATGGTAGACCATGTGGCTGCTCTACAGATTTCCTCTAAAGAAATGTTTCCAAGGAAAGTCATGGAGGCCCCCAACTTTTGTGTGGAGTGGGCTCTTGGGGGAACTGTTAATGTGCGCTTAGCCTTTTGATAGCAAATCTGTATGCCCTTAACGATCCACCTGGCTATACCTGCTTTGGAAATGGGGTTGCCTTTGTGTTGTGGTGAAAAGGCAACAAGCAGTTGCTTTGTTTTCCTAAAATCTTTTGTCCTATCTATGTAGTACATTAGTGCTCTTTTGACGTCTAGTGTGTGGAGCATTCTCTCTGCCAGTGAATCAGGATTCTGGAAGAACACTGGCAGTTCTATAGTTTGATTCATATGGAACTGTGAAACCACTTTAGGCAGAAACTTAGGGTTAGTGCGTAAGTGGAGTGAATCTGTAGGAATGGCTCCAGGATAGTTAGTGCCTGAAGTTCACTAACTCGTCGTAGCGATGTGATTGCTATTAGGAAAGCCACTTTCCATGTCAAGAATTGTATCTCGCATGAGTGTAGAGGCTCAAAAGGTGGACCCATCAGACTGGTGAGGACCACATTCAGGTTCCATACAGGTGCTGGTGGGTGTCGGGGAGGAATAACTTGTTTGAGTCCCTCCAGAAAAGCTTTGATGGCAGGCACTCTGAAAAGTGAGAGATGCTGCCTATTTTGGAGATAAGCTGCTATTGCGGATAAATGTATACGAATGGAAGCATAGGCCAGATTGCATTTGTATAGATGTAACAGATAACAGATGATGTTGTGAGTAGATGCATCTAGCGGATTAATGTTGTTGCTTGCACAATAAATGAAAAACCGCTTCCATTTTGCCGCATAACATGCTCTAGTGGTGGGCTTTCTTGCCTCCCTTATGATATCCATACAGTCAGGAGGCAGGTTGAGGTAGCCAAATTCTAAGACCTCAGGAGCCAGATCGCCAGGTTGAGCTGTTGCGGATCTGGATGCTGAATGTCGTCATGGCTCTGCGTCAAAAGCCTGGACGTGAGGTGCAGCCTTTGATGCGGTACCACGGAGAGTTCTAGAAATGTGGTGTACCATGGTTGGCGTGCCCACGTTGGAGCAACCAGGATGAGAGTCATCGAGTGTTGCTTCAGCTTGCGTGCCACTAGCGGCATCAGTGGTGCTGGAGGAAAAGCGTACGCAAATATGCCTGACCAGTTCATCCATATCTCATTTCCCTGCGGGTGTGGGTGTGGGAACCTGGCGGCAAAGCTTTGGCATTTTGCGTTTTCCCTTGTGGCGAAGAGGTCTATCTCTGGATGACCCCACTGCTGGAAGTACGGTTGGAGTACTGATGGATTTATCTCCCAATCGTGCATCCAGTGGCTGTGCCTGCTGAGCAGGTCCGCCATCTGATTGTCCTTGCCTGGGAGGTGTTCTGCCATGCGGAAGATGTTTCTCTGAATGGCCCACTTCCACATGCTCTGAGCCAGATGAGACAACTGTGGAGAGTGTGTACCTCCCTGCTTCTGCATGTAGTACACGGCCGGCATGTTGTCCATCCGGATCAACACAACCTTGTTGCACAAAGTACTTTGAATGCTTTCATTGCCATGAAGATAGCCATCAGTTCCAGAAGGTTGATGTGCATCTTCTTTTGCTGTGCTGTCCATAGTCCCTGCACTGTGTAGTGGAGTACATGAGCTCCCCATCCCTGGAGAGATGAGTCCGTCGTCAGTAAAATCAGTGGCACAGGCTCCTGGAACGGCCGGCCCCTGCAAAGGTTTTGTGGATTACACCAATGCAGAGAGTTGTATGTGCGACTGGTCACCAACACTAGGTCTTTCAATTGTCCATGAGCCTGATTCCCCTGACGTGCTAAGCACTCCTTAAGCGGACGCATGTGTAGTCTCGCGTGCGGGACTATGAAGATGCAGGAGGCCATCATGCCTATCAACTGCATGAACACTCGTGCTGGAAGAGAGTGTTGTGGTTTGAATTTCCGTATCAGCAATTGCATGCTGTTGATCCTCACTGAATTTGGCTGTGCTTTGGCTGCCAGAGTGTCTATTGTCGCGCCCAAGTACCGCCGTACGTGGGCGGGCTGAAGGTGGGACTTTGGATAATTCAGTGAAAACACCAGATCGTGAAGAAGGTGAATGCTGTGGGACATGTGGGCGGCACATTGCTGGGCCGACTTTGCCTGGATAAGCCAGTCGTCCAGATAAGGGTAGACGTGAACGTTTTGTCTCCGTAGGTGTGCAGCCACTGTCGCCAAGCACTTGGTAAACACCCGGGGTGCTGTCATCACTCCGAAAGGGAGGACCTTGAACTGATAATGCTGATCCTGAATGGTAAATCTGAGATAGATTCCGAAGGTTTTTGGATCAGTAGAGCTCCGGGTGCACTGCCCGTATGTACGCACACAATACAGATTAAACTCTTATTCAGGTGCAAAAACGGCGAGTGGAGAACCCTAAAACCACTCAATTAGAGTAGAGGAAACTACCCCTTATTAAACAGACTTGGTTGCCGATGCACTCAGTATGGTATCCAACATTGGATACCATACTGAGTGCATCGGCAACCAAGTCTGGTAAATCTGAGATATTTTCTGTGTGACGGGTGTAGCGGTATATGGAAATATGCATCTTTCAGATCTAGTGTTGCGAGGAAATCTCCCTGACTGAATAAAGGTAGAACCTGCTGTAATGTGAGCATGTGAAAGTGTTCTGATAGAATGTACTGGTTTAGGGGCCTGAGGTCCAGTATGGGTCTGAGGGACCTGTCCTTTTTTGGGATCAAGAAGTACAGCGAGTAGACCCCTGTACCTTTTTGTTCTACAGGCACGAGCTCTATGGCTCCTTTTTGCAGCATGCTGACTACCTCCTGCTGCAATAATTGTAAATGCTCTGCGGACATAGGACGGTGTCTTGGGGGTATGTTGGGTGGAGTGGATGTTAACTCCAGACAATAACTGTACTGGATAAGCTGCCTCATCCACCTGTCTGTAGTGATGGATTTCCAGACTGGCAGGAACTGTTGTAGTCTCCCCCCGACAGGTGTGGTATGGGCGGGGGCAGTGACAAGACGTCACTGTTTGTTAGTGGCGGAGGATCGGGAGCTGTTTCCACGACCTCTGCCCTTGGTGCTGTTTCCACGATAGCCACCCCTATTGTGTTTGACGTAGGTGGTCTGCGTGCCTCCTTTACTGTATTGTGTCTCCTGGGCCAGCTGGCCTCTGGAAGCTCCTCTATTGTTGGAGCGACGAAAGGAACCACCCCTGAACTGCTGCGACTGTAGAGCCCCCCATAGACTTTGCAGTCTGTGTGCCCTTCTTAATTTTTTCTAAGGTGGTGACCACCTCTGGGCGAAATAAGTAATCAGGGTTAACTGGCTGATTGAGTATGGTGGTTTGTATCTCGGGCTTGAAGCCGGAGATTCTCAGCCAGGCGTGTCTTCGTAACATCACACTTGTATTAATCGCCCTGGCTGCAGTGTCTGCTGCGTCCAGCGCACACTTAATAGATGAGTTTGATATAAGTTTCCCTTCTTGTATTAGCATCTCTGCTGCCTCCTTATACTCATCTGGCAAGTGTTGTAACAGGGTCTCGAGTGTATCATAATGGGCCCTGTCTTATCTGTCTAAGAGTGCCTGTGTGTTGGAGATTCGCCAGACATTGGCCGATTGAGCTGCCACCCTTTTCCCTGATGCTTCTAGCACTTTAGATTCTTTGTCAGGGGGAGGAGCATCACCCGTTGTTAGCAAGTTCGCTCTTTTGCGGGCATTGGAAACAACCAGAGAGTCCAATGGCAACTGTCCCTTGATATACGTAGGGTCCACAGGTGCTGGTTTGTATTTTTTCTCAATTCTGGGGTGGATTACCCTTGCCCTTTTGGCCTCCTTAAAGGTGAGGTTTTAATAGCATAGACATGACTGTCCAGGGCAGTTTGTGGATCCCCTGGGTCAACAGCATCTGTACAGGGTTCAGTGTGATCTTCTGGATCAGTGTCTACAGGATAACTGTAATCCTCATTGTCACCATCCCCTACATCCACATCTGAGTATGTGGGTTAAATAGGAGCAGTGTCTTGTCCATGTGGTTGTATAGGTTCAAAAAGAAGAGGGGACGAAGCAGAATCCCTTTTTTTCTTCAATGGAATTTTATATGACTCCATAGGCTGTTCTGGGGTGATTTTTCGCTTGTAAATGGAAAGTCTACCCATCTCAGCGTCGATGAATTGCCTCGACTGATCTTCCTGTGGAGGCTGTCGATGCTTGGTGGCCCCTTCCGTAGTTGTAGGCTTCGGCCCCATGGACACCTTTTTGGTCGCTTCGACGCCCGTCTTAGGGGCGAACGCTTTAGGTACCTCTTTCAGCGGCAGTGTGAACTGAATCAGTCCCGACGACTTCGGAGGTTTACTGACCGGCTTCGGGGGTGGAGTGGCCTTCGGCCCGACCACAATAGCCTTTTCTTTAATGCGTTGCAGCGAGTCCGACACCTGCTTCGAAAAAGAGGCGGATGGCTGTGTTGACTTGACGGGGTCTTTAGAGCCACTGCTATTCGTGGACTCGAGGTCTTAACTGCCCTTAGCCTTGTCGAGTCGACGTTTAGGATCGAGAACGTTCTGAGTTTCGAGTCCCTTGTTAGTGTCTACGGCCTTCGGCGCCGACTTCTTCAGGTCGATGTCCTTGACCATTTTCTTCGGTGCCCCGGCCTTCGGCTCGACACCCTTTAGCGACCTCCCTGGGTCGATGACACTCTTCCGTTTCGTCGGTGCCGATGGTTCAGAAGCCTTCAGTCCGACCAAAGTAATACGCACTTTCGGTTTCGATTTAGTTTCCGGTGCTTTCGGTTTTGTAGACACCGATGCTTTTGGTTTCGATTTCGATCGGTCAACCGATGGCTCTTTGGAAGTGTCCGTAGCCGGGCCTTGAAGCGAGGCTGTAGAACCAAGCGTTTGATCTTGGGTAAGGCCATGTGGCGATCCCTCGACCTGAGCCTTATCGAGTGTTTTGGTCTCGGCCCCAGTACCAACGGTTGGGCCTAGCTCCTCGCTCGAGCTATCTTCCACGGCCCCAAAGGCCTCATCGTCGTCTCCTACCTCGTCGACGACGTCTTCATTATTGACCATTTCCACATCTGCGTCGTAACTGGAGTCGATCTCCGATGCAGGATCAGACAGGTTCTCTTGAACTTCCTGCTGGACTCCCTCATCTTACTCGGCATCAAAGATGTTCACCGGGTCGGGTGCCGTCTGCTGGGCCTCCTTTCGCGCGGCGCGTCAAGGGCGAATCGTCTTCTTGGAGCGGAACCGAGAACAAGCCATACAGCTGGCTTCATCGTGATCCGGCGACAGGCACTTGGTGCACACCGGGTGGACATCGATGTGAGGATACTTGGAGCTGCAAACGGGACATCTCTTGAACTGGCTCCGTTCCATAATGGGTTGTCGATAAGGCCTCTGGCGTCGACCGGGCTTTGGTGCTGAAAAGCCATGCGGCTCTTCTTGACGTCGGGCTCGAGGATAGAGCTGGAACAAGTACTGGGCACCGATCGCAAAGACAATACCGACGATAACTAAAGACCTTTTGGCAAAATAAAAAGTTTTGTATCGATTCCGAACTGGAGTTAATAAATATACATCCGAATGGCGGAAAAAAACAATCTGAGGATGGAGTGGATGCCCATGCGCACTGTAGTCCAGGGGAGGAGCCACCTATCTCTTGATACTTCGAAGACTCTTCCAGGACAACAATGTGCAATCATCCGGACCCAACACTAGGAGGCGATCTATGCACAGATATGAATTCAGCAGCCCACATGCCTCGAACATATGGCTCTCTATCACCACCCATGCGTGGGACCTATTGTTCCTCACCGAAACCTTGGTCAAAAACGCCACTAATCCGGATATATCACTAGCAATCCCCCCCAATTACCGCTTTGCAGGAATTAACCGCCCTGGAACTAAAGCGGGAGGAGGGGTCGCTATTATTTTTCGGTCCCAATGGAAAATAACATCCAGGAAATTACCTAACTCGGTCCTATAGAGGCAATATACTTTAGCATCACGGACCCCGTCCATTTGGTCTTGGCGGGTGCTCTCATCTACAATCCGCCTGGCACTCAGCCTTCCCATCTTACTGAGATACTGGCCACCTTAGCTGACCTTTCCCTCAAACACCCGCATTTTACCATATTAGGTGATTTCAACCTACATGTGGATGACCCTACCTGTTCAAAAGCGAGGACCCTCGTAGAAACCCTAGCAGGCATAAACTTAGTCCAGAGAGTGCACGGTCCTACCCACACTGCAGGCCACACCGTAGACCTGATATTTTCAAACCTGCCAGCGCTTTCCACTCTGACCCCAAGTCCACTGGCCCTGTCTGACCACTCATCCCCTTCACCCTCTCCATCCTCCCCCCAGTAACTATGCACAACGTAAAACCTGATCTAGGTAGAAAATGGCACAAAGTCACCCTTGAGGCCCTGGAACCAGCATTGTCCAACGTGGAGTGGCTCTCAACCAAGAATATAGACGTAGATGCGGAAACATTTAACTCCACTCTGGTCACAGCGATTAATGTGATCGCCCCTCTTCTCCCCCTCAACTCGGCCAGATCGAAACCCTCCACCCCCTAGTTTTCATCGGAACTCCGAGCGGAGAAAAGCAAAAGTAAAAGACTCTTGCGACGATGGTGTCGCACATATGATCCGAACGAAAAAAACATATATAAAGCAGCGCTGAAGAGATTCCATAAGCTAAAACAAGCCACCATGAAGGAATACTTTTCCAACAAAATAAACTTGGCTGACAACTCGGCCAAAACCCTCTTTCAAATAGTGAAAGACTTTACGAAGCCTTCAGCACTCACCCGTTCCTCCTCACCTAGCCAAGAACTCTGTGATGACCTATCTCACTTCTTCCATCACAAAATTGTGGATATTTTCACTTCATTTACACCACCTAAAGGGCTTGATGAGGCCTTGCAGACTCCACCCTCTCCTGCGGTCAGCACCACCACATTTGTTGCATCCGACCCCATCGCCAAAGACTCAGTCCTACACAGAATGCAAAAATGTAAATCTGGCTCCCCTCTCGACCCCGTCCCAGCTCTAATATTCACGCAGCTGTGTCCATTTATCACCACCCCCTTAGTCTCCATCTGGAATACCTCACTTTCCTCTGGCATATTCCCTTCGGAATGGAAACAGGCAATGCTTATTCCCATACTGAAGAAAGTGGATGCTGACCCATCGGTACTCAGCAACTACCGACCCATTTCCCTCCTACCCAAGCCTGCCAAGATCTTGGAAAAAGTAGTACAGGAGCAACTGGCCGACTACCTAAAATCCAACTCCCTCTTGCATGACTCTCAATCGGGATTTAGATCCGGATATAGCACAGAGACGGCACTTTTGGAAGTATCAGAGACCATAAGAGAGAGCGTGGACAGAGACGAGGTGGCCATGTTGGTCCTCCTCGATCTGTCCGCGGCTTTCGACACCGTGACCCACTCCATATTACTGAACAGGCTATATGACTGGCGTGGATACAATCTTTTCTATCAGGCAGAACGCAACAGGTCTGGTACCGCCCCCACCTGTCAAAAAACAAGATGCCCCTGGACTGTGGAGTCCCACAGGATTCGGGACTCAGCCCCCTGTTTTTTAATGTCTACATGTCTCCATTGGCAAAAGTGGTTGAGGACTGCGGTGTCGGAGTGGTCTCTTACGCTGATGATGCTCAGCTTATCCTTTCTTTTAGAGACCACTCTGACAAAGGTCTCGACAATTTTAAATCCTGCCTCACCAAAATAGTTCATTGGATGACAGCTAACACATTAAAACTAAATACAGATAAAACTGAGGTGCTATTTTTCAATCTAAAAACCCCCCTGCTGCCTTCTGTATGGTGGCCGACTGAGCTCAACCCACCCCCCATCCCCGCTCACTCTGCCCGGAACCTTGGGTTTCATTTTGATAATGAACTGTCATGCAAAACTCAAATCCAAAAGGTCACATCTGCTTGTTTTGGCAAACTAAAAATGATTAAAAAAATCTCCCCCTATCTGTCAGGTGACTCAATGAGGACGGTTGTGCACGCCCTCATCACCTCACACCTAGACTATTCCAACAGTCTGTGCGTAGGAGCGCCTGCATACCTATGCCATCGACTGCAAATCGTCCAAAATGCGGCGGCAAGACCGATTTGTCATGTTCCCTATCGGCACTCCATCTCCCCTAAACTGAAGAATGTACACTGGCTCCAAATCTCTCATCGCATACAGTTCAAAGCCCTGGTCCTGGCCTTTAGAGCGCTCAATGGCCACGGTCCACGCTATCTCACAGACAGATTGAATCCGGTCCACTCGGTCTGCTGTCTGAGATCCAACCACCTCCGTCTCCTACTACCTCCCCGTTTTCATCGTTCAAGAAGAGGTGGTAGAGCCTTTGCTGTGATCACCGCCAAGCTGTGGAACTCCCTCCCGCTTGGCCTCAGACTCACCGAATCAGAATCCCTTTTCAGATCCAAGCTAAAAACATACCTGTTCTCACGCTGCTAGTTGCCTAAATCACTGCTGTTCCTGTCCTCAGCGCCGGGACACCCCCGGTGGGGGTAGCCGTGCGCTTTACCAAATTCCACAAATAAATAAATAAATAAATAAGACCTGGCCAGCTTATTATTAATGATGTCTCCCCTTCTTCAGGTTGTGATGTGGCCATGGAGTCTGTGACTGTGAAGACCCGACCCTCTGCTTGGCTGATTACAGTTTGACTTTGTCACTGGGGTCTTCTGAGAATTCAGATGGCCCCCAAGTAAAGAGAAAAAGGGACAGGATTAGGTAAAGAACTGCACCCAAACCTAAGAAAGAAGATGGCAGGCCATGATCAGCTATTACACTTGCCATACATTTCAAGCATAGAAGTTTTGCACAGATTGGAAACTAGTTTGAACATTCATTTACAACCCATACTGGGTAAACTGGATGCAATGGAGCAAAGTATATCCCAGCTCCTTAATCACAGTGGGCCCTATTAGAATGAGTTAGTTGGTATATCAGTCAGCGTACTGAACCGGTTATCCAACCCATTAATGCATATTTCAGGGCAGGGCGATGCAGCTAAGGGAGAGAACGAAATTGTGTTACCACAGCAACATAATATCAGACACTTTCCTGAGTGTAATTTACATATTAACCCCTTGCATGCTCATGATGAGCTCTGCTCGTCATGAGCTACAGTGCTCCGGTGCTCATGACGAGCTGAACTCGTCATGGCCTTTAGAACGCTCGCCTAATTCCCCTGCTGTGCTGAGCGTTCTAAAGAAACGGGTGTGGCCGTGACGAGCACAGCTCGTCATGAGCACAGGAGCACTGTAGCTCATGACGAGCTGAGCTCGTCATGAGCATGGGAGCAATGCGCGCGTCCCCCTCCTCCCCCCAGCACAGCAGGGGAATGTGCCGAGCAGGGAAGGGGTTAAAGCTGGGCAAGGGGGGTAGGGTCAATAACACATATAGCCAGAGACAGGGAAAATCCATCTTTGACAATAGTCCTGAACTTGAAGGTCAAACGTCTAATTCTTTCAACTCCCGCACATAGCAATTAGCTCCCACTCTATGCCATGTCAGGGAGCTAAAGGACCTAGAGTTTCCGAAACACTAGGTAGAGATGTACAGGGGACTGGGAGGACTCAGAGGGTGCAGATATTACATTTGCCTCCAGCCAGTTAGCCATATGTCGTGATTTTGGCAAATGTCCCGGGGCTTAGACAAACGCAGGCCGAGACCACTGAGCAAATAATGGGGATGGTGTTATATTGCCTCGCAAAGTTTACAAGAGGGGGAATTCATTTGCATAGTCATATCCTTATGGCAAGAAGAATGATGTGGATGGCTTTGCCTACCAAAAATATATTGGGGTACTGTGTTGTGCTTAATTTAGACAGTCCAATTTTAGTGAAAACATCCTGCATCAAATCCCCGATTGCTCCATCTCTGAAGTCTCAGATATTTGCTTTGCCAGTAGGCCATTCTTATGAATCACGCTCTGCAAAGAAGGTACCAATGGGGTTACCCCCAAAAAGAGAAGCAAAGAGGTTTTAATAGCTAATAGATCTGCTCTACTGATGAACCTGGAGGATTGTGATTCACTTGCCACTACTGACAACAATATATGTGGAGCTGGGGAGTCTAGGATGGTTTCCCCAATAAAGGAGGCTAATGGTGGCAGTCGTGTGGAGAATTTAAGGATGGTAACCTGGAATATTGCAGGCTTTAGAAATAAAAAGGATAATGTGGACTGGTTGAGGGAGATAGCAAAGTATGATATATTTGGTCTCCAAGAGACATGAGAAGTGGGTCCTGTTTTTTAGATGATGTCCGCTCTTATCAATCAAAAGCCACACCTGCTATTTCAGAGAGGGCCAAAAGAGGCATTATGACATTGATTATGAACACTCTCAAGATCAAAATATTAAAATGTTTTACTTTGCCCCCCTATATTCACCTATTGGTTTTCGAGGGGACTAGAGGCATCATTGTGATCTTTGTAAATTTCTATAATAATTACTTTGAGGAAGATAAGGCACAAGTGGTGGTAGCCCCGGACCAGGCATTTAGTGATATTACCTTAAGGCACTGTAAGGGTATGGATATAGTTTGGATGGGTGATTTAACATCCGAACCTGTACAAAAACAGAGAGACCTGTGTGTGTGCTAACAGACTGTGAAGGAGAACATATGGCCCATTTTGACCATTGTACTTCTGGGATCACCTTGAACAGGTGTTTGATTAAGTGGAATCTGGGGATTCTAAAATCCATGAACCCTATAACCGAAGCTATGGACCCAACATTTGGGTGCGTAGATAAGGGTTCTACAATAGACTATGTAATTGCCTCAGAAGCTCTCAGTGGGGGAATATCGAAAACTCAGGTCTCATTTTTAGGCTTCAGTGATCATGCTATCTTTGAGTTTAATATGAAATGGGAGCTTAACTGAAGGACACACAGGGATAATGCTTCCAAACCATTATTAGCCAGAAAAAATGGGTATGTTTCAAAGTGGGACAAAGTAAACTTCCTCCTTAAGGGGATACATAGTAAAAGCGAGGAGTTAACTAGATGTGTAGATTTATATGGGAACTCTGATCTTCAGAGGCAAGCTTTTGAAAATGAACTAGTAGAAATTAAATTGCATTTGGTAAGGCTATTTCCAACTAAAAATACGCCTTTATAACATTGGTTTGATACCTCATGTTTAAAGGCTTAATTTACCTTATCCAAAGCCTTACACATGGTCCGCAGAGAGGTCTCTTTGATCCGAAGTCTATGGGCTAAATATAAGCAGACCAGAGAGAAGAGGATAAAGAAGCTGAGGGAGGAAGAGAGCGTGGCAGGATCTGCGACGAGCTACACCTACAAGGACAGGAGAGGATTCTAGAAGGTCATGAATTCCCCATTTTAGGTTTCGCCTGCAAATCGCTTGCGCTGTGTTTGACAAATCTATTGTTTTTAATATAAACTTAAACAGCGCTTAAATCCCCACCCCCTCTCTTTCCTGGCTTTTCATTGGTTCATGTGCTTGCTACTTCCTTCATTTCATTTTGCTGTAGCATATTTTCATTCATTCACCACTGCTTGTTCCTTGTCTGCTTCTCTTATCAGTTTCCTGTAACATCCGCTTTGGTAGAACTATTTTTTAATAAAGTTTTGCCTCTTTCTGCTTTTTCATCTTGCAGCACATTTATATAGTGGAGAGATTATGTAATTTGCCCAGAATCACAGGATGTTGGCCACCGAGGCTTGCACCAAGATCCCCAGCTCCCAAGTCAGCAGCTCTGGCCACAGCGCCACATCTTCTCCACGCCGGACATACTGGTCAGGGAGCTCTTTTCTTCGTCCCTTCGTCCTGGACAGTGATTAATAAAAACAGCTTATTGTTTATCACATAGACAAAACCGATGCATCAGGAATGCTTGTTAAATGAGGTGGCTAGCCCTTCTTGAAACACTCATATGGAAGAAGATGGCTTGTTGTCTTCTTTTCAAAGTATTTTTGAAAACTCGATAGAGCTAACAAGCCCTATTGTGCTTCCTCAAGTTGAGTAGGGTCATCCATCTAAAATTTGAGTTGGGCAAAATGTTGCATGCTATTGCACAATCAAGTCCCCTAAAAGCCCCTGGCCCAGACATTTTCGCACAAATTCTAGATCTAGGAATCCCCTTGCTGACAAACGTTTTTAATGCTATAGCTAAAGTAGGCCCGCCGAACTCAGGGAAACATTCAATATTCATCCCTATACACAAACAGGGGGACAAAGGCATCCCTAAAAATTATAGACCGATATCTTTAATTGATAGTACTGTCGGGAAACAACCGGGATGCAACTCGATGTAATGACTTGCGTAGTAATGGCATCGTGTTGTAATGACCATTTTGTTACAGAACGCAATGTAATTGCATGCGTTGTAGCATGCTATATTCGTAATGTCAAGCTGACGGGTCAACTACTTTTAATTGGCTTTGAAGAATGGTTTGAGGAGAGAAAAGGTCTGACCAGGGCACAATAGGGATTTTGGAAAGGCAGAGGGACAATTGACCAATGCCTTAACCCAAGTTTGGTCGTTGCCAAGTACACGGTTGCAAAGAGGGGACATTTATTTATGGCATTCATTGACCTCTCAGCCACTTTTGACTGCGTGGTTCATAGTAGGCTGTGAGAAATCATGGAGACCAGGGGAGTCGACCCATTGATAATAAATGTTATAAAACAGCTCTACGCAGGGGCTTCAGCCAGCGTTCGATTTGGCAGGCAGGGGGAATGCACAAAATCATTCAGTATTGAACGTGGAGTGAGACATGTGCTGGCCCCATTTTTCTTCTCCCTCTACACCAATAAGGGAGTTAAGGTTCTAACAAAACAAAAAAACACCACAGATTTTTCATATATTGAGGCATCTGACGATGAAGTGTTCTTGGCTAGAACCACAAGGGTGCTGCAGAGATGGACAGAGGAGTAGAATAGTTTTATGGGCTCCTTAGGCTTACATATTAATGAGTCTAAATCTAATATTTTAATCATTGGTCCTTCGACAAAGAAGGTCTGGTTTTCCATGCATCTCAGCGCAGGGCTGAGGTGGTTGATTCATCTTCGTATTTAGGAATTTGTTTGGATGGTAAATTCCTCTGGAAAGACATGGTTTCAAATAGAGTTCTCCACTTGGAGCTAAGCAGTGCAGCCTTATTTACCTTCTCTAAGAAAGTGTGGAAAAAACCCATATCCGAAATATTACCCATTTGGCAAAAACCATTGCCACATACTGGACAGCCGTATTGGGCATGGCAGATATAAAGCCACTGCAACGTGTGAAGGATGCCTTTGTCAAGAAGCTGCTTTCCCTGCTTAAAAGCTGCTGTAACTAAATATGCCATAGTGAGATGGGACTTCCGTATACCGGTGATGTAATTCGCCTGACTACTGTGGTATTCCATCTGGAGGAGGCAGTCACGGTCACTGAACCAAGCCATGCTAAGAGATTGTCTCAAATTGGAACGAGCTAAAGAGATACCTTGGATAATATTGTTGACACTCTGGATGCCTCGGTTCAGCAGTCGGTCAACAGAGCCATTGAGAAGGCAGTCCATAGTACTGTGCAAACTGACGACAGCTCAAGCAAAGCAAAATCAGGGCCCAGGCCCCACCCTGATGCGCTAGCACACCTGCCCAAGGTGAATGCTCCGGACCATGGTTATTCCACACCCTCTAACACCGCAGGTGAGAAGCCAAAATGCAAAGAAAAGGTGTACACAGATACTGACACCACTGATACGGCTACAACGGATGAGGAGGCTCCTCCTAAGAAAAGATCTAGGAAGGCAGTTGATACGACGGCAGACATGACATCACAAAATTCAAACACACCATTCACATTCAATCCCGCAGATATCGTACATCCTCGTTTGTCAGATTGGGCTCCAGCCCCGGAGGTGGCAGACTATCTGCACGACAATCTTAGAAAGGGCTACAATAAGGAAGTGCACAACAGGTTGCGCTCAGAGTGTCCTCGACCTGACATCCCAGATAAGGTGGCGGAAACACCAGATATTGTTGCCAGTCTCCATACTTTCTTTAAAAAAGTCTGCAAAGGACCCCAAAAAAAGGGATCGACCGCGCCTGGCTGGGCTGCCAGGACAAACTCTTCGGCCAAAATACTAGAGATGGTCTTCGAAGCAAAAGAATATGCCATGCCTGTGTATCCAGACGTCTTAGCGGGCTGGACACAGAGAGCGATATGCCTTTTAGGAAACGCCAATTGCGCGATCTCTACGGAGAGACACAAATCTCTTTTGATGCGAATGGACTCAAATCTGACCGAATTAGCATCGGCCGAGCCTAGTCCACTTGCGATGGGTAACCTCTTTGGAGAGAGATTCATTAAAGACATTTCAAAATATGTGGGTACATTTACATCATTGGACAAAGCCCAATCCGGAATAAAAAGGGTAGTTCAATCGGTCCTTTTAAAAAGGGCCGGGCGAGGCAGAGAACTCTCACCAGCATCAATACTACCAAGGTCCTCACAGAGGACACTTTGGACGTGGTAGATGTGACTGGTATTCCACCAGAGGTGGAACATTCTACCCCACCAGACAAAGATATAAAAGCATCATTTCAACAGAGGTGGACACAGAGCTGGATTCCAAGTTCAAAGCTCTGCAGGTAACAGTTATCGAAACTTCTCATTTACCCTCGGGGGTCGTACCCAATTTTTCAGTCACAATTGGGGAATGTTGTCACACAATACATGGATTTTACAGACTATTCAGGGGTTTCGCCTAGATTTGATCAAACACCTTTCCAAGGCACTCATCTAAGACAACTCAGTTTTTCCCAACAAGAGTGTGCTTTTATAGATGCACAAATAGAAGAATTGCTGCAGAAGCGCGCAATTGCGACAACGGACGGCGCGGGTTCTGCAGCAATGTCTTCTTAGTGCAGAAGAAGGTTGGTGGTCATAGGTTAGTGTTAAACCTGAAAGAGTTCAATCAGTTTATGAACTACAAACATTTCAAGATGAAAGGAATCCATCTTTTGGCAGATTTAGTAAAAAAAGGAGATTGGATGGTCAGGTTAGACTTGAAGGATGCCTATCTGATGATTCCTATTGTTCATCCTCATCGTCGCTTCCTGCAATTTCGATGGCGGAAACGATGGTTGGAATATTTTGACCTTCCTTTCGGGCTCCCCTCGGCTCCGTGGAGCTTCACCAAGGTAATGAAACCGGTGACAGCTCACCTAAGAGAACAGGGCATCCGTATGATAGTATATCTGGACGATATACTCCTCATTGCGCAGACGCAGTCCTTAGCCATTCAACACTTACAAATGATCATGTCCCTATCTACAGAACTTGGGGTTTGTGATCAACGAACCCAAGTCGTCCCTGTGTCCCTCTCAGGCAGTGGATTTTCTGGGGTTTGTCATAAATTCTCAGACAGCTCAGTTGAGCCTGCCCCGCTCGAAGTTGCGTAATCTCAAGAAGGAGCTCACAACGGTGCTATCCAAGCAGACAGTCTCCCTAAGAACAGTTGTCAGAATAGTGGGTCTATTAGCGTCCTCCATACAGGCGATCCTTCCGGCCCTCTCCTTTACTCGCCCCTTCAGAGACTAAAAATACAACACCTTCAGAAAGGTATGTCTTACACAGATCTGGTTCCTCTGTCCCAGGAAGTACGGGAAGAAATACAGTGGTGGTTGGGCCACGTGAAAGCGTGGAACAACAGAGCAATCTTTGACTCTATAATAACCTCTGGTTGGGAGACAGACGCCAGCCGTTGGGGCTAGGAAGCAAGTTGCGAGATATCTCCACAGGAGGAAGATGGTCCCTTCAGGAACTAGATCTCTACATCAATTGCCTAGAGCTGTTAGCAGGGTAGTTTGCGATTCGGACACTCTCCCCCAAACAGGTCTCTTGTTGCATCCTTCTCAGGATGGACAATATCTCAGCGGTGAGCTATATCAACAAGTTGAGAGGTACGAGGTTGTCGCTACTAGTGGAGATAGCGAAGGATTTTTAGCACCCTTGCCGGAGTCATCAGATTTCAGTCATAGCATAATCCATTTCAGGACAGTTGAACACTGTGGCGGACTAGAATTCCAGGCACTCAAGGACTACAGCAGTTGGCAGCTCCTACCCTAGATATTCCGTTGGCTGAAAGCAATATGGGGCCCTTGCAAGATAGACCTTCTTACGTCCAGACTGAATCAACAATTGCAGACGTTTTTCAGCTGGAGGTCGGATCCATTAGCAAAGGCGAAGGATGCCTTTTCTCAGGACTGGTCAGTGGGCTTGAACTATGCCTTTCCCCCCCTTCATCTTGATTCCCAGAGTGGCAACACAGGTAACCTGGCAACACAGGTAACCCTCAGGAGTGACGTCCCTTCGATGCACACGAAACTCAATTATTCAGCTCATTCATTCAATATCGTTTCCTCAATGGTATTTTCAATGCTTGATTCTGTTTCATTTAATTTTTCTTTGATGCGCGTTATTCCTTCATAAAGCTTTCAAAGCATTCATCGCGATTGTGCCCAATGCATTTCGGGCATGTGCCCTTCATCAGGGGACTTTTTATCCTGTGAAATCATACAAGAGTGACATAGGTTCAATTAACTAGCTAGGCGCTATGGTTCTGATTACATGTCTTCACATCATTGTCATTGTTAAATTAACATGCACAAGGGGGATTAGGAGGACAGTGCTCTAAGTAACCTGCATTCTCCACGTGACCTGTGGGTTCCGGTGCATTCAGGAGTTGGGTCGAATGTCACTCGGGTGTTTGACGGTATCAACTAGTGCTCACAAGTGCTTACATGCAGTTGGGGTGTGATGAGTGTTTGCGTTTATCCGCGAATAAACAGCCGGTCGGAAAAACGTGTCTATTTTGTGCGTTATTGGTGCCGTTAACGGGACGCATTCCTTGTACAATGATTTAAGCTTGAGTGAGTAGCAAGGCTGAGTGTGGCATGCTGTTGTCACCGTGGGTGCCTGTAAAGAAATCTGACCTGTGACAGATGCTTCGTATAACTCGTGTTTGTTCAATTCTCAATCAATGTTAAAACCGGAGGTTGAAAAGATGTAACGGCATTAGTCTATGCTAGTACTCCACTGCTGGCGTGCTCAGTTAACCAAAATTCTTTTGAGTAATAGCTTACCGTTCTATGCGCTGAGTGGAAGTGTGTTCGTTTTTGAATTCCGATCGTGGTGTTTACCAGTGTACGAGTGACTCCCTCTATATTACCGGTGGTGATTGGTGCATGACGAGTCATGTGACTAATGTCGACGAGAGCCTCCTACTGATTCGGGGTTGCTAGGCAACGTAAACTCTGGTTCTACGCTTTTTTTTACCGACTGTGTTGTGTAACTTTATACCTCTCGGTCTTGCTGGTCTTACACCCTTATGTATGCGTGTGCGAGTCACTTCTGCTTATGGCTGGTTACTGTAATAAAATTACATACAGGTGCAGATACTAATAACAGTAAAAACTTAAAATACATATAAAGAACTGTGTAAATGAAAAAATAAATGAAAAAATAATGAAAAAATAAAAAGGACAATGTTCACAGGTACAATGCACTTGATATCTGTTTGCATATGTGGCATAATACATTTTTGTTAACCATATTTGGCTGCTGTGTTCCAACGGTGGTAACAGTTTAAAGGTAACAGCTGTATTCCAGCCGTTCATTGAGTCCCTTGGGCTGTACCGTGGATAAGCGGTGTATCCAATGTAATTTGCGTCTTTTTTTGTTTTATTGTTTTTATTGGTGCAGTAATACATCATCTTAAGACATAAATCTATATGATATCGTTGTACATTATAACATTACTTTCATATACATAGTACGCAAAATACTGCGCTTTTCAGTTTTATCTATTGTGCTTCATTATATAGAACTTAAAACAACCCCTTAACCCCCCTCCCCCTCCGCACTCTCATAGTATACATATCTCAATACTTTCAGGCAATGTCTTTGTAGGTAAAGTCTCATCTCTGCGTAATAACATGGGTGTCGTGACCGTCAGCCTCCCTTCTATCATAGTGTGTGTGTAGCATATTATATATTAATATTTTCTGCATCCTGCTGTGTGTGTGGATCAGGAGCGCAATATGCGTAGTTGATACAACAGTGTTACGAGGCGGACGTCTCGTGTATATATAGTCAGATATCATGGAGTACCGTTAAGACTCACGCATTGTGGGTTGTGGTGTGGGTTTCGAACTCCAACAGTATTGCGTTCCACTCTATGGAGATGTGTGTTTTCCTAAGACCTCTGCGTTCCTCCCTTTGTAGTTCCAAACCTTCTGCTTTTCCCCACCTCAGTACCTCTCCATGCCAGGTCTCGATGTCAGGTGGCCTAGTTGATTTCCATTTCATCGCTATTGTTCTTTTCACCAATAGCATAGTAATTCGCGTCTTAACAGGTGTTGTGTGTTGTCTCTTCCAGGCAATGTGGCCACCATTTCTAGGATAAAAAACCTGAGTTGACTGGGATTGTGGTTAAGTTCATAAAAGTGTGCGGCAACTGTTGACTAGGCTGCTTTCAAGCGTATGTTGCTTTTGTGCTCGACGAGTCTTGTTTTGATCTTTCTTGCAGTTTGCCCCACGTATGAGAGGCACATGGACATTTCAACATATATACTAGGTTGGTACTGTCACATGTCCCATTGATTCAGAGTTTGATTCTTGTTCCTTGTGATGGGTGATTAATTTTGTTGCCTTTAATAATCGCGTTACAGTTCCCGCAGTTATGACACGGTAATGTCCCTCTGAATTCTTTCACCAGCAATGACGTTTTTTGTTTCAGTAATTCTATAATGTTTTTCTTTCTTTCATATGCGAAAATTGGATTGCTTGTGAATAGTCCTTTAAAATCATCTTCCATAGAAAGTAACAGACAATGTTTGAGTATGACTCTTTTTATGTGGTGACTTCTGGTGGAATATTTCGAGACAAATACTGTCCTTCTTTTTTCCTCCTTGGCTGTGGGTATTAAAAGTTGGTTCCTGTTTAAATCATGTACTCTGTCGCCGCCTGTACCAGCGTATTCTCAGGGTATCCTCGATCCTTAAATCTTTTCATGGTTACGGTTTTCTGTTCTTGGTACAAGTTTTCCGATGATGCTATGCGTTTGATACGGAGCAATTGTGAGAATGGCAAGTGTCTTTTCAGAGATGGTTGGTGAAAACTTTGAAAATGGAGTAGATTGTTCCAATCTGTAGATTTTTGATATACGCAGGTGTGTATGGTACCTTGCACATTGGTCACCAAATTAATTTAACAATGACAATGATGTGAAGACATGTAATCAGAACCATAGCGTCTAGCTAGTTAATTGAACCTATGTCACTCTTGTATGATTTCACAGGATAAAAAGTTCCCTGATGAAGGGCACATGCCCGAAATGCATTGGGCACAATCGTGATGAATGCTTTGAAAGCTTTATGAAGGAATAACGCGCATCAAAGAAAAATTAAATAAAACATAATCAAGCATTGAAAATACCATTGAGGAAACGTTATTGAATGAATGAGATGAATAATTGAGTTTCGTGTGCATCGAAGGGACGTCACTCCTGAGGGAAGTGCCGCATTTCGAATCATTGTCCCGCCCAGAGCACAGTGGGCTGTACTTCGAAAGCACCACCCACATAAGTAAACATACAGCAACATCATTCAACCTTGCGTGCGATTACGACTCATCAAGTCATTAAAACACAGGTAACCCTTCAACTATCGGAGGTGATCTTAGTGACCCCCATGTGGCAGTCGCAGCCCTAGTTCCCAGTACTATCGCAAATGAGCTGCGACTTTCCCAAGATTCTTTGGGATGCTTCATGGAGAGCTGCATCCGAAGGTGATATTGGAACAGTTGTCCCTGATGGAATGGTGGCTTTCCGGCAGCAATGGGACCATGTAATCTCCTTTGAGAAGTAAAAGAAGGATTTCCTGTAATGACAGCATGAGGAATTCGATTTTCTTTATGTATTTGTTCAGATCTCTAAGGTCCATTACCTGCCTCCATTTGGAAGATTGTCTCTTCTTTATTAGGAAAAAGTGCGAATAGAATCCTGTCCCTTGTTAATCTGATGGAACTTTTTCTATCGCCCCTTTCATTATGAGGGATAAAATTTCCGCTTTGAGGGCTGCAAGATGCTTTTGATTCCTGCAGAGGGGTGGGCGATTTGGAGGTTTTTACGAGAATTCCAGGGTGTGACCCTGTGTAATGATGTCTAATACCCATTTGTCCGATGTTATGGACTGCCAATGTGGTAGGAATTGAGGGAGGTAATGGAACTGATTGATATGAGAAGGTGTCGGAGGCGCCTGAAGAATATCACGGTCTGCCACCAGAATCTTGCTTTCCTCTTGCCGCAGATTTTCTCCTCCCTTGTTGCTGAAAAGATGTATTAGAGGATCGATATTGCTGCTTGGAGGAGTACTGGCGGTAACCCTGTTGATGGTACTGTTGGTACCTATTTGATTGAAAAGAGGAACGTTGTTGAAAAAGTCTTCTCGATCCTTTGCCCCGAAATGACTGGTAACGGCCTTGCTGCAAAGATCTAGCAGTATCAGTGTCTGCTTTTATACCTTGAAGTGCCTCGTCAATATGTTTTCCAAACAAGCTTTCTCCATCAAAAGGCATGTCCATGATTTTAGATTGGACTTCAGGCCTAAAGGATGTTGACTTGAGCCACCCTTGCCTTCGAAGAGCAACCGCTCCAGCCATTTGTCGAAAAGCTATAGACATTAAGTACATCGCTACATCTATGGACTCAGATGCCGCTCTGGCTCTATCTTGTAAAATTGCTTTTGCTTCCTCCTTTTTGTCATCTGGAAGATGTGACAGGAGTGGTGTGATGTCAGACCACATCTGCCTGTTAAATCGACTAATAAGTGCCATTGCATTTGCCGCTTTGATAGATGCTGCTTCCATGACTGCAAAGCGCTTACCAATACCATCCATTTGTTTACCCTCCTTATCAGGAGGCGCTACGCAGGTTGAAATCGGATTTTTGGAGCCTCTTTGTGCCGCTTGAGTCACAACCGACTCCGGACAAGGATGCCCAATTAGACATGCAGGCGCAGTCTCTGGAGCGCAGTATTTCTTATCCAGTTTAGGAATTGAAGCTGGAGATATTCGGGCATGCGTCGGAAAAGTAAGTCCAATAAAAAGTTCTTTACAGTCCAGGTTGAACTGTAAAGAACTTTTTAACCTTGTAAATGAAATGAAAGAACTTTTTGTGAAAATAGACTTGTAATCTATTGGACTTACTTTTCCGACGCACGCCCGGTATTTTGAAGGATCTGGTGCACAGTGGCAACAATAAACTGTTGATGCCAGGGCAGTTTGCGAGGGGCATTCGATTTAAGAACTGGCACGAGGTGCAGAACTTTATAGTCAACCGTCTTTTCTTTTTCTTGCATAGGAATTGAAGCTGGAACTGATGCCGGATTTTTCAACAATTTTATTCTTTCATCCCAGATATGCTGGATAATCTGAATAGCTCTTACGGACTTTCGAGTTGACTCTTTAAAATCATAAAGGAAACACTCACTTACCTTAACAGGCATAGAAAGCTCAAACCTTTTAGCGGCTTTTTCAATGAGATCCTGAAAACCAGCTATATCCTCCGGCGGAGAGCTTGCTTGAGGTAATGGTGGCACAGGAGAAGTTGGTACGATGTATTGGTCCCATTCATCCCCAACCACATCATCCTGGGAAATCTCTCCTTCCTCAGCTTGATCATCATGATCAGAATCCATTAAGTCATCCCGAATAGTTATTACTTTCGGAACGGCAACCCGTTAAACTGGAGGCGGGGATTGAACCACTGGTGTTTCTTTCACAGGTTGACAAACATTTGCAGGAGTAGTAATAGGGACTGAAGCGTTATCCTCTGGAAAACGATGGTAATAACTGTCTATCATGTGGCTCAAGTTAGAAATCAAAGATACAGGCACTGACATAGCCTCCTCTTGAACATTGGGACTTACTTCCTCTCCATCCTCATAATGATAAGCCTGATGAAAAGACTCCTAGCGCTTTGGGCCTCTTACTGGACGATCTTTAAAAGAGAAGTGTTCCTGAACTTCTTGAAAATCTTCCTCTTCCGAGTCTTTACTTTTAAAATGGAGCTGCGAGGGACTATAGGCAACTCCATAAGGCCCTTATTCTTCAGATTCCTGGCAATCCAGAATAGTGGATGGAAGCAGAGGCGAAATCTTGGGAGTGGAAAACTCTCCCTTTTTACTCGTCGACAAGCCCGTCGACGGGACAATCCTCTTTATGGATATGTAAGTAGATGTCCTCATCGTTGGAGATCCAACAGTAGTCATCGTCTACTATTATTTCGTCGTCGACGGGATCGCCGTATACAGGACCAATGAATGCATCCCCAACGGGACGGTCGTCGACGAAGATCTTGTCGTCGACGAAGGCCTGGCACTCACCGTCGACGGAGTCGTCCTCATCGATGTCGACGGCTATCGTCGTCGAGGTCGATGAGATAGTCGTCGGCTTCGTCGGCGATCTGACTGGAATATCTGAAGATTTCGACAACGGTAACGACGACGGAGCCTTCATTTTTGAAGTAGACTTGTGAGGAGTTGGAGGAAGAGAAGAAGTTTCACCTTCTTTAGTTTTTCCAGATTTCTGTCTCTTTTGTTCTCCTTTTACTCAGAGGACTCTCTCTTATGCTTTTTAGAGGTGTGTCCTTTGGCTTTACCATCAGACTCAGAGTCTGTGGATTTTTTCTTTTGAAACCATAGTAATAGGCGTGCTTCTCTATCTTTGAGAGTTTTAGCACAGAAGGTGCGGCAATATTTGCAGTCCTTAGGATCATGCTTGGGATACAAGCAGTACAAGCATTCATTGTGTGGGTCCTCAGAAAATAATCTGGCTTTGCCACAGGATCTGCAAGATCTGAAAAGCCTCTTCTGGAGCCTTCAGACATTTTGAAGTAAATAAGCTTGAAAAAACCAGTACCTTACTTCCAACTGTAGAAGGTCAAAAGTTCAGTAGAGAGAAAAACTGAGCTGAGCTCAGGGAGACTGCTTCTCACACAAAGGCGGTTGGAAATCTGAGGTTTGGTGGCTCTGCTGGGAATGGTGTAGGCTGGTGCTGGCAGCTGATTGGCTGTAATTTGGTCCACATAATGAGGAGGAGAGGTTGCCGATTGTTTTACTACTCTATGGTTTCCAGGCAGTTTTTCTTCTACTGCTATGTTTATTCTTTTACCGGGAGACTCCCACCATGATGACGGGGAAGATACAAGGATGTGAATCTATGAAAGATACAATACTGGAGATTGTATTTTATACTCTGCTTAGCAGAAGTTACAGGTTTCCTATGCTTCTTTTATTTCAGGTTTAGAAAAGAAGACTGAATGTTGTTCTTCAGGTTGAAGAAGATATATAATGTTCCAGTTTCGGTTATGGTTCTTCCACGCTGGAGGATGACGATCTGAATTTGAGTTAATGTTTATATTGGACTAAAAACTCGAGCAAAGAAAGAGGCTCAGGGGAAGGAAATGGTGACTCTTCTAGGGTCAGACAGGATATTATGGAATGTAAGAGCATCATGGGAAATTTTATTTATTTTATGTATACAACGTTTTCATTGGCTGCTGTGAGTTAAACAGTAAAGGAAGAGAAGCAATAATCCTCGCCTCCGTGTCCTTAATAGAATTGAAAATTGTTGGCGCGAATTGCTAGCAATTTTTTAATTCTCGCTGATCGCGCCTCTGAAAGATAGGCATCAGGGTCTTTTGGCCACCAGAGTGCGCCGCACCATTCGCACATCGCGCTTGAGGGTTGAGCTCTCTTCTAGCAGGCAAACTCTCGCACTCCCTATACAAGGGCATAGAGTAACGCACCTGGCCACGGAGTGCTTGTGAAGCTGCCCCTGCAGTCTAGAGTCTGAACACCCCAGTACGGGGTATGCATTTCATACAAAAAAGGCACAGAAGCACATCACTTCAGCACTAATGTTGGGACACAAGCTTTCTCTTTCTTTTTCTACCTTCATTGCAAGACTTGCCCCTTGAGATCCAGTGGGTGCCTGGTGTCCCTGGGCCTTGGAACCCCTGATTTTCCCCCCTGGGCCACATATATTTTTCCTGGATGTAACCCCCAGCATTATCCTGCTGATACACAATGCAGGAGTGTGATAACTCGTACCTGGAAGAGGAGAGTCTTTTATTTCCCCACTGATGACAATTTCTGGGAGGGGATTGACACCTCCATACATAAAGCAGTCTCAGATGCAGAGGCACCCATGGAGCAGAAACTCATTCAGATGGCAGAAAAGTACTTTAAACCCCTCTTTCCGACTGAAGACCTCCTAGATGGTGAGGAATCCCCCGAAGGCTGGATGAGAGGGTGGGGTGAGGCAGTGTTTGTGACACTGAACTGGACAGGCCCTGGCAACCCATCCACTGACACAAAAATGCTCGAGGGCAACTCCATCCAGGAGAAAGGAATCAGAGATGTGGGGACTGACATGCTAGATCCAGATGATTTAATACACCCACGCTCGACGGAATGGACCCCGGTGGAGAAAGTGGTCACATATGTGGCAGTGTGGCTTCGAAAATCCCTAGGCACAAAATTGGGAACAGCCTTCGGGTACAGGGCTCAGTTCGTCACTTGACAGCAAAATGGCAAAAACGCCTGTGATTCATACCAGGATGGACACCTTCCTGGCCAAGTACGTCCAATACCCTAAAAAAGAGATAGACCGCTCCTGGCGGTCATGTCAGGATAAACTCCTAGACATATCCGGCCTTGGACTGACAAAAATCCTCAACATGGACGAGGATGCCAATGCACCAGGAGCGCTCACATCCCCGGAAGTCCTATCCAGGTGGGCAAAAAGAGCCATTATATTTCTGGGGAATGCCAACTGTGCCCTTTCCACAGAGCGGCACAGGTCTCTACTAATCCAAATACACCGAAGCTCGGAAACCTGGCTACTTTAGAAGAAAGCCAAATCGCACAGAGCGGACTTTTTTCCAAACCTTTTATAAGGAATTGGGGAAGTTTGTGACCACCTTTTATTAGCTAGACAAAGACCAAGCCTCTATAAAAAGAATCTTTACACACCTGGTTTTCACCAGGGCTGGTTGTGGCAGGAGGGCTTCTATCCTACCAAAAGGCTACCTTTGCCAATGAGATCTAGAAGAATTTCCAGAGGCAGCCACCACTCACAGGGAGTCTGCATCTTTTTCCCCAAGAAAGAATGGGGGGCAGATTGGCGTATTTTGCTCACAAATGGAAGACTATAACAGACTTGTGGGTCCTCCAAACGATTCAAGGATTCCAAATCAAGTTTTACTGGTCCCAGCATCAACCTGCCCCTTCCCATCATCTTCTCTGAATCAGAGGCTGCCCTAATAAACTCAGAGGTGTCGGACTAACTCTCCAAAGGGGCTTTATTCAATATTTTCACCTCTCCAACAGCGTTCTCAACAACCTCTTCCTAGTGGAAAAGCAGGAGGGGGCAAACACACGGTCATCAATCTAATTGAGGTCAACGAAGGGCTGGATTACGCCACCTCAAAATGGAGGCAATCCATCTGCTGCCAGACCTTTAACACCTTGGTTGCTGAAGATATTCCCCTGCTGTGCTGGGCCATAATGTTAATGGGTGTGGTCATGACGTGTCGTCATGAGCACACGAGCACTGTGCCTCATGACGAGCTGAGCTCGCCATGAGCACCGAAGGGGTTAAAGACTAAACGACTTGATAGTACGACTGGACCTCAAGGACACGTATCTTACGATCCTGATGTCCCCAACATATCGTCGGTTCCTACAGTTCCAGTGGCAATTCCGAACATTTGAGTTCACAACTCTCCACTTTGTGTTATGATAAGCACTTTGGTGTTTTAGCATGAGTCTGGTAGTGTACTTGGACGACCTGCTCCTTATGTATCAATGCTGAGGAAGCTGTCAGAACATCTGCAGGCAATGGCCGACCTGCTGGAGTCACTGGGATTTATCATCAATGGGGCAAAGTCAATATTGTCCCAGACACAATCCCTCATATTCCAGGGTTTTGTGGTGGAATCAGTTAGATCCACCTTGAGTCTTCTTTCTCGAGTGACATGGAGTCTTCTTACTCGAAAGAGAACCAAAATCAGATGAGAATTACGGAAAACTGCAGCCATGCCTAAAGCTTCTCTCCAGCAAAATGCGAGGATTGTGGGGCTTTTATCATCTTCAAGACCACTGCACTATCAGGACCTACAGTGTCTGAAGGCCTATCGCCTTCGACCTGGACTGAGGTACTCTCAGAGAGTCCGTCTCTAAGACGAGGCCAGAGAGTAGATACAATGGATCGTTCACATGGAAGCCTGGAACGGGCAAGCCATTCTTCAGCTCCCTACTGGACCTAGTGATTGAATCAGACAATCGCAGCACATGTTTGGAGGGGGGCAAGATGTGGAGAATTCACCACCGGCTGTACATGGTCCGCTCTCAAACAAGCACTACAAATCAACTGCCTCAAGAAGATAGTGGGTTCATTCGCAGTGAAATTCTGGACCATGGACACAGCACAGTGTGTGTCCTCTTGAAGATGGACAACGTGGGGGCAGTCCGATTTATCAACCACCTGGGGAAATGAGATCCAAGGCCCTCTCAGATCTCGCTCAAAGCTTCTGGGATTATTGCCCCATAAATCAAATCCCTGTGACAACAGATCACCTCCTGGGGAAGGACAATTGAACAGCATACTATCAGTCACAATATTTGCAGGATAAGAGTTTTGGGAAATTGGATCCATCGGTGTTCCAAACACTTGTGGTCAGATGGGGCCCATTCACAGTGGACCTCTTTGCATTCCGCATGGACCATCAACTAGCCAGTTACTTCAGCTGGAGAATGAATCCCAATGCGGCGGCAATTCCCACAGGATTGTAAGGCAGAAGATATGCATTTCCCCGTTCTCAATAATAATGATACCCTTGGCACAAGTTTGGAGACAACGGACAGACCTGGTGGTGTTGACCCCTATCTGGAGATCTCAAGTGTGGTATCTGGTTCTGATGGAACAATCCTAGGATTCTCCAATCCGTCTACCCCCATTTCCTGGACTTCTCAAGGATCCCGCGGAGAACCCTCACCATCTGGTGCTGAACGGCACTCTACAACTTAAGGTGTGGAGGATTGCAAGAATGCTGGATAGTCCCAGGTCTTTCACAACAGGTTGCTTCATTACTTTCCAGGGCATGGGCAGACAGCACAGTCAAGAGGTAAAGATCGGCTTGGTCTCGATGGATGGGTTAGTGTCAGCAGAGACATCTGGATCCCGTGGGGACAGACATCGTCCATATCTTGAACTTCCACACTTCCCAAGCTCAGATGGCATGGCATGGCGTGCAGGTTGTTCAGTATCTTTTGATCAGCAGTATCGGTGGGGCATTCATATATTGTAGACCACCCTGTGGGTGAACAAGCATTGATCTGTTAACTACTTCGGGACATTTGATTTGCCTTACCTCCAGAACCTAAGAATTAGACCCTTTGGGATGTTAGTAAGGTCTTAAACCTGGTTTGCTCCTGGTACAGCAAAAAACTCCTCTCCAGAAAGAGGTTAGCAAGTTTGACTGCACTGTTGTGCCTGGTGTCCTGTAGACAGGTGTCAGACCTCAGAGCCATGGGCATAACAGGTAGAGTATTTAGCCTACTGGGTTATCTTCCATATTTCTAGAAACACAAAATACAATTTCTGCATTGTTTCATGCCCCGCCTAGCGGAGTCTCCCATGTTAAGGGTGGTCTGTAGTATTAGGACTTACAAGGCCATAACGGAAGACATTTACCCCGTTGGGGTAATGAAATCATCACCTTTAGGAAGTTCCACAAGGCAGTCTCTTCCCCTTCTATTGCTAGATGGGTGCAATGGGTCATGCAGGAAGACAGACACCAACATTTTGGGGCATATTCTATAAGGGGTGCTTTGGTGTCAAAGGCGTTTGCCCTGGGCGCACGTCTCGAGGATATCCTCAATGTGGCAGACTGGTCACGGAATCCACCTTTAAAAGTTTCCATTTTAAACCCGTCCTCAGCATAGCAGCACTGGTATTTGACAACCTTTAAACTAGCATAATTCTTCCCTTTGGTCCGGACATAGAATGAAAAATTTCCTAGCAATCTTAGTATTAAATCTTTTTATTGAAGCCAATACACCGACCAGTGCTATATGGGAGCAAGGGCCGAACAAAGAAAACAATTGCTGCGCCAACTCCAATGCTGGTCCGTCCTGATGCAGATTAAACACGGCAAGTCGCCTACAACCCAACCGGGCCGGCCGCGTCTGAAAGACTGAAAATCAATCGGGTGGCACAACAATGCAGTCATTATTTAAAGAGAAAAAAGGGAAAGAAAGAACCCCCCCCCCCCCTTTGTCCCTCTGCCACCCCTTCCCCCCTCTCCTCCCCCCCCCTTGTCCGCTGAGGTATAAGAAGGGAAACATGAAGGAACCAGGAGTAGTGGTCAGGGCCTCACGCGTGGAGCCCTATTTCCGTGATGTCTGTTTGAGGGGTTTTGTCTTAGGCTCAGTGAGAGGTATGTCTGCGAGACGTAGCAGCCTCAGGTATCTGGGACAGCTCAATTCCCAGTATTCCCCTATGAGAAGCGTCAGGAAAGGCCGCCAGAGGTCAGCAAATTCATCCCCCCTGCCCGCTGAGGTCAGGGAAAGCTTCTCCATTCCCAGGATGGTCCATAGCCTATGCAGCCAACCCACCTGCACTGGTGGCTGAGGATCTCTCCAACGAGCCACGATGTTTTGCACCGCAGCCCCTAACGCAAGCGCTATTAGTCTCCCTCTCATGGACTTCAGCGGGTACATCAACGCGTTGGGCAGTCCCAGCAGCACATGGGCCGGGAATCGGGGGAGTTGGGTGTCGAAGTGGAGGTCTATCAGATCTAGGATAGGGGTCCAGTACTTCTGCAGCTGTTCACAACTCCATAGCAGGTGTTCTAGCGTGCCCAGCTGTCCACAACCCCTCCAACAACGGTCACTTACGTGTGGGTCCCAACGGTGTATGCGTTCGGGGGTGTGATACCAGTAAGAGGCTACTTTTGTGAGTGTCTCCGTGAGGCCTGTGTGGTAGGCCGAATGCCTCGCCCTGTGGTAGATCCACTCCCACTCCTTGCGTGTGAGCTGCCTTCCCAAGTCCTTTTCCCACCAAGCCTGGCCTGCGCTGTAAGTGTATTTGTTAGTGAGGAGCAGGTGCTGGTAGATATCCGAGAGTAGTTTCTTTTCCGACGTGCGCGTGAGCAGCCACTTTTCATAGGGAGTAAGAAAGCGCTGCTCTCCAGGTTTGATCGCCGGCTGCAAGACCCAGTGGCGGATTTGCAGGTAGGGCATGCGATCCGCCTCTTTTATACCGTAGGCCTCCTTTACTTTCTGGAACGGGAGGATGCCTTGGAGATCTCTCGGCAGGGCGTAGTCCTCCATGCCGCAAACGCCTGCGCATCCAGGCCCGGGGTGAACTCAGGGTTATCAAATATCGGAGTTAGCGGGGATGGAAAGGAAGTGAGATCTCGCCGGACTGCTACTTTATCCCACACCGTCATGACCGAGCCGGTGACATATGATGCATACAGGTTGGGCGGCCTGTTGCGCCGGGGCAGGAAGGGCACCCCCTGGAGAGTCCGGCCTGCCACAGCTTGGTCCTGAAAGAGCCAATGCTTGCTGGATTCCAGCTGGTACCACTCCACAAGCGTGCGCAACGGTGCAGCTTGAAAGTACAGGGTCAGGTCAGGTAATCCTACTCCTCCATGAGCCGGAGGGAGCGTGGCAAGTAAGTGCTTGAATCTGGGGCGACGACCGTTCCAAACAAAACGCGACAGGTCGGCCTGGAGCCAACCTGCCGGGGGACGCAGTGGCAACGTCTGGAAGATATAAAGGGCCTGCGGGAGCAGCGTCATTTTAATAGCAGCGATGCGTCCCAGCCAGGACAGCGTGTGATGCTTCCATTTCCGGAGAGTCTCGGTGAGGCGCGCGCCAAGTCTGGCGTAGTTGGCCTCCGCTGTGGCCTGTATCGTGGGTGCTAGTAAAACCCCCAGGTAAGGAACGGTAGAAGTAGACCATTGTAAATCAAATTCGGCTTTAGCGTCCGCTAGCACCTCCTGGGGTAGGGACACATTCACTGCCTCCGATTTATCCAGATTAATTTTAAAACCCGAAGCGAGGGCAAACTTATGCAGCTCAAGAAAGAGCGCCCTCAGGGACTGCATTGGGTCCATGAGTGACAGCAGGATATCGTCTGCGTACAGACTGATTTTATGTGTATCTCCACCGAAGCGGATGCCTCTAATAAGCTGGTTTTGCCGAACCCGTTGTGCTAATGGCTCCATGTAGAGCGCAAACAAGAGGGGGGAAAGCGGGCAGCCCTGCCTGGTCCCCCTGCTAATCGTGAAACGTGGCGATGTGTGGCCATTCACTCGGACCACAGCGCTAGGTCGCCTGTAGCAATTGAAGATACGGTTTCTGAGGGCAGTCCCAAATCCAAAACGCTGTAGCGCTAGGTCAAGGTAAGGCCAGTGCACTCGGTCGAACACTTTCTCAGCGTCGACCGTGAGGAGCATGCAGCCCGGTTTCGTCCGGGAGCCGGCTTCGATCAAATGGAGGACACGTTTAGTGTTGTCGCTGGTCTGTCTTTGGGGAATGAACCCGGCTTGGTCTGGGTCTACTAGTTGTTGCATATACGGGCCCAGCCGGCTGGCTATGATGCCTGTATAGAGTTTGAGGTCAATATTCAGTAGGGATATTGGTCGGTAAGAGCCGCATCTGGACGGGTCTTTACCAGGATTGGGTATCACTGAGATGGCGGCTTCTAGCAATTCCGGAGAGATGGCCCCTGGCTGATCAAAAGTGTTAAATAGGTCTTGCAGCAGAGGTGCCACCTGGTGACAACATTTCTTATAGAAAGCCGCCGGGTAGCCATCCGGCCCCGGGGCCTTGCCTATCTTTAGGCGAGAAATCGCTGAGATGACCTCCTCCAGACTGATGTGTCTATCGAGAAACTGCGCCTGGGCCTCATTCAAGGATGGGAGTGTCGCCCCATCTAGATAATCGATGCCTGCTCGTAGGTCTAGTGTGTCGGCATCGTACAGGTTGGCATAGAAACTGCAGAATTCTGCTGCTATAGCCGCGTCTTCAGTGATCGGATCACCGACATGAGGCTGAAGCATCCGAACGTGTTGCCTCTGACGCTGGTCCCTCAGCTTGCTCGCCAACAGCTTCCCACATCTGCCCCCCCCTGTGTAATATGCATGTTTCAGGCGAAAGGCAGCAAATTCCGCTACATCTTGGTCCAGTGCTGCCAGCATCTTCCTCTCCGCGCATAGTTGGCGCCAGGCCCTGGCCGCCCCGTGCGTTGGTGCATCTGCTCCAACTCGGCCACCCTCTGCGTGAGTTCAGCCCTTTTCTGAGCGCGTTCCCTGTTGTCTGCCACGGCTACCGAGATAAATTCGCCCCGAAGGACAGCTTTAAGCGCCGCCCATTGAGTAGCTTTGGAGGTATCATCATTGGCATTGTTGACTAGAAAGTGGCTGATAGCAGTCGTTATCTTCTCTATCGTGGCCGGGTTTTGCAGTAGGCCGACGCGCAGGCGCCAATGCCCTTGCGGCCTGGGAGCGTCTGGCACCAGAAAGGATGCCACCACTGGAGAGTGGTCTGACAACGAGGCAGGAAGGATCTCGACATCCTGCGTGTGTGTTGCTAGTTGGGCAGAGCACAAGAAGTAGTCAAGCCTCGCATATGATTTATGGGCTGCCGAATAGTGTGTGTAGGCCGTAACTCGGGGGTGGGAGAGTCTCCATAAGTCAACTAAGCCCAGGTCCTCAAGGTGAGCCTGTCCTGCCGCGGAAAGCGCCCCCACCTGACCGAAGCGCTGATTGGAGCAATCTGCAGTGTTATGAAATACCAGGTTTAGGTCCCCCCCCCTAGTAGTAAGTGTGGATGGGTGTTGACTGTGGCCGTTTCTAGCTCTGAATGTAGGTATCGCTCCTGGCCTTCATTAGGCGCGTATATTGAGCCTATCAACAACGTCTGTCCGGCCACTAGAAAGCGGTGAACTAACAGCCTACCCTTGATCTCCGCTTCCTTTTGCAACACTCTACCTCTAAAGGACTGCGCCACTAGGATCGCCACCCCACTATTTTCTTGGATGCGGAGGAGAAAAACTGCTCTGGGAAGAAGCGAGATTTAAGCCTGTGGTGATCTTTGGACAGCAGATGCGTCTCCTGTAGGAGGCAGATGTCCGCTTGCGAGTTCCTTAAAAAGGAGAAAACTGCTCTGCGTTTGTTCCGATTATTAAGCCCCCTCACATTCAGCAAGAGAACTGTCAAGGGCCGTGTCATTCCGGGAATGTTGTGAGGGCATGTGCGCCACGCGCGGAGTCAGCCAATGCAATAAGTAAGAAAGGGAACAAACGGTTCTTCTCAGCACTAGTGGACAAGGGGTCCCCTTCCCCCACCCCACCCCCAACCCCAAAAAGGAGCCCTCCCCAGCACCCCCAACTGCGCCGATTCTCCCTCTGCCAAGACCCCCCCCCCCAACCCCATTCCCCCAAACCCAACCAAAGAAACCAAAATGAACATCATAGTCCCAGGTCAACCAAGTGGAGAATAGACCTGTAGAGTGATCAGAGTCAAAAGAGACCCAACCCAGTTGGAGTCAAAGTACAGATAGGGTACGTGGTAACAGCGACCTTAGTGGCTCCCCACCCCGCCTCCCTCCATGATGCTGCTGTCTGTGAATGCCCTTGCTGTAAGTGTCTTATGGAGGCCCAGAGGTGTCTTTCGCCACTTCCTGAACAGCAGCAGCGTGTTCTCTGGCAATCGTTAGCTGATCCGGGCGAGCACGTGGCTTGTGTTATCTCCGTCTGCGGACCTTCTGCCAGCCGTCACGTCGGGGTTGTGATTGGTGTTCCTGCGACGACTCCGTATTAGTGTCGTCGCCGTCTTCTTGGTCCGGCGGCTCGATCCCAAGTAAAGCGCAGGTATCCTGGAGGGAACGCATCTGGTGAAGAGTGCCCTCCCACCGAAAGATGAGTCGGAACGGGTGACCCCAAGAGTAGGGCACCTCTTTGTCTCTCAGGAAGGTGGTGACAGTCTTGAATTCCCGTCGTTTTTGGAGTGTGATCACAGAGGTCTTGAAAGAGTTCCACAGATGCATCTCGGAAGCGGAGAGGCTGAGACTGGCGTGCTTCTCTAAGAATCCTCTCTTTAAGAGGAAAGTCCGGGAGGAAAGCCATGTCTGGAGGAGGGGCAGGAGCTCGGCGTGGTAGGCCCACCCGGTGTGCTCGATCAATGCGGATGGGGAAGTCCGCGGGCTCCTTGAGGATTTCCCGGAACAAATCTTGGAGGTACAGGGTGACACTGTTCCCTTCCGCTTTCGATGGTACTCGCCGGACCCTAATGTTGTTCCGCCGGGAGCGGTTCTCTAAATCATCATTATGTGCCTGGAGGTCCATTTGCTGATCGCGGAGTCGCAGGACCTCTTGCTGGAGATGCACCAGTTCCTCGCAACGGACCTGGTTTGAGTCCTCTATCGTGGCCACTCTTTCTCCTAAGCCGTCCAGGTCCCTGCGCAGCTCCCTTTGCTCGCTCGCCAACTCCTGTTTGAGAGTCTGGAAGTCCTCCCTCAGCGAGCCAAAGAGGGACTCAAGGAAGGATCTCGTGACTGGGGCTTCTTCTTGGGTCCCACTCTTATTAGTAGCGGGTGTGGGCGACAGCGACGCCGTTTGGGTCTTGTCTCCCTTCTGCGGTTGCTTCACCAGCAGGTCGGTGATGGAGCGGCCTCTCCTGCGGTTAGCGTTTGCCATCTTGGTGCTGTCTGCCGTGTCCTATCTCTGCGGGCACGTCTTTGGGTCGGTGCTCTGGCCGGTCGCTAGGTCGCGTGGTGGGCCAAGTGGGGTCCGGCCAACGGCGCTGTCGTCTCGGGGATAGTGTTTGCCCGTTAAGGGGAGCTCTCGGTGTGGCCCCTGGTTATACACTCGCTGCAGGTCCGCGGTACACAGCCGCCCACCCACTGCGTCTGGGCCCACTGTCTGCGATCCCGTTCGCTAGGCCGCCCCTTGCGACTCCACGCTACTTCTTCGTTATCCTCGTTGGCTCTCAACCCCCCCCACTGCTCCTGTCCGCAATCCCCAAATTCGGTACAGGGGGGAATCCAGGGCCGACCAGCAGCGGGTTGGCGTCTCCGGGTTCGGGGTGATTCGCTGAGACTCCAAATTTCGGCCCTCTGGCCCCGGCAGGTCAAGGAGTCCGGCCGCCCACCGTCTTCTCGGGCTTCAGGAGCGGCCTCGATGCCGCCAGGCAGTCACTCTCCCCCCTGGGGCGCGCCATGTCTCCCGGGCCTCAGCGTCGGCTCGGGGGCTGTTCAATGCCACTGGGGGGGGGGCGCGGAGGATGCTCGACCGCCACCAACCAATGCCCCAATGCTGCGGCTGTCTTGTGTGTCCTCTGGGGATCTGCGGCTGTCGCAGCCCAATCCGTCTGGTTCCAGCCGGGCCCTCTATACACCAGCTCTCCGTCCGCCCCACACTCACCGCCAAAGATGCTCTGGGCTCCCTCGGAGGACTCCACTCCCCTCCAGGCATCGCAGGCGTCAGACAAGGCCCCAGTGCTCCGGCCTTTGCATAGGCCCCGACCGGGCCCTCGATTTCTGCGCTTCCGGCACCCTGCGCTGGTCGTGGGGAGCCCGGCTCTCCAGGCCTGCGTCCTGCTTTCCCACGGTGACCGGGTGTCGAGGGAGGAAGCGCAGCAGCCTCCGGCTCGGTCCCCAGCCGCCTGGTGCCTCTGCCGCCGGTCTGCCTAGGCCCAGACCGGGGCCTCGATTTTGGTGCTGGCCGCCTCCTACCCGACCATCGGCCAGGGCATCTACGAGCGGGGCAATCCGGCCGTGACCAGGGCTGTAGACGTCCCCACCGCCTTACCGCCGGTCCAGGGGCGGATGTCGGAACAGTGCCTCACCAGAGACCTCGCTCCGCGGCCTCCACCAGCTGCTCCGGGGGCCCGGGCACTCCCAAAATGGCGCGGATGAGCCTCCACTCACCGCTAGCGAAGGTCGGGGGCCCCCCAGGAGATTCCGCTCCCCTCCAGGTGCTGCCGGGGCCAGGTGTAGTCCAGTATCTCTGCCGCTTTCTTCAGCCGTTTGAATCAGAGACCCTGACAGGGCCCCCGGGTCATGCTTTCGGTGCTCCTCGCAGGCTGCCGTCAGGGGCCCAGCTCCCCAGGTCCCAGCTCTGGACCCCCACCACGTCCGGGGGCAGAAAGAGTGAGCGGGGCATCCTCCAGTACGGCAGTCCGGCGCTCGGCGCTTTTACAGGCAGTCCGTCTAGGCCCAGACCCGGGCTTCTATTTTTGCGCCTGCCGCGCCTCACCCTGCCGGCTGTCGGTGTTCTCCCGGGCAAGGTTAACCGGCGGTTCCCAGGGCTGCAGGCAGCATCGCTGGCTTCACCGCTATGTCTGGGGTGTCTTGGACAGCTAGACCCCCCTATTGCCAGCGATTTGGGGACAATAAGCAGTGTTTATGTGGGCTTTGGGGGATTTAGGGCAGGGAGCCACGCAGACCTGCGTCCGATCAGGTCGCCATCTTGGCCACGCCCCCTTCCTAGCAATCTTAAAGGAAATTTCAATTCTATTAAGGACACGGAGGAAAGGATTAGCCCACCCAATTCTTGAAGACCAGTTATCCCACCCTGGCAGAAGAAATGGTATCCGACCATTTGACTTCGGTATTCAATTTTCATAAATAATATAGTCTATTGTATATGTGTTATGTGAAATTATGATGCTTAATTGGATAAACTATTGTTCCTCATAATAAGTTATGTGTTTTATTGACCTAGCCCTTTAAGGACTTCTGGACTGTAACTCTTTTATAGCAGCAGAGTCGTCTAAACAAGAATAATGACTTTGATTACCGGCTTCAGTCACAGGAAGAAAGAGGGGACAGTAAAGTCCACAAAGGACTAAGAGCAGACACCTTGTTTGCTGATTGCCTGGATTAATGTTTCTTCCATTTACCCAATGGTCCATGGAAAATGAAGTTTATTGTTGTTAAAATGGCTGCTGTGTTGCACTAAAGTAAGGAAAGTATAGCATAATACGCGCCTCAGTATCCTTAATAGAATCGAAACTTTCTATTACAATAGCAAGGACATTTTTCATTGATACTTCTTTATAAAGACACATGAATACCTACAGTCAACTGCTGTCAAAAAAATGTCGGTAGTAAGAGCAAACAGTTGGTATCCACTATAATTTGCAGTGTTTTTAGGAAATGTATAACACTTTCAAGTACACGCCCTAATCTTTTGTGCACTGCACTTCCTTGACAATGTCCCCTCCCCCACCCTATGACTACTGCCAGTATCACAAATTACAAGCGAGTTATAGGACCCTTCTTTATGTTTATGTGTATTGGTCTGTGACATCATATATAATTAATGCCACAGCTGTAGTGAATGGTCTGTAGCACCTACTTGTCCAAGTGTATATCTTGCCATACTTCCAATTCGGAGTACAGAAGATATCCTTGGATGGAAAAAAGGCAAAAATATGCAGCCAGCCATGCCTTTAACTAACTTTATATAGTTTCTAATATTTCGCAGGGCACAGACTGCCCATTGGTGAAATAGGTGCTCCGTATCATAGTTCTTGAAAGGAGTCAGTACATATTGACTGGATTCAGAAGTACCTTGCCTGGAAGGAGGACTCAACAGCAAGATAGTTGTCTTCTGGCTACTTTGCATCTCATCTGCATCCAGGGATGCTGCACAGAGCTGCTTCCATTTTCTTTAGCTCCTCGGACAAATGCTATTGCAAGCCATCCACGTCTTTTCAAAGTTATGAAAATTGGCATAACAGTTGAGTACGGACTGGACTGTTCCCATGGGGCACAGGGTCAGAGCTGATTTGCATAAAGCCATTATCTGACCCAGGGTGGTGTGGAGTGCAAAAAACGATGGATTTAGGCCCAGATCCTTGTACTGGGGTGAATGTAAGACATTGATCTACATTCTGTCCATCAAATTGTTTTTTGTAATTTTCTCCCTGAGTGTACTGGGGTAGCTCAGACGTGGGTCCCAGAGCCTCCACACCACTGGAGTCAAGCTAGCCGGGCTGATGAGAGGTGTTACCTCGAAACCGGTCCGGTCCTCGGATGCTTGATTCCGGTCTGGGAAAGATATGGCTGTTGTAGTTCGGACTGGACTGTTCCCATGGGGCACAGGGTCAGAGCTGATTTGCATAAAGCCATTATCTGACCCAGGGTGGTGTGGAGTGCAAAAAACGATGGATTTAGGCCCAGATCCTTGTACTGGGGTGAATGTAAGACATTGATCTACATTCTGTCCATCAAATTGTTTTTTGTAATTTTCTCCCTGAGTGTACTGGGGTAGCTCAGACGTGGGTCCCAGAGCCTCCACACCACTGGAGTCAAGCTAGCCGGGCTGATGAGAGGTGTTACCTCGAAACCGGTCCGGTCCTCGGATGCTTGATTCCGGTCTGGGAAAGATATGGCTGTTGTAGTTCGGACTGGACTGTTCCCATGGGGCACAGGGTCAGAGCTGATTTGCATAAAGCCATTATCTGACCCAGGGTGGTGTGGAGTGCAAAAAACGATGGATTTAGGCCCAGATCCTTGTACTGGGGTGAATGTAAGACATTGATCTACATTCTGTCCATCAAATTGTTTTTTGTAATAACAGTCAAGTACAGCACGGAGGAGCCATGCGCCAGTAAAAGATGGCCACGTGAAGACTCAGCTCCTCCGGACCTGTCCCCTATCCCTAAGATCCTGTAATGACTCCTGATCGCTGACCCCACCGCTAGTCGGCTGAAGGTGAGCGGTGCCCCTTCCAGCGATTCCGGCCCGCTGCGACCTCGGGGGCCGGAGATACACCTCTCGTCCGGTGCGGCCTGTGTGCTGGCTGGAGCCAGGGGATACATTTTAAGTGGGAGCCGGCCGCCAGTTCAACAACACAGGGGCCGCAGACGGGAAGTCATCAGTCGGGCCCCGGTACGGACCTAATCCAGCCAGCGCCTGGCGGAGAGAGGCGGCGGCACGGTGAGCATCGGTGTGGACCCGCCCAGGTACGAGCAATCGAAACAAGAAGCTGCGAAGGGGCGGCGGTGAGTTCTCCAGTCCCGGGACACGAAAGCAGCGGAGAAGTGGTGGCCCAGAGTGGGCGACTGCCGATCAAGTGCAGCGCGCAAGTATACATTGAGCGCCCCCGGTGCTCGTGAATGACTACAGGCGCCCGTTCTGTGGTCCTGGCCGGGTTAACATCAGAAATGAGACGCCCCCCCCCCCCCTGCGACCTAATGGCGAGGCTCTCCGAGCTGCAACGCTAGAGGAGGTGGTGCTGGGGGACGCCGGGCCCAGGAGAAAGAGCGGTTGGTGGGCGGCCAGGGCCCCTGAAAATGTGACTCGCATCTGTACTGGTCTCAGAACAGGCCGGACACCAATGTCATTGTGTCCTGGGTGGACAAAGACCACTGTGTGAAGTGAAGGTGGCGCAGTCGTTGCGGCTGGGAGCTGGCGGAGTGGGGGAGGGTCCCCCACCCCATTATTGGACCATCTCTCCTGATCGCTTGCACATGTTGAAAAACCAGCCACAACAATATCTGAGGTATCCTTTAAAATACGAATCTTCATCTAGGGCCCAGAATTGATCCCGCCAGGGAAAGAGGCATTGCGGGGACCCCTAAACATCCTTTCGTGGCCGTGGGGGCTGGCCCGCCCGGGATGGTCCTGGACGCGGCGATCCGAACTGGGCTGGACGGCAATTCCCTGGGCCTGTGCTTCCCCCGGGACTGAGGATCTGTACTTTGAAGGTCCGAATTGCTTTTGGGGACTACGCAGTTGCGACTGAGCCGGTCCTCCTACCTGTTTTGGGGCCCAAACAAACTGACTGGTGACGCTATTTGATTGCCATCCCCCTCTGGCTGGGTTATTAGTGCGCTATTGTTGCGTTTGTGAGGAGTGGAGTGGCCCGGGGTCCACCAAGGGGGCATTCGAGATGGTGTCAAAATCCGAGGGTGACCGGCAGCAGTCAAAAACCTCTAAAGGGTCGCAGCAGGTCCAGACTAACAAATTTGACCGGTACACGATGCCTCGGGGATTGCCGCCAGAATCGAGACTTATACAATCAATCGGAGGGGAGTCTGTTGGCCTGCCAGCTGAGCCGACCCTACTGGACGTGATGGCAGCGATAGATGGTGTAAAGACCTCCGTGGGTTAAAAAATGGAGTCCCTGGACAACAAGTTAGATGCAGTCACCATTGAGGTCAAATTAATATGAGCTGATCTCACTAAGGTGAGTGAGAAAGGTAAGTCTCTGGATATTAAGACCGCCAGCTTAACGGATGACGTCGCACAGCTCCAACAGGAAGTGCGAGACCTTAAGGCCTCCGGCGCCCTGACCAATCGGAAGATGGACTAAGATGAGGGGAGAGCACGACGCAATAATGTCCGCATTATTGGTGTTCCCGAGAAAGCTGAGGGCCTGGCCCCAGACCTCTTCGTCGAGGATATCATCCTTAACCATCTAAGGCCCAAGGGGCTGGGCAACTTCTTCACAATTGAACGAGTGCAGAGTGCCGGGGGTGGGGGAGACCTCCCTCGCCCAATGATTGCTAGGGTGTTAAACTTTAGGAACAGAGACACTATCCTGCAGGCTTCCCAATCTGGAGCTCCCCTTCGATATGAAAATGCCACTTTGCCGGATTTTACCCAGACTGTTCAGAAGCAGCGCCAAAGTTTCGTCAGAGTGAAGAAGAAACTCAGAGATATAGGAATGAAATACGCAATGATGTTTCCGGCCCGGTTGAGGGTAGAGGCTGAAGGGAGGGTCTGGTTTTTCGACATCCTAGAGGTGGCTTCCGATTGGTTGGAAAGCCGTCCCCCGAGCAGACTAGAGAGACAGGACCGTGATGGAGGTGGCGGACAGCAGGAAGAGGAATAATGGCGACCACAGATTGTCTGGGACTTTTAAAGAGTCAGGTAGTGAGTCCAACCCACATGTACTGTGTTGATTTTGGTCCCAGGACTCAGTGCGGACACGGACACACAGTGGGGTGGTTTCTCAGAGGGGTGGGGGGGTGTAGAGGGGTGACGGGGTCCCGACTTCCTCCTTTTTTCTACTTTTAGTTACTCAGTAGTTTCGATTATGGGGCGACAGGCACACTGCCAGTTGGGGTTTGGCATAAGCCATGTGCGGGGACAGGGGGTGGGGGTTGGGAGTCCTTCCGATTTCCATGTCCAAGGGGTTGTTTGTGTTTTGTTTCTCCACGTGAATTTCTTGACGCTGATTATCTGGGTTATGTTTGTCACTTTTGCCAACTTGGGTTACTCACTAAGCACAGCATTGCAGCACAACTTTAACAATTCCTGCCCCCTTTGATTGTTTAGCCGCAAATACACTGCCTATGCTGTTTAGTAATTCACATTATTATTACCTCACAGAGTCCCCTGACGAAGGGCAGATAGTAGCCCGAAATGCATTGGGATGTATAACTGAACTGGTCTTCTTCGTGTTTGACTTTGTGAATATTTAACAAATTCAGAGAACAACACTCAATAAACAATTATTGAGCAACTAATCAACGATGTTGATGCCTGTCATATCTCATTGAATGTTTAAATGTTTGTTTACCACAGTTTAACTATGCTAAAGTGAATGGAGAAATATTGTTTCTATTGCATGTACATTTAAGATTAACACTCAAGCGAGTGATAGACGCAGTGCATTAGGTTCCTGGGACACTTTCCGGATGCTCACTTTTGCTTAAAGCTCAAAGGTCTAGCAGAACCTTTTCACCTTTTGCACGCCAGGGATTAGAACACTGTAGAAGTGAATCTACGAATTTAAGTTGTTAAAATAGATTACTGAGTGCACACGCTGCTGCGCCATCCTCCCAATTAAAACTGTGGCAGGATGAGTTCAGAGGCCTCGCCAGGGACCAGGCCAAAGTGCAGAATGAGCAGACAGGGTGTATGAACACGGAGATAAGGCGGGGAAGATAATAGCCTGGCTTGAAAAGGGGGAGTGGGCATCGCAGCTGGTACCGGAGTTGCTGTGGGAGGACGCCTGTAAAATTACAGACCCACAGGCGGTAGTAGATAGTTTTGCGGAGTACTATAGTGGGATATATACATCTGAGGAGAGATATACGGAGGCTGAGAATAGTGCAATGATCAAAGACATCCAGTTACCTGCGCTCTCTGTAAAAAAACGGAAATATCTGGACTCACCGCTTACGGACGACGAAGTGGCGCAGGCCATAAGGAGTGTGCAATTAGGGAAGGCCACGGGTCCGAACGGAATTCCCATAGAACTGTATAAATTGAGCGCCAACCGTCTCGCTCCGTTCCTCCGCTCTATGTATGAGGAGAGCAGGGAGAGGGGACAGCTTTCATACGACCAGCGGGCGGTCAATATAGTAGTCATTCATAAAGCTGGTAAACCCAAAACTAGTTGTTCGTCCTACAGGCCCATCTCTTTACTGAATGCCGAGCCTAAGGTTTTGGCGAAGCTATTTGAGGCAAGGCTGGTCAAAGTTATCACTTCCCTGATACATGCAGATCAGTCTGGTTTTATGCCGCGTCCAAATACAGCCCTCAATTTGCGTCGACTGCATGGGGTGCCAGGCAGGTCACCCACGATTCAGGAGCCGGCAATATTGGTTTCCTTAGATCCCACTATGGATTTTGATAGGGTTGAATGGCAATACTTATTTGCGGTGTTGGGTAAGATGGATTTTGGTTTATTAGCTGGGTGTGTCCTCTATACATGGCCCCTCTAGCCAGAGTTGTTGCCAACAATCGAAAATTCTCGGACTTCCCCCTCGGCAGGGTTGTCCCCTGTCCCCACTCCTTTTTGCCTTGGCCCTGGAGCCGCTTGCAGCTTGGGTTCAATGGGATCGGTCGATTTGTGGCCTGCGCTGGACGCTGGACTGGGAAGCCAAGATCTCATATGCGGACAATATCTTGCTTTAGCTCACTAATCCGAGGGGATCACCGATATGTTTCCTAGATGTGCTTGCGATTTTTGGGAGATACTCGGGCTTCGCAATTATTTGGTCAAAATCGGTTCTTTTGTTCTCAGGGGGCACCTGCCGATAGTTCCACATACTTCCCCAATACAGATTGAGCCGGTAGGGTTTAAATACCTCGGCATTTGTGTAATGCTTGACCCGAAGCTACGATTTACCAACAATCTGGGCCCCCCCACTGACTCGGCTCAGGGGAGATGTCACGCGCTGGAAGACTTCTGGGTAGAGCAGTGGTTTTTAAAATGCTGGCCCTTCCCCGGTTTTTATACGCACTTCAAAATGCGATGGACCCGGTCCTGGCCTCCTACTTTAAAGACAGAGACCCTACGGAGGCAGCGTCTGTGGGACGGTAAGCCTGTTTCACGTTCACTAAACGTACTCTTCCTTGGTACGACGGAGGGATAGGTCTACCAGACCTACGTAAATATTATTTGGCCTCGCAGCTAGCCGCAGTGAATCACACGTTTTACGGTCCCCCGGGGGACCCGGGATACGCCATGGACTGCTGGCAAGTGCCAGGGAGCGACTTTACAAGAGAGTCCTATGCCAATCCTGGTCGATTCCCCCTGGCGAGACCCACTGCACATGCTGTTCAGGTGTGGCATGCGACTAACAGATATCTGAAATGGGAGGGGAGGCTTACACTTGCCACCCCGCTGTGGAGTTCGGAGAAACTGGTCAGTCTGTGGAAGACTAAAGGCTTCGATAAATGGGACCTCATTGGGATCACACAGATTAAAGATGTCTGGGGAGGGGGCAGGGTCCACACATTCCAGTCTCTTCAGCAGCAGTACCACCTTCATGACCGGGGCACACTACCGCTATCTTCAGATTAGACATGCACTGCCCACACATTCCCAAGGATACATCGCTTCCCGATGCCTCCCCCCTCGAAGACCGGGTGTTGGACGGTCACCTCCCTGTGAAGATCATCTCTTTACTATACAGGAAACTCATAAATAACATGGAGGATTCACTGGCATTTATTAAAGCGCGCTGGAATGAGGATGGGCTGGCGTTTAATGAGGAGGACTGGCGGAGGCGGTTTCCTCTCCACGGGAGGTGGCGAAACATATGCGGCTCAGGCTGGTGCAATGAAAGATTTTACACAGGTCCTATGTTACGGGCCGAGTCTGATCCGTATAGGCTGTTTGGAGGGTGGGGAGTGCAGGAGGGGATGCGGGGAACTTGGAACGTATGCATATTTTGGGCACTGTACAGTGGTACAGACCTACTGGGAGAAGATCCACGATAAGATGCGGGAGGTCCTGGGGGTGGAGATAAGGCCGGAGGCCCGCAGGTGTATCCTAAATGTTCGGGAGCCCACAGATCTGAATACGCACAGAAAGCAGTGGACGACATTAGCATGCATGATAGCGAAGAGTAATATTGCTCAGTTGTGGGGAGCGAGCCAGTCGCCTAGAGTAGAGAAATAGGCGGAGGATTTGGATTGGTGCATGATTAGAGAACGATCAGTATGTGCGGCTAGGGGGTGTCCTGCAATGTGGGGGAAATTTTGGGAGGCTTGGAATCACTACCGTGGAGATATCTGTGAGCCCCCGATACGCTAAGATGACAATGAGGTGCACGAGTCCCCTTGATCCACTTTCACTATTCTGTATTGTATCTTTTGATGTATGGAACATAATGATGAAACCTGCAGCAGTTTAAATTGTTACCTGATGTTCATTTATTGTTGATGTCTTCATAAAAAGATTTTCACAAAAAAGGACAGCACAGGGGGCGTGGCCAAGATGGCGGGGTGAGCGGACGCTTCCTCCCGTAGCTCCTCCGGCCCAGCTCAGCTCGAGCCCCGATTCCTGCGCTTCTCTCCCCCCGCGGCTGCACTGCGGGCGAGAGAACTGTGCCGGAGTTCTTGGGGCACATTTTGATACCACTTTGCCTTCTGTTGCCCCGGGGGAAGTCCCCGAAAAGTTTGTTCAACGCTCGATTCGAGGAGTGGAGCCTGGATCGCCCCGAGGAGAAGGGCCTGGAGGCGGAGCGTAGTGCAGCGCTGTCCGCGCGCCTCGGCTGGGCCGAGTGCTGAAAGCTGGGGATCACGAGGGAACGGACTCGACGGACTCCGTGGAGTGCGGAGGCTTCCTGGCCGGCGGCCTGGTGGCCGGAGTCATCGCTGGACGACAGACCCCAGACCTGCGTCGGCGATCTACCCCCCTGCCATGGGTGTCGGTGTGTGACGCCTTGCGGACCCCGAGCCTGGAAGCGAGGGACGTTGGAGTTTGTGCGGTGCCGAGCCGGGCGTACTAGCTGGTGAAGCTGAGGGACACTGGTTTCGCACTTTCCCGACCCGTGGCTGTTTGAGGGTCGCCCATAGACTTGCTGGCCTGGGCTGCCCCCCTGGGTTCCGCCCTCCCGCCATCTTGTCGTTGAGGAGCTGGTACTGGTGACCCTCGCCCGCGCCCTTGTCATACGGGCGCTCGGTTCATCTTGGTGCCTATGCATCTGCCGCCCTCCCTGGAAGCATGCGGCTGAGGGCCTCCGACCTGAACCTTGATTATCGCCCTGACTGGCTCGATAGTCGTCTCGCCCTGGCCCGTGCCGCCATTTTGTCGCCTGTGACGCACTACCCTTGTCCTCGGCGAGGTCTTCACATCTGGTGCCCACGAGCGGCTGAGTACATTTGCAGCGGCCAGCTCTAGGCTTCACCCACCGCGGAGGCCAGGATGGCTGGGAGACGAGGCGCGGCACGGGGAGATCGCACTCTGCCGGACATGCTCGGCAGGGCCCAGCAACTGCGAGACAGGGCGCAGCCGTCCCCGGGGTCCTCCCGGGCCTCAACAGACACCGCCGGAGGCGAACCACCGGTCACGAGGTCCTTCATGGAGGACTTATTCAGCTCCCTCAAGGAGGAATTCCAGACTCTCAAGACCGAGGTGGCCGGAGAGGTCCGTGAAGTGCGTAGGGAAATCGAAGGCCTGGGCGAGCGGGTCGACACTGTGGAAACGGCGGCCCAACGTCGCGACGAAGAGATAGTTCATCTCCAGCAAGACGTTCTCCGCCTACGGGAGCAGTGTGTCGAGCTCCAGGCCCACTCTGAGGACCTCGAGAACAGGTCCAGGCGGAATAACATCCGGGTGCGAGGCGTGCCGTCCGCGGATGAGGGTGCGGACCTAGTGGCCTATCTGCAGGACCTGTTCCGCGACATCTTGGGAGAAGGAGCGGACTTCCCGATCCGCATCGACAGAGCACACAGGGTGGGCCGCCAGCGCCAGTCATCGGCACCCCCACCTGATATCCTGGCATTCCTGCCGGATTTCCCCCTGAAGGAGCGCATCATGACAGAGGCCCGCAGGAAGCAGCCGCTGTCCTTCCGAGAACGACCTGTGGCGCTCTATCAAGACCTGTCCGCCATCACCCTGCAGAAGCGCAGGTCTTTCCGCATCGCTACGGACTTTCTGCGAGAGCATGAGACGGCCTACTCCTGGGGTCACCCCTTCCGTCTTATCTTCCGATGGAATGGGGTGCTACATCAGCTGCGCTCCTTACAAGATGTCTGTGGGGTGCTGGGACTCACAGCTACAGAGGAAGAAGGGGCGACACCCGCATGGAGGCGCCCCGAGCGGTGGGGCCGACGGAGATCGAGGAGGCGCCAATCGTCGGCGACGGCGAGTCGCCCTGACTCCCCTACCATCAGGGCGGATATGGCGGAGGCCCTGAGGACTGCGGCCAGGAACTTGCCTGAATCTAATGGCGTGGCCCAAACGGCCTAACTTTACTCCGGGGGGAGAGACTCTTAGCTTCTGCGATGCTGGGTTGGGGCTGGGGGTTGGGGGGGAGAGGTTGGAGGTGTGTGGCTGGACGTCCACTTGACAGGTTTCTACAGACTCGCCCACTTGGGCTAGACTGAGACAATGGGGTGTTTTTTCTTGCTTTTGGTTTTGGCTGGTTGCCATGGGTTGGTTTTGGGGGGGTTCAAGAGCTGGTTTGGTGTTGGGGGGGTCCCGTCCGATATTGTCCGAACACATGCGAAGCCGACTCTGGCTTTCCCTGCGCCCCTGCCCCGCGCGCCCCCTCCGCTGATCCCTCGCTTGCTGCATAGCGCTTTGCTTCCCTGGGAGCGATGCCGTCCCTGAAAGTAGTGACCCTTAACGTTAAGGGTCTGAATAATCCTGTGAAGCGTAGGGCGATCCTCTCCCTGCTAGAAGGGTCGCAGGCGGATATCTGCCTCCTGCAGGAAACCCATTTACTCTCTAAAGATTGCCATAGGTTGCGCTCTGCCAAGTTCCCCACGCAACTCTTTTCCTCGGCTGCGACGAAGACTGCGGGGGTAGCCATTCTTCTAGCCAGCTCCTTCAGGGGTGAGGTGTTGTATAAACATGCCGAGCAGAAGGGGAGGCTTCTGGTGTATCGCATGCGTCTGGGGGGTGTTGCCTTCACGGTTGGCTCCGTGTACAGCCCAAATGACCACCAGGATCGCTTCCTGGAATCTGTGTTGGTGGACGTTACTGCCTCGCCCGATCGCCACGTCATTCTGGGGGGAGACCTGAACATGGTCTTCGACTCCACTTTGGATAGGTCTGCCCAGCGCTTTCCGCAGACGGGGGAGCTTTCTAGAGCGGTTCAGGACCAGATTGCAGAGATGGATCTGCATGACCTCTGGCGCACCATGCACCCCGCCGATAGGGACTACTCATATTTCTCCCACGCACACCGCACTTATTCGCGGTTGGACTACCTCTTGGTGAGCGGACCGCTTCGCTCGGCCGCCACGGCGGAAGACATCGGGGTTTTGTCCCTGTCCGACCATGCGCCGGTTTCCGGAATATTTGCTTGGCCGGCGGCCCCCCCCTCTAGAGGGATGTGGCGGCTTCGGGACACGCTTCTCCATAAGAAATCGGTGGTGAAGCGAGTGGAGGAGGTCATTCAGGAGTACCTGACCCACAATAACAACTCCGACACGACCCTAGCAACGCAGTGGGCGGCTTTGAAAGCGGTCGTCAGAGGGGAGTTTATCTCCATTTCCTCGGCGGAGAACAAGGAGCGGCAACGTAAGAGGGAGGAACTAACGGCGCAGGTCAGGGAACTTGAACAGGTTCACCGCCGGACGGGAGCTCCTCGAGTTTGGAGGCAGCTGAAGGCTGCGCGGAAACTCCTCTCTGCGTTGGACCTGGACCGGGCGGAGTATGCGGCGTTGCGCTTGAAACATGCCTTTTACACCGGCGGGGACAGATGCGGTAAGCTCCTGGCCCACCGGCTCAGGGCTGCGCGGCAGCGCAACGTGGTAAAGGAGCTAGTGGGAGCGGACGGGGTCCCGATTTCCGGTGACGCGGAGGTGGTGGATTCCTTCCGTGCCTTCTACGAGGCGCTGTACGCTGCAGAGCCCTCCCCACCGGGAGAGGCTGAGGCCTATTTGGAATCAGTATCCCTCCCAGTCCTGGATCCCGCCCAGGCGGACCACCTAGAGAGGAACATTCATGTGGAGGAGGTCATCTCCGCTATTGCACGGTTGAAGCACGGCACGGCCCCGGGCCCGGATGGCTATACGGCCTTGTTTTACAAGACCTTCTGTTCCACTGTCGCGCCTCTCCTGGCTCGCTTGTTCAATTCCTTCTCTGAACCGGGAGCCATCCCACCGGACCTCCTCTCGGCGACTGTGTCGGTTATTCCGAAACCGGGGAAGGACCGGACTCTGTGCGGCTCGTATCGGCCCATCTCACTTCTAAACGTGGACCTCAAGCTTTACACGGGGATCTTGGCGGCCAGATTGGGTCTGCACCTACCAGGTCTGGTGGAGGCGGACCAGGCCGGTTTTGTGCCCGGTAGGCAAACGGTCGACAACACCAAGAGGGTGACGCACGTGCTTGAAAAGGCCTCACGCGTCCCAGGGGAGCGGATGCTGCTATCGGTCGACGCGGAGAAGGCCTTTGATAGGGTTCATTGGCCGTACCTCGAGCTGGTTCTCGGGAAACTGGGGATCGGCGAGAAGTTCCGCACTATGGTCTTTAATTGTTATAGGAGGCCGTCAGCATCGGTGCGGGTCAACGGACACAGCTCCTGCAGCTTTGCCATTGAGCGCGGCACGAGACAGGGCTGCCCCCTCTCGCCGCTCCTGTTTGCTCTCTATATGGAGCCGTTTGCCCAGAGGATTCGCGATAACCCGGATGCCATTGGGGTGAAGATGGGGCAATACACCCATACTGTCAGCTTATATGCGGACGATGTCTTGCTGACCCTGGCTGACCCCAAGCGGTCGCTCCCTGCCTGCGTCCAGGAACTGAACTCCTTTGCCCGCGTGGCGGGCTTCAAAATGAACATGTCTAAATCGGCTGCCCTGGATGTATCACTCTCTGTAGCCACTAGGCGGGACCTCCAGCGCCTTTTTCCTCTGCAATGGTCCTCCTCCACGGTGCCTTACCTGGGGATTTTGCTTGCACCCTCCCTACCTGCAATGGTCACTGCCAACTATTCCTCCCTGGGCAAAAAGATCAAGGAGGAACTCAGCCGATGGAACAAAGGCCTGCTCTCGTGGCTGGGCCGTATCGCAGCTGTGAAGATGACGATACTGCCTCAGATCCTGTATCTTTTTCGCGCTCTGCCTTTACAGCCCCCTGTGGGTTGGATACGGCAGGCGCAGGCTGACATCTCCCGCTTTGTGTGGCAAGGCCGCAAGCCTCGGATGAAACGGGTCCTCTCCATGCTTGCCCCGGAGGCAGGGGGTCTCGGTGTCCCGGACCTCCGGAAGTACTTTCAGGCGGCGCAACTTCGATATTTGGTGGAGTGGAGCCGGTGGGAGTCGGACAAGCACTGGCTCTTTCAGGACCAGGCAGTTGCGGGCCGTACCCTCCAGGAGGTCCCGTTCCTGCGGCGCACTCACCGCCCGCCTAATCTCTACGCCTCCTTTATCACCCGGGTTCTGCTGCGAGTGTGGGATGCGGTGTGTGAGCTTCGTGAGCTCACCACTTTTCCGTCACCGTTTACTCCCATTGCTGGCAATCCAGACTTCACTCCAGGTCTGGAACCGGGAGCTTTTTCCCACTGGGTGAGCGCGGGTTGTAGGGCGCTTTTCCAGATCTACGGGCCGGAGGGTGTGCTCCCCTTCCAACAGCTCCGTCAGGAGTTTGGCCTAACGGAGGGGGACAGACTGCGTTATATGCAAGTCCGCCACTGGGCTCTTCAACCCTCAGTGCGCGATGTCGCTGCCCGTTCGATTACGCCCTATGAGCGGTGGCTGGTAACCCGGACCTCGGATGCCAAGCTTATCACCGACTTGTATAAGTTTCTCCAACCCCCGCCGTTTCATTACCATAACCCTGGGAGGGAGCGCAGGCACAGGGAATTGGGCAGGACCTTGAGCCACAAGGAATGGGACAGGATTGCGTATCGGGCGAGGCACTCTGCGTACCACACTGGGTTGACGGAGACCTTTACTAAGGTGTCCACCTATTGGTATTACACCCCGGAGAGGCTCTACGAGATGCGCAAAATCGGCGATAAAGGTTGCTGGCGCGGCTGCGGACAGGAAGGCACCCTCACGCACATTCTCTGGGAGTGCCCGGTGCTGTCGGCCTATTGGAAGGAGGTCTTGGATGAGGTGGATAGGCATTTTGAGATCGAGCTCCCGCGCTTCCCTGCGTAGGTCTTGCTAGGCCTCCCCAATGACCTGATGTACCCGCTGAAGTCCCGCAGGGGTAGACAGATTGCGATTGCGCTAGGCTCAGCGGTTCAAAACATCCTTGTACTCTGGCGTACCCCCACTGCCCCCTCTATCACTGGCTGGCTGCACCGGCTCTGGCAGGTATTGGGTATGGAGAAGATGTCGCTAACAGTAGCTGGGAATGTAGACCAGTTTGAAGAGCTCTGGCACCCCTTTTTAGCACTGCTGTCCACGGAATTTCGCGAGCTCACGTGTCCACGGTACCTGCGACTCCTTAGGCTGACGCCGCCGGCGGCTCCAGCGGAGTGAATGTGGCGGGATCGGGGGGTTTGGGCTGGGGGTGGGGGGCGGGGTTACATGCTTCTAAATGCTGACTTTCGGACGGGGATGTTGGGGTATTGTTTTCTTCCTTTTTCTCCTTGCTTTTCTTTCTTCTACTTTTCCGGGGACGGAGGGTTGGAGGGATGGTGTGTTTTTTCACTATGTTGCGGAACGCTACTCCAGCTCGGCCTTGCTCGGGGAATGGGGGTCTACTGGAGGGTCATTCGCACTGCCTTATTGCCTTATGACTTATGCCCTGTTACCCTCCGGGGCTGCCTGCCTCCCTACTTTCCTTCTGAATCGCTGCAACGTTTCGCGTCTTGTACTGTATGTTCGCTTGACCTCCTATTCCCTTCCCCATGTTTTTTGTACCTTAATAAAAATACTTTAAACCTAAAAAAAGGACAGCACAGTAATTAAAAATAGGTCATGTTCTAAATGCTTCCATGAGTAGATTTATTTTCCACGTGGATCTTCTTATTTTTATGTCTGCAGGAATCCCACAAAGTGATGATTGGAATAATTGATCTTTTCCCTGATGTAGTAAGAGGTACACTTCCTAAATGTATATGGACGGTACCTTTCACAGTTGCGTGATATTTTCCATCAATTCCTGGAGTCAATGATCTTCCAAGGTGTTTAATGTAATTAGATTCAGAGTGCTGTTAGAAAATTTACAATAACAACAATATGTTCCTCTAAAGAGGAGGGCAAGTTTATCTACCAACAAAACTGAACTTTCCCAAGCTGCATACCACACCAGTATGCTACCTTGTTGCAAGACTGTCCTAAGAACCAAGCTAATCAGTGGACAGAGCAATGGAAATGAATGGTAGAACAGGATAAATATTATAGTCCTATGTTTCTATGGCAGAGGGTTGTAAATATTAAACCTTCGTACATTGCCAATTTAGTTTTCTCTGCACTGAAACTCTTAGCAATGCGTTTGAAGTCGACTGTGGTAGACACCAAAGCATTTGCCTTTCAATTTGAGGAAGCCTACCCATTTCAAATTGAGGTGAAGGAATTGGTTATTGCCTACTGCAGTCGCTTTTCAACCAGAGGAGCAGTTTTTCAAAGGGTGTGAATATATTTGTTCAGAATTGCTGCTCATTCAGTGTTAGGAGTTACTGCATCGATATGGCATGCATGCATTTTACCTGTACTTTTTGTATCTAGCTGTGTCCAGTGGCCTTTCAGTAAATGATGCTGGTTTCAGGGCTTTTGTTGTACACTAAATCACCTTGCCGAAAGTTTTACACAAATCATGTTTGAGATTTTGCTCAAGACCCCTTTCTTTTCTGATATAAGATTTTCTGTTGTCTGAGAAGACTGACCTTCAAAATCTAAGTTTTTGATGACTAGCTGATATTTCACTGATTGGTTAAAGTGACGAATTGGCTCTTGTTTCAAAACCACCACATAATACGGCTCAGCGTGTTTCCCTTTTTAATCTTTAGAGACTTACAAGGTCCAAATTATCACAAAAAATAAAAAAAAGTTGAGGTTTTAAAGACTTTGCAAATTACCCTTGTGTATATACATTAATGGGTACCAACTATGGTATTTTTTATGATCTGTACCATTGAGTCTTAAAGGCATTACTAAGCACTAACGTTGAGACTTCATTGACAGATGAGACATCCTGCCTTTTTAAAAATTCCCAATGAAGCAGATGGTAGATTTGAATGTCTGGCGTGAGACCAGGATCCATGCTGGAGGAATGTATTCTGGAGAAACTGAAGGTACCTCTGTTTATATACGTCTTTATTGATGATGAATGAAAGGTTGCCAAAAGTTGTGTACTTCAGGGGTTTTCTTTCACTTACATTAAGAAATACTTTTTTGCAGCATATTTCATCTATTCATGGTCGCAGAATATTTCATCTATTCATGGTCCCTGTTGAATGGTTTTCATACTCTTCACTTGTGTGCAGGCTGTAGTGGGATTCAAATTGGTCAGAACAGTTTGCGTTCAGTTATACCACTAACATTATTTATACTCAACAAGGATGAAGGAGAGGCACTCATGTACCAGGTTAGGCATTCTCCCACCTTCTGCTTGTGTAAACAACTTTATTGATTTGGTGTGATGTTTTACCGGACTGTTGCTTTTTAAGAAGCGGAACACATGAGAAAATAATGTTTTCTTTAATGCCACAATTAACAAACAATTACTATAACTGTTACTATGCAGTACACTATAGAATCGCTTTTAAACACTAAACGCATTTAACAGAACGGACCTTCGAAACTTGCGTGTAACCTTGAGGTTCTTCTGTTGGCTTCATTATAGCTGGTTGAGGTTGAGGCATCACGTTAGGTATTTTTACACTTCCTGACTGAGCCGGCTAAAATGAAAAAACAAATCCATTACATATACGTTAATAGTAACACTCTTTTCACACATGTGCCGCTACACTTGACTGAGGCATATTGTCATATAAATTCCAAAATGAATGGGAATGTATATCTATTTTACTGCAGAACTTCTGGGATACCATAGTATAGCATATTAAAAGCAGAACATGAGAAGCTATGTCTTTTTAATATATGGTACTTATTGAACCTCACAGCTAGCATTTGCAAACCTTATTTAATGCAAGTATACCACGAAAATAGTGTATTAACTTACAGGACTTTACATCCAAGGAGCCACACTTCTCGAATATTTCACTATACTGTGGCAAAACCCTGAGGTGCAAAAAGCAAGCACTGGTGAATCTGCCTTCCCAACAAGAAAAACCAAAAGGAAATGGACGGAGCGTTGACAATACAAGCACTCGCCCCCAGTCAACTGATCTGGGTTTCATCCATCACCGTTCTTTAGCCCACTCTGGCCACAATAAGAGGCATAAACAAACTTACAGGTTACCTTCCACTTTTAAGAATAACTGCGGAGTATAAGTTTAGCTAAGGAGGGTTTATACCATTAGCATAAGTAGGTCTAATTCAAAGAGTTGAATAAAAAGTCTTTTAAGACATCTGCCATCCTCAAAAGGAGTAAAAGTGTAGACCAAAACAGACGTCTGGATGGGCATACACTCACAAAAAAGGACAGTAATATGGAATCGTAGTTTTCTAAGTTGACAGTTGAAGGGGAAATACAAATCTCAGGTGGGCACAGACTGGAGGATGCCACACTTCAGGAGAACAAGTCCAAGGGCGCACACATTCTAGACCTAACGAATTACGTCAAAGTAGGAACTTTAGGTGTGTCAGACTTATGGATGGTGCTTGCCAGGTGCACAAGTTCAAGCCTGTATACTCAGGACTCGCCAAATTGGACTGATTAGCCATCAGACCTCCAAAGGGGGGATTCTGAACCCAATAGATGGGACTTCAAAAGCCCCATTATCTCATGGAATGAGGCAGGAATCTCCCCAAAAATAGACACTGACTTCTTAAATTTCCTAACACCCTATGATGTAATTATACTTCATGAAACATGAAAAAACAAGAAACAGCAGAGGATTGCAGATATTATGCAGAATTGATAGCTGCTCGTCAACCAATGTAAGGGAGGATACCCGCTACATTTATTTTTTATTTTTTTTATTTTACTGAGTTTTATATAGTGCGAACTAGATCCGAATCGGTTATCAGTGCGCTTTACATAGCACCAGTTGCATTACATGAGGGGACATTCATTTTTTTGTTAGGCACGGGAAGATTAAGTGATTTGCCCAGAATCACAGGGCGGATTGTATGCCTTGAGCGCCCTACAGGCATCATTGAGGCCCAGGCGAGGAGGGGGGTCTTGGCAACAAGAAGCTCTGCGGGGCACGAGACACAGCTGTGTGTCCAAGAAGGCCTTGGCCTCGCTCACCATAGGAGGACCCCTCATGTGTCCCGAGCCCGGTGATGAATAGAAAGAGAGTAACAAAACTCCGGCATATGGGAGTCCGTGAGCCCTCCCTGGTTCCGGTGCCTGAGCCACAACAGCAGGTCAGAAGCTATATGCAAATGTAGAGCTAGGGGAGAAGGAATCGCGCTAGCTGTCGCAGAGGAGACACTCATCAAAAGGTGCAGGACTATCGCGCCTCGAAGCAGAAGCGACATGCCGCGGAAACTGCATATTTCTCCTAAACACGTTAACACAAGGCTGGTCCTGCGCAAGATCGCATGCTTCACTTTGTAATATAGTTTGAAGTCACGAACGGCAGACGTTTTTATATAGCGACGCGTGGCACCATCGTTCTTCTTTTAGAGCACAACGTGAGGTTTCTAAAAGATAGATAGAAAACAAGCATAAATGAGTCACGTTAGATGGAGCAGAGCGGGAGGGGGAGGGGGTGGGGAGCAGAGCCTTTGAAGAGCTGTGCTTCCTCTCCCACTTCAAGGCAAATGTGAAGCAGTGGGCGGGGAAGCACAGGAGCAAATGGTAAGGTCGGGTCTGATGCAATTATGGCAAGCGCGCTGGGGAAGCCTGTGGGAGGGAGGCTGAGGCTTTGATGTGGGGAAATGCGCGTGCTTGTGGTCACGTGATGTCACGTGAACTGTTGGAAATCCGCACTCTCAATCCGCCTGGTTTAACTTTCTGGTTTCACCCCAATAGGTCTCTCTGCGAGAACTAAAAAACTAGGGTTACTGCTCGGGCTTTTCCCAGTTGAACCAGCGCAATAGTGGAACAGCTTAACTCGCTCACGTATTGCATACCAAGAACTAATGTCCTTAAGGAAAACCTGGAAGTCTTGGCTTTTCCCTGTTCAATGTTTGATAGTGCACAAGTTTTATTTGTGGTATTGGTTTGGGCTAGCACCAGGATACGTTTTAGGTCACAACAGTGCTTTATATATATATTTTTTTTCATAATGTTCAGCATGATCCCTTTGCTTTAAGAAGTACCAGGATATATGCATATGCTGTATGACTGTGAAAGTGAATTAGATTCCAGGGGTTGCTAGAGGAAATAGTGGACAGGAAGTGGCAGGAAAAGAGAAGTATAATGAAGAGCTAGCGAGACTAATGGCCATAATTGAGGAAGCACAAAAAAAGAGACCTTGGAAAATAAACACACAAAAAAATAGAACACACTACCGTTCCCATAATGAGAGAGAAATAAAGAAAAATGTGGTTGCAAAAAATCTAACCTTTTACCTTTTCTCATATGACAACCTGACCAGGGCCCCTCTCCTCAACATCAGAAGTATCTGCTCATGTAGCTCACTTGTTAAGCTGTAAAGTGCAGTAATGTTTGGGCAGGCCTCACCATACAGGGTACCCTATGACATCTAACAATGAGATTTGTATAAATTCTGGCTGCATTTTCAATCTCTGGAGTGTGGTGACCCAGTTAGATGTTCTCAATGAGTCAAAACGGTGAATCTAGTACATCTAAACAAATGCATATTCTAGTATTATCAGAGAAACACTTTTGGCTAGATTTTTAATCAGGTTGAGTGTTCAGTATCCTTCTTGGGTCACCTTCTCACCAGGGTATGTTAATTTCCACATGTGCTCATAGTTGGTTGGGAGTTCCTGTATTTATTCTCCCTTCTTCACGGCCACATGCAGATGGTCATTCCTGTTCAATAATATGAAGATGTAGGGGGACATATAGTTGGAAAATATGCCTTCAGAGCACGATGACACTGTATGCCCTAGACATACCAACTGAGAATAGAGAATTTACTCATGTGGATGAGGCAAGGGGACGGAGGGTGGCTGAGACAATGGATAGTGAGAAAAGTGGCAGCAATGAGGGACTTGAATGCAAGAGGAGACCTCAGGGATTGTGCACACTTAGTGGGGGTAACTGATATACGACCAGGTCATTTCCTAGTGCACGGTGCACTATGGGCAGTCGTTCAAAAGGGCTGGAGTTTAGGGAAAAGTAAACCACTTGGGACTAAAAATGCTCTGCATGACCAATAGAAAAAGGAACGCAGTTACCCTAATGTACAAAGTACTGATTGAGCAATACAAAATCAATTTAGTCCCCTAAAGACATTTGTGGGGCCTTGACAAAAATGGCAACACATACAAATAGCGTCACCCAAAGTGTCTAACAATGAGTGTTTCTGTTTCATATATTGATATCATTTATTTAGAGTCTATACCACACCTAAAGACTTACTAGGGTATCCCTGTACAACAAGCAAGAGGTCACCAATACGGAAAGCTGAATGGTAATCATTATCATATGGTGTGCTATGTACTGTAGTCGCCAACTATTGTGAGGGAGAGATCGCAACAATAGTTGGGGTGACAAACATTTTGAAAAAGCACCAGATGTGTTTGTATCCTAGAGTTGTTTGGAGACCCTAAAACTAAAAAAAGCCACCAACAGATTTGATTTGGCTCTAGCATTAGCAAACAGACAAACGGCGTTGACCTGGAGATCATACTAAGGCCCAAACTGAACAATCATTGAAAATGCAATAGGTCTCGCCTTTGATCAAGTTAAAGACATTTGCTTTGCTAATGGTATTGTATTTTAGCTTTGCATTATTTAGTGTATATTTGTGATATGTGCATATATTTCTCCTCGCCCCTTTAGTCTGCCTCATGCTATTGTAATGCTCACTATATGAAATTAACACACATACTATTCTTCTATTTATTCACCTCCGAAATCTGAAACACTGCTCTTTTCCTACTAACGCTATGCTTTAAACTACTACACACCTAATAAAACAATTCTAACTACATACAACTACAACATATCACAAATATACATTAAATAATGCAAAGCTAGAGAACAATAACATTAGCAAAATAAATGGCTTTAACGCAATCAAAGGTGAGACCTATTGCATTTTCAATGCTTGTTTTTGTTATCATGGCCTAGGCGTAGAAAACATTCCACTTGTTAATAATGTGAACCCGATATGCCCTTTTGTAAGGCTCTGAAAACTCATCTATTTTAGCACTAGGGTATCTTTTATTTTGCTCCTTTTGGTCCTTGCTAATGCTAGGCAGTACACCCATGGGCATTTGTGCGCTCTGTTGTCTCTTTTTTCAGCCATACGGAGATTTGTTGGGGTGTACAGGATAATGAACCGAGACCAGGATTCAAGCCTGGTTCCCTAAGGAGCATGGGCGGAAGCATGGCCATTATGGAATATCGCCTTTCGTGAAAGCGGGACTCAAGTTTAGAAGAGGACCTCAATTTAAGCCACGCCTCTTCGAGCTTTCAGTGGCTCACCGACCTCTATAATTTAAAACTTATTTATGTTAAACCTTATTACATCATTGCTGAAGCTCTTCTAAAGAGGAGGGTTGGGAGCATCTGCTACCTAGGGTACAAATTACGCACTTTGTCAGTCATTACTCTCCCTAGAACTAAAAGAGTTTTGTCACTGTAGTGCTTAGAAGTGCAGCGTAACAGAGAATCGTGCTAAATTAGGGTACAAATTAAGTATTTTGTCAGTCATTACTCTTCCTCGAACTAAAAGTGTTTTGTCACTATAATGCTTAGAAGTACAGAGTAGCTGAGAACCCTGCTAATATATAACACTAGACCACACCACCCTCTTTGCCAAAACAGCAATATGTGAAAATAAAGGGAAAGAAGGTTGCTCACTTAAGATACGAGCAAACAATTCTTAAACCACTGCTGCTCATTGGTCTATTTCCCCTGGCTCCTATTGTTCAGCTGGACTACAAACACACAATTTCATGGTGGGATATGTAGTGCTAGGTCGCATTATTTACTAAATGGTATAGGCTAGGCAGAAAGAACGTGACGGAAATAACCGCACCGACCGATTGCTCAACGGATTCTAATAACCGTTTACTTATCTTCTTAATTTCAGCCAGGGGAAAAAATGAGTGAAAAAAAAAAAAAAAGAGGGGCACATTACCGTACAGCCGAACTTCTCAAGCAATTCTCTAGGCAAATTGAATGCAAAATATTGTGATGATTTGGGAGATGACTAGGTTTGTGTTGTGAATTGTTATAGGACAAAACAGACTACTGTGCTTACCGGGTCGCATTGCACACCATCTTCGTCCCTTTCTTTTCCACAACAATAGAATAAATCATCAGTCAATTCCAATGTTCCTTTTACATCTCATCTATTTACCAAAGTGGTTGGGGGAGGGGAGTTTACCCCTCCGGGTCACGTATTTCTTTGCCACAAGGTTGGAACACACGCCTTCTTCCACCAGACCTGACACAAAGACCCACAAGTCGGCAAATGGATAGCCATGTGTCCCACGCTGAGCTTTTATTAACCCCCGCACTCCCCCATACCGTGGGAAGTATCTACCCAAAGACCCAAACAACTGTTATCCCAATACACTTAGCCAACAAGGTCGTAATTGTTGTGGTGGTTGTTGGCCGCAGTTTTATTGGGATCATGAATCACATCTGGGTCATATACATGTCAACACAATATCCCATAAATTATATCTGGGTCATAAACGTGTCATACAACATGTCTGGGTCATAAATCATACATGCCATCGCCGTGGTCATAAATCATATCTGCGTCATAAATCATACATGTCATCATCATCATAAATCATATCTGGGTCATAAATCATACATGTCATCCTCATTGTGGTAAATCATCTCTGGGTCATAAATCATACATATCGTCATCATTGTCATAAATCATATCTGGGTCATAAACATGTCAATCATCATATTGTGCAGATCATATCGTGGTACATTCAGTTCGTAGATGGCACGCCTACCAAACCAGTTCTTTTGTTGGTCCGTTGGTATTCCTCATGGTCGTGTTACCTCAGGGACCGCCATTTTGGCTGGTCACCCACGCCCTTTGCGTGTATGGAGGGGTAGCTTCTCCAAGGAGTTAGGCCCCAACTCGCTACCTTTGTGTGCCCTGCCGTCCGGCCGGGTCTGGGCCGCGAGCGCCGTCTCCGTTCGCTACTCCCCTCCTTGGCCCGGCCACCTCACCCTGCCGTGCGGCATCCCAAAATGAGTGGCCTACTTCTACACACCGCCCTGTTGGTGTGTCTCCTTAGCCATCCGTTGTAACCATTCCCGTCAATGCTTGTGTTGCTGTCCAGCACTGCGACAACTGCTGGTTCCTAGGTGTGGGTGGGTGGGTCAAAAAATTCAGGTGCGCCGCTTCCCCCGCTCCGCAAAAATTAGGAGCTATCTGGGGGGAGCGGTGGCTTATATCCCCCACTTCTGCTCGTCCGTTCCCTGCAGCTGGCTCCCCATTGGGGGGTTTGTACCATGCTGTCCCCCCGATTGGCTGAGGGTTCCTTGGTGTCAACAGGATGTTCCCCTGTGAGGTGTTAAGCCTTCCTGCCGCTTCTGGGCGCCCATAACCGATTCTTCCACTGGGGCTCGGCGCGGATTAAGGCGCCGGCCCTTGAGCCTCCCCCCCCCCCACCCCCCCCTCTTCGGGGGTGGTGCGGCGGCCTCTGCAATTTCAGTGACCAGCAGTCCTTACCCCCTTGGCACAGGGACTGCAGGCCCCGCCTCGCTCGTGTGTGTCAACAGGGGTGTTTGGCTGTCAAAATTAGAACCTGCCTCAGTGACACACTGGATGAAACTTTCCTCCTGCCTGCGTCCGGGGCAGTCCGTGCACGGGGTGGAATGGACAGAGGAGGCTTTTGCATGCCGCCGCGGGCTGCTGCAGTGGGAGGCCTCACAGAGAGGAGCTGGAAGGAAGGATGTGGGACACAGCCGCCACTGCTGCATCCAGGGTCGGATGGAGATGTCACAGAATCACACAGACCTACCTGCTGCAGGAACCGTGTCCAGCGCCCTCTTGCGAAGGAAGGAGGCAGGGCCCTCTTGCTGCCCAGGGTCCCCTCAGCACAACCCGGTAGGGCTAAGTAAGAGAAGGAGGCTCCTAGATGCGTCTCCCTGAGCTCGGGGAAAGCAGCCTCTACATCCTCGACTAGCAGCACAGTGGGCAGGGCGGGCAGCGCCTGCTCGCGGTCTCTGGTCCACACCGGCCGGCTGCTCCACAGTTCACTTCCCGATCCCAGGCACGCGCCTCGAGCTGCCGCAGTGTTAAGGCAAAGCTGCTCCGCCTGCACATGACACGCACCCGAGAGGCCGCTGGTGGCGTGTGGTACCTGCTGGATGCGCTACTATCTGCCGGAGCCCAAGAGCGGCAACTTTATTACTCAAACCCCGTGAAAGACTTTATTATGTTAGTTTTGGCCCTGTGGTTTCGCCCCAAGATGAACATAGGTAGTGGCGCCATTTTGTGAAACACTTTATAAGGCATGCCCACAGCTAGCTCTTATTCTGTGCCACTCACCACGCAGCTAAATGCTGAGGGGCCCATCCATTATTGATGCACGAGGGTGCCTCGTAGCCCGTCATTAATTTCAGTGGCAGCCTCGAGTTGTGCAAATACCGATTCCATGGTGCAGAAAAAACATTAAAGTTAACACAGTATGAGAAATGGTAAAACGATTATAATTACGAGTACAATGTGACCAGATTAACTAGTTAAACAAGCCAGTGTTTTCAGTCTTTGCCTGCAGAGCAGCTGGGTCTCACAAAGTGGGTCTCTCAGCACAGACCCGCAGCTCCACTCCACGGCGGTCTCTGCCCCATCTTCTCAAACACCAACAGACCAATGAGAGAGCTGATTGGCGCATGCTCCAGGCGTGAAGCCTGCGTGGTTGCAGTACGCCTGGTGCATGCTCCTTCAAAGCACTCATGAAGACATTTCTTATCAGCTTGTTAAATAAACAAGCTGATAAGAAATGTCTTCACGCCAGACGCAAAGCAGGCGAGCCAGTCCGGCTCGGAGACAAAGGGCGTGAACAGAAAACCCTCATTTCCAATGGCAGGCCACCATTCAGCATAAACGGTGAGGCCGTCCAATGGAAATGAGGGGCGGGGCTTAAAGCCCTTTTCTGAAAGGCATCACCTATAAAATCTCTCACGGAGGCGGAGCAGCGCTTTGCGCGTCAACGCACTCTAGACATAAAAATGGAAATGCAAACTGGTAAAATGGGTGGAGTGTGAAAGCTCTAATTATTCAGAGAAGCTAGGAGAGGACCTGGGCAATCCAAATTAACAGCAGCAAAGAATAATATATTGGTGGCTCTTTTTTTTGTTGTTTTTTTTAAACCAAAAAAGGAAGTGTAGAGGGAGTGATAGAATCACCCTCCTGGTAGATTCGTATAAACAAAGAGATTCTATCAAAAAAAAGTGCAAGTGTTATTTTTAAGGTTTTATTGTATATATTGAAAGGGAGGTTGGCTCTTCATCGGACCAGTGGGATGACGGCACTATGTGCTTTTAAAATACTTTTTTATTCGCTTCCCTAGCTGGGAATGTTAAAAATGGGTTGTGAGGTAGGGCTGTTGGCACCTACCGGGTCGACATGTTTCACAGACAGTCCCCTACTGTCTGATCATCAGGACCATTGGTGGTCCCTACTGGGAGGTACTCAGTTCTAAGTAGTTTTGCCTAGAGTCCTACAAACTGATAGCAAAAATCAGCTGCCAGTTTGTGCTTCAGGGCATGAGTTGGCCCGGTGTGAAGCTTAAAAAAGGAATGAAAAAAGACGCACTGGTCTCTGGAAGAGAAAGGAAAAAATAAGGGAGAAATATAACAGAATGAAATTATACATTCATAGCACATGGTTAGACTAGACCTTGTCATTGAATTTTTAAACGTATGCATTGTTTAGCAACATTTAGGAAGGTAGCTATTACCAAATATACTCTCAAATGGGGAGCTTTTTTCGTAGAACAAACATACATATAGTCTCAACACACATACAACAGTGACTCACAAAAAAGGACTGACACCCATTACTACCAATGTCTCGGTTCTTTTGTTGACAAAAAGTTTTGCGATCGGTTTACTCGTTTTCGGAGTTGCGATTGCAAGTGATAAGGAAGGCGCAGAGATATATATAGAATATACATACTTTCCCGGTTCTGAAAGCGTGCCTCATGAGCCGGCTGATACGAGGGTTTTACGATGCGGTCAACTAAAAAGGATAAAATAGAGCCGCATCCTCTCGTTAGACGGTATTGTTCACGGGAGCATATTTTACCTTGTTGTTTCTGAAAATCTGTCGCACTCGGCTGTTTGTTCACAGTCGATTTACTTACGTAACCGCTGATCGACAGTGCCTTATTCCTACCCCCGTGCCGCTCCGAGGAGAACATCAGCTTCACCTCGCTCTCGTCTATTTATACATATACCGGTTTTGCATTGTCATCGGCATTGTATTATTTTCCAACTACTAGTCTGCTAACCCAAGATGGCCGCTTGTTTTTGGAACACTTCCTGGTTGGAATGGAAGTAGTGTTTTTTCTTTGTCTGTCGGGTACAAGAAAATTTTTCGGAGGAAAAATTATTTCCAGTAGTTGGGTAGACAGTAGTTTAAACCCTAAAAGGGTATGTGGATAGGGTTTATGAAGTAGATTCTTTTCAGAGAGGAGAGGTCATTTCTATTCAGTGCTGCATCATAGTCGACCCCAGGGTATATCGTCATTAAGGACGTTTTTATTGGATTTGATTCTGAACACCCATATTTGTTCTTTCTCTAGGAGTTGTTCTTCTCTAGCAACCAATTCAATTATTGTCCATGACATTTCTTCTGGTTTGTGGCCCATTTCCAGAAAATGGTTGGTTAATTTTGTACTGGATTTTTTACATTTGACGGTGCTCTCATGCTCACCTATCCTCGTCTTGATAGCTCTGCTGGTCATTCCTACATACTCCATATTGCATGGACACTTTATCAGATATATGGCATTCGAGCTGTTGCAGTTGCTGAAGTTTCTTTGCTCCCAAACTGTGCCATCGTTGAATGTAATTGTTGTACTCTTTTTGGTCAGACAACACACTTTACAATTTCCACAGGGGTGGTGACCATGCACAAAGTTCACATTTTTCGCTTGATTATTGTTGGCAGGTCTTGGTCTAGTGTGGACTAGCATGTCCCGGGTGCTCTGCGCTTTTTTGTGCGAAAAAATGGGTTTTGGTAATTGGAGATTGCCACTGTTCAAGATTCTCCAATTCTTATTGATGATCTTAGTCACCTGGTTGGAGCTCGTGTTAAATGTGGTGACACAGATTGGTCTTCGTTCTTCCTCCTTTTGGATTTTGTCTTCCAGAAGGCTTTCTCTACAGTTGTTCCTTGCCCTTTTGTAGGCCTGCTCGATGATTCTCTTTGGATATTGACGTTCTTCCAATTTTTTCTTGAGATCTTTAGACTGAATTTTGAAATTGCTCATCTCTGTGCAGTTTCTGCGAAGACGTAAAAATTGTCCATATGGTAAGTTGTCCCCCAGATGTTTGGGGTGAAAGTTCTGATGCATTAGTAGGCAGTTTTTAGATGTGCTTTTAAAGTGAGTAGTAGTCATCAGCTTACCATCCTTTGGGAAAATGTTTAAATCCAAGAAAACCAGATTGCTTCTTGAGGTTGTGCTTGTGAAGTTTAGAAAGTCGTCTTGTAGATTTAACCATGTGAGGAACTGTCTAGAGGTTTTTTCATCTCCATCCCAGATGATAAGGATTTCATCGATGTATCTCTTCCAGGTCTTAATGTGATGCCTGAAAGGGTTCCTAGGGTTCAGGATTCTGGTGACCTCAAGTTGGTGAACATAGAGACCGGCTATGCTCGGCGCAAATGTGCTCCCCATGCTCGTCCCATGCTTTTGGAGATATATGGTACCCTCATATTCGAAGAAGTTCTCTCTCAGTGCCAGAGAGCAGCATTCCATGATCACATTGCGTGGAGTCTGGTAGTCATGCTAGTCCACACTAGACCAAGAACTGTCAACAATAATCAAGCGAAAAATGTGAACTTTGTGCATGGTCACCACCCCTGTGGAAATTGTAAAGTGTGTTGTCTGACCAAAAAGAGTACAACAATTACATTCAACGATGGCACAGTTTGGGAGCAAAGAAACTTCAGCAACTGCAACAGCTCGAATGCCATATATCTGATAAAGTGTCCATGCAATATAGAGTATGTAGGAATGACCAGCAGAGCTATCAAGACGAGGATAGGTGAGCATAAGAGCACCGTCAAATGTAAAAAATCCAGTACAAAATTAACCAACCATTTTCTGGAAATGGGCCACAAACCAGAAGAAATGTCATGGACAATAATTGAATTGGTTGCTAGAGAAGAACAACTCCTAGAGAAAGAACAAATATGTGTGTTCAGAATCAAATCCAATAAAAACGGCCTTAATGACGATATACCCTGGGGTCGACTATGATGCCGCACTGAATAGAAATGACTTCTCCTCTCTGAAAAGAATCTACTTCATAAACCCTATCCACATACCCTTTTAGGGTTTAAACTACTGTCTACCCAACTACTGGAAATAATTTTTTCTCCGAAAAATTTTCTTGTACCCGACAGACAAAGAAAAAACACTACTTCCATTCCAACCAGGAAGTGTTCCAAAAACAAGCGGCCATCTTGGGTTAGCAGACTAGTAGTTGGAAAATAATACAATGCCGATGACAATGCAAAACCGGTATATGTATAAATAGACGAGAGCGAGGTGAAGCTGATGTTCTCCTCGGAGCGGCACGGGGGTAGGAATAAGGCACTGTCGATCAGCGGTTACGTAAGTAAATCGACTGTGAACAAACAGCCGAGTGCGACAGATTTTCAGAAACAACAAGGTAAAATATGCTCCCGTGAACAATACCGTCTAACGAGAGGATGCGGCTCTATTTTATCCTTTTTAGTTGACCGCATCGTAAAACCCTCGTATCAGCCGGCTCATGAGGCACGCTTTCAGAACCGGGAAAGTATGTATATTCTATATATATCTCTGCGCCTTCCTTATCACTTGCAATCGCAACTCCGAAAACGAGTAAACCGATCGCAAAACTTTTTGTGAACAAAAGAACCGAGACATTGGTAGTAATGGGTGTCAGTCCTTTTCTGCGAGTCACTGTTGTATGTGTGTTGAGACTATATGTATGTTTGTTCTACGAAAAAAGCTCCCCATTTGAGAGTATATTTGGTAATAGCTACCTTCCTAAATGTTGCTAAACAATGCATACGTTTAAAAATTCAATGACAAGGTCTAGTCTAAACATGTGCTATGAATGTATAATTTCATTCTGTTATATTTCGCCCTTATTTTTTCCTTTCTCTTCCAGAGACCAGTGCGTCTTTTTTCATTCCTTTTTTAAGCTTCACACCGGGCCAACTCATGCCCTGAAGCACAAACTGGCAGCTGATTTTTGCTATCAGTTTGAAGGACTCTAGGCAAAACTACTTAGAACTGAGTACCTCCCAGTAGGGACCACCAATGGTCCTGATGATCAGACAGTAGGGGACTGTCTGTGAAACATGTCGACCCGGTAGGTGCCAACAGCCCTACCTCACAACCCCTTTTTAACATTCCCAGCTAGGGAAGCGAATAAAATTATTTTTTCCACTAGCCAGGGAATTTTTAAACCCTTTTTTAATCACATTACTAGGTCCCTACACCTCACTACCTCCACTGTCACTGCACTAACGCATAGTCCTTCACCACAAAATTAAAGTGCTCCCGCGTAGCTCGTAGGTCGTAGCACGCCCCGCCCCGTAGAGGGACGGGAAGACCCCCATGATGAAGCATGACACTAAGGGATTCTTAGTGTGTGAGGGGTATTTTAAAAGCACATAGTGCCTTCATCCCACTGGTCCGATGAAGAGCCAACCTCCCTTTCTTTTTTTTTTGTAACATCGTTTTTATTGCAGTACCAAAATAATAGCATAGACAACATAATGATAAATAGCAGAGCAATATAGCAGTAAGGCACATAATCATTTCGCCCCCCCTACCACGTTATTCAAGTCTCCAAGTAGAAGACTGAACAACAACTATAATGAGTCCATTTCCTGCTTCATTGTCCAATGTCCATAGCCAGAAACACAGGAAGACGTGGACTGCTTTTAAATTTTCGCCCCTCCCCCACCCCCCATCAACCACTAACTCCCCCCCCAACTCCCCAAACTCCCTAACACCCCCCCCCCCCGTGGCAGCGCTATAGCGAAATCCTAGAGAAAAGTAAGGTCTGGTGTGTGCAAGGAGGAGTTAAACATTCACCAACGGTGTGCTCCTAGGCGTGCTAATGGGGTCGGCCGCTCCAGAGTCCGCATCCTCCCCATCCTCCTCATCATTATCATCCCGAAGTGCCTGCACCATCATTTCCCATGCTGTCGCCCTCTCCATGGCTTTCTCATCATCGGTTCTCCTAGCCATCTGGTATCGCAAAGTGCTTTCACAGGCTGCCCACCTCAGACACTCACCATACCAGCGCTTGTACGTGGGCCCCACTTTCGACTTCCAATTCCTAGTTATTTCCATCTTCGCCAGTATCAACCCCATATCTATGAATCTGCTCGTTGTCTTATTTTTGGATGTGTGCGGAAACCAGGGTAGAACCCCCACTGCCTTGGTGTACTGTATCTCCCTATCCGTGGCGTTATTTAAAGCCCTCCCAATCTCCTGCCAGTATTCCCCCAAGGTAGGGCAATCCCACAGCATGTGTCCCAGATCCGCCCCCAGTGTGTTGCACCTAGGACAGGCCGCCTGTTCCACTCCAAAGTATTGCCGTAGTTTCCCAGGCGTGAGGTATGCCCGATGAATAATATAAAAATGTATTAGTTGGAATCTAGCGTTCCTCATGCTCTTCTGCGCCCTCCGCAACAATTGACCCCAAGTGGCGTCAGGAATCTCCAATTGGAGGTCCAGTTCCCACTTCGTTTTTAGAGCTGTGAGCGGCTACAAGGCCTCCCGCAACATTCTGGAATACAGACAAGTTACCGCCTCAAAGGTTCCGGCCGCCATCATCGCATATTGGCACGCCATGGAGGTCGCAGGTTCCTGCAATCCCTCTCCCCAGTGGTCTTGCATGGCGCCCGTTATCGCCGCATGTAATAAATAATCGCCTCGTGGAAGGTCAAACCGCTCCTGTAACTCTTGAAACGGAAGCAATGCACCGTCTTCATACAAATCGCCCAGCACCTGAACCCCAGCCTCTTCCCAACCAAGCAGTCTCGACCAGTCTCCACCATGAGGCAGGGCTGTGACCATTCCCAGCGTGATCTCCGGAGCATACATGCGGCGGATTCCCGCTCGTTTGCGCGCCCTGTTCCAGCAAAGTCGGAACGTCTGCTCTTCCACTGTCAGATCCCTGAGCAATAACTTCTGATGCAGCGTGATGTACGCCAGCACATGCCGCGGGGTACCCTCATCTCTAGAATGCTCCGGCCCTCGATACACCCTCGCAACCTCCTGGGTGAAAGTCTGCAGTTGAGCCGCCAGGTAATAGCATTCGAAATCAGGCACCGCCATGCCTCCTTCATCTTTGGGTCGCAAGAGGGTATCCAGTGCTATACGCCGCCGACCCGTGCCCCATAAAAACGCTATGACCAGCGATCTTAGGCGCCAAAAGACTGAGCATGGCACCCATATTGGGAGAATCCTAAAATAATATAGAAGCCTAGGCAGTGCCACCATCTTAAGCAAAGAGACCCGACCAGCCAGTGAGAGTGGGAGAGTAGCCCAGAAATCCATACACCCTTTCAAGGCATTAATGCAACGAGTGATATTACCATCTAGCATATCCGCTGGGGTGTGGTATACATATACGCCTAGGTAGTGCAGGCAATGAGGTTCCCATCGTAGTTCCTGCGCCGTGAGGGGGCACGGCTCTCCCCGTCTCAACGGGTACAAACAAGATTTGGTCCAATTGACCTTCAGGCCCGACATCCACCCGAATATGTCCAGCAAACGTCTCGCTCCCAGCAACTCTTCCTCCGCATCGGCCAAGAACATCAACAAGTCGTCCGCATACAGCGAGATGACATGTGGCCTGGCCCTGTAGACCAACCCCTTATAGTGGCGGCCGGACCTGGCCTCCGCCGCAAAAGGCTCCATTGCCAACGTGAACAAAAGGGGGGAAAGGGAGCACCCTTTCCTAGTGCCGCGTCGTACCGGATATTGATTCGAGATCAGTGACCCCACTCTAACTCTAGCCGTGGCTTCCGTATACAGGACTTTGGTCCAGTTAATGTAGCCCTCCCCCAGCCCGAATCGCTTCATCACTCCATTCAGATACTCCCATTCAAGACTATCGAAGGCTTTCTCGATATCTATGGAAAGCACGAACGGAGTAGTCCCCTCCGATAACCGAGCCCCCAATAGCCTAGTCAGCCTGCGAATATTATGGGTAGTATTTCGCGTTGGGATGAAGCCGCACTGATCTTTATGAATCAAGTCCGTCATATGAGTCAACAATCTATTCGCCAGGATTTTGCTCAGTATCTTGTAATCCGTCGTGAGCATAGATAATGGACGGTAAGATGAGAGGCTTTAGCAACAGTATCATAAGGGCCTCGCACATTGATCGCAGGAGTCTACCTCGTGATTGCGCCTCGTTGTAAACCAGTTGCAATTGTGGGGCCAGGCACTCCAAGTATTTGCTATAGAACTCTATCAGCAAACCGTCAAGCCCTGGGGTTTTGTTCCTGGCCATCTGTTTTATCGCACTCCCCATCTCCCCGACCGTTATAAGCCGGCCCAACTCCTCTGCTTCCGATTTCTCTAGCTGTGGCAGCTGCAACCCTCCAAGGAAGGTTTCCAATTCTTCCGCCCCGCCCGTCAGCCCGCTCTCATACAGACCCTCATAATATGCTCTGAACCTATCCAGGATCCCGGCTTGGGTGTGGCAAAGCCCGCCCCCTTCCTCCTGGATCGCCATGATTGGGGCACCCCGCCTGATCGGGTTGGCAAGCCACGCCAGCATCGACCCTGCTTTATCTCCCTCCGCATGCGCTCTCGTCAGATACACCTTGTGGTCGAAGCTACGCAACCGCTCTAACTCCACCGCCAGCGCTTCTCTGGCGCCACTAACCCCCTCCTGGAGCTCAGGATGATTCGGGCGCTCCCTCTCCTTCTTCCACAACCGCCGTTCCGCTCTTTCAAGATCATCCAACAAAGTCTTCCGAGCACCAGCAGCGCTCCCAATACAGTGACCCCTAATCACAACCTTAAACGCATCCCACTCCACAGCCCTAGTGGAGGTGGAGCCACTATTCTCCTCAAAATAACGTGTCACTCGCTCCCCCAAGGCCTCCCTAAAAAGCAAATCATCCAATGTATCAGGTTGCAGCCGCCATGTTGGGACACAGTTGACTTCCACCATCCAGTTCAGGGACAACAGCAGAGGGTTGTGGTCCGACATCGTGCGGGCCAAATATTCAGCGCTTCCCACTGCTGAGAGCACATGCGAAGAGCACAGAAACACATCCAACCTAACATGCAGGTCATGCAAAGTAGAATGAAAGGAGTAATCCCTCGCGGTAGGGTGTAATGCCCTCCAGGCATCCCCCAGGTCCCAGCTTTCTTGCCAGTCTAGTCGGCGTTTCGCCACCCTGTGTACAGGGGAGGCGTGCAATGGGGGATGGGATCTATCCAAATCAGTATCCACCACCGAATTGAAATCTCCTCCCATGACCATCGGCCCTGCCAAATAGCTCGCCAGTTTGCCCGAAAGCGCTGTCAGGAAAGCGGGGAAATCTACATTCGGAGCATACACACTACAAAGGGACACTGTCCGGCCCCTGAGTCTTCCTTCCACAGCCACAAATCTACCCTCTGGATCTACTACTTTTTTAGTAACCTGGAAGGGAACCCCTGCCCGTATCCAAATCAATGTCCCCCTCGCAAAGGCCGAATATGTTGTGTTAAATAGCTGCCCCCTCCACCTCCTTTGTAGCGCTATTCCCTCCTGCTTGGTGAGGTGCGTCTTTTGCAGAAAAGCTATATGCACGCCCCTACGTTTCAGATACGCATGGACCTTGTGTCTACGCACCATGGTATGAAGACCCCGGACATTCCAGGTCACACATTTCAAAGCCCCCGTATTAGCCATACCCCCCTGCACCCGCAGACAGAACAATAACAGTCATCGACCATGCGCTTGTGCCAACATAATGCTGCCCCCCCCTCCCACTCCGAACAAATGAACCCCCATTCCCCCAAAACCAACCTGAGCATCCCCAACTACTCTCGGTTCCCACCCCCCCAGGACAGGCCCCCCAGCAATTGGAAGTGAACCCATCCAAACTGTCACAACTAAATTCCCCTCAAAGAAAGGCACTAATACTCGCAGTCTCCACTGCGATGACCGTAAGGGCCAGAGGAGCGCGGACCGATGCCGAAGGAGTTCGTAAAAACAAGTCGATCCCGCATATCCCGCCCCGTGATCCCCCCATGAAAGACTCACGAAGTCCCATACAGTGGTAAACTGCGCTCACGGGCACAGAGCCCCAGTGTCTGACCATCAGGTCGCTCCACAAGTCCAGCGATTCATGCCTCAACTATCTCCCCAGATGTTTGAGGTGTGACGATGGGGCCCTTGGCACCTCCGAATTCCGAGAGTCCCGTCTCCGAGCCCGTGTCCTGCTCCTCCGAGTCCGTGCCCTTCCCGGACTGACTCCTTGCTGTGCCAGAGAGGTCCACCACCGCCTGTAGGGCTGCCTTCCTCTCTGTCTCTGTCTGTGACACGGATGGCTTCCCAGTTCTCCGCCGATTCTTGCGAATACGTTGCGACTTCCTGATCGGCTGTTTCTCTCAAGCCTCCTCCGCTCTGGCCCTAGCTCCGTCTGTACCAGCCTTGTACGTGTCCCACCAGGCCCAAGCGTCCGCCGAGGTAGTAAAGAAAAGCGACTTGTCGTCCACCACTACTCGCAATTTCGCTGGAAAGAGAAGGGAGTATTTTATGCCTTCCCCACGGAGCTCACGCTTGAGCGACAGGAATTTAGCCCGGAGTCTTTGGGTCTCAAAAGTGTAGTCCGGGAACAGGGTGACTCTGTTATTATCGATCTGAAAGGGCCCGGCTTCCCTCGCCCTCTGTAGTAGCCAGTCTCGATCTCTGTAGTGAAGTAGCTTAATCACCACCGGGCGAGGTGGCAGGCCCGGGGCTGGAGGTCGGGCTGGAACCCTGTGGGCCCGCTCCAGGGAGAAGAAAGGGGATAGCCCCTCTGGCGCCACTTCGGTGCATAGCCAATTGTCAAGGTAGCCCACCATGTCATCGCCCTCAATTTTTTCCGGAAGGCCCACAAGGCGGACATTGTTGCGCCTACTCCTATTTTCTGCGTCCTCGGCCCTCCGCTCCAACACCTTCAGCCTGTCCAAAGCGTCCGCCATCTGTGCTTTCACTGCTGCGTGGTCCGGGGCCAATTCCTGGATGGATATCTCCATATTCTTAACTCTGTCTTTAAGCTTGTCATGGTCCGCTTTCAGGAGACCCAAGCCCGTCGCCACCTGGGCGATGTCCTGTTGCAGGGCGTCTTTCGTGGTCGTGATGGACTCTAGTATACGGTCCTGCATGCGTTGGAGAGCAGAGTGGTCTCGATCCGCTCCATCCATCGTTTCCGGTTCGGCCGCTCCGTCCCCCTTCCCTTTTGGCTTCACCATCATGGCTGCGGTAGGCCCTGGCACCCCGGACCCCTTTTGTTCTCCTCGCCTTCTCCGCACAGCAGGACCTCGCCTCCGAATAGCCTCCCGGGCGATAGGATCAGGGATCTAAGCCACCTGTAGGGTATTGGACTCTGCTCTGATCGCACCCGTGGGGTCAGTTCCCGGAAGTCCTCTGCCACAACGGGGTCTCGAGGTGCCAGGCTATGCGCGGAGAGTCGGGGTCTTCGTCACAGAGCCGCCGCCATTTTGGGGCCTCCCCAGAGAATTAGTTTGTGATCGTGCGTCCCCGCAACTCACCACCAGAACGAGGAAAGGCCACTTGTGCCTGCTGATAAGGTTAGGGGAGGCCCTCCGATCTGGCAATCACCACCAGTACTGGATCAACAGGAGAAGCAGGCCTCACACCACCTCCGCCGATTGCGACAATGGTCCAGGTCTCAGGGCGCCATCTTAGATCGATGGCTATCACACCCGATGCAGACATTCGAGGTCAATTTTCAGGACGAGGAACAGCTCCAGGTCGTTCACCCTGAGCGCCGCTGCCTCCGTGGCGTCTTTAAATCACGGATTTTCCAAGTTTTACTGGAATTCGCGTGGATAATCAGGATGATATCTGGGATCGGGCGCGGAGCTCCGGGCTCACACAGCCTACTTCCTCGGCATCCAAACCACGCCCCCCATTGTGGTGGCTCTTGCCAAGCATTTCTAAATGGATTGTTCAAATTCCAAGATATACTGCTCCCTCCCTAATTATATCGGATAATGTCTCCATTTTTTCTATGCCTCACTCTCCTCCCTTGGAACCATAGAAAATAAGCTTTACTGATAACCGCAGGAAAATGAACATGAATACTCAAAAATAAGACCTTACATTTTTTGCATTTAACTTTTTATTGTTATTAAGAAATTACAGAGACCAATTATTCTCTAATTATTCAGAGAAGCTAGGAGAGGACCTGGGCAATCCAAATTAACAGCAGCATAGAATAATATTGTGGTGGCTCTTGCCAAGCATTTCTAAATGGATTGTTCAAATTCCAAGATAAACTGCTCCCTCCCTAATTATATCGGATGATGTCTCCATTTTTTCTATGCCTCATTCTCCTCCCTTGGAACCATAGAAAATAAGCTTTACTGATAACCGCAGGAAAATGAACATGAATACTCGAAAATAAGACCTTGAATTTTTTGCATTTAACTTTTTATTGTTATTAAGAAATTACAGAGACCAATTATTCTGTACTATGAATTAACGTGTGCTTATGACATGACAGCTGTGCAAATGCTGGACAGATGAAAATATGCTGGATAAAGTGATGCCTATAGAAAAGAAATACTTGTGATGGTTATACTATTTAAAAAAAATAAGTATAATGAGCCAATGGAAGGGTAAATGAGGACCTTATATTAAGGGTAAAGGTACCTATATGAACCACAACTTAAGAAGTGTGCTACAAATTAATTGAAAATGTTCTATTGTCTGTAACTTGGAGAAAAACGTTATTACTAGGATGGGGTGAAATACCAGTTTCAGACTAAAGGGAAATGGAATGTAATAAGGAAGGTGTGTTAAACGGTCTAACAGTTTTTTCTTTTGTATAACTAAAAAGGTTGCTCAAAACACTGAGTGGTACATGCTAGTTCTGATCTATACAAATGTAACCATAGCTCAAGGCAATAACTATTGCCACACAGATTAAATTTAAAAGTGTCCTCAAGGTGTGTTACCCAAATACATGTCTTGTTATATCGGAGTAACAAAACATCAGAGATCGTCTACAAGGATCCAAACTTCAAATCCTCCAATGTGGTACTCCAGCCAATGAGGGAAACACCCAGCAGTGGCAGGTGCTTCGATATGAAATGACCTTGATGCTGCTATAAGGGCATGGGAAGAATCTGTAACATTTCAAATGAAAGATTTCCTTTATTAATTTGGAAGGAATTTGGAACTCTTACAAAACGTTTTATATGGTTTGCTACTCCGCTGCTTCCTGATTTACTGTACAATGTTCTCCATCCAAGAATCTGAGGTGAGCAGCATGCTGCTTCCTGCCTGCCAGGCCCTGCACCCAACCCCTTGTGAGCGCCCAAGGTGGGGGACCTTTATCTGTGTACGGTGAGAGATTGGGTAGGGTAGGGACCCTGCAGGCGGTCAAGCCCCCAGGAACACATAACACCCCTTAATCTCCCAGTATTTTCCAGTACTCCAGCAAATGTTTACGTGGGGCAGGCTGAGTAACGCAAGATCACGGTGACATGAAAAATAAAATAGTTTTTGCATTTTGACCCTCTTTCCGTAGCTCTTGTGGGACTGGTTCAGCCCACAGATTAAGCCAATCAAAGGGTCGCATTTGTTGCCCCTCCCACCTTCCCCCGAGTCCTTTCTCAGGAGGTACAGCTTTGCTAGATATCTATAAATTTTGAAGCTTTATTTCTCTCAAACGGCTGACCAATTATCACCAAATCACAAAAAGCACGCTTTCTGAGTAAAGGTCTAGCTTCCTGCCAAATTTGGTGTAATTCCGTTCAGCCATTTTAGCTGTAACATTGTCAAAAGTTCCTATGGAAATTCGCATGGGGGATAGAAAACGTTTTTTGGAACCCCTCTCTTTTTCACAGCCCCCACATGATGGTTCACCCCAAAACTTTTCAGGAAGGAGCGGAGATGGGTGTACCTTTCTTTTTGAAACATTTGTGAAGATTTATCAAATTGTGATACAGTTGGTAGCGAAACAAATATATTTCCAATTGAAACGCAGTCCTAACACACATTATTATTATTATTATTATTATTATTATTATAATTGAGCTTGTAGAGCGCACAGCTACCCGGAGGTTTCCCGGCACTAAGAACAGGATGAGGGTAAAGAAACAGGCAAAGTTTGAGACTCGTAAGATAAAAGAACAGCCTATTGATTAAACAACCAGGTCTTTAAGTCCTTGTGGAATTTAAGGTAACTTGCTTCTGTGCGCAGGAGAAAGGGAAGGGAATTCCAGAGGGAGGGTGCCAAGTAAGCAAAGGACCGACCGACCGCCCATTCTGGCCCGTTTAATCCTGGGTACCTGAAACTTGTGCTGGTTGGAGAAGCGAAGAACGCGAGAGGGACAGTATTGGTGAACTAGATTTCTAAGATAAAGTGGAGCCCTGCCAGTGTGGATTTTGTACATAAAGCATAAGGCCTTAAACTTTGTACGGCACTCAATGCGAAGCCAGGGAAGGTTCTTCAGGGACAGAGATGTGGGGGATTTATTAGGGAGTTTGCAGAGAAGCCTGTACGCCATGTTCTGCACCATCTGCAATTTACGAGTTACTTCCTTACATGCACCCAGGTAAAGGACATTACCATAGTCCAGTCGGATGTAATTAAGGCCTGAACTACGTTTTTTTGTGTGTCCTGAGGAAGCATCCAGATGATCTTCTTAAGTCACTTGAGAATCGTAACACAAGTGGAAGCGACTTTAACCGCTTGTTGCTTCATAGACATCTGGTCATCGAAGATTATGCCGAGGTTGCGGGCCGTTTTGGAGGGGTCAGGAAGAGGACCCATTTGAGGAGGCCAGTGATGGGATCCCCACAGAACTGTATTGTTACCAAACAGAAGAAGTTCTGTTTTCCCCCCATTGAGTTTTAACTTGTGGTCATACATCCATTTGGCAATGTTGTTAAGTCCTAAACATAAGGAGGAAGGCGTGGAATGAAAATTCGCAGAGAGTGAGTAGATAATCTGGGTGTCATCAGCGTAGGAATAAACGGTGAGCCTGGATTTTTCTGCAATGGTGGCCAAAGGCTGACATACAAATTAAATAATAAGAGACTCAGAATGGAGTCTTGGGGACGCTGCATTTCGAGTTGTGTGTTCTGGAGGCTGATGTAGTGGAAAAAACTTGAACAGTTCGGTCAGAAAGAAAGCTAGCAAGCCATTTCAAAGCTGAGCCAGTGATGCCATAGGACTGTAGGGTTTTGAGAAGGATGGAGTGGGAAACCGTATCGAATGCGGCACTTAGGTCGAGCAAAATGAGTGCCACGGTTTCCCCTTTGTCAACCTGGCATCGGATGGTCTCAGAGACACCTAAAAGTGTTGATTCAGTCGAAAAATCATGACCTAAAGCCAGATTGAGAATGATGAAGAAGATTCCTAGATTCGTGTATTTGGTGAGTTGAGTGTTTATATGTTTTTCAAGAATTTTAGAAAAGACCGGAAGGAGTGAGATGGGACGGAAATTTGATGGATTTTCAGAGTCAGTATTAGCCTTTTTCAGTAAAGGTATGATCATCGCATGTTTCCATGCATTAATGACCTTGGCTTCCCTTAAAAATATGTTGAGTAGTTCTAGAATAAGGGTAAGGGTAGAAGTGTCCAGGGCTCGTAAAATTTGAGGGGGGATGGGATCCCTAGGGGAGCCCGATTTGATGTTGCCAATGAGGTCATAAAGTGTGTTGATATTTAACCCCTTCGATGCTCATGACGAGCTCAGCTCGTCATGAGGCACAGTTGAGCTGTGCTCATGACGAGCTCAGCTCGTCATGAACAATGGGATTCATGAATTATCAGCACAGGAGGAAAATATCTCTAGCAGCCAAGGTGTTAAAGAGTCCCAGGTTGTTAGCTGCTGGGAGGAACTACTGGATGATAGCTTCAGTGCCTCAGATTCACTGGCAGTGGCCAGAAGTTGGCCATTGTAACACCTTTGTTGAAAAAGGCTTCTCTGGACCCTCTCTGTGCGGCCAATTACAGGCCAATCTCGCTATTACCATTTGCGATTAAAGTCCTTGAAAGATGGGTCACAAGAGCCTTATCCAACTTCCTAGAAACAAATCTGTGTCTGGATGCTGTACAATATGGCTTTAGGCCAGCGCACGGCACCGAGACAGCCTTGGTCACCGTGCTGGACGATCTGCGAACGCGAGTCGACAGGGGCAAGTCTGCATTTTTGGTGCTACTTGACATGTCGGCCGCGTTCGACACGGTGGACCATGAAGTTTTACTTGGCCGTCTTCGGAGCGCGGGAGTATGCGACCTGGCCCTAGACTGGCTTATGTCCTACTTGGACAACCGACAACAAGCCGTGGCACTACCACCTTTTCGATCAGCCACTAGGCGGGTGAAACAGGGAGTCCCTCAAGGATCGGCAATTAGCCCGATCCTATTTAATATATACCTCCGTCCCTTGATAGCACTGATAAAGTCATTCGGCATATCTGTTGTCAACTATGCCGATGACACTCAGTTGATTTTTTCATTTGAGGGCTCAGAGACTATCTCAAGGGATGTTTTTCACCGTTGTATGGCAGCCACAGCGGCATGGCTGCGAGCCAATGCGTTGCAATTCAACGGATCAAAAACGGAGGTACTCCATTGCTCCTTGGACCGAACTCCCCGTACACTACCGGCTGATTTCTGGCCAGTGTCCATCCCGGGGTCGGTGGAGGCGGCAGAGTCAGCTCGCAACCTGGGAGTTCTATTCGAACCCAACTTGCAGCTTGATGCCTCCGTAAACAAAACGGTAGCAACATGCATGGGTCTGCTCCGTGCTTTACGGAAAATCCTGCCATTTCTTCCACGGGGCTCCAGAGCTGAGGTAGTGCGTAGTTCCATTCTCAGTAGGATCGACTACTGTAACGCACTACTTTTGGGTGCCCCGAAGATTCTGATCCTAAAGCTCCAAAGGATACAGAATATGGCCGCCAAACTGGCCTTGTCTCGACCACGGTCCGCCTCTTCATCGGTAGCTCTGGCCGATCTACATTGGCTTCCAGTCCAGCAGAGAATTGCGTTTAAGGCTCTCTGCCTTGTTTTTAGGGCCCTGCATGGACTGGGACCAATACCTCTTCAGACCCTCTTCCTCTGGTATCAGGCAGCCAGACCTCTAAGATCATCTTCGGCGTTCTTGGTAAAAGTCCCTAAAATTAACAGAACGAGAATGGGTGGTCGCGCTTTCAGTTTTGCGGCTGCCACGATGTGGAACACCCTCCCCCTGGCATTAAGGAGCTGCCCTGATCTGCTCACTTTCAAAAAGATTTACAAAAGGGGGTGGTGATGAACAGAGTGTCTGAATTGAGCAGACCACTCTTACCCAGTCCAAAGATCAGGGCTTGATCCATCACCGTTATTTATCTCACTGCCCCATCCCAGCTCAGAACCTGGCTATATGCAAATCAGTCTGTCCCTGGCCCAGTGCATCATGGGAACAGGGCAGACTAAACTACCAAGCCAATTCTTTACCAGAAAGGAGACAAGCTACCGGGGACCGGTTTCTGGCATTTCAGCCTCTTCGGCCCGGCTTGCTTGAATCCTGATGGAGCAGTGAGAAAGGGACTCATGTCTGAGTATACCCTGCCACACCTAGAGTGGCCAAAATCGATTTACAAAAGGGGGTGGTGATGAACAGAGTGTCTGAATTGAGCAGACCACTCTTACCCAGTCCAAAGATCAGGGCTTGATCCATCACCGTTATTTATCTCACTGCCCCATCCCAGCTCAGAACCTGGCTATATGCAAATCAGTCTGTCCCTGGCCCAGTGCATCATGGGAACAGGGCAGACTAAACTACCAAGCCAATTCTTTACCAGAAAGGAGACAAGCTACCGGGGACCGGTTTCTGGCATTTCAGCCTCTTCGGCCCGGCTTGCTTGAATCCTGATGGAGCAGTGAGAAAGGGACTCATGTCTGAGTATACCCTGCCACACCTATAGTGGCCAAAATCGATTTACAAAAGGGGGTGGTGATGAACAGAGTGTCTGAATTGAGCAGACCACTCTTACCCAGTCCAAAGATCAGGGCTTGATCCATCACCGTTATTTATCTCACTGCCCCATCCCAGCTCAGAACCTGGCTATATGCAAGTCAGTCTGTCCCTGGCCCAGTGCATCATGGGAACAGGGCAGACTAAACTACCAAGCCAATTCTTTACCAGAAAGGAGACAAGCTACCGGGGACCGGTTTCTGGCATTTCAGCCTCTTCGGCCCGGCTTGCTTGAATCCTGATGGAGCAGTGAGAAAGGGACTCATGTCTGAGTATACCCTGCCACACCTATAGTGGCCAAAATCGATTTACAAAAGGGGGTGGTGATGAACAGAGTGTCTGAATTGAGCAGACCACTCTTACCCAGTCCAAAGATCAGGGCTTGATCCATCACCGTTATTTATCTCACTGCCCCATCCCAGCTCAGAACCTGGCTATATGCAAATCAGTCTGTCCCTGGCCCAGTGCATCATGGGAACAGGGCAGACTAAACTACCAAGCCAATTCTTTACCAGAAAGGAGACAAGCTACCGGGGACCGGTTTCTGGCATTTCAGCCTCTTCGGCCCGGCTTGCTTGAATCCTGATGGAGCAGTGAGAAAGGGACTCATGTCTGAGTATACCCTGCCACACCTATAGTGGCCAAAATCGATTTACAAAAGGGGGTGGTGATGAACAGAGTGTCTGAATTGAGCAGACCACTCTTACCCAGTCCAAAGATCAGGGCTTGATCCATCACCGTTATTTATCTCACTGCCCCATCCCAGCTCAGAACCTGGCTATATGCAAATCAGTCTGTCCCTGGCCCAGTGCATCATGGGAACAGGGCAGACTAAACTACCAAGCCAATTCTTTACCAGAAAGGAGACAAGCTACCGGGGACCGGTTTCTGGCATTTCAGCCTCTTCGGCCCGGCTTGCTTGAATCCTGATGGAGCAGTGAGAAAGGGACTCATGTCTGAGTATACCCTGCCACACCTATAGTGGCCAAAATCGATTTACAAAAGGGGGTGGTGATGAACAGAGTGTCTGAATTGAGCAGACCACTCTTACCCAGTCCAAAGATCAGGGCTTGATCCATCACCGTTATTTATCTCACTGCCCCATCCCAGCTCAGAACCTGGCTATATGCAAATCAGTCTGTCCCTGGCCCAGTGCATCATGGGAACAGGGCAGACTAAACTACCAAGCCAAAATGAGACCCTTGCTCATTGCACCATCAGGATTCAAGCAAACCGGGCCGAAGACGGCTGTAATGCCAGAAACCGGTCCCCGGGAGCTTGTTTCCTTCCCAGTGTAAGAATTGGCTTTTGTAGTTTGGTTTGCCCTGTTCCCATCATGCACTGGGACAGGAACAGACTAATTTGCATACAGCCAGGTTCTGAAACTGGGATGGTGCAGTGAGCTAAAAAACGGTGTTGGATCTAGCCCTGATCTCTTGACTGGGTGAGAGCTTTCTGCTTAATTCAGAGACTCTGTCCCTCACCACCCCTTGTTGTAAATATTTTTGTCCACCCTAAGCGTGGAAGGGTATTCTCAGATGTGAGACCCTTGCTCATTGCACCATCAGGATTCAAGCAAACCGGGCCGAAGACGGCTGTAATGCCAGAAACCGGTCCCCGGGAGCTTGTTTCCTTCCCAGTGTAAGAATTGGCTTTTGTAGTTTGGTTTGCCCTGTTCCCATCATGCACTGGGACAGGAACAGACTAATTTGCATACAGCCAGGTTCTGAAACTGGGATGGTGCAGTGAGCTAAAAAACGGTGTTGGATCTAGCCCTGATCTCTTGACTGGGTGAGAGCTTTCTGCTTAATTCAGAGACTCTGTCCCTCACCACCCCTTGTTGTAAATATTTTTGTCCACCCTAAGCGTGGAAGGGTATTCTCAGATGTGAGACCCTTGCTCATTGCACCATCAGGATTCAAGCAAACCGGGCCGAAGACGGCTGTAATGCCAGAAACCGGTCCCCGGGAGCTTGTTTCCTTCCCAGTGTAAGAATTGGCTTTTGTAGTTTGGTTTGCCCTGTTCCCATCATGCACTGGGACAGGAACAGACTAATTTGCATACAGCCAGGTTCTGAAACTGGGATGGTGCAGTGAGCTAAAAAACGGTGTTGGATCTAGCCCTGATCTCTTGACTGGGTGAGAGCTTTCTGCTTAATTCAGAGACTCTGTCCCTCACCACCCCTTGTTGTAAATATTTTTGTCCACCCTAAGCGTGGAAGGGTATTCTCAGATGTGAGACCCTTGCTCATTGCACCATCAGGATTCAAGCAAACCGGGCCGAAGACGGCTGTAATGCCAGAAACCGGTCCCCGGGAGCTTGTTTCCTTCCCAGTGTAAGAATTGGCTTTTGTAGTTTGGTTTGCCCTGTTCCCATCATGCACTGGGACAGGAACAGACTAATTTGCATACAGCCAGGTTCTGAAACTGGGATGGTGCAGTGAGCTAAAAAACGGTGTTGGATCTAGCCCTGATCTCTTGACTGGGTGAGAGCTTTCTGCTTAATTCAGAGACTCTGTCCCTCACCACCCCTTGTTGTAAACACTTTCAAAAAGAGCCTCAAAACTTATCTGTTCCCCAGAGTAATGTAGCTGTCTTAATAGATGCACGGTTCGGTCTCAGCGCCAGGATACCCTTGGGGGTGACAGTTGCGCTTAATAAGCAATAAATACATTACATTACATTACAGTGCAGGCTGCTCCGAAGGTGAATAGATATGGGTTGGGTCTCCAAAGTTGGCATAAATGTTATCAATATATATACACACACACACATATATATATATATATATATATATATATACACATATACACATACATATACATACACACACATACATACATACAAAGAAAACAGGGAACCTTGGGTGGTTCCCAGGTTTTCGGTGGACAGCAACTCCTTTGGATGGAATACTCTGCCACACTACAGCCACTCCAAAAATGCTCACCACAAATGTCTATTATTCTGGAAGTTTTTAAGTATAGGATTAGCACAGTGCCATCCATGACAAGGTAGTAAAGTGACAATGGGTTTTGCCATTTCTCCAACAGTCTTTAAGCACCGTATTAGAATGTGCCTTCCACGCAGAGCTAAAGATGAAAAAAGCCTTATGTTATGTGTATTTGTAGAGCGCACTATCATCCACAAGGTTATATAGGGTGGTTAGTTGATATCGCCAAGTCTTCACTTGATGTGAAGTGGGAGATAATTCCAATGCTTTAGAAGTGATGTATGAGAAGGCCTTACCTATGGGTCTGTGTGCATGGGGAATGTGTGAGAGTAGGAGTCAGGCCGCACGGAGGTGTCTGGGTGGTTGTTAGAAGCAGATACTTCTGTTAAGGTATAAGGGGCCTATGTTGTGAAGGGCTTTGAATGGGTGTGCGAGTTTAAACTGAGCACATTTGTGCGTTGGGAGCAAATGGAGCTCCCTGAGGTGTGGTGCGTTACTATTCAAGCCAACCTGGACAAGAACAAGCAGCCCTGGACATGTATTTTGCTCTTATTAGAGCTGGTCAGAGATGCATAGCTTTCTCCAGTTACAAGAAAGCATACAGTACAAGTCCAACCAATGCATTTCCAGCTTTTCTAGCTCGGGGTGGATGGCACTGTGCTAATTCTGAGGTGAGCAGATCTGGAGTAACAGTGGTGTTGAAAAGTCTTCCTTATAAAGGAAATGTTCTCCACCTAAAACTTGGGAATTACCCAGGGTTCCCACTTCCTTTTTTGCATAATAATTTATGCAGCACTCCAAGCCTGAGAGGGCATTGGCTTAAAGTAAATCTTTAGAAGTGGATTAAAGAATATAAAATCTTTCCTTATCTATATGCATTTACAGTCTCAAAATTTTGTTCATCGGTCTTGGGCCCACAATATTACGACAGGACGATACTTTGACATACACTAATTAAGCAGGGGTTTAATTGAAGGGAGTCACTGCAGACAGTCTTAACCCTTTTGAAAAGGTAAGAGTGGATCCGAACACATGCTTCTAAAGGGTACAGGGAATCACCACTGGACAATGAGAAAAACCATGATATGGGCACATTTGTAAAATGGGTAAACTAAGAAAACCAACGCATGTGGCCTCCACTTCTTAAAGCTAAGGATAGTACAGCCTATGTCCGTTAAAAAAAAATGAGAGAGAGAAAAGAAAAGAAGTTTGGAAATATGGCTACGAACAAGGGTGTAATTTTGGGGATGTTTTTCAAGTATACCTTTAAATGAAAACCGATTCAGTGTAATAAAATCGCTTTAAGAGCGGCCATTAAATGTTGCTGAATAAACAAAATATTATTTGCTAGCTGAACTGAAAAAATCGTGAGCTAATTCGAGAAACCTTGAGTCCTGGTGGTCAAAGCTCACATGACTGGTGCGGAGCAATACGTAACCTGTGAAAATAACAACCTATAACAATAATTGATATTTAATTCCTCATAACTGTTTCAACCAATGCCAAGAGAAAAATAATTTGCTGATTCCCTATAAAAACGTTGATACAACTGGAAATGCCTCTAGAGTTCATCACTAGTCAATCATTGAGAAACTATGAGCCCCCAAACATGGCAGCACAAACCATTTGTATTAGATAGATAAACTGGATCATGAAACTGAATTTATTTTATGTATATATTAAAATAAGACCATTTAGATAGTCATGTGGCAAAAGCGATTCCTCCTCAATTTTTGGTGGGTGAAAAGGATTTCTGCCTTTTGTTAATGCCACCAAGACAAAACTCTCAGCACTGGTACTTAACAGTCCAAAATGCACAGATTAAGTAAAATAAAGCATTTAAAATCAGAAATTTGTGTTCTGTAGTAAGTAGGGAAATACATATTATTGACTTTGCATTTTTAGAGGTCAGGCAGGTAGGCAGTACAGCTCAGAATTTACTCTGTTTTATATTTTCCTTCGGTTATCTACTGCAAGGAATTTGATGGTGAATTTAAATTAATATATATAAGTGACATGGGCAAAAATATATTTTGGGGAATATGCTTTTACTGAATTTTTCAACCCACCAATATTCTTAATTACCTGTAGAATGAAGTAAGGTGTGCAGAACAGAAATTTCTTAGAACTAGAACAAGGACAAAGCCACACTTGTGCCATTTACGCAATTGAACAGACTGTGGCTCATTGTCCAATAATCTCCATAACAAAAGGAGACCCACAATCAGGGTAAATAAAGGGCATACCATGGATACCACTTGACTGAAGAATCATGGGGTGCAAGAGAGAATTGGTTTATTCCAGAGATCAATTTTGGGTAAAATAAATGACAGTTACTCATCCTCACTGACACAATTAGATCCACTATTGGCATGAGTACGCTTCACATTTTCCAACAGAATAGTAAATTATTGGTTATCAAATTATCCCTCTGCAGCAAGCAGATTGCAATGGAGAAGTCAGCAGCTGCTCTCGGGTATGCTGGAGCCACAGTTGTAAATACTATGCGAAGAGTACTGTTGACAAATGGGAGAGTTGCTCATTTATAATATGGAAAGAGTGCACAAGGGAAAGAAAATAAGACCGGACTACTTTTTTCTTGTTTACTAAAATATTGCAAAATCCAGGGATTCTCTTCAAGGAACTTAAAACAATTATTAGCATATTGGTTTGAAGGCTTTACTGTTCTAGAAGCTAGTACTAATGAGGAATTAGAATGCCTGAAATCCTGTCTGCATTTTCATTGTTTAATACATGTAAAAATATATATGTTCTGCACTTGAGCACCATCTACTCCCAGGGAAGCTCTGATTTTCAAATTTTGCTTAGTCTAGTGGTATAACGATTAAGTAATATTCCATTAAATGATTAGAAATGCAAGGCCCGATTCCTTTCTTGGGCTCAGTTTGACCTGTGCTTAAGTTATTAACTTGTGCAATAACACAGGCACATTAACTGTGAATGTATAAAAGGCCCAAGCTTATTCACAGCAGATTCCGGTTAAACTTTTTTTTCTTCCAAACTAACTATCACTAACCTCTGAACTAAAGCGGATCTGGACACTGCTTGGAGCAGCTGTGTGCTTTAGCTATCCAGCTCATGCATTCGTTGTCCTGCCTGAAGGAATGGGTTTATCCTGTTTCGCCTGTTCACCGCCAGTACCCCCGCCCCCCCAACCCCGCGCCCATCACGCTGGACATGATTATGTCCACCCTCCTCCAAATGAAAGAAGAACTACACTCCATCAAAGAGTTGCTCATCACATACCCCAGACACCCCCTCCCACCACCACTCTTACACCTAATAACACATCCCCCTCACCTCCTACTTGCCCTACCACACAACACTCCACACACCGGACTTCTATCGCCCCTCGCAATACCACCAATCGCAATACCAATCGCAATCACATTACCACCAAGCGTAATACTCCCTCTACACCTAACAACACTTCCTCCGCACCTCCTACTCGCCTTATCACACAACTCTCCCCACACTGGACCTCTACCCCCTCTCGCAATACCACCAATCGCCCCAGACGCACTACCAACACTCTTACATCCCGGCTCCCCAAAATCGACTAGCCACCAACCACATGTCCATCCCAACGATTATCTCTAACCCCCTCAGGCACCAAAAGGATAACAACAGAGGCGCCGTCCCCAACAACCTCACTAATGTACCCCTCATTATAGAACCGTCCTCCACCCTTTGCACCCCTAGCCTTAAATGCATACTTCTCAACTGCAGATCGGCCCAAAGACATTCCGCGGAGGTCGCTGACCTCATCATGTCTCTGGACCGGATCTAGTCATTCTGACTGAAACATGGCTGTCTGATTCCTCTACACCTATCTTGGATATCCTAGTCCCCCCCAACTACTGTATCATTAGACTGGACAGGACCAAAAAGACAGGCGGTGGAATTGCCTGTATCTACAGAAGCAACCTCTCAGTCTCTAAAGCGTCACCAATCTCTTACTTCCTGTGAATACTTCTGCCTTGATGTCATCAGCGAAAGCAAACCGGTATGCTCACTACACATTATTTACCACCCACCTGGGGACAAGCTCTCCTTCGTCCAACAACTCATGGATACAATATCAGCCAACTCAGGACGGCAGAACACCCAAATTTTCCTTGGCGACTACAATCTCCACTGGAATGACAGCAGTGACACAGTGGTAAACAGCCTCAAAAGCTTCCTCAACTCCATGAGTGTATTCTGGACATCGGCTGAAAAGTTGGCGGACCTCAACCAGGCATGGCGACGAATCGCCACCGTCGTTGCCATAGCTCTGCCCAGTGAGTCGGTGGTATCCAGCCCACACCGGATAGAATACCGTGCCGCATCCCGGCCTTCCACAAGGGCTTGGCCGAGTTTGGCCCGTACCTCCAACGGGCATTCTGGCAGCACTTCCGCGACCGTGTCCCACAGAGAGTGGGTGTAGCGGCCCAAGAGGAATGCGGTGTTGAAAGACCGCAGTCCCAGACTCAGGGAGGAGAATACCTTCTTGCCGTACTGCTCATAACTCTTGGATTCCCTGTCGGCGGAGCCGACGGGAATGCGGTCTGGGAATTGGAGGCCTGGATGACCAGGCTCTCAGGGGTGGGGTGGGTGGACAGGAAACATGGGTCGCACGGGACCGGGCGGTGGCGTCTGGCCACGTTCCTATCTACAGGCGAACCTGTAGCAGGCCTGGACCTAGTGCCCAAAAGAACGTCGGATCAAGACCTCATTAAACGGCAGCAGAGGCTCAGCCGAGCTAGAATGCGGTTTAAGGACCTCAGTGAGGAGGCTAGTCCTTATGGTCGCAACGGGGAGTTCAAGGCCTAAGACCTTGCCGCCCACATCAACACCACACTGTAGGTTGCCCCCTCCTCCGAAGCCACCGTAGGTGGTGAGACAAAACCAGTGTCTGGCGAGGTGTCCAGACCACTGGTATCCCCAAGTCCACCTGTCCAGTCCTCCTGGGACTGACACTGACGTGCCAGAGGTCTTCAGACCCCTCCCAATACTCCTCATCACCCATTACCTGATAATCAGGGTTGTCAAAAGATGGGGCCGGCTCATTGAAGTAAAACTCCCAAAGCGGCGTCGAAAGCGGCGCCGTTCCGACGCCGGAACCGGGTCGAGGGAGTTATCGGGGACGGCGCCGCTCGAGGACGGCGCCGGAGGTGACACCTGGGGGACCGGCGCCGGTGAGGCCGTGAGGTCAACCGGCGACGACCTGGATCCAGAAGCAGATCCAGTGGGGCCCTGCGGCGCGGGACCCGAAGGCGCCGGCGGCGTTGGGCCGTAGCACCCGACCCGCTAGGGTCCCCAGACGGATCCGCTGGGCCCGAAGACGCCCCGGAGCCTGTCGGAGGAGCGAGGGACCTCATGACCATGAGGAAGTGCTCGATCTCCTCCGGCGTCGCGTGCTGCCCAGGGACTGGAGGGTGTGGGGCAGGCCGCGACGCCCGCGACTCCGACGGAGCTGCGTGGGCGGTGTCACCCGAACCCCGGGCCCCGTCGCGCGAGCATCAGGGGGAGTCAGAAGAGCGATTACGTCTTTTCGACTTCTTGTGCTTACCTGACGACTTCGACCCGGAGGAGTGATGTCGACTCCCGGAGCTCAGATGGCTCCGACCCCGCGACAGGTCCCTCGACCTCCGTCCGGACCGGAACATCTCGCGGCGCGGGGCCGACTGCCGGAGTTCAAGCCGCTTGCGGGACCGCTCCCGCCTAGCTTTCGAAGTCAGGGCCCGGCAGTCGGAGCAGGTCTTGTCGTGGTCGACGCCGAGACAGTGGAGACACCGACGGTGAAGGTCGGTGACCGACATCAGTCAGTCGCAATCCTCACAAGGCTTGAAACCTGGCATCCCTATTGGCACCGTCCGGAGTCGAGGACTCAAGAAAAATTATCAAAAAGATCTCAAAAAAGGGGGGGCGTGGCTTAGCGGGCGTTGATGGCGGACGTGGCTCTCTAGAGCTCCCGCTGGCCCGGCGATTATCCGACCTATTATCCTTGCCCCCGGACCCGAACACTACTCTGCCTGTGGGGCGATTGTGGCGGACAGTGCGGGGGGCCATCCGACCCTGGGAGCGGCGCTCCAGGACCGTCCAGGGCGGCAAAACCGGCCGGAGCAGCGAGCGGCCTAGTCCCGGACGACAAAGCCGGGGCCTCGATTTTAGCGCACCCGGACCGGAGGGCTCGCGCAGGAGCCGGAGGCGCCATCCCTCTGCTCGGGTCCAGGACTGCCTGGTATCAGCGACACACCGGGGAGACCCCTGGCTGCACTTGCAGTGGCGGTGGCGGAGGCTGGTGCCCGGGGGCCGCCGAGGAGGAGCAGCGGCCTACCTGACCTTGGTGAAGCCGGGGCCTCGAGTTTGTTGGTACCCGCCGGATGACTCCAGCATCTGTCCTCGGGACGGGAGAGTGGAAGCAGTGAGGCCCGGGGAGCAACAAGGTCAGAGTGGACGGACCGGAGTGGATTGTGTCCGTGCCGAGAGGGACGTGCCTGCAGCCCTGGTGTGGACCTGGCGCCGACCCTGTGGAAGTGACCGGCGAACAGTGAGTGCCTCCCTCCTGGGAAACCCCCCCCCCTCGCATTGTGGTGAAGGCTAGAGGGGCGGAAGGGCCCGGTGGGACCGGCTTGGACTTGCATTGGGGCCCTGGGCGGGCTGCCGGACCTCACTGCGGGCCTGAGATACCCCCGGACTGTCGTGGGGGCTCCTGAGGTGGACGCGCCCAGGGGGTCTGCCGGGACCTGTGGAGTGTCCCCCCCCCCCACCCCCCCCGGAATAGACGGCGGCGGTTTGTGTGTGACGTGCATCAGCTGTAGCAGGGCCTGGACAGTGAACCTTCCTTGGCAGCTGTTGGGGGTGTGGGTTACCCCACCAAAGGATCCGCTAACGCTTTTGGGGCAGCGATACCGGAGCAGGACTTGGCCATGACCAGAGGGGGGGAGGGGGGGGCCGCTAGGCAGGGGCCCATCGATAAGTTCACAGAACCGAGTGGCGGCCCCGGAGCACAAAGCGGTCAGGGGTCGGGCCGGATAATGCGGTGCTCATGGCGGCGATAACCCAATCCAGGGACATGCTGGACGCCAAGATTGGGGCTGTTGGGGCGGATGTGACCCTCCTGAGACAGGACCTCCGCAACGCTGTGGCGCGCATCACAGAGACCGAGTCCAGGATCTCAGTGGTGGAAGATGATGTCGGGACCCTGAAGCAGAAAATGGCGGCGATGGAGAGCATTCAGAAGGGTCTGGCACTTCGTGTGGAGGATGCCGAAGGGCGGGCGCGCAGGAATAACCTCCGCTTCGTAGGTTTTCCGGAGGGCTGTGAGAAGGGCAGCATGGAACGCTTTCTTTCCCAATGGCTGGAGAGCTGGCTCCCCCCGGATACCTTATCCCGCTGCTTTGTGATTGAGCGCGCCCACCGGGCCCTGACGCAGAAGCCGCCGGTGGGAGAGCAGCCCAGGCCGGTGATCGCCAGAATCCTGAACTTCCACGATAGAGACACTATACTGCGGGAGGCGAGGGCCAAGGATTCCCTTTCATTTTAAAACCACAAGATCATGATCTTCCCCGACTACACCAAGATGGTACAACAGCAGAGGCACTCCTTTCTGGCCGCCAAGGCGAAACTTCGGGCCTGAAGATTCAGTACTCCTTGCTCTACCCGGCCCGCCTACGAGTAGTCTTTCAATCCCGGACTCACTTTTTCGATACGCCGGAGGACGTCTTCAGGTGGACGGATGAAACAGTGAGAGTCAGGCCCCACGCTCAACCGGGCCTTGATCCGGGCCACACGAGTGATTCATCGCAAAACCAGAGTGATCAAAACGCCCGAAGCAAACGAAATAGGAAGTCCAGATCTCGGAAGCGCACTGCCTCTAGCACTGGGTCTCGGACTGCTGCACCCACTGATTCAGACCACTCGGTGGGGATGGCTGAGGGGCTATGGGTGGTCCTGCCCACCTACGGATACCAGCTGCCCTAGCTGACGGGAGAGATCCTCCTGTGCTTTACATTATGGACATCTGAACGCTGAGTGAACTGTCACACTAGTTTGGTTCTTCCAATGATTGCTGTAAATATGAAATGGGTTCGGGGTGCTCCGATACAGGGGCTATCTGCCTCCTACGCGAGTGGGAGATGTTAGGGGGACAGGGGGAGTTCTTAGGTTAGTGGGTGTTTGGGATCCATTGGGATGGTTGGCCTTGGGCGCTCTGTTTTGGGCCCGAGGCTGCCCATGCCGCGACAGATACTTCAGTATTCTATGAGGTATTGGGGGGGGGGGGGGGGGGGAGGTAGGCAGTTGAGGGACTTGTTTGGGGGTCAGGTGGGGACAGGGGCTGGGTATGGCGGGAGGTTGGGGTGGCCGTTGAGAGTGGGTGGAGGGGAAGGGGTGGGGGGGGGGTAGGTAAGGTTGAAACAGTGTCCGCGCTACTTTGGCATGTGTGTTGTTTGTGTGTGTGGCTCCGAGAGCCCAGGCTTCTACACTTTCTCCCCATTGACAATGGTTAACGCCCAAAGGCCAGGCCTCCCACTGGCGATGTTACGAGTAGTGAGTTGGAATGTCCGTGGGATGCTAGATAAAATAAAGCGTGGGGCGGTGCTGCGGCTGGGGAAAAGGGAAGAGGCTGACGTTCTCCTCCTACAGGAGACGCACCTCCAGGGCACCAAGACCCTCAGTTTGCAGAGGTATGGCTATCAACAAATATTTCATGCGGGCTTTGCGAGGGGATCCCGGGGGGTAGCGGTACTGGTACATCGCAGGCTCTCATGTTCACGAGAAGCACTGGATCGATGCCCATGGTAGATATGAGTTTATTAAAAGGTATGGTTGGGGATGAGCCGATGGTCTTTGGCAGTGTGTATGCTCCGCCCCCGTTGCAAGAGGCACTTATTGAAAAGTTGTTTGAGGTGTGGGCCGATATCCCGGATGTTCTGGCGATTGTGGGTGGTGACTGGAATGAAGTGATGGATGGACGGATGGATCGCTATAGGCCCGGTAGGGAACCCCAGGCGGTAGTACCGACGAAACTTAATGGCCTAGCGCAGGGCATGGGTTGGATTGACTCCTGTCGATATCAACACCCTCTGAGTCGCGAATATTCGTATGTCTCGGCAGTACACAAGTCCTTCTCCAGATTAGATTACTTGTTCATACCGCTCCCCTGGCTGACGAGGGTCGCCTCCACAGCTGTGCATCCTCGTGGTCTCTCGGACCACTCCCATGTGTCCTTAAATCTGCGGTTAGACAAGAGGCGACAGCCCTTCCGGTGGCGCCAGTCGGCGTGGCACCTGCAGCAGGATGGCTATCGCGCACAACTACGGGAAGCCATTTCTAACTATTGGGCGGAGAACGACGGACCGGAGGTGGACGCCGCCACCCAGTGGGAGGTGCTGAAGCCTGTGCTCCGGGGGGTGGACATTGCTTGGTGTGCAGGGGCCCGCAGGACCCGTCGGAGGGAGGTGGAGGAGGCGGCGGGACGGTTTCGTAACCTGGAGAGAGACTGCATTGTGGGCGACACAGATGAGATCGTGGGGCAGCTCCTGATGGCGCAGCAAGAGTACTCATCCCTGGTACTCGGCGAGGCGCGCCAACTCTGGCTGGCCACACAGAGTAGGATATATCAATGGGGGGATAAGTCCAGCACCATGCTCTACAGACTGCCAACACACCTTCCGGGCTCAGACCCTGCCTGGTATTCGGGACGAACGGGGGGGTCAGATGTCGGTCACTGAAGAAATAGCGGCCAGCTTCGCTCAGTATTATGCGGACCTATATGCCCCCCGGGAGATCCTCCCTGCGGAGGACGTTGATAAATTCTTGGCGGATCTCCCGACGCGCACGCTATCGGATGAGAGCCGCGATCAGCTGGAACTCCCCCTGTCCCTGGAGGAGCTGGGCACTGCGCTTGGGGAACTGAATACTGGTAAGGCCCCGGGACCCAATGGATTCCCATGTGAATTCATGAAAACCTTCCATCTCCAGCTGGAGGGGCGATATAGACAAGCACTAGAGGCCGCCAAGGAGGGCGGTCGCCTCCCAGCGGACTGGCGACATGCCGAAATTGTAGTTTTTTGCAAGCCCGAGAGACCCCCTGAACATCGCTCCTCCTACAGGCCAATTTCCCTTTTAAACTTTGAGGCGAAGATTCTGGCTAAGGCCCTGGCCAACCGCCTCCTCCCACATATCACCGACTTGATTCACCTGGATCAGACGGGGTTTATGCCCCATAGGGCGACAAGACACAATATCCGCCGGGCGCAGGTGGTGGTGGAGACGGCCCGTGCCGCTGGGATCCCAACGGCACTTCTTCTAGCAGACATGGATAGGGCATTCGATTCTCTTAGCTGGATGTACCTCCGGGCACTTCTGCCCCGCCTCAATCTTGGGCCTGTCTTCCTCTCTTATCTGAGCTTGCTCTATACGGACCTGACAGCGTCGGTGAGAGTAGCGGGGGCGGTGTCAAAACCCTTTCCCATTGGGCGGGGCACCAGACAGGGTTGCCCTCTCTCACCCTACCTATTGGCATGGGCCATGGAACCCCTGGCAACGTGGGTGCGGATGGACGCGCAACTATGGGGCCTAGAATGGGAGATGGGCCCGTCGGATCGCATTGCATTGTATGCCGATGACGTCCTCTTCTTCCTCACGGCCCTCAATAGATCTGGGCCCAGAGTCCTGGAGATAATGCGAATCTTCGGGGAAGTTTCTGGCTTGCATCTAAACGTGCAGAAGTCTAAGCTATGGGTGCTGGGGGATAGCGAGGGACTGGGTGCATGGGCGTCGACGCTGCAGACGGCGGCAGGTGGGCTCAAATACCTGGGCGTCTTTATTACAGTCGTTCCAAATGTGGCATGGGAGCGCAATGTTGTGCCCGTTTGGGATAGAGTACGATCGGACATGAGAACTTGGTCCAGAATGCCACTGAACATCTATGGCCGAGCGGCGATCTTCAAAATGGTGGCCCTCCCGCGCCTCCTATACCAACTGCAAAACCACCCATGCCCTATAGCACCGCAGTGGTTTCGTCAAGTGAACACGGCGCTGAGCCAGTTCCTCTGGGCCGGGGGAGTGGCGAGGGTGGCTCTCCGCACTTGCTTCCTGTCCACGTACTGCGGGGGCCTGGCCACCTCCGATATTTTATCATACTATCAGGCGGCGCACTTACTGGTGCTTAATGACTGGTGGTATGGGGATCGGAGCGATCCGACCTACGCCCTAGAACAATACCTGATGGACCCGGAGCACATTATTCTGTACTCGGCAACTATCAGGAAGAGGCTCCCCATAGTCACCAAGGTGGTCTTTCGAGTGTGGCGGGCAGCTCTACGCCGCATGGGGTGGTGGAACAAGTTGACGAGGGAGACCCCGCTGTGGCAGAACGGACAACTGCCGGCGCTGGCATCCTTGCGGGGATTCAGGGGCTGGGACGCAATCTGCATCTCCACGCTAGGTCACGTCATGAAGGGTACTACCCTTAAATCCTTCCAGACTTTGAGTGCAGAATATGCCATGCCCAAAACCCAATTCTTTAAATACCCACAACTGCGTCATGCATTGTTTCCCTCTCTGGTGGGCTTAGAGTCCCTGCCCGAGTTCAGCCCCCTGGAGGCTAAGGTGTTTATGGGGGAATTGGAGGCCAAAAAAATTTCGACTATATATCAGACCCTGGTCACACACTGCTCCTCCTCCCTGGATAGACTACGCTCCGCGTGGGAGGGGGATGTGGGAACCCTCGAAGAGGAGGATTGGAGGGAGGCCCTGGAGGCCCCGAGGGGGGCGGCCATTGCGATGCGGCTACGCTTTATTCAATTTAAGTACTTACATAGGGCCTATTTTACCAGAGAGCGACTGTGGAAAGAAGGCCTGATTGCCTCTCCCGAGTGCCTGAGATGCGGACGGGCGGTTGGGACATTTGTCCACACTGTGTGGTCGTGTGCAAACCTGGCGAGATACTGGAGGGGTGTCTGGGACTGCTTGGCTGAGGTCTTGGGCTGGGACCTTCCCCAATCACCGCAGCTCGGCCTGTTGCATGTCATGGACCAAGTGGGGGGCAACATCTACAAACGCCATCTACTGGTTTTGGGCCTCACTGTAGCTAAACGAGATATAGCCAGGGCCTGGAAGGACCCCAGGGCCCCCTTGCTGGAAGTTTGGAGACAGGGGTTGGACTTTTGCATGGGGCTGGAGCGTCCTGTCTTTGAGGCCAGGGGATGCCCCAGGAAACATTTTAAGATATGGAAAAGATGGGCGGACTATAGAGGACTGTGGCTGGAGCCACCGGTGCCCCAAGACACTGGAGAAGATCTTTGACAATTGAACCCTGGGCGGCCGGGAGCACGCACTTTCTTGTATTTCCTTGCTTTATGCCTTTAGACTAGCAGACACTGTATAGGGAAAGGGGTGGGATTCGGGGAGGGGGGTAGGGAGTTGGGAGTTGGGGGGGCGGGTGCATAATATACTTTTGCTTGTACTGACTGTGTATCCGCTTTCATATCGGAGCTCACTAGTCCTGCGATGTACTGTGGGACAGTGTCCCTCTTGGTGTTTTGTCAGTACTACAATAAAACTTTGTTCTGAAAAAGATCTCAAAAAAGTTTAGTGACTAAGGTACCACTTTTTTCGGATCTGCGCTGCTGGCGCGGAAAAAAGAAGAACGGACGTCAGCACGCAGAGGCGGCGTCTAAGTACTCAGACGACGTCATCACGGCGCCCACGACGCCGCAGACGACGCCTACCGATGCGCAGGGGTACTGCTACGCAAAAATTTTGGATACAGTCTGACGCCTGGAGATATTCTAAGGTAAGGAATATAATACTAACCTGTTTCTTTCAGATAATAGTGGCAATAATGTTACTACTTGCCAAGCGGAGGGTGGCGTTGTACTGGGATAGTAGAGGGGCTCCTGCATTGGAAGATTGGATACTGGATGCAATATACTGCAGAGACATGTACGCGGAAGAACTGCCTACTGCTTCCAAACCCTCAGATATTTGGGAACCACTTAAAGTTTACTTGTATGAACATTCTGATCTGCTTAAGACAAACCGCTAATTCTATTATTTGATTGTTTGATACACTACTGTTCTGTTTTATGACTGCGCAGCCATATGATATTGGATATTGTGTTGTATTGGATCTCTCAATATGATTTACATCATGTGATTGTTACAGAAGTGATCATTGTTATGTACTTTTTTGGCAAAATCAATAAAATAAAATAAAAAAATTAAAAAATGCTTTCCAAGGAAGCCTGATATTGTAACCTTGCAAAAGCCTAAGATGCCCGCTGCCACATCAGACTTAAGTCAGGACGCTGCCGCCCTATGGCGCAGGTACACCATTTGAGTTTGAGTGGGGTAAGCTCAAAGGGCTCAGCTTTGAGCCAGAGCAACAACTTCTCAGTGGAATGTGGGAGGGGACATATTCTCTTTAAGCTCCACTCTCACTTCCAACAGTTCATCGTGGCCACCACTTCTTGTGGCCTAATTGAATATGTGCAGCAAGCTCTGTATTTCTGCAGGGTAGGTGAGGGAGATTGGAGAAGGCAAGATTAATAGCATTAAAATACTCTCAGATTGTGCCACTTAGTATTACGTATCTGGATCAGGTTTCCTGTTGGCTCTCTCATGACCCTGCAAGACGTGCCCATTCATCTAGCTGCAAGCCACTGTGGACCATTTTGGCATCACTGACTTAAGGACATATAGTTATTCTATGTTAAATAATTGAACACCTTGAGATTTAAATATGTGTAAATATACACCCAATTATGTTTGAAAAGCTCGTGAAAAATCGCAGATTGAATACATAAAATATGCTTACTGGTCTTGAATCTATAAAAGGATTGTATTCTTCCAGTCCAGTAGGAACATTTCTCGTAACCTGTGTGACTGATGGATCCTAAAAACAAAAGAAAATACACAATTGGTGTATTTAACAAATTTATTACCAGAAGTAATTCTGCAACTTTATTTCAATAGAGGTCACAGAAGGATGCATTGCATGCACTGTATAAAGTCTACAAGCATGTTTCTCAAAGATTTTTTTGACGTTGTGGACAAGATTACAGCAGGTTCCTCCATTTTGTGTACTTTTTCGCTTCCACACTTCAAGAGTCACAATACACATTATTTTCACCCCTCAAAAAATTTAACTCAACATTCAGCTCATAAAATAACATTTCTGCAATTTCAGTAAGTAAAACAAAAACAAAAATTACGTGGGATCAAAAAGCTGCTAATTACAGCCTAAGTCCAGTGTAGTTATCCAGGCAGAAACTGCAACCCAAGTCAAGTATTACAATAAAAATACTGCCATACACAGGTATCCATTATCACACTGGTTATGGCAGTTTGGGAATTCTGATTATTGTAAATGTGCATCAGATTTGTTTCATAATCACGGACTTTTTATGCGTAATGACCCACTTTAACACCTAGAGCATGGGCCAGTATCATATTACATATCAACATTATTACTATACAACATAAATCTAGTATCTTTCCCGTTCCTAGCGTACACTCCATAAAACCATGTGTCGTCGCTATGTATATCTATACTACTATAATAAAAGGAAGAACTTTCAGCCTTTGAGGCGGGTAAACTCGGGAACCACAGCGCCAATCCACACACCCGATACACCTTTGGAATCGTCAGGGTGTGTAGATGGTTATAGGCTATATAAATAAAAATAAAGAAACGTTTAAAAATTTACAGTAAAAAAAAAAAAGTAGTCCCTCCAAAGTAGCGCCGGCCGCGACGTGCGTGCTCATGTCAGGAGCGCGGGAAGGAGCGGCGTCCAGGAGCGCGACGAGAAGCGGCGGACATGGCGCGGGGGAGGAGCGGTGACGTGAGGAGCAGCGGACAGGCCAGCAGAGGTGCGTGCAGCGGACAGGCTGGAGGAGCGGCGGCTGAGGTAAGGGAGCGGCGGACATGGTGCGGGGGAGGAGCAGTGACGTGAGGAGCAGCGTACAGGCCAGCGGCGGTGCGTGCAGCGTACAGGCTGGAGGAGCGGCGGCTGAGGTAAGGGGACCCATGTCGGGTGCAGGCGGGTGTCGGGGCAGGCGGGGGACGGGCCGGGCGGGGGACGGGCCGGGCGGGGGCCCGGGCTGCTGGACAATGTCGGGGGGGTCGGGGAAGCCTGTTGCTTCCGGACAAGGTCGAGACGGGCTGCTAGTTACAGATAAAAGTGCTCTAGTCATGGTCCCCAGATATTCTGAGGTTTCCTTGGAGGACATACTCTACTCTTGTACACAGGCACGTCTATCCATGCCACAGTATAATTCGGGAGGTGGTGTGCTGCTAATCAACCAGTGACGATCGACATTCTTTTTTTAAATTAAGTATCACGTCCCCACCAGCTTATGTGTATGCCTCGAGTTACCCTCCCACCCTGCTTAATATCACCACTTTAAGTGAAAATTCAAGAGAACAAACAATGACTTGTGCAAGTGTGGACTTCACTGTGTACCAGTATTTTGTGATATGCATGCATCTCCATTCCATGTGAAACAAGTTTTAACTACCCATCTTGCATTTGGGACAGTATACAGTACATCTTTTACCCATTTTCTTAAACCTCATCGGAATGCAATAATATTTATGCAAAATTTAAAATTGCATCTAAATGTTAAATCAAACTAAATTCAATTTCCAGAAATGGAATGGGTCTAATGGGATACAGATTCCTAGATACCGAAGCAAGCCTATAGGGATTTTGAGCTGTCAGTTCCATAACTCCCAGTTAATTGGCACTATGAGAGATCTCCATATTAACTTTAAAGCCAGAGGCCTCACAATACAGGTCTAGAACGGTCATCAATCTGTTACACGTCCAACGCGGATAGCGAAGGACTAACATGTCATCCACATGTAGGCACACACTATCTTCAATGCCCCGATTCCACGAAAATGGCTAGACCAAGCCATCTCTTTTGATCCAAAGATGCTGTAACGATTCAGCATGCAAATGACCCTAGCGTGAGTGCAAACAATAACGGCAACAGTAGGCATCCTTACTGAGAATCTCTTCCAATTGAGATAGGTCAGATAAGCGAGAACTGACGAAAAACTGGCCCTAGTTAAAGTTAGAGGAGTTGGAAAAGCTTTAGAAAATATGATCCAAAGCTCATTTTAGCCAATACACGCTAAAGAAAGCCACATCTAATGGAAATAAACACTTTTTTTCAAAATCTACCTTCACCAAGGCACATGCGCATGAGCTTGTGTGCTCAGGCCAGAGCGTTCTCAGGATACCAGGTGTACTCCTTCATGGCATTAAGCCATTTGGGTCTGGGTGAACTAGAAGATGTACCATCCTTGCAATCCTAGTTGCAAAGCCTTGGCCAGCATGTTGGCCTCTACATTGAATAAAGAAATGGAACAATAGAATGCACATAGGTCACAGGGATTGCCCGGCTTCAGGATGACTGAACTTAATCCTCATCTGCAGTCATGAGGTAGTGAGCTTCCCGGCAGCGCTTAATTGATTAAATGCAATAGGTGTGGCAGAAGGAGAGAGACTTGGTGAGAATAAAAATGTAAAAAATAGCTGGCAGGTTGATTGGCTCGGTAGTACTGACCGCAGTATCACAGCAAGAGCTTATCTGAAATTCTACACCGCTAACTCTGCCTTCAAGGAGTCATTGTATTCTTGAGATCAGGATTACACACAAAACTCCTCCAACAGGACCAAGAGGTCTGTTTCCGTCAGTGAAGGAGCTTGTGAAGTATAGGATTGTCTGTAATATCCCGCACCCAAGCCCAATCGCTTTTCAGGTTGAAAGTTGCCAACTGAAGCTCCAGAATTTCTGCCTCTCTATTACACTCTTTGGCGGCAAGAAAAGATCAGATCTTACCTCTGATCAAAGCTTTGTAAGCCTCACACAGTACAATGTTGAGTCATTAAACCATTGTTCAATTCGAAATATGGCTAAGTCTCATTTCCAAGAAACTTAGAATTTCCCACTCACAAGCCAGCCCGTATTTTGCCACCAAATTCCTCTTGTGGTGGTATATGTATATCAAAGGACCAACTCCACTGGGGGGAGTAGTCAGAGATACTTTCTTGGGAGAACTCTAGCTACCCTAAAGTGCCTTCTTTAATGGCAACGACAGCACACACACATCTTTCTTAGCACTGAGGGAAAACGTTTTTGTCTGTATCTTTAACAGGACTTAAGTGTTCACACGCATAGGTCTCAGCAGTCCAGGTTTCTCAAGTGTGTTTCTAGTACGGATTCCAGGAGCAAGGGCATAAGTCTTCTTCAGTGCTTCCTGGGGGGTTTACAGATAACATTTACAACTTCAAACTAACATTCTGCTCATAGAATGGTATATTATGGTGTGTTGGTCTGTTGAAACCAGATTATAGAATCATGGATGCGCCTGGGAGAGAGGTGAAACATATTAGGACAGTACAAGGCAGCACATCGTGTTTATTTCAAAGTACTCAAGATACTGAAAAAACATGATCATTCAATCAAGCCCATGATGATGCACATCTGTCACTGGGCCCAGGATTGTCCACATCTGCCCATATCGCTGGGGCCAAGCACACCCATTCAACTGGCTGAAAAGTAAGCACAGATAAGTCTGCCTTCACTGCAGCATAACCCACATTATCTAATGTACTGGGTTGCTGGATAGTGTGTGCACATCAATTACTGTTTTTTTACTTTAAACGAATGAGTCCAATAGACCTCCTCTCAAAGATGGCACTTGCATTAGTTTTCTTGACTTCTCCTGGCCATAAGAGCACCCATATATACACACACCACACCTTTCCCTAGCACAGAGGAAAGCTATACAAAATCCCATTTGCTACTGAAAGGGGAACATTCCCATTTCTGCATTTTTGCTTCAAGATAATCACTAGTAAACCTCCATTACTGACCACATTAGAATAAGAATATTTCCTTGATAGGTCTGCAAAGCAAAACACGTACTCGTAAATCTTAATTTACAAGACCACAAAAGCGGTTGTGCATGCAACCCAATGGCAGTGCACGTACCACTAGACACTTTCTTGGCAGCAATTATCCTAAACAGTTTTTCTGACCAAAAACTTTGTTTTACTTACAGACTCTTCATTAATTCCTTAGATTAATGACCATAGACTGCTGGTAAGTATGGATCGAAATGTCCTCGACACATCAAGTACTGCCATAACAACTGACAGTCCACAAATACAACATAAACCACTTTGTGACTGACACATCTCCTTTCAAAAACTGAATATCTATGTGCACAGATTATAAACAGTAACATATTTTTGGATTTCCTGGATCCGCACTGTCAGATCACTACTATATACTTTTTTAATGGAACGTATTGTTATTATATCAAACCAGTGAATGATGCATAGTGTATTTGGTATTTTTTATGTTTGAGTAAAAAAGTCATGTTTAAAACCAGTGTAAATAAGAAATACATTCCGGCAAACGATGTTTCACTGTATTTAAAATAAATATTTTTATTGAACCACTGTTATCATCTAGTACCTTACTGGTCGCAGGCCCTTGGAGCCTGACCACCCACAGTAGTCTTCCATTTTTAGGCGGCAGCATGCGCAACCAAATGGCACATGCTTGGGCCCACAGTAAGAGGGAACTTTCTACATCTCCTTAGGAGTACCCTCACCCATTATTAATCCCAGGAGACCCTTCATGTAGATTTGGATTCCACCTGTTCACGCCTCTCCAGCAAATTAACTGAAAGACAGCTTTATTTGTATGTATGTATGTATTGGTATTTATATAGCACAACACTAGCAGGGAAGCAACAGAATGCAGTACATTACGGGGCTGGGGGGAGGGGGGGTGTAAACAGTGTACACGATTGAGTACATCACATGGGGATTTCACACACACATTTCACATAGAGATGATTTGGCCAGAATCGCACAATGTTAAGTTCCCAGGTATCCCAGGTTGAGAAGTCGGCAACACTAGCCACTAGGAGACATTTTTTAGAGGAGGACATTAACCAGAATATGTAGTGCACACCATCTCTTTTAACCTCTTGGCTGCTAGGCGTTTTCCCCCTCCTGTGCTGGGATTTACCATTTTGCTGTTTGCATGACGAGCTGAGCTCGTCATCAGCACATGACACCCGTGGGTGATGACGAGCTGAGCTCGTCATCAGCATCGAAAGGGTTAAACTCTACTGGGCCAGAACTTTTTTTAAATTTTAATTTCAGTGTGACACAGTTGCCTCAACAACGATCCAGGGACTGATTGGCAAAGAGGGTAGTCGGGCATTGGCCAAAGAGCCGGTGTCTCCGTGCCCTCTGATGGCTGTTTTTTAATTATTTTTTTATTTCCCAGCCCACAGAGGGCACTGGACAGGGAGAGTAAAGCAGCCTCCTGTGAAATGGCATTTAGGCAATGATCAGGTGTACCTCTCCTTGACCCCCTGCCCTGCCAAGCAATCACCCTGATGGTGGGCTGGGGAGCAGGTGGTTGTATGGGCTAAGGGTTGCTCAGGCCATTGAGCCATTCTTACCTCGTCCCCTCTGGTGCCCACGCAGTCCAAAAATAGTGTTTTTATCTGACACCTCACCCGCAGCTCTCTCATTCAGGGCATGGTGGGCGTGGGAGGGTGGGTGTTGTTGCTTTGGGGACCAGGTGATGTTGTGGACTTCATCCACCTTCACCTCAGCCCCCTCCCCAATGGACGGCTCAGCAGCTGTGTCTTATGCTTAATCCCCTCCCCTGTCAGGTTATTGCCCTAAGGCAGGGGAGGGCAGGGGAGGGCAGGGGAGGGCTTGAGTAATTTAGTAATAGAAGGAGCCTCGTAGTTGCTCTGTTGCTCTGGCTGTAGGCCATTGTGAGCTTGGCTCCAATGCCCTTCCCAAGAACAATATTGTCCCACTTTCATGCCTTGTGCGTGCATATGCATGTGAATTATGAATGTCAGAGTTGCAGAAATGGGGGGGATAAGGTTTGAGTCCCAGCGCCTGGTCAACATCCTGCGAGTCTGGGCAAATCCCTTAATCTCCCAAGCCCTTAAATACAAGCATTGGCAGAGCCAATAGGTCTTGCCTTTGGGATTTTATAAGTATTTAGCCATGCAGCACGTTAGCCTTGGTGCTGAAACACCTACTGTTACTTCATGTGCCACTGGTGAACTGTCACAAACACCCAAGGATGGGCTTCCTTCCGTGCTAATTCATGAAAATATGATAGTCTTCTCAAATTTCAAAAAAGTGTATTTATTTAACATAGAAGCTTCGACACCAATAGGCACAGAACCCTAGAGCAACGTAAATCGGATATTTAAGGGCAAGTAAAGAAGTGAAAATCAGCCTGGGTCTCAAAGGATCAGGCACTCAAACACTAAGAGTAGCAATTGGCAGGTAAATCCAGTTGTACCTTCAACATTTCCTCAGAAGCGCCAACCCAGCTTAAAGCTCACCAGCAGAATACAGATACCCCCAGTTGCTCAACAACTCGATCAGAGAGTACCCATGCAACACCAACAACCCCATCCTTGGTGGAGAACCCACCACTTTAAACAAGCATTCGAAAATAAGATGCGTATCTCTTGGGGGCACGGATGGATGGGAGAAGAGACGAACGTGTTGTTGACTATAAATAATTGCATTTGAAGAACAAACAGCCCTGAACTGCAGCAGTGAAAGGGAATTGCCGGTCACGTGGCTCTTCCGGGAACTGGTCTGGTGGGATCCCCTGGGCATCACCGCAGGTCACCTCTGACTAAAACTCCAAACCCTTGTTTAACAGCCCTGTCTGATCGCAATCTGACAGCCAGGATGCGCAACTAGCAATAAAATACAAACTAAAGAAAAAAAGAAGAAGATTACAAGGACATTACAACGTGTTTTACTTTCAACAAAAACACGAGGAGTCATGCTGCAGTGCCTACTCGAATGAATTAATAACCTGACAGCACATAAACAGCAAACCTCATAGAAAGTGTTTTTTCTCCCAAAAGAAATTTATTTCACAACGTTAAACGAGTAAGCGGATGGGCCCTTGAGTCCACGCTCACTGGTGTAGCCACTCACTAGCGTTACATAATCAAATAAAGGTACTACGGCCGGAGGCCAGACAGCGGTGGTAAAGGTTTTGTCCACAGGCACTAAGAGTCCAATAGTTCAAACAGAAAACTAGAGTGCAGTACCCTAAAGCAGAGTGCCTACTTGCATTTGAGAAGTGCTGGAAAACAGTGGGGATAGACATAGACACAGTTACTGAGAATGAATGTATAAAAACTCCTTCATTGTTTTGCACTCACAAAAAACAAGCCAGAGATAAGAATGTACACAGGCTGAGAAAAACAAGCAGCTCAATAGGAGTGGTGGGGGCGGTCACAGTGGTGCGGCCGCCGTTGTAAAAGGCAGGAAGAAGGTGAGACTGAGAAAGGGAAAGATAGGGTCAAAGGAGAACGTGCTAAAAGTAATAAAAGTTACAAAAAACAAAAGTGACGAAAGTGATCGCCATCAAGCGCAGCGAGCGATGAGATTAATGAAGATGACGAGGATAGCCATATGGCGCCTCTGCCTCTGCTCGTAAGCGAGCGCACGGGCACACAAGCTGTAGGCCGGCCATGGTAGCATTTTTTGAAGCCCTTACTAAAAGTCTCGCCAGCGCATGCGCTGGGTCAGGCGAGACCTAAAAAAAAATTATCTTGTGTACTCTAATTGGTGCTCTTGAATAGCGCTCAAATAGCCTTTGCCTTGGGATGAATTCACACTATATAAAACTGTCAAAAGTAAGAACAACAATAAAAAAAATAACCATTTGTTCTTGCTTGATGATTCAGCAGAGGGAACAGGATATTAAAAACGAACCCTTTATAAAAACAAGCCCATATTTGTTTAACACAGCTTTTATGCCTTTATTTAGTTTAACTATCAGCAGGGCTACTGGACGTATGTGGCAGGAGATGGCTAAATTATGTAGCAGGGTTGAGTAAAAGGACTGTGGGGCAACACGCGGCGCTGCATTTTTAGTAACTTTTAAACCATTAGATCTAAAAACAAAATGTTTTTTTTTGTTAAAATCTGCAAACTATGCAGAAGATTAATTATGTGACAAATGCGACAAACCTATAATTAGGAAAAAATAGCAGCAGCTGCACAATCGCATAATTCCAGTGGCCAGACTATCAGTCATTGATCATTTAGGCATCTTCAAGACACATTTTAAAGTGCTTTCTCTTATGTTTACTGTCCAAAGTATATACACATAAAATAGCGAAGCTGGGTGCTTATCTTCACGTTGGACCCATCAGAAAATGAAAATAACAGACATGCAAGTAACAAACCATCCAAGTGGAATACCTAGCCCCATCAGGAGTAGTAGCCATTTCACCTCACCAAATGTCTCATTTTTCACAGAAAGACAAATTAAGTGTTTTAGTGAATACTGATGCAAAATTTCCATTTAATTCCCCTTAGTGAATCACTGTCTGGTTAGGTCGAGCTGGAAAAGCATGCAAAGCATGCGTCCAAGCTTGACAACTAATGTTGCCGACTTCTGGGAATGTGAGACACGAGTCGGACACGTGCTTTTTGTGTCTCAGATTTGTCCTTGTGAGTGTGCTTTTGCTGCTGGCTGCTTGCTGTGTAGGCGCGCTTTCGGTTAACGCGCTCAATTAGAAATGAAATGCTTACACTTTAGAGTCACCCAAGGGGGGAAGTTTGCAAGATGCTTTTTTTGTTATTTACAGCAAGTGTAGTGATCTTAATTTGTCTTTAAGCAGCCAGGTCTTGTAAAAGGCTTTCTCATTATTATTACGTGAAAAGGATTTCCCATTATTATTACACCCGCACACACACACAGACACGCATACACATACACACTCGCGCACACACACAGACACACGTGCACACACGCACACACACAGACACGCGTACACACACACACACACACACACGCGCCACATCTTCCCCCCCCCCACTCACCGGGCTATTTCGGCGTGTCCCTCTCTCGCTCGGCAGCAGGCGGGGCTCTCCACGAGCACGGGAGCCCCGCTAGCTCACAGGCAAATCTTCCGGCTGGCTTGACAAACAGGAGCGCAAGGGTAGGCTCCAGTCTGCTTCCTGTTTGCGGCCCCGCCCCCGTCCCAACACAGGTTGCCTGGCTTCCTGTCTGCCATGGAAAACATTTGGATGCTATTCGACTTAAAAGAGCAGTGAGTGATATTGTACTGAACACTTAGTTTATTCTCTAAATGGAATATGCAATCGTTCTTGACTCTGTTTTCTTTCAACTCTGCGTTACCTTCCATCTCATTTTGGTTCGAGCTTTAATGCACATCCGGTCGGAAGCGTGAAAAGTGGATCCTTTTATCGCTTTCTTTATTTTTTAAAGGGATTCACTCTTTAAAATTCAGATCGTTTTTCATTTAAGACGTTTATTTACGAAAGCTTTCTAAAATGACGACTCAGCCCTTGATTCTAACGTGCTGCATTTAGTGGGGACATTGACGTGCATTAGAGCGGTGATGATGAATATGTCACACCTCAGGGGCAGGTGAGGCTCTTTGCAAATGTTAGGCTTTGTGTGGACTGACAACGATGAAGGACAGGTGGCTCCATGCCAGATATGCATGTGACATAATCCATTCTACCAAGCATTTAAATATCAGAATACGTATTGTGAGTGGGATCGTGTACAATGGGCCTCTGCAGAGTATTGGAAGATATTGGGACTGAATGAACTACCTTGCCGTTTTTTTCCGGTACACATTTTCAATGTGAGCTGACCTTCCCTCCACCAAACTTTGAGTCCACAACTTCAAAGCGAGCACTGCATTAAAGCCATCAAGTAATATTTTAGCTAGTGTGTGTCTGCAGCTGGATGAAATGCTGAGTTGGAGGTACTTTGTTTCTCTTATGCAAATAACACCACCCTTCCCACTATGCATCCGGAATTACAAGTTTGTAGCCAGGGGTTATTGTTAAACTCGTGCTGGGGCAAAGCCATTCGCCGGCCATGATTTTCAGTTTCAGGTTTCTATAAATGTATGCTAAGATCACTTTTCTAGGTGAAAGAGTGTAAAGTGATCTCCAGCTAACTGTGCTATTTATAGCCTTAGCATAGGAAAAAAAATGCTGACATAGCATTACACTGTTCACGGAAACGTGGTACCAAAGGAGAACCTGCCGTTTGCAATGGAGTATTGTAATACTAATACATGTAAGTCACGTAAATACAACACATATTGCATTGCAAATGCTATAGGTGTCATATTTTCAAAAGTTATAACTATTGGTATTGTAAATGACAAAACTATTATTTTCGCTATTTTCAAAAACAAAACATTAATAAAAAAAGTGTCAATTACAATACCAATAGCTCAAACCTTTCTAATGCGAGACCTATTGCATTGCAAATGCTTGTTTTTGTATGTTGTGGAGGCTGCGGACTGACGCCGGTCATTCTGTGCCTCTTGTTGGATGCAGCATTCAACTTCTATGTTCTTTTTGTTATTCAAAGAGTCTAAGCTTGCCCTAAGATAACATTTAGCGACTCCCTCCTCAGCCTGCAATCGGGGATTTTGCTGGGTGAGGTTTGTGGCTTTCCTTTGCCTCCCTAGAAGAAAGGGGCACTCAAATTTCCGGCCTGCATTACATATGGCCACATCCCTCCCTCACTGCCTCCATGAGCGGGAAAACAGAAGGCCTATGGGTTTCTTCCTTGCTGCTTTGACCACACACCCTTTTCTCAGTCAGCCAGTAAAACGCAGTTGCTGGATTGAAGTGGAGTTGAGAATTCATAGATTTCGGTCAGCCTCCTGATTACCAAGCCCAAGTTAGCCAGGAGAGGGACAAAAGCAGCTGGCCAGCAGCTTGCATCAGACAACTTGAAGTTGGACTCTACAGTGCCCACCACCAGGAGGATCTTATCCAGAAGTTGCAGCAGGAGGTCAAAGCGAAGACCTTCCTAGCCCTCAGGTGCCCAGAAGAGATGCTTCAACAGGCTGCTGCTTAAGCCTATTTTTGCATCTCTTTAGCTACCAACCTTTTCCTTCCCTTTCCAGGAGGAAGGAATCCATGCTTAAGCCTTCAATGGCCTAGTCCAACTCCAGGGTCTTCGGCAGAAAAAAATCCGACCCTCACATACAGAACTACAAAGTGTTCACCCATACTTTTCTATTCAGTTACTCTTCTAACTAGATGTACCACAAGGCCAAGCTCTAACTCAAGAGGGCCTTGTCGTTTTTTTTTTAAAGAGAGAACCTTTTGCACATTTGATTCACAAAATATGTACATAATGAGTACATTTTTAAATCAATGTAATGGAAAAGAACAATATAGTGAAGATTGAAAATGAATAGAAAAATATAAGAAAAGTAATTTTGATATACATGCAAAAAAATGAATAAAATACTAAATATATTTTGAAATAAGTGTACCTGTGTTGATCTGAAGGAAACATTATTTTTCTTTGAAAGTATTTGAGTAATACCAATTGAGAAATTATGTTGAGGCCACGATGGAATATCTTGTATTATTGTTGATGCTGTCCCCTCTTTTCCCTGGCCAAAATTATCTAGCAGAGGGGGTTCCAAATTTATGCTGTTGCATTCATGGTTTTTGAACTGTGGGATATGTGTATTAGTATTGTAGGAAGTATTTCCCTGTTTTTGTCAATTGTTTGATTCTTGGAAGCACACGGGCACCTTCGTGTTCTCACCGAGGGGTGATCTATAATATAGATATTACTGAGATTACATAACCTATCACTTAGCTGTATCTCTTGCATTCGATTCTAGTTTGTCTACCGCTTTCCTTTTTACTGAGAAAACGACAAGCCTCTTTCAGGTGATGTAAAAGATTAATAAAGATTAACAAGTCTCACCTACATCCATTAAACTAACATGGAGGGCTTACAAACGTTTGGGTTTACAGACAAGGAGTTTAGCTCCCTCCTGGGGCAGGTGGTCGATGGTACGAGTACTACGACCACCTCATTGGGAGATAATAGTGAGTGGCAAAATCTTTTAAACCTAAAGAAAAAAATTAAACGCATTGAGTCGCATGCCTTTTTCATGCGGGAATATTTAAAAGTGGGCGTGATTCCATCAGGCCTTAGAGTTAGAAATGCCCCAGCATTATTCATTGAAATTCATAAGTTCCTGGAGCAATGGTCACTGATTTCAAACCGCTGCTCCAGGGACTGGATGTTGTTAATTATCAAGACCGCAATGGCTGCTCTAGAAATTCTGGCCATGGAAGAAAAATTACAATCCTCTAATGCAGTAGATGAGGCAAAAGATAAACTAGAAAAGATACAATCTGAAATGAAAGATTCTGAAATTTATCTAACCAATAAAAAAACTGAAAAATTAAAAAAGGATATACGTTGGTTTACTAAGGAGAAAATCTACCCTTACTTGAACCCAAACTATTATCAGAGTGGCAATCAAGGTAATAACACCCCCCACTATGATAACAGCTACGGAAGGAATTATACTAACTTTTCTGACACAGGTTCTTCCGATTCGAATACAGATAATTACCAGGATTCTGGGAGGGGACCTTATAGCTCTAGACCTTTTAGAGGTAGACAAATGCACCAAAATGTCCAGAATAGGTTTTTTTTATCCTGAGGCCCCTACAGAGGGAAAATTGTACATTGGCAACAGGACAGGGGTGGAATGCAAATGATGAGCCCACAACCTCAACAACAATATGTCAAGACTCGAAATCAACAATACTGGTGGTAGATTCAGACCAGAGTAAGACCACCTTAGGCTGTACAGATACATTACCCATCTACAATTTGTCCTCAACGACCCTCAGCAATGAGGAATCCATGCTAATAAGTCGGGGTTTGTCGTTCGTCCCTTGCACCACGCTCAATAAATTCAAACTTCATGAAGATCTTTTCGCCTTTTTCAGAAAGGTTAGATTAAAAAAGGTTTTTGAAGGTAGAATTGTAGAACATGTAAGTGACAATTTATCTGGTTGCAAACCCTCCTCAGTCTTTACACCTACATTAGGTATGGTAGGTCCTGAAGTGCAAATTGTTTAGCGTAAAGTAATACAGAATATCACACGCCTGCTGACAGGAACCAACAAATTGTGTTTTAATCTGTCAAAAAATGAAAATCTAGCCTTGAGAAACATTGAAATCAATAGCAATCTGGTAATTAAACCCTGTGATAAGGGTGGGGGTATCACTATTTTTGATAAATCTAAATACAATGAGAAAATGTTGGAGGTCAAGGAACATTATAGGCCAGCACATCCTAGGGAACTACAGCGACTTAATGCTACGATAAAAGAAATAACACAGATAGCATTTCAAGAAGGCTATATATGCGATGAAGAACATACTTTTTTAAATAAATCATGTCCGGTAGTCCCAGCTATGTATGGTCTTCCGAAGACCCACAAGAATGAACGTGAACCACCTATGCGACCAATTATTTCGACAATAGGCTCAAGTACGGAGCCATTGTCTAAATACGTGGATAAATTCTTATGTCCCCTGACACAGAAGTATGAGTCCTTCATTCAGGACACAGGAGACATGATTGCCAAGACGGAGGGTACTGCATTTAATCCAACAAGAGATATCTTAGTAACGCTTGACATTGAGGCGTCCAAATAATAGGCCCGATATGTTCATTGAGATTGTCCTCCTCAACAACGTTTTTGACTGTGATGGCTCCCTGTTCAAGCAGATCAAAGGCACAAGTATGGGGGCGTCTTGCGCCCCCAGTGTGGCGAATACATATATGGGGGAGTGGGAATTGAAGAACATATACAATGAAACAACCCCATTTTTTGAAAATGTTTTTTGTGGCGTAGATTTATAGATGATATTTGTTTTGTGTGGCGAGGCGAGACATTTGGAAGACTTCATTTTATGGTTAAATTTGAGTGATCCGAATCTGAGATTCACTTCAAATTATAACACTGAGAAAGTTGAGTTTCCTGAATTAGAAATCAACGGTAGGAGTGGTGTTTTAGAAGTAAGCCTTTTTAGGAAATTAACTGCAAAAAACACCATCCTACAATTTCGAAGCTTCCACCCACACTGCCAGAAAGACTCAATCCCCTTCAGAGAATTCCTTAGGATACGCCGCAATTGCACCAAATTGTCTGATTACCAACTACATGGGGAAGCACTAAAAGAAAGACTGATAAAACAAGGCTACCACCACCGTCTGATACGTCAGGCATTTAAGAGAGCCAAATATTATGAGCGCAAATCTTCTCAGTGGTACTAAACGTAAACCATTAGAAAGAATTACGTGTGTCATCAATCATTCATCCCTTAATTATAAGATTAAAAACATCATAAATAAGAATTGGAGAATTCTGGACACTGATGAAGATGAAACACAACTCCCAAAGCCACCGATAGAGTACAGGCGCAATAGAAATCTAAGTGATTGTTTGGTACATACTAGAAATCAAATGAAACCAGGGGGAGTCCAGACATCCATTACTGGCCTTCCGATGATACAAGGCAACCACAGATGTGGGGCATGCAATGCATGCGATGCCGCGATGACAACAGATTCTATTAATTACAACAATATGAGAGTAAACCTTAAATCTTTTACCAATTGTAGAAGCAGCAATGTTATTTACATGATTTTTTGTCCATGTGGTCTTGCATATATTGGTGAGACTGGACGGGAATTTCGGACAAGGTTCAGTGAGCATAAATCTGCTGTAAGAAGACAGAAAACAACAGCACCTATGGTACAACACTGTCTTGATAATGGTCACAGTGAATCCGATTTGAAGTGGTGCATACTGGAAAAAGTCCAGCATAAATTGGGACAACTAACAGAAAGTACCTGGAAAAAACAAGAGAGCTTTTGGACCTTTCATTTAGATACTGTCCGGAAAGGGTTAAATGAAAATATAGCATGGTATGTCACCAAAAATACATGATTGAATTAAGTTGGCTGTCCTTGCCCTATGCCCACTTGTAGAGGTTTTCGTTTCAGTCCTTTAAAGTATACATGATAGTGCACGTAGAATGAATACTCTTCGCAAAAATCTAGCTGGGATTTATTTATTTTCCTTTCTTGCAAAATATTACATCTAGGTTAAGTGGCGTGATATTACTTAAAAAATTATCAAATGTTGTTGGGAATGTACATCGACTAAGTTATTTGTAGGACTGTTCGATATGTCCATTTTATAGCTACAGGCTATTCTTCTTCGGACACAACAAAATGACGTATGCGTTCTGGGTCGTAATATCATCTCCTCTTCCTTTGGATGTCAGACTTGCCGTGGAAGCAATGTCACATGCAATGTAGACGGCAGTGTGGGCCACAATTATTTAAATGCTACCGTTATGATTATATTAGGAACTTCATCGTAAAATAACTAACGCCTAAAGTGATATGTCATATGCTCCTTGCTGACGTGCAAAACAGTGTAGTCTCCAAAATATTCATTAATACAAGTACGATTTATAGATTTGGCAGTATTTAGCGTATAGACATCAAGAGTACAAATACAAGTAACCATAAATCGTATTGCTAGGAGGGACTGTAACCCTCTTCAAAATGGCGCCGATATTAGACACAGTCACATCGGCTCATTACCATCAATATACTTTCGGGTCATGTGACCTTCCGATTACGCGCCACTAGAGGCATTTAAAAGCGACTCACTGACAATCCCAAAACACTACGGCGTTTTTGCGGTGTATCGGGCATGGCGGCCGATTGAGAAGACTCGTAAAAAGGAAAACAACGGTAAGTGGGGCTTTGTGAGGGTCTATATAGCTTAAATCTTTGGTAGGGGAAAGGATAGGACTCCCTAACTGGCAATACAAGCTTTTTAAATCTATTGGTTATTGGATGGGCTGGATTTTTAAGAGTTCACATTACAAACCTGCTAAACCATACGCCCTGCATATTTGGTCTCATCGCAGTAATGAGACTTATATCAACATTCACATTATACTCTTAGGAACTTTAGAAATCCTGAGATCAGCCCTCGCCCTCTTTGGAGGACTGCATAACACTAAGAATCATGTCTACTTCATCAAATATTAATGCACACCGCATGTTCGGTCCCTTTATAAAATGAAGGTACCATCTTTGTGCTACGGTATGGGGCCGCGATTCGTGTAATCCTTGGAATTTCGCAACTGTGGTCAACAATTAAATTACATTTACCACGGTTGTGCTGCTGGTTGGTTCCGTTCCTACATGACCCTTGATACTATTGTAGCCCGCCCAGACTCGGTAAACTCACATATGTTATCTATAGTACTAGATTACTTCTAGGGGGATGTAGTAATACCAGGGCAGACTCTAGACGAAAGGATACAGATTTAGTTTTTTTTAATTAACACTCAATGTTCTCAAATCGACCTAGGCCAGGACACAAAGGATATTTATTGTCATGGCGACTCAAAAACATCAATCTGGAGGTACAAGCCAATGAAGATATATCCTAACAATTGAAAGGTTAGTTTGAACAAATTAAAAACTATTTTTAAATTTAGGTCGAGTATGACAGAATTGATTAAACTAAAAGGCTCAAAAACATGTATTTTCTACAGTAAACTGTAACTGAGATCTGCTCCGCTGAATATTAAAACAAGACAGAAGGCAACGTATACTCCAACCTAATTTGCACTTTGGTAAGGTAATTGGTTTACCATCAGGCTATATTAGCATAAATACAATTTCAAATTGTAACAGTGAGGTCAATTTATCCCGGTTATCTTTTTAGGAATATCATTGAAGGGTTGTGTCAGTTCAGCCAACGCCACCTAATGATACATGCTCTGAGAGTACTTAGAGGGTGAGAATGCTTCACAATTCTCTGAGTCACAACCTGATTTTTGGTCTAGCAACTGAAGGGATTTTCTTTGAAAACTACTAAAAGAGTGCTGACTCTAGTGACTAGTTTTAATTAATGAGTTGGCTGGGTAACTCACGAGCATACGACTATGGATCTTAGCATTGATGACTCAATGCTCCCTTTTGAACTATATTTTCTTCACTCTCTTGGTGATTGCAGCACGCTGGTGGTATGTGTGTCTTCCAGGAAATTAAGAAATATTTGTATAGCTAAAATTGTATTTGATTTGTTGTTATCCTTTGGAGAAATTGAATTGATGCGGGTACATGATGTTGTATTTGTAATTTCAGATACCCTGTATCCACACTATAAGGAGGCAAACTTTTATCTGTTGGTCTTGAGGTAGGTGGTACAAGTCCACCGAAACGCGCGTCGACCTGGCGTGAAGAGTCACTTATATTATCTGTGCTACCTCAACTGCAGAAAAAATAGATTGTCCTGGCTATTAAGTGAAGTGTTTGTAGATGAATGAATGAGGAGTGTATGCTTGACGATAGGTGTGGTTTTCAGGGTATTGTCGTTTTTTTTTTTTTTTAAGAGAAAACCTTTTGCACATTTGATTCACAAAATATGTACATAATGAGTAAATTTTTAAATCAATGTAATGGAAAAGAACAATAGAGTGAAGATTGAAAATGAATAGAAAAAAATAATAAACGTAATTTTGATATACATGCAAAAAAATGAATAAAATATTAAATATATTTTGAAATAAGTGTACCTGTATTGATCTGAAGGAAAAATTATTTTTCTTTGAAAGTATTTGAGTAATACCAATTGAGAAATTATGATGAGGTCACGAGGGAATATCCTGTATTATTGCTAACTCAAGAGGGCCATCTAATCCCCTTGGCATCCCACTCGCCACAGGGCTGATCAAAGCAGGCTAAGTAAAGCAGTACTGCAAGCCACATTTCGTGCTCTGCAATGGCAGTCCCACCACATCCAGAAAATCCGGCACTGGGCTCAGTGCAGTAGGTCTGCCCCAAATGTTTACTGACTTAATACACCCATCATCCAGAAATGCAGTGTGTTGTTAACCGATCCCTTCCTCTCAATAAGAAGGAATAGGTAGGAACCATCTTTAAAGATATTATTTTACAACCAATTTTTTGCACAATTAAACCGATTCATTTGTGTGGAAATCAACCTTTTAGCTCTATTTTATAGGCCTCATCCAAAATGCAGACAAGGGACTTATTTCTCCATATGCCAGGGATATTAATTAGCAACTTTTGTTTAGTTTGTGGCTGTAATTTGAATGTTTTTCTGACTGGACTCCATTTTAGGTCCTAGGCAAGAATGTGCCAACATATGTGTGTTGATTTCAGGATATGTTTAAGACTTTGGGTAATGTGCTTTCTCAAAAGGAGTACTGTTTCAGCCTAATTCTTAGCTAGGCCCTGATCGAGACCTAAGCAAAATGTGCAAATCTGATACTTCTTTCTCTGTGCAGCATGATTACCTTTTCTAGCCTGCTGCGGTTACATGTCCTTTTTGTTGCTTTTATGTTTTGCATGGTTATTGCCATCCATAGAGAAGCTTTTCTGAAAAGATAATTGCCCCGAGTCTATTTAAGGGCTTAACCCTATCATGCCCAAACACATGGCTCTATTCTGCCTGCAATAGGAGGAGCATTTAGTATTGCGCTACTTTTTATGGTTGGTTGTGTTTTTGTGATCATGCACGTGGCCCACAGAACAAGCTTCAGATTTGGTACTACAACATGTGTCTTACACATGGAGGTACATGTGAAGAATTGTGAGGGATTGTTACACAGATGGAATATTCAAACCACTATCACTAGTTGTCAGCAGGTCACTTGAACCATGATTCTAAGAACAGAGGGTGTTTATTGCTTCTTCTGAATTTGGTGTGGTATTTGATATATATTCTCTTAGGAAAAGTGAAGAAGGTTCACTTTGCAGGTTTCCTTGTGTTTTTTCTATGACCATAAAGTATTACCAATATTTCTCACACTCATTATCCAACAACTTCTTTCTCATTCTATAGTTATGAATCTTTTCTTCTGGTTACCTAATCTTTCTGTTTTTACCTTTATGTTTCTCCCCATCACACCTATGTTATGTTATGTTAAAATCAATTTATAAAGCGCTCGTACGCCCGTGGGCTTCATGGCGCTATAGGAAGTGTGAAGAGTCCGAACAACATAACACTAAGCTAACAAAGGCTAATGGTAGGCTTGAGAGAACAACCAGGTTTTTAGTCCCTTACGGAAGGTGAGCAAATCCTTACTCTGCCTAATCGGTAAGGGGATGGAGTTCCAAAGTGAAGCTGCTAGATGGCGAAAGCAGCAGCCGCCCTGTCGCTTCCTTTTAAAGCGAGGCACCTCCAGTAAGGATTTTTGAGCAGAACGCAGGCTTCTAGTGGGAGTATATTTAGAAACCAGACTGCGAATAAAGGCAGGGCCTTTATCTTGTGTGGCCTTGAAGGTGATACAGCCAGCTTTAAAGGCAATGCGTTGGCAAATCGGAAGCCAGTGTAGCTTTTCTAGTCCTGGTTTGATAGAAGACCATTTTGGCTGTTGTAAAATGAGTCTAGCCGCCTGGTTCTGGACTAGTTGAAGTCTCTTTGACAGGCACACTGGAAGTCCCAGGTAGACGCTGTTGGAATAGTCCAGGCGGGACATGACCAAGGCAATAGTGACCTGGATTAAGGCAGACTGGGTGAGTAAGTGAGCAATTTTTTTTATTTTCCTCATTTGGAAAAAGCTTGCGGAAACCACGGCACCCACCTGGGTTACTTCATTTCCAGTTCTACTTCACCTCTCTCATTATACTGCCTCTTTACCTCTCTGTTCACCTCCTCTTCTCACCCAGCCCAGTAGAACTGGGGATCACTGTCTAACCAGAGTAGTGAACACAAAGAAAGAGGCGAGGCGGGACAGGCGGCAAAAGGTATTTATGTTCAGGGAAAAGTTCATTTGTGAGGGAGCTAGATTTAATTTCTTTTGAGTGTTTTGCAAAATGTTTTTATGGCTGATATGCAAAATGTATTTCTTTACTGTTTGTCATTAGAGGTTTTATTCTCCAGGCAGAGGTTCAGAGCTGCTCTACCTCTTACTTTCATTATTACATGTTCTATTCCCAAAGATTCCAGATTAACCCTTTCCCCATGACTTTGTACTTGATTTCTGATTTATGTGATGATCAGTCAAGGACCTGGCTGGTTAGGAAAGAGCATCTAACCACATTGTGCAGGGAGTTAGACAGCAAAAAGATTCAGTTTTCAGAACTGCACTGCTCCTAGTCTTTACCAATGTTACCTGCTCTATAAATTTTACAATGCGTAATTTACCAAACATTTCTCTACAAATGAGACCTCCGAGAGTAACCAACTGGTGTTTCATGAAATAGCATGTCCCGCGAATGTGGGTCATCTATTTTGCCAGTGTCCGGGCCAAACTGTGATCCCAATCCGACCCTGCAACAATCATAAAGGTTTCATAATGTGATCATTCAAAGCCTACATAAATACTTGTCAGAGCCCCTCGAGTTGCAAGAAAGACTTGTTTCCTTTTATCACAGGGGGACACACTATTCCCCACTATTAATCACAGTTCAACACAATGCATTTCATAGCGCAGTATTCACACTGAGTAAAGACTTTACACAGACACAAGCTTAGCCCTAGTAAACACAATCCCATGTAATCTCTCGGGATTATGGACTGCATGCGTGAAACAGCTGGTCTGGACTGTTCTGATGTGAGGCCATGTTCCGATAATGTTTAACACTGTAAGGGAGGGGGGCGTGGCCTGGGCGTCAAGATGGCGGTCGCACTCAGAGTGCTCTGGACCCCCTCCATCATCTGCCTGGCTCCTGCCTAACACAGCTGCCATCAACGCTCCCTGCCCTAATGTCGCAACTCTCCGCTCTCCCGGATGTGCACTGATTCCACTTTGGGGCTGTCCGGTGCAGTCTTTGCCCCTCCCGGGCCCTCCGGACTTGCGGTCTTTCGTCCACAAGATGGCGGCCCCCTGAGCGCTCCTGTCAGGACACTGCCTCGTCAGTTTGGCGACCTGGCGCTGCCATCCCTCGCTGCCGCCAACCGTCCGGTGAAGGGCTAGGGGCTGCTGTGGGCTCCGGGGACCGGCGGCGGGGACGATTGCGAGGAGTGCCGCGCTGGTCCCCCCGGGACACCGACAGCCGCGATGAGATCCTCGGCTGTTCCTAAAGCGGCGGTGGACCTGTCTGAGCCTTGGGGGCGCTGCTGATGCCTGGAGGACGATAAGGCTGCCCCCGAGGAGTGCTGCTGCGCCCATCTGTGAGTGACGGTGGAGGCGACCGGCTCCCCTGCCGGCCTGGTGCAGGGGCTGTTGTGGGCCCTGTCCCCGCCCGTGAAGGGCCTGAGTGAGTGAATGGGTGGTCGGACCCCCCTGGTGGTCTGTGTACCAGCGCAGAAGCTTTCCTGGTACTTGCTCCCCCTGTCCTGCCTAGCAGGGGGGCCACACAGACTTGGCCCCATCTCGGCAACTGGAGAATTCCGCGCGCACCGGAGGGCGTGCGGTGGCCGGCCTTCGGTAGGCTTGCCACACGAGACGGCTGACCGCCTGACTCCTCCAGAACCACACCGGATGCCTCCCTGCCCTTCGCGTGTCCGCCTCCAGGACTGGCCTCCGGCGGCGTACCGGCGAGTTGGATTCATCCTCCCTGGGGCGGGCCGCGGTGCGAGCTGGAGATTCGGCCACCATATCGGGTGGCAGACTGAGCGGTGCTGATCCCCCCCCCCCCCCTCTGCTTGGCGGCGTGCTTGGACTGCCGTACTGACCGGGCGGCGGTCCATGGGGCTGCGGGCGTGCCCCTGACCGTAGGATAGCGGACAGCTCAAACCGTGGGCCCGACTGATTGACTAGCCGACCCGCGCCACCCCCCCACCCGGCGTGCCACGGCATCCGCCTTTACATTTGGTGACCCAGTGTGGGCTAAGTACTCTGATCCCAGACACTTTCGCCGCCCCCCACCCGCAGGCCCTGGTAAAGGTGAACTTGAGGCCTGAAAAAGACCCGCTCGGCGTATCGGAGGCTGGGACCGCCTATCCTGCGACTACCCTCCTCCTCCTCCCGGGCTGAGTGACCCCCCCCCCGCACCTATGGGCAAGCCCCGTGCACTCCCGGCCCCCGGTCCCATATCTCAAACGACAATGGATCAATTCGCTAAAGTGGACTGAGGACTGGGCAGGGGACCAGTGCCTGGCTCTGGTTCAGTCAGGGGTGACATAGCGACCATCCTACAAGCGATCTCTGCATCCCAAAAGTCCATCGAGACCAAGATAGGGGAGGTACGCGTCGACGTGGCCCTCATCCGCCAGGACCTTCGCAAGGCCACGGAGTGCATTACAGAGGTTGAGTCCCGGATCTCCACTGTGGAGCTCTCCCCCTGGTTTGCGGTGGAGCGCGCCCACCGTTCCTCGGCCCCCAAGCCACCACCAGGAGCCCCAGCACGTCCCTTTATCCTACGCTTCCTTATCTTCCACGACAGGGATGCCATCCTGGGGGCGGCCAGGGAGTTAGGGCCGCTGCACCACCAAGACTGAAGATATTGGTGTTCCCGGACTACTCGAGGGAAGTTCAGTCCCAGCGTCGCTCTTATGACTAAGTTAAGCAGAAGCTTCGAGCACTGGGCCTTCGTTATAGACTCCTCTTTCCAGCCCGGCTCAAAGTGATCTTCCAGGGCAAGGCCGTCTTCTTCGACTCCCTGCAAGCGGCGTGGACCTGGCTCACGGAGGAGAGGCCCCTCCGACCACAAACGCCCCGTTCCCCGACCCAGAGGGCCCCTGGGCGGGTGGACAACACCGCGCCGAAGCCCAGATGCCGCAGGACTGGGTCCCAGAGGAGGGCCGCTCCACCGCACTCATGAACGCAGCCCTGTTCCCTCGCCGCCGGCCTCCTCTCTGATTGACCTGGGCGGCGCCACCGGACCTGCTGACACCTTACGAAGCGCCATCTCGGACTGGGACCTGTCCGGGAGTCCGAGGATACGCGGCTCAGAGGGAGATTCCGGATCATGACCAATGTCACCATTGAGGCAGAGTGCTCCGGCCCGAGGCCCACCACTCACGGACACGTCTCTGGCTCTCTGATTAGGCTACATCGGAGCTTACCGACCTGACCTGTGGGGGCTATCACATTACTGCAACTCTAGATTATGGAACCCCTTTTCTTTACCCTACGGACGCATGCTCTAATCTGTGTGTAATATTTCTTTTCTCCTGCAACACTTGTTTTCGATAATCTTTTGTTTGAAAACTGTTGGTACTCATCCTATACTATGAACCCCCCCACCCCCCCGCCCCCCCTTCCCACCCCTCCCCCTCCCCCAACCCCAAGCGACGTTGCTGGCCCTCTCTCCCTGGGAGTGCTCCCCGGCGATCCTACGTCCCCCCCAACATTTTTCCTCCCCCAATGGCGTACACACTGACTAGACCCCTCCACATTCTCTCCTGGAACGTCAACGGTCTCCTGGACTGTATCAAACGCACGGCCGTCCTCCAAGCGTCCCACCGCCACGCGGTAGATGTCCTTCTTCTCCAGGAGACCCATCTCTTGGGCACGCAATGCAATTTCCTGGCCCGCTATGGTTTTGCGATGGTTTGGCACTCTGGGTTTACCCGCGGGTCTCGAGGGGTGGCAATCCTGCTTAGAAAAGGCCTTCCCTTTACCCTCACTGAGGCGGACACTGACCCACAGGGGCGTTACGTGGAGATCTCGGGCATGGTGGAGGGTTGCCCTCTAAATATCCTGAGTCTCTACATCCCGCCCGCCCTCCTGTCCCCGACACTTCGATGCCTCACGCAGGTCCTCTCTTCCTTCCCACGGGGCCTCACAGTGGTTGGAGGTGACTTTAACGCCGTTATGCAGCCTCAACATGACACGACCGGGACCCGGTCCGGATTGCCTCGGCTGCTGCTTTGTCAGGTTGGGCCTCCACTCTGGGGCTCTGCGATACATGGCGGGTCTGGAATCCCCGCAAGGCGCAATTTACCCACACATCGGCCTCCCACCGCACCCACTCCCGTATCGACCTTCTGCTGCCGGCCACTGACTGCCAGCTGGTCTCTGGAGTGGCTATTCTGCCCCGGAGACTGTCTGACCACTCCCCAGTCTCCCTCCGACTTGGTCTCAACGCTTGGTTCCTACAGGACCCCATCCTGGTGGACTCGCTGGAGCAGGAACTAGGTCACTATTTCTCCGCCAACGAAGGCTCAGTCTCGTCGCCTGGGACCCTGTGGGAAGCTGGCAAGGCTGTGATTCATGGGGTACACGCCAAACATGCGGACCAACTGGCCCAACTCGTGGAGAAGACTCCATAGCTGTGCAGTTAGAGGCAGAGCAATCCCTTGCCTGGCATGCGGACCCCACCCGACACTTGACACTGGTTTGGGAGGAAATTCGCCCGATTTCGCTGGATTCGGCCCTAATGCTGTGGCGTTAGTCGGTGGAGCGGGTGTACGGTTGGGGGGACAAAAATGGGAAACTTCTTCACAACTTGGTCTCGTATCCCAAAGTTCATCGCATTATCCCAGAGGTCCGTGTGCGAGACTGTACTCTCCAGGTGACCTCCGCAGCCATAGCAGAAACTTTTGCACACTTCTAAGCGAACCTTTATGCTGCACGACAAGCAGAGGCATCCCTGACTGCTCTGTTGGAGGGGACGTGTGCCCGGCTCCCCTCTCTTCGGCACGATTCCGCAGAGGCCCTGGACCGGCCCTTTACCCTGGACTAAGTAATGGAGGCCATCCCCCTCCTACACCCTGGCAAGACGCCCGGCCCGACGGATTCCCGCAAAAATACTATGCGGCCTTCTGGGATACCCTGGCCACCCGACTGTTGGTCTCTTCCACCACGTGGATGAAACCGGCTTCTTCCCCCCTGAGTCCGATCTGGCCACGATTGTGGTCATCCCCAAGACCCAGCTACCCTCCATTAGCTGCGCGGACTACCGTCCAATCTCGCTTATTAATACTGAGATCAAGCTCTTTGCCACGATACTGGCCCAGTGGCTTAAGCCTCTCCTGCAGGATCTGGTTCATCCTGACCAGTGCGGGTTCATGCCGGCTAGGGGCACCCGTCATTGCATTTGTCGCCTTCACCTGGCCTTGGCCCACCGTGCCCGCCTATCCCCACACCTGGCACTTCTCTTCCTCGACTTTGAGAAGGCCTTCGACACAGTGAACTGGGCTTATCTGCAAGATGTACTGGAGGCGATGGGCTTTGGCCCCTTGTTTTGCCGTCTCATTAGGGTCCTCTATGCCAACCCTAGAGCCAGAGTCCTTGTTAACGGGGAGCTCTCCGAGGCCTTCCCGATCCTTAGAGGTACGCACCAGGGATGCCCCCTCTCGCCGCTCCTATTTGCGCTAGCAATGGAGCCCCTAGCGACGCTTATCCGGCAAGACCCCCTCGTCCAGGGGTGGGCATGGAACGCGAGTCACGTAGATAAAATAGCCCCCTACGCTGATGACGTGCTTCTATATCTAGCAGACCCAGAAAACTCGGGCCCCAGGTGCTTACAGACTCTCGCTGCCTTCGAGAGAGTCTCCAGACTCAGACTCAACGCGGACAAATCCACACTAGTCCCGCTGCATTCCTCTAGGGAGTGTTATGACTGGCAGTCGACCATCCCTCTCAGACACCACTCGGTTAAGTACCTGGGGATATGGGTGGCCGGAACTAGAGTGTGCGTTGAACATCTCGCCCCTGGTTGTCCGAATGAAGGCTGATCTAAAAAAGTGGCAAACCCTTCCCCTCAACCCCCTAGGGAAAGCGCCCTTTTTAGGTTTCACCTGGCGAACAGCTGCGCAAGCAGCGTTTCGGGGAGGCGAAAACTTTTGTTTACCAGTATGTGGCTTATTCCCGCCTCTCTGTTCCATTGGCTAGCTCCATAAATGGAGGCTAGCCATTGGAAGAGAGAGGCGTCCATCATTCTGCGAGGCAACTGGTGGGCGTTCCTGAGATTTTTTCTCATCCAGCCCCTTTGTTGCCATCATTGCGGCGGTGGACGGTTCCTATTTTTTTTGGGGGGGGGAAGGTTTGTTTTGGTCATTGCAGGCCGACCGCCGCCGGAAGAAGTCCAGGTGAGTGCTTTTTCTTGCCTTCTGCTTTGCCTTTCTTGCCCTTTGCCGTTCCCGCCGCCCCTCCCGCTGTCCGTGCCTTTCCCGCCCCCCCTCCCGCTGTCCAGGCCTTTCCCGCCCCCCCTCCCGCTGTCCGTGTGCCCGTTAACCCGCCCCCCTCCCGCTGTCCGTGTTTCTTGACCCTGCCTCGCGACGAAAGGGCTGACGGCTTTAAGGCGCCAACCGCTGAGTGGGGGCAAAGCCGGCGGCGGTGCCCCGTGAGCATGGGGGCAAGGCTGATAAGGCCTGGAGAAACTTGCTCGGGGAGGGGGTGGGGGGGGGGGAAGGGGAGGGGGGCAGAAAATCGATGGTTACCGGGGCTGTTGCTCAGTAGTAGAGCACAGGATATGCAGTCGGAAGCCAGGTTCAAACTCCCCCCTGCGAGTTGGTCAAGCTACGCAAAAATGCTTTGTTTTTTAATGTTCTCAACATAGGGCGCTTGTCTCCTTGCCGGGTGGCCACAGGGTTTTAGAGCGGCATGCCGACCGCGGCCAACCGGGGCCAGTGGCATTGGGTAAGGCGCACTGTTTAGGCGGGAGACTCCAGTGATTCGCACACCCCTTTCAGCGGAACTATTAGGGGCATGCTCCGAGGGCAGTTTAGACTTTAAACAGAGGGGGCAGGCTCGAATGCGCAGCTAACGTCTGCTCAAACCCCGCTCATTGCCACTGATGGAAATTCAATGTTTACCTTCCCCTATATCACAGCGCTTGTAGCGCACTGAAGCATCCCGGGTTAACCGCGAGACACTCGGGATAACAGGGATACAAATTTTAGTCACGTGGAATAAGTTACGGCGCTCTGGAAAGCCCAGAAAGTGAATGTCCTTGCGCCGTGATCACCCCTCAGCGTCCTCCGTGCCGCATTGCAAAAAAGCCACTTTTGCCCCCACAGTGTGCAGATGGGCCTGAAGATCAATCACAGTGGGGCCCCTGAAGATCAGAGCAGATTCTGTTTTGTTCACATGATCTGCAGTGGTCCACCCTCAGAAGGTTTACATCCAGAGATATGACATTGATTTTCACTTCGAGCGATGTTTTAAAGTCAAGGATAGCATGTAGCACTTTCTCAAATTCTTCGGAGTGTTTTCACAGGGTAGATTTTAGGTGATGTAGGGCGCCCATGGTGGTGTCAGCGAGTGTTGGGGGTGGCACCGTGGTGTGGAGTTCAGGGATCTGTGATTTGACAGTCCTGGTTTTTCCCGTCATTGTACAATGAGGACAGAGAAAGAGGCAAGTCATGCCAGTCATGTGCCAGTCTAGAGTATCATGGGCTCCTGATCCCACCAGGCATGTGTGGTTAGTACCAGGGGAGTCGTGCTGCCATTTCAACCTTCAGGGAAGTCCACACGAGGAGGTTGCACCTCTGTGCGTGCAATCCGATGTAGTGGGCAAGCAGACTGGGACCACAGTAATAGGACACTCCAGGCCAGGTGCACCGGAGAGAGGCACAGCCCCTAGCTTGCAGAGAGATGATACACTGCCGAGGGTGTGCGCAGGAAGAGCGGCATTTTGGGGTGGGCTATACAAGACCACGCTATTTCGAGCTTGGTCACATTGATCCGTTTGAGTTCCCATTAGGGCTTGTTGCTGGGCACCACATAGCCGTTTTGTAGACTACAGATGGAAAATACATAAACTGTCCTGCAAATGAAAGATTCAATAAAACGTGAAATATAAACTGACACAAAACTGACCTAGATTACATTAATTGTTCATAAATAGTCCGTGTTTTCCCCTGTAAAGTTAAGGACAAGATTTTAGGGATCCGATTACTTGTCCGTTCTAGAATGCTACAGGGTCTGGGGACTCCGCCCGCTTTAAGTCCTGTTTCGATTGAATGCTTTCTGGAGTTCATATACTGTTGTCTGTGGTGCCCCCTCACGAATTATTAGTCCATAGGTGGTGGACCACCCCGCCATTGGATTTGAGGTTGCTACCAGGGTTACAGGGCTTTTCTTATCAAGTGTCGTTTCTGCGCCCCCTAGTGGCCTTATTAACAAACTAGTTTGATTTTAGTGTGTAACCTTTTCAAACAGTTCATCGGATTAAAGCGGGTATAAACCCCACTTACACAACATAGCTTATTGCCAGGAGCACAGGGTAGTTTGACTTCTAGTAAAATACTTTTCCAGCTATCTTCAATGAGCTTTGATCTAGGCAGATGACTTGTAGTTTGAATTATCTCGGATGTTTACCATGTTTAGTAAAACCGTGGCTCTGTGTGTGTGGCTGGCTCTGTGTGTGGCTGGCTCTGTGTGTGTGTGTGTGTGTATGTGTGTGTGTGTGTGTGGCTGGCTCTGTGTGTGTGTGTGTGTGTGGCTGGCTCTGTGTGTGTGTGCGGCTGGCTGTGTGTGTGTGCGGCTGGCTCTGTGTGTGTGTGTGTGTGTGTGTGTGGCTGGCTGTGTGTGTGTGTGGCTGGCTGTGTGTGTGTGTGGCTGGCTGTGTGTGTGTGTGTGGCTGGCTCGGTGTGTGTGTGGCTGGCTCTGTGTGTGTGTGTGGCTGGCTCTGTGTGTGTGTGTGGCTGGCTCTGTGTGTGTGTGTGGCTGGCTCTGTGTGTGTGTGTGGCTGGCTCTGTGTGTGTGCAGCTGGGTGTGTGTGTGTGTGTGTGTGTGTGTGCGCGCGGCTGGCTCTGTGTGTGTGCGGCTGGCTCTGTGTGTGTGTGCGGCTGGCTCTGTGTGTGTGTGCGGCTGGCTCTGTGTATGTGTGTGTGTGTGTGTGTGTGTGTGTGTGTGCGGCTGGCTCTGTGTGTGTGTGCGGCTGGCTCTGTGTGTGTGCGGCTGGCTCTGTGTGCGTGTGCGGCTGGCTCTGTGTGCGTGTGCGGCTGGCTCTGTGTGCGTGTGCGGCTGGCTGTGTGTGTGCGTGTGTGTGTGCGCGCGCGGCTGGCTGTGTGTGTGTGTGTGTGTGTGCGCGCGGCTGGCTGTGTGTGTGTGTGTGCGCGCGGCTGGCTGTGTGTGTGTGCGCGCGTGCGCGCGGCTGGCTGTGTGCGCGTGCGCAGCAGGCTGTGTGCGCGTGCGCAGCAGGCTGTGTGCGCGTGCGCAGCAGGCTGCGTGCGCAGCAGGCTGTGTGCGCGTGCGCAGCAGGCTGTGTGCGCGTGCGCAGCAGGCTGTGTGCGCGTGCGCGGCTGGCTGTGTGCGCGTGCGCGGCTGGCTGTGTGCGCGTGCGCGGCTGGCTGTGTGCGCGTGCGCGGCTGGCTGTGTGTGCGTGCACGGCTGGCTGTGTGTGCGTGCACGGCTGGCTGTGTGTGCGTGCACGGCTGGCTGTGTGTGTGTGCGGCTGTGTGTGTGTGCGGCTGGCTGTGTGTGTGTGCGGCTGGCTGTGTGTGTGTGCGGCTGGCTGTGTGTGTGTGCGGCTGGCTGTGTGTGTGTGCGGCTGGCTGTGTGTGTGTGCGGCTGGCTGTGTGTGTGTGCGGCTGGCTGTGTGTGTGTGCGGCTGGCTGTGTGTGTGTGCGCGCGGCTGGCTGTGTGTGTGTGCGCGCGGCTGGCTGTGTGTGTGTGCGCGCGGCTGGCTGTGTGTGTGTGCGCGCGGCTGGCTGTGTGTGTGCGCGCGGCTGGCTGTGTGTGTGCGCGCGCGGCTGGCTGTGTGTGTGCGCGCGGCTGGCTGTGTGTGTGCGCGCGGCTGGCTGTGTGTGTGCGCGCGGCTGGCTGTGTGTGTGCGCGCGGCTGGCTGTGTGTGTGCGCGCGGCTGGCTGTGTGTGTGCGCGCGGCTGGCTGTGTGTGTGCGCGCGGCTGGCTGTGTGTGTGCGCGCGGCTGGCTGTGTGTGTGCGCGCGGCTGGCTGTGTGTGTGCGCGCGGCTGGCTGTGTGTGTGCGCGCGGCTGGCTGTGTGTGTGTGCGCGCGGCTGGCTGTGTGTGTGTGCGCGCGGCTGGCTGTGTGTGTGTGCGCGCGGCTGGCTGTGTGTGTGTGCGCGCGGCTGGCTGTGTGTGTGCGCGCGGCTGGCTGTGTGTGTGCGCGCGGCTGGCTGTGTGTGTGCGCGCGGCTGGCTGTGTGTGTGTGCGCGCGGCTGGCTGTGTGTGTGTGCGCGCGGCTGGCTGTGTGTGCGCGGCTGGCTGTGTGTGCGCGGCTGGCTGTGTGTGCGCGGCTGGCTGTGTGTGCGGCTGGCTGTGTGTGTGCGGCTGGCTGTGTGTGCGCGGCTGGCTGTGTGTGCGCGGCTGGCTGTGTGTGCGCGGCTGGCTGTCTGTGTGCGCGGCTGGCTGTGTGCGTGTGTGTGTGCGGCTGGCTGTGTGCGTGTGTGTGCGGCTGGCTGTGTGTGTGCGGCTGGCTGTGTGTGTGCGGCTGGCTGTGTGTGTGCGGCTGGCTGTGTGTGTGTGTGCGGCTGGCTGTGTGTGTGGCTGGCTTTGTGTGTGTGCGCGGCTGGCTGTGTGTGTGTGTGTGTGTGTGTGTGTGTGTGTGTGTGTGTGGCTCTGTGTGTATGTGCAGGTGCAAATGCAATAGGTCTCACATTTGCGAGAGAGTAAGCTAATGGCAATGTAAATGACAATGCCATTTATTTATCTGTTTTCAAAACCAACACATAAATACAAATGTTGTCATTTACAATGCCAATAGCTCTAACTTTTCCAATGGCGAAACCATTGCATTGTAAATGCTTGTTAAAATGATGGTCCTCCCCCGCTTCCTCTACGTCCTCCAAAACACCTCTATCCCCCTCCCCCGCACTTGGTTCCGCTAACTCAATGGGTTTCTGTCCCAATTCCTCTGGGGTGGCGGACGCTCACGTACATCCCTGACACACACCCGCATCCCTCCCTATGATGGGGGCTTAGGGGTGACCCACCTCTACCTCTACTACCTTGCCACTAAGCTAATCGTCATCCACAACTGGTATGCGGGCGGCTGGTCCGACCCTGCATACCGGGTGGAGCTTGAGACTACGGACTTGCCACAGATCCAGGCGTTCCTATATGGTAGCCCGGTGCCACAGACCATAGCGCCAATCACTAGAACGGTCCTCGTGGCCTGGCGAGCCGCTCTGCGCCACATGGGATGGGACCGCAAACTCACTCGCCAAACACCGCTCTGGCACGGCACCTGGCTCCAGGAGGTGTCGTCCCTCAATGGATTCTGCCGCTGGGATCTGATTGGCATCTCAGTCCTTGGGGACGTCTGGGTTGGAGATCATATCCGGGCCTTCGCAGACCTACAGCAGCGCCATGCTCTTCCCCACGCCCAACACTTTAGATATCTGCAGCTGCCCCACGCCATTCAGGTGCATCTCCCCTCGCCGGTGAGGAGTGTCCCACATCTATCGATCCTAGTGAACAATAGCCCTGCGTCCTTAGATACACTGCGCGCTCGCTGGGAGGACTGGGTGGGCCCCATGGAGGAGGCGGACTGGAGAGATGCCCTTATGGCGCCCAGAACCCTGACCGCATCTTCCAGGCTGCGCCTGGTGCAGATATACTACCTACACGCGGCCTACCTCACCCCAGAGCGGCTCTTTCGTGCCCACCTGCGACCTTCCCCAGACTGCCCAAGATGTGGTTCAGCCCCCGCGGATTTTTACCACATGGTCTGGCTTTGCCCGGAGATAATGAGGTTCTGCGGAGGGGTGGAGCAGGAACTCACACTAGCTCTGGGATGGGAGATCCCCCATGAACCACTGCAGCTGTTGCTGGGGGTCTTTGATGGCCTAGATGGCTCCAGGATGGGCAAGCGTCTGTTGGGGACGGCAGTAGCGGTGGCCAAAAGAGACATAGCGAGGTATTGGTCTCGTACTGCAGCGCCCACTGTGGGGGAGTGGAGGAGTGGGGTTGATTGGTGCGGCACCCAGGAGGAGGCCCTGTTTGAAGCCCGAGGCGCTCCAGAAGTGTTCAATAAAATATGGGGGAAAATAGTTCAACATGATTCCACCGGGATCCTTGATGGACTGATTGTTTTATGCTCTGCTGTTAATGTGTTGAGAGTTGAGCTGCTGGCCTGGAGTGGACTGACCCGATCTATACGTCTTATTGACTCAGAACCGCTGTATGTACTGATTTATGAGCTGCAACCAATGAAATCTTTTTGTTTTTTCAAATATTCAATAAAGTTGATTATCAAAAAAGAAAAAAAACACTGTAAGGGAATAATAGTCTGGCTAGAGGAAACAGCGCAACACAGATCAAGTACGAGTTTTAATTAGCCTTCATAATCCTACAGGCATGGGTACCCTTTAAAACTAAAATCAGTATTAATAATAGAGCTCGGAATGGAGGAACAGGTTACCTAAAAAAAAAACACTAACATACTGTACATAGCCCACTGAAGCACTAATTAGGATATCTCATGTAACAATACTGACTTACACATGTTGTCCGTTTTGGCACAAAGGAGTTAAAACATTAAGGGCCAGATGTATCAAAGGGTTTTGTTCATTCTGTGTCTATGGGGAAATGTGTTGATACATATGGCCCTAAAACCATGGTGTTGGAAACTTGAAGTCAAATGGTAAACCATATTAGATCTAGAGAAATGTAAATATACAGAGAAGCTCAGTGTTGCAGAATGGCTGTAGATGGCCTTCATTAGCTACTTCCATTCTCGCTTTCACTTCACTTTTCTGCAACAAAACAGCCTTTTTAATCTATAAGAGGCAGCATTATAGCAACTGACAAGCTAGGCTGCGGCTCAAATGTAGTGCTTGTTAGCTCTGTAAAAGGTACTTAAACACCAGCTGAGAATTTCTTGACATCTGTCTATAGATGCTTGTCTTTTTACCCACCTCAATCAATGAAACCCAGCTGCGTAAAGATAAAGAAGAAACAATGAAATCTCTGAAGAATCTGGCACCAGGCTGGTGATTGGACAGGTTTCCAACTTTATTCGCACTATCCGTTATTAATGTATCACTATAAGCAATAGTAGTTCCCCAGCTATTGATAATCTATTATTAAACAAATCTTAGTCACCCCAGAGGAAGCAAGCAAATATCATGCGACTGCTGAGATTCCAGTACTTAGGAAAGAATTAGAGAAGATAATCATCCGTCACACTGGAAAAAGAGTAACATCTTGGACCCGCAATACTCAAAACTATGGATGCAGTGTAGTTCAAGAACAGCTCTTAGAGGCACTGTAGAACAGTGGTTCTACCCTTTTGACTTCTGTGCACTATAATATATATATACATACATATATACACACACACACACATATATATACATATACATAATACATATATACACTCACATATACGAGAGAGTGCAAGATGTGGGATGTACTTCTTGGTCCCGAAATGCTATAAGCAGTGGTGCTCAAATGTTCAAATGTGCATTATCTTGTACATTGGGAGAGGAAGTGTGTGATGCTAAAGGCAGTGGTGCACAAATGTGCATTGTGTTGTACATTGGGAAGTATTATAACGTTCTTACTATTGGCTTTGACATGCCCTCATGTCATCTTGAATTCTGACTGTCTTGCTTGCATGAGCGCACAGGCAGGCCAATGATTACTCAAGTTGTTTAGGTTATTCACATTCAAGGTTGCTTTGTTTTTTGAGATTGTTGAATTTACTGCCGGAGACTTTCGTAAGCTTTGTTAAGATAAAGGCTGGAAAAAATTAGAGTGAAGAAGGAACGTGAGAACTCCCATGCCTCCGGAGTGCTTGCATGGAATGTAGCCAATTCCAGTAAGTTTTCTTGGCGTGGAGGAAGGCCTCGGAACCTTCTAGTGTGTTTTGAGACTATAAACTAGGGATTTGTTGACTTAGAAACTGGGATTTGAGCCTGAACTACGGACAAGTCTTCAGCGCAGGAATCTGGTTGCAGAGTCTCTTGACCCCGGCTGTCAATCTCCCAGTCCAGAGTGGGCCAAGATGAAGTTTGCACCAGTTAGGGTGGTTTATTTTTGATTGTAGCCATTGTGGTGCGTGACTGTGTGAACATTCAGTTTCCAGTGGCTATAACAGTCATTGTGATGGGTGAGTGTCTGAGTTCATTCCAGTGGCTATAAGCATCTCAGGTGTTTTCATTTGATTTTTAGTTTGTGATGTGTGAGAGTCTATGTGCCCATCCAAGTTAATCATCAGATGTATTTAGTGTATATATCTTTCTGATTTCTTGCAGGACGTCTAGCAGAATCTGCTTGTGTTTCATGCCAGTATTATCTGCTTGTGTTTCACTGTATTATTATTATCCATGCATTTAGCAGTTCCATTTGCAAAGTGTGTTAGTATTGCTTGCATATATACATATATCTCTATATATATTTTAAAGTTGTTCATTTGACATCTGGGAAAGCCTTTTTGTTAGAGAGCATTGCATAAATAAAACCCCAAGCCTTATTCTGAAAACAGTCTTTCATGTGCTTCAGTTTATTAAGTGAAATCCCTATTCAGGTGGTGTTGTGTTGTATTTATTGCTTCGTCGTGTTTGAGCCTCCGTGTGGGAGGGTAGTATTCTCTATTATCTGGGAGTGTGAAGCTATACAGCACAACACTGCTGAATATCACCTGGAATTGTGCTGAATTTGTAGTGTTAGCAGTCACCAATGTTTCAGAACAGCATATACTTAACCGGATGTTATAACAAAGGTTATTATATTTAAACTCTTCCCATTGTATTAACAGTCTTACTTCTGTAGAAACAGCACAAAGTCACCAATCGTGGTAAAGTCAACAGGTCTCACCTTTGGGACATATTTGCTTTGCCAATGGTTTTTAACCAAGCTGTATGGCATCCATGATGCTCTGCAACATGACTAAAGGAAATATTCTTAAAGAAAAAGGTACTATAATGCAGTGGTCACTCCTGTGGCAACCGTCTGATGATGGAGATGAAAATTTGTATTTTGTATTTTATTTATTTGTAAAGCGCTAACATTCATCCTGAAAGGACATCACGGCGCTGAAGAAAGTTGCAAGTGATTTGACGTCAGCTCTGATTGATTATTGATCTGGCCTGGGAAAGAGAAATGTTTTCAGTTGTTTCTTAAATGAGACAAAACAGTCATTTGTTCTAATTTTTGGGGGTAGCTCGTTCCACTTTGTTGCCGCAATGTGAGAGAAGGCCCGCTCTCCCATCCTGACAGTACGAGCTCGGGTGATGGCTGCTCTTCCTAACGTCATAGATCGTAGGTGTCTAGAGGGTTTATAAAATCTGACCCTGTCGTGTAGGATGGTGGGGCCTGAGCCGTGGAGTACCTTATGAGAAATGCACAACAGCTTAAAAATGGCTCTTTGCCGCATTGGGAGCCAATGAAGCTCACGCATGCAACTTTTAGCTGAATCATATTTCCTTTTATTGCAGATGGCTTTGGCAGCGGCATTCTGAACCAGCTGTAATTTAGAAAAGAGATAGTCCGCCATTCCTACAAACAAAGAGTTACCGTAGTCCAGCCTACTCATCAGTAGTGCCTGGACTAAGGTTTTCCTGCAGTCTGTTGGCACCCAGGGGAAGACACGTCTAAGCAACTTCAAAAGTCCAAAGCTCCTTCCACAAGTTATAGAAACATGGGATTTCATGGATAAATCCCTATCCAGTGTCATACCTAAGTTTTTTGCTTTAGCAGTGGGATTGGGAGGCAAACCCAAATCCCTTGGCCACCAGCTGTTGTCCCAGGCCTGTGTACCTCTGCCGAACAGTAAGATTTCGGATTTGTCGGCGTTTAGTCTAAGACAGTGATCCTGCATCCAAGTTGCTAACTCAGTCAAGCAGTTCGTCAATCTGGTTTTAGAGTTATCATTTCCATCAATGGTGACCATCAGCTGAGTGTCATCAGCATAGGAACACATTTCGACACCCCACTTTTTGCCAATGGTCGCCAGCGAGGAGACTAATACATTAAACAAAGTTGGGCTCAATGACGCCCCCTGGGGAACTCCGTATTTTATGAGTCGTGGAGGGGATGTGTAGTCACCCAAACGTACTGATTGGGTTCGATCCGCTAGGAACGATTGTAACCATCCCAATGCTTTGCCCAGTATTCCTTGACGGGGAGGGCCCTAATGGGGGCGATTGATCACCTGGTAATCTAGCGTCCCTGACTGTTGACCACATAATAGGTCTGACTTATATCACAAGCACAACCCACTGCTTCACCAGCAGTTCAGGTTCGATGGAGTGGCACATACTGTGTACTATTGGGTTGGCCAACGGCCACACATGGTGAGTTTGATCATAAAGCGGCATACCTGGGGGGTAGGGAGGGTGGGAGTTCGGGGTGGGGTGGGAGGGAATTTTGCTGGGGCATTGATTGGGAAAACGAACCTTGAGGAGATTCATAACTGATAGATTGAGTTGCAAGCAATAAAGTACAAGGGGTTAGAGCTCAACCAGGGACTTTGATGAACACTATTTTCCTTGCTCATAAGCGGGACTGATGATCGATTGCAGCTGGACGTCCTGAGGTTACTGTGTTTACATACTTCACGATGCACGATGAGACTCTTGTGCAATCCCAATAATATATGGGAGACGTGTAAGTATGATTACCTGAAAAAATCAATAAAATCTGTTTAAAAAAAATAATAATACAGCGGTCACATCATTTTGTAGCATGTTTGCGCCTAGAAAATAAAGCAAGTTATTTTTTTACTGTTGGTTGGGGGTGAGCAACATATAGGGTCTTAAGCAACATGGAGGACCAAGGTGGTAAGGAACGAAGCAACACAAGGGGCTTGCATATTGGGGAGGGGGAACAAAAAAGGCAGGGTGGAAGGCGGGAAAGCAACATGGAGGGTCAAGCTGAGTGTATGCAACATTGAGGGAAAAGCTGTGTGGAAGCAACATGGAGGGCCAGCGTGGGGGTAGGAGAAGCAAGCAACAGGTGAGTAAGGACAAAGCGGGTGAGTTAATCAACAAGGAGGGTGAAGTGAGAAGCTACAGGCGAGAGAGCAACATGGAGTGGGCAGGGAAGAAGTAAATGGGCAAATAAGGCATGGGGGAGTTAAGATTGGGATGGAAAAGCAACGGGTAAAATAGGAGGGTGTGGGTGGGAGCAGGCAACTAAGTGGGGTAGGGAGGAGAAGCAACAGGCAAGAGAGAAACATGGACCAGGCAGGTGAGAAGTACAGGGACTAAGGAGAGCAACATGGAGCACTGAAGGGGTAAGAGAAGTACAATAGGTAGACAGTTGGAAAACACACGCACTCTCTTGAAGTGCTTTAGATAAATGAAAAAGCTAGATCCCTAAAAATAAGAAGTGGCAGGACACAATATAAATTGGTAATTTTCCATGGGTGAGACAAGATGGACAAGGCCAGCTATCATATAAGAAGCAAGCATATTAAATGTGAGAGAAAAGCCTACCTAATGGTAAGCAATGGATGGGCTCCAAGTCTCTGTATGTTCTCGATTATTCCACAATATGCCTTGAACATGCGCTGGCTAGTAGTTTCAACCTAAAAATCTAAGAGGCATTTTTTACCAAGCCTTCATCCTAAATTCATTATGTGACCTAAAACATTGTGTTTCACCTGGGTTGTCTAAAGTTAGGAACCAATACATATCAGAAAATCAATTGGGCTTCTTCAAGCATTAAAAATGTCACATTTCTACTTGGGGACGCCGAAGATACGTCCAAATAAATTACACAAAACATTAACATATGTGTGTTGAAAAGGCAGCCACCCCACTTGGGAAGACCAAGTGCCTGAAGCTCAAAAGGCACATTTGAAGCATTGCTATCCACGTGTGTTGTTCTGGCTTTGAAGACAATATTTTATAGGGCAAAATGTTTCCATATTGTACCAGTAAAAGAGAAAAGCTTTAAGGGCCAGATGTATCAACATTAGAAATTGTGATTTTCAGATTGCAATTCTTACCGTATCACAATTTGGAGATCGCAATTCCAAATGTATGACTGCTTTATTTTAAAAATAGTGATTCCCAGTAGATTGCAAATGTACTACCGCATGATCACAAATGAGGTAGTTCGCAATTTGCAACCCACTAGGAACTGCAGCCCTGCCTCTAACATTTTGTTTACATTTAAAAGGGGAAGGGGGGGGGGGGGGGGGGCATAGCGTGCAGCCGGACAAGATGGCCGCAGACTAGAGGAAATCTGAGGCAGAGACTAACTCCCCAGTAATCCGCTCATTAAACCGCCCTCTATATTATACCCAGAGCCCAGATCTCGTGATCGGAGGTGAAGCGGCGTAGGACAGGCCAACGCTGAGGACTCTAAGTGCTCCACGGAGCGAAATATAGGTGTTTGAAAATTACGGCCTGCACGCGAGGAGAAAGCCGGGGACTCGATTTGCGACGTGGTGGAGCCGGGGATCGGAGCACCCGTGCAGTGCGCCTCTACTGTGCTTGAAGCCCCAAAATCCCGAATCGGAGGTGTGGTGGAGCGGGGCAGGCTGCCGGTGCGAATCTATGTGCCCCCTGGATTGTAGGATTGGCAGCTGCAGCCTGCTGGTGTGGTGTCAGCCGGGGCCAGGAGTTGCAGAGCGGCGGGAAGACAGAGCGGAACAAAAGGCGGATGCGAGGGGGACGTTTCCTGTCGGCACCACATGTGAACTTGGTCCCTCCTAACTAACGGCAGCGGCTGGTGTGTCTGGTTGCTCAGGGGAGAAGCTGGCACCTACAGGGCACTGAAGACCAGATCGGAAGAAACGCTTGGCCCAGTGGTGCAGTCGTAGGTCGGGGCACCCCCGGGGTGAGCCACGGGACCATACCACTCACGCTGTGGAGAGCGACCACGCTACATGTCAGACCGCTGATCTGACTGGGTGAGAGAGACCACAGATGCGCCTGGCCCAGGTAGGCCCGGAGCCCCACTATTAGAAGCCGGAGGCTAAATTTTGAAGACTGGCTGCTACGCCAAGAGACTGTGAGGTGCTGGATGGTCCCCTGCTGGGAAAGCTGGTATAAGTGTCTGCGGAGGTGGCAATCCTTGCCTGTGGTATGATCGGAGAGAGGCACATGAGAACAACGATGTGATAGGGGCAGTCTAGGGCGAATAGACTGTTTATGTGCGACCCTGCAGACGGCACGCCCTGGGGTTTGGCATTCCGCAACATTGATGGACACCTTATGAAGCCGTGGGCGTCGCTCCCTTGCTGAGGCCTCAAAGAGACACCGATAGCACTGACCCAGACTGGTTCGAAGCCCTACCGTGAGCGGCCTGACTGCGATGCATGAGCGGCCATAATTTCTGGCGAGACGCCCGGACACGGGGTACATATATATAGCTCCCCGACAACAGTACTGCCTCAATCATACAGTACGGAACCAGTGGGCTACAGCTGGGATACATGGCATATGTCAGATGAGCAATAAAAGGGGGAGATACCGGAGGAGTCTAATCGCTTGAGGCGCCGCTGTGATAACCCCCTCCATAGTGCTGATCAATAATGGTCTTCCGACGCCTTATTTCGGCGACAGTGCCTCAGTGGTTGGGACCACTTGCAGACGGCATCCAGTGGCCCGGCGGACGATTATAACAGCAGACACTGACCAGGCGAGCAGTGGAGCAACGATGAGAACGAGAGGAGTGGCAGAGGGACCCGAGCGACCCAACAAAGGAAACTAGACCAGTTTGCTTTCAATAAATAAGGACTTCCCGCTGCTGCCGGACCCGAAAGGGCAGGTAACCAAAGGAGGAGAAGACGCAGCTGCGCCCAAAGTAATGCTTGAAGACATTATGGTGGCTCTCCACAGTGTGCAGGCGACAGTGGGCTCCATTTCGACAGACGTAACATTCCTTAGGGCGGACTTGAAATAAATGTCCGCAAGAGTCACAGAGGTGGTACAGTTGACAACGTCCCTCACTAAAGACACTACCATCCTAACTAAGAAGGTGGAACAGTTAGAAGCTGAAAACAAACGAATGGCAGCAAAGTTGGATGACCAGGAAGGGAGCTTGCGCCGGAACAACGTCCGAATTACGGGGATTCCCGAGACGGAAGAGGGGCCCGCAATGGATCTGTACGTCGAGGACTTGATAAAAACTAGACTACAACCTAAAGGACTTTCTCACTTCTTTTCAGTGGAACGCGCTCATAGGGTGCCGGGTGGCAGGCCGAAACCCGGTGCCGCCCCAAGACCTGTGCTGGCCCGCATATTTAATTTCCGTGACAGAGACTATATTCTCCGAACGGCCCGAGTGGCACCACCTATCCGTCTCCGCAACTTGGTGCTCTCCTTCTTCCTGGACTATACGGCAGCGGTGTCAGCACGTCGAAGGAGCTTTCTAGAGGTCAAAAAGGCGCGGAGGGCCCGTGAATTGCCTTATTCGATGCGCTTTCCAACAAAACTGCGGGCGGTGACGGACGGAAAGACATGATTTTTTGAAACGCCAGAAGAGGCGCATGCCTGGCTGGAAGTTTGGCGACAAGTGGGGAAACCTGGCCGAGAACGGAAAGGGCGCCACCGTCCTGAGAGGGAAAACAGTCTTGTCTGCTGAACAGGGTGAAGACGAGGTTGCTCAGCTACAAAAGGAATCCGGGGAGTGACGACGCAAATGATGCACCTGACCCGCATGTGGACACTTTGGATAAACCGCACACCTGAATTCACGTCGACTACAGACTTGAAACGGACAGTCAAAACAATGGACTCTGGTGCAGGGGAGGAACGTGGTCTTCCTTGGACTTCCCGCTCCCGTATACTCAAGTAATGTTTTAGGGTTGGGGTCTAAAGCACTCTGCTGAGTTGAGGTGGCGGGTAGTTCTAAATCCGCTAGGCAGGCAGGGGGGTGGAAGAGTTGGGATGGTTGCAATGGATTTGTTTTAAGCTTTGTTCGCAGGGTGGATATGGTACAGGAGTAGACACTACTAACACGCACAGCGGCGCATGCGAGTCACACTTACAGCTAATAACCCGTTCGATGACCCCCCACTGGATATGGCAGTGCGTGATACCATAGATAAAACGGTGAATGGGGACCCCCAGGGAACGGTACCACCCCCTCACCCTACTTACGTGGAATGTCCGAGGTTTAGGGGACAAAATAAAATGGGGCCTTGTGCTCAATTGTATTAAAAGGAGAGCACCAATGGTAGTACTATTACAGGAGACACACCTTACAGGGACTGCCACTAAGGCGATGGACAGTTGGGGCTACAGGATGGTGGCGCACTGAGTTCTCTTCTGGGTCCAGAGGTATGGGCATAGTGATTAAAAAACAGTTCCCCTTACTGGTGCATAAAGTCAAGACTGACGGAGGGGGGCGATTTGCGGATATTGTCGCACAATGGGAGGGCGGACCCCTCAATATTATATCTGCCTATGTTCCCCTTGCACTGCATGCAGCGGCACTTCCAGATCTCAGTACATTCTTGCTGGGCCTGCCGGAAGGGGACTTACTTATTGGGGGTGTTGGACCTGCGATGGGCAAGCCCAGCACAAAGGGGGTAGCTTGGCTCAAGTGTCAAGGCAAGTGAAGGCTATCGTGTTAAGCCGGCTCTGACCCAATAATATCTCCTTGTACAACCACCAAAAAGAAGGACACCACACCACTGTTGTAGAAAAATACGATTCCTTTATGTAAAAATTCTCTGTTGTGACTGGAGATCAATTAGGGAAGCACATTTACATTTCTTTTGGCCACAATTTGCTGGGTTGCGATTTTGGAATAAATACAATAAATAAGCTCAGGATTACAATTCATCAATAAATAGAATAAATATCAGGAATAAATATCTTCAATAAATAGAATAAATATCACTTTCTGTTTAGCAGAATAAATACTGGTTCATTTAAATAAACAACCACATGTTCATTCTGGTATCGCTGCCACCGATTAAATATTTCAGGAACACTACATTTGCAAATACATTTCAGGTTGGAAAGATAACTCTTACAGTTTATGACGATTTCACCAATAATATACACAGGCTTCTCTGGGCACAAAAGGAGTGCTGGGACTCTTTAAGAATCACACGGGGGTTATGCACGTGTATCTAAAAGGCAAGGAAAGACAGTGAACACTTCATTTACACTCGGCTGCCACCGGGTTGAGATCTCTGGTTGCCGGTGGGGTCTAAGCGCGCCTAGGGGCTTTACCACTGCTAGCACTCAGGCGGCACCAGTTCAAAGTCTTTAGACTGACGAACGGGGCTGCCGAAGAGGTCACACAATCTTCGCGCTCAGTCAAATAAATGCCGGTTCACAGTTCCTTTATATCAGCGCTTCCCACCTGAAGAAACGGGCCCACCTCACATCGGCTGCAATCGAAAAGCGATTCAGTCGGGTTCAGCACTTCTCTCGCCAGCGACGGGTTCTCAGGGGCTCCACGGACCTCCCTCCGACTTCCTCAAACAGGGATGGTTCCCGCCCACAGCTACAGCCGCCGATTCAATGGGGAGGGGCAGAGACAGTAGTCCCGCCCAACGAAGGCCGGCCTTTCCCCGCCCCGGCGCACCACCTCACCTCAGTCTGCGCAGGAAGCAATCTACGCCGGTGGAGCTCGGAGAAGTCCGAGCTCCTCGCTGGAGGCGCCTGTCACAAAAAGGGTGAAAATTGCAAAAAACACAGTTGATGGACAGAATGTAGAACAATGTCAAACATTCACCCCAGTACAAGGATCTGGGCCTAAATCCATCGTTTTTTTTGCACTCCACACCACCCTGGGTTAGACACTGGCTATATGCAAATCAGCTCTGACCCTGTGCCTCATGTGAACAGTCCAGTCCGAACTATCAAGCCATGTCTTTCCCAGACCGGAATCAAGCATCCAAGGACCGGTTTCTGGCTATCAGCCTTCTTCAGCCTGGATAGCTTGACTCCAGTGGTGTGGAGAGCCTGGGACTCACGTCTGAGTATACCCAGCACACTCAGGGTGAAAATCTATATATAATGTCACAGGTTTCGCCAGGTGCCTTGTAAATAGGTGCCAAAAACCTTGTGAACAACTGGGGGTCAAGGAACATCTGGCCCCATGAAACAGCACACAAAAGGTCCTGGTAGACAAAGAAAAGCGACAAATTTTGGGAGGTACAGGGGAACAAAAGAAATCATAGTGGTGAGGGGACTCTCAGAAGCAGACGGGTCTAACAGGGGGGACTTCAATGCCATCATGGAAGACGCCATGGACAGATATCCGGTACGAACAACTAAAGGGGGAATCGACACGCTTTCGGGGTTTTCTGGACGCCTTAGCACTGACTGAACATCTGGAGACGATATCACCCGACGGCACGCCAATACACATATTATTCTGGGGAACACAATAGTTTGTCACAAATCGATTATTTCCTGGGATCGACTGGCAGTCTGCAGAAGATAGAAAGTGTAGAAATTTCTGCTTTTGACATACACCCACCCCAATCTGACGCGGCGCCGTATATACCCAATTCATCCAGGGTATTTACAGGTTCCCAAAATCAGGAAGGCGATCATTACATTGTCCAGCTACTACTTTCAAGAGAACGCCACATCAGTTGATTCACCAACTATTTTGTGGGAGGCTTATAAAACGGTGCTCAGGGGCCAAGCTATAGCATCCATCACGGCGCATAAAAGAAGCACTCAGAGCTCCAAGCATTGGAGGTTTCCCTACACAATGCGGACGCCCAGCATGCTGAGAACCCCACTGCAGAGACACTCCATGATTAACATCTCAAACAACAACCCTACAAGGCACACTTAACGGAATTAACCAGAACCAAAATACAGGCCACACGCCATAGGGTTTATGAGGTTGGCGATAAAGCAGGGAAGTTACTGCCATGGCTAGACAGAAGAGATAATGGTAGCAGATGGATAGCGCAACTCACCTCGGAGGATGGGCTGACAACAACAGACCCACAGGCGATAGTGGCCACAATGGCGCAGCACTTTCGAACAGTCTATGCGTCTACCTCCGACATGACTTTAGAGGAAGCATTGACTTACGTACAAGACATTAATATGCCCAAGCTAACCCCAGAAGCAGCGCGGGAATTAGAAGCAGATCTTACCATAGAAGAGCTACAGACAGCAATGGGGGCACTGCAGTCGGGTAAAGCCCTGGGGCCGAATGGCATACCGGTTGAGCTATACAAAAAAAACATCGGGGACTATCGCGCCATATCTTCTTAATATGTTTAATGATAGTCTTAAAAAGGGTGAGCTCCCACTGGATCAACGCACAGCCACCATAGTAGCTATACCAAAGCCCACTAAGCCGGCGGATCAGTGTACCTCATACCTCCCGATATCTTTAATTAACGCGGAAGCCAAAATCCTTGCAAAACTACTAGCACTTAGGCTGTCGCCCCACTTAACGTCCCTAATACATCCAGATCAGTCTGGCTTTATGCCCAGCAGAAATACAGCCCTCAATTTGAGGCGCTTACATGGAGTACTCGCATGGGCAACCTATTTACAGGAACCAGCTGTGGTGTTCTCGTTAGATGCGCGAATGGCGTTCGATATGGTCGAATGGCCCTTTCTATTTGCAGTGCTCCGGCATCTAGGTTTTGGCCCCACCTTTTGCGAATGGGTCCGGCTTCTCTATACCAACCCGGTGGCACATGTTGCTGCCAATGGCCATATCTCTGAAGATGTTCCCCCAACGCGTGGTACTCGTCAGGGCTGTCCACTGTCGCCACTCCTCTTTGCCATGGTGCTGGAACCGTTGGCGACCTAGATCTGGTGGGACCCAATGATAAAGAGGCTCAAGTGGATGGACAGCTGGGAGGACCAAATATCCCTTTACGCGGATGACGTATTGCTATATCTGACCTCCCCCAAGCTGTCTATACTGTCTCTGCTTAATATATGTACGATCTTCGGGAGAGCGTCGGGATACACCATAAATTGGTCGCAGTCGGTTATGTTTGTCCTCCACGGTCCACCCCCACGACTTCCTCCGGATTGCCCACTTAGACCCTCAGAGGGAGCGTTTAGGTACCTGGGCATATATATTACTACGGATGCGGTGGAATTCTTCGACAAAAACTTGCAACCCTCACGGCCGCGGTGCGGGGGGCTGTTGGTTCCCGCTCCTTCCACATTCGGCGTGGGACGAGGCAGGGCTGCCCCCTCTCCCCATATCTCTTTGCCCTTGCGATGGAACCCCTCGCGGCGTGGGTGAGAATAGACGCTCAGCTGGAGGGAGTTCGGTGGTCGGCGGACCTAACGGATAGAATAGCCCTTTACGCAGATGATGTGTTGTTTTTCCTCACGGACTTGGAGCGATCGGGGACTCGTCTTATGCGAATCCTACAAATCTTTGGTGAAACCTCAGGTCTAAACATGAACCCTGGGAAATCTACACTCTAGATCCTGGGAGGTCCGCAGCCGGTGGGGGATTGGGCAGGGGGGCTCCAGATGGCCACGGATGGCGTGAAGTATCTGGGAGTGTTTCTCTCCGAGGACGCGACCGTAGCCCGGGAGCGAAACATTACCCCGGTCTGGGAGCGCACTCAGGAAGATTTGAAAGTGTGGTCTAGAATGCCGCTCTCCATTCTTGGTAGATTGGCCATCTTTAAGATGGTGGCGCTCCCGCGCCTGATATACCAATTGCAAAATCATCCAGTGTTGGTTTCACTAGGCTGGTTCCGGCGCCTCAACGCGGCACTGAGCGGATTCTTGTGGGAAGGGGGCGCTGTGCGTGTTGCCTTGCGAACTTGCTTTCGGTCAACGTACACTGGGGGCTTGGCCACGTCAGATGTCCTGTTGTATTACCAGGCGTCCCACCTTTTGGTTTTGAATGAATGGTGGTATGCAGACGGGAGTGACCCCGCTTATGCTGTGGAGAGGGCCTTGATGGGCACTGCGTACGTTCACACACTGCTATATTCTACATCCCTCAGGAGGTCCCTGCCGTCCACTAGGCAGGTGGTCTTTCAGATATGGCGACAGGCTTTACGAAGGATGGGCTGGTGGAATGTTCTTACTCAAGAAACCCTATTGTGGCAAAATGGTAGGTTGCCCCAGCTGGCCGCCCTGATGGGCTTCCGGGGCTGGGATGCGATTGGCATCTCTACCCTAGTGGACGTTATGTCCGGGTGTGTACTCCAATCCTTTGATACTCTGCGGGAAGAATTTGAAATGCCTCATACCCAATTCTATAAATTTCTCCAATTTCGGCCTGCTCTCACACCATACCTTGCGGGGTTGGAGGATCTGCATGAGTTCAGCCCACTAGAGGCTAAAGTTTTCATGGGGGAGTTGCCCGATAAGAAATTGTCCCGCATCTACCAAACCCTGGTGCGACACTGCTCCACGGACCTGCAACGACTTAAGACCACATGGGAGCAGGACGTTGGGGAGCTAGATGAGGAGGACTGGGTGGAGGCACTGGAGGGACCTAGAGGAGCCGCTATTTCCACGCGCCTGCAACTCATCCAATTTAGATACCTTCATCGTACATACTACACCAGACAGTGCTTGTGGAGGGCAGGCTTGGTTGCATTCCCAGATTGCCTTAGGTGTTGGTCGGAGGTGGGCACGTTGATGCATACGGTGTGGGACTACAGGGTGTTACGGAAGTTCTGGAATGGGGTGTTCCGGTGCCTAGATGAGGTCCTGGCTTGGGTGCTTCAGAGGGATCCTAAGCTGGCGCTACTACAAGTCATGGCTGGGGTAGGGGGCAATAGGTATAAGCGCCACTTTTTGTTACTGGGGCTAACGCTGGCCAAGAGAGACATTGCACGATCATGGAAGGCACCCCAGGCCCCGTCGCTCATAGCCTGGAAAAATGGAATGGACTTTTGTATGGGGCTGGAGCAGCGCATCTACGTAGCCAGGGGTTGCCTCCGAAAGCACTTCAGAATATGGAAGAGGTGGGTAGACTATCGTGGTCTGGAGTTGGATCCGCCACCTGAGGACAATGCTATCCAGCCCCCCTGACAGCTCAACAGCCAAGACTGTATTACAGACACTTTGGTGTACATGGCAGGCGCTATACTAGACATGCATGATACAGCAGGCGGAGCAGGCAGCTGAGCGCGCGGGGGGGGGTTATGGGTGGACCGGGGGGGGGGGGGGGGGGTGGGGGTGGTTCCTCAGATTCACTTTTTTGCTTTCTAGGTTTGCTTCTTGACAGGAACTGAACACACTTGTAATTGATACATTGATACTGGTGATTGTCTCTGGATGTCAGAGCATTATGTAACATGTGTTTACTATGCAATCAATAAAATCGGTTTAAAAAAAAAAAAAAACTTGCAACCGCCTCTGGACCGTTTCAGAAGGGATGTGCGTCATTAGGAAGCCCTTCCGCTGACCTTGTTAACTTGTTAGGAAAGGCGGCATTATTCAAAACAAGCATTTGTAATGCAATAGGTCTCGCATTACAGAAAGTTTGAGCTATTGATGTTGCATTATTATTTACAACGCCAATAGCTCAAACTTTTAATAAAATGAGACCTATTAAATTGCAAATGCTTGTTTTGTATAAGCTCTGCATGTCGGGCTTTCACTTTATGGGCGGCCGCACACCTTACTTTACACTAGGCTTGTTTAAAAAAAAGAGTACTGCCCACCAATAAAGTGAAAGTGTGGCATAGACCACTTTTACAAAAAAAATACATTTGTTTTTCAACATGACAAACAAAAGCTTTTTTTTGTAAAAGCTCCCCATTCTGCGCTTTCACTTTAATAGCAGCCGCGCACCTTTCTTAGACAAGCTGCATCTAAAGAAAGTGCCACGGCCGCCATTAAAGGTAGAGCGCAGAATGAGGCGATTGTAAGAAAAAAAATAGTCCAGCTACGTACAGTATAAGAAAACTAATTGGCCGGTGCTCCTGGTTTAACAATGGAAATGGGACATCTTATAAAACAATTTACCAATTAAATGGCTAAAACGCCGTGCATTTGATAAATAATTTGTTTTCCCACCAGGAAAGATTTTAAAAACTGAGGTCAAACAATTATTTCCTGGGCAAAGTAAATACCTCTGCACTTAACGTTTTACATGCAGGCCGGATACCCCTGGTATGCAGCATGACGTGGCCTGCTGTTTTTTTTCCCAAAAATTATGTGCCACCTTTCTTCAGATCAGAGATCTACTAGATAGATGAGCTTACACCTGGGCGCCGCACATGATGACTTTCTGTAGGCATATCAAGTTTCTCTTTCAGCATGTTAATCTGGGCACATATTAGATGTGCTGTGGCATTCGAGGTTATTTCAAAATGAATATTTAAACTTGAAATAAACCTGCATTTGAGGTTAGGTCTGAGATATGGTGGCTGTACTTGGAGATTTGAGGCATATCTTTATGAACGCATGTTGTGTCTGAGCATGTGATAGTCCTGGCTTGGTATTTCAGATTGTGGCCATGGGCGTGAGGCTCTGACTGAGCAGTAGAGGCTGTACCTGAATGTTGGATTCTGTTTTTGGGCATTCGGTCTCTGTAGCTTGCAAGAATATTCGTGAGATATGGGAGAAAGTGGGGAGCCCTCGTCATTGTCTGCAGGAGGACCCCATCACTTTGCGCCACGTCACCACCCTACACTTAAATGTATGGGCCTTTGCAAGGAAAAGTATGGCTCAAAGCGTTGAAAGCACTCCAGGGCATTATTCACACGCATGTAACACACTGAGCAAGTCTGAGCTTCCTCAGTGGGGAAAACTAGCGTTTTATATTCACCTGTGACACTTACCCTTCTCAATACAGAGTGTCCAAGTAGATTGAACAATTATAGATTTGCAGTAGAGATATCACTAGAGCCTGCTGCCCAGCTCCTTAACTTGCCCACCGTCGGGTAGTACCAGCGGACTGCCTGGCATCACCTCACTGCTGCCCCGTGTTGGAGCTAGCGCAAATGTCTCTCCCTCACGAGCCGTGCTTGACCGCAGAAGCGAATTAAGTAAACACTTATTTTATCCACTAGGCTCCGGTGTTCACGGCCCGAGGCTTCTGCGAGACGAGTTCAAGTGCAACCACCAGTTGTGGCTTGTCAGCAGCAGCAGTCCACACCCAGAGGCGCTTAACTTGGCAACAGTAGTGCTTTCTTTGAAAGGCCTCCCCCGCAGGCAGCATTTCTAAGTCAGATGCCTCCTCGTAAACCCAGCTCTGCATTTTACGCTTCATTTGTCCTTTTTTTCTGGTTCAGCACACCCTGGCAGCCAGGTATGAAGATGCAAATTAGATGTATGACCTTTTCCCTCTAAACACCTTCCCCGATTTACAGCAGCAAGGGGCCTGACCAGCATGCCCAATTCTTGAGAAGGTACACACAAACTATCGCGAGGTGCATTAAATCCATGTCTAACTCTAGGGCTATATAACATGGCAGCAACCGAGGTTTCAGAATGATGAAATGCCACATGTCCTTGGTGCCCGCGATGTACTACGGCAGCAGGTCAAGTGCCACAGGGGGGGTACGTCAGAAGCAATAGACGAGCACGCTGCTGAAGTCATGGTTGACGCTGTGTCTGGTGACATGATGATGTATGGCGGCAGCACACAAAATGCCATGTAGTGCAGTAATATGACAACTCAGACAGTAATATGTTGCATCAACATGATCAGCAGTAATTTACTTTATCACCAGGCTGGCTGGCACCGTGGTGATGTACACTATTAATTTGTCGTTTATACATAGCGCCTTAAAATCGCTGAAACAACTGTGAAGCGCTCAACATACCTCTACAGTGATGTACAGCAAAGGCATACCAAGTGCCGCGAGGGATTGCTACCAGACACTCAACACTCCGGGGACGTTGTGCGAAAGTACTTGGTGGCCTGGTGGTGGATCAGCATGAATATTGTCATACACGCCTGGTGCCACCGTGATGCACTGCTACCGCATGACAGGCAACACAACACAGCGCCAACTGGAGCAAATTGTGAAAGGCACCACACCTTCATTTGCTCCATTTACGCAACTAAATACCCATGTTTCTTCTTGAACTCATCAATGCGTTAAGTTAGGATGCTCTCTTCTGACCTCAGCAGGACCCCTAAAGGGATGTTTCCTAATTGTGGAACACAGCTTATTTTTTACCAGTGTACCTTTAAAAAACTGATCATTCAACATTTGCAGTAGTGATAGGGAGAAAACATAAAATGCACCCATTCATAGGTGTGTGCATCAGTGTAAGGAAAATAATGAAAGTGCTTGCAAGAGACAGGAGGTAAGAATGAGAGGGATACAAGTACTAGAAGCACAGTGTCAGGGGGTTGAGTGTATGACAAAAGCAAATAATTGGGGTTTGAAAGGAGGATTTGCAAGAGTGAAGGTATCGTGTGCGTGTGTGTTTGTGAGAGGAGCATTTCACTGAAAGTGCATGTGAACGAGAATGCGATGGTAAGTGGAGTGAATGGAATAGAAAACATACACAAAAAAAGCGAGTCTAACAGAGGGCAGTAGGGCAGAAAAACGGGAAAAAACAAGTCTAATAGGGGCAGAAAGGCACAAAAAAACGAGCCTAACAGGGGCAGAAAAAATGCGGCAGCGAAATGAAAGTAAATAAACGCGGGCGTGAAATTAAAGCCTTTCATGCAGCCGGGGGCGGAGCGGATCCCTTTGAAGTGAAGCTGCTGGCAGCACTACGCTGGGGAAGCAACAGATGGCTGGCTTTGATGTGGTGATGCGAGGCAGGCAGGCAAGCGGATAGAAACGCGTGCACAGGACACATGCACTTCTGGAAATCCGCATTTTTGAGAGCTTAGTTTAGCTCTTAGTTTCGCCCCAATAGTCTCCTCCTATTCATTCCTTGCGGAATGGAATAGGACGAGACCTAATGATGGCATTGCCCCGATTTTTATACACACTGGAAAACACGCCTTTTTGGTAACCCCAAAATATTTCAAGGCTATTGAGGCACAGGTCTCCGGCCTCCTATGGGGCAACAAACCAGCACGCACAGCGTAGGCCTAGTTAGTGCGAGGCTGGTACGATGGAGGGATCGCACTTCCAAACATACAATTTTATTATTGGGCTGCGCAATTGAAGATAATTAATCAATGGCTGCACGCTCCGCAGGATGACCGGGCATTCCACGCAGATAGGGCGCTCCTAGGCACAAGAGGTATGTTATCGCCTCTCTTTGATAAAAAACTGACATTGACACTGTTCGGTCCTCTCAGACACACACTGGTCCTTTGGCATACTGCTCAAGCCAAGCTCAGCTGGAGTGGGGTCCTGACCCAACTTACCCCCTTGTGGGACATTAAACGTCTAGGCAAGCTCCGTAATACCAGAGGTTTCGACAAATGGGATGACATGGGCATCTCCACGGTGGGAGACCTTTGGCACAATGGTGAAATGGTATTGTTTGAAAGTCTCCAACAAGACTATGAAATGGCGAGTGGGGAGCTACTTCGCTGCGTGCAAATCCGACACACCCTGATGTCAGCGTTGCCCCCTGGTACAGAGGTACCGGAAGCTTCCCCCTTGGAAGATAAACTGCTCACAGAATATATGCAGAAGAAAGCCACTTCCCTCACCTACCGTAAATTGATAAATAATATGCCGGACCCGAAAGGTTCACTGCGTGATAAATGGTCCCACGATGTGGGAGACCTTGACGAGTCTGAGTGGCAGGAGGCAGTGGCCTCTCCACGGGAAGTGGGCATACCTTCTAGGCTTAGAATTGTGCAGCTGAAAATATTGCACAGCACATACTACACTAGACACACTCTGCATAAGATTGGCAGAGCACTGCACCCATTTTGTTTAAGAGGTAGCGGAGAGGAAGGTACATTTTTCCATACTATATGGGATTGCCCTAGGATAATGGAGTATTGAAGACAGGTGATGAGGACGATCTCACAGAAGGGGTTTCCCTAGTACCGGAACGGAGACGATGCTTATTAAACGTATGGGAACCAGATGATTTGAATCGTCTGGCTCAGGGCTGGGCTATGCTGCATATTATGACTGCTAAGCGGAACATTGCCCAGAAATGGGGAGTGCTAGAGGCGCCTACCCTGACTGCGTGGGGGAGAGATATGGATACTATCATGATTGCCGAGAAATCTGTATTCATTAATCGGGGATGTCCCAAAAAGTGGAGTAAAATCTGGGGAAAGAGGAATAAATTTCGAGGTGTCATTTGTGATCCCCCATCAGATCAAGAAGATGAAGATTCTGATGTGGAGTAAAAGGGTGGGGGAGCGGGTTTCACGATGGGATAATGAACATAGTGATTATTAATGCAATGTACTGTGCTTGTGATTTTGACCGCGCTTATGTGTGCTGCAGAACGAAATGTTTTCGAAATGGATCTGTACCACGCCTGTTTACCTGAGGTTTATATTACTCAAAATAAAAAAAAATTCCACCCCCCAAAAAAGAGGGGGGAAGGGGTCCCTTGGGGACCACTTCTTACTTGTGAATGCATTACCACTACTCTTCTGTAGTCAGTAAAGTATTAATGTTTTGCGTCAGTAATCCAATCAAAAAAACATGAATCCTAACCATTCCAATTCGTTTTTTGGAAGAGATGCCCTAAACAAGCCCCTTCCAAAAACTAAATCGGTATGGATTTATAATCACAAATTGTGGGTCGGGAGTGTGTCGCCAAATCACAATTTGGGATTAATACACACTAAAATGCTTTTTTGCTTTCACAAATGGCCCGATTCTGTGAATGAGGCCTTTTGAAAATGCAAATAGGGTTGTACAACAGGCCTCAAGTTCCTTTGTTTAAAGAATTAACAAAAAAAGAGCTATGCAAGCTTAATTCATATTCATTATTGTCAAATACCGTCTTTCGATTGCCGGCACCAATGTCTGAAATACACTTCTCAGCAACAGTATCAGTTTCCTCCTTTAATAAATGTATTTATGAGTCAGGTTTAATGACCGTGGTGACGTGCTAAACAGCACCTAGAGATGGCAGCTCTCTACAGCATACTTTATAAATAACACTTTTGTTCATATGCCATTTCTTCCTTGTGGTAACTAAGCAAAATTCAGTTGCTATATCACAATCTGCTCACTTTAAAAATTGTAACATATTGTTTTACCTTTATGGGATAAATAGTATTCTGAAAATTCCATTTCAGTAGGCTTCTATAATGGTATCCAGTAGAATATGAAGAACCATAATGACTGTATACTGGGGGAATATCTACATTACAATGCTCTTTTCAGTGTCAGGTCTTTATTGTGGAAAACGTTTTTACTTTGTAGTGGGAGGGTAGATGAAAACCGCTATCAAACTTAGTAAATGCAAAGGCTCAGAAAAGCAATTCTAAGAGATTTTTTAGTAAAGAATATGAATCCAGCGCACACTAGCTCAAGAATAAAGTTCATTCCGGTCTTGGCTTGTGTACAAGAGTTTTGACGTCAAGACATATGCACCAAGGAAAGATGAGAACAACAACTAACTCAACTTGGCGAAATTAATTCAGAACACAACAGAACATTAAAGCCTAAAAAGTCATCTATTTTCCTGAGAACAGACAAATGTTTATGATTCACCCAGAAATTTGCTGGCAGAACAGCTAAAATTACAATAGATAGCTACAGCGCTACTCACAATTATGATAAAATCAGCAAATCACATTAGTAGTCAGATTTAATTGAAATTCAATAAATAAACTTGACTCGTCAACAGATACCGCTCTGTGAATGGCAAGAGAAAAGCAGGATCTCCAATGCAAGTTGGCCAAGATTCTTATCCCCCTTCCCCCTTCGCCTGCCCCTCTGCCCCTCCCCCCTCCTCAGACAACACAGTCTAGGTGCAGTAGCACAAGTCCTTCCCTGGGGTGAGAAACCCATGGTCAAGCATATCACATACATGCTGCTGTATCCAGCAAAGCTGAAAATGCTGTTCGGAAATAAGTCTTTCTTCTTCAAGATGCCGGTGAGCTTGTGGGAAATAGGGAAAGAAAGAAAACTCCCTGTCAACTTTCAGGAAAAACTGTAGGACTGCCAGCAGGGGTTAACATTACGGGTGGTGGGTACCCTCTACCAGGTGGGTACCACCAGAAACGAGGGAGAAGATGACAAACAAAGCCTAAGAAACTGCGGAGAAGGGCAATGTCACCATCATCTAGTCTCAGTGACGACAATCTCCCAAGCACATATACTGCCTAACAAGTTCACTGAACTTGATCCTAGAGACTGTGCCAGGCATTTTTGGTTTGTAGAAGGAGGTTGATAATAATGATTCACAACGTACTTACTAAAGAAGGAGCCTGTCCATGGAAAAATTTAAGATGCACTTACAAGCCACCATTAGCTATCCATTACAGCGGCACTGAGTAAGAGCTAGTCAATTCCCCAAGAATGCTCACTAAGTTGTGTGCTGTAGGCAACAGATATGCCCACAAAAGAAGTAAAGGGTGGAAGCGGGGGAGAGGGGAATGAGTGGAATTGAGGAGTTACTGTTGGAATGTTAGCCACGTTTACCTCGCATAACATGATACACAGCAAGCACACATATGCGAAATCTGGACTCCGGCAACCGGTACACATGGAATGTGAATGTATCAAGAAATAAGTTTAATAAGGGGAGGGGGGCAGTCCTGCAATGTACTAACAAATGGGCTTTCAGCATCATGCTTCTAAAATAGACTCATCCCGTCCTTGCAAACTTCCAATTCCTGGAGAGGCAATAGGATGTTCTATTCTGGATTCACTCAAGGCTCCAGAGGGGTGGCTATCCGGCTTCACAAATCCTTCCTTTTTGCAACAACCAAAACGTATAATGCCCAGGTGGGTTATAATATCCAGGAACTCAGAATGTAAGATCTAGACTGTCGCTAGTGTATATGTACTGCCCACATTACTTGAAGATACCTTATTACGGCTAACTAACCTTCTGTATAAGGCCCAACTAGAGAGAACAGTTCTTGGTGGGGGGCTTTATTCAGTAATGAAGGCCAAATTAGACTCCACTGGGTACTGCACTCATGCAAGAAGTATGAGTGTTCAATGAGCACTGTCAATTTGTCTGAGTGATATCTAGTGGGTGAAGCATCCTCCGGACTAAAAAAAGAATGTATTCACAATACATACTTGCGTCAGACACAGCTCAGATTAGATTTTTTTCTACCGGCAAACACACTTTATATACATCAGCTACTCCTGCATCTAGCAGAGATGCCTCCTAGATCACTATCCAACAGAGTTGGCAATAAATTAAACTTATTGGGGGTGGGTGGTTGTCAAAGGAGGCAGACGCTCAGCAGCTGGTAGAGGAGAAACTTCATGATTTCCTGAGGGAAGAAATTGACTAATTCTTCAAGTTCAATAAAGGATAGGATGCAACTATGGGATCTCTCAAATCACACAACAAACAAGCTCACCCTATCCCCAGTGAGGATTCCCTCAAGTGACTGAAAGCAGCAAGGTAATCACTGAAAACAAAATTACTGGATTCCATGAGGGCAGCCTGGATGACCTCAGTATAGAGACGGGGGGCAAAACCAGCAAATTGATTTGTCAGCTCGCTAATGAAGAAGCAGAGACGAAGTTTGTTCCCTGCATTCAAGACCAACAGCTAGGGCTGACTTCGAGCCCAAGAAATAGCAAATGCCTTAGAAAAATATTAAAGTAACTTTTATGCCAGGCAAGTTACACAGCAATTAGTATTAAATAGGCTTATTATACAGGATCTTCCAATGACTAAAATGCAGAAAGACCCTAGACCTCAATAACAGACGAATGGATCTTGGTGGCCATCTAGACGTTGGGCCAAAATCAGTTCCTTCTTGAGTTCTTTAAAACATAATGCCTGTATTCTAGTTCCACAGATGGAAGATGTGTGAGGAGGCCCTTCAGAAAAGGAATATTAACACTTGATATATAGTATATATATATGGCCATGGTGGTTGTCATCCATAAGATAAATGAGGAGGTTGGAAGTAGCGAGAAGTGGTAGTTCAAGGGTCGAAATACCCTTCTGAATCTGAGCAGACCTACAAAAATGCATGTTGAATGGTTATTACCAACTGAATCAGAGCATACCTACAAAAATGTACGTTGAATGGTTATCACTAACTGGTTTTCCCACACTGGGAAAGGTTCGAAATTCTCTCGAGAATGGCAAAATTTACATTTTTAACATGGTGGGGAATGAAAAGAAGTTGTATGGGAAGGTAACTTGCATATGCTCAGCAGATTTTTGCATGAGCAGACTTACACATGCATATTTGCCCATGCTAAAATGTAGTTCACAAAGTTTTTATGAGGAGCACAGTTTCCCTGCCTACTTCTGTAAATTTATGAAAGTCGTAAATCTGCACCAACTGCAAACTTTTGTGACTTTCACTAATAAGTCAGCCAAGACTGAGTTGTGTGTGGGTGTTTGTGTGTGTGTGTGTGTGTACAACCCCCCACCCCCACCCTATTGGCAAACAAAGTAGTCTCCATTCGTTTTGTTACATTGTGGAGGGCCCAGCCGCTCCTTCAAGAATAACGTTTTACAAAAACTATGTAAAAACAAAACACACATTGACAAAACCAACAGGATGGCAACCAAGCCAGACCTAATGTATTTGCCTCAAAATTGTAGTTTAGAAAAATATTTTTCTTCTAGTTGCCAATTGTTTTGTACATTTTATTTTGAAAGCAAAGAAACAACAGTTTTGCTTTCAGCGTTTCGCGATTATTTGCATTTAGTCCGAGTGCATTCTGGGAACCTTATAGGTAGCCTCATACTGTTCAACTTCGTAAATGTGTGTACAGATTTTTATAGAGGAACCATGGAAAGTAGTGCAAGCTGATCTCTTAGTAATTCGTTAGAATGCTCCCCCTATTAATACATACTTTGCATTAATGAACTGTAAATAAAAGCTTGACAGCATGAAGATACGGACAAACATTTTCCTTAAATGCAGACAGTACTCTTTCACAGATCCAGATCCAGAATGTGGTAATGTGAACTGGAAGCCAAAGGGTTTGAACTGCAGGGCCTATCTATCGAAGGGAGGAAATAAACATGAAAACTTGATGTCCTTGACCTCAAACAATATATCCTAGGCCAGCAGATAGTAGTTTCACATGCCTGAAATTCAGACTTAAATTGCGCAATGTACAATTTCGCTCTTCTGTCCAAACCTTTTCTTAGGTTTTCTCGAATAAAACGACCAAGGACAACTGTCGATGCAAGTTGGCTAGGTCAAGAACACATTGCCCTGCAAAGGGAATATTTATCTCCAAGTCGTTCAAGTACCACTTATTATTTGTGATACATAACAGCCCTTTTGTGTTCCATGATTTCCGATCCGATCTAGATACACCAGTAACTATATCTTCACAAAGAGAGAAACTGTGTGTCCTACACAGGGGGTGAGGGTGGGGGTGGGAGGAAGAGTTGAAACAGTAATAATAGCAATACAAGGTTCCTTTATATTAATACCACAAGACCTGCCTTGAGATAAGCCAGTGAAAAACTTGCCCCACAAGAAAAACCTCCCCTCCAACACTTGGGAATTCAAATATTAGTTATCTGACCTGATCTGACAACCTAGTGTTGCTGACCTCAGTGCCAAAATGGTGTAAAGACTTTTAAATAAAGTACACTACCACAACAAAGAAAATGGTCACACTCGATTGTAAAGCCACTAAATGTTGTTGGTACATGGTTACTGTAAAAGTTAAACATCAGAAATATCCCACTGGGTGTTTTACTTTATTCAAATCATAAAAGGAAATGCAATCTACGTGTGTTAGCTTTGTGTGAGTTAGGAATCAGTTATGGACAGAAGAAGGGCATGGCATGAAAGCTACACTCCAGGTTACACCAGCATCTGATGCCAATGAAATCGTACTTTTTTAATGGAACTGCAGCCCTTTAAAGAAAACAAATAATTCTTAGAATAATGTGTGAAGTGAAATGTGTGAAATGAAAATCAAAGGCTTGTAAATCCATGATGCAAAGCCAAATCCCATCAGAATTGGGTCTCATGTCTATTGCTGGCATGCAGTCACAATGCCAATAGTTCTGGCTATAAAGGAATGTTGAATGCGAATGTGAAGCAATACAAGTAAGCAGCATGGGAATGAATATGTAATTGCGTGCAATTAAAGAACTGTAGAATGATATTGCTGTAGGTTAAACAGTTGGGTGTCAGTTGCATGGCAAGTCGGACTTAAAAACTGCCCTCATACCATCTGTGCTGCTGCCAGAGAAAGACAAGCAGAATTATGGCTGAGATACCCGCCACCCCCTCTCAACACAATCCCCAAAGGAGGGAAACCGGAAACAGTTCTTGAAGTTTTTGGAAGTGGGAGGGAGTGACCCTCCCGGCCGTATTTATTAAAACAAAAAATTAAAAACATTTAAACATTAATGTACAATTTCATACCACATTGCGATGTTTGGCTAACCTTAACAGATTCTCTAATACAGAGGTTCTCCTAGCCGAACTAACATCCTACAAAACATTTACTTGAAATATTGAAATTGTACATCCTAACGTTTAAGGGCCAACGGCAAGGTCGTAACCGGTGTCAAGATCCCTAACCAGACATACCCCCCCCCCACTTGGAGGGGCGACAGCACTGAGGCGTACTCAAGTGCAACTACTACCAATTTCCCTTGACTTGACGGGGGCACCTATAAACTCGACGCCAGTTAAAGGTCGTTCGAAGACTCGTGTGAGGTATCTAGAAGGTATCGTAGACCTCCCCCCAACCCCACACAACTTACCGCATCTGCCGTCGCAGATGTCACTGGCCCCGGGAAATTCCCCAGGAGGGGGCTGTAACCCCTCCTACACAGGAAGGGGCCTTGACCGCCTTTCCTCTTCTTTCGGCGACCCATCCTTAGAAGGGACCGCCTCCCCGTTGAGGGGCCAAAGGCCACCTCCCCCGAGCGCTCCCATCCGTGTTGGGTGACGCCCACTCATAGGGATCTTCCAATTAGTGCTCACCGATCATGACCTTACCGCCCGACCAAAAATAAATACGACAAATGATAACTAAACGAAACTACATTGGCCACTATGACCGAAAAAACCTGTTTATAAATGGACCTTACAACCGAAGTTCTTTAATCACAAACTTGTAAAATTCGACCAATCTTTATTACACATTCAACATCAACACAACACTACAATAACCTGAAAACGAAATAGAATAATTGATCAAATTTATTAAAACAACTGGCTGTCCTCAGGGGCTGGTGGGTGGGTCAAAATTGGCTCTTCGTTCCGTCTCGAGCTCACGTGCAGCGAGGAGGTGCAGCTTCAGAGCACAGGAACAAGAGGATGTCTTCTGGTCTTGCGTCCCTTTTTATCCATCTTCAGGGCGGGCGTAAACCCGCCCCTGCCTGCCCCGAGGGCGTGGCCCGCCGCGTCAGTGTCTAGGCCAGCCCACTCTAGGGCGGGAAAAAGCGCGCCCCGGCTACGCCGCTTCGGGCATACCAGCCGAGACGCGCCTCCCGCCCAAAATGGCTTCCCGGGGGGATCGAGGCACTCTGCCATACGTTCGGGGGGACTGAGTGGTCGCCCCTTTCCATATGGCTGAGATACCCGCCACCCCCTCTCAACACAATCCCCAAAGGAGGGAAACCGGAAACAGTTCTTGAAGTTTTTGGAAGTGGGAGGGAGTGACCCTCCCGGCCGTATTTATTAAAACAAAAAATTAAAAACATTTAAACATTAATGTACAATTTCATACCACATTGCGATGTTTGGCTAACCTTAACAGATTCTCTAATACAGAGGTTCTCCTAGCCGAACTAACATCCTACAAAACATTTACTTGAAATATTGAAATTGTACATCCTAACGTTTAAGGGCCAACGGCAAGGTCGTAACCGGTGTCAAGATCCCTAACCAGACATACCCCCCCCCACTTGGAGGGGCGACAGCACTGAGGCGTACTCAAGTGCAACTACTACCAATTTCCCTTGACTTGACGGGGGCACTTATCAACTCGACGCCAGTTAAAGGTCGTTCGAAGACTCGTGTGAGGTATCTAGAAGGTATCGTAGACCTCCCCCCAACCCCACACAACTTACCGCATCTGCCGTCGCAGATGTCACTGGCCCCGGGAAATTCCCCAGGAGGGGGCTGTAACCCCTCCTACACAGGAAGGGGCCTTGACCGCCTTTCCTCTTCTTTCGGCGACCCATCCTTAGAAGGGACCGCCTCCCCGTTGAGGGGCCAAAGGCCACCTCCCCCGAGCGCTCCCATCCGTGTTGGGTGACGCCCACTCATAGGGATCTTCCAATTAGTGCTCACCGATCATGACCTTACCGCCACAGGCCGGATAGTTGACCGGCTATCCGGACCCCCCACACAACTCCTACCTAAAGGTCATGTTTTAACGATTTTAACCATGCTAAGAAGTCTCCTAAGAGTAACTCATTCCCCACCCAAGACAAATGCACACCATCCCCCAAATACATACTGTCATCATTAATACAGCTATGAGAAATAGAATGCAATGTCCTGGAACGGAACAACCTACTCACTTTATTGTTAAGCTTCCTAACAGAATGGTTCAAAGCAGGAATAGAGATAGCCCCCCGCCACACTTTTCGTGGAATCAGATGGGACCATGCAATCGTGCACCCCGGAACTCTCCTCGCCAACCAACTTACAGTGGAAAGCATTGCCTCCAGGAGTAGTCGTCTACCGATGGTGACCAAATCATTGCCCCCAACATGCACTATAACTATAGACGGCGGTGACCTTGTCCGCCCTAACAAACCCTCGAAAAATGTTTGAAACTGGTCAATACAGAGACCGCCCCTTCCGTAGAAGGACATCCTGTACCCGTATTCCCCAGCTACGTGAATCAGGTCACCTGCTTTGAATACGTCTGCGGCACGCCTCACGTATGAGTGGCCCACGACCCACACCTCCTTTGTCACCGCCGGTGATGTCTGACCGCTGGCCCGGTGTAGGGTCGACTGCATAGTCCGCCCCGCCTCGTAGGCTTGCGTAACTGAAAACCAAACAAAAAACAAGAAGCGTGAGTACATTATTACAGCTTCACAACATGTGCAACCGCACGTATCTTTTGTAACAATTGGAGGACCAACGCCCCACTCGTTTCACTTGCTCAACATTAAGACCCCTGGCTGTAGCTTCCGTAGCAGCCCCTATCCGAAAGGAATGGGTCCCAAATTCGCCCGGGTTCAAGCCCGCAGCGGCAATCGACATCGCAAGCACCCGCTGAAACTGAAATTTCGTCAGTGGGGTGGCGTCAGCGTGTCTTAACAAAGTCCCCCCCCATGATGCCACCCTTCGTGCTAGGTAATCCTCTAAACACTGTACCGGACACATGGAGGACCCAGGAATCCTGCGTATGATGACGCAGTCACCCATCCTATCTTGATCAGTCTTGGATTTTACAAAGGAGACAGTCATTGTTTCACCCCTGATCTGAACGTGTTCCTGGCGCAAACCCCCTGCCACATCCAGTTTGTTCCTTGCAACTAGTTCGCTTACCCGCATTGCTCCGTGAAATGCTAGCGTAAAAGCGGCTCGGAACAGCAACGCCTCAAACTGAGATGAACATGTGGCCGGGAGTGTGGCCAACAACTGGGACAATCTATCCAAACCTATCGGGCGCCTTTCATCTACTCTGCGACCCTCAAGGCGTTGCCACCCACGTAGCGCTTTCTGTACAACGAAAGACGCTGTTGGGTCCTGGATAGCGTGTGCTCTGGCAACAAAGGAAATGGCAGCACGATGCCTCTGGGCCGTAGCCACCGATTTCCCAGCCCTACGTAATGACATCAGGAAATTCACTACCCATTCCTCGTGACCCCAAAGTCGCTCTCTATCACTCCCCAAAAAGGCTAAATAGGCCCGAAACGCCCCTTCGTATGCCTTCCTCGTCCTTGGTGCTAGACTCTCTCCCACGAGGTGACGAAGTTCGGGGCACCGAGAGACCAGAGAGCTTCGGGAAAGGGTGCCGGCTCTGGGTCCGCTGAGGGGAGGAAACCCGAAAAAGCCTGCATTTGAAAACGAGACAGTGCGTCAGCCGCCTGATTCATCACCCCCGGAACATGTTTTGCTCTGAATAGCACGTTCAATTGCATACATAGTAAAACAATTTCCTTAAGCAGTCTCAAAATCAGTTTACAACGTGCTGCCTGACTATTGATGCACTCGACCACGGTCGTATTGTCAGACCAAAATATGACAGAGTGATCTTTGAACCCATCGGGCCATGTTCTCAAGGCCACCAAGATGGGAAACAGTTCCAGGAAAGCAATATTACTCGTCAGACCATTCTCATGCCACCATGACGGCCATTTTTGTGCCGACCATTTCGTGCCGAAAATGGCGCCAAAACCTATGCTTCCTGCTGAATCTGTCCACAGCCCCAGCTCTTCAGAAGACACGGCTGGTTCATTCCAGACGATTCTACCATTGAAGTCCGCCAGAAATGCTAACCAAATACGCATGTCCTGGCGGATCTCGGCCGATAGTCTCGTGCGATGGTGGCACTCTTTAAGGCCGACCATCGCTTGGGCAATTGAACGGGAAAAGGGGCGGGCCATTGGTATTACCCTCAGGGCAAAATTCAACTGTCCCACCAACTGCTGTAATTGTTGCAGCGTAACTTTTGATGCATTTATACACACTTGCAGCGCAGCCCTGAACTTCAACACCTTCTCAGCTGGCAAACGGAAACACCCTTCAATGGAGTCCAACTCGATCCCCAGAAACTCGAGGCAAGTCGTAGGACCCACTGTTTTACCCAGCGCCAATGGCACACCAAACTGTTTCATTAACACACAAAATTCGGCCAAGGCCCGGGCACATTCAAGATCCCCGGCTGCCCCAAGAAACAGAAAATCATCAAGGTAGTGCATTACATCTTGGAAACCTGTTTTCTTTGTGAAGACCCATTGTAGAAAACTACTGAATTTCTCGAAATAAGCACAGGATATAGAGCACCCCATTGGCATACACCTATCCATGTAATAACAACCCTGAAACATGAATCCTAGGAGACGCTGGTCGTCTGGGTGTACCGGGAGCAATCGGAACGCTGACTCGATATCGGACTTCGCCATCAGCGCCCCGGGCCCCAGGCGATTTAAAATGGCTACGGCCTCATCGAAGGATGCGTACCGCACCGAACACACTTCTGGATCGATTGCATCATTTACGGAAAGACCTTGTGGAGCTGATAAATTATGAATCAGCCGGAACTCACCGGGGTCTTTCTTGGGGACTACCCCTAAGGGAGAACAAACAAAATTCTGGACCGGGGGTAAACTAAACGGGCCGGCGACCCGACCTCGAGTCACCTCTTTCCGGATCTTATCCTGTACTACGGTCGTATGCTGCAGGACGGAAAGTTGATTTTTACACTTTTTCACACCCTGAAAGTCCCCTACCGGGATGCGGAAACCATACGAAAAACCGTTCCGCAGCACCCCAGCAGAAGTACGATCCGGGTATTCACTGAGCCAGGGAATCATCGCCAGGGTATCAATTGGGGTAGGTAAAGGCGCCCCTCGGACTATATTAGACCTGTTTGGCACCTCCTCTCCCCCCGTTATCACCCGTTTTGGCTCTGCACGAGGACTCAGGATGGGACGACCCACAACCACTACATTCATGTTTGAATTTACACGATCCCTGGGGCCTAGTACATTTACCTCTGTTGTAATTAAAGCAGAAACCCCTTTTTCCGGTATTGCCGGCAGGTTTCGAGTAATCGTCGGCACCCGTACCTGATCGAAAGGGCGTCCCCGCATATTGCCGGGAGGATTCGCCAACATTACTTCCCACCAACGGCATTTTCAACATTCCTGACTCCTTCATTTTATCCCACGTCAAGGAATCATAACAATCCCAGGTTAAACTTTTATTATGCTCCTTTTCCTTTCTGAACAGATTATCGTAACAGAACCAATGATTACCCTGGTGCGATGTCGAGTACCCCATGATTCGTGATTGATAGATTGGGAACTCGGAAAGCAACTCAGGTCTACGTTCCCCCAAGATTGATGTAAAGATTCCCCAAGCATTGCCCCAATTGCCGATATTCTCATTCACTTTAAAGGCGGCCATTTTTGCGCGCCAAACACTCGGATGCATGAGATCCTTCTGACTCTTCACATGCTCTACCTCATAATGATCAACAAGCAGTGAGAAAATGTTCACATACTCCCCCGCCCAAATCTTTTCCTTAATTGCCAAAGGAACATGTTGCCCCAACTTTTCTCTCCGAGAGGGTGTTGACTCATCCCTCGCGATCGGCAATGGCCGCTTACCTGCACCTGACGCTGCCTCTGTGGTCGCAATCGTCCCTGGTGTCTTGTCCCCTACTGCAGCCGGCACGGGCACCTTGGCTGCTTCCCGTTTCTCACGCAATTGCTTTATCAGCGCCTGCGCATCGACAGCCGTGGCGCCCTCGTTACCTTTACCCAACCACGCTGCCAATTGTGCCGCCAGCTCCGGCGGCATATCATCCTCGGACACGGGGGTGACCACAACGGGAATTGGATTCCCCTCCTTCGGCACGGGAGTTGGAGCCTCGAGCGGGGCACTGGGACCCGGGATGTCTTCCCCCGCTGCCCCCCTCCTGGGCCTCTTGTTTTTCCCTCCCGGGGCTGCTCCCGCCAAAGGACGTTTTGGACCCCCTTCCTCATTCTTGTCCACCCGCTTCTTTAGCTCGGACATCTCCTTCATGAGAACGCGCAGCATCTGGTCAGTAGTCATGCGCTTTCCCACCTTCTTCGGCATTCTCCAACAAAGTAACTGTAAAACAAACAAGAACGATTAAAACGCTCAAAATTGGCTCTTCGTTCCGTCTCGAGCTCACGTGCAGCGAGGAGGTGCAGCTTCAGAGCACAGGAACAAGAGGATGTCTTCTGGTCTTGCGTCCCTTTTTATCCATCTTCAGGGCGGGCGTAAACCCGCCCCTGCCTGCCCCGAGGGCGTGGCCCGCCGCGTCAGTGTCTAGGCCAGCCCACTCTAGGGCGGGAAAAAGCGCGCCCCGGCTACGCCGCTTCGGGCATACCAGCCGAGACGCGCCTCCCGCCCAAAATGGCTTCCCGGGGGGATCGAGGCACTCTGCCATACGTTCGGGGGGACCGAGTGGTCGCCCCTTTCCAAAATGTTCTATTTATCCGAGTGCTTTTAAAGCATTACAATACCATGTGCACGCCCCTAAAAGTTCAGCCTCGGCCAGCTATCTAAATAAAAGGATAAAAGCTGCAGTGGTAGGCAAGCACTTTTTTGTGGAAGCACACAACTTCTGCCCAATCAAAATATGTACTCCTGGTTCCCAACATGTCGGCAGAGCCAATGCCCCAATCTTGTGATGCTCACATAATTGCCAGGCAACAGCTGTGCTGTCAAGCTAGAGGATAATAAATACTTTGCTGTACACAATGCAATGTGTTGAAGCCAATTCTGATTGTCTGAAGGACTAGATATGACTTGCAACTGGTAAGAAACGAACTGTTTCTGGTAGTCATTTTGGAGAATTGCAAGAGACACTTTGGAAAATCTGTCAGGTTTAATTGAGTATCTAGTGGTGAAGCGAAATTTCAGAGGGCCCGCCTGCAAAGTACATGGAGCTCTCAGGCCAGTGTACTGTGCTGAGGGGGGCCCCTGGAGCTCGTCCCCCTCCCGCACCGCAGGGGCTGAGGGGGTCTTTGATATGCCACTTGGAGTATCACTAAATATTTACTGAAGAAGAAACTAAAAGCTACTTCGATTAATATAGATAAGGAAATATTTATTATGTATCCAGATATACAATTAACGCTTAACCCCTTCGATGCTGGTGACAAAGCCAGCTCGTCATGGGCGTTACCTGCGCTACATGCATGACGAGCTGGCTTTGTCACGTAACGCAGGTTTTTTTAATTTTCAGCGCGCAGCGGGAAAACCCGCTAGCGCGCATGCGGTTAATACTAATTCTATTCCGTCCTATTTATTGTCAAATCTTGACTTTACTGTAAAACAGAGACTTTCCAGTTTTAGAACATTATGTTCTTAGGCTCTCGATGTGGGATACTTAGGTCTGTCTCCCGTTATCAAGAGAAATGTGAACATATTCTGCGTTCCTGTATGTATTACTTGAGCTTCAAAAATAAATTATTAATGCCAACAGTTCAAGAAGTCAGTCCACGTTCAATTGTGAAACCTCTGGTTTAAAGCCACCAATGAGAGAAAAATCCAGTATTGGAATACTTACTGTCGCTGCACTGCTGAGGGGGTTAAAAACAGTTATTTTGTAAATATTTTCAGTGAATGCTAAATATGGACTTGGGTGCAAATATAAGAACAGTTTTATCCAATGCTGTGAATAATTATACGTTATCGCAAAGGATGGTACTTTTATGTTTCATGGCCTTAAAATGTAAGAATCTTTCAAGAATATTTTACCGGTTGTTTGTTTGGAATGCTTTTTATACATTACAATTATCATATCTAGAGTGAGGCATGTTTGAGGACATTTCCAAGAAGTAGGTTCAATTTCCGAAACTTCATAATAGCTTAAAGAGCGAAAATCCATCACTCCAACCAAGATTCAGATGATCTATACAATTACAAATATGCCTATTTTGATTACTACAAATTTACTTAAACATGTTAAGATTTTTGACTCCTTTTTTAGGCAAGAGTTTTGCCAAATTGTCATTTTAAGGCTGATGAAGTTTAGCTTGCCTCCAGATAATGCTAACTGGCCGATTTCACCGCAAAAAGGTAGAGAAATGCAAATATTGAGACTAGTTTGTTAGATGGCTGGCACTGCCTTCAGTACTAAGTACCTCAATGGCTTGAAGCTAAAGAAAACGGTGCCAGCCTAAGTCCTGGGTCATTATCCGAGGGATGTATTTGTGGTGCATTTGTGCTCCAAAGGCAGACCGAAGATAAAAAGCAAACAACTGTGATTGTTGGAGGCCAACACAAGAGAAACATTGCTACTTTAGTAGTAGGATAAGGTCTCTCTGACTGGTGGAGATTAGTTCTGATACCACAGTTTAGAGCCCAGATTGTGTCACAGTGCCTTGCAGAAGTCGAGGCACAAGCTTTCAAAAAAATTAAAGCACCAAATGTGGACTGAACCATCAATGTTATAAACACACAGAAGAAACTCAGGAAATGAATATTCACATAGAGAAAGAATGAAAAAGCATTACTTCCAATTCTAGACTTCGAATCAAGAAAATCTAATTTCTCCATTTAAAAGCAAAAGGTGAAAGTCAACCAAAAACCATCATGGCATGACCGATGACTGCTTTTTTCCACGAACATCTGTGCACCAAACCTTAGTAGTTGAAACCTAAATTAAAAGTAAACAAACACACAAGGCAACAGCAGAAGATCTAAAGCAATTGTGAGGATGCTTAGGCTTGAGATAATACCCGGACGGTCTGTCTCAGCAGAGACTGCCCGGAGGAAGGCACGAGTCCACAAAATGGAAGGTGTTGGGAGAGGATCAATTACTACACCCATGCAGAATACTGGTGTGTGGCAGACATAAATTCAATGAGAAGAAAATCATTATTAAGGCCACATTATGACAATATGGTCCATATTGAGTGATTCGAATCCCCTATCACTCTTTTTTAAATGAGATCTCAGAAAGAAGCGCTCATTGCAAAAGGCTATGCTCAATGTAAACCTTTCTTCCCAAGGGTGCCATTGGAAGTCTGTTTTAGCAACTTACTCAGGAAACGCCCCACTGAGATTGATGTGTATCTGAATGTCACTACTGATCCCACCGTTAATGGGAGTTGCTTTAATGTGATTTGCAGTTTTATATTTTCTACGTTAACTGGCAAGTTTATTAGTAACAAAATCCCTATTCTGTTCAGATGGTTAGACTGCAAATGCTCTAGAGCACATAGAGTCTTACTTCAGGCTGTCCCAACAGACCACAACTGGGTTTCTGCTTGTCATGCTGGCTATAAAAGCACCTTGGAGGAGCTGAAGAAGTTCTTGAGAGAAGAAGCTTAGGAGCAGCTGTTTGCTAGTCACCTCAGGAACAGCTCGAAGTCCTGGGAAATGGTCAACCACCCACAGTTCAAGCCAGCCTCAGAACCTGCCCTGCAGTCCTCTATCCTTCCTAGAGCTTGGGTTGAACACTTTGAATCCATATTCAATTTCCCAACTTCTACATGCTCCATTGCCCCTTCCGCTGATGTTTTAGCTCACATTAGCTTTACTTTGGAAGAGGTCTATAACGCCATTCAGGTCATCCCTGCTAACAAGGCTTCCGGCCCCAATGGGGTCCTCATTGATTTAAAATTCAAGTTTAATAAAAACTTTTGGGCTCCTCTTCTAACTTTATATTCGAATTAAGCTAAAAAATAGATAATCGGAAGCGTAGTCCTCCTCTGTGATAGTCCTCATTTTCAAGAAAGGCAACCGCCGGGGGGCGTGGCTTAGCGCCCGATGAGGATGGCGGCGCTGGCGTGAGCGCTCAGTTTCCGCCGGAGGGTTCAGGCGGTTCGCGTTAGTCTTCAGACTTCTGCACAGCGGATTTCATCGTCGGAATTCTTAGAGGATGCTGTGAGTTGCTTCTGCAGCCTTTTTAGCCGCTTTTTCATCCTTAGACTCTCCAGTCGCGGCTTCATGCCGGCCGCGACCGCCATTTTGTGCTTTTTTGCAGTTTTTTTAACAAGCAGAATTTCCTTGTTTTTCTCACTTTTTTCAATGTTCAGCGCTTCTATCTCTGCACACAATGGGCAATTATTCACCATGAACTGATTGTCATTGCCTGCCACCTATTTTTTCCCCCTTTTTTTCACGGATGTCATCTCTATTTTCCTGAGCTTTCCAGTGATGGCGGCCATTTTGTGGATTAATTCTTCTGTCTCCTGATCTCATCGCTTGTGGTAATTGTTTCTAACAGCTGTGCTCGCTCTATGAGAGACTCTTTGTTTTTTCTATCCTCCTACTGCAGTCTACATATTTTGAAGATTGTAAAGGTTCTTCCAGTGTGGTGTTTGGTGCTTTTCTTAGTGGTGCTGTAATTCCATGGGCACGCAGGATTACGTTCATAATGCTTCGAAGCACGTCTTTATTAAAAACTCTAAGGTGTTCTCAGCATTACCTCAATTAGAAACTTCTCAAGCACCTTTTGCCTCTACATCGCATCCTACAATGGAGCATCCCGCGCAGACTTCGGGGAAATGCAACATTAAAAGATTGAAAAAGGACCCTCCTTCACCGACTAACACTGCCGCCACCATATCCATGGAACTGTTGTTGGAGGAGATAAGGGCACTTCGCCCTTTTATGGAGGAAACATATGCCAAGCTACAGGTTCTGACTGATAATTGGTCACAAATGGACGCGAGAGTCACATCAGTAGAACGCAGTGTTTCTTTTCTTCAGGAGTCGGCTACTAAGATCTCTCACATGCACTCGCAGATTTCCTCTCTTCAGAAACAGGTGGAGGACCTTGAAATCGTAATAGGCGCGATAATTTGCGCATTTACGGCCTGGTGGAGGGCTGCGAGGGGAACGATCCCATTGCTTTTTTCAAGTCTTTTTTACCTAAACTTTTGCGCATGCCAGAGGACACTGTACTCAACATCCAGTGGGCCCACAGACTTGCCGGGCTTCGTCTCCTACTTCTACTCCATCAAGACCTAGAGGCATCATCGTGTATTTTCTAGAGTACACCGATCTCTTAAAAGTCCTTTCAGCGGCCAGAGTATCACCTCGGCCTACCTGGTCGGGCTACTCCCTGTTTTTTACGCAAGACTACGCTAGAACCACAGCTAATCGTCGCAAGGCTTTCCTGGATATGAGATCTGATCTTCGCTCCATCGGTGCCAGATATGGACTCTTCCACCCATGCCTCTTCAAGGTTACCTACAATAATAAAACAACAACCTACAAGGATCCTGTCCGACTCCAGAGCTTCCTGAACTCCTGCCGAGCTGCTGAAATGGACCTTTCTGGTCCGTCCTCTTCTTTTCCTCCATGACTTTTCTAACTTGTTGATGTTTTTCCTTGTTTGGCTTCTTCTATTCGTTCCTCAAGTTCAAAAGTTGTACTTCACGCTCTTGTATGCTCTTGTGCCTATTTTATTTCTTTTTATTTACCTTTTTTTTGTTTATTATCTTTGATTATTTGATCTCCTTGATGCCGTTCATTTGTATTGACTTATTTTCCTAATGTTATCCTCGCGTTTTCACAGATTATACTCCGCGTTCCGTATTGTTCCCCCGGCTGGGCAGCTCGCTGACCCTAGACGTCCTGCCTCCTCCAGTTGGTTCTACCCCACCCCCTCCTTTCACGTTTGATCTTCTTCCAGGTTGTGCTCCCTCAACTACCCTCCTTGTAGGTACATTTTCCCTTCTTGTTTAACATGTCTGTTTTTTCCCTCGTTTCCTCTCTCCCGGCCTCTTCCCCTTTTTTTTCCCGTTTGAAGGTGTCTCTTCTTTTCTATTGGCTTCTACTTCTTTATTTCTTCTTTATTAATTTTTTGTCATTAAATCTTTGACTATTTACCCTTTTTTTCTGATTTTGTACGCTTTTTTCTGGTACTCCGTCTTCCCTACTTATTCTTCTGCTTATGCCTTTCTCCTCCTCTTCTTTTTCTTGCCTTTTCTTTCATTGCTTGATTTCTTCATATTCTCTTCTCTCATCGATTCATGGACATAATTAGGTTTTGCTTTAATCACGCTCGTATCTTCCTTTTTGCGTGTCTACTTTCCATTTCATTTCCTAGCATATACTTGCCTCATCTCACTTCCCTTTTCTTTTTCACTTACTATTTCTTCCTCCTCTTTTTTCTTGAACTTATCTCTTTCTTCCTATTCTCTCTTTCATTCGTTTCTGTCATTTATGCTCACTTTCTTCTCAGTTTATTTTCTCTCATGGGCTTTCCCTCTAAATTTGTTCACTATGTTTACCTTATTTTGCTTTATATCTTATGAAAATTGTTACATGGAATGTTAGGGGCATTCATTTTCCAATCAAACGTCAAAGAATTTTATCTCACCTAGCCAGGCTAAATGTTGATGTTGCATTTCTGCAAGAAACCCATCTTTCTGATGCAGAATCTGCAAAACTCAAGAGGGGCTGGGTGGGTGAGGCTTATTATTCCCAAGGAGATGGTAAACGCAACAGAGTTGCTATTTTATGTCTCAAATCCCTCTCCCACTCCTTGATCACTCAGGAATCGGATGCTGAAGGGCGATGGATACATATTAAACTGTCTCTTAGAGGTGTTCCAATTTCTCTTCTCAACGTTTACTCCCCCACGGGCGGTGACCCTCCCTTTTGGCATGTGCTATCTCAACATATTACTCGATTTGTTGATGATAACTTCATCTTGGCAGGTGATTGTAACCAACCTCTTGATCCCTTCCTTGACAATAACTCTAAAGCTTCTTATGTTCCGAATAAATCTCACAAACTTTTTGCTCAAGCCATATCCCAACATAAATTCATTGATTCACGGCGCCTTTGCAATCCAATGGCGAGGGAATTCACTTTTTATTCCCCTTGCCATCATTCCCAATCTCAGGATTGATTATATTTTGTTACCCACAATATTGCCCAAAGTCTTACTCACGCCGAAATTGCCCAATTTTACTTTCAGATCATGCCCCTGTCTTAGTTAATCTCGACATACTCCCCAAACCTGTTGGGCCCAAGAGGTGGCGTTTTAATAATGCCCTTCTCTTAGATCCCAAATTTACTGCCTCCTTTACTGAATTTTTTCTGTTTAATGATACCCCTTCCATCCCTAAGCCCACCATTTGGGATACTTTCAAGCTGCGGCACGAGATTTTATAATTGGATACGTGGCAAAAAAACGGAAAAGTGCTCGCAAATTCACTGGGGATCTGCTCCAAGACATTAAGAGATTGGAACATGCCTATTTTACTTCACACTCACAAGACAGTTTAACAGTCCTTGTTGATGCCAAAATGAAGTTCAACAAAAAATCCACAGAGGCTGCCTCCCTGTATCTATTGAAATCAAGTGCAAAGTTTTATGGGGGCAGAAACAAAGCAGGGAAAATTTTACCTAATTATATGTAAGTCAAGCATAACAAATTGAATATTGAGTCCATCTATGATACCCATTCCGTCCTTAAACACAAAGACAATGATATTCTTACTGAATTTTCCCTTTTCTACAAAACCCTTTACTCTTCTGAAACTCAGCCTTCCTCCCAATCTTTAGACCGTTTCTTCTCTACCATACACAAACCTGACCATTTCCCTCTTGATCTTTCTCACTTAGAATTAGATATTTCTCAGCAAGAATTACTCACAGCACTCCAATTCCTCAAAAAAGACAAAGCCCCCGGACCAGATGGTCCAAACCCTGAATTCCCACGTCAAGCTTGCCACATATGCCGACGATATTCTACTTTTTATATCTAATCCCATTGAATCCATTCCCGCTTTCCTTGATGAAGTGAGAGATTATTCCCGAATATCTGGCTATAAGCTTAATAATGATGAATGTGAGATTCTACCCTTGATGAAGTCTACTTTCAAGCCTGATTTTAGTGCCTCGAACTTTACATGGAGCTCTTCACACATCAAATACCTTGGCTTACATGTTACCCCCTCCATTTCAGACACAGTTTCCCTTTGTTTAAATAAGTGTATTCAAAAGGTATCGGAATTGGCGACTCGATGGCATCCCCTTTACTTATCTTGGTGGGGCCGCCTTGACACCATCAAGATGATGTTATCTCCTATAATCCTCTACACCATTTCTAATATTCCAGGACCCATCCCTTCCAAGTTTTTCAAGAAGATCAACTCAGTCCTGATATCCTTTCTCTGGAACAACAAAAAGCCCAGAATGTCCCTTGCTAGGCTTATACGCCCCAAGTCAGAGGGCGGAGTCAATTTCCGGGATTTCCCAATTTATCATAAGGCATTTTTGTTACGACAGGCTTCCTTTTGGTTACAGGGCCCGGCCTCTCCTTGTTATTTGTGGGCTAAAGTTGAGCGCCTCTTTCTTTCCCCTTCTCTTTTGCTGAGTAGCTTTCCTTTTCACGAAAACCTTCCTCTATTTCTGCTCCCATTCATAAATTCACTACTAAACTACTCTTATCTTCTTTACCTTCTCCTCCTATGACAGTTGCTGATTTCCTTTCTTCCACTATTTGGCACAACATATCCCTCTTGATTCGTAACAAACCCTTTTATTGGAAGTCATTGAGGCAAAAGGTGTTAAGCAGGCTAACAAAGTGGCTGGTATCTGCTTCACGATCCTTAAATGGCTGCGGAAGATTATCTGGATGCTGCCTGTGGATACCCAGAAGACCGTAGTCAATGCATTAATTACATCTAGGCTTGACTACGGTAACATCTTATACCTGGGTTCCAATCTAGCCGTGACCAGGAGACTGCAGCTGGTCCAGAACTCCGTAGCCAGGTTGCTGTGCAAGATTCCTAGGACAGCAAGGATCTCGAAGCATCTGAGGGACCTGCATTGGCTGAGGGTAGAGAACCGAGTTCGGTTCAAAGCCTTGACATACATGTTCAAGATCAGGGCAGGGACTGCACCAAAATACCTGCAAAAATTGGTTAGGCCCCATGTTCCCGCACGCAATCTCCGTTCTTTAAATGGAGCAAATTTCGTGGTTCCCAGGTTCAAACTGGCCCGAGTGGGGGGAAATCTTTCTCCCATCTGGGACCAGTTCTTTGGAACTCCCTCCCCTTGGCCTTACGGAAGGAGGATAATTTTGCCAGTTTTAAGAAAAACGTTAAAACTTGGCTTTTTAATAAATAATTGTGGTCCTTGACAGTTACTGCCCTCTATGTTTTGACCTCTTAGCCCTGGCGCCGGGAAACCCTTTGTGGGTATCTGTGCGCATTACAAATGCAAAAAATAAATAAATAAATAAATAAATCTACTTTCATACCTTTCCTAATTCTTCGCTCCACCTATGACCTTCCTGCTTCTTTTGTCCATAAATATCTCCTACTTATAGAGACAGTAATGACAACTTACACCTGACTTTTACAAACACATACCTCTCCTACTTCCCTCACCCCCACTTCACAACTCCACTCCTTTTTGCGTATCATTCCCAAAGCCTCCTCTATTTACAAAAACCTCCATACTAAGGATTCCATTAGACCCAAATCTAAAGTGGAGGAACACTGGGAACATGACTTTGCCACGTCTTGGTCCATTCCTCTATGGGATAAAATCTGGACTAAGATCCGCAAATCCTCTAGAGCGGCGACCTTGACACAGTCCTTGTTCTTCATTTACAATCGACTCCTTTTTACACCATTCGACCTCAATAAGCGTTTTCCAGAAACTCCACACGTCTGTTGGTCCTGTTCCTCTCCACAAGCAAATTTATTTCACATGTTGTTTCTTTGTAAATCTGTTCATGATTTTTGGTTGTAGGTTTGGACCCAAATCAATGTAATTTTTCATACTCTCATTCCTTTTTCCTACGTTAACATTTTCTTGGGGAGTCTCTCTCCTTGTTGGGAAACTGTTGATATTAATATCCAGATCGTTGATTTATTGTTAGCTGTTGCATTTCAGCAGATCACAATTAATTGGAAAAATGTTTCTAACATCTCCTTTAAAGCATGGTGGTATAATGTTTGTCACAATCATAGACTGGATACTGCTTTCGTATTTCCTGCTCACATGGCAGCAAAGCGTATGGACTTATGGCTTCCTGTCACACTTTACTTTAATACATGCGCTAATCGTTCATTCCATCCACCACCATCCCAGCAAGAGGTCTCCAAACCCCCTTAGCTGCCCTTCGCATTTTTTCTTTCTTTCATTATCACTTGTAGTAATTGCGAAAATACAACTATACAAGATAAATACATACATCTCCTCCATTTAGCTCTGATGCCCATGATTATTTCTCTTTATTGTTTGTAATCATATTGCTCCCACTGATTACTACGGTTTTTTATATTCTCTGCTTTTTTTATACTTTGTATTGACACCTTGTTTTTCTCTTCTTTATTAAATAAAATTATTTTTTGAACTTAAAAGAATGGCAACCGCCAAGACCCTAAGTGTTAAATGCCCATCTCTTTGATCAGCTATGGAGCCAAGAGTGTAGGCTGCATTTTAATGAACAGTCTAGTGGATTGGGTCACAGAACAGAATATTCTATCTGATACTCAGTCCAGTTTCCACAAGCGGTCTAGGCACCATGCATCGATCATGGTCTTAATTTGTATCCGCTTATTGTTGAAAAAAAAAACATTATTGCTAAAAAAAAAAGGCGTGTGTTGCGTTCATCGATCTTCGCACAGCCTTCAATAGGGAGAAGCTCTGGTCTATCATGCTTGTGTTAGGGCTAACCCTCAGACTGTTTTCGCTTGCGTGATTTACTTAGTAATTTGAGACCTTCAGTGAGATTCACGGATATGGGGGTGAGAGAGAGTGCACTGAGCATTTTAAGCTTAATCGAGGAGTCCGCCAAGGTTGCATTTTGGTTCCTTTTTTGTTTACCTGATATATTACAAGCCTTGAGAAGTCACTGATTGAAGTAGGTAAAGAGCTGCCAAAAGTTGGCCCCCATCCGGCTTTTTTACTGCTTTATGCAAATAATGCTGTCCTAATGTCTTGTACTGCTTGGGCTTAGAAGTTTTGCTCAACTAGTTCGTGGAATTTACTGACAGCCTCAATTTAAATACCAAGTCCCATGCTATGATGATTGACCTATGGAATACCAGTACTAGATTGCGTTGCATTAAAGGTAATCCCCTCAGTCGAGTGCCTGTATTCCCTCATTTGGGAGACCTATTTGATTTTTCTTTAGCTTGGTCCCCCTTGGTATCAGCCAAAGGACACATGTTCTCCATGAGCATTGCTTCGGTGTTATGCATAGCTTAAAGGCAAAGTCGATCAAGGCTATGACTGATAAGTACAGAATCAAAGGTGTTGCCATAGCAGCTTACGGCAGCAACATACGGGGGTATACTAATGTGTCTTCACTGCAATTAATTGAAAACAATTTTTTTAAAACGTACTTTCTCTTTGCAGAGTACATCTCCTTTAATTATCCATGAGGAACTAGGAATTGCTTATCTAGAGGACACCTTTATGGCACCGCCCCAACTCCACTGGATTTCAATGTGGGTTCGCCCAGCTAAGCATTTAAACCACTCCATATTAAAAGATTGCTTGGTACATGATCATGCAGCTAGTATTCTGTGAATCAGATACATTATGGCTGGTTTTACAAGGTTAGGGTGTCCCAAAATGATCAATCACTAAATGTTTAAATCGCTCTGAAACACTAGTTGTGGAGGACTACCACTGGACCAAAAAAGCCACTGCGGAATCCAGGGCCAATGAGAGGCCTTATTTAGCCAAGGATAAATCATTCGTAAGAGCCTATTTACAAATGCAGACTACTTTAATTTTTAAACCGTACCTCATGTTTAATATGTCTGACTTTCACCGATATCTTTTGGCATGCTTTCGTCTGAGTTTAATACATCATTTATTAGCAATTCCTCCTGGTAGCTCCTACAGTCCTACCCCCTCCCCCGCCCCGGTAGCTGTTATATTTATTCAGCTCAGGATATAATGTCATCTATTATGTTTTGCACTTTCTACAAAATCCTAAGAAGATCTTTCATCACACTGTTGTTTAAAGACCACCACTTTATAGTAGTACGCCCTGCACACTATTACTTAATTTTACAACCTGATGAATTTACCGGTCTTAGTCTTGCTTTATTATCTGGTGGTGCTCTAGTGAGAAAGTGTTATTTGATACATGAGGTGAAGTTAATCCTTTAGGGCAGCCATGCACAGTTTTACATGCATTTTAATTTGTTTTTTACAGTAGAAGTTTTTAGCTTTATTTTATTTCTGTTCTTTTATGGTTCTTTGAAAAACATCTGAATAAAGATTGTAGACTGACTTAATAATTGACAGACAATCCCTCCACGCTCATGTATTGTGGCGGAAGGAACGCCAATGAATATTGCACAGATAATGCAACAAGTAGGACTTGGAAATGTAAAGCCTGCACCAGAAGAACCCAGCTACAAGCTCTAACTGCTGCCTCAGTAAAAGTGTTCCGGGATTCTAGAACATCATATTCAGACGCGTCCACACTTGGGAGTGGTGAGGCACGCAGCAAAGACCCCAGCAAAGGAGCCACATTTAGGGAAGACACAGTTTCTTCTTCTGTGTGAGGGATCCAGACCCCAGCAAAGGAGCCACATTTAGGGAAGACACAGTTTCTTCTTCTGTGTGAGGGATCCAGATGTACACAATGAACATTTACATGAAATGACAAGTAGGCAAGGCTATACCAATGCCAGAGAGAAAGAAGAGCTTGCATCTAGGACATGTGAAAGAAACTTGCCTCTTCCGAGATGAAACTCCAATTAGTGGTCTAATGCACAATTCCAGCCCAAAAAGGAAGTACATCCTAGTTCAACCGTCCTCTCTGCCAAGAGCACCACATTCTCTTCTATTCCCATTACAGTTAAATAATTCATAAAACTAATCAACTCTCTTGGTTAGATGGGATATCTTTCTGATGGAACTCGATACGGGAAAGTCAGGAAAGAACAAGATAGGCAGGATTATTACCAATAGGAAGTATCCAAAAGAAGCACAGCCTTTCAGGGTGTAAACAAACGTAAGAACAAATCTAAGTCACTACAATTCCAAAGGGCAGATCAAGCTTTAAGGTATAACCTCAAAAATCACTGGAGCCTTCCTCATTCGCCTTGCTAAGCCATCTGGGGAGAAGCGTATAGAATAGTGGCTAGGAAAGACCCTCTATAGAAAGCTAAAGGTGCCCAGTATCTAGCTAAATCTTGAAAAGCTGCTTGGACTGAGAGGGGTAAACAAAAGAAAAGAATGAAAGCAAAAGGCTATGCCACATAAGTAATACGTCGGGGCTCAAGATACACTGTTCAGGCCTCGACAAATCTACTCGCCCACTCGCTATGGAGAGTCATATTTTATAAGAGTGAGCTATATTTAGGGCCTACTTATCCATACTGGTGAGCTGAAAACAGGTGTTCTGTTCACTCACAAAGTGAAGGAGCATTAAAGATGCCTTTAAGTCTTGTTTTTTTATCTTGTTGCATTTATTCGGTGTTCAGAAACAGAGGTCAAAAGTCAGTTTACATCTACCATTACTTTTCTATCTTGGACTGCAAAGTTGACATAATGGTCAAGTACATTACAGTTAGATCGAGTAGATTATTCAAGTTACCAGGCCTGTAGGTCTAGTAATATTTATGATTTTTTTAGGCCTGTTGCTCTGTACAACTCTATAGACTACTTAGAATAATGAATTCGATTAATCCAGCTGTGAATACGACGCCTCTATCTTGCAAGGAAAAGCACAGATGGAAGGAAAGAAAGAAGTACAAGCATCTTCTCCAGTGAAACCAGGAAACGGCACAGTCAGGTAAATTTCAAGGTATGGCCAGAGCTCCTCACAATCAGAGCCTCCTGCTCAATCACTCAAGAATGTCATTACTTCAAAACCTCCAAAGAATTGTCCATGACTAATTTAAAGAGCCTCATTAAAATACATAGGAAATGGTCTCTGTATGCAAATCATGCCACCCTACCTCTCACTCCCTATGTCAAATTGGGAGCGATCTTTATTATTTCGTCTAAGGGCAGGAACTGTGAAATTTTTGCTGTCTTTTCCTTTGGGGTACCGACATCATTTAGATTTTACCCCCTGCCCTTGTGATGGTATAAGCACTCAAGATGACTTGCACTTTCTGTTTTTCTGTAAATTTTATGTGAGATATACTAAATGGCTTTTAACCCCATATTTTAGAAAATTCAGACCTCTCACACTTCAGGAATCCTATATGTTGCTGCTCACTTTGGACAATGATGAACTGACATTTCGCACTAGCACTTTAAGATTAGCCATACGTGCACGCAAGACTATGGAAAGTCCCTGAAATCAGAATCAGTCATAATGATACTACTGCAAAAACTTTATAAGATAATGAAATTTACTGCTAATTACTGCTGAAATTTACTGCTTAATCACTGTATGAATTACTTTGTTATTATGGAATGTTATTTATATAACTGTTTTGTATTATATGTATATGTGTGCTTTGCTGTGTTCGGTACTTTTATGAATTTTATCAAATTCGAATAAAGGTCTTTGAACTTTGAACTTTGAGCCTCATTAAAAAGGGTGACTTATTAGATATCTGAACCCAATATACAATCAGAGGACCAGATTTTGAAAATGAGGCCTAGATACACAGAAAATTGCATGATAAAATGGTAAAACTAAAGCCATAGAAGCAAAGTCTTATAAAAAAAATTGTTCCAGACAGGGAAACATCTGCATTGAGGGATCCCAGAGGGTACTGAGTGCACCTCTAGAGCAGCTGTAGTAACGAACGGTTGAAAACAGACAATTCCATTGTTAAATTGGTCACTCAGCTTCTACATGAATGGATTTTGAGAAAAGAATAAACAATTACTATACTGTAAGGCTTGAGCACTGCATCCATCCATAAAGTAATTTTTGGGCCTTTAATGACGGTGGGGCCCTGAGAATTCTCACTGTCTACTTCCAAGACTAAATGATGAAGTAGAAATTGCTCAACCTTGCAGGAGAAAAAATACCATCACTACCATCCTGGGCTTTACCTTCTCAGTGTTCCCTGATCTTCCCAACAAAAACGCCAGGAAGCAAAGAAAGATGAGCCTTCTAAAGGTAAAACTCTGAATCCCAGCCATTCTCATTGATACAGATCTAAAGGTGGTATGGCAGGGGCTTTTGACATCTGAAGACGCCAGAAAACAGAAAGACCCGATACTGAATACCTTAAGATGATGAGGTTTTAAGAAGGTAAGGTAGCACACTTTGCCAACACTCAGTTTAATTGTATACAGAGCAGCCATAAGACTGAAAAATAAAGAAGTTGGCAGGGTTGAGAAACTGTGTTGGCATGTTGGTAGGGCAGGAGAGAGCAGAACACTGGACTCTTCTTCTGATACAAAGGCCTAAATGAGCATCTAGTCATAAGAAAATAAGAAGTTGTGCAGTAGACGAAAGATTGGTACCAACACCAACCAGATACCAGGGAAGCTGTCGGTCAGCAGGATGGGATGGAGACAGGATGGAGAGGGCATGGACAGCAAGAGGAGGAGAAGCAAAGAACTTAAGGGGACCCAAAAATAATACAGGATGCATGAATAAATAATGCAAAGATTGAAACATCTTCAATTTTAGGGCATGGCATTAAGATATTAGCTATTTTATTCTATTTATTTATTTACAGGTTTGTACCGCGCTAGGAATCGACTCCCGGAGAATAGAATAATGAAACATATGTCTGTGACAAACACAGACATAACTCAGCCTTGTTCATCTAACAATTCGTAGGAAATACATTACAGCATAATAATATGACTGCGCCACACTACTACAATCAATCAACAATTACAGAAAAAAAATCCAAGACCTGCATCCTCCAATTCACATTTCCTGAAGCCAGAAGTCTATGTATACTCAGATTATGGCTACTGTTATAACAGAAACAATTGGAGCGGTAATCAAAAGTCTCTTGAACACGCCCTGTGGTGCACACCTGTAGTATAACCATCCATCGGTTCATTACAGTATACCATATCACAGATCTATGTTGCCTGCTTTGGTGACTTAGTGCTCATCCAAAGAATAGCCACTTGTCCTTTGGCGAGTAGAGCTGTAGTTACTAATATGCACAATTTCTCACATATATCCTCTATAACCCAAAATATGGCCAGCTCAGGAGATGGACCCACAGTGACACTCGGCATTGCATTTAAGGAGGTTAATATCTCGTCTCTGAATTCTAGCACTAGGGGACACCACTGTGCAATATGGAGAAAAGCTACATTTGTTGCTTTATACTTTTTTACCTTCCACTACACCTCTATGGGAGGATTTAGCTATACACTCCAGGGTGTACTATAATTGCTGGAGGAAACAGAATTGAATGAATGTCAAAAGTTAAAAGAAGGCTTCTCAACCTGGGTACAGTCATACCTCCAGATTTTATGGGGTCAGATAACCCAGCAGAGCCTCCCAAGTTTAAGCTATATATTTTGAGCCTTTTCTTAATACCCATTATCTACATGTACGTAGAGGAAATCATTTGGCCAGCATCACCCCCACAATCATCTCTGTAAGTAACATGCATTCCCGAGGAGGCAGCAGGGAAATCTGGGAACGCAGATTCTTAGCACAATGCAGCCTATAATATAACCAAAATCATAGTGCATCACTGCCACCCTTAGCTTTTAAGTCCTGCCTGTCTATAAAACCTGTATAATAAATCGCCAAACAATACAATTTCCATATTGTTCAATATCTTTTAAGAGGCTTTCTCAATTGTGGGTGGGAAAAACTGATTGCATGTTGTACACAACAGTCTTTTTTGCAATTTCCCCATCAGGACCATCCAGTTACTCAAATCACATCCACAGCATTCCTCCCAATGGATGATTTTCTACACAATACTGATGCCAATGAGTACGGCCTGACCAGCCTCCACTCTAATCTCCCATGCCTAATAGAGGCCTGTGTGCCTAACCAATATTTAACAAAGTATGCTTGATGACTAAATAGTGAAAAGAATAGATCTGCCACAGACAACCCTCCCCCCGTAATTAGCTACCTCAAAACTACCAATTAAATTTGAGGCTGTCCACTGCCCCCAGTCAGTCTTAATAGCAGATAAATTGGCAAAACAAATCAGTTTTTAAGCGGATAGGGATATTATTAAACAAATATAGAAACTATGGTAATATTACTATCTTGATGAGCGAAATAAGCCATAGAAGTGAGAATGGGAGCAAGAACCATTGCTTATGAGTTTTAAAACTCTCCAAGGCGGTCCCAAAGCTGTGCCCAAGTAATTCAGTTGTATCCGTTGTCAAATAAAACCCTAGTATTTTACACCATCCACACTCCATCTAACTGTGTATTCTCTATGAAAAGCAAGAGAACCATCTATTATTGGATTCCCTCAGGCTTATACCAATTAATTTGCACCCTTGAATATCCACCAAATTTCAATACCATCTTTGTGAGGATCCACACTGGATTCTGTACATATAACACAATGTCAGCATAGAGGGATATCAAGAGAGGTTTGTCCCCCATGTAAAGCTCACAGCAGAGGTGAAACTTGTGTAACAAGTACGCAAGGGACTCAAAAGTCAATGCAAAAATGAAAGAAAACAGCAGGCAGCCCCAACGTTTGCCCCTCCAAAATCGATATCGTATCGGAGTACACATTTTTTTACTTTTTTGTTTTAACTTTCACCCAGGCTAGGGGTCCTCTATATAGTAGATTAATCAGAAACACAAATATTGGCCTAAACCATGCCCCTAAAAATACCCCAGCATAAACTGTCATTCTAATGTGTCAAATGCTTTTTTGGATCAGTTAGGACGGCTGCTGCTAGCAGACATGGATTTATTTGATGCAACACAGCTATCAGTGTGCACAAATTAAAGGTAGTTGATCTCTGGGACATGAACACTTTTGGGTCATACTAACATCTACATCAGGGCTGTAGCCCCTGTGCCAATATCTTTGCACACATTGTATTATTAGCATTCAGCATGAAGAGTGGCCTGTAGGAGTACTGGCAAGGGTTTCAACCAGGTTTCTTGAGCATGATATTTATAGATGCCAACATCAACTGAGAAGGTTTGTTCACAAATCTACTGATCGCCCAGAGCTTTCTTTCGAGACTTAGACACACTCCTTGGCTCACTGATTTGGGGGACAAGCAGACTTAGGATAGCACTAGCAAAGCTACAACTACCTACCACACAGGGAGGACTCGCCACCCCTTCTTTCGAATCCTATTTCTTAGCCGCCCAATTACAATGGCTTTCTTACTGGATGGCAGGCAGACACATGGGGGAGACATACCGTGAACGGTCCAGTGCCCATTCCAGAACTCCGCCGGCTACTCTTACCTTGCACCAAACCTAGACGTACATATCCCCTTACACAACAGTTGCACGCATATGCATGCAAAGGATACACCGTATGTCATCAGGGAGGGCCCCATACTCCCCCCCCCCCCCTCTCCCTCTGGCCGGATGGCCCATACAGGAACGCTACTACACATCTAACATGTTACACACATGGACAGACTGTGGCATCACTGAGGCGGAGTCGCTGATTGAAGATGGCCAGTTTAGACCATTCCAGCGGCTGACAGAGGAATTAGATCTCCCCGTGGGCCAATTCCTACTCAACCGCCAACTCCTCACAAACTATCGTCCACACCACGACCTCTCGACAGGGACCACCTATACACCCAGTCATACACACAATTTTACATATGGGAGTGGGACGACACCTGGTCACATGGCTCTATAAAGCGATCAGGGATCTCAGAAATGTACCACTAGAGAGACTAGGGCTACCTGGGAAAAGGAAATAGGCCACTCTCTACACGAGAAGGAATGGGAAAAAGCTTCCGAATATCCCAAGAAGGTGTCCCGAAACGCGCGTTTTAAAAATATACAATTTTATGTCCTACACAGGACCTATTTGACACCAGCACATATCCCAACGCTTTTATCCCGAAACCCAGTTCTTATGCCCCAGATGTCAATTGCATGCGGCGGATTTCCAACACATGTTCTGGAGCTGCCCCACATTACATTCATACTGGCAACACATACATGAGTCACTCAGGAATCTTACTGGGCTCACATTCTTAGATACATGGGATGCCTGTGCACTGGGCATCTCCAGAGAAAGAAACAACACAAAGTACCCCTCAGGTTTGCCTCACTAGCCATCTTAATAGCAAAACAGAACATAGCCATGCACTGGTGGTCCCCCACAGGCCTCCCGATCGATGCATGGGTGGGTGCAGTGAAAAAATGGGCATTGACGGAGGAAGAAACATTGAGAGAAGAAGAGGTGAAAGGGATGTGTAAACACCCCATATCAATGGATTGGGCCATCCTACTGAATCAATTTAAGCAACCACCGACCGCAGACGACCCGGAGGGAGTCCCTCACACACCACGAACCACACAGCCACAGGGACAAGCCACGAATACAAATGCCGGATCCCCACCCTAGGGCACACTCAAAGCCAACTGACATCAGCGCCAAACAAAGCACCTTAAGAATAAGCCGTTCCTTGGTACCTAAACTGACCATGGGTCCCCCCCCACACACTTGGTAACTTGCTACACTATATTATTACCGGGGCATACGCCACCCTTAGGCCTCATTAGCTATCTGTACCCAGCATTCCATGAGCACCCCCCAGTTCACCCACCCCCAGTTATATTCAGCAATTCTTCATAGGAAGACCTCCATAGTGGCAGGACACTCGACTAGTTATTGCATGAATACTTATGCATTCTGAGATAAATACCAGTTGATGTGTTCTATGAGAATGTTACTTGATACAACATGTCACTGTAAATGCAAAATGTCAATAAAAATAAGTTACAAAAAAAAAAAAAAGAGAAAGTTTGTTTGCCTGTGGTGTCAACTGCATTATAAATGTTCAGTAGTCTGGTGTTAGAATATCAGAAATGGTTTTACAAAATTCCACCAGAAGGCCATAACCACCCCAAAGGACAAGCATGTGACATAACTTTGTCAGTTTTTTTTTTTTAAGTTGTTGGGTCCAATTCTTTATTGTTCTTTACATGCTGTAGTATATAGACTACCTAACTTAGAGTACCCCGTATATCTATCTTACGTGGCAATTATTGGAACGCGATCTATATGATACTAAGAAAATATATAAAAGAATTGCTGAAATGTATTAGTAATTCCCGATAGAAGAAAACGAGCAATATTATTACAGAAAACAACAACAAAAAATAAAACTGACGAAGTTATGTCACATGCTTATTGCATCACTCGGGCTCGATGGAGGAACCAATAGGAGAAAGGCTTGAGGTTCCGTGAATTCTGAACCCGTTTCATAAAGGTCATGGTTTCGTTACGAATTGGATAGTAGCGAACCGTAATTAGTGAGTGCGGCAAGTACGAGTGTTTTTGTCATGTTAGACCGATGGATTCACTACGTATTCAGGGATTTCGTTCTGAACCCTTGGGTTCCATTTTGTGCATGGCAGCCATTTTGTGGTTGCCCTCACATAGGCCGAGGACTACGGCCGAACGAGTCTTTAGTACATGTACACGTTAGCTGACTTCTGAATGACCTGAGTGAACTGACCCCGTTGCCGGAAGCTGACCTTGTTAAGCCAGTTCCTTGCCCGGTAGCTGATCGAGATTAAGGATCAGAGCACAGGAAATTGTAAAGTTTGGTATGCACATACACACCCCTTATCCTACTTCTCATCCATTTCTGTTCCTTCTTTTATGGCCTATTTATGATATGGGTTGTGGTCATTTATTATGGGTTTGTCTGGCCTGTTCGAGAAAGAATGTTGGGCTTTCCCGTGTAATTGATGGTGGGCTGGACAGCTGAAAAGTGGGTTTGTCGTCATGCGATACCTTTTGCAATGTTACCTATGATTGGACAAACTGTAAATAGTGGGTGTTTGTCCGGAATGTGATTTTTAGCATAAAAGACGATGTCTCACAATACGAAAATTGAGCAGTCTCTGACGAACCTACTTGTGTCGTACTTCATAGACTTCTGTTCCTGGTTGCAGCCAATAAATTTGATCTCTGACTCCACCGAGAAGTATCCTGTGTCTCTGTATTCTAAGACAGGTGAACCCGAAGACTTTGGGCGTGCCCCTGGCGCCGCTGGGTTCTAAAACCCGGTTCTTCAGGCTTACTAGAAGAACTAATAGGAAAGCAGTTACTCGGGCTCGAATGGAGGAACCAATAGGAGAACGACTGACTAGAAGTACCAAAAGGAAAGCAGATACTATTTAAGGTGCCGTTTTTACTGCATCTCCCACTTTCCCATTTTGAATCGTGAGGGAGGAGTGCGGTGGATATCCAGAAGGAGCAGGGAGGCCAAAGTTACTAAGAAAGGGAAGCGCTGCGGTAAACGTGAGGTTTGTGTAATCAGCCTTCTGCTCGGTGTAAAGGAACTTGATTATTGCCAAAAAACAACTATGCTTAAGCAGTTGATAGTAGAGAGATGTGAGAGAAAGGAACAACGTTATATATTATAGCAGAATGCAGTACATGTTCCCAAAGATCGCTATTCCAATTAGAGAGGGGGGTAACTCATATTGTCTTTGGAGGGATCCAAAGAAATATTTATGTGTGAGTTCCGCGAAATATATTAGGAAATAGCCATATTTAAATGGATTTTATAGAGCATCGCTCTGTGCCAGCAATAATAATGACGGCATTTTCAGGCATGGTATTGGATATATCAGTGAACGTATGTTTTGTATCAGTGAAGGTATCCTCTGGTCTTCAGGTAATATAGTCCGCAGTAATAAAAAACGGAGAAACATCTTTAATATAGCAGAATAATACACTGTGCCCTCCATGGTGTTAGACAGTACAATTGATATACATGAGAAATAGAATGGATGTATCACTAATTACAAACGAAAATGAAATGCTTTAGGCATTAAAAATAAGAACATAATTTGTAAACCCAAAGATGGCTATTCCAAGTAGAGAGGAAGGTAACTCATATTGTCTTTGGCGGGATCCAAAGAAATACTTAGGTGTGAGTTCCGCTAAATATATTAGCAAACAACCATAGTTAAATGGATTTTATAGAGTATCGCTCTGTGCCAGCAATAATCATGACGGCACTTTTAAGCATGGTATTGGATATATCAGTGAACGTATGCTTTACATCAGTGAAGGTATTCTCTGGTCTTCGGGTAATATAGTCCATATTAATAATAAAAAACAAATTAAAAAAACAGAGAAACATCTCGAATATAGCCGAATAATACACTGTGCCCCCCATGGTGTTAGACCGTATAATTGATATACATGAGAAATAGAATGGATGTATTACTAATTATAATACGAAAATGATATGCGTTAGGCATTAAAAATAAGAACATCGGTGGCGTGGCCAAGATGGCGGCTCGGTAAGACGTGTCCTGAGGAGGCTCCCCGTACCCGATCCCCCGACCGGGCTTACGAGCGGACCTATTCCTTACTGAGCCCCGCCATTGAAGGCAGAAAGCAAACGGGACACTAGCTGGGCAGCCAGGGCCCACAGTACGACTCGGAGGCTGAGAGGGGCGCCGCGGAGTGAGGGCGCTACCCACTGCGGACCAGAGACGCGAAAACCGCGACCCCGGCTCCAGCAAAGAAAGGAGCGTGCGGGCCTCGTGCGGGCCTCGTGCAGCGCCCTAGGGTCGGCGCTACTGCATCGAAGGTTCCCACAGCGGGCGCAGGGGTCCAGGAGCGGCGCCTGCTCAAAAGGGACTGCGGGCCCGGAGGAGGCGGCCCGCGACGCGGGGCGCCCGTAAGACCGGCACTCGATTCCACACTAGGCCCCGGCTTGGGCCTAGTTGCCGGAGGTGCGGCCGAAACCAGCCGGGCGGCCAGGGCCCCAAAGAGACTCAGAGGCGGAGAGGAGGGCTGCGAGGTGAGGACGCAGGCCACAGCAGACCAGAGGCGCGCGAGTCCAGCGGGGAAGGGAGAGTAAGAGCCCCGCGCTGCGCCCTGGAGTCAGCGCTATAGCACTGGATATTCCCTGTCGGAAGCGGCGGTCCCAGAGCGGCGCCCGCCCGTGGTGGACGACGGGCCCCGGGGAGCGGCCCTAGATGGGGAGGAGCCAACAGGGCCGGCGCCCAGCCTCACGCAAGGCCCCTTGGGCCTAAACGCCAGAAGTGAGGCCGAAACAGGCTGCGCGGCCGAGTGAGGGAGGCGGCACACGGGTCGGAGGGGGCGGCTCTGGGGAGCGGACTCACAAGTCCCCGGGGCCCAACAACGCTGGGAGACACTGCAGGGCCCTGGAAAACATTGCCCCAGCTCGCATATTGGCGTCACGAGGCCCAGCACTGCATGTCCGCATAGGAGAGCAGTGGCACCCCCAGTAAGGCGACAAGAGCGAGGCAACCCCAAAGTGGAAGAGAGAGGTCGGGCGCAAGACGAGCCTGGAAGGGAGTCCTGGGCCACAGACCACGACGAAGCGAGCAGCCCCGACGGTGCACAGGCTGTCCGGGCACCCCGTTGCCCGCCAAGTCCCAGCGCCGGGAGAAGAGGTCGGGTGTAGCCGCTGACTATACAGCACCCGAGAGAGGGCCCGGGAGACGGTGCAGGGGATCCCGGTGAGTGTCCACGATAGCCCCGGAGCTGACCAGGGAAGGGCCCGGTGAGCTGGGGCGGATCACGAAGAGCGGAGAGACCAGGCCGCAGGTATAGCGGCTTGGGAGGCACAATCAGGGCCTCCGGTGTTGGGCGGACCTGAGGGGCCGTATCGGAAGGTCGTAGCCCCCGGGGCGCAGTAGAACGGGCTGCAGCAAGACGGCCCACGTCAGCACATTCCAGGATCCTGGGCCTTGAGGTACACGGCTCCCGCGAAGTCGTAACAACAGGTGGACGCACAACACCTCCCCCCCCCCCAAACGCGTCCATCGTGGACTACCTACGGACCAGTCAGGGGAAGCAACTTGACTGGGGTCTCAGGCCAGCGAAAGGGTGAGGGATGGCGTCCTCCAACCGCAAAGGTAACCGCACCATCTCTGAGATGCTGGCCAAAGGGACTCCTAAGGTCGACAAAAGCCCGGACAAGCCAGCTCAAGCGCCCGCCCCTAAGGGTAAATACCACACAGAAGGTGAGGCCCCGGCGACCAAAGCATTCATGGAAGCCCTCTTCACCTCTCTACCGAGGACATCCAAACCTTCCGGCAAGAAATGGCAGGGGAATATAAAGAACTCCGACGAGATGTCGACGATCTCGGGGAAAGGGTGGCCGCGAACGAGCTCTCGGGACAAGCCAGAAGCGAAGAGAGAGCTCCTGCGACAGGAAATCATTAGACTCAACGAGCAACAAACGGACCTTCAATCTCACACAGAAGACCTGGAAAACCGCTCAAGGCGCAACAACATCCGCGTCCGAAATGTGCCATCCAAGGCGGAGGGGGACGACATGGCGGGTTACCTACAGACCCTATTCCGAATGGTGCTTGACGAAGATAAAGACTTTGAAATCCGTATTGATAGAGCCCACCGGGTGGGCCCAGCTCGCCGAACTCAGGGTCCCCCACCAGACATCTTGGCTTTCCTGCCGGACTACCCTCTTAAGGAACGCATACTGAAGGCGGCACGTCCCAAACAGCCCCTTCGCTTCCAGGATCACGCAGTGGAACTATTCCAGGATCTGTCGGCAATCACCCTCCAAAAAAGAAGGTCATTCAAGGTAGCCACCGCCTTCCTTCGCAAAGAGGGGGTCCCCTACTCCTGGGGACACCCGTTTCGACTAATCTTCAAGTGGAATGGGGCCCTACACCAGCTGCGTTCCTTGCGCAACACTTGCGCCCTGCTGGGCATCCAGCACGAAGAGACTCAACCGGACGACAACGACGAAGGGCGATCGTCTGGGGCAGCATCCGGATCCCCACGGGCGACTGGCAACGGCTGGCAAAAGGTGAGAAGGGGCCGGCCTCATAAGAAAAGCCTCAAGCCGAATCCAGAGACATTGGCACAAGAACAGGCCACAGTGATTCAGGAGGTCTCCAAAGACACAGGCGCCGGCTCATGAGAGACTGCAGCGATGGTCGACATCAGCTAAGTTGTGGCGACACGGTCAGGGGGCGGGACGGGGGGCCTTGAGTCGCCACTGCCACACACCCACACATAGACTCGTTCACCACAGGCCTGGACAGACATTTTGAAGGCCTGGGACAATGTTCGCCAGTTGGGGTATCAGATTTTGACGAGGGGGGTAGGGGAGGGGAAGGGGGTTGTGAGATGGGTTAGAGTTCTGGGGTTCTGTCCGGGGGTGTCCTGTTAGCTCAGACACAGAGATCAGGTGGGGTGGGTGTTCCTCCACTGGAACGCGGGCAGAGAGCAGAGGTTTACACACACTCATGGCTGAAGAGACTCTCCAGATTCTCACCCTCAATGTTAAAGGGCTAAACAACCCGATCAAGAGGAGAGCGGTACTCTCATATCTAGAACACTCTGGGGCGGCAGTGTGCCTTCTACAGGAGACACAACTATTGGCTAAAGACTGGCACCGCATGAGATCCAGGGCGTTTCAGACTCAGCTCTACTCCTCCACCACGGAGAAAAAAGCGGGAGTGGCCCTACTCTTTGCTAAACACTTCCAAGGCAGGGTGGGGGATAAAATAGAGGAGATCAAGGGCAGGTTCCTGGCCCACACGATACACGTTGGGAACTTATCACTCACGGTGGGGTCCATCTATGCTCCTAACACAAAACAGGAGGCATTTCTGACTGGGGCACTCTCAGAAGTTCTAAGCACTAGCTCACGGCACATACTGATTGGAGGAGACATCAATTTGGTCATGGATAACGAACGGGACAGGTCAGGTCGCAGGTTTGGCGATTCCGGGGCACTATCCAATGAAGGGAAGCATTGGCTCACAGACCGGGGGTTCCTGAACACCTGGAGGGAGGCCCACCACACTGCCCCAGGGTACACCTTCTATTCTCGTGTGCACCACACATAAGCTAGAATTGACCATTTCCTCAGCTCCACTGACCTGGCCCCCATAACGAGGGATATAGAAGTTGCCCCAGCAGCCCTATCGAACCATGAAGCAGTGGTACTGCGCCTGCAGGTACCAAGACTACGTACACACAGGGGCGGTTGGTGTCTCCGCGAAACCTTACTCTCCCGCAAGGGAGTCACCGAGTAGATTAGCCAGAGCATCAAAGACTACCTGACCCAGAACGATATGGGGGAGGTGGCACAAACAGCGGTCTGGGGGGCGCTCAAAGCGGTAATTAGGGGGGAGCTGATCGCAATTTCAGCAGAAGAAAACAAGGAACGGAAGGAACGCCGCCAGGAGTTATCGGCACAGGTGCTAGAATTAGAACAAGCACATAGCCGTACTGGGGCACCTAGAATTTGGCGCAAGCTAAAAGCGGCCAGGGCACAGCTGGCGAGCCTGGATCTTGACCGGGCGGAATACGCCGCACTGCGCCTTAAACATACGTATTATGTCGGGGGAGACAGGACGGGTCGTTTACTAGCCAATAAGCTCAAAGCGAAAACCGTCCGGGCCAAAATCCCACTCATATGCGAGGAAGGAGGCCGAGAGCTATGGGAGGACGATCATATAGCCGAAGCATTTAAGAAATTCTATGCTACACTGTACGCGGCTGACCCCTCTGCAGCTGCGGACGCGGGAGCAGCATACCTTGAGGGAGCTAATGTGACAGCCCCCAACGGGGCGACCGCCCTAGCCTTAGATGCTCCCATACGCTTAGACGAGGTGATCTCCGCTATTGCACGCCTCAAGCCGCTCAAGGCGCCCGGCCCAGATGGATTCTCAGCGGGCTCTATAAGTCCTTCTGCCCCCTGTTGGCCCCGGTATTAACAAAGCTGTTCAACTCCTTCCAGGAACCGGGATCGATCCCTCCGGAGATGCTGGAGGCGGCCATTATCGTTCTTCCAAAGCCAGGCAAAGACAAGACCAATTGCGCGGCATACCGGCCAATCTCCCTCCTAAACATAGACCTGAAACTTTTCACTGGGATCCTGGCTGCGAGACTGGGCCCATGTCTTCCCGGCATAATAGAGCCGGATCAGGCGGGCTTTGTCCCCACTCGCCAAAGCACAGACAACACCAAGCG